>NC_083594.1:18482948-19709198 GCF_027579695.1 Neoarius graeffei
AGGGATTGTTATTAATTATTAGACATACAGGACACTTTTCTGATGGAATAAAAACATGTATCCTGTTCCCTTCAAGTGGGTTTCATTCATCTGGTTTGATAGCATGCAATATTGTTAGCACATTGCTTATCCTATGTGTATTACATCACTCTACCCAATGAGGAATGTGCAGTGAATATGGTTTACGATATTGCATGGCTGTAAAGACAACATGGTGTCATACGTCGGCGCTGATGCGATACATATTATGCGTAAAACTTCGGTGCTAGCAAGTGACTGTGACAATTTGTAAACAAACATGGCTGCCAGGTTTGCTTCATTAAATACGGAAGATTTTGAGAGAATTTTGAAAGAGAAAGACGTGTTGAACACCCAAAAGGAATGTATAATAATAATAATAATAGGGCGGCACGGTGGTGTAGTGGTTAGCGCTGTCGCCTCACAGCAAGAAGGTCCTGGGTTCGAGCCCCGGGGCCGGCGAGGGCCTTTCTGTGTGGAGTTTGCATGTTCTCCCCGTGTCCACGTGGGTTTCCTCCGGGTGCTCTGGTTTCCCCCACAGTCCAAAGACATGCAGGTTAGGTTAACTGGTGACTCTAAATTGACCGTAGGTGTGAATGTGAGTGTGAATGGTTGTCTGTGTCTATGTGTCAGCCCTGTGATGACCTGGCGACTTGTCCAGGGTGTACCCCGCCTTTCGCCCGTAGTCAGCTAGGATAGGCTCCAGCTTGCCTGCGACCCTGTAGAAGGATAAAGCGGCTAGAGATAATGAGATGAATAATAATAATAATATTGGCTGGCTTTTTTTCGTGGTATATCAGATATATTCCATTTAACTAGCATGATATTGAACGAGTTGAAGACAAGTTCAGTATCATGCTAGATGAATAGAATATATCTGATATACCATGAAAAAAAGCCAGCCAATATTATTTAAATGTTGCCAACTGTTTGACATTTAAAGGTAGGGTAGGGAATTTTGAAGAAACCAGCAAGAGTAATCTAGATTTTGAAAGTATCCAACAGAAACATCCCACCCCCCTCCCTTCAGGTCTCTCTCCAAAGCCACTCATCCAAAATACATGAACATGCACTGCCTGATTACTGACGGAGTCTGTGAGAGAGAGTTGGGGCGGGTGGAACATAGCCTGTTGTTGTCATATTCAACTACCTCATGTCTCATTCATGTGTAAGAAAACACCTAGCATTATCATAATGATTGTAAACAACAAACATGGCTATTGTTAGTACTCACAGCTGTCGACTAGCTTTAGCAATATGTTTTTCAATATGTCTGCCTGGCCTTGTAGAAGACTCAGCTCATGCACAATGAGTGCAAGGGCACAATGCATGCAGACGGGCAGACAGGTAGGCCATCCAATCATTTCATTCAGAAAAAATGAAAGCTTTTTACAGATGTTTTTCTTTTTTTGTGAGTGCATTTATTCATTGCTGTCAGTATGTAAAGATAATTAAAAATATATATAACAAAAAATTCTTCTAAAAATTACCTACCCTATTTTTAACCCTTTGATGCAAAACATGGGTCAAAAGTGACCCGGCTGAGTTTTTATCTTCTATATCCATTAATTCCATCATTCAGTATTCAAGGTATTCCTCAATTAACTTGTTTTTGATCATCATACATCCTTATTTTATTTTTTCCTTTCTTACTTTTTGAATAATGTATCACTACCCTTCTAATGCACAACATGGGTCAAAAACGACCTGCATTCATTTTCCAGGTTATTTCATGTACGGCTGAGTGTTTCTATGATATACTTTTGAAATAAATTCATTTTGTCATTTACTTTTCCAAATATGCAGTAAATATCTTGTTTTTGTTTAGCACAAATCATCATTTTTATTTTTCCTTTCTTAAGTTATGAACAAGCACAGCTTTTGTAATTCTACATCAAGTTTACACACATGGGTCAGAACCGACCCGCATGCATTTACTACAGCGTTTGGTGGGAACTGTGAATTGTGCTTGTGTCAGACATTTCACAGCTCAGCACAGCGCCCTTTGCCCATCTAATACATGGAAGTAATGTTTTTCAATTGTTCTAACATTACCTTAGAAAAAAATTGATTATGTTTAGGTTCCCTTGAGAGTGAGTAGATTACTTGTCAGAAAGTTACAAGTAATTACTATTAGCTACCGAGCTGTTGACATATTCTACTTTAGTTAGCTAATTTTATTGTAGTTGGCTTAGCTAACTACATAGTTAATAAATAAATAACTGGCCCCATTCACTGCTAAAGTAATTACTTGAAACAAATTATTATTATAGTATTAAGACATTTAATTTTAAATCACACTTGGATGACCCATGTGTAGTAATACAAAAAGTATTTTTGTTCATAAAGTAGGAAAGAAAAAATTAAATTAATGATTTGTGGTAATTAAAAACAAGATATTTAAAGAATACTTGGAATATTCAATCATAAAATAAATTGATTTCAAAAGATAGAGCAAAGAAAAACTCAGTCAGCATGAAATAACCTGGAAAATGAATGCGGGTCATTTTTGACCCATGTTGTGCATTCGAAGGGGTGTGCATATGTTTTGCATCAAAGGGTTAATGCAGTCCATCTAAGGCCTGCAAATAACAAAGAACACGCATGAATGCATGTCAACTCATACTCAGAATACAAGCCAACAGACAATCTGAAATTAGCAATGAGAAATGTTTTCACATATAAGTATCTTTTAAACTGACACTCGCTTATACATGTGTTCTTTGAGCATTTCCATCTAAACCATTACTCTCTACAGTACATGGTTGTACGCAGTCATTTATGAGAAAACTTTGATTAACTGGATTTGGTCCACATTGCAAAAACTAGCAATGCAAGACTGAGCTTTTACCCATAATTTTCATTCATTATCACATTCTCAGGGATTTGACTTACCCTGCTGTAGACAAGTTGATAAACCTCTTTTGAAATGTTTGAGATAAAGACCTTTTGAGATTTTCTTGATGTCAGCATTGTTTTATACATTTTCAAGCAACATGGTGAAGTGTAGTGTGGCGGGGCAGGATGACGTTTGCCATCTCGTAGCTGCAAGGTCCTCAGTTTGATCTTGTCTCTGCAGAGTTTTGCATGTTCTTCCAGTGTTCATATAGGTTTCCTCTGGGTTTGCTGGTTTACAAAAATGTGGGTAGGTTTATTGGTTATGTATGACTGGGTAGATGTGAATGAGTGTGTGTGAATATTTGTGTGTATGATGCCCTAGATGGACTGGCAGCCCATGGATTGATCTGTTCGCACCTTGCACCCAGTGTTCCTAGGCTCCTCCTTGACCCTGATTAAGATAAAATGTTTACTGAAGCCAAAAGAATGAATGATAAATTATGGTTTGTGGCATGTGTTTGGGGTGGAAATTGATTTTGTTTCACCATATTGCCTGGAATTGTGTGAGAAAAAAAACCCTCATTAAACATGGGGGTCTACTGCTGTTGCATGATTATGTCAAGGCCAGTTGTATGTTCCATCTGAAGTTCAACTCTGGTGAAATATTTAAGCCAACAATGGAGTGTTGTGGGCTATCTATTGATTTGTTGCTGTCATTGAAATCAATGTATTTCTTTTGACTAAAATCCAGGTGGTATTATCAAATTTATTAAACTTGTAGATTATTGTTTATATGATAATGTAAGACTGCTCAAACCAAACAATAATTATACAACCGGGGGTAAATCCCCACTCTGTCAGTGAACAACCAGCAATTAGATAGGATCAAGTCATATCGATACCTTGGGACAACAATTGATCATAGATTCACCTTCCAACCAAACAATGAAATCATCTTTTCTAAGTGTCAGCAGTGCCTCTTCTTCCTGAAGAAACTCTGCAGACTTCAGTTCCACCAATCAGTCCTGATAGCTTTTAACAAAATGTTTCATCAAATCTGTCTACTTTTAAATATTCCATCCATTATCCATAACCACTTATCCTTTGCAGGGTCGTGGGCAAGCTGGAGCCTATCCCAGCTGACTATGGGCAAGAGGTGGGGTTATACCCTGGACAAGTCGCCAGATCATCGCAGGGCTGACAAATAGAGACAAACAACCATTCACACTCCCATTCACATCTACGGTCAATTTAGAGCCACAAATTAGCCTAACCTGCATGTCTTTGGACTGTGGGGGAAACTGAAACACCCAGAGGAAACCCACACAGGCATGGGGAGAACATGCAAACTCCACACAGAAAGGCCCCCATCAGCCACTGAGCTCAAACCAAGAACCTTCTTGCTGTGAGGTGACAGTGCTAACCACTGCACCACCGTGCCGCCCTACTTTCAATAATTACTTTCAATATATCAGCCTGGTTTGGGTCACTACCTAACATTCATCACAACCCACCAAACAAAATCATAACATTGAGCAACAGAATAATTGCATTGAAGCAGGAGCCACTTCTCAGCATCTACAACAGAAGGACTAAATTAAAAGGAACACAAATAGCCTTGAACACTACACACAGACACACAAACTACACAGTCAATTCTGTTTTTTACATTCAGGTCAGATATACAGATCACTTACCTTCAGATCTAAGAGAGCCATGTCAAGTCTTGTGCCTACATCCATTTGACTCATAAATGGTTGAACGCCATTTTTTAATACCAATATCTTTAACATTCTTTTATTTGCTTATTGCTTTTTTCAATCATGTGTTATTTATTGTTCTTTGCAAGCTTTATTTACCACTGCTAATTGTTCGATGGGGCATGTTGTACGTGTATGGGTGAATTGGATACGCACTAATGCTTTTCACATATGAGGGTCTTAAGGGAAAAATAAAGTTCTTTGAATTGAATTGAAAATATATTTTAGAATAGATGTCAGGTGGACTTAAGTTTCAAAAGCAACATGATACCAGTCATAGCTTGAATACTGCATGAGTGTGCAAGAGAACGTTCAGTGGATTTTATACAAATTGCATCATAAGAAAAGCTATGACTCTTAACCCTACTTTTCTCAGTAAATTGAACCATTCATCACTTTTCATCCAAGGCAAATGTGAATTCTTGCTAATTTGCATTCATGAGAGCATGTGGTCAGATCTCAATTACAGTTCCAGTTGAATGCGCTTTATTTGTTAGAGCTCTCGTTTATGATTTACACAAAAGACTCTCCAAATGAAATTTACCATGAGCTTTACAATCTGCAGGCGCTTTTAACATAGCTGGGTGAGTGCTGTGGTATGCAGAGTTTGCTGACCACCCAGGCGTCATCAGTGAAGGATCTAAGAACAGATGGCCAACGTCACTGAGCTTGACGTGGCTGGGAAAAGTATGTGCTTGCAACTGGTGATAAACATACATCGGAATGTCAGCACATCCAGAGTTAAGTTTCAATGGTAGCAAGTACAAACATGCCAATAAAACACTCCAACACTGATGATCACATTCAGAAAAATGCTGGATAGTTGCAGAAGTGAAACACTGGACAAAATGACAAGCATGAATGGTGTTTCATGTCTGTCTTTCAGTGAGCTTGTTCCTGTAAGTATGCATATTAGTTTTATGCCTATCATGAGGCCCCATGCTCAGGTTCAGCTATAATGGTTTCATAATTGTCAAGTTACTGATAGGTAGTACATTTTTTTAGCCCTTTCCTTTTAGCGCAGGCACTGAACAATGCTGTATATCACCAGTGAATGATCTCCACAGAGCCCTTACATGAATCCCATTGGACATCTTTGGGATGAACTGGAATGCTGACAGCACCTCCTTACTTGTCATCAATGAGTGATCTCACTAATATTCTTCTGGCTGAATTCCTCCAGCCACACACCAAAATCAAGTAAAAAGCCTTCCTAGAAGAGTGGCGGTTAATATAGCACAAAGGGGGACCAAATCTGGAATAGAATATTCAACAATCACATACTGTATGGGAGTGGTCAGGTGTCCACATACTTTTGGCCATATAATAGTGTATGATGCAAATCAGTCTGAGCTTTCAGCAGAGTATAACTTTTATCCAACATGATGGTTCCATGTATAAAATGGTAGAGCTGTTGAATGATCACCAGTATAGGGCTTAGGTTCATTTTCCAAGTGATATACTGATTAAAAAGGTGGCATGGAGGTGTAGTGCTTAGCATTATCACCTCACAGCAAGAAGGTTCTGGGTTCGAGCCCAGTGGCCAAAAGAGGCCTTTCTGTGTGGAGTTTGCATGTTCTCCCCATGTCTGCATGGGTTTCCTCTGGGTGCTCCGGTTTCTCTCACAATCCAAAGACATGCAGGTGGCTCTAAACTGACCATAGGTGTGAATGTGAGTGTGAATGGTTGTTTGCCTCTATTGCCGCTTTTCCACTACAAACGCGGCTGAGCCGTGCCGTGCTGAGTCGAGCTGAGCGGGGCTGTTGGAGTTGCATTTCGACTACAACCGCGCTGAACCGTGCTGGCTGGAAGTGGGTGGACACATTGGGTGGAGTTAGCGAAAGTGGGTGGACGTCACGTGATGTCGTTAAGCAGCGCAAACAGTGACATCAGTGACCTTTTAAGCGGTAGTCTCACGACCCGGATAGTAAACAATAAACATGGAGGACATGGAGTCGTTAGTGTTGCTGGTCTTGGTGCTGTGGCTTGTTGTCACCGACAACGCCAACAGATACTGGCAAGAGCGTATAGATGAGGCGAGGCGCATAAGGCTTCAGAAATTCTCGTAATTCGTAATTCTTCTTCTTCCGGGTTTGCGGTGTTTACAGATCCCAGCGTGCTCGCGGGGCGTGTGTGGGCATGTGAGGACACTCCTCCTCACCAATCAGTGCACAGGGGAGTGTCTGCTCACGCCCCCAGCCTCACTCGGCTCGCTTTGGCTCGCTTCAGCCCCACTCCAAAACGGTGCGAGTTTTAGGGGCTAAGCAGGGCTGAAGCGAGCCGAGTCGTGCTGTTTTTTGGTAGTCGAAACGCAAGCCGTGTCGGGCTGAAGTGAGCTGAAGTGAGCTGAAAAAGGGTAGTGGAAAAGGGCCATATGTGTCAGCCCTGCGATGATCTGGTGACTTGTCCAGGGTGTACCCCACCTCTCACCCATAGTCAGCTAGGATAGGCTCCAGCTTGCCTGTGATCCTGCACAGGATAAGCGGTTACAGATAATGGATGGATGGATGGATACTGATTAAAAGAACCTTCACTGTGGAATGAGCACTCCTTTTCTTCCACGGAATTATAATCACATTGGGACATTGAACTTTTTTTTTAATGCAGGAATTCAAACTGGAATTTGGCACATAGTCAGGCTGGGCAGAACGAGGCAAGTGGAACCAGACATCCAGACAGTATCTGGTGGAGAAACTATGCAGGGCTGGATAAGTCATAAATGTATCAGCTAGGCTACTGGACAAGTGAAACTTCCAGTGTGCTGCCCAGTTCCATGTTTTTGTGGAAGTCTCATTGACTTGGCTAAAAAGTGACATATAAAACAAAACAAAACATATAACCAGCTAGTGAATGAGTTAAGTACATTACCCTTTAGACTAAGGGAAGAGACCAAAACATGTATACGAATTCCTCAGTGAATACATGACTGTGTAGTCAATGTCCTTATCTTCTGATAATTAACAATTATTCCATGAAATCGAGTCATACATGAGCTGATAGCTGATGAAACATGTAGGGCCAAACTGGCGATAAGCCATGTACGACAAGATTGAGTGGAATAACTGTTTTATTCTATCCACATTCACTGGGTTTTGAGAAACGGAGCATTTTAATTTTAATTTTTGCAAATTCGATAAAATAAAAACTTTATACAAAACGTCCGACAAAATCATTTCTGCTTAGATGGACTTCTTAAAAACCTATCGATAGCTGCACGAATTGACTTTAGTGTTGTATTTTTGTAGAAAGTGCCGTCTTGCTGTCAGGCCGAGGTATAGAATAGCTTTAAACATTTATTAAATTCTTCCTTGGACATTTCAATTATGTAATTTTCAAACTTCTTTGAGCTTTTGAACCAGTATAAGAAAATTCAACAAACTTTAATGCTTAAAGATGAAGAATGTAAACAAACTGGCAAAATTACAGTCACAGTTTGTGAAAAATGCTATAATTATAATTCTTGAAAAATAAAAAAAGATACAGTTGGTTCAGCAACATTCTCTGCCATTTTGTTTTACTCTACTCACAGTATAGGAGCTGATAGCCTAGTAGTAGAGTAGCCAATCAGAGTGCGTGTGCTCATATCAAGTGAATGTGGCTAGAATAATTATTGATGTAGCAGATATATAAATTGTTTCAGGCTAGCATCTTTATTTTCTCTCGGTATATGTAATCACAAGGTGACTGTATGTTGTGCTAGCAGGAGAGTGACGTATATGACAGCTTTGGACTTGAGTTTATGTGTTCACCCCTGCTTTGCACTAGATGAATGGCTACTACACATAGCACTAAGGTATTACTCATGTACCTGTAACACACAGTATATTCCCAATAACATATATACTGGCTGTAACCAGAACACCACAGCACTGGCACTGATGCCTTCAGCACGTTTTGGTGATTGTTCTGCTCTCCCACACCTATTAAACCTGATACAGTGGATATAAAAAGTTTACACACTCATGTTAAAAGTGCAGTTTTTATAATATAAAAATGAAACCAAGATAATTAATGTCAGAAAGGTTTTAGGTGACAAAAGAAAAACGTTTACAGTAACCTGGTTACGTAAGTGAGCACACCCTTTTATCATGGTGCATGTGACTGTGCTCAGAATTAACAAATCACATTCAAGCTCATGTTCAAAAGTATTTATCATATGCCTGTCATCAATGACGTAATTCTGGTTAACCCAAAATAAAGATCAACGGTTTTCTGTAGGATTTTTTGTTTTGTTTTTGAACATCTTCTTGGTTTCATTTGACTGCTGAAGCCATGGTACACAAAGCACTTACAAAACATGCACAGGATCTCATTGTCAAAAGGTACCAATCAGGAGAGTAGTAAAAGAATTTCCAAAACAGATGTACCATGGAACACCATGAAGGATGTCATCACAATTGGGGAAAATGCAGCACCACAGTGACATTACCAAGAACAAGGCATCCCTCAAAAATTGATGAAAGGACAAGAGAAAAACTTATCAGGGATGCTCCCAAGAGACCAACAGCAACATTATTGGAGCTACAGGAATATCTGGCAAGTACTGGCAAGTACACACCCTGCATGTGATACCAAACTCTCATATTCTTCACATGTCTAGGATATGGAGTAGAGTGAAAAACCATCTAAGCCTGACTACATTTTGCCATAACATACAAATAATCACACCAAACCATGTGAGAAAATGTATTATGGTCTCATGAGACCAAGGTACAATGCTTATAATCCAAAGATAAGATAAGATAAGATAAGTCTTTATTGTCATTGTCACTTTTCCAAAGGTACAATGAAATTGAAGGTGCTGTTAACTCATTATGAGTTATAGAAAGAAAGAAGAAGAAAAAAAGGGGGGAGAACAAATAAAGTATAAAAATAAATAGTAAAGTACACAGAATTGCACTGGTAAAATGGTATAAACAGAATATCAACAGGGCGGCACGGTGGTGTAGTGGTTAGCACTGTCGCCTCACAGCAAGAAGGTCTGGATTCGAGCCCCGTGGCCAGCGAGGGCCTTTCTGTGTGGAGTTTGCATGTTCTCCCTGTGTCTGCGTGGGTTTCCTCTGGGTGCTCCAGTTTCCCCCACAGTCCAAAGACATGCAGGTTAGGTTAACTGGTGACTCTAAGCCCATGTTTACATTAGACCGTATCAGCAGATCATCAGATTAACGTTTTTAAAATGATTAGTGTGCACACAGCAACACCAATACATGATTTGCGTGCACACAGCAACACCAATACACGGATACGCTCGGCTCCGCAGGCATCCTGCGCTCCAAATCACTCCGTCCTGAACAGCGAGTGCCCTCTGGAGGGTGCGCACTCCGGCCTTGCGCAGCTCACAGAGCGCGCGAGTGAAGTGCACAAGCTGTGATTCGGGACTGAGCCGCTGTGTGTGTGATCCCAGCGCATATCACTTACCACTTGCAAGTGGAAGGATGGCAAGCCTAAAGACAATCATAACTACACAATGGGCAGTATTTGCATCAGTATTTTCATACTTTTATACTCTTTAATGAAAGGTGATACAAGGCGGAAGTCCGCGCCGTTTTTCAGCAGTCGCGTCACATGACCAACGCCAGCGAATCAGGAAGGTGGATGTCACAGTAACGTTGTCCAATGACGACGCCAGCTAGAGCTCAGCACAGCGTATCCACGTATCTCAATGTTTACACAGCACCGGAGCTGACACGATCTGGATTGAATACGTGGACCCTGGCGGATTCCCGTTTCCCGGCGTTTCCAGGCGGTTTAATGTAAACGGACAGTGCATCCGCGAAGAAAACGAGACAGATACGGTCTAATGTAAACTTGGCCTAAATTGACCATAGGTGTGAATGTGAGTGTGAATAGTTGTCTGTGTCTATGTGTCAGCCCTGTGATGACCTGGCGACTTGTCCAGGGTGTACCCTGCCTTTCGCCCATAGTCAGCTGGGATAGGCTCCAGCTTGCCTGCGACCCTGTAGAACAGGATAAAGTGGCTAGAGATAATGAGATGAGAATGAGAATATCAACAGACATCTATTGTATGGTTCTATATGTACACAGATTGCACTTAAAATAATACGAACAGAATTGTTTTGGTTCTGTATGTACACAGATTGCACTGATAAGAAGAAATACACACACACATTACGTAGTTCTATTGCACATTTGAGTGTAAAGCCATGATTGCTTTGGGGTAAAAACTGTTTTTAGGTGGTTTGTCCTGGTTTTCATTGCTCTGTATCTCTTGCCTGATGGCAAAAGCTGGAAGAGACACTGACCGGGGTGTGAAGAGTCTTTTGAAATGTCCATTGCTTTCCTGTGGCATCTGGAGGTGTAAATCTGTTCCAGGGTGGGGAGGGGGCAGCCTATTGTTTTCTCTGCTGCCCTAACGACCCTGTGGAGCACCTTCTTCTCTGAGGATGTGCAGCTGCCGTACCATACACACAGTCCATACGTGAGCACACTCTCTATGGAGCAGTGATAGAAGGCCCGGAGCAGATTTTGGGGGAGACAGTTCTTTCTGAGGATTCTCAGAAAGTACAGTCTCTGCTGTGCCTTCTTCAGCAGCTCCTTGGTGTTGGCACTCCAGGTTAGGTCCAGTTCAATGCTGAGAAACCTGAACACCGGGACCCTCTCCACACAGGCCCCATTGATGATGAGTGGCTGGATGTCAGCTTTGTTTTTCCTAAAGTCAATAACCAGCTCCTTTGTTTTGGTGGTATTGAGGAGCAGATTGTTGACTTTGCACCACTCTGACATCCGCTCCACCTCGTCCCTGTATGCTATCTCACCCTCCTCGCCCGAGATGAGGCCGACCACAGTCGTGTCATCTGCGAACTTTACAATCTTGTTGCTAAGGTGGGTGGAGACACAGTCATACGTGTAGAGGGTGTAAAGGAGTGGGTTAAGTACACAACCCTGTGGCGAACTGGTGTTCAGGCTGAGAGCAGTGGAGGTATGGGAACCCAGCCTGACCCTCTGGGAGCAGCCTGACAGAAAGTCCAATATCCAGCTGCAGGTGAGTGGTGGAACCCCAGGGTCCACCAGCTTGGACACCAGTCATTGTGGAAGGATGGTGTTAAACGCCGAGCTGAAGTCCACAAAGAGCATTTTGGCATAGCTTCCTTGCTGCTCCAAGTGGGTCAGTGCAGAGTGAAGTGCTGTGCATACAGCATCCTCTGTGAATCTCTTTGCTTTGTAAGCAAATTGAAGAGGGTCCAGCTTAGTAGGCAGGCAAGCATATGACTCCGCACCAGTTTCTCAAAGCAGTTAATGATGACAGGTGTAAGTGCCACTGGGCGGTAGTCATTCAGGGTGTTGTTAGTTTTTTTTGGCAGCGGTACAATGGTTGAGGACTTAAGGCAGGATGGGACAATGGCCTGAGACAGGGACTGGTTAAAAATCCTTGTGAAGATTCCAGCCAGTTGATCCACACAGTCTTTCAGCACCCATCCCGTCACACCGTCGGATCCTGCAGCCTTCCTTGGGTTCACCTTCCTCATCACCCGCCTCACCTCACACTCCTCTACCGTGAGTGTGAGGCTGCTGTGGACAGGCGGCTGTGATGGAGCTGCTGTTGGTGTCACCTCAAAGCGGGCAAAGACGATATTCAGCTCCTCTACCAGAGAAGAGTCTCCCTCCATGGGCAGGGGATTGCTGGATCTGTAACTGGTGATGTGCTGGACACCCTGCCACACCTGCCTGGTGTTGTTGCTCCTGAGCTGGTCCTCTATCCTCCTTCTGTATGTTGCCTTGGCCTCACGGATGCCTCTTTTCAGGTTGGCTCTAGCTGCATTGTAGAGTGCCTTATCCCCCAACCTGAAAGCAGTGTTCCTGGCTTTCACCAGGCTCCGGACCTCCTTTGTCATCCAGGGCTTCCTGTTGGGATAAATCCTTATACGTTTGTCCCTGGTGACATTGTCTTTGCAGAACCTGATGTAATCCAGGACTGCTGTAGTGTGGTTCTCCAGGTCCTGGTGAGCAAAAATCTCCCAGTCGGTTCTTTGGAAGCAGTCCTGTAGCTGGAGGGAGGCATCCTCAGGCCATGTGCTAACAGTCCGGGTCGTAATGGGAGCTTGTTTCCGGAGGGGGGTGTATGCAGGGATCAGAAGCATGGACATATGATCAGACTGGCCAAGATGTGCTAGGGGTTTAGCCCTGTAGGCCCATCTGATGTTTGTGTACAACTTGTCCAGTGTTTTTTTCCCCCCCGGTTGTACACTTTATGTGTTGATGGAATTTGGGGAGGACTGCTTTCAGATCAGAATGATTAAAGTCCCCGGAAATTATGTGAGCAGCCTCAGGATACTTGTTCTGTTTGTTGCTGATGGTGTCATGCAAAAGCCCCAGAGCTGAGCTAGCATTAGCATCTGGTGCTATATACACAGCAGTGAGTAGCACAGCGTTAATCTCACAGGGGAGGTACAAGGGTCTGCATTTAATTGTCATGAACTCCACATCTGGAGAACAGTGTCTAGCAACTACTGTGGAATTCGTGCACCATCTGTTGTTTACGTAAATGCATAGCCCCCCTCCTCTTTTCTTACCGGAGCTTTCCGACCTGTCTTGCCGGTGTGCTGTGTAGCCTGCTAGCTCGATAGCTGTGTCTGGTATGAGTGGATTCAACCAAGTCTCTGTGATCAGCAGAATGCAGCAGCCCCGGATAAGATTATCGGTTGCAATCCGCAGCTTCCACTCGTCCAGTTTGTTCACAAGAGACCTCACATTAGAGAGGAAAATGCTTGGAAGTGGTGGTTTGTGCAGCTGCTTCCTTAGCCTCACTAGCACGCTGCCCCGGCACCCCCTCTTTTGTTTACATTCTCTGTGCTGCCGCTGGCTCCTCGAAGCTGGGATTGTAATCCACAGAGAGCCCAGTGTCCATGCGATGTCGTCCGGAATGTTGTGGATTTGGAGAAAGTCATATGACAAGCTTCCCTCAAACTTCTGTCCTATAGATAAAATATCCAGCTGGCTATAGGTGTTTTTAACCAGACAGGATGGAAAAAACAAACTATGAGTCAGAGAGCACAAAGCCTCTGCGTCTAGGCGCGCCGCCATATTGAAAAAAAAGAACACCATACCCATGGTGAAGCATGGTGGTGGAAGCATCATGCTATGGGGAACTTCTCTTCACCTGGGACTTGGGGTCTATTCAAGACAGGTTAGTGCCAAATATCTATTTTCACACAAAACCTTCAGGCCTCTGTTAGACAGCTGAAGATGAAGAAAAATTTCATAATGGCAAATTCCTCTTGACAACTGGTTATGGAAATGTGCAATATGCACTCTAATTGCAATGATAATAGCTAATAATACTTTACTGGATATGTCAATTTTATATGAGGCTACAAACAAGGGCAGCCTAGTGGTGCAGTGGTTATTACTGTTGCCTCACAGCAAGAAGGTTCTGAGTACAAAATTCATGGCTAAGTATGGCCTTTCTGTGTGGAGTTTGCATGTTCTCCTTTTGCCTGTGTGGGTTTCCTCCAGGCACTCCAGTTTCCTCCCACAGTCCAAAGAAATGTGGATTAGGTCAGCTCTAAATCAGCTGGGATTGGCTCCAGGGTATGGGGTAACCATGACCCTGACGAATAAGCGGTATGGATGGATAGATGTTTAATCTTGACTACAATGTCAAAACAGAATGCAGGTATAATGTGCAGAAAATGAAGGCAGGCCACAATTGTGTCAACTCAGTGTGCTCTTTACTGGGGCTAATAAAAAAAACTATCAAAATCAATAGCAGGGGCTAGAGCAAAGGTAGGCAACATAAAAAGAGGGTAATCCATATTTAAAAACAAAACTCAAGTAAGGGTCAAAACCAGGAAAACCTGAATACAGAAACTAAGACTCAAGGGAGGGCTTGGACTTGGCAAAGGTGGCAAAGTGAATAAAATCATGTCATGTACCCAGAACAAAATGATACCTAAATGTACCTAATGCTGAAAGAACTGAAAGTTTAAAAAAAAAAATCAAAGACTTTTGGAAGATATGTAGTGTACTGATGGGGGAGTTGCCAAAAGGCACGAACACATGGTCATGCTGACATTGGACAGCTGAGCCAGAAAACATCTGCACAGCATAATCCTTACTGCTGCCAAACCCACTGCAATGTGATAGCTTTTTTTTCCATATCTAGTCAGAAGGCCTGAAGGTAGATTATGATGCTGGAGAAGGAAATATTAAAAGCTCAGAAAAGCAATCAGTTCAGGGCCATGACTGACTGAGCAAACAATTTTACCCAAATCCTCTATGCTCATGAACTCATTTACCTAATAAAAATTATTTACAAAAGGGTTGACTAACAAATATGTTTTCAATGCTGAGACTCGAACACGAATAGTAAGCCTGTTCTATAACTGTGGGACTTTGTAAAAGAAGACTCTGTCTCATGCTGTGGCCTTCACTGTTTGAGGTACCAACAAATAGCCTGCACCTTTTGATCTAAGTATGTGTGACATGTCATAAAAGACCACAAGTTTGCTCAGGTACTGTGGCACAAGACCATTCAGTGCTTTATATGTCAATAGTTGGATTTTATAGTCAATGCGAAATTTGATCTGGAATCAGTGCAGTGTAGATAAAATAGGGGTGATATGGTCATATCTTCTAGTTGTAGTAAGGACTCTTGCTGTTGCATTTTGGACTAACTAGAGCTTGTTTATGCACCTATTGGAACATCCAGACAGTAAGTCATTATCGTAATCCAACCTAGAGGTAACAAAAGCATGAACTAGTTTTTCTGCATCATGTAGTGACATTATATTTCTTACCTTAGCAATATTTCTGAGATAAAAGGCGGCTATGCTAGTCATATCTACAAATTAAAGCTTTAAATTAAAGACTGGAGTCAATAGTCATACTGCTGCAAATGATGAAACAGATAGGTCATCCAGAGTTACTATGTAGTCAGAAGGCTTACTCATAGCTACATGTGGTCCTACTACAAGGACTTCTGTCTTGTCAAAATTAAGTAGAAAGAAGTTAAGATATTAAATTGTTATTTAAGCATTGCATGTCTAAATGTCCTTCACACATTCCTCAAATTTTATTAAGCTGGTATCTGGCTTTGCTGAAACATACAACTGTGTGTCATCAGCATAAAAGTGGAACCATGTTTATAAATAATAATACCCAGAGGTAGTATATATAAAAAGAAGCAATGGGCCTAAAACAGAACCTTGCAGAGCACCAAACTTTACCTTAATATGTGTAGAGAAGTCAAAACTTGCATCAACAAACTGATAATGACCAGTCAAATAAGACCTGAGCCAGGAGAGAAGGCTGTTCCCTTAACTCCAACAATATTTTCAAGTCTATCAAGGATAATAGTATGATCAATTGTGTCAAAAATTGCACAAAGGTCAAGCAACACAAGAAAGGAGACATAACCCTGATCAGAGGCTAGTAGTACGTAATTTGCTACTTTAACCAATGCTGTCTCTGTGCTATGATGAGGCCTAAAGCCTGACTGATACATTTCATGAATGTTATTCTTGTGTATGTATGAGCATAACTGCAGTGCTATAGTCTTTTCTTGGACCTTGGAGATAAAGGGTAGGTTTGATATTGGCCTCTCGTTGGACAGATGGCAGGGGTTGAGGTCAAGGTTTTTTATTTTTTTTATTTTTTGTTTTTTTTTATTAACCAAGGCTTTGTTAACTGCTAATTTAAATGATTTAGGTACATGGCCAGTGCTAATGGAAGAATTGCTTATTTTTAGAAGAGGTTCAATTGCTTCTGGTAATATCTGTTTGGAGAAATGTGTCTGTACCGTAAGTGATCTAATTGACAGGACAATGCTTTTGATGAGGAAATTAGTGAAATTAGTTCACTCTGTCAAAGGGGAGTAAAACATTCTCATAGCTGATAGGATATAGTTATGTTATTATTTATAGGGTTAGTTATCAAATTGTCTGGCTTTAAATTTGTAGTCTGAATTTTTTTTGACTGATATTTTCAATTTTGCCATTGAAAAGAATTATGAAGTTGTTGCTACTACATATTGATGGTGTGCATGGTTATGTGGTGGTCTTATTCCTTGGTACAGTATTAAGTAAGAATCTAGGATTATTTTTGTTATATTCTACAACTCCAAATGAGAAAAAGTTGGGATGGTATGTTGAAATTTAAATTAAAACTGAAAGCAATGATTTGCAAATAATCTTTGACTTGTATTGCACTCAAAACAATACAGCAGCACATTATTTGATGTTTTACCTTATGAATTTGATCGGGGTTTTTTTTTTTCAAAATAAAAACATTTCAATTTTGATTCTTGCAACACATTTAAAAAAATTGAGAAATTAAAGTATTTACCACTGTATAATGTTACCATTCTTTGTCACAACACTGAAAAGATGTTTAGGGACGAAAGACACCAATTAATTCAGGTGTTATTTTGTCCATTCTTTCTATAAACATGTCTTTTGGTGTACAGTAGTATGGGGTCATTATTGTCATATTTTTTGGTTCAAAATTTGCCACACATTCTCTATTGGGGACAGCATGCCTTTGTAATGTGTGCATAATGTGGTTTTGCTTGTCTTATTGAAACATCCCTGGAAAAGATGTCATCTTGAAGGCAACATATGTTGCTCCAAAATATCAGTGTACTTTTCTGAATTAATGTTGCCATCACTGAAGTGTAAGTTACCTTTGCCAAGGGCACGGACAAAACCCCATACCATTACAGACCCTGGCTTTTGGGACTTGTTGCGGGGAACAGTCTGGATGGTTCTTTTCATCTTTGGTCTGGAGCAAAGGCTTTGGTCTAGGGCTGTCAAACGATTAAAATTTTTAATCACGATTAATCTCATAAAATTATGTAGTTAATCGCGATTAATCGCAAAAAAACTTTAAACATCTGTTTAAATTGTACTCAAATACATTTCTACATCAGAGCAAACATTTGAATATATGCTCTGATGCTCCATGTCAATTATAAGGCTCATCTTCTCCATGATAGACAATATATAGGCCTAATGCACAAATATTTGGCATTCGGGTTTTGATATTAGATCTAGGCATGCAGCATATTCTTTCCAATGTAGCCTATCAGACATCTGTTGGGCACAGGCTATGTGCAAAATACGATTTGGAGAAATAACAGACTATTTTTTTTTCTCAACTGTAATGGCTGCAAGCTACACTTCGAAGAGCAAAGAGGAAGTAGTTTGACTCCTGCAAGTGCATTCAAGTGAAGCAGTAGGCTATTTGGAAATCGCTAGACTACCTACAATCTACAGGTGGAGATAAGGGAGTGTGCGCATTCCCAATCGTCGCCCATCAGATATCAACACATTTCACCCGGTAAAGTGAAAGTAAATGGAACTCGCACCGCATATGCAGACTACAATTTAACTGACCATGTTGCGGGTTTATTTGACAAGTTGTAGAGCTACATTTTACCACAAAGTTAAAGTTATAACTAGCTTTATTTTGCATGCTCGTCACCCGCGAAAATCTGCATTGTTCCTTACCAAGATGAGCCCGATTCACTGTTGTTTAAATACCCTGCGATAACGCCGTCATTTTTTAAAATAGCTATCAAATTAAATTGCGTTAACGCACTAATAACGCGTTAACTTTGACAGCCCTATTTTTTACAAAAAAGACCTGGGATACTGATTCACCTGACCACAATACATGTTTCCACTGTGTGGTGGTCCATTCAAACAGATAATACCTGAAGTAATTGAACCGCTTCTAAAAATAATAAATTATTCTCTTAGGATCGGCTATGTACCCAAATCCTTTAAACTAGCAGTTATCAAACCCCTGATTAAAAAACCTGACCTTGATCCCTGTCAGCTGTCCAATTATCAGCCAATATCAAACCTCCCTTTTATCTCCAAGATCCTTGAAAAAGCTGTGGCACAGCAGTTATGCTCATATTTACATAGGAATAACATCCATGAAATGTATCAGTCAGGATTTAGACTTCATCGTAGCACAGAGACGGCTCTGGTTAAAGTAGTAAACGACCTACTGTTGGCTTCTGATCAGGGCTGTGTCTCGCTGCTTGTGTTGCTTGACCTTAGTGTAGCATTTGATACCATTGATCATTCCATTCTTCTAGATAGGCTAGAAAATGTTGTGGGAGTTAAGGAAATGGCCCTCTCCTGGCTCAGGTCTTATTTAACTGCTCGCTGTCAACTTGTTGATGTAAATGGTGATTTTTCTAGACATACTGAGGTAAAGTTTGGTGTTCCACAAAGTTCTGTCTTGGGTCCACTGCTTTTTTCTTTATACATGTTACCTCTGAGTGATATTATTTGTAAACATTGTATTAGTTTCCACTGTTATGCTGATGACACACATTTGTATGTTTCTGCAAAACCAGATGGGAGACACCAGCTTAATAGAATTGAGGAATGTGTAAAGGATATTAGACACTGGGTGATTATTAACTTCCTTCTGCTTAACTCTGACAAGACAGAAGTACTAGTACTAGGACCACATGCAGCTAGAAGTAAGTTTTCTGATTACACAGTAACTCTGGATGGCCTTTCTGTTTCTTCACGTGCAGCAGTAAAAGACCTCAGGTGATTATTGACCCCAGTCTTTCATTTGAAACTCATATTGATAACATTACCCAGATAGCTTTCTTTCATCTCAGAAATATTGCCAAGATAAGAAATTTAATGTCTCTACACGACACAGAAAAACTAGTTCATGCTTTCGGTACCTCTAGGTTGGATTATTATAATGTCTTACTGTCTGAATGTTCCAATAAGTGCATAAACAAGCTCCAGTTAGTTCAAAATGCAGCAGCAAGAGTCCTTACTAGAACTAGAAAATATGACCACATCGCCCCTGTCTTATACACACTGCATTAGCTCCCAATCAAATTTCGTATTGATTCTAAAATACTACTATTGACCTTTAAACCACTGAATGGTCCTGAGCGAACTTCTGGTCCTTTATGACCTGCCATGCCTACTTAGATCAAAAGGTGCAGGCTATCTGCTGATACGTCGTATAGTGAAGGCTACATCAGGGGGCAGAGCCTTTTCTTACAAAGCTCCACAGTTATGGAACAGCCTTCCAAGTAGTGTTCGGGAATCAGACACAGTCTCAGCATTTAAGTCTAGGCTGAAAACATATCTGTTTAGTCAAGCCTTTTGTTAATAGTGTTTATGAGGGAAAGGAGTAGATCTGGAGGGTCCTCAGACATGGAGTGTTTTGGTAAACTGGGATGTATGGATGCTGTCAGTCCCCCACTTGCTTGCTCACTCGAGTTTCTTGACGGTGTAGTGGCTGGCTGATTTATGTCCCAGGGCTCCCTCATGCCTGTGTTATCTTCTGGCTCTCCCCTTTTAGTTATGCTGTCATAGTTAGTTTTGCCGGAGTCCCTGCTTGTACTCGGTGCAATATGTATACTGTTCCTACTTATTCAGGTGGCATTGGGCATACCTAACAACCTGTTTTCTCTCTCTTTCTCTCCCCCCTCCCCCTGTCTGTCCATCTGAGTTACATGTCAATCCTGAGCTCGAGATGCTGACCTCCTCTGGTCTTCGGACCTGCCTGATCCATCCTGATGCCCTACGTCTGGTTGGAGTCTCATCACATAGCTCCTGCAGAGGACGGCCCCATATGGACAGTTGATAGTCACACTTGGAAGATGCTCTGGACACTGACAGTAATGCTTTTATGGCTGAGGACTATAGTTGACTTGCTAACTTTAGGAATGCAGTTGTCATGAACAGTTTTGCACTCAAGTTTCCATCAATGAAGAGTTATCACACCAATGAAACAGACTTCATTTTAAAACTGTTAAAAATGTTATAATCATGCTGTCTGTTATCACCCAAATGAGGATGGATTCCCTTTTGAGTCTGGTTCCTCTCTAGGTTTCTTCCTCATGTCATCTGAGGGAGTTTTTCCTTGCCACCGTTGCCACAGTCTTGCTCATTGGGGATAGATTAGGGATAAAATTAGCTCAGGTTTAAAGTCATTTAAATTTTGTAAAACTGCTTTGCGACAATGTCCATTGTTAAAAGTGCTATAAAAATAAACTTGACTTGACATTCCAGATGCCTCCAAGCCCAGAGAAGTCAACAGCACTTCTGAACAGAGTTAATATAAGGCTTCCTTTTTGCACAGTAAAGTTTGATCTGGCATTTGTGGATGTAACTCTATATTGTAGTGCTTGACAAAAGTTTGCCAAAGTAATCCTGAGTCCATGTGGTTATATCAGCTATAGATGAATGACAGTTCTTAATGCAGTGACATCTGAGGGATTGGAGATCATGGGTGTTCATAATAATAATAATAATAATAATAAATTATATTTATATAGCGCCTTTCTCAAACTCAAGGTTGCTTTACATAGGTCATGAATTTATATAAGTCAATAGAATAGAATAGAATAGAATAGAATAGGACTTTTATTGTCATTGCACAGTGGGGTACAACAAAATTGTGGGAGCTCTACAGTACTCAAAACAGTGTACAGAAACAGAAAATAGAATAAAAACAATAATAAATTAAAAAATGCTTGTGCCCTTGCCCTTTATGCACCACAATACCTCCAGATTCCTTGAGTCATTTAATGATATTAAATGGGTAAAATATCCAAATCCCTTTATATCTTTCTTTGAGGAACATTGTTTTTAAACATTTCAATAATTTTCTCATGCATTTGTTGACAAATTGGAGATCCTCAGCCCATCGTTGCTCCTCAAAGATTAGGCCATTTTGCACCAAATCATGATTACAATCACCTGTTTGTCAGAGTGCATACACTTACAGAGGCAGGCACAGGGAGATTGGGGGGGGGCTTTGCAAACAGCATGCTGAGCCAAATTGTAGAGCAGGAATCATAGTCCGGAAATGAGTGAGGGTCAGTCAATCAGCAAACAATGCAATGGAGAGTGGGCAAAAGAGAAAGTTGAGGATAAATGTAAACACAGGTCATAAACTGGAAATCAGGTGGAAAACAAATGGCTCAGAAAAGTTAGACACCTGGGTACTAGGTGATACTTTGTGAAGTGGGGAACTGAGAGCTGAGTATATATAGGCATGCTAGGTGATTACTGGATGAGATACAGGTGTAGTTAATAGTCAGGTGACAGAGGGCGCTGTGACTCTTGGCACTTGTAGTCTGGAGTGGCCATGTTTGGAGGCTGCTCCGAACTCGTGTTTTCAGCGCCGTTACTGACAGAAGCCCCCCCAGGAGCTCCCTCTGGGAGCTACTATCTTTCTTGGCTGTCCTCTCCTTCTTGGTGCAGGTTTGTTAGGGTGTTGGTGGCGGAACTCCTGTGTTAAGAGTGGGTCCAATATGTCCCTGGAGTTGACCCAACTTCATTCCTCAGGGCTATAACCCTCCCAATCTACCAGGTATTCCAGTTTTCCCTGTCTGCAGTGAGAGTTTAGGATTTTATTTACCTGGTAGATGGGTTTGCCCTCGATGTCCGGGGTGGGGGCTCTTGGGTGGGAGTGTCCATGGCTAGGGGACCTTGTATGGCTGGTTTAAGGCAGGAGACATGAAAGATAGGTGCCATTCTGCTGTGATGTGGGAGTTCTAGCCTGTAGGATACATCATACAGTGGTGCTTGAAAGTTTGTGAACCCTTTAGAATTTTCTATATTTCTGCATAAATATGACCTAAAACATCATCAGATTTTCACACAAGTCCTAAAAGTAGATAAAGAGAAGCCAGTTAAACAAATGAGACAAAAATATTATACTTGGTCATTTATTTATTGAGGAAAATGATCCAATATTACATATCTGTGAGTGGCAAAAGTATGTGAACCTCTAGGATTAGCAGTTAATTTGAAGGTGAAATTAGAGTCAGGTGTTTTCAATCAGTGGGATGACAATCAGGTGTGAGTGGGCACCCTGTTTTATTTAAAGAATAGAGATCTATCAAAGTCTGATCTTCACAAGACATCTTTGTGGAAGTATATCATGGCACGAACAAAGGAGATTTCTGAGGACCTCAGAAAAAGCGTTGTTGATGCTCATCAGGCTGGAAAAGGTTACAAAACCATCTCTAAAGAGTTTGGACTCCACCAATCCACAGTCAGACAGATTGTGTACAAATGGAGGAAATTCAAGACCATTGTTACCCTCCCCAGGAGTGGTCGACCAACAAAGATTGCTCCAAGAGCAAGGCGTGTAATAGTCAGCAAGGTCACAAAGGACCCCAGGGTAACTTCTAAGCAACTGAAGGCCTCTCTCACATTGGCTAATGTTCATGAGTCCACCATCAGGAGAACACTGAACAACAATGGTGTGCATGGCAGGGTTGCAAGGAGAAAGCCACTGCTCTCCAAAAAGAACATTGCTGCTCATCTGCAGTTTGCTAAAGATCAT
Source organism: Neoarius graeffei (assembly GCF_027579695.1). Lineage (NCBI taxonomy): Eukaryota > Metazoa > Chordata > Actinopteri > Siluriformes > Ariidae > Neoarius > Neoarius graeffei. Next base: position 18,505,874 of record NC_083594.1, read on the forward strand.
GTGGACAAGCCAGAAAGCTATTGGAAAAATGTTTTGTGTGCGGACGAGACCAAAATAGAACTTTTGGGTTTAAATGAGAAGCGTTATGTTTGGAGAAAGGAAGACACTGCATTCCAGCATAAGAACCTTATCTCATCTGTGAAACATGGCGGTGGTAGTATCATGGTTCGGGCCTGTTTTGTTGCATCTGGGCCAGGATGACTTGCCATCATTGATGGAACAATGAATTCTGAATTATACCAGTGAATTCTAAAGGAAAATGTCGGGACATCTGTCCATGAACTGAATCTCAAGAGAAGGTGGGTCATGCAGCAAGACAATGACCCTAAGCACACAAGTCATTCTACCAAAGAATGGTTAAAGTAGAATAAAGTTAATGTTTTGGAATGGACAAATTAAAGTCCTGATCTTAATCCAATCAAAATGTTGTGGAAGGACCTGAAGCGAGCAGGTCATGTGAGGAAACCCACCAACATCCCAAAGTTGAAGCTGTTCTGTATGGAGGAATGGGCTAAAATTCCTCCAAGCCAGTGTGCAGGACTGATCAACAGTTACCAGCATAGGCGGTTTTAAACGGGGGCCAGAGGGGGCCAGTGCCCCTGTAAAATTGCTCCTGGCCCCTGTTGTGGCCCCTGTGCTGAACAGATAATAAGATTTATTAATTTTGACGTGCGCTGGCTCGAAGATCGGAACTGACATGACGGAGTGTTCTACACGGACTCCTTAAAGCGCTACACGCACACTGTTACCTGCAGCAGAAAGACCAGCAGCAGCGCGAATTGTAAACTTCGGACGTGAGTGATAACAGCTGTCACGTCCGAAGTTTTTTGATTGAAAAGCCATCAGATACACTAGCGTTGACACGTTTCACTGAGCCATATAAAGAAGTATTTTTTGAGCTCTTTAGACTATGCAAAATAGCTGTGGCACTCCCAGTGAGCTCTGCCTCTTGTGAGCGGAGTTTCTCCACTTTGAAACTGGTGAAGACCTACGGTACCTCCGGTCCACCATTAGTGAGGAGCGTCTAAGCAATCTTGGTGTGCTCAGCACTGAATCCAGAAGGTCCAAGGCTTTGAACCTTGATGCATTTGTAGACCGTTTCTCAAGGAGTCACAATCGCAGAATCTTGTTGTTGTAGTGTTTCAGCCTGCTGTGAATGCTATAGGGTGATTCTGAGACCACTGTATGTGAATTTATTTTTTCTTTCTATTTTCCCCCCTGCTGTACATAAAGAAAGAGTGAGATGATGACAGTGTGATTTAGATAAAGATAGTGATTGTACATTCAAGTCTCATGCTGTGAAAAAGAAAATTCATTCATGCTGTGAATTTAAAAAGTGTCATTGGACAGATAAAAGGTTCATTGTATGCAAAAATAGAAATCTTTTTTTTACAAAAAAGAGAAACATGGTTTTAAGATTTATTGAGCACAATTTATGTTTAGGCTATTGAGACAGAATGTTTATCTCATTGTATTTATGCTCAATGTATTTTGTTTTGGTTTTAAATAAACTAAACAAAACATTTTGAACACTTAAATATTGCCATGTTTTTTCCTTATGTGCCCCCCTGAAAAAACACTGGCCCCACCTCGGCCCCCCTAGTAATTTTGGTCTAGAACCGCCACTGGTTACCAGAAATGTTTAGTTGCAGTTATTGCTGCACAAGGGGGTCACACCAGATACTGAAAGCAAAGGTTCACATACTTTTGCCACTCACAGATATGTAATATTGGATCATTTTCCTCAATAAATAAATGACCAAGTATAATATTTTTGTCTCATTTGTTTAACTGTGTTCTCTTTATCTACTTTAGGACTTGTGTGAAAATCTGATGATGTTTTAGGTCATATTTATGCAGAAATATAGAAAATTCTAAAGGGTTCACAAACTTTCAAGCACCACTGTACATCCTGCGCGATACTTTGCATGGGCCAATGTAACGAGCTTGCAGGTTCTTGCATGTGTTTGGCTCCCTTAAGTCCCTTGTGGAGACCCATACCCAATCTCCTGGAGCATATTCTGGGTTCTCACGTATGTGTTTGTCTGTGTATTGTTTGTATTTGGCATTTACTGCCTCCAGCCTCTGGTGAACCTCCTCCCACACCTGCTAGCTTTTCTGGAACCAGGCATCAACGGCAGGTAACTGGGTGGGTGTGTCATCCCAAGGGAATGGGGGGAGGGGAGACCTGATAGCTGAGTATGTACTGGAAAGGTGTTAGCTGAGTTGCGGAGTGTTTAAGAGAGTTCTGTGCATACTCAACCCAGGGGAGAAACTGTGCCCAATCCTTCTGGTTTCTCATGCAGAAAATTATCAAGAAACACCCCACCTCCTGGTTAGCCAGTTCCACCTGGCCATTGGACTGTGGGTGGTAGCCAGATGTGAGGCTTACTGATACGTCTAATCTCTCCATAAAGCTGGACCAAAATCTAGAAATTTTCAGCAGTCTGAAAACCGGTAGGTAGGCCAGGTAGTGGGATGAGTCATAGAGCTTTGGAAAATCTGTCCATAATTACCAAGATGACTCTGTTGCCCTGTGATAATAGTAGGTCCGTGATAAAATCTATCACAATATGTGACCAGGGTCTCTGAGGCACTGGGAGAGGGCATAGTTTTCCGGCCGTTGGGGCATGTGGTACCTTGGCCTGTGTGCATACTGAACAGGAGGAGACAAACTGATTCATGTCTGATATCATGTTCTCCCACTAATATTTGTTCCTGATAAGCTGATATGTGCGATGACCACTGGGATGGCCCATGGCGGGAGCAGTGTGGGTCCAGGTAATGAGCCCCACCTCTGAGGTCAAGTGGACCATGTATTAGTCCGGGAGGGCAGTTCTTGGGAATGTTAGAGGTCTGCGACTGCTGGATTTCCTTATCAATGTCCCAAGTAATGGCTTGTATGAAACACTTTGGTGGCAATATGGGAGTGGGTTCCGAGGTATGGGTAGGGGGGTTATGGATTCTGGAAAGAGCATCTGCCTTAGTATTTCTTAAGCCGGGTTGGTAGGATATTGTGAACCAGAACCGAGTAAAAAACAGGGCCCACCTGGCTTGCCTTGGGTTAAGACATTTGGCGGTCTTCAGGTATTCTAGGTTCTTAAGGTCAGTTAGAATCATGAATGGGTGTGCTGCACCTTCCAGCCAGTGTCTCCATTCTTCCAAAGCCAGTTTGATCGCTAGGAGCTCTCGATTACCAATGTTGTTGTTTTTTTCTGTGAGTGTGAGTTTCTTAGAGAAGAAGGCAACTGGGTGCAATTTTGGCTTTTCTCTGAAACGTTGTGAGAATACCCCTCTGACTCCTGTCTTTGATGCATCAATCTCTACAAAGAACAGCTTGGTAGGGTCAGGATGTTGTAGGATAGGAGTAGAGGTAAATGCTGTCTTGAGCTGGTTGAAAGCCTCCTCAGTTGATGGGTTCCACTGGAGATGTCAGGGAGCATTCTTTAACAGAGATGTTAGCGGAGCAGCAATGATGCTAAAGCCTCAAATGAAGCATGGGTAAAAATGTGCAAATCCCAAAAAGCATTGCAATTCTTTGATGAATGTGAGTATAGACCAAGATGTGACAGCTGAGACCTTAGCCTGGTTCATGCTTATTCCCTCAGAAATGATTATATATCCAAGGAAGGAGATCTGGTTGGCATAAAATTGCCATTTTTCAGCTTTGACAAAGAGGTGGTTCTTGAGCAGACAGGATAGTACTGACTGGACATGTTTGAAATGGCTTTCTTTGTCTGGAGAGTAAATCAAAATGTCACTGTTGGCAATGAAAAATTTACCCAACATGTCCCTCAAGACATCATTCATCAGGCACTGGAAGATGCTTGGAGCCAAAGAAAGGCCATAAGGTATTCAAAATGTCTGGCGGTGGTGCTAAAGGCCATCTTCCATTCATCCCCTTTGCGGATTCTTACCAGGTTGTATGTGCTGTGGAGGTCCAGTTTGGAAAATATCTTTGCTGATCTTAATTGTTCTAAGGCTGCAGGTACCAGAGGGAGTGGATAGGGATTTTTCACACTGATTTGATTAAGTCCTCGATAATCAATACCGGGCCAGAGGCCTCCTCCCTTCTTTTAGACAAAGAAGAACCCTGCAGATGCTGGAGAGGTGGATAGTCTAATATACCCTTGCTTTAGTGCCTCCTGCACATAATCTTCCATGGCAGCTTGCTCCTTTAGGGACAAGGGATAGATTCAGTTATGGGGAGGAGGTTGATGACACAATCATAGGGATGGTGAGGAGGTAAGCCACAAGCCTTACCCTTACTGAAAACCTCCTTCAGGTCCAGATAACAGTCTGGAACATTATCAAGGGAATCAGGTAGGGGACTCTCCACGGATGTGGACGAGATGGCTAGCTGAGGGCTTTGTAAACAGTCCTTGAAACATGCTGACGACCACTGAATGATGTCCTTCTGTTGCCAGGAAATTAAGGGGTCATGGAGTTGAAACCAGGGGTACCCTACAATGATGTCATGATTAGCAGTTTGAGTGATGAAAAATGAGATGCGCTTGGAATGGAGGGCCCCTACCTGAATCTGGAGAGGAGCAGTGTGAGTAGTGATCAAAACCTCTCCAATGAGCCCCCCGTCGATAGTCTTTATTTTAATGGTTCTTTGCAGGGTGTCAGTGGGCAGGTTGAGTCGTTGGACGATTGAGTCATTGATGAGATTACCCTTGGCCCCTGAGTCTATGAATGCAGAGAGGACATGAGTCGAATCTGGCAGAATCAATATCACCGATAATTTGAAAGATCGTGTTGGAGGGCTGGTTATGGAACTCACTGGGTTAGGTTGCTCATTGACTGGACAGGCAGTAACCCTCCAAGGTGGGCAGACCAGGCATTTGGCAATGATATAGCTGGCATCACCACAATAAAATCATAGCCCCTCTCACATCTTCTTTCTCTCTCAGATCATTGCGAATGTGTGTGAGAGACCTCTATGGGAGTAGGAGTGTCTGAGGGTTGAGAAGGCAGTGTAGAGGATCTCAGTGAGGACCTGCTCTGGAGTAGGTGGTCCAGACTAAATCGATGAGGGTATTGAGGGATAAATGTTCATCATGGCAAGCCATCTCGCTCAGTACCTCTGGACACAACCCTTGATGGAACATGGCTTTTAATGTGGGCTCATTCCACCTGCTACCAGCAGCCACTGTGTGAAATTCCAGTGCATTCTCTGCTACTCTTCTGTCTCCCTGTTTAACAGTGAGGAAATTCTCAGCGACCTCTATTCCCTCTGATGCGTCGTCAAAAACCCATTTAAACAATTCAAGGAACTGATCATAGGACATGGTGTGTTCTCCACCACGGCCCCACACAGCACTGGCCTACTGTAGAGCTTTTCCTGTGAGTAAGGTGAGAAATTTAGCAATCTTTTGCTTGTCAGAAACCCCAGAGAGTGAAGAGAAGTATAGAGAGCAGTGAAGCAGAAATCCCTTACATTGTAACACTTCACCTGAGAATTTTTTGGGAAGAGGAATAGGCTGAGCTGCACTGGGGGGAGATGCAGGGTGTGTTAGGAGGGCCTGTGACATAACAGCAGCAAGCTGCACCATCCTGGTAATGAGGTCGTTAAGCATCTGCTGATGTTCACCTAACAAGTGCCCTTGAGCATTAAGTGCAGTCTGCTTTGACTCCTCTGCTGCATCTGACGGCAGAGTAGCCTGTCAGAGTGCAGGCACTTACGGATGCAGGGGAGACTGGGGGCTTCGCAAACAGCATGCTGAGCCAAATTGTAGCGCAGGAGTCATAGTACGGAAATGAGCAAGGGTCAGTCGATCAGCAAACAATGCAATGGAGAATGGGCAAAAGACGAAGTCAAGGATAAAAGTAAACACGGGTCATAAACTGGAAATCAGGTGGAAACCAAATGGCTCAGTAAAGTTAGACACCTGGGTACTAGATGATACTTCGCAAAGTGGGGAAGTGGGAGCTGAGTATATATAGGCATGCTAGGTGATTGCCAGATGAGAGACAGGTGTAATTAATAGTCTGGTGACAGAGGGCATTGTGACTCTTGGGACTTGTAGTCCAGAGCAACCATGTTTGGAGGCTGCTCCGAACTCATGTTTTCAGTGCCGTTACTGACACTGTTGACATCACCTGTTTCAAATTACATCATTTATTTAATTGTTTTACTTCATTACTAGCCCTAAATTGCCCCATCTCAACTTTTTTTTTGGTATGTGTTGCAGGTCTGAAACACAGGAATGGATGTATATTAACAAATGAAATGAAGTTGACCAGATGAAACATGAAATATCTTGGGTTCATCTTGTGTGCAGTGAAATACAAGTGAAAGTAAATTTAGAAATCACTGCCTTCTTTTTTTATTTTCATTTTCCATATTGTCTCAATTTTTCTGATTTGGGGTTGTACAACCCCAATTCCAAAAAAGTTGGGACAAAGTACAAATTGTAAATAAAAACGGAATGCAATGATGTGGAAGTTTCAAAATTCCATATTTTATTCAGAATAGAACATAGATGACTTATCAAATGTTTAAACTGAGAAAATGTATCATTTAAAGAGAAAAATTAGGTGATTTTAAATTTCATGACAACAACACATCTCAAAAAAGTTGGGACAAGGCCATGTGAGACATCCCCTTTTCTCTTTACAACAGTCTGTAAATGTCTGGGGACTGAGGAGACAAGTTGCTCAAGTTTAGGGATAGGAATGTTAACCCATTCTTGTCTAATGTAGGATTCTAGTTGCTCAACTGTCTTAGGCCTTTTTTGTCGTATCTTCCATTTTATAATGCGCCAAATGTTTTCTATGGGTGAAAGATCTGGACTGCAGGCTGGCCAGTTCAGTACCCGGACCCTTCTTCTACGCAGACATGATGCTGTAATTGATGCAGTATGTGGTTTGGCATTGTCATGTTGGAAAATGCAAGGTCTTCCCTGAAAGAGATGTTGTCTGGATGGGAGCATATGTTGCTCTAGAACCTGGATATACCTTTCAGCATTGATGGTGTCTTTCCAGATGTGTAAGCTGCCCATGCCACATGCACTAATGCAACCCCATACCATCGGAGATGCAGGCTTCTGAACTGAGCGCCGATAACAACTTGGGTCGTTCTTCTCCTCTTTAGTCCGAATGACACAGCGTCCCTGATTTCCATAAAGAACTTCAAATTTTGATTCGTCTGACCACAGAACAGTTTTCCACTTTGCCACAGTCCATTTTAAATGAGCCTTGGCCCAGAGAAGACGTCTGCGCTTCTGGATCATGTTTAGATACAGCTTCTTCTTTGAACTATCGAGTTTTAGCTGGCAACGGCGGATGGCACGGTGAATTGTGTTCACAGATAATGTTCTCTGGAAATATTGAGCCCATTTTGTGATTTCCAATACAGAAGCATGCCTGTATGTGATGCAGTGCCGTCTAAGGGCCTGAAGATCACGGGCACCCAGTATGGTTTTCCGGCCTTGACCCTTACGCACAGAGATTCTTCCAGATTCTCTGAATCTTTTGATGATATTATGCACTGTAGATGATCATATGTTCAAACTCTTTGCAATTTTACACTGTCAAACTCCTTTCTGATATTGCTCCACTATTTGTCGGTGCAGAATTAGGGGGATTGGTGATCCTCTTCCCATCTTTACTTCTGAGAGCCGCTGCCACTCCAAGATGCTCTTTTTATACCCAGTCATGTTAATGACCTATTGCCAATTGACCTAATGAGTTGCAGTTTGGTCCTCCAGCTGTTCCTTTTTTGTACCTTTAACTTTTCCAGCCTCTTATTGCCCCTGTCCCAACTTTTTTGAGATGTGTTGCTGTCATGAAATTTCAAATGAGCCAATATTTGGCATGAAATTTCAAAATGTCTCACTTTCGACATTTGATATGTTGTCTATCTTCTATTGTGAATACAATATCAGTTTTTGAGATTTGTAAATTATTGCATTCCGTTTTTATTTACAATTTGTACTTTGTCGCAACTTTTTTGGAATCGGGGTTGTATTAAGGTGGAGAGATATTTCGATCTAACTGCACTAACTTTTCTATCGATCAGGAGGCTCGCCTTCCTAACTGTAATATTGCCAATTCTGTTTGATGCCATTTATGTTCCAGTTTTTCAAGTGGTCTGTTTTAAGGTGCATGCATGATCATTAAATCAGGGTGCTATTTTTTTTTTTTAATCTCTAATAAATATTCTTTTAAGTGGAGCTGCATTATCTAGAGCAGGGGTTTTCAAAGTGTGGGAGAGTCAGCCCCCCCTCGGAGAGCAAATAAACAACAGCGCCCCCCCCCCCCCCCCCCCCTTACAATTTTTGTTGTTGCTATACTTAATGTTCCATTCGTATTTTTAAAAAATGGTTGTTGTACACATTATTTTTTTCTTTTTCACATTTTAAACATCTGTGCTTTTTAAAACATCTTGTTTTACACATTTTAAACATCCCATAGCATCGTTAGCTAGCATCTCTTGGCAGACAACACACTGTGGCAGTGGAGCATCTTCAGATCCAGTCCATGAAAATCCAAACTTTAAATAATCGTGGTCATACTTCCTTCTTTTTCCAGTCCCAGGATTCCGCGGGCCTTTTTTGTGATTGTTGTGGGCTAAAATGTCTGATGTTGTGGGGAGTTTTCCAAAAAAAATTGCGATGAAAGTTGCGGTGTTTTTTAGGTTTTTGTTGCGATTACATTGCGGGAGGAAGTGAAAGTTGCGAAAAATTGTTGCGATTTTCTCTTTTTGTGATTAAAATTGAGTGATATGTTAAATATTAAGTTATTACTGAAAAACTATTGATTAAAAAACAAAGAGAAATGGTCCTATAAACAACTTCACCAATATAAAAGATTACCAGGACTACAAAAATGCAGAAAAATAGGCTTTACTTATCCAAATGCACCTGTTGGTTCAAAAGTTAAAGTGCAGAGAACCTCACAGCACAACATGAAGTTACCTTAAAATATAATATAAATGCCTCAGCTTTTATGTAAGAAAAAAAAACTATTAATACTAGTACTGTGTGCAGGCAGTCTCTCCTGAAGACTAAATTAAACAATAATTATAAACTAATAAAATAAATGGCTCAGGCTTCATAGAAGAAAAAAACAATTTGAACAGAATCTCACAGTATGATGCTGAAGCTGCCTAAACAATGGAAAATAAAATACCATTTTGGCAAAAATGTTGGCATCCATTAACTTCTTGTATTAAGTAAAAAAAATAAAGTGCACACAGTCCTTCACTGTAAACATAACACACTTTCAGTGTTACCAGATACTGCTGATGTTTTCCAGTCCAAAATATGTTCAAAACCCGCCAAAATGCACTTGAAATCGCCCAATCTGGCAACACGACGCGCATGCTGCTTCTCTTGAACACACGGAAGTAAGGCGGAAGGTAGTTTGTTGACGTCACCTCAAGATGACGCCAACGATTGGTCAAATTTGCGGGAAAGTTGCGGTGATTGAATATAATTGCAACACCGCCCTGAATTTGCGGGGATTGGTTGAATTTGCGCTGAAGTTGCAAATCGCAACATCCTGGAGGCTCTGTTTTTTTGCTTGGCCCAGACTTTGTCTCCTCACTCACTGTAGCTTTAGGTACTAAAAATCGATCCATTTTGTCTCTCACGTTGCGCCCCCCCCCGAAGAACTCTGGCGCCCCCCAGGGGGGGCGTGCCCCACACTTTGAAAAGCCCTGATCTAGAGCATAGTGGGACATTGACTCTAAGCATTCAGTTGCCTGACCAAATTCTTTGGGGTCTGACAATGATCCAAACAACAATGATAACTCTGGGAGATTATTGATAAAATGCTTTACAGTAGCTGATGTGAATGTATGTTTGATGCGATAGCATGACAAGGTACATATATTATTACTAAGACACATTTTTAAATGAAATGAGATAATGATCTGAGATAGCTTAAAACTGTGGAAATGTGAATGTATTTTCTATATTTAATTCAAATGTTAGTATTAGAGCAAGCATGTGACCACCATTATGAGTGGGTCTGATGACCTTCTGATTATCCCCTACTGAATCTAGAGTGGAAATGACCACTGTTCTCAGAGGGTCTTCTGGGTTCTTCAATTGAATATTAAAATTTCCAACAATTAATGCTTTGACTAAAGAAACAACCAAGTTTGAGAAAATCTGCAAGTTCACAAAGGAATTCGGAGTATGACCTGGGGGGGAGGGGGTGTCTGTAAATAATAATTAGCATAATTGACTAGGTAGATTTATTTTTTGTTGCTACCCATGTTATGTTAGTATAAAGCATCTTAAACACATTAAATGTATGTCCAGAATTTTGTGTGATGCCTAGATTATCATTATAAATAATTGTGACGTCGCCTTCTCTGCCTGTTAAACGAGTCCTGTCCAATAACTCTATCCAGAAGGACTAGAATAAGATTTCTCAGTTGATATGTTGTCTTTGTAGTATTTTCAAATAAATATAGGGTTTCCATGATTTCCAAATCATCACATTCTGTTTTTATTGACGTTTTACATAGTGTCCCAACTTTTTTCAAAATGAGGTTGTAACAGAGAAAGTTTAGTGTGACAATGGTTAGTAAAATAGATAGTGTTTCAGTTACATTGAAGTCATATTTGGGAACAAATTGTTTTGACTTTGCTGCAAAATGCAAACATAACTCGAGGTGAAGATAGCTAAAATGACTTACAGTACTTTAGGGGAGAATAAACAGTACTTGAACAAAGCCAATGAAAGGCTGGGATCTTTATGCAATTATTTGGTTTACTGTTTAGCTAATGTTTAATAATTCTGTTGGAATGAATGCTATTGGCATTAACAACAAAACAAATTTCATCATGCTTCTTTAGAAGGCCAATTCTCATGTGGGAAGCAAAGGAATCATTTCATCCTGTCTGAATGAATGGTTAATCCAGCAAAGAAAACATATTATTATTATTTTTGGCACAGGGGTGGCATGGTGGTGTAATGGTTAGCGCTGTCACCTCACAGCAAGAAGGTCCGGGTTTGAGCCCCGTGGCCGGCGAGGGCCTTTCTGTGCGGAGTTTGCATGTTCTCCCCGTGTCCGCGTGGGTTTCCTCCAGGTGCTCCGGTTTCCCCCACAGTCCAACACACCAGGTTAACTGGTGACTCTAAATTGACCGTGAGTGTGAATGGTTGTCTGTGTCTATGTGTCGGCCCTGTGATGACCTGGTGACTTGTCCAGGGTGCACCCCGCCTTTTGCCCGTAGTCAGCTGGGGTAGGCTCCAGCTTGCCTGCAACCCTGTAGAACAGGATAAAGCGGCTAGAGATAATGCGATGAAATGAGATTTTTGGCACTGATGCTCATCTTGCTTAATGTCATGATTCAAGTTTATGCCAATTATAACTTTAAAAAGCAGTTACATTGGGTGGTTTCAGTCTTTGCTCAAAGACCAATTGTTTGGTATTTGATTTTAAACGAGTTCTTTGAAAATGAAAATGTTTTTTTTCCTCTTGGTATTTTACATGAGTAAGAGTAATTTCAATCATGCTTAAGTACAAATCTTCCATGGTACTGTAATAATGCACAATTACTCAAGTATTTTCAAGCCCAGTTCTGAATTCTGATTTCAGCACAGAACAACAGCACAACTGCTCCAGTGTACCATTACTAACCTGGTGTTTTAACCCAAACTTCCTCTAAAACTTTGAAAATAATGTCCATATGTTTTGGTCTTTTGGGTATAAAACAGTCTCTCCTTTTCAAATCATTGTGTTAGTGTATTAATTGAATTGGTTTTGGAAAAATTATTTTCTAAAATTGTTGAGGCCACATCAAATGAAAACTAGACAACAGTTTACATGCAAACTTGTCAGTTAAAGATATTTTAACCTGTCAGTTAAAAATTAGACAGGATGTTCAAAGCTTTGATTTTGTTCTGCTCTATGCCCTATGACAAACAATTTTGGGTATTCAGTGAACATCCGCTCATTGAAAAAAAACTTTTTTTTTCAAGAAATCAATAATACTACATTCTTCATATGGTTGTGGCCAGATAGAACAAAATCCAGAAGGCTAATACTTTTGTTGACAGGTGTTGTCATTTCCATTTCATATAATTTATCTCAAAAGGCTTTGGGTTGAATGAGACATTCAGAACTGGTTCATAACTGGAAAGAATGTCCATGTTATTGATTTTCTTCTGATGCTAAAAGACAACTGTATTAAAGGTAGACTGCCTTTCAGATTTTTCAAGTGTAGGTCATAAAAAGAATTTTCCCTGACACCCAGTTATTTTTGTTTAGTGGACCAAAAGGTCCCAAATTTGAATCACAGACTTCCAATTTATTCATTTTTTTAAGAGAAAAATTAATGAATTCAGGGCCACATGGCCCTAAATTCTCTGCTGTTTTTTTCTTGCTTCACTGTGACCCAATTCAAAATATTGCATCATGCATGACATGGTGGGCTTTCCCTGTTCGCGCAAGGCATTGTGGAATACAATTTTGAAACAGGAGAAAAAAATGGAGGACGTGAGTGTGTGAATGAAATGTGAAAGACCAACTGCAGTATCAGAAAGAGAGAAGAAAAGACGTTATTTTGCGAAGGAAAGGAAACGCAGGACCAGACTAATAAATATTGGCAGTCAGCAAGCACCTCAGTGCGATCAGCTGTTTGTTTAGTGACGGAGTAATGTAACTGTCAGTGCACGATCAAAGGTAAATCTGTGCATGCACACACGGACTTCCTCTGTCTGCTTGACTGTGCGAAGCGAGTGAGTTCGTGCACATTATTTGCTCGGAAATCCCCTGAAACTTCCCAGCCGCAGAATGGCCTGACATTTTGTGAGATATTACAGAAATAAACATCTGTCACAATGACCAGATTTCAGAGAGAACTGAATTTTACCGATTTTATGAAATTGAAAGGTCGTCTCTCTTTAAATAACTTTGTGGACAGGCCATTTTTCACACCAAGTGTGTGTGTCGTTCTTGAAAATAGCCCTGTTTGTTCCCTGGTTTCTCAGCAGTGTGAATTTAAGCTTCATATATGTGCCCTCCATACATTTAATTTATTAAATGTAGCAATGCATTCAGTAAAGTCCAGTCTCGTTTTCTCTTCTGACATCCTGGTCTACTGAAATGATGTTGTGTGAGCTTTTGGATGTTTTTGAGACAGAGTCCTCACACTCAAATGCTCTGTTCTACCATGAATAATTGCTTTAAGTTTCACATGTTTGATGATAAAAAATATACACTTTTGGTATATATATATATATATATATATATATATATATATATATATATATATATATATATATATATAAAATTCCACTTCATGAAATTATAATCAGCGAGAGAAGCAAATGCAGAGACTCAAAAAGTTGCAAAATATGTTGTTTAATAAATATAAAACCATTAGGGAAGGTTTTTAAAATAAGTGTGATTCCCAGCGCAACAATCACTGCTTCACATCATGTCTTTTATTTACATCACTATGTGCTTATGTTTTTGTTCTGGTCCTGTCTCCATCCCTGTTCTGTCATTGGTTCATTGCCTGACTGTGTTAATATTTTTTATGTTATTTTTCAATTAGTTAGTCTCTGTATATCTTGTTGTTTCTTTGTTTTGTTACTAAGTCTTGCTGATTGTTTAGTGCGTGTCTGAGCCTTATTTTCTCAGTATTCCTGTTTTGTCTCCTGCCACTGTTAAATAGTTACGAAGAAATTACTAATACAAACTCCGGTGGTGTCTTGACCCCTGGATTTTGACTGTGATGCTTGGATTAAGTCAAATAAAATTCACACCATCTTCCCATACTTGTGTACATCCCACTAATACATGTGACAATAAAATCTTTGAGTCACTAGATTCCAGATCCTTATATTTCAAGGAAATGGAAAGCATGGGTGTTAGAGAATAAAAATGAGCAAAATATTTATACTCATAGCTACAAAACAGGCTGAGAAACTTTTTAAGCAGTTTGCATGAATAGTTCTTGGATGAATAGGACTCTGATCTTCATGGTTGTAACTTCACGCAATTACACATTGTAGTTCAACAATACAATAGTAAAATTAATTTGTTTCATAAGTTAAATGAACACTGAGGATTTGCTGTACTAAGGCTATAAGATGTGAAAACTTATGAAAACTAATCTACTGAGAACCTTGAATGAAGACTAAACTTTTTTGTTGTTTTGTTCCTAAGAATCCAGCATAAGGTTTTTTCCCTTTATATCTAGCTCTTTGGAATTACCCTTGGTAATTTATAAACATAATGCTGGTGTTTACATCTATGCTGTTGATACACAATAGAAACCTCCTCCTCCTTAATTGTAATAGACTACTAGACAGAAATAAAATCGAAATACTGATACTTGGTATGAAGTCTGCTCACAAAAAGGTTTTTAAATTAGCCCTAGAGATTGATAGATATTCTATGAAATTCTACAAGAAGTTTAATTTAAGGATTTTGGTGTAACCCTAGATGCTTGTTTATCTGAAGTCAATGTAAGCTTATATTTCTAAAACTGCATATTATCATTTTTAGCTAAAAAATTTAAAGTAGGCTGAGAATATAATAACTGAGAAAATAAATTTATCACTTAGGCCAACCATGTGGTGGCACAGTGGTGCAGCGGTTAGTAGTGTTATCTCCCAGCAAGAGGGTTCTGGGTTCGAACCTCATGTCTGATTGGGGCCTTTCAGTGCAGAGTTAGTCGGATTTTTCCGCCCGCATTGTGCAGTCCCACTCCCGCCCACAAAAGAATTATGATTTTCAGTCCCGCTCCCGCCCCCGCATCCCGCATGACGCAGATGTTCGCGTTATTTCTCAGGAAAGTTCTTGTCTTGACACAGCGTGATGGTGCCCCGCTTCCTACTTTGAGTGGATTTGAGCATAAATATCTATAGCTCACGTTTATTGTTTACCTTATTTCTGAATTCAGCATGTAGTATCTCTAATAAGAATAATTAGTGCTGTCAATCCCGCCCGTGCCTGCAATGAGCTTTCAAAATTTGTCGCGCGCCGCACTGCTTTGCGGCGGGTCCCGCGGGACTCCCGTGGGAGTGCAGGGCTCTAGTTTGTATGTCCAATCCAGACCTGTGGATTAGGTCAACTGTGAATGGTTGTTCATCTCTGTGTTAGCCCTGTGATAGATTGGCAACCTGCCCAGGGTGTACTCTGGCTTGGTATTGGCTCCAGTTTCCACTGTGACCCTGATGGAATTGTACAGATAGTGGATGGATAGGTTGAATATTAGTAAAGTCTGACTGGAATTAGACTTAAAAAAGCGCCAACTAGGTTTGAACTTGTACTGGCACTCCCCACATGAAGCAAAGCTCCATACTTCAGTTAATATGGTTAATATGCATTGATCTGATTTTTGATGGCTTTTGTGACCATATGACATCCGTATGTACAAATGACATACCTGTACCACCACAGAGTACCCGATCGTAAGTGCAAGGCAGCCTATCTCATCAACACTTGACCACCGGACAATGAAATTTGTATCTTTATTTACAAACCCTATTTCCAGAAAAGTTGGGATATTTTCCAAAATGCAATAAAAACAAAAATATGTGTACTTTATTTAACTGACAAAAGTACAAAGAAAAGATTTTCAATAGTTTTATTGACCAAGTTCATTGTATTTTGTAAATATAAACGAAGTTCATACACCAGGGGGAAGGAGAAGTGGCGCCTGGTCCAAGAGGAGGTGAGGGCTGCTGTGGAGGAAATAAGATCTTGCAGGGGGGCATGAGACAGCAGGGGGCCTGGACAAGATGGGAGAATGCGCTGGAGAGGAAAGTGACCTGGACTGAGATCTGGAGAGCTGAGCCTCACCGCATCAAATTTCTCATCCAGGCGGTGTACGACGTGTTGCCTAGTCTAGAGCCCTGCACTCCCGCGGGACCCGACGCAAAGCAGTGCGGCGCGGGTAAGAGCGGTGATAAGCCGCAGTCCAGCTAACTAAAAACATGCTTGAAATAAAATTTATAAATTATTAATTTATGTATCATATATAATTTGTGCTGGATATCTTACTTGACATTAATAAAAACATTTTAAAATGCCTAAATTTGCGCCGGATTGAGTAAAAAAAAAAAAAACATCTTAAACTTGCTATTGAACACTTTAATAACTCGCAGCTTATACCCAGCTAGCAAGAGAACCATGAGTGAATTAATTTAGCTGTTGCGTTAGTCTACAACTTTAACCAGAGAGACAGGTTACACAGTGACGGTAGGCTTGACTCAATGCTATCCCAGAAATCCTTCCTGTAATATGCAAATTTGGCTGTCCAATCAGAGGCGGCCAAATTTGCATATTACAGGAAGGATTTCTGGGATAGCATTGAGTCAAGCCTACCGTCACTGACTACGTTTACATGCACGTCCAAATCGAGCTGCTGTCAGTAATCGAGCAAAGGGTCCCAGCAGGGAAGTTAGAGAAAGCCATTCCTACATGCACAAGTGAAATCGAGCTATTATGCATCCGAGCCACTTCCGGTTGTCGTCATGAAGAAGAGCTGTAGTGTTGCTAGATACTGCTGACGTATTCCAGCCCAAAACATGTTCAAATCCGCTAAAATGCACTTAAAACACCCAATCTTGCTATGGCTACAAACTGTCTGGCACAGACCACTGTTTTGTAAGACAACTTATTTTGCACAATAATATTTTTCTAAAGTCCATTTTTGCTTGCAAAAAATGTTTTTTTTGCTTGCAATTTAACTTATGTCTTAATAAACACACAAAAAGTTCAGTTGTTTTGTTTTTATTGACATTCTTCAGATGTTGGACATATATACACACACACAAATACAATGACTTGTTTATGTACACAATTCACAGCTATGCAACAGTTGTACAGATGTATTTGGTGATACAGTAAGTGAGCTAAATTTTAACAGTGCAAACAATGCCACAAAAAGAAAAGATTCATGTCGTTGTCATGATTCGTTGTCATGCCGACCGAGGCTGTTGTGTTTCCCGCTTGTGGTCTCGTCACTCGTCACTTCCGGAAGTAGCTCGACAACTAGCTCGATAGGGTATACATGCGCAAAATAGCTCGGCAGAAATCGCATAAACTAGGTCGTGTAGCTCGATTCCGAGAAATCAAGTTCGGTTCAATTTCAGCCGAATTAAGGTGTATACATGGCATTTTGAACTTCGATTTCAGTCGAGCAACGGCAGAAATTCGATTCTCTCTATGTGCATGTAAACGTAGTGACTGTGTAACCTGTCTCTCTGATTAAAGTTGTAGACTAACGCAACAAGTAAATCAATTCATTTCTTTTACTAGCTTTGCAAGAAAAAAAAAACATTAGTACAAAGCAAGCCCATTCACTTTTTTTATGCTGATCAGAGAATTACAATGGTTTCTCATGTGATAAAAATGTGTGATTTGCGATTAAATATTTTAATCGTTTGACAGCACTAATTATTCTTATTAGAGATACTACATGCTGAATTCAGAAATAAGGTAAACAATAACAAACGTGAGCTGTAGATATTTATGCTCAAATCCACTCAAAGTAGGAGGCGGGGCACCATCACACTGTGTCAAGACAAGAACTTTCCTGAGAAATAACGCGAACGTCTGCGGGATTTGCGGGCGGGAGTGGGACAAAATATGGCAGGCGCGGGCGGGAGCGGGACTGAAAATCATAATTCTTTTGTGGGTGCGGGCGGGAGCGGGACTGAAAATCATAATACTTTGCGGGCGCGGGCGGGAGTGGGACTGCACAATGCGGGCGCGGGCAGGAGCTGGACTGAAAAATCCGACCGCGCAGACCTCTACATCGCAAACCTATCTTCAAAAATGAAACGTACAACTGTACCAGAATCACAACACAGTTTTGAGTTCTGCCTTAGCAAAGGAGGCACAAGTAAACCATACTAATATGCAAAGAGAAAGAATAGATCAAATAGTAATTTACTTGATTGTCCAGTTTGTTCAAAAGACTCTTCAAATCATCACCGGAGGACCCCTTTTGTGACCTGAACATTTTGATTATCTTTGGTGCATATTTATCCAGGGAAGAGAAAAAGGTCTCCTTGAGTGGAACGCCAGTAATCCTGTGAAACTCTAAGCAGACCTAAGGAACAAAAACAGAATTTAGGGCATTCAATGACGAGGATTCAGTACATCAGAATGAACCTTAATCAGATTTAGGCACATACCTGTTCTTCCAGAAACAACGCTGGCCACTGTGCCAGAACATCAGCTATCGGTGGGTCTTCATTCACAATCTCCTTCCTTCTTAATGAAAAAGTCAATTCCATTTTGGTATTGATGAATGCATTGTTGTGATGTCTTTTTTTTTCATTTCCTCCTGCAAAGCAGCCTTTTCATTTAGTAGAGACTTGTTGCACTGTCCAGCTGGAATATCAGGGAGAAAATTTATTTCACAGCGCTTTGCCTTCTTCAAACAATTCCTGCCATCATTGCCTCCTCTCTTTTTGTTGACCATGACTTCGTTGCAACCTGCTTCTTTTAGTTTACTGCGGTAATTTCCAACCTTGTGGTGGAGTCTTATGGCCCAGCTATCATAACAGGTTCCAAGAGATGGATCCTTCAAACATGGGTGCTTTTTTATCAACTCCATAGCCACTTGTTCCTGATGCTTCTTTGTTGGGTATACGCTGAAGGAAAACGTAGCGCCAACTAGGGCAGTTGAGATGGCACTGATCATCTCCCTCGGAGGATCAAGCAGTGTACTGTTTTCTCTGTACTTCTCGTTCGTTTTGGCAAGTCTCAATTCCACATCATAAGAAAATGTTGGAATAGGGAAGGGAGAGGGCCACTCTGAATTTTCACATGTTCTAAGAGGCAGACTTGAGGAACTTTGACTGGAGCTTGTTGACAGTGAGGATGCCATACTGGCAGTGTCCAGTGAGGACATATCAGAAACATCATCAGAAACAGCATGTGCTTGGCTGATAACTTTCAAAACAGCTCTTCCAGGGGTCGATCAGATATGGCAATGAGATTACAGAGCTCATTGCCAAATTCAGGATCTTCAACTTGAATAACAAAATCTTAATTAAGCTGGAGATTTTTACGCAATATGTCTTTCAGGTGATCGACTGAGTTCAAGGCTTCAGGAACATTGAGTCTTCTAATGTTATCAGGACTCAGAACAGTACGGAACAACATCTCCATCCTTGGTCAATAACATATATGTAAGATCTCATCTCATCTCATTATCTCTAGCCGCTTTATCCTTCTACAGGGTCGCAGGCAAGCTGGAGCCTATCCCAGCTGACTATGGGCGAAAGGCGGGGTACACCCTGGACAAGTCGCCAGGTCATCACAGGGCTGACACATAGACACAGACAACCATTCACACTCACATTCACACCTACGGTCAATTTAGAGTCACCAGTTAACCTAACCTGCATGTCTTTGGACTGTGGGGGAAACCGGAGCACCCGGAGGAAACCCACGCAGACACGGGGAGAACATGCAAACTCCGCACAGAAAGGCCCTCGCCGGCCCCGGGGCTCGAACCCAGGACCTTCTTGCTGTGAGGCGACAGCGCTAACCACTACACCACCGTGCCGCCGGAGAAGAAACCTATATAAAGATATTATTGCCTTTCCTTGAACTGGATATGAAATTAGAGGGACATAATCATTAAGATCCTTTGGTTCAAGAATTTCAGTTGTGTCCATCTCAGAAATCTCATAACACCTGTAATGCTCAACATACCATGAGGCCAACCTTTTGCAGATAAAAGACACACTGTTTCCATTAACGAGTATACTGAGAATTTTGAAAAACTCTGGCAAACCACCTAGATCTCCAGATGACAAAATCAATCCCTCACTGTAGTGAATACCATGCAGATGTACATCTGAGGTAAGGCCAACAACCTACCTATTAGGGTACTTTTTCTGTACTGCAGCCTTTTGGTGCACATGTTCTGATGTTCTTTACTTTCTGAACAGAGAGGGCTGGGGGAAAGAGACTTGGACTGCTGAGAAAATGAACCATCATCAACTGGTGTTTTGTTGCCAAGGTCAGGAGAATGTTTTTAAAATTGTGAACATCATTGACAATGCCCTTGAAATAACCATGTTTGGCTACAAATCTCATTGTCCACATTTCCACCAATGGGCCAAAGCACTGAATAAGATGAGCATAGTGCTCAACATAATGTTTAGGCTTGAATTGGAAATCAGAAAATGTCTCCTGAATCAACTTTCTGTGGTCAAGAATCTCTCTCTCTAACCAGGCTAGAGAGGCTGATGAAAACTTTGGTGAGACCACCAGCTCAACTATATCCTTTAGGTCCATCAGGATCTCCCATGATGGCTCCTGCTCTGGCACATAGTGACCGATTATTAATGGCAAGAGATGAAGCAATGCCCAGTTCTCATGTCCATTCCCTCCTATGTCTTTCTTGGCAAAGCTAGACTTTTTGATGATTTTCGGTTGGTTGGTCTTATCAGAGTATTTATATGGGAAGGACTTTATACACTTGTTGAGAACCTTGAGACTCTAAAATCCCTTCTTAATCAGTTCCTTCAAACAGACAGCCAATTCATAACACACAATGCCTTCAAATAAATCATGCAATAGATCGGGGGAAACCTTTTGACAGGGTGAAAGTAAGCTAAATGCTTTGTAAGGACACACTCTCTCTTCACACCCATCTTATGAGCAAGTTCATCACTGTCCTTCAGCTCCTCCATGATTGAATTATGGTTTTCAGTTGTTCTTAGTGGAAAAGAACGAGCATCCTTGGTCTGTAGTTCATGTTTGCTGACCAGGCAAAACCTACAGGGATGTTCAACCAGAAAGCTTTCTTGAAAGCCACCAAGACTATGAGCCCCGAGATTGTCAGCCCATACACAATACACGGTTCCCTTAACATTATTATTGAGATGCTTGACAAACACTCCTTGCTGTTCTAGATGGCATAGATCTCTCAGCAGAGGATGGAGAAACCGGTCATAGCCAAACCTCTTCACATCATTGCTGTTACCCAGTAGGGCAAGCTGTATTGCGTTAAGCGTGGAACGGAATTTCGCTGGTAAATTTAGCAGTACCCAATACACAGCCGTGATCTTGTGGCCCGATCTTGATGTCCCCAGGGGATTACAGGGCTCAAATTCATCTATGTAGAGAGCAATTGAAATAGCATGCACTTCAGAGCCTAAGAGTGAATTCTCTTTGGAATACTGCCCACTATGCGTCGACTCGTAAAATCCTGATTCATCCTTAGTGAAAACAGATCTTTCCAACACATCCTCCCTATTCAGCAATACCTCAAGAACCTTTTGCACTGACACATAAACAAAGCTATTTTTGTGCAATCTGTTATACAGATATTCAACTGGGTCTATGACTTGAAAATGCTTTTTGTAATAGGTTACTCACCTATGTCCTGTTGAAAGGCTGCCTTTCTCTGCAGTGTTGGCATGTAAAGGATCCGTATTACGTATAGCCTCAATTACCTGTTCAGAAAGCTTCTCAGCTAATGCATCATCAATATTATTACACCGCTTTTGATCAATTCCTTTGAGGCAAGCCTTGTGAATGACACCAAATCACTAAAACCATCCAATATTTCCTGAGTTGCTCTTTTTGTGATGTGCAATATAGTCTGCATATACAGCAGCAATGAGGCAAGTTTGTGTTCAAGTTTCTGAAAGTCAACTGGATCAGGATAAGTCGTTTCATTCACAAAAGGATCAATGTCTACAAAATTCGGATCATCAGTGGAAGGATCATCTTCAGACGACAAGATTGTTTCACAGTTGCCTGACACTTCTTGTTGAGATGTCACAGATGGACTAAAATCTTCAAGGGAATACGCTTTATGTTTCCTTGATATGTGGCTACTAAACGTAGAAAGAATGTTGGTTGTAACCGTGCAGTTCCTAAAAGGACACTTCACAGATCCGTGTCTCCTCAAGTGATATTTGATGTGGCTTAAAAATGTGTTTGGTCCACAAATCTCTCTAAAATCGCAGGTCTCACATGTAAAAAACACCTTGGCTGCTTGTTGCGGAATTGCTCTGTGCACTCTTGACAAATGACACTTCAACGCACCTGTGGTTTTAAATGTGCATGGACACTCAGGGTAAAGACAAGGCAGTGACCAAGAGCGTCCTTGGTAGTGGCACAACCTGTAGTGTTTCAGGAGTACTGCGGGACTGGGATGTTCAAACTTACACAGTTTGCATTACATTCCAAATCTGCAAATCACAAAACGTGTCATATGATAAGCTGTTTTATTCAATCATTCAATATTACATAAACATAAAATTAATTATATTAGTCAGCTTTTGACTACGAATGATACAGGTTAACAGTCACTATGCTCACATTACTATTAATATATTTAACATTGTCAAGTTTCACACTAGCCCTGTGATGACCTGGCGACTTGTCCAGGGTGTACCCCGCCTTTCGCCCGTAGTCAGCTGGGATAGGCTCCAGCTTGCCTGCGACCCTGTAGAACAGGATAAAGCGGCTAGAGATAATGAGATGAGATGAGTTTCACACTATTAGTAAAAGAACAGCTGAAGAACAATTAGATAGTTTGCTTTGCTGTAGGACTAGCCTACAACGCAATTCCAGCAGGGAGGCAGATTAGCTCGCTGAATGTACAAAGTGAACATGCTGTGCATGACTTGCCTATTGTGACGCACTCTAAACTAGGCTGCAATACCACTGAAACGCTTGCCTAAATCAATCTTAACATGAAACGCTATCCTGATTAAAACTCATCTCATTCTCATTATCTCTAGCCGCTTTATCCTTCTACAGGGTCGCAGGCAAGCTGGAGCCTATCCCAGCTGACTACGGGTGAAAGGCGGGGTACACCCTGGACAAGTCGCCAGGTCATCACAGGGCTGACACATAGACACAGACAACCATTCACACCTACGGTCAATTTAGAGTCACCAGTTAACCTAACCTGCATGTCTTTGGACTGTGGGGGAAACCGGAGCACCCGGAGGAAACCCACACGGACACGGGGAGAACATGCAAACTCCACACAGAAAGGCCCTCGCCGGCCCCGGGGCTCGAACCCAGGACCTTCTTGCTGTGAGGCGACAGCGCTAACCACTACACCACCATGCCGCCCCCTGATTAAAACTAATACATCAAAATCAAAATACACTACATGGACTTTGACAGTTAAGTTAAATCCTCAAGAGCTAGCTAAAACTCAGCGCGTGCAGTTAGTTTTCCCTCCTTGCAAGTGCACAACCCAATTAAACTCCTCTTTGATATTGCCATGGTATTTGGGATCAGAATTTGGTAAATGCGATCAAAATAATTATCTCGAACCATCACAACCACAATGCAACTCCTGATTTTACCAAGTAATGCGCAAACAAACATAGAAGTTTGTCTTGAAGTTCATTCATCCTGCTGTGATATGCCCCGCCATGTGCCTGTGCCAACGATGACCGAAATGGGCATGGACAGAGATTATATCTAGTCACACTTATGCTAATTTTGCTTTGGGAGTCAGTTTAAACAGAAGTGCAAGGGTAATTTCCAACATGAAATAATTTGTTCGCCAAGGCCACACCAATTCGATTAGTTGGTTCTCGGAATTGTTGCTTCAAGAAAATTCAAAATGAAAAAAAAAAAAAAATACTGAAGACTGCAGGTTGAGGTCACGTGACATCGAAAACCAATCAAATCGCCCCTTTCACTTTAGATAAAGACTTGTGGAAGAAACTTGCCTGTGGAGGGGAATCCTGCAAAGCCTGTGTTTGTGATTGTTAGGCTATTCAGCAAACAGAAGCGCAAAATCTTTCACAGGTGTGTCAAAATTCAAGAGGGCACATTGATGATATTCATCTCAGTTAAACTGATCGCGGAGTTTTAGTCACATAGGCTACCGTCCGCATATCTGGTGAAACAGCGTGATCTTGTCGTTCTAATGCTATTAGTCACGAGACTGTTGTTTTAGACTTTTATTTTCAATTATCTTTAATGCATATGGGTGGAAATAAGATAAGCTATTAAAAGAGCCATATGAAATGTGTAACAATAATGTAATGTTTTTGTTTTGTTTCTCTATCAGAGCCTCCAGGATTTCACGATGTTGCGATTTACAACATCAATGCAAATTCAACCAATCCACCACGAATTCAGGGCGGTGTTGCAATTATATCCAATCACCGCAACTTTCCCGCAAATTTGACCAATCGTTGGCGTCATCTTGAGGTGACGTCGACAAACTACCTTCCGTCTTACTTCCGTGTATACGTTCAAGAGAAGCAGCATGTGCGAGTCAGTGTTTATATAGGCTTAAATTCTGTTACTGAAAGTGTGTTATGTTTACAGTGAAGGACTGTGTGCACTTTACATTATTTTTTTATTTAATACAAGAAATTAATGGATGCCAACATTTTTGCCAAAATGGTATTTTATTTTCCATTGTTTAGGCAGCTTCAGCATCATACTGTGAGATTCTGTTCAAATTGTTTTTTTTCTTCTATGAAGCCTGAGCCATTTATTTTATTAGTTTATAATTATTGTTTAATTTAGTCTTCAGGAGAGACTGCCTGCACACAGTACTAGTATTAATAGTTTTTTTTTTCTTACATGAAAGCTGAGGCATTTGTATTATATTTTAAGGTAACTTCATGTTGTGCTGTGAGGTTCTGTGCACTTTAACTTTTGAACCAACAGGAGCATTTGGATAAGTAAAGCCTATTTTTCTGCATTTTTGTAGTCCTGGTAATCTTTTATATTGGTACAGTTGTTTATAGGACCATTTCTCAGTGTCTTTGTTTTTTAAAATCAATAGTTTTTCAGTAATAACTTATCACTCAATTTTAATCACAAAAAGAGAAAATCGCAACAATTTCTTGCAACTTTCACTTCCTCCCTCAATGTAATCGCAACAAAAACCTAAAAAACACTGCAACTTTCATCGCAATTTTTTGGAAAAAACCCCGCAACATCAGACATTTTAGCCCGCAACAATCACAAAAAAAGCCTGCGAAATCCTGGGGGGACTGAAAAAAGGCCCGCGAAATCCTGGGGGAACTGCTCTATTATGAAAGCCCTCTATTTCCATCACTAATTTTACCATCAGAGCATTTTTTTTATTTTATTTTTATTTCACTCGCTCGCTTCATATTTTTCCTGAAAAAATCCGAGAACCAACTAATTAAATTGGTGTGGCCCAAAGCTTAGGTCAAGCTAGCCATTGGACCTGCCTAGCATAGCCAACCACAATGCTACAGCAATAGCACTGCCTTAAAGTTTTGCAAATGGCAACAAGACTACTCCGACATGTACATCCTGAAACTTTATGATTTATAACTTAATAAATTGAAAACTAGGTTAAATTGCATAAAAAGGCAATAGTCCATCTTACCTTGAGGAAGTCAAGCAGCCATGGACTTCTCACTCCACCCAACTGTTGAAACTTTCGAACTTGTGAAGCACGCATGCGCAGTGGCATCGGTTAAGGGGCATCAATCAGCACTTGAATATCTCATCTCATTATCTCTAGCCACTTTATCCTTCTACAGGGTCGCAGGCAAGCTGGAGCCTATCCCAGCTGACTACGGGCGAAAGGCAGGGTATACCCTGGACAAGTCGCCAGGTCATCACAGGGCTGACACATAGACACAGACAACCATTCACACTCACATTCACACCTACGGTCAATTTAGAGTCACCAGTTAACCTAACCTGCATGTCTTTGGACTGTGGGGGAAACCGGAGCACCCGGAGGAAACCCACGTGGACACAGGGAAAACATGCAAACTCCACACAGAAAGGCCCTCGCCGGCCAAGGGGCTCGAACCCGGACCTTCTTGCTGTGAGGCGACAGCGCTAACCACTACACCACCGTGCCGCCCACACTTGAATATAAGTTCACTTAACTTAATTTTCCAATTCCTATGAACTTGTGGCGAAGGAAAGGCGTCTCAACTATTTTTTTTAGTTACTTGAACAATTAGAAGGGAAATTTGTTCATTCAACTTAGAATCCTTTTTTCACTCAACAATTTTGCAAGTTACATTTTTTATAGTGCAGAGTAAGAAGTTGTTCAGGTAAAAAAACATGCAGTGCAGATACGTTGTCCGCTATGAAAAAACCACCAGGATAAACACCTTTGGGAAAACAGAAACCTACTGAAAAACATATTCTTCGACCAAATGCAACATATGAGCTCTGAGGGTTAGAGCTCCAATCTTGATATTTGGAACTTGACATCAAACAGTTGCCTGGTTACAACTGCCAATTGTCCAATAAGCTAGTGGACTAATAAAACTGTTTTAATTAGTTGTAGATGAAACTGTCATGAATATTTTCTGTAAAATTTGTTCGTAAATAATCCCAGGTTATTTTAAAAAAGCAAATAAAAAATAAGCGCTGGATAAAAACCCAACCATTTTATGTACAAACCCCATTTCCAGAAAAGTTGGGATAGTTTCCAAAATCCAATAAAAACAAAAATCTGTGCTTTGTTAATTCATGCAAACCTTTATTAAACTGAGAAAAGTATAAAGAAAAGATTTTCAATAGTTTTACTGACCAACTTAATTGTATTTTGTAAATATAAACAAAGTTAGAATTTTATGCCAGCAACACACTCAAAAAAAAGTTGGGACAGAGGCAAAATGAGGCAGAAACATTTATAGGATACTGAAGTAACACCATTTTGGAAGTTTCCACAATAAGCAAGTTAATTGGTAACAGGTGAGGGTAACATGATGGGGTATAAAAGGATCATGGACCAAAGGCTGAGTCTTTGCAAACAAGGATGGGTCGTGGCGCACCCCTTTGTGCCAAAATTCGCGAGAAAATTGTTAGTCAATTCGAAAAGAACATTTCTCAATGTAAGATGGCAAAGAATTTAGGTTTTTCAAAATCTACAGTACATAATATTGTGAAAAAGGTTCAAGGAATTCATAGACATCTCAGTGTATAAAGGGAAAGGTCAGAAACCACTGTTGAATGTGCATGACCTTCGAGCCATTAGGCGGCACTGCCTGAGAAACCGTCATGCCAATGTGACATATATTGTCACATGGACTCAGGAGTACTTTGGGAAACTATTGTCATGTAACAGTCTGTTGCTGCATCCAGAAATGCAACCTGAAACTATATCACACAAGGGGGAAGCCATTGATCAATTCTAGGCAGAAACACTGCTGATTTCTCTGAGCCCAAACTCATCTCAGATGGACTGAAAGACAGTGGAAATGTGTGTTGTGGTCAGATGAGTCCACATTTCAGCTTGTTTTTGGGAAAACTGGACGTCGAGTTCCCAGTGTCAAAGGTGAACATGACCATCCAGTTTGTAATCAGAGAAAAATGCAAAAGCCAGCATCTATGATGGTATGGGGGTACATCAGTGCTCACGGCATGGGTGAATTGCATGTGTGTGAATGTACCATTGACACAGAGGTGTATATTGGGATTTTAGAGGATCATTTTCATTTGATCCACTGGACGCTTCATTTTTTTGTTTGTTTCCATTTCCGGTTCAGAGTACGTCGTGCGCATTCTAGCTGCCGCTTCTCACTGGAGCTTTTTTATTTTATTTTCTCTCCTTTTTTTATTTTAATTTTTTTCTTTTTTCTGTATGTTTGTGTAGTTTGATGTTTGTTTGAGTGTTTTGTCCACCAATTGTGGTGTAGCTCCGGACCCAGTTTTGGGTGTTGGTTCCGTCCAGGTCTTGGTTCACTGTGGGTGAGGCCTGTGCTCCCAGCTATGGACTGCAGCGTGCTCATTGCTCATTTTAACATCGTGGTTGTCCAGCGCTCTGTGCTTTAGTGCTTGGCGTGATGTTCCGAGCGATGTTGCTTGGTGGCGTCATGGCGGCTGTGCAGGAGGTTTGGGACATACCAGCGCTCTGCGTGGCAGTGCTTCTGTGCTCGCTTTGTGGATCCATGGTGTGGTGTTCTGAGCGATGTTGCTGGCGGTGTCACGGCGGCTGTGCTGGAGGTGTGGAACTTGTTTTCATGCGCCTTTTGGTAGGACTGTGGCTACTACACCACTAGAATGACATCCTGACCTTTATTTGGTGGACTTTTTTTTCTTTCTTTCTGCCTATAACTGTAAAGCGACCTTGGGTTTTGAGAAAGGCACTATATAAATTGAACCTATTATTATTATTATTATTATTATTACATATGTTGCCATCAATGCGATGTCTCTTCCTGGGAAGTCCATGCTGATTTCAGCAGGACAATATCAGACCTCATTCTGCATAGACTACAACAGTGTGGCTTCATAGACAAAGAGTGTGCTTGCTTGACTGGCCTGTTGCCAGTCCACATCTGTCTCCTATTGAGAATGTATGGCATATCATGAAGAGGAGAATCAGAGAACGGCGACCATGGACTGTTGAGCAGCTGAAGTCTTTAATCAATCAAGAATGGACAAAAATTCCAATTGCAAAACTGTAACAATTAGTATCCTCAGTTCCTACATGATTAAAAAGTGTTATTAAAAGGAAAGGCGATGTAATACAATGGTAATAATGTTTCTGTCCCAACTTCTTTGAGTATGTTGCAAGTTTCAAATTCTAACTTCGTTTATATTTACGCTGTAGAAACACATCTACTGATGCAACTGGACACATCGTCAGTGATGTTCCTGGAATCATTGGGTGTTTCGGGTCTTTCAACATCATACACCCTCATCCAGGTGACCCAGCCGGGGCTGATCAGACCCCAGCTTGTGTCCAGATGGCATGCTAGCTACCACGACTCCATGGTTCTCCTCTCTTGAGCCACAGCCATCTTGAGGCCCTCTCTGCCGCTTTGATGGTATTGCGGATGGCTCTCCTCTTCTGCTGTCCGACGATGCCTAAACACCCCAGTGCGCTGGCCAAGGACCGGGCCGCAAAGCCTCTGCAGCCTACCTCAACTGGAAGGCACTTTGCCCTCCATCCTGACTGCTGGCAGTCATTGACCAGCCCCGTGTATTTGAAGAGCTTCCTTTCAAAAGCTTCTTCCAGGCGGTCTTGTCAGCTCCAGCATTACGACCTGCTTGGTGGCCTCGGATACAAGGACGATATCAGGACGGAGGGTGGTGACTGCAATGTGGCTGGGGAACTTCAGTTGTTTTTCAAGGTCCACTAGCAGCTGCCAGTCTCTTGCAGAGGTCAGGATGCCTGCTGGTGCTTTCTTTGCTCGGGCAACCTGCTCCCCGGCCCTGACAAAGACGATGGTATACTTGGGGGGGCGCAGCTGCTTTGCCCATACCAGTCCCGTGTTGATGGTTTCAGCGATGGTCTTCAGGACTTGGTCATGCCTCCACCGGTAACGCCCTTCTCCAAGTGCTGTTGTGCAGCAGCTAAGAACATGTTCCAAGGTGCCTCTCTTGGAACACAATGGGCAATCTGGTGACTCTGCAAGATCCCATGCATGCAGGTTTGATTGACTGGGCTAGAGCCCTGCACTCCCGCCGCAAAGCAGGCGGCGCGGGACGAATTTTGAAAGCTCTTTGCAGGCACGGGCGGGACCGGAAGTGCACATACGTGGCGCGGGTGGGAGCAGTGATAAGCTGCAGTCCCGCTAACTAAAAACGTGCTTGAAATAAAACTTATAAATTATTAATTTGTCTATCATATGTAATTTGTGCTGGATATTTTATTTGGCATTAATAAAAACATTTTAAGATGCAAGAGAAATAACGCCTTAATTTTACTAACAACTACTTTAATAGCTCGCAGCTCACAGCCAGCTAGCAAAACAACAATGAGTGAATTGATTTACTTGTTGCGGTAGTCTACAACTTTAACCAGAGAGACAGGTTACACAGTGACGGTAGGCTTGACTCAATGCTATCCCAGAAATCCTTCCTGTAATATGCAAATTTGGCCGCCTCTGATTGGACAGCCAACTTTGCATATTACAGGAAGGATTTCTGGGATAGCATTGAGTCAAGCCTACCGTCACTGTGTAACCTGTCTCTCTGGTTAAAGTTGTAGACTACGCAGCAAATAAATCAATTCATTTCTTTTACTAGCTTTGCAATAAAAAAAAAGCAAACAAACATTGGTGCAAAGTAAGTCCGTTCACTTTTTTTATGCTGATCAGAGAATTACAATGGTTTCTCATGTGATAAAAACGTGTAATTTGCAATTAAATATTGTAATTGTTTGATAGCGCTTATTATTATTAGAGATACTACATGCTGAATTCAGAAATAAGGTAAACAATAACAAAAGTGAGCTGTATATATTTATGCTCAAATCTATTCAAAGTAGGGGGCGGGGCACTATCACGCTGTGTCAAGACAAAAACTTTCCTGAGAAATAACGCGACCGTCTGCATCATGCGGGATATGCGGGCGGGACTGAAAATCATAATTCTTTTGTGGGCGTGAGCGGGACTGAAAATCATAATTTTTTGCGGGCGGGAGTCGGAGCGGGACTGAAAAATCCGACCCGCGCAGACCTCTAATTCAGACCCTCCAGGATTTCGCGATTTGCAACTTCAACGCAAATTCAACCAATCCCTGCGAATTCAGGGCGGTGTTGCAATTATATCCAATCACCGCAACTTTCCCGCAAATTTGACCAATCGTTGGCGTCGTCTTGCGGTGACGTTGACAAACTACCTTCCGCCTTACTTCCGTGTATACGTTCAAGAGAAGCAGCATGTGCCTGATGTGCGAGTCAGTGTTTATATAGGCTTAAATTCTGTTACTGAAAGTGTGTGATGTTTAAGCACTGTGTGCACTTTACTTTTTTTTTTTTACTTAATACAAGAAATTAATGGATGCCAACATTTATGCCAAAATGGTATTTTATTTTCCATTGTTTAGGCAGCTTCAGCATTATACTGTGAGATTCTGTTCAAATTGTTTTTTTTCTTCTATGAAGCCTGAGCCATTTATTTTATTAGTTTATAATTATTTTTTAATTTAGTCTTCAGGAGAGACTGCCTGCACACAGTACTAGTATTAATAGTTTTTTTTCTTACATGAAAGCTGAGGCATTTATATTATATTTTAAGGTAACTTCATGTTGTGCTGTGAGGTTCTATGCTTTTTAACTTGAACAAACAGGTGCATTTGGATAAGTAAAGCCTATTTTTCTGCATTTTTATAGTCCTGGTAATCTTACACATTCTACATGATTGCTAGTTTTTTTTAGTAATTTGTTTAATTTTTCTTTTTGAAAGTTCAATTTAGTATTATGTTAATGATATTCTAAAAGTAAAGATTAATAAAACTGTTCTGTTTATAGATGTACTCTTGAAAATATCTACTAATGTATTACTTATTTTTCTGTCCCCTGTTTCTACGGCTAGTGAGGGATCTGTCCCCTATTTTCAAATTCCTAGATTAGGCTCTGAGACTATTGAAGCATTTGAGCCAAAGGACTACATACAGTCAAGTACGTTTTGATGATGATGATATGAGGTAGATGATATTTGATCTACGGTGTTAAAGTTTAACTAGCAAAATCAAAATCTATTGCTAGCTTACTGGTAAACCAGATATGCTAAATGCAAGCTAGCTAGCACCATTTAATTAAAGAAGTTAGCTTAGCATGGTGCTAGCTACCGCAAAATGTGATGCTGTTTCTTCTGCCTCCTGCTAGACGGTTTTATGTAACTACACAAGATTTCATCAATTTTAAATGTTTTGAAGACCTTTCCATTAGTTCAGCTTGCTATCCACATATTTGCATTTTTTGTCATCTTATTTAACAGAAAAATGCCACATACGCCATCCAGTGTGTGGAAGCAAAATTCCCTACCTAAAGTTTCCATGGAAAGTTTCTGGAAACTTACCGGAAATATACCGGAAATTTTCCACCCCTTTGCAACCCTAGGCCTAAACATGAACTCAGCCTAAGTGTTACACATATAGAATCTGAACTAATCTGAATTATACTAACTAAAAGGTGCATGCGACATACTGGTGGGCCAGTTCTGATAGACATTAGATATTATCTGGGGGGCCAAATAAAATTACACCGCAGGCCGGATTTGGCCCCCGGGACTTGAGTTTGACAGCTATGCTGTAGGATATTTGTGTGTTGGTGTAAATGTGTTAATGTTTGGATGTTTGTTTCCTACTGCTGTCTTTCAGACGACCAATGTGGTTGCACATAGGAAGACAACTGTTCTACAAGGCCTGCCTTTCTTTATGAGAGAGACTCCGGATTCTTTCTTCAAGTCTTGCCTGGTAAGCAACATTATTCTAGCTACATTGCAATCAATTATTTAAACTAATATGCATGTTTTCTGAAGATAATACCTGACACTTTGATACAACAGGCTGGCATTTCAATGCTATTTTGTGAGTGTTGTTGGTCCCCTCCATTGTCAGTAGGGTGTATCTACTGAGACATGAAATTGGGTTTGGCTGTTTCAGATTGTATTTTTGTGATGTGCTTTTCCTGCAGGATACTGATGTTGATGTGGAATACGCACAGCTAAAGGGGATCAACATTGGAATCTTATCGGTCATCGAGGATGACGTGGCCAGAGCTGACAGCAGTGCAAGTGTAAGATGTCTTTCTGTCATTTTGGAGGAGCAAATTGTCCTTGATGATGTCCCAGACCTTCAGACTGCTATGGCCTTGCTCTTTGGACTGCTTTATGTGTTGAATGTGAAATATCCCGAGAACCTCAAATATACTTTCAAAATCCTCCAGAAGGTATTCATGCATCTGGACACAAACCTTTCTGCAAGAGTCCTCTCCTTCAGAAACATAATGCTGAGGTTCTAAGAAAGAGGTGTGTGTGCATGCGTGCATGCCTGTTGTAGAAAGCAAGC
Organism: Neoarius graeffei; assembly: GCF_027579695.1. Taxonomy (NCBI): domain Eukaryota; kingdom Metazoa; phylum Chordata; class Actinopteri; order Siluriformes; family Ariidae; genus Neoarius; species Neoarius graeffei. The sequence continues at coordinate 18,538,560 of NC_083594.1, forward strand.
CAAACATGTTTTAAGGTTCTTTGTTCTTTGGCTACTTCTCAATGTTTGCTCAGTTTGAAACATGCTACTTTGAAAATTTTGCCACTTTAACTACAACCCCGATTCCAAAAAAGTTGGGACAAAGTACAAATTGTAAATAAAAACGGAATGCAATGATGTGGAAATTTCAAAATTCCATATTTTATTCAGAATAGAACATAGATGACTTATCAAATGTTTAAACTGAGAAAATGTATCATTTAAAGAGAAAAATTAGGTGATTTTAAATTTCATGACAACAACACATCTCAAAAAAGTTGGGACAAGGCCATGTTTACCACTGTGAGACATCCCCTTTTCTCTTTACAACAGTCTGTAAACGTCTGGGGACTGAGGAGACAAGTTGCTCAAGTTTAGGGATAGGAATGTTAACCCATTCTTGCCTAATGTAGGATTCTAGTTGCTCAACTGTCTTAGGTCTTTTTTATTGTATCTTCCGTTTTATGATGCGCCAAATGTTTTCTATGGGTGAAAGATCTGGACTGCAGCCTGGCCAGTTCAGTACCCGGACCCTTCTTCTATGCAGTCATGATGCTGTAATTGATGCAGTATGTGGTTTGGCATTGTCATGTTGGAAAATGCAAGGTCTTCCCTGAAAGAGACGTCGTCTGGATGGGAGCATATGTTGCTCTAGAACCTGAATATACCTTTCAGCATTGATGGTGTCTTTCCAGATGTGTAAGCTGCCCATGCCACACGCACTAATGCAACCCCATACCATCAGAGATGCAGGCTTCTGAACTGAGCGCTGATAACAACTTGGGTCGTCCTTCTCGTCTTTAGTCCGAATGACACAGCGTCCCTGATTTCCATAAAGAACTTCAAATTTTGATTCGTCTGACCACAGAACAGTTTTCCACTTTGCCACAGTCCATTTTAAATGAGCCTTGGCCCAGAGAAGACGTCTGCGCTTCTGGATCATGTTTAGATACGGCTTCTTCTTTGAACTATAGAGTTTTAGCTGGCAACGGTGGATGGCACGGTGAATTGTGTTCACAGATAATGTTCTCTGGAAATATTCCTGAGCCCATTTTGTGATTTCCAATACAGAAGCATGCCTGTATGTGATGCAGTGCCATCTAAGGGTCCGAAGATCACGGGCACCCAGTATGGTTTTCCGGCCTTGACCCTTACGCACAGAGATTCTTCCAGATTCTCTGAATCTTTTGATGATATTATGCACTGTAGATGATGATATGTTCAAACTCTTTGCAATTTTACACTGTCGAACTCCTTTCTGATATTGCTCCACTATTTGTCGGTGCAGAATTAGGGGGATTGGTGATCCTCTTCCCATCTTTACTTCTGAGAGCTGCTGCCACTCCAAGATGCTCTTTTTATACCCAGTCATGTTAATGACCTTTTGCGAATTGACCTAATGAGTTGCAATTTGGTCCTCCAGCTGTTCCTTTTTTGTACCTTTAACTTTTCCAGCCTCTTATTCCCCCTGTCCCAACTTTTTTGAGATGTGTTGCTGTCATGAAATTTCAAATGAGCCAGTATTTGGCATGAAATTTCAAAATGTCTCACTTTCGACATTTGATATGTTGTCTATGTTCTGTTGTGAATACAATATCAGTTTTTGAGATTTGTAAATTACTGCATTCCGTTTTTATTTACAATTTGTACTTTGTCCCAACTTTTTTGGAATCGTGGTCGTACCATTTTAATACTATTTTAAGCACATACACAAAGAGAAGGCTATTACTTTTATTTGATCATATTTTATGTTTCACTGTGACACGTTTTGTCTGTTGACTTCCTCACTGGAGTCTAACTATAAACAATACAAAGATACAATGTTAACTAGTTCCCAAAACAGAGAGAAGTCAAAGGTACCGGTATATATATATTTTTAATTCTATTATGTTATTCATTGTGATTTTTTTTTAATCTGCTGACTTGTGCAACTGTAAAAAGTCTGTTAATTTGCCAAGTAGTAGACAAAGAATTCTACAATGTTAACTTGTTTCAAACACAGAGAGAAGGCAAAGGTATATTTTTATTTATAATATTTTATTTTACATTGTGAGACTTTTATTTATAACTGCTGGCTTTTATTCCTGAAAAAGTCTATGCTAACTTGCCAAATTGTGAAGAAAAATAAAGATGCAATGTTAACTAGTTCCAATTTCATTACCTTTTCATTACCTTACAGCCAGAACCAGAAACTGACACTTTAGAGACATTGTATAGGAGTATAAACTAAGCTTTCCTCAACAGAGGCCAGGGAATTCCCTCCTTGTATGTTGGTATTTGTTTCTGTTTGTGTAATAATAGGCAAAGTGAAGTAGAACTTAAGTGTTGAGAGGTTTGTGTTAACTAAAAAATGTAATGCACACTAAATCATTGTTAAAAAAAAATAGTCAAACCAACTTAAAAATGTAACGCAACCTGCTGCCAAAGGATTTTGAGTAAACTCAGCTTAGAACCATGATGTGCCCACTTGCTCTTCTAAGTTAATTGGCATTATTATTTCAATTTATTTCAACTAAACAATTTGTTGGACTGAACTTCTAAAGTCAAGTCAACATAAAATACTCTTCTATGTGAACTTAAAAGAAAAATTTAGCATAGCTTTGTTTTTTGTGCCAACTTGCTTTTCCAAGTTAATTGGAATGATTATTTCACTTTATTTCAACATCACAATTTGAATGCACAGAACTTGCTAAATAAAGTAAGGTCAACATAAAATATTCATCTGTGTTGACTTAAAAGAGCAAGTCAGCACAACAATTTGGCCTGGAGTTGAGTTTACTCAAAATCCTTTGGCAGCAGGCTGCGTTACATTTTTAAGTTGGCTTGACTAATTTTTTTTTACAGTGTGCACACTTGTGTAAACATAATTATTATATAGCTCAATAGCAATTATGAGCACCGTTTTAGATAATCTAAAACTACTGCAGATCGTTATTGATTAGTTCTTATGTCTGATAATATTCAATGGTAACTATATAATAATGACGTAAAGTGAAAGCGCTGGTTCACTGCTGTCCACCAGGCATCCAGCAGAGTCTCACCATAATAAATATCACGGTGTTGTTTCTGGTGCAGGCAGCACGGTGATGTAGTAGTTAGCACTATCGCCTCACAGCAAGAAGGTCCTAGGTTCAAGCCCAGCGGCTGATGAGAGCCTTTCTGTGTGGAGTTTGCATGTTCTTCCTGTGTCTGCGTGGGTTTCCTCCAGGTGCTCCAGTTTCCCCCACAGTCCAAAGACATGCAGGTTAGGTTAACTGGTGACTCTAAATTGACCATAGATGTGAATGTGAGTGTGAATGCTTGTTTGTCTCTGGTGGGGTTTACATTAGACCGTATCAGCGGATCATCAGATTAACGTTTTTAAAACGATTAGTGTGCACACAGCAACACCAATACACGATTCGCCTGCACACAGCAACGCCAATACACGGATACGCTCGGCTCCGCAGGCATCCTGCGCTCCAAATCACTCCGCCCTGAACAGGAGTGCCCTCTGGAGGGTGCGCACTCCGGCCTTGCGCAGCTCACAGAGCGCGCAAGTGGAGTGCACGAGCAGTGATTTGGGACTGAGCCGCTGTGTGTGTGATCTCAGTGCATGTCGGGCATGCGCGTCACTTACCACTTGCAAGTGGAAGGATGGCAAGCCTAAAGACAATCATAACTACACAATGGGCAGTATTTGCATCAGTATTTGCAGTATTTTCATACTTTTATACTCTTTAATGAAAGGTGATACAAGGCGGAAGTCCGCGCCGTTTTTCAGCAGTCACGTCACATGACCAACGCCAGCGAATCAGGAAGGTGGATGTCACAGTGGCGTTGTCCAATGACGACGCCAGCTAGAGCTCAGCACAGCGTATCCGCGTATCCGCGTATTCTCAATGTTTACACAGCACCGGACCAGACACGATCTGGATTGAATACGTGGACCCTGGCGGATTCCCGTTTCCCGGCGTTTCCAGGCGTTTTAATGTAAATGGACAGTGCATCCGTGAAGAAAACGAGACAGATACGGTCTAATGTAAACTTGGCCTCTATGTGTCAGCCCTACGATGATCTGATGACTTGTCCAGGGTGTACCCTGCCTCTCACCCATAGTCAGCTGGGATAGGCTCCAGCTTGTCTGCGACCCTGCACAGGATAAGCAGCTACAGATGATGGATGTATGTTTCTGGTGCATGGCATGCAGTGTCAAAGAAAGGAATCAATATGTATTCATATTGATATCACTGTCACAAGACAATGCAGCAATTTACTGATGTGAAATACACTACACTACACTGCACAATTCAGTGGTCCATATGCTATAATTTTATTATTCTATTCAGACTAACTTTGTACCATTGCAAATATTTTGCTCATACACTCATCAGGAGCTCTGCTTTTAGGCAGTATATATAGATATATAGATTGATAGATATAATTTATAAGGGCGGCACGGTGGTGTAGTGGTTAGCGCTGTCGCCTCACAGCAAGAAGGTCCGGGTTCAAGCCCCGTGGCCGGCAAGGGCCTTTCTGTGTGGAGTTTGCATGTTCTCCCCATGTCTGCGTGGGTTTCCTCCGGGTGCTCCGGTTTCCCCCACAGTCCAAAGACATGCAGGTTAGGTTAACTGGTGACTCTAAATTGACCGTAGGTGTGAATGGTTGTCCGTGTCTATGTGTCAGCCCTGTGATGACCTGGCGACTTGTCCAGGGTGTACCCCGCCTTTCGTCCGTAGTCAGCTGGGATAGGCTCCAGCTTGCCTGCGACCCTGTAGAACAGGATAAAGCGGCTAGAGATAATGAGATGAGATGAGATAATTTATAAGGGATGGCACATTCCAAGGTCTGTGGATTAATCCTGAGCTCGGGCTGCTGTCTATGCAGATCTTCAAATGTTCTCCACAAATCTGTATGGGTTTCCTCCAGGTTCTCTGGTTTCCTTCCACCTCCCAAAAACATGCTAGTAGGTGAATGGTAGCATTGCATCTGCCTCGTGTCCAGGGTTCCCAGGATAGGCTCCAGATACACTATGAGCCTGATCATGATTAAACAATTTCTAAAAATGTATGAGTGAATAGGTTGTAAGGGTTAATGACAATTCAACACATTCTACTATATTAGTATTAGTATGCCTGATGACATCAAATTATCTTTGTAATTAACTAAACAATGCTTATTGCTCTCAGAAGATTATTAACTGTGTATTCATTGACTTTCTTCATTATGTGATTGTCTTCATTATTATCTCACAATAGCTATTCTTACTACACTATAATCGCCTGTTATATTGAGGCCATGAGTCAAAGTCAAAGTTGTTCATCTAACCTCTGCTTCCTCATTGCTATGCTTTTGTGATGTGGCCCACTTAGCGCACACTTCCTCTTGATAAGCACCTTGGCTGAGATATTTGAGAGCATTTTTATCTTTCGTGTGCTGTATTGCCTTTTACAAAGTTAGCTCAAAGCCTGTATGACCTAATCACATATCTCAGATGAGCAGACTAAAGTCACAGACATGCCACCCATCAGTGGCAATGTATTCCTGGCTAACAAAAAACACTGACTAAACCATAAAACAATTTACACCACAGCAGTGTTGAATTCTCTGCTTCCATTATTTTGCTTGGTCAGAAGGTGTTGATTACTTTTCTATCACAGCGCAGCTATGACAGTACTGCTGCCTGTAATTATTAATGTACTCATTCTAATTCAGTGTTAGCTCTTTGTAATAGTCAGAGGTTACATTGATTATTTATGTTTTTAGCCACAGGAAAGTCTTCAGGACTTTGTTCTTGGCAATTTCTTGATAATACAATATGTTGTATTTTTATATCTTATTAACTGCAAGGGATAGTTAGGGAAGGAATGATTATAGCTGCTATAACTTGTTTGTGAATGTTGCTCAATATTAAATGTGAAATATATAGAGGATATTACATGGTTGCACGAAGATATGGAGTTTATCTTCGAGTGGTGAATATATTCACAAGTGAGCGAAGCAAACAAGTATCTTCATATCTTTGCACCACCGTGTAATGTTCTTTATATTATATGGACACATCCACACAAAAAATGCAAGTTAATCAAAAGAATTTTGAGTTTGAACTGGTTCGCCATTTTGACAACGCACATCCAGTCAGTGGGAAAACACTGGGAGTGACGTCATCGGAGTGAAATATTTGAAAATATGTCACTCATATCTGCAATGCATTTTGTATGAAAAGTGCGAGTTTTTCTAAACAAGAAGATAAACTTCATATCTTCAAGCTAACATATGATGTTCTTTTTATTATATAGACACATTCATAAAAAGTACCCACATTTATCAGAAAAATTCACAAATTTCCTCACGAATGACATATAGAGATTGATGTCACGGTTTTGGCTCTCCGTGTCCCGGATGTAGCTCATATGAAAAATACAAGTGGTGTATTTCCCAGTAAAACACTCAAGTCTATATAATATAATTAAATATAATGCAATATGCATATACATTAAATGTAATGTAATTATAAATAAAACAAAAATATGACATTGTAATCATTTATAAATTTCTTTTGATTATTCTCTGACCGACCAGCCAACTAGCCTCTATCACAATACAACTACCGACTGCAGATGGTAAAGGTTAACACATGCTTCTTCTAAGGCATGTAAAGCCTAGTCTGGCTAACGCGACTTCAAAGCTCTGCGAGCATTTGGTCTGGCAAAGATATTAAGCCCAACGGTTTCCCAAAGTGCGTGGTTGACCCGCCTCCCTGAAATGCCTCAGTTTGCTACTGGTCGAAGCCAGAAAAGGCTGTGACGAAGCTTAAAACAATCACATCACTCTTTCCTCTGACGTATGTGACGCGACGGGGCTAACTGGTAGATTAAACTCTTACCGAAGCCGGTCGGGAGCAAGGCGAAAATGTCCTTCCTTTCAATAAATACCTCCAGGGCTGCTCTTTGCTCCGTTTTCAATGAGAACTTGCTCCATGTTCGTAATGTTTCTAGTGAATGAAGCGCTTCCGGCATAGATTCTGTAAACAATCTATGGCTTCCGGTCGCAGTTCTACTACGTCAGTGCCTTGAACATGCCTCTACCCAGGGCCGTTGGAAATGCTCAAAGTTGATTGGCTCCCGATTTTTCGGGAGCTTGGAAGAGCTGTAGATAACTTGCCTGGCCAGACTAAGCTCGCAACAGGCCCTCGTGTTGCGTCACGCTTAGGATGGGCGGGCCCAGGCTATGTAAAGCCAGCCAAGCTCGTCTTTTCAAACTGCTCCCATGCTGCATCACAGGGCAGTGTAACACACTTGAAGAAAAGTGCTGTTTGCCCTCTTCCTCATACATGAGGTCATAGACACCCACGATGTCTATGCCATCCCTCCCACCCTGAAAGCACTGCCAATTTTGCTCCCTTGACTCCTGGCCATGGATGTCTTTGGCATCATCGGGAATGATAAATTTATGTGGTATAAGAGAAATAAAACATGGTAGAATGCTCTATTATAGGAAAATAAACATTGGAGTGGTAACAGTAACTGCACTTCATATCATGTGATACTAAATGGTAAAAGTTTAAGCCTGTGAAATCTAACTGCTCAGCTCACCACACCACCACACCATGCAGAAGATAGCATGCAACCAACAGCAAACAGCCACTGACAGCTTAGGCTTAGACCAGTGTAATATCACCAGAGGGGAACTGTCAGAGCCTTCTCGGCCTTCAGAGAAGGCCCAAACATATCAGCATTTCAAATGTTATATTTCATTTCTTTCATTATTTCATTTCTTTCATAATTTCATTGTAATTATTCTCTTCTAAATTTAATTTGGCCACATTTTCTATCAAATTTGCTTCAGAAATGAAAGGGTTACTGTCCTGAAAACATTAAAATAGTGAGGGTTTTTTTGTTTGTTGTCTCAAGGCTGAAAATAGTTTAGAGCTGGCTCACTCATTATGTATGTATATGTAGGTGTCAGTAAGAGCACTGAAACCAGCAGCACCCCCTGTCACCGAAGTATTGAACTCAGCTGTTGCTTGTTTACTCATCACTACCACGCTACTTAACCCTGTCCCTCACAGAGTGTCAATCAGTGCGTTTACATGCACATCCAAATCGAGCTACTGTCGGTAATCGAGCTAAGGGTCCCAGCAGGGGTGCCAGAGAAATCCAATCCTACATGCACACAAGGAAATCGAGCTATTGTGTGAGGTACATTGTGCACCCGAGCCACAGGTGGCGCTACACACCCCATCGTGTTGGTAAACTTCCGGTTGTCGTCATGAAGAAGAGCTATTCAAGAGTATAAACAAAGTTATCAGTTCCGTGTTCACAAGAAGAACGACGACGAGGACAGCAACATCGAGATATATTATATATTCAACTCCTTAAGCTGAATGAGCATGAACTCTATCTCCTCATTGCTCCAGAAGTGCACGTTTCTACTATTGTTGTCATGCTGACCGAGGCTGTTGTGTTTCCCGCTTGTGGTCTCGTCACTCGTCACTTCCGGAAGGGGCAGTGCTGAAGTAAGTAGCTCGACTACGTAGCTCGATAGGGTTTACATGCACTAAGTAGCTCAGCTACAATCGCATAATCTAGGTCACGTAGCTCGATTACGAGAAATCCAGTTCGGTTCGATTTCAGCCGAGCTAAGGTGTTTCCATGGCATTTAGAACTTCGATTTCAGTCGAGCTACGGCAGAAATTCGATTTTCTTTATGTGCATGTAAACGCACTGAATGTGAAGTATTGTTCTGAGTTTCCAGTCCATACCGAGCCTTTGTTATTCTCTGCCTGTTTTGCTGTTCTTTGACATTCGTTATCCTTTCACCGTTTTCGCTTCCTGTTTTGCCTACGTGACTCTGATTGCTGATCGACTGACCCTCGCCTGCCTTCTGACTATGACTTTTGCTTTACGATTTGACTCAGTACACTTTGCTTGCCGCTTCTTCCTGCAATTACATCTGTAAGTGCCTGCATCCTGACAGTAGGAAGTGACAGATGAATTAACCAATCAGATTTTGATTTATAATGGGAGGGACCAAAAATTTCTTGCCCTCGGCCTTCTGGAAGGACAACGCGAGCTTAACCGTGAGTCAGAGAACAAGTAGCACAGGCTCATGACAGAGAAACTAAGATTTCTGTCTCCAGACATGTAGCAATGTAATAATTTCATATGAATAAAGTTTTTGAGGTTTTTTGTGAACTTCCCCAAATCCCTCTATAGTAAAATATGTTAATTTGTTGGGTTCCATGAATGGTTCCACTATTGTTTCTGATGGGGCATTAGTGTAACACAATTGTGGATATTATCGTGCTTGGGATGTCTGGACAGGGGTAAGCTGGCTTTGTGAATCCTGCATGGACAATATTCATTAATATATATTTTTTTCTATTTTTTCCAAGATATGATGTTTGTTTTTTTGATGTAAGAATGTTTTGATACACATCTGCTGTTTGTATCGGGTCAAATATGTAAATTAGCATTGTAAAATTCCATGAGAAAAGTTGAGTGTTTATCTGAGTAGCCATTTGGCTGGGCGCTAACTGGTGTATTATGTTGTAGGAATGGCAGAATTCTTTCCCCTGTCTCCGTGTGTTGATAGCCCTGTCATTCATTGTTTTCCAGCTATGTTTGCCTGACTATGTTAAGAAAACTCTTAAGCTCTGTCAAATATTTTATTCATTACAGTATGGGTTTTCATTTATTGTACACTATCAACTACACCATACGATCAGTATTAAGTGCATGACTATTATAGTCTGTTTTATCTCACACAGTGTAATGTAGCCAGCCTACTGAACAGTATGTAGCCCATCCATCCATCCATTATCTGTAGCCACTTATCCTGTTCTACAGGGTTGCAGGTAAGCTGGAGCCTATCCCAGCTGACTATGGGCGAGAGGCAGGGTACACCCTGGACAAGTCACCAGGTTTATCGCAGGGCTGACACAGAGGCAAACAACCACTCACGCCTATGGTCAATTTAGAGCCACCAATTAACCTAACCTGCATGTCTTTGGACTGTGGGGAAAACCGGAGCACCCACGCAGACACAGCGAGAACATGCAAACTCCACACAGAAAGGTCATCGGCCTCAGAAATCTGACACAGCCCTCATCAGCCACTGGGCTCAAACCCAGGACCTTCTTGCTGTGAGGTGACAGTGCTAACCACTACACCATCATGCCGCCCAGTATGTAGCCTACAGTATGTAATTTTTTTTTAAAATCATGCTTGGGATGTCTGAAAAGGGGATGTCAGAATGCTTTCCCCTGTCTCCGTGTATTGATAGCCCTATCATTCACTGTTTTCCAGAATAAATGCTGACAGATCAACTCTTCACCTCCTCTGCATCATCTATTAGCCACACAGACTTTTGGTCATTATTAGAGTATGTAACTGACTGGTTATAGTAGGTAACACACACTCACCCCAGTATTTTTCACTCCAACTTAAGTATGCATTTCTCTATGTAATTTACTTAGTTACTTTTAAAATCAACATTGACAACTACACACAATGGAGCGACCTAGCAGCCTGCTGCTAATCCTTTGCAAATCCTTTGCCCTGTTACTTTTTTGGTGTGTTTGGCTAAGTTTTGGCTGAGCTCAAGTCAGTCCCAGCTCTAATAGTAACCGTTTGCCACTGAATTTCACACTCGTTTTTATAAAGAGTGCTATTTATCCTGTCTCTTCTTCAATAGACTATTACAGTCACCTATCTAAAAAAACTGTGCTTGGCCACCTCATTCAAACAAGGAGAGCAGCACTTCGTCATGTTTTCTGTGATGCTGTGTTTGCTGTAATTTTGTGGCAATAACATATCACAAGGCTTGAAGTGTAAATTAAATATGTGATAACACAAATTGCACTTGAAAGATTATCCAAGAACGCTCAGGCTGGCAACAGGGACTAAGTGTCAATGTGGGGATAGTGTGTAGATTTGGAAATAGCAACGATAGCTGAGCAGAGTGAGAGCTAAAATTAGCTTAACACAGTTCTTGACTGCCAGTGAATAGCGGCTTTGATGTCTTCAAAACTGTGAAATTCTGGGCTTAGACTCAACACAGCACATGGGATCCAATTTCACCTCTGATTCACGTGTACAGTATATCGCTGAACAGATGTGAATTTACAGTCATCCTTCTGCCAGCTTTCACAGACAAATTCTGATCCATATTTCCTTCTCAGCAGCTTCAACTTGTTTATTGCTCGGTCCAAAAATAGAGACAGAAATAGAACTCATAAATATTTTACTTACCACAGGAGAGGTTTTGCCAACATTACAGTTCCATCAGATTGCATATTATTTATTTGTATATTTTCTGACAAATTGAAATCATGCATTAAGGAAAATATAGCATATATTAGATAGGTTTCTGATTCTAGATGTATACATTTCAGGTTAAAGTTAACAGCAATGTTTTCAATTATTTAGTTACTTAAACAGATGACAGCAAGACAAGAGCAAAAATTGAAGGCTGTTACTCAGACTGATAGTTATTCAATAGCAAAAAGGTAAAAGTAGTATTTGGACATTAGTCATAGTTGAACAATCTGCATAACTCAGACTTTACATTAGCACCAGGAGTCATCAAATGGAGGATGGAGGTCCAAATGTGGGTCCAGCCAATAAATGCATGAACCAGCTTGTCTTCTGTAATATCTCTCTACCATATGGACAAACTGAAAAATTCCTGCTTAGGTACATCTTTTCATAACATGTAGAGATTCTAAATGAAAACATACCTCCTGGGAATGATAGTGTGCCTGTGAAGGTGCTAGAAACATGATAAACATAAAGAAGAAGGGTTTGAGATGGGTCATTTTATTATGCAATTGTAGAGTTGACATTCAAAACCTGTTTTTTTTTTGTAAGATGAATATTTATTTTACAGTGTTTATGATGCAGCACCACAGCTGCTACATGTTTGTGTGATATCTTTGCAGAGCATCCTACCTGCCATAAACTAATTTACAGATGAACTACTAACATGGCATGCCAACGTGAGATTACAAGTTATGCTGGCTCAGTTCCAATACTGTCACGTCATCAAAATGATGCATATGGAAAAAAATACCCTAAGGCTGCCTCTCTGTGTTTTTTTGGGGCCTGAGTTCTCTCCCCCCACCCCTCTCCGTACGTCACTCCATTCATGGAACACAAGTGCCTGCTTGTCATCAGCTTCCAAAGGAAAAGATTTGCAACATGTGGTGCCACATGATGGCTCTTTGCCTGCCAGCTGTCTTTATTGCTCTTATTTTTAGTGATTTAGAAGAGGAGAAGGAAGAGAAGTGTAGAGGACAGTGTATATACATTAGGAAAGGTCTCATTTCATGAGATATTTGTGTTTGAAGAAATAATGGTGATGCTGTTGAAACGAGAAATAATTGGCCCAAATAAAGTGCATAAAGACTATGTTGGTCAAGTTTTATTCTGTTCATTTGTTAAGGGATGTAATTGAATATGAAAACATTATTCAGAATAAACAGTTCTAAATAGAGGTGTACACTGGACTGAGATCCACATGACTACAACAGAGCACAATCATTAACATGAACATACACTATGATACATTTACAAGCCTCATTCATTCATCCTTAGTAACTGCCTGTTCAATGTTGCTGTGGTTTAAATTAGGCTGCTCATTTAATTTGTTTATATTTTGTGAATAAAACCAACTAAATTTATGCGAACATATTGTTGGCAGATACAAACACAAATAATATATGTGCCAGCAGGATTAAAAATGGCCCCATGCAAATCTCTAATTGAGACAAATTATGAACTGCAGTGATTTAGCTGATGTTGAGGAACTGCCTTCGCTAAAATCCACAGACCCTGCTGTCAGCACTGAGATTTCTGTCTTTGTTTTGTTGTTATTGTTGGTTTTCTTTTTTTTTCTTCAGTGTTTTCCAATGTGTCTTGGGCAGCCATGGCCTAAAGGTTAGAGAAGCAACCTTGGGCCTAAAGGGTCGCTGGTTTGATTCCCTGGACTAGCAGGAAAAATCCATGGCTGAAGTGCCCTTGAGCAAGGCATCTAACCCCCAACTGCTCCCCAGGTGCTGGGTATGTGTGTGTACTTGTATGTTGCTCTGGATAAGAGTGTCTGTTAAATGCCTGTAATGTAATGCAGAGTGGTATGGCTCACATTTAATTTAAAAAATGGCTTAGGCCAAGCCCATGTCAGGTATATACAAATATAGATACAGATATTTTTAGCATTAAACAAATACAGATATATTTACAATATGATACATGCCTATTGTGTATAAAATGAGGCACTAAATCATTACACTGTAAGCTTTTTTCCCCTTTTTTTAATGAAAGGAAGCATGCACAATATAACCATGGGGAAATAAGCATTATCCACCCTCATTAAAATAAAACAACAACATTTTAACTCCTCTCTAAAAATGCACATTGCAGCTGCTCACTCTTCACCTAGCTGACCACGTGCTGCATGCTGCATGAACGGAAAACAACTGCATCCTGTCTGGCTCCCTCTTAAATTTTCCAAGCTTTTTTTTTAAATATATTTTGGCACAGGGAGTGCCAGTCATCTGCCATTAGAAACAAAAACAGGGCATGAAGTCGCAAAATTACAGAACCAAAAGCTAAAAAGCACTTTGTGGAGTCTTCAGTATCTCCTGGGTCAGGCTGTTTTGTACTAAGCAAAACCAAACCTCCTCCTATACTGGCAACCAAAACTCACGCAAACTTCATAGGATTTGAAAATGAGACAGATTTAATTTAATTTTGTACTAAGTATTAGAAAAGGCAACACCCACGAACCCTCAACCTCACTCACTCTGATTTGTAACAAAATGTAATTTTTCAAACAAGTTGGCTGGGTCTATTAAAAGCATTTAGTCATAGATAACCTCAACGGTCGAGGGGTTCTAATTCAGCAAATTCTCTCTCTCTCTCTCTCTCTCTCTCTCTGTCTTTCTATGTGTGTGTGTGTGTGTGTGTTTGTCTGTTGGCATTTGTCTAGTACTAATACATCAATCCAATGTAATTAACCCATTATGAGATTCAATTAGCAGTCAGGGCGGCATGGTGGTGTAGTGGTTAGCGCTGTCGCCTCACAGCAAGAAGGTCCGAGTTCGAGTCCCGTGGCCGGCGAGGGCCTTTCTGTGTGGAGTTTGCATGTTCTCCCCGTGTCCGCGTGGGTTTCCTCCGGGTGCTCCGGTTTCCCCCACAGTCCAAAGACATGCAGGTTAGGTTAACTGGTGACTCTAAATTGACCGTAGGTGTGAGTGTGAATGGTTGTCTGTGTCTATGTGTCGGCCCTGTGGTGACCTGGCGACTTGTCCAGGGTGTGCCCCGCCTTTCGCCCGTAGTCAGCTTGCCTGCGACCCTGTAGAAGGATAAAGCGGCTAGAGATAATGAGATGAGATGAGAATTAGCAGTCAATGCTAATTGTAAATACAAGGATTTTTTTGTACAGTCTTTTTCAGTAAATTTCCAACACATTTGAGGTAAATGTTGATATTCACAACAGTTTCCAGTGCCCAGTGTTGTTTCTACTGTCATTCTGTCTTTATTCTGTTTGTATTATCACATGCATAGCTAACTAAATTTATGAGCCTCAATCATTAGTTTAACATATGTTCGGCACTCAGATTCATCAGTTACTTAACAACTCTTTTCCGTAAATGGAAATCTCATCACTGTGAGATGGTCCATCCTAGATGCCTCTGAGCCAGAGAAGTCGATGGTGCTTATGGACACAGTTAATATAAGGCTTTCTTTTTGGACAGTAAAGTTTTAACTAGCATTTGTGGATGAAACTCCATATTGTAGTGCTTGGCAAAGATTTGCCAAAATAATCCTGAGCCCGTGTAGTTATATCGGCTATAGATAAATTCTATAGATGGTTCTTGATGCAGTGCCATCTGAGAGATCAGAGATTATGGGTGTTCAGCTTAGGCTTGTGCCCTTGCCCTTTATGCACCAAAATTCCTCCAGATTCCTTAAAACGTTTAATGACATTATGCACCGTAGAGGGTGAGTGTAACAACTTTAAACCTCACTCACAACCCGCCGTAAGGACACGCATGGGTCGCACAGTTTGGTAGCTTGCAGCCATGCCACAGGGTCTCGGTGAACCTGGGGGAAAGTTTGGGGGAGGAGTATGGGCAAAGTACTTGTCAAGTACAGGTTGCACACCTGACTTCCTCGAGGCATGGGAAAAATTGTGCCATTAGCCAGTGGAAAGCGTATGTCTGACATACGTGATCAGTGTATGTTCAGTGAGTATGGAGTGTGTGAGACTTGCATTTTACCAGTTTCCTGCGCTACGAGTTCGGGCCGCAGGTGTGACGCATGTGATTAGCACATTACAATCGCTCATAACTTGCGTGTGATGCAAGCCAGGAGTGGGTATAAAACCAGCGTGTCTGCAGCATTCTGCATCTGTCTTTCGACTGAAGAACACTGAATATTTTGTGGGAAAAATTTTAAAATTTTCAGTTTAAAATTTAGAAAATGGGACCCAAGAAGAAGCGAGCAAAAGTGAAGTAACCCAGCCTGAAACAGCCGAGGGCGAGGAGGAGGAAGAATTTGATGATGATGGTAGCAGCACCGGCGAGCCCTGCACGGACAGGGAGAAGTATGCCTTCAAGCTGGCAGAAGGCACAGCACCCCGCCAGAGGTATTTTCACAGGTAAATACACATGCTTTAAACATTCATTTCAGTATCTATATGCTTATGTAATTAATATTATATATGCTGATTTTCACAACACCCAGAAGTGAGGACATTGCAATCCCATCATCACTGTCAGGCCATTGTGCCATGCTCATTTATAAGGACAAGGACATCCTGACACCCTGTCCAACCACTCAGCAGGAGTAGGAGTAGGACAGTAGCTCAGAGTCAAAGTGTGTTTCAGTGCTCAAACTGTTGGGCTATTTAGTTGGGATTTTTTACAATGTAATAAAATGCATTATTCCCTTATACTCATGTTTTATTATTTGACATTTGCATGGTAAATTAACATATACTCAAATAAAAACAGCAAATGAGGTTGTCTTCTTCCTATCTACAATGCTACATGCTACATGATCGGTTCCTTGGTTCCTCCCCAATATATATACCCAGAGTCTTGCCTCTCGTGTCGCGTGCGCTGCGTGCAGGTCGTGTGTGCTGCGTGCGCGCCACACATAGGGGTAGAAAGTGAGATGCACTTCTGTCTTGCAGGCCGCACAAATAGCAAGTGTGGAATACTTGTGTAGTACTTCTGAGGCACGTCACTCATACAGTGACTGTGCGTCACTCATGCGTCTTACTGTCATCGCAAAAAGCCCCTACTATCTGTACTACTGACTTGGTTCAGGTGTACAAAAGGAGTACGGGTCCCATACATAGTGTATGCGTTCTTGATTTGTCGCAAGACCTGTAGAATTTGCCTGCGCAGGACTAAAAGTCTCCACGGGCAGTCTGCGACCTTCTACGGCGCTGAACACACGCAAGTGTCGCGCAAGTCTCAAGCATGGTTTTGCCAAATTTTTTACCGTATACCACCCATAGCAGCACGTGCGGCGGGTTGTGAGTGAGGCTTTAGGAGTTGGGGCAATAAGGAACTGGAAGGCAAGCTTCAAGAGCAGGTGAGCTTTTATTTTCAAGCCTCACTTTTCAGTGACTTTTAGACTTTTAATAGGTACGCACAACACAATACA
This sequence comes from Neoarius graeffei, assembly GCF_027579695.1. Classification (NCBI taxonomy): domain Eukaryota; kingdom Metazoa; phylum Chordata; class Actinopteri; order Siluriformes; family Ariidae; genus Neoarius; species Neoarius graeffei. Next base: position 18,555,239 of record NC_083594.1, read on the forward strand.
AATGACAGACGTTGGCTGACACAGCTCTCTCTCTCTCTCTCTCTCTGGTTACTGGCTACTGAAAGACACAAAAGACACATATTAGAAGACAGCCAGTAATCAACCACAGGTATAACTGATCACGTTACCTGCTGGTTCACCTGACTCCTTGCTGTTCACAGCTGGCGTTCAGCCACGCGATCTGGCCTGCTGCTGATTACACCCCCCCAGCAGGAGAGGTAATCTGCCAGCACCATCTGTGCCCCTGGTCTGTGGACCACTTCAAACTTAAAAGGCTGAAGAGCTAGATACAAATGAGTGATCTGCACATTGGCATCCTTCATGCAGTCGAGCCATTGGAGTGGGGCATGGCCAGAACAGTGTGAAAGGGCATCCCTAGCAGGTAGTACTGGAGAATAAGGACCACCCATTTGATGGCCAGACACTCCTTCTCGATGGTGCTGTACTTAGACTCCCCCTCTAAATAGTGTGGGCTTGATAGATAATTGGGCTAATTTTGAGGGCACTGCTGGCCTGTTAGGGTGGGATGGTATCCATCCCACTTGGGAAGGTGCTGCTTTCATTTCTTGAAGCATAGTCATAGTCTCAGAACAGGTCTAGTTAATTTCTGACAATCCAGAGCCAAGGCCAGAGAGCAGACAAACAGGCTAAACTGACTGTCTGCTAGCTGCACAGTCATCACTCAGGGTCCACTACATCGAGACTGTGTCTATTCCCCGAGCTAAACAAAAAAGTAGAAATAATCAGAGAGTTTGTTCCAGTAACCTAATCAATATAAAATTAGGTCATACTAACTGTACAGCCACTGCCAGCACCTTTGATCTAAAGGTGGGGCTATTAAATATTAGATCTCTTACATCTAAAGTGCCAATTGTTAATGAACTTATTACTGATCAGGAGTTTAATGTACTTTGTTTAACTGAAACATGAATTAAGCCAAATGAATATATAGCATTAAATGAAGCTAGTCCTCCTGGATACAGTTATATACACCAGCCTCGTCTAACTTGCAGAGGAGGAGGCGCTGCGGTTATTTATAATGATTATCTAGGTGTAACACACAAACCTGGTTATAAATTTAATACATTTGAAGTTCTTCATACTAATATAATGTATGTAGCTTCGAAAAATAAGTCTACCCAGTTAATTCCGTTACTTATTATTTACAGGCCCCCAGGGCCATATTCTGAGTTTCTTTCTGAATTTGCAGATTTTATCTCAGACCTGGTTATTTCCTTAGACAAAGCTTTAGTTGTCAGAGATTTTAATATTCACTTCGATAACCCAGAAGACCTTTTGAAAACAGCGTTTGTGTCCATTTTAGATTCAGTAAGGGTTAATCAGAATGTCATAGGACCAACCCATAATGGTGGTCACACCCTCAATCTAATACTAACATTTGGGTTAAACGTAGAAAATATAGTCACACTTCCACAGTCTGAAGTTATCTCAGATCATTATCTCATCTCATTCAAAATATGTCTGAGTAATAATACAGTGGGGCAAAAAAGTATTTAGTCAGTCACCAATTGTGCAAGTTCTCCCATTTAAAAAGAAGAGAGAGGCCTGTAATTTTCATCATAGGTATACCTCAACTGTGAGAGACAAAATGAGAAAAAAAAATCCAGAAAATCACATTGTCTGATTTTTAAAGAATTTATTTGCAAATTATGGTGGAAAATAAGTATTTGGTCAATAACAAAAGTTCATCTCAATACTTTGTTATATACCCTTTGTTGGCAATGACAGAGGTCAAACGTTTTCTGTAAGTCTTCACAAGGTTTTCACACACTGTTGCTGGTATTTTGGCCCATTCCTCCATGCAGATCTCCTCTAGAGCAGTGATGTTTTGGGGCTGTCGCTGGGCAACACGGACTTTCAACTCCCTCCAAAGATTTTCTATGGGGTTGAGATCTGGAAACTGGCTAGGCCACTCCAGGACCTTGAAATGCTTCTTACGAAGCCACTTCTTCGTTGCCCGGGCGGTGTGTTTGGGATCACTGTCATGCTGAAAGACCCAGCCACGTTTCATCTTCAATGCCCTTGCTGATGGAAGGAGGTTTTCACTCAAAATCTCACGATACATGGCCCCATTCATTCTTTCCTTTACACGGATCAGTCGTCCTGGTCCCTTTGCAGAAAAACAGCCCCAAAGCATGATGTTTCCACCCCCATGCTTCACAGTAGGTATGGTGTTCTTTGGATGCAACTCAGCATTCTTTCTCCTCCAAACACGACAAGTTGAGTTTTTACCAAAAAGTTCTATTTTGGTTTCATCTGACCATATGACATTATCCCAATCCTCTTCTGGATCATCCAAATGCTCTCTAGCAAACTTCAGACGGGCCTGGACATGTACTGGCTTAAGCAGGGGGACACGTCTGGCACTGCAGGATTTGAGTCCCTGGCGGCGTAGTGTGTTACTGATGGTAGCCTTTGTTACTTTGGGCCCAGCTCTCTGCAGGTCATTCACTAGGTCCCCCCGTGTGGTTCTGGGATTTTTGCTCACCGTTCTTGTGATCATTTTGACCCCACGGGGTGAGATCTTGCATGGAGCCCCAGATCGAGGGAGATTATCAGTGGTCTTGTATGTCTTCCATTTTCTAATAATTGCTCCCACAGTTGATTTCTTCACACCAAGCTGCTTACCTATTGCAGATTCAGTCTTCCCAGCCTGGTGCAGGTCTACAATTTTGTTTCTGGTCTCCTTTGACAGCTCTTTGGTCTTGGCCATAGTGGAGTTTGGAGTGTGACTGTTTGAGGCTGTGGACAGGTGTCTTTTATACTGATAATGAGTTCAAACAGGTGCCATTAATACAGGTAACGAGTGGAGGACAAAGGAGCCTCTTAAAGAAGAAGTTACAGCTCTGTGAGAGCCAGAAATCTTGCTTGTTTGTAGATGACCAAATGTGACCCCTCACCGAATCCAGGGACACATGTCGGCTGAAATGAATCTGAGATAATTGCAAAAGAAGCTTTTCTTTTTCTAAATTTGTGATTTTTGTTTTTTTCCATCATGTGCAAGTTGAGATCTTGAAGAATGCAATCAGTATTTCAGATAATAGATTGTTTTGTTGGAAAAGCATACATTTTTTGTTGCAAATTGTCTCGTTTTTGTCAGGACTGTAGCCTGCTGGGGGGTGTGGGTAAATTACCATATGGGCCATTCACATGATGATTTAAGTCATTTGTTTTTTTTTCCGCGAATCAGCTGTATGATCCGAGTTGAGCGCATGGCTACTTAACTGCATACAGGCGTGTGATTTCACTAAGTTCACTGAGTTACTAAACAGAGCGCAGAGGAGGTGACACACCGCGAAGCAAACAGACACACGGTATTTACATCGGAGATCACCATTTCTAGCAAAAAAAACCGCAACCTCGTTTTCCAGATTGAATGGAATACTTGAATGATCGGATGATACACGGACCGTTCTAGGATTACATTCCATCGGAGGCATTGGTGTGTGCAAGGCGACATTTCTCTTTCTGATGGGGTAAGTTTATTAATCTAAGGCTGTGTGGTTATTTTTGCATGTAACGGAGAGTGTTGTGGTTTGGTTAAGCCTAGGTCACAACCGGACGTACGATTTTTTGGCCGTGTGATTTTTGGCGTTTCCCAAATCGCTGCAGTTTTTTTTGTTCACGGAGAAAGAGGTGCGTTGGCCGTAAGTTTGTCTTGCAACCTGAAAAAAACGTAAGCGCCCGTAGAGTTTGTTTGACATGACAAAGAACCTCTGCGGCCAGTCTGCGGCTCGAAAATCAGCGCATCACATGCGCGCTCTCGTGCTTTTCACACGCGCGTTCTCATGCGTTTCATGCGCTCTCTCCGTGTGTTTCTTGCGTTTTTTGCATGTGGACCGGCCGTAGGAGCACATACAGCCGGTTGTGACCGAGGCTTTACATGAAACTAGTGTTGTGTTAGTTGTGTCATCATCGTGCTATCTTTCTTTCTTACGGTGTGAGTAATTTTTCAACCACAAAACGTTAAAGTATACTTTAGGACTTATTTTTGTACTTCATAATTGTGTTGGGCATACTTTGCATGGAAGGAAAATTGACGTGGTGATCTTTGTTTACATGAAAGTAGTATCGTGCTAGCTCGTAGGGGGTAGAGCTTTCCTTAATGTCATGCAAATGAGCACCATTATGTGCACCCAGAGTAGTTGAGATGGAAAACTTTGAGGGCGATTTTCTCCCTTTTCTGTTTTAAGAAGTATACACTTTCAAAAGGCCACACATTCTTCAAATATTGTCAGATCTCCACATGGAAGGCATCATTGGAAAGCTTAGAAACTGTACTTTCTGAATCTGTCAATAACTCAAAATGCCCCCGGGCCGACATGTGTCCCTGGATTCTGTGATCTGCCACAAATACTTATTTTACCGAGCAATTTACCAATTAATTCATTAAAAATCCTACAATGTGATTTCCTGGATTCTTTTCCCCCATTCTGTCTCTCATAGTTGAAGTGTACCTATGATGAAAATTACAGGCCTCTCTCATCTTTTTAAGTGGGAGAACTTGCACAATTGGTGGCTGACTAAATACTTTTTTGCCCCATTGTATAGGCACCTCATCACGCTACTGTATTAAACGTACATTCATGTCAACTACTGCACAGAGCTTTATAAATGATCTCCCAGAGTTATCAACTTTGATTGGGTCACTGTCAGCCCCTGCAGAACTTGATCAGGCAACTGAATGCTAAGAGTAAACATTCCGCTATACTTTAGACAATGTAGCTCCTCTTAAAAGGAAAATGATCAGAGACAAAAAATTAGCACCCTGGTATAATGATGCCACTCACACTTTAAAACAGACCACTCGGAAATTGGAACGTAAATGGCGTCAAACAAAATTGGTAGTGTTCAAATAAGCGTGGAAGGAGAGCTTCCTGAAGTATAGAAAAGCTCTTAGTGCTGCTAGATCAACATATCTCTCCTCCCTAATAGAAGATAACAAAAATAATCCTTGATTCCTATTTAATACTGTAGCAAAATTAACCAGGAATAAGTCCACTATAGACACATGCACACCTGCAGTATGTAGTAGCAATGACTTCATGATTTTTTTAAATGACAAAATTGAAAATATCTGACAAAAAATTCAAACTACTAATTTAAGGTCAGACAATGTAAGTGACCCTGTAGTTAACAATATAACCATCAGATCAGTAATTAGAATGTTTTACTCCCCTTAGAGAAATTGAATTACTTTCATTAATCTTAGGGTGACCAGATTTCCCTAGTCTGAAAACGGGACACTTTTGCGCGCGACCATGCTCGTGCTCACACACCTTTTTTTTACGTAAACGTGACACTCAGAGAGGTGCTCTTATCATTTTGTTGAAGCTCACATTTATCAACATCTCACATGAAATAAAACAAACAGGCATTTTGTTATCTAGTAGCATAGTGGTATACAGATCAGTTAAATTATGGTCAGACAACAGATTTTGTAATGGCTGAGAATAGGCCAGGCTATGTCCATAGGCCAAATTTAAACTGATTTATTTCACCTGTTTGTGAGAACACCAAGAAGAATGCATATGCACATGTAGGCTATATCTCTAAAATTGTATGCACTATAGCATGAACTTAAAAAGTAGATATGTGACTTCAACATAGCCTAGGTCAGAATCAACCTTACTAACCATTCCCCACAACTGAATGAATAAAGCAAGAAGATGTGTACAAAAGTGAACACTTTAATGGAAGGTGCAACAAGCTGTTCAACACAGCAATATGGCCAAACTGTCAGAATGGTATGTTAAACAGAAACAAAAAAGAGACAAGTGATTTGAGAATATATACTACGGAAGCCGAGAGAGGCCCTTCATATAATCCTTTTTTTTTATTCACCTTGTTATCCCGAGATAATGACATAATTAATTCAGGATCTCGAGAAAACAACACAACTAATTCGAGACCTCGAGAAAACAAAACCGTTATTCCGAGATCTCGAGAAAACAAAACAATTATTCCGAGATCTCGAGAAAACAAAACAATTATTCCGTGATCTCGAGAAAACAAAACAATTATTTCATGATCTCGAGTAAATAGCTGAGAAATGGTTCATTCAGGTGCGCCAAGAGACTTGTGATATGCTGACTTTGGGGCTATTTCTCATTCTGTATAGACGCAACTTTGGTCATTAGAATGTCTGGAATAATCGATCACCTAATAAGGCAATATTTTGATCAGGTGTTGACACAGGGAGAGATTGCATCAAGTCTTTTAATAAGGGATAATTTCAAAATTAGTCCGCGGCACCTCCGCAGAAGACTGGCCCGGCTTCGTCTCTACCGACAGAGATACAGTGATCCAGCTGAGATCATGAAATAATTGTTTTGTTTTTTCGAGATCACGGAATAACGGTTTTATTTTCTTGAGATCTCGAATTAGTTGTGTTGTTTCTTCGAGATCCTGAATTAATTATGTCATTATCTCGGAATAACGGTTTTGTTTTCTCGAGATCTCGAATTAGTTGTGTTGTTTTCTCGAGATCCTGAATTAATTATGTTGTTATCTCGGGATAACAAGGTGAATAAAAAAAAGGATTATATGAAGGGCCTCTCTCAGCACTAAAGGAGGAGAGGGGCGACAGCCCGAGGAAAGCCCCCACAGGAGTGCACAGCATTTAGGCTACCCAACTCAGTACAAGAACAAAACACTTACAGTGTGTGCAGTCAGCTTCATGCGCATTGTTCTGCACCTCTCGGAGGACGGGGTAGGTGCCCTGTAAATCTTTGGAAAAGGTACATTTTCTTTTCGCCATAATTGCTGAGGCATTACTGCTGCTAGCCAAAGAACATTCGCGCCAGTTAATGTTTATTTTATTGTTGCCTGGCAACATGTTCTGTTGTCTGGAATAATGTGGCTAAATAAACATCCATGCCACAGGGCCAGGGGGCAGTAACCAGGAAAGTTTGAGATTCCTGTCAATTCATCAAAATAGTAAATGCAGACATTTCTCTGCTAATGATTCCCACGCTGATCAGTCGCAAACGTCGCGAGTGGCGAAAATGGGACATATCCGTGTCCCGACAGACTTTTGTCGGGACTCGGGACACACAACCCCAAATCGGGACTGTCCCGGTAAAACCGGGACATCTGGTCACCCTAATTAATCTCCACATCAGAAGCCTCAACTTGTGTACTAGATCCCTTACCTACACTTCTATTCAAACAGATAATACCTGAAGTAACTGAACCGCTTCTAAAAACAATAAATTATTCTCTTAGGATCGGCTATGTACCCAAATCCTTTAAACTAGCAGTTATCAAACCCCTGATTAAAAAAACCTGACCTTGATCCCTGTCAGCTGTCCAATTATTGGCCAATATCAAACCTCCCCTTTATCTCCAAGATCCTTGAAAAAGCTGTGGCACAGCAGTTATGCTCATATTTACATAGGAATAACATCCATGAAATGTATCAGTCAGGATTTAGACTTCATCATAGCACAGAGACAGAATTGGTTAAAGTAGTAAATGACCTTCTGATCAGGGCTGTGTCTCGCTGCTTGTGTTGCTTGACCTTAGTGCACCATTTGATACCATTGATCATTCAATTCTTCTGGATAGGCTAGAAAATGTTGTGGGAGTTAAAGGAACGGCCCTCTCCTGGCTCAGTTCTTATTTAACTGATTGCTATCAGTATGCTGATGTCAATGGTAATTTTTCTAGGCATACTGAGGTAAAGTTTGGTGTTCCACAAGGTTCTGTCTTGGGTCCACTGCTTTTTTTCTTTATATATGTTACCTCTGGGTGATATTATTTGTAAACATTGTATTAGTTTCCACTGTTATGCTGATGACACACAGTTGTATGTTTCTGCAAAACCAGATGAGAGACACCAGCTTAATAGAATTGAAGAATGTGTAAAGGACATTAGACACTGGGATGCTTATTAACTTCCTTCTGCTTAACTCTGACAAGACTGAAGTACTTGTACTATGACCACATGCAGCTAGAAGTAAGTTTTCTGATTACATAGTGTTGTATCGGACCAGGTGGGTGGAGCACAGAAGCACGGCAGGCCAGAACTGAGTTTTCAAAACTCTTTATTTCCAGCTTTTCAGCTAAGACTTTTTCCACACTCTCCCAGCCACACATGCACACACACAAGTCTTCTGGTTGGGGAGAGAGCTCCCTTTCTCTGCTCTCTCTCTCCTTTTAAAGGGCACAGTCACTGGGGAAGACACAAAAACACAGGTTAATTCCCATCAGGTGCAGTGATTCCACAACTTACCTTCCCTGACTCCGCCCTCCATTCACAGACCGACGCTATGTGGCCACACCCCCACTGCCACACGTAGTAACTCTGGATGGCCTTTCTGTTTCTTCATGTGCAGCAGTAAAAGACCTTGGAGTGATTATTGACCCCAGTCTTTCATTTGAAACTCACATTGATAACATTACCCGGATAGCTTTCTTTCATCTCAGAAATATTGCTAAGATAAGAAATTTAATGTCTCTACATGACACAGAAAAACTAATTCATGCTTTTGTTACCTCCGGGTTGGATTATTGTAATGCCTTACTGTCTGGATGTTCCAATAAGTGCATAAACAAGCTCCAGTTAGTTCAAAATGCAGCAGCAAGAGTCCTTACTAGAACTAGAAAATATGACCACATCACCCCTATCTTATCCACACTGCATTGGCTCCCAATCAAATTTCGTATTGATTATAAAATACTACTATTGATCTTTAAAGCACTGAATGGTCTCGCACCACAGTACCTGAGTGAACTTCTGGTCCTCTATGACCCGCCACGCCTACTTAGATCAAAAGGTGCAGGCTATCTGCTGGTACCTCGTATAGTGAAAGCTACATCAGGGGCAGAACCTTTTCTTACAAAGCCACACAGTTATGGAACAGCCTTCCAAGTAGTGTTTGGGAATCAGACACAGTCTCAGCATTTAGATCTAGGCTGAAAACATACCTGTTTAGTCAAGCCTTTTATTAATGGTGTTTATGAGGTAAAGGAGTAGATCTGAAGGGTCCTCAGACATAGAGTGTTTTGGTAAACTGGGATGTATGGATGCTGTCAGTCCCCCACTCGCTTGCTCATTCGAGTTTGTTGACAGTCTAGTGGCTGGCTGCTTTATGTTCCGGGGCTCTCTCATGCTTGTGTTACCTTCTGGCTCTCCCCTTTTAGTTATGCTATCATAATTAGTTTTGCCGGAGTCCCTGCTTGTACTCAGCGCAAAATGTATACTGGTCCAACTTATTCAGGTGACATTGGGCATACCTAACAACCTGTGTTTTCTCTCTCTTCCCCCCCCAATCTGTCCCTCTGAGTTACATGTCAATCCTGAGATCAAGATGCTGACCTCTTCTGCTCTTCGGACCTGCCTGATCCATCCTGATGCCCTATGTCTAGTTGGAGTCTCATCACATCGCTCCTGTGGAGGATGGCCCCATATGGACAGTTGAAAGTCACATTTGGAAGATGCTCTGGACACTTACAGTAATGCTTTTATGGCTGAGGACTACAGTTGACTTGCTAACTTTAGGACTGCAGTTTTCATGAACAGTTTTGCACTCAAATTTCCATCAATGAAGAGTTTATAACATCAATGAAACTGACTTCATGTTAATACTGTTAATGTTATAATCATGTTGTCTGTTGTTGCCCAGATGAGGATGGATTCCCTTTTGGGTCTGGTTCCTCTCGAGGTTTCTTCCTCATGTCATCTGAGGGAGTTTTTCCTTGCCACCATCGCCACAGGCTTGCTCATTGGGGATAGTTTAAGGATAAAATTGGCTCATGTCTTAAGTCATTCAAATTCTGTAAAGCTGCTTTGGGACAATGTCTATTGTTAAAAGCACTATACAAACAAACTTGACTTGACTCCCGTATCAAGAGCTTGCAGCCGATGTACAGCACTGGGTGCGCCTCCCCCTCCACTACCTGGGACAAAACTGCCCCAGCCCTCTGTCTGATGGGTCGGTCTGCAAAACAAAAGGGAGAGAAAATCAGGTGAATGCAACAGTGGGCCCCCACACAAAACTGCTTTAAACTGAGCCAGTGCCCATTTACATGGCTATGTCCACTGGACTGGCTCTGGTGGCCCTTTTAGTGAGGTCAGTGAGTGGGCTGGTGACATCTGAAAAATTAGGCATGAACCACCTATATAATAGCGAGCCAATCTCAGGAACTGCCTCACCCCCTTTTTGGTCTTAGGTCTCAGACAGGCCACAATTGTTGCAGTCTTATCAATTTAGGGATGCGCCTGCCCATGACCCAAGTGAAATCCCAGACACTGTACTCCCACTTGCCCAATTGCACACTTCTTCAGGTTTGCTGTGAGTCCCGCGCACCTCAGCAATCTCAGGAAAGCCCTTATATGTTGTAAATGCCGCTGTCAGTCGTTACTATAAGTAATGATTTTGTCTAAATAGGCAGCGGCATATGCACTGTCAGGATGAAAGATTCTGATCATGAGATGCTGAAATGTGGTTGGGGCCCCAAACAATCCAAAAAGAAGGTTTGGTATAACCCAAATGGAGTGGAAAAGGCTGTTTTTTTCATGGGATAATGGAGTCAAGGGGATCTGCCAATATCCTTTATTCAAATCAAGTGTCAAATAATAGGGAGCCATTCATCAATGTGAGGTATTGTATATGCATTAAATTTAGACACCATGCTGACTTTTCTATAGTCTTCACAGAACCGGAATGTCCCGTCGGTCTTGGGAACTAAGACCATTGTCTAATGCTTGACTAAACATATCTGTTTAGTCAAGCCTTTTGTTAATGGTGTTTATGAGGTAAAGGAGTAGATCTGGAGGGTCCTCAGACATAGAGTGTTTTGGTAAACTGGGATGTATGGATGCTGTCAGTCCCCCACTCGCTTGCTCACTTGAGTTTGTTGACAGTGTAGTGGCTGGCTGCTTTATGTCCCAGGGCTCCCTCATGCCTGTGTTACCTTCTGGCTCTCCCCTTTTAGTTATGCTGTCATAGTTAGTTTTGCCGGAGTCCCTGCTTGTACTCAGTGCAATATGTATACTGTTCCTACTTATTCAGGTGATATTGGGCATACCTAACAACCTGTGTTTTCTCTCTCTTCCCCCCCATCTGTCCCTCTGAGTTACATGTCGGTTCTGGGATTGAGATGCTGACCTCTTCTGCTCCTCGGACCTGTCTGATCCATCCTGGTGCCCTGTGTCTGGTTGGAGTCTCATCGCATCGTTCCTGTGGAGGACGGCTCCATGTGGACAGTTGAAAGTCACACTTGGAGGATGCTCTGGACACTTACAGTAATGCTTTTATGGCTGAGGACTACAGTTGACTTGCTAACTTTAGTACTGCAGGTGTCATGAACAGTTTTGCATTCAAGTTTCCATCAATGAAGAGTTTATAATATCAACAAAACTGACTTCATGTTAAAACTGTTAATGTTATAGTCATGTTGTCTGTTGTTGCCCAAATGAGGATGGGTTCCCTTTTGAGTCTGGTTCCTCTTGAGGTTTCTTCCTCATGTCGTCTGAGGGAGTTTTTCCTTGCCACCGTCGCCACAGGCTTGCTCATTGGGGATAGATTAGGGATAAAATTAGCTCATGTTTTAAGTCATTCAAATTCTGTGAAGCTGCTTTGCGACAATATTTATTGTTAAAAGCACTATACAAATAAACTTGACTTGACCATTGAACTGCTCCAGTGGCTGTGCGACTCCTCAATTACCCACATGTGAAGTACATCCTTGAGTTCATCCCGAACCACTTTTTTTTTGTGTCAGGGGAGCTGATACAGGCAGCTGTCCACCACCATCCCGTGGTGGAGTTTCTATGTGATGCTCTATGAGATTAGTGCAACCAGGAGGGGGTAAAAACACATTGCAGAGTTCCTCTTGCAACCTGATAACCTGTACTCTCTCTGACAGTAAGAGGTGGCCTCCACAGGGGACCAGGGTGAATTGGGCCACACTTTTTGGACATATGTCCAATCCCAGCTCTGCCCTCTCAGGAACTACTGTCACCAGAGCCACAGGAACTGCCTCTCTCCATGGTTTCATGAGATTAAGGTGGTAATTTGACATGCATTGCACCATCTGTGCACCTGTCCTCGTATTCGACTTACCCAATGCACTGTGGGACCTCAAAGGTCCCTTACCATTTGGTGTGTAATTTTGAGCTCAACATGGGCAGTAAAATGAACACTTTATCTTCAGGTGCAAATTCCCTTAGCCATGTCCCTCTGTTGTCCAGGCAGGATTGATGTTCTTGCACCTGTCGCAAATTCTCCTGTGTTATGTGACTCAGTACTTAGAGTGTTTCTCTCAGGTCAAGACCATACTGAATTTCATTTTTGCTTTGAGAAGGTCCCTCTTCCCAATTTTCTTTAATGATGTGTAAGATGCCATGAAGCTTATGCCAGTATAACAATTCAAATAGGGAAACCCAGTGGAGGCTTGTGGGACCTCATGCACGGCAAACAACAGAGGGTTGAGCCACTTATCCCAGTTTCTAGCATCCCCATGAACAAAGTTATGAATCATGTTTTTAAGTATTTGATTATTAAATCATTTGACCAGTCCGTCCATTTGTGGATGGTAAACACTGGTACAAATCGATGTAATCCCCAGTAATTTGTACAGTGCCTTGAACAGTCAGGAATTCTTTTGGAATTCGAACTCAGAAGATAATGCAGAAGAGCACTTCTGCAACACTACATACAAGGTGTTGCGAAGAGGCACTGCTACCATGTATTATGTTGCATAATCCGCTATGACTAACACAATGCAATATCCTCATGCAGATTGGTCTAATGGCCCGAAAAGATCTATGCCAATTCTTTCAAAAGGGATCTCAACTAGTGAGAATGGGCACAATGGCAGTTTTGGAGTGACCGCTGAGTTCATCAGTTGGCATTCCTGACAAGCCACACACCACCTGCAGATATCAGCTCAAATCCATAGCTAATAGAAGTGGACCAAGAGTGTCTTATCCTGACCTAAACTCCCAGCCATAGGATTATGATGAGCCATATGGAATAAAAGTTGCCTATGGCTCTTTGGAACCAATAACTGCATCATTTCTCCTTTAATCTGAGTGTCCTATATCATTTGATATAGCCTATCCTTAATAATGGAGAAATATGGGTCGGACAGTGCAATGTTAGGCTGGAGGTTTTGACCATCAATTACTCTCACTTGGTCAAAAGCGTGTCTCAGGGTCTCATCTTGTGTGTGCTCCAGCAGAAAATCCTAGAGAGGATTCCCTAGAGTGAGAGGAAGAGCAGTCCCTTCACCACTCACTGTATCATCATGATGTGGAGCTGAGGCAGACAGCCCAGGGACCGCCTCCCCAGCCTACATTGCAGTGGAATTCCCCTGTAACCTGCTACAGCAGGATCCATCCACTACTAGCTGTTTTATTAATTTTTCTAAACCCAGGCCAATCTGTTCTCAGGATTAGTGGATGGGTGAGGCTCAGGCTAACTGCTGCCTCCACACTATGCTTTTCTCCCCAGAAATGAATTGTGACAGGCATTAGTGGATACACTGATCAACCATAAAATTAAAAACACTGACAGGTAAAGTAAATTACATTTATTATGTTGTTACAATAGCACCTGTCAAGGAGTGGGACATATTAGGCAGCAAAAGAACAGTCAGTTCTTGAAGTTGATGTGTTGGAAGCAGTAAATGGGCAAGCGTAAGGATAAAATGACTTTAACAAGGGCCAAATTGCGATGGCTAGATAATTGGGTCTGAGCTACTCCAAAATGGCACATTTTGTGTGGTGTTCCCGGTATGCAGTGGTTAGTACCTACCAAAAGTGGTCAAAGGAAGGACAACCGGTGAACTGGCAACAGAGTCATGGGAGGCCAAAGGCTCATTGATTTGCATGAGGCATGAAGGCTAGCCCATATGGTCCAATCCCAGAGAAGAGCTATTGTAGCCCAAACTGCTGAAAAAGTTAATGCTGGCTAAAATAGAAAGGTGTCAGTATTAACATTTTCAGCAGTTTGTGCTACAGTTACTTGTCAAAGTCGCTCAGATCAGGTTGTGATACTCCAATTGTAATCAGGCTCCAGAATACCTGTCGAGCCTCCTGTTGGAGCCTCCTAAGAACTGCTCGACTAACTAAAGAGAAACGACAGTCCATCATTACTTTAACACATTGAGTCTTTTAATTAATAAAAAAAACATTGAATTAGAAGATATGTCCAAACTTTTGAATGGTTTTGTACATGGGGTCATGAAGAGTTTTTTTTTTTTTTAACTTAGTAAGAAGCCAGCAGAAATACTCAGGTAGTTTCAAAAAGAAACTACTCTGGAATGTAAGGAAGTAGTTCTACATCTAGAAGTTGTTTTAATTTACTGACAATTTATTCAGAGACGATAATTTTAAATGTGAGTTTTTGTTTGAAGAGTTTGACAGCTTTGAAAAATGGTGAGATTACAATGTGTATTAAATTGGTTCTAAGGGAAAAAATTTGCATTCATAGCCTCCACAGGGGAGGTTTTCAAGTCTTAAAATTTGTGCAGTCTGACAATACACTGAGAGACAATGATCTGGTTCATACCAGAAACCTAGAAAAGAATTACAATATATCATAAAAATTACTGTACAATGGCTATTGTCTAAGGGAAGCAATATATGAGCTGTAAAAGCAGATTATGATTAGCTATTGTGTAACCCATCCATCCATCCTTCCATTATCTGTAGCCACTTATCCTGTACAGGGTCACAGGCAAGCTGGGGCCTATCCCAGCTGACTATGGGTGAGAGGCGGGGTACACCCTAGACAAGTCACCAGGTCATCGCAGGGCTAACACATAGAGACAAACAACCATTCACAAGCCTGCATGTCTTTGGACTGTGGAGGAAACCGGAGCACCCAGAGGAAACCCACACAGACACGGGGAGAACATGCAAACTCCACATAGAAAGGCCCCCGTGAGCCACTGGGCTTGAACCCGGGACCTACTTGCTGTGAGGCGACAGTGCCAACCACTACACCACTGTGCTGCCCTATTGTGTAACATTGTCCTTAAATTTAACAGTTACATTTTGACCAAGGACTGCCATTCCAAAAACCCTCCATGAGAACTTTTTAAAATAGCATGGCTACCCATTGGGAATGAGTCAAAGAGGATGTTTTGAAATGAGTGGGCTGGTGATTTAAAATGTGCTTTATACTTTTTGTTGTGTCTTATGACTTTCACATGGGAGAATAAATAGGATATGAAGAAATGTGGCAAAATCTGGAACTGAGTCAGATATTTACTGGAAGTGTATTACAGAAAAATGGTTCAATAAGACAGAACTATATCAGACTCCTTATGTAATTTTATATACCATATAAAACCAATTGTAGAGCAGAATTATTTTGAAGTAAACTATTTTACAGATCCATAAGTTTATACAGCCAAGCTGTATAGTGAATAACTAGACACTATAACAGGAATCCCTGCACACTTGCTCATTCATCCAATCATCCAATCAGTCAATCCATCCATCCATTATCCGTAGCCGCTCATCCTGTTCTACATCCCCGATTCCAAAAAAGTTGGGACAAACTACAAATTGTAAATAAAAATGGAATGCAATAATTTACAAATCTCAAAAACCGATATTGTATTCACAATAGAACATAGACAACATATAAAATGTCAAAAGTGAGACATTTTGAAATTTCATGCCAATTATTGGCTCATTTGAAATTTCATGACAGCAACACATCTTAAAAAAGTTGGGACAGGGGCAATAAGAGGCTGGAAAAGTTAAAGGTACAAAAAAGGAACAGCTGGAGGACCAAATTGCAACTCATTAGGTCAATTGGGAATAGGTCATTAACATGACTGGGTATAAAAAGAGCATCTTGGAGTGGCAGTGGCTCTCAGAAGTAAAGATGGGAAGAGGATCACCAATCCCCCTAATTCTGCACTGACAAATAGTGGAACGATATCAGAAAGGAGTTCGACAGTGTAAAATTGCAAAAAGTTTGAACATATCATCATCTACAGTGCATAATATCATCAAAAGATTCAGATAATCTGGAAGAATCTCTGTGCGTAAGGGTAAAGGCCGGAAAACCATACTGGGTGCCCGTGATCTTCAGGCCCTTAGACGGCACTGCATCACATACAGGCATGCTTCTGTATTGGAAATCACAAAATGGGCTCAGGAATATTTTGAGAGAACATTATCTGTGAACACAATTCACCGTGCCATCTGCCGTTGCCAGCTAAAACTCTATAGTTCAAAGAAGAAGCCATATCTAAACATGATCCAGAAGCGCAGACGTCTTCTCTGGGCCAAGGCTCATTTAAAATGGACTGTGGCAAAGTGGAAAACTGTTCTGTGGTCAGAATAATCAAAATTTGAAGTTCTTTATGGAAATCAGGGACGCAGTGTCATTCAGTCTAAAGAGGAGAAGGACGACCCAAGTTCTTATCAGTGCTCAGTTCAGAAGCCTGTATCTCTGATGGTATGGGGTTGCATTAGTGCGTGTGGCATGGGTAGCTTACACATCTGGAAAGACACCATCAATGCTGAAAGGTATATCTAGGTTCTAGAGCAACATATGCTCCCATCCAGACGACGTCACTTTCAGGGAAGACTTTGCATTTTCCAACATGACAATGCCAAACCACATACTGCATCAATTACAGCATCATGGCTGCGTAGAAGAAGGGTCCGGGTACTGAACTGGCCAGCCTGCAGTCCAGATCTTTCACCCATAGAAAACATTTGGCGCGGCATAAAACGGAAGATACGACAAAAAAGACCTAAGACAGTTGAGCAACTAGAATCCTACATTAGATAAGAATGGGTTAACATTCCTATCCCTAAACTTGAGCAACTTGTCTCCTCAGTCCCTAGATGTTTGCAGACTGTTGTAAAGAGAAAAGGGGATGTTTCACAGTGGTAAACATGGCCTTGTCCCAACTTTTTTGAGATGTGTTGTTGTCATGAAATTTAAAATCACCTAATTTTTCTCTTTAAATGATACATTTTCTCAGTTTAAACAATTGATATGTCATCTATGTTCTATTCTGAATAAAATATAGAATTTTGAAACTTCCACATCATTGCATTCCGTTTTTATTTACAATTTGTACTTTGTCCCAACTTTTTTGGAATCGGGGTCACAGGCAAGCTGGAGCCTATCCCAGCTGACTATGGGTGAGAGGCGGGGTACACCCTGGACAAGTCACCAGATCATCACAGAGCTGACACATAGAGACAAGCAACCATTCACACTCACATTCACACCTACAGTCAATTTAGAGCCACTAATTAGCCTAACCTGCATGTCTTTGGACTGTCGGGGAAACCAGAGCACCCGGAGGAAACCCACGCAGACACGGGGAGAACATGCAAACTCCACACAGAAAAGCCCCCATCGGCCACTGGGCTCGAACCCAGAACCTTCTTGCTGTGAGGTGACAGTGCTAAGCACTACACCACCGTGCCACCCCAATCAGCCAATCATTTGGCATTTTAGTGCAATGCATAAAATCAAACATCAGAATGGGGGGAAGTGTGATCTCAATGACTAACCACAGCATGGTTGTTGATGATGAAGTTGTGGGGATTATTTTTATGCCCAACAGTCTCTAGAGTTTACACAGAATGGTGTGAAAAACAAAAAAACATCCAGTAAGTAGGTAGTTTTGCAGATAGAAATTTGAAGAAAGTTTGAGAGAGGTCAGATGAGATTGGCCACACTGGTTTGAGCTTACAGGACAGCTGCAGTAGCTACAGCAGCAGTAGTTAACTCTTTATAACTGTGGTGAGCAAAAAAGCATCTCAGAATGCATAATACATCAAACATTGAGGGAAATAGGTTACAATAACAGAAAACCTAATCTGATTCTACTACTGTTACCATGAACAGGAAGCTAAACTATAGTGGTCACACGCTTACCGAAACTGGACAGCTGAAGATTGGAATATGCAGCCTGTTTCCTGAAAATTCAATGAAATCAGTTGTTTGTTTCTTTGTTTTTAAAATACTCAAACCAGAACATCGGTTACCAATAACCATGCCATGGTCAAAGTCACTGAGGTCACATTTTTCCCTATTCTGATGCTTGATGTGAACATTAACTTAAGCTCTTGACATGTATGAGTTTGTACTTTGCACTGCTGCCACATGATTGGCTGATTGGATAATTGTGTGAACGAGCAAGTGTCAGGTTTAATATTATTTTATTCAAATGGCCGCTGAGCGTTTTTTGCATGACTACTGTATATTGAGTGTATCAACTGTATCATCTCTGACTGGATGTAAGTTATTACCACGATTAGTTAACAATAATAATGTTGCACCAAATGCATTCGTTTAAAACTCATTCTTACTTGTGTGTTTCCTCAGGTATAATCATTTTCAGATCACAGCTCAGTGGGTGCCATCAGAAATCCCTCATTAGTGTTCTGAGCTTTAAATGCTTCATTTGAGCTGTCTCTTTTGTTGTTCCAGTGTGGGAAGATGTGATCATTATTTGAGAAAATTAAAAAATAATAATTAAAAAAAAGACTGGAATAAAAGCTTCCTGTAGAGCAGCAGGATTGCTTCTGATTAGTGTCAGGATTTGTTGGAACAATTTGGACGTTTAAGCAGTATAGATTCTGAATAATTGCTTTGAGCTTTCTAAAAACACTTTTTTCCCCTTGAAGGCTTTTTTTTTTTTTTTAACATGAATGGCTTATCAACCGGAGGCACAGTGTTGGTTTTGGCAAGCAAAACTTTTTTTCTCCAGCACTAAGCAAAGGCACGTACATTCTAGGCTTAAAGCCTCCTCGGTTCCTGCTTAAGTTTACAGTTTAACTATGCTTCAGAAAAGAATGCATTTCAATTGAAATGTAATGAACTAGTATTGTTTTTGAAAATACAAACTGGTAACTATTAAAAGAAAATGACAGCATACAGTATGTAGACATTGCAGGTACACAAGTGTGGACTGGTCAGAAAGTACTGATTAATTTTCTATAACAGTTTAAGTAACATGAGGTTTGTTTTTTAACTACTACAGAGGACACAAGTCTATGGGTTGGTTCTCAGGAGGATAGCTCAGGCTGCCAGTCAGTGTCAAGTCAAGTTTGGGCGGCACGGTGGTGTAGTGGTTAGCACGGTCACCTCACAGTAAGAAGGTTCCAGGTTTGAACCCAGCAGCTGGCGAGGGCCTTTCTGTGTGGAGTTTGCATGTTCTCTCCGTGTCTGCGTGGGTTTCCTCTGGGTGCTCCGGTTTTGCCCACAATCCAAAGACATGCAGTTAGGTTGACATGGGGTGGCCTTGGGCTGAGGTGCCCTTGAGCAAGGTACCGAACCCCTGACTGCTCCCTGGGCTGCTCTGGGCTGCCCTGGGTGTGTGTGCATGTGTTCACTGCTTCAGATGGGTTAAATGCAGAGGATGAATTTCACTGTGCTTGAAGTGTGCATGTGACAAATAAAATAAATAAAGGTTTCTTCTTTTTTAAGCTGTGAAATAAAAAAGAGAAGCTGGTTACGGGATAACAATTTCTAGTGTTTACAAAGTAAGTGATAACAGGAATTAATATATTTCATGGACATTCCACAACATTTAATATAACTACAAATTTATCATAAATATGTCAGGTCACTTTTTAATTGACATGTTGCTGTTTAATAAGAGGAATAAAACTTGATGGCATGCTATTATAGGAAAATAATCAATTGTGCATCACAACACTCCGGTGATGATTATTTTCCTATTGCAGAATTCCTGTTATCACATGTTTTATCATGTTTAATTCCTTACTTGTAATACTATGCATATACAATGACGTAGTCACATGGAATGCTTTTCAATGAACAGGTGTGCCTTGTTGAAAGTTAATTCGTGCAATTTCTTGTCGTCTTAATGTGTTCAAGATCAAACAGGAAATAATTAATAATAAAAATACAGTAAATAACCCTATTTGACAATGGTAGTAATCCATATTACCTCAAGAGCCACTCAACTAAGTAAAGAGAAACGACAGTCCATCATTACTTTAAGATTTTTAATTAATTAAAATAAATAAAAAAACATTGAATTAGAAGGCGTGTCCACGCTTTTGACTGGTACTGTATATTTTTTCCAAATAGATAGATACAATGGTGTATTAGGGCCACTGTGTGTAGAAAAAAAATTATAATAATCAAATACAGAGCTGGAGGAGGAGGTAATACTCTGATAAAATTTTCAGAAATTCCAAGATTAAGAAGTCACAAATTTATGAGAGAAAAAAAAATCTCTCATGTTTCCCAGCTTCAGTGCATTCTGGGGAATGTAGGGGGAAATCTCGTAGCACTTTATTCTTTTATATTGCGCGATCATGGAGGAAAGACCACATTTCCTACAACTCTCAGTCAAAGTAACAGAGATTTAGGCAGATGAGAAGAATCCACATGCTGAAAGTAAAAGGAAACGCCTTTTACACAATAATTATACATTTATAAACAGCTAAGACAAAAGCAGACAAGAATAAACAAAGCTGAGCATTTTATACATTCATCTCCCATTGCACCCAAGAAGTGCAACAATCAATCATGTGTTTCCCTTCTTCCCCATTGTTGAGTTGAAAATGCTAAGAGTTGAAAAGCTCTTAGCATTTTGTTCTTTTATACTGCTTTAGTGGTGATGTTTGTGGTGTGATGACATTGATCCAACATTGCAAAGTGAAGTGCTCTGGTTCCTTGAGGAAAAAAAACCCCTTTTTTTCAGAAATTTGCAACATTTTAATCTTGGAAATTCTTCTTTTTTTTCTCACAAATGTATGACTTTATAATTTCAGAGAATATCCTACATTCTTCTCAGAATATTACCCCCTCCGTCAGCTCCATATTTTGTTTATCCTACAATGGTCCAAATACGCCATCGTAGATAGATATATCCATTTCACCTTGAGTTAAAATCCCATGCCATATGGCTAGACTGGTATTGAAATCTGTAACATTGACAATGATAAATGAATATAAAAACAAGAATAGAAGATACAGAGTACCAAAATCAAGGTCTGAATTTCATGCATATGACTTGACATTGTTCAGTTAATATTTAATTCAGATTTTGTGACACGAAACAGTAAACTAGTCAGTAGGATTCATGAAACTGCATCTTGAAGTTTCTGCTATGTCTGCTAATCTTTACAGTAAAATGACGGAGTTTTTATTGCAGTTACTGATGTGCTATATTTCTCTGTGACATTTATGAGATTGATAATCTCTTTGTGAGTCATGTCTGCTAAGATGTGACTGTGGTATTATATTTACAGGTCAGTCGGCCACTGGAGATAAAAAGCTTTTGATGAGTAGGCAAAGTACAGTATTAATGTCAATCAGAGCAGACAGACACTGTTAAGCCTTCCTCCTGACTAAATTTTTGTATTTATTTCAATGTAATGTACTTTTTATCGCCTACTATATGGGGGAAAGGTACAGATTTGAAGCACCCAGGCTGTTTGAGCCTTTAAATAGCCTTCAATGATTGGTATTACTTCAGTAATATGAAGCAAACAAGCAGTGAGAGAAATGACAGCAAGCCAACAAGTCCAGCATAGAAACCGTTTTTTTTGAACAATTTTTTTTTGCAAGACATTTTACACAATGTCTTTTTATTGTTCTATATGTTACGCAATACAGTAAAACAGCTTTCTATGGTTACATTAACACAAAAAGCGTTCTTTCTGTCTTTTCCCTGTTATTTTCCATTCAACTCTCATTATTAATAAAGTTTGCACACAATACAAAGTTCATGTTCTCTTCCTCCGTATACAGTTTTCCACTCACCAATTAAAATAATTTTCCCCCTACCCAAAATATAGTTGATTGGTTAATATGTTGAGTAAAC
Source organism: Neoarius graeffei (assembly GCF_027579695.1). Taxonomy (NCBI): domain Eukaryota; kingdom Metazoa; phylum Chordata; class Actinopteri; order Siluriformes; family Ariidae; genus Neoarius; species Neoarius graeffei. Next base: position 18,577,061 of record NC_083594.1, read on the forward strand.
AGACACATTTGTCACAAAGGAGCTCATAGAGCTAAGTAATACAGAGCTATATTCAGATTTGATGTAACCAAAATATGTCATGTTAAAATTTGTTTTGCACATTGTAAATACACTCACAAATAGTATGGAATGCCATTAGAGGCCAATATGAATTTAATAAATCTAACACTATTAATTAATTAATAGTATTGGAAGATGAAGCAGGGCGGCACGGTGGTGTAGTGGTTAGCACTGTCCACCTCACAGCAAGAAGGTCCTGGGTTTGAGCCCAGTGGCTGGTGAGGGCCTTTCTGTGTGGAGTTTGCATGTTCTCCCTGTGTCTGCGTGGGTTTCCACTGGGTGCTCCGGTTTCCTCCACAGTCCAAAGACATGCAGGTTAGCCTAATTGGTGGCTCTAAATTGACTGTAGGTGTGAAAGTGAGCGTGAATGGTTTCTTGTCTTTATGTGTCAGCCCTGTGATGATCTGGCAACTTGTCCAGGGTGTACCCCACCTCTTGCCCATAGTCAGCTGGGATAGGCTCCAGCTTGCCTGTGACCCTGTAGAACAGGATAAGCGGCTACAGATAATGGATGGCTGGAGGATGAAGCATCTTAATCAGAGACATGGGTTATCTTGAGGATCAATTTTGTTTATGAATAAAATGAACACTGAACAACTCAAGCGAAACAGAACATTGCACATGAAGGTTCAGTCAGCTTAACCAGCTTATCCCATTAAGTTCATTAAGTTGTGCACACGATTATCAGATGGAGCCTGATATTAAAAACTAGCATGTAAAATAAGAGGATGTGCTGGAACGAGTGCTATTTTTATAAGCTTCTGGATAATTATTGTGGAAGCCGTATACTTAAATTAAACCAATGATTAATGTAATAATTACTTCTGTATTCATACAGTATCATATTAGACATAAGTATCATATGTTACCACATATTACATTTGATTGCAAAGAAAATAAATGCTATTTCCAATTTCAGTCTGCATTTTCTATCCCAGACTTTTTCAGGCTTGTGCTTGTGTTTAAAGGCAGTGGTCTTGACGCTATTGAAAAACCATGTCTTGGACACTCCTACTCAGGAAAATTCTGGCAACTACACATAATCTGCATAATTTGAATAGACAGCCCAGAAACACAACTAACATACCTGCACAGATGAAGTCTAAATACACACAAATTGTCCCATAAATATTTACATAACATGATTGAACTTATGTTAGCAAGTCACTGATTCTGAATATGCCCATAATTTATTTAAACATGGAATGTTTTAGAAAAAGGTGGCACGGTGGTGTCGTGGTTAGCACTGTCGCCTCACAGCAAGAAGGTTCTGGATTCCAGCCCAGTGGCCAACGAGGGCCTTTCTGTGTGGAGTTTGTATGTTCTCCCCATGTCTGCATGGGTTTCCTCCAGGTGCTCCGGTTTCCTTCACAGTCCAAAGACATGCAGGTTAGGCTAATTAGTGGCTCTAAATTGACCATAGGTGTGAATCTGAGGTGGTGTTTACATTAGACCGTATCCGTCTCGTTTTCGTCGCGGATGTCCGTGCACATTAAAATGCCGGAAAATGACTCCACAGGCAGAACAACTTGAATCTGCCAGGGCCCACGTATTCAACCCATTACGTATCTGATCTGGTGCTGTGTAAACATTGAGGAACGAGGATACGCTGTGCTGAGCTCAAGCTGATGTCGTCATTGGACAACATCACTGTGACATCCACCTTCCTGATTCGCTGGCGTTGGTCATGAATATAATGCTATGCTTTGTCATTCTTAATGTTGTTCATGGTAAGATGCAAATACTGCCCATTGTGTAGTTATGATTGTCTTTAGGCTTGCCATCCTTCCACTTGCAAGTGGTGAGTGACTTGTGCAAGCCCGATATGCACTGGGATCACACACACAGTGGCTCAGTCCCGAATCACTGCTCATGCGCTTCACTCGCGCGCTCTGTGAGCTGCGCAGGGCCGGAGTGCGCACCCTCCAGAGGGCACTTGCTGTTCAGGGCGGAGTGATTTGGAGCGCAGGATGCCTGCGGAGCCGAGCCGCTGAGGAGGAATTTACACATTACACATTTACACATTTCAACTTACGTGCCGTCTAATTAGTCATGTGATTAGCGTATCCGTGTATTGGCATTGCTGTGTGCACGCAAATCGTGTATTGGCGTTGCTGTGTGCACGCGAATCATTTTAAAAACGTTAATCTGATGATCCGCTGATACGGTCTAATGTAAACACCACCTGAGTGTGAATGGTTGTTTGTCTCTACGCGTCAGCCCTGTGATGATCTGGCAACTTGTCCAGGGTGTACCCCGCCTCTCACCTATAGTCAGCTGGGATAGGCTCCAGCTTGCCCGCGACCCAGCACAGGATAAGTAGTTATGGATAATGGATGGATGCTTTAGAAAAATAAAATATAAAAGAGAATAGAATGCCATTGCACAAAAAACTAATACACAAATCAAAGTATAGTAGTAGTAGTAGTAATATTTTGATGGAATTTTGGGCCAGAATTCCTACCTGAGTTTGCATTATGTGATACCAAACTATTCTCAGGACGTAAGTGATTCAGATATCAGTGTCACACAGGATTCTACATAACTCATTTGTAGTGCCATGACACCATCATAACTATTCAAAAAAATACAAGCAGAAATATGAAACTCACATTTTAGCCTTAAGGCTTTCAAAATGTTATAACAAAAACCTGTCACTTGCTTTAGATTTAAAGTTCTGTCAATAGCAATACTGCAAGGTCAATTATTACAACCCCGATTCCAAAAAAGTTGGGACAAAGTACAAATTGTAAATAAAAACGGAATGCAATGATGTGGAAGTTTCAAAATTCCATATTTTATTCAGAGTAGAACATCGATGACATATCAAATGTTTAAATTGAGAAAATGTATCATTTAAAGAGAAAAATTAGGTGATTTTAAATTTCATGACAACAACACATCTCAAAAAAGTTGGGACAAGGCCATGTTTACCACTGTGAGACATCCCCTTTTCGCTTTACAACACTCTGTAAATGTCTGGGGACTGAGGAGACAAGTTGCTCAAGTTTAGGGATAGGAATGTTAACCCATTCTTGTCTAATACAGGATTCTAGTTGCTCAACTGTCTTAGGTCTTTTTTGTCGTATCTTCCGTTTTATGATGCACCAAATGTTTTCTATGGGTGAAAGATCTGGACTGCAGGCTGGCCAGTTCAGTACCCGGACCCTTCTTCTATGCAGCCATGATGCTGTAATTGATGCAGTATGTGGTTTGGCATTGTCATGTTGGAAAATACAAGGTCTTCCCTGAAAGAGACGTCGTCTGGATGGGAGCATATGTTGCTCTAGAACCTGGATATACCTTTCAGCATTGATGGTGTCTTTCCAGATGTGTAAGCTACCCATGCCACACGCACTAATGCAACCCCATACCATCAGAGATGCAGGCTTCTGAACTGAGTGCTGATAACAACTTGGGTCATCCTTCTCCTCTTTAGTCCGAATGACACAGCGTCCCTGATTTCCATAAAGAACTTCAAATTTTGATTTGTCTGACCACAGAACAATTTTCCACTTTGCCACAGTCCATTTTAAATGAGCCTTGGCCCAGAGAAGACGTCTGCACTTCTGGATCATGTTTAGATACGACTTCTTCTTTGAACTATAGAGTTTTAGCTGGCAACGGTGGATAGCACGGTGAATTGTGTTCACAGATAATGTTCTCTGGAAATATTCCTGAGCCCATTTTGTGATTTCCAATACAGAAGCATGCCTGTATGTGATGCAGTGCCGTCTAAGGGCCCGAAGATCACAGGCACCCAGTATGGTTTTCCGGCCTTGACCCTTACGCACAGAGATTCTTCCAGATTATCTGAATCTTTTGATGATATTATGCACTGTAGATGATGATATGTTCAAAATCTTTGCAATTTTACACTGTCGAACTCCTTTCTGATATTGCTCCACTATTTGTCGGTGCAGAATTAGGGGGATTGGTGATCCTCTTCCCATCTTTACTTCTGAGAGCCGCTGCCACTCCAAGATGCTCTTTTTATACCCAGTCATGTTAATTACCTATTGCCAATTGACCTAATGAGTTGCAATTTGGTCCTCCAGCTGTTCCTTTTTTGTACCTTTAACTTTTCTAGCCTCTTATTGCCCCTGTCCCAACTTTTTTTGAGATGTGTTGCTGTCATGAAATTTCAAATGAGCCAATAATTGGCATGAAATTTCAAAATGTCTCACTTTCGACATTTGATATGTTGTTTATGTTCTATTGTGAATACAATATCAGTTTTTGAGATTTGTAAATTATTGCATTCCGTTTTTATTTACAATTTGTACTTTGTCCCAACTTTTTTGGAATCGGGGTTGTAGGACAGCTGACAGCTGTTGAAATAAGCATTTATAAATATTCATAAATATGGAAAAGGGATTATACATGTTCACATGTAGTGCTGTGAAAACTGGCCTAAAGTAAATTCATACCCAAATTTCTTTTTGAAAACTGCTAAATGTGGTTAATCACGTGGTTGTGTTTGAGTTCAGAAATAATTTCTCCTGAAGGACTTTTTATCAAAACAAACCCTGTTGTAGTTACCTGTTCGAGTGCTTATTTAATCAGAAGATATGAATGCATTAATATTTGTTTCTTTTTCTTGGTTGACAATACTCTTTCCGATTTCCTCACAGTAATCCCTTGGCAACTTAAATGATTGGCAGTGACATGAGTGGTAAATCATGTCTAGCACCTAATCTCCCTGAGAGGATCTCATCTAGCATTAGTGAAGGCAAGGTCATCAAACCAACACACACACACACACACAACACACACACACAGTACCACGTGCTGCACCTTGCAGCTTATCTCCAAGGCTGTGGAAAGTCACCAGCCAGCATGTGATTGCTAACAGACAATCAAATTACTTCTATATTTTGGGAAGATTATGAAAAATGAATAAAATATGTTAGCTTCACTATTTTCAATATTTCCCTCTTCCTCATGCCATTACTATGCACTTTACAGAGGGAAAAGTCTGCCATTTCACTGTATTGAGGAACACGCTTTTGGACAACTCTCTCACACACATGATAACATGCCTTTATATGTCCAAGTACTCGCTTACTGCTTGCTTCATACACACACATTAACTGCATATTAAGCTGTGTGTTACAGTGCATAGAGTTCATTTATTTGGTTCAAGATCTAGATTTTGGACAGGGAAGGAGCACAAACATACACATAAACCCCAAACATTTTTTCAGCATAGAAGGATTTGACTGGAAGAAGAATACCATGCAAGAATATTTGCTTGTTTTTACTGTAAAGCGCTGCCTTTAGATAGATAGATAGATAGATAGATAGATAGATAGATAGATAGATAGATAGATAGATAGATAGATAGATAGATAGATAGATAGATAGATAGATAGATAGTGTCAGGAATGCAGGTGACAGATGGCAGTTTATTCAAGGCGAATCTGGCAGACAAATCTCAATTGTAAAGCAAAGGTCAACAAACAGGCAATGGTCAGGCGAGGCACAAAAAGAATATAACAGGTGAGGACAAAGAGCGTAAACTAAATAACAACCTAAGTCAATAACCAGATAAATCAGCACAAACATTAAAGCTTGGTAAAGTCAGGCAAGGGAACACGGAGCATTTACTTCACAATGTGTTAGAGAGGCTAAGGCTGTGATTCAGAAGAGGTGTGAGTGATGATTAGTACGCCGGAGACTGAGAACAGTGCAGTGCAGTGTAGTTAGAGTAGTCTGTGGCAGCCATGTTTGAAGGCCGATGTAAATTCTGGGAAGTAGAGTCTTGAGTATGAGCAAGTGCAGACGTGACAGACAGATAGATAGATAGTTAGTAGTGTTGTAGTATTTCAGACCGGTCTTGAGACCACTTTTTTAAGGTCTCTGTCCTGCTCAAACACAACAAACTACTGAAAAAGTTAATGCTGACGCCTTTCTGTTTTAGCCAGCATGAACTTTTTCAGCAGTTTGTGTTGCAGTAGCTCTTCTGTGGGATTGGACCATATGGGCTAGCCTTCATGCCCCATGCAAATCAATGAGCCTTTGGCCTCCCATGACCCTGTCATTGGTTCACTGGTTGTCCTTCCTTGAACCACTTTTGGTAGGTACTAACCACTGCAAACCCCATGCCCCATAAGATGTGCTATTTTGGAGATGCTCAGACCCAGTCATCTAGCCATCACAATTTGGCCCTTGTCAGAGTTGCTCAGATCCTTATGCTTGCCCATTTTTCCTGCTTCCAACACAACAACTTCAAGAACTGACTGTTCTCTTGCTGCCTAATATATCCCACCCCTTGACAGGTGCCATTGTAATGGGCATGAATCAATGTTATTCACTTCACCTGTCAGTGGAATTAATGTTATGGGTGATCAGTGTATAAGGGAGAACATTGCTAACTTGGCATTATAAATAACAGTTAAAATAATCATGACTGCACTCCAGCGAATTCTCTCCAAAGTTCCACTTGTCTGGCCAGCAGGTCTAGTTTTGCCCGTTTAAGGGCCATCCGCTCCTGGTGGTGCTGCTCCCTTTTGTTATGCAGGTTTTGGAGTAACTGGAGCTGCTCCTTCTCAATATTGAGCAGCTCCCAGCTGCACTGATGCTCGCGGTCAGCTGTACTCTGGCTGCCTGCAGCCAGGGAAGCAGTCCGCTGAAAGGGTCCATGGGATGACAGGAGGTAACGGGGCCATGGGGGGCACTGCAGTCTGGGAAGAGGGAGGCAGGTGATGGTATAGATACTGTACCTCCTTCATATGCCAAATGCCATTCAGCTGCATGCTGATTTATAAGCGAAATTAAGTTCTTGATTGAGTTACAATGAAATGAGCAGGCACAGTAAAAACATTTACTTCATTATTTAGCTTATAATTTGCTCATTCTTTTCTGTGAACATTTGTTCCTTTAATTCAAAAAACATGCTTGGAATACAAAATATTATTGTCCAAAAATGTAAAATAGTTTCAGTAATTAATTACCACATTATATATGTAATGCTCAATGATGATACAATATATCAATCCTTTGGCTGCCACCCATAATTAATTGTAATGTGCCGGGCATATAGGACAAAAATAGGTCAAAATTGGGATATGTTGATAATCTTTCTCTAACTTGTTCAGAAGTTTATATTTTTAATATTTGTATAGAAAAATCACAAAAAACATTGTTGTAGAGTAAAAATAACTTTAGTAATCAAAAACAACTTAAAAAACATAACAGGTCTTGTCAATGAGAACATAAACATGAATTACTAGTACTTGAAAACACAACATACACCAAGGGTCCATGTAACTGGATACCACTTTTATGATGGTCTTTGGCATAACCCAACCATGAACAGAACTCACACTCTCCCAATTAAGAGGCAGACACACTATACCACTTGGCCAACTCGCAGTAATGTACCACTGTGAAGTAATGTGCCATGTAAGGCACATAAAAGGAGGCGTTTATGATGAGTAGCGTATGTCATAAGGCACAGCGGTAAAAGATTTCATGATGGGCATGACTCATCCAAGGGCATTGAAGGGGTTAACATGTTTTAAGCACTTTATTTTTCATTGGTTTTTGGTTAAAAATGAATGCCATGTGACCTCATCAACTGGAATTAGCAACTACTAATGCCTTTTGCAAGGACGCACATTGCAAATAAGCTCTTTGCAAAGTTGCTCTTAAGACTCCTTCTTATGAGTGTGTTTGGGAAAATCATGTACAGAGACAATGTTCATTGCTTAAGAGCATCTTTAAACTTGCTCTTTAGCCCTAAACTGCAACATTATCGGGAAGCCCACCTCCGACTTGTACTGGGAGTCTGTAGTGTACAGGGTGCACAGGAATGGGGACAGCACAATTCCCTGCACTGCCCAGTACTCCAGATCATTTCAGGTTACTGTATGCATGTGTATGAGTTTTGCATACTCTCCCCATGTCTATGTGGGTTTCTTTTGGATTTTCTAGTTTCCTCCCAACTAAAAAAAAAATGCCAGTAACTGAATTGGCTACCCTAGGTATGAATGTGTGTGCATGATGTCCTGTGATGGACTGGAGTTTGATTCAGTGTGTATTCCCACCTTGTGCCCTGTGTTCCCACAATAGGATCCACCTTGAGGAGGATAAAGCAGTTATTGAAGAACATAAGAAGATACGCAATAATCACTTAACTACCCCTGCCTCGAACTAAGATCACACAGTATTTCAATTATCATAGGAACAGCAACAAAAAAGTACGAAGTGATGTAGAACATAACGCATCATCCATAACCTCTTATCCTGTGCAGGGTCATGGGCAAGCTGGAGCCTATCCCAGCTGACTATAGGTGAGAGGCAGAGTACACCCTGGACAAGTCACCAGATCACTGCAGGGCTGACACATAGAGACAAACAACCATTCACACTCACATTCACACCTACGGTCAATCCATCCATCCATTCATCCATTATCTGTAACCGCTTATACTGTACAGGGTCGCGGGCAAGCTGGAGCCTATCCCAGCTGACTATGGGCGAAAGGCGGGGTACACCCTGGACAAGTCACCAGGTCATCGTAGGGCTGACACATAAAGAGAAACAACCATTTACACCTATGGTCAATTTAGAGCCACCAATTAACCTAACCTGCATGTCTTTGGTCTGTAGGGGAAACCAGAGCACCCAGAGGAAACCCATGCAGACACAGGGAGAACATGCAAACTCCACACAGAAAGGCCCCTGTCGGCCACTGGGCTCGACCCTAGAACCTTCTTGCTGTGAGGAGACAGTGCTAACCGCTACACCATCATGCCACTCGAACATAATGTAATTTTATATTATTTTTCATGCACAATAAAATACAGTTATGAACATTCCTGATTTTAGTAGATATATACTCTCTCTCTCTCTCACACACACACACACACACCTTTTTCAATACATTCTGGATTATCTTTTTACTATAACATCAATATGAATGCTATCCAGCTTTCTCAGTCATTTTAGGAATCATCTGCAGCTCTGCAGCTTTCTGAAAATTATTTGAAACCAGTGAAATGACATAGTACCACCATAAATATAATTTGGGTGCTTTTGAGCCACACTTCCTGATTTTAAGGCAGGGGTTCCCAAACTACAGGTTCCAACTTAATGAGAGAAACTCTCCTTCTCTTATTTTGTTATTCATATTCATTTATTACCTCCGCCAATATTGTTGGAGGATGTTGTGTTTTTAGTTCCATTTGTTCTTTTGTTTGTCTGTTCCCAATGTAACTCAAAAATAGTGAACAGATTTTGATGAAATTTTGAGGGAACGTGGGCCATGGGCCACAGAATTTTGATTAGAGTTTCATGCAAATCCAGATATGTATGTAGCTCAAAGATCTTTTTTTGTTTGTTCTTAATGTAACTCAAAAAGTAGTAAAGGGATTTTGATGAAATTTGGTGTACAGCTTTAGTAATATCCTAGGTTCAAGTGATTTGATTTTTATGTTAATAATACAGTATGTGGCTTGGCAGAAGTATGCACTCTACCGAGTGCCCTTGTAGTTTTACACAGTAATATCACAAATCTTTCTAACTACGAAGATGGATTTTGAGTGCTAATATTTTGAAACATTTTCAATGCTATTTTAGTCTTTTTCATCATCCTGACATTCTGCACTAGTGTAGGAGGTCAGCAGTTAAAAAAAAAAGAAAAAATGTCTGTCCATCTACCTCTGCTAGTTCTTCAGCAACATTGAGTGACTGATTCAATTGAAAAACAGAAAATGAACATGAACATATCCAGAAACATTCATTGAATATGTACATACAAGCATGACAGTAAATAATGGAGAGAAACCAATATGCCTCATGTTTTGATACAGCATAAATAAACCGAGTACTCAGATATTTCTTTGTGTGCACTGAAAATGATGGTTCCCTTTATAAGCTCCCATCTTTGTGAAGCTGCATTCCATCCAAGCATCATTTGAAGATGGATGTGACAGGCGAAAAGAAATACTCCATTACAAACACAAGCTGTATCAAGAAATGGAATCTCACCCTGCCCTCTACACTGGTAGCTCAGGGCCAGTAACATTCTTTTTTTTTCTTGTCACTTATCTTACATATATGAGGGAGGCACAGTGGTGTAGTGGTTAGCGCTGTTGCCTCACAGCAAGAAGGTCCGGGTTCGAGCCCCGTGGCCAACGAGGGCCTTTCTGTGTGGAGTTTGCATATTCTCCCCGTGTCCGCGTGGGTTTCCTCTGGGTGCTCCGGTTTCCCCCACAGTCCAAAGACATGCAGGTTAGGTTAACTGGTGACTCTAATGTGAGTGTGAATGGCTGTCTTTTGCCGCTTTTCCACTACAAACGCGGCTGAGTCGGGCTGAGCCGTGCCGTGCTGAGTCGAGCTGAGTGGGGCTGTTGGAGTTGCATTTCGACTACAACCGCGCTGAACTGTGCTGGCTGGAAGTGGGTGGACACATTGGGTGGAGTTAGCGAAAGTGGGTGGACGTCACGTGATGTCGTTAAGCAGCGCAAACAGTGACATCAGTGATCTTTTAAGCGGTAGTCTCACGACCCGAATAGTAAACAATAAACATGGAGGACATGGAGTCGTTAGTGTTGCTGGTCTTGGTGCTGTGGCTTGTTGTCACCGACAACGCCAACAGATACTGGCAAGAGCGTATAGATGAGGCGAAGCGCATAAGGCTTCAGAAATTCTCGTAATTCGTAATTCTTCTTCTTCCGGGTTTGCGGTGTTTACAGATCCCAGCGCGCTCGCGGGGCGTGTGTGGGCATGTGAGGACACTCCTCCTCACCAATCAGTGCACAGGGGAGTGTCTGCTCATGCCCCCAACCTCACTCGGCTCGGTTTGGCTCGCTTCAGCCCCACTCCAAAACGGTGCGAGTTTTAGGGGCTAAGCAGGGCTGAAGCGAGCTGAGTCATGCTGGTTTTTGGTAGTCGAAACGCAAGCCGTGTCGGGCTGAAGTGAGCTGAAGCGAGCTGAAGTGAGCTGAAAAAGGGTAGTGGAAAAGGGCCATTTGTCTATGTGTCAGCCCTGTGATGACCTGGCGACTTGTCCAGGGTGTACCCCGCCTTTCGCCCGTAGTCAGCTGGGATAGGCTCCAGCTTGCCTGCGATCCTGTAGAACAGGATAAAGCGGCTAGAGATAATGAGATGAGATGAGATCTTACATATATGTTATTGACCAAGGACAAAATGGTCAAATGTGGAATTAAAAAGAATAAGCATGGTAAAGGCTTGGGCTGCAGAAAAATGTCCATTTGAGGTTGTTTGCCCACAAGGTTTGGAAACCTCTGAGAACTAATATGTGGCTCAAACCAGTTCATAGCATACCAGATTGCTCAATAAAATACAGTTATGGAAGTTCTTGGTTTTAGTAGATGTATACACTCTCTCTCTGTCACACGCACGTACACACACACACACACACACACATACACACCACTCTGGCTCTGATTCTAGCCCAAAGCAACAGAAGCTGGAAATATAACCTCCTCTGAGATTTAAGGTTTCTAAAGAGCTGGCATGCACTTTGCAGATTTTACCCCACAAAGAGATCCATTTTGTTGTCTGAATACTGCAAGATTGCCAAAATGCACCAGTTGTGAAAGAAAGCACTGTATTAGAAGACAGCTCTGGGCATTGTGGTTTCAGTTACGTTTCATTGTTGTGTCGTTTCAGGATGTATTACTACTGCCTGAAGACTGGGTGGAATGGGGCTGGGTAACTTTTTATACTTTACTGTGCCTGTATGTTTAAATATCTGTTTGTTGGTAAGTTTCAAAAGCATGCTGTCTTTGAAATTTTCCTGTAATAAGCAGCTTCTTTATGAAAATAAAAGGTCTCATTCTCAGTGCCATGATCATGTTGACACTCATTTTCATGAAGAAAGGTGTAAGGAAACACATTAATGCTGCCAAAGAAGTATCAAGGTAACCCAAATTTAGATAACACACTGAATGCTGCTTATTAGTAAAATGTAATCGATTTTGGCCTAATTCGTTTGGATGATGAGGAAATGGGCAGAACATTGGTAGCATTGTTGTCTCACAGCAATAAAAAAAAGTCCCTGGTTTGCTCCTGAGCTCGAGTTACTGTACTGAGTCTTGCATGCTCTTGCTGAGTTCATATCAACTTCCTCCCAAATCCCAAAAATATAGGTGTCACATTGTATTTACTTTAGTGCGTATGCTTCAATGAACAGTGAAAGCTGGCTATTAAGCTTTAACAGAGGAAGATCCACTTATTATTTTCATCTAGCTGACATATCATCCATTACCTATACCGCTTATCCATCAGAGTCATGGAGGAAGCTGGAGCCAATCCCAGCTGACACTGGGTGTGAGGTGGGATACACCCTGGACAGGTCACCAATCTATCACAGCAAGCTCGCAGCTATTTCAGACATACTGCTCTGAAATAACTGTGTTAAGCTCAATTGAATCTGGTTGCTAGAACACATCTGCAAATATTGAGAAATGGGCAATTGGTTGGTTGGATTTGGACCAAGAGACCAAATGCCATTCACTGATTTATTCATTCATCTTCAGTAACTGTTTTATCCTGGTCAGGGTTGCAACTGATCCAGAAGTTATTCTGGAAATGGTTGGTGCAAGGCAGGAATACACCCTGGTTGGAGAGACCATCTTAGGGCACTAGAGACATACATTCCTACGTTGCTAGCATAGCATAGCATACAGTAGGAAGGAAAGTGGAGAACTTGGATGAAACCCACAGGAAGAACATGCAAAACACTACACAGATAGTAACCCAAGCTCAGGATTGAATTAGGGACCCTGGTGCTATAAAGTGACAACACTACTTTTTGCCCAACTCCACTGTCTTCCAAATACCATGAAAAGCTAAAAATGTGTATGCCTACACATGGGTGACTTTTGGGCTCTCAATAGGTTTTCCACTACCAAACTAAACATCCATCCATCCATGCATTCCCTCTATCCATCAATTCATCAGTGAAGCAAAAAGGTTGTCAGTCCAGTCTTTTCTGCTTCATATTTTTTTTTACAGTTTCTTGACTCTCCAGCACTCCATGCTAAGGGCAACACACAACCTTTTTCTTAAAGATTGTTTAAAAGGCTCCCAACAACATAGCTATCTACAGCAAGGGAAAGTGGAATAATTGTGACAAGATTTTCAGTCTTATCACACATTAATGTTTTTAGTTAAGAACTGATTACATATAATGGCAAAAGGGCTTTAATAAGCTGGAGTCCATACCATGGGTGTGACTTTCTTTGCCAGCAGCATTTTTATATTACATTACATGGTATTTACCAGGCACTCTTATCCAGAGCGTTGAACAAAGAGTGCAAATATATCATGTGACAAAGATAAATCAATAAGCTACATGGATGTGAACAAAAGAGTGTTCTTTTGCAACCCACAGTAACTGTAAGTAGTTTCTATTAACACATTATCCTATATGGTTGACAGCCCACTTTCTGTCATTACATTACATGGTGGAATGGTCAAGATTGAGTTAAGTTTCAATAAGCTGTTGCACCATTTGAAACTATCCATCCATCCATTATCTGTAGCCGCTTATCCTGTACAGGGTCACAGGCAAGCTGGAGACTATCCCAGCTGACTATGGGCGAAAGGCGGGGTACACCCTGGACAAGTCGCCAGGTCATCGCAGGGCTGACACATAGAGACAAACAACCATTCACACTCACATTCACACCTACGGTCAATTTAGAGCCACCAATTAGCCTAACCTGCATGTCTTTGGACTCTGTGAGAAACCGGAGCACCCAGAGGAAACCCACGCAGACACGGGGAGAACATGCAAACTCCACACAGAAAGGCCCTCGTCGTCCGCTGGGCTCGAACCCAGGACCTTCTTGCTCACCACTACACCACCGTGCCACCCCACTTGAAACTACTAACTAGGATATGTCAGTCATGAGATGTTGATATTTATGGACAGGTTTAAAAAAACCACCCATTTTGACAAATTCATACAGTTCCAGAGCGTAATAAATTCTCTGACTCTTCAAACCTTCAAACTCAACAATCATGGGCTTCTCTAAGAAGCTGAATGAGTATATGAAAATGAATCTAACAATGCCTGCAAACAGAGAAAGACTATTAAGAGATGTTGAAGCACTTGCAACACACAGTTTCCAGTGTCAGAAATGTCATTAAGAAATAACATTTCAGGAGAACTTTGAAAGGGCGGCACGGTGGTGTAGTGGTTAGCGCTGTCGCCTCACAGCAAGAAGGTCTGGGTTCGAGCCCCGTGGCCGGCGAGGGCCTTTCTGTGTGGAGTTTGCATGTTTTCCCCGTGCCCGCGTGGGTTTCCTCTGGGTGCTCCGGTTTCCCCCACAGTCCAAAGACATGCAGGTTAGGTTAACTGGTGACTCTAAATTGACTGTAGGTGTGAATGTGAGTGTGAATGGTTGTCTGTGTCTATGTGTCAGCCCTGTGATGACCTGGCGACTTGTCCAGAGTGTACCCCGCCTTTCGCCCGTAGTCAACTGGGATAGGCTCCAGCTTGCCTGCGACCCTGTAGAAGGATAAAGCGGCTAGAGATAATGAGATGAGATGAGATGAGAACTCTGAAAGTTAAAGCAAGATCCAGAAGAACAAGAAACCTCTCAGATAGAATTGCCTGTATGCTCAGCAGAAAGGCAAACCAAAATCCTCAAATGATCTGCATGGAAGCATCATTAGAAAGAACCCTTACCTGTGACATTATGACAAATGTGAATATCTGATGTACACAAAGCAATATTTAGATAAGCCAGAGTCATTTCAGAAATAAGTGCTGTGGACTGATGAAATAAAAATTGATCTCTTTGACCACAATTATGAAAGCCTCTGTTGCACAGTCTGTTTAAGGTGGAAATCTTGCACCTTTATTCCTTCTCATGTTCTGTATAAAATGTTTGAATGCAGAACAGGAGGGCTGTGGTATTCTGCCTCTGAGCTAGAAGAATTGGTAGTAACAGTGCCGGAATCAAAGTCTGTGTAAAAGGGTCAGCTGGTATGGTGGAACAGGGGTGTGATGTTTTTAACATTGAAATTCTTTTAACATTGACATTCTTCTTTCTCAGACCAGCACAAATTCAAACGTTTCCATCTGCAGTATCTAAGGTCAGCCTGCCTTTGTGCCTCAAATTTCTTCCTACTTTTCTTCATTTTCTCCTCCAACATATTTCTGATCCACAAACATGTTGCTTGCACAAGTCTCTCTACTCCTCTCTTCCACATTATATCTCTCCTCTCTGTTTGCGAGCACAGTTTCCTGTGACAGATTTTTTTTTCCAGAAAAGCTGGCTCAGCTAGATGACACAAACATGTTTTATATATATATATATATATATATATATATATATATATATATATATATATATATATATATATATATGCAAACTTATCCTGTGCAGGGTCACAGGCAAGCTGGAGCCTAGCTGACTATAGGCAAGAGGCAGGGTACACCCTGGACAAATCACCAAATGATCACAGGGCTGACACTTATGGCCCTTTTCCACTACCCTTTTTCAGCTCACTTCAGCTCACTTCAGCTCACTTCAGCCTGACACGGCTCGCGTTTCGACTACCTCAGAGCAGCACGACTCAGCTCGCTTCAGCCCTACTCAGCACCCAAAACTCGCACGGTTTTGGAGTGGGGCTGAAGCGAGCCAAACCGAGCCGAGTGGGGCTAGGGGCGTGAGGAGACACTCCTCTGTGCACTGATTGGTGAGGAGGAGTGTCCTCACATGCCCACACACGCCCCGCGAGCACGCTGGGATCTGTAAACACCGTAAACCCGGAAGAAGAAGAATTACGAATTACAAGAATTTCTGAAGCCTTATGCGCCTCGCCTCATCTATACGCTCTTGCCAGTATCTGTTGGCGTTGTCGGTGACAACAAGCCACATCACCAAGACCAGCAACACTAACGACTCCATGTCCTCCATGTTTATTGTTTACTATCCAGGTCGTGAGACTACCGCTTAAAAGGTCACTGATGTCACTGTTTGCACGGCCTAACGACATCACGTGACGTCCACCCACTTTCGCTAACTCCACCCAATGTGTCCACCCACTTCCAGCCAGCACGGTTCAGCGTGGTTGTAGTTGAAATGTCACTCCAACAGCCCCGCTCAGCTCGACTCAGCCCAACTCAGCCGCGTTGGTAGTGGAAAAGCGGCAATAGAGACAAACAACAATTCACACTCACAGTCAATTTAGAGCCAGTAGTTAAGCTAACCTACATGTCTTTGGACTAAGGGGGAAACCAGAGCACCCAGAGGAAACCCACACAGACACGGGGAGAACATACAAACTCCACACAGATAGACCACCATCAGCCACTGGGCTCAAACCCAGAACCTTCTTGCTGCAAGGCGACAGTGCTAACCACTACACCACCATGCCACCTATATATTTTGAGGCTGTTACTTCGCTTAAACAAGAATTATTTACCAGATGTGATTACATGTTGCATATGATGCTCAGCAACTTTGCTTGCGTTTGAAGAGTGGTATAAATGTCCATGGCTACCAAAAGCACCTCAACACTCAGATCACCCGAAGTGTATTCTCAGGGTACTCATATTTCTGATGTGTAGATACGTCACCCTAAACGTCAATGGTCTGTTGTGACACGTCACATTTCTGGTTGCGGAATGCTGGTTCACAATGTAAAAAGACACACTGGTGTGGTTTCATGCCAGCTTTATTTGGCTCAGTGTAAATCACTAAAGCCTGAATATTGAGGCCAGTGCTTTCTTCATGCCAATATTACGGAATATCTGTGTAAAAAGGGCTGAAGATATATTTGAAGAAAAAAAGCATAGTATTTGAAGAAAAGAATGCAGTGCCAACTATCAAACATGGGGGTGAAGCTGTTATGCTTTGGGTTCTGTCACAGACAGTGGAACAGGAAACTTTTCAATGGTGCAAGGAGGAATAGAGTCCAGTGAATATCAGCAAATTCAACAAATGTGACACAGTCAGTCAAGAAACTCAAATTAACAGCAAGACAATTATCCAAAACATACACTGTATGTCCAAACGTATGTGGACACCTGACCAATACACCCATATATGCTTGTTGAACATTCCATTCCTGATATTATTCCCCTTTTACTGTCATAATAACCTCCATGCTTCTGGGAAGGGTTTCCATGAGATTTTGGAACATGCCTGTGTAGAGTTCAGCCACAAGAGCATTCGTGAGGTGAAGAACTGATGTTGGTTTCGAAGACCTGGCGCACATTTCAATTCATCCCAAAAGTGTTCAGTGGGATTGAGGTCAGGGCTCTGTGCAGGCCACTCGAGTTCTTCCACTCCACTCCATCCACAATGTTGTCAAATGATGTCATCATGGAAATCGTTTTGTATACAAGGGTATAGTCATGCTGAAACAGGTTTGGGCCTCATAGTTTCAATGCAATGTATAGCATACAAAAACACTATAGAACGTTAACAGTTGCGTTACTTGATCATCATCATTCTTATCAACTCATAAGCTTCATCCAAATGTATGAGTATAAGCAGGAACTTGATTTGCTTGTCAGTCAGGAAAAACCTCAGACGTTTCTGTGGCTGTATTCTGTAAAACAACCAAAAATTCTGAAAAGTCTGGTTTAGCCAGAATTGGCCAATAATATATTTCAACATCTAAAAAATGTAAAAAATAAAAATAAAAAAGTAAAAATGTTTTGCCAAAATTATTGCGATTTAAAAAATTATAATAATACCAATCTACTTTGGGTGGTATGATGGTGCAGTGGTTAGCACTGCCACTTCACAGCAAGAAGGTTTGAACCTCAAGGACAATGGGGGCCTTTCTGTGTGGAGTTCTTTCATGTTCTCCGCATGTTTGTGTGGGTTTCCTCCAGGTGCTCCGGTTTCCTCCCACAGTCCAAAGACATGCAGATTAGGTTAAAATACCCAGCCACTGAGGTTGCACAAGTCAGTGCAAACTTCGTGTCGGTCCCAAGCCTGGATAGATTGTGGAGGATTGTGTCAGGAAGGGCATCCAGTGTAAAAGCCTATGCTATATCAGATATGCACATCATAAATGATCCACTGTGGGGGCGTCGTGGCTCAGGTGGATGGGGCGCCGTGCCGTAGATCCGGGGTCATTTCCCGATCCCGCTCATTTCCTGTCTCTGTGCTGTCCTGTCCAATAAAGTTAAAAAGCCCCCCAAAAAATGTTATAAATAAATTATCCGCTGTGACGACTCCTAATGGGAGCAGCTGAAAGAAGAAGATGATGAATACTCATCTACTTTCTAATCTAGCCTTAACTGCCTCAGGTAAATATCACATCATGTAATGAGCTGGTTTAACAACTCTTCTAACCAGCTAAGTCAACGGTAAAAAATAACTTAAATAAAAAAATTTCCACATACTTTTGTAAAATATTTTTCTTTGCTTAAATTATAGATGTCAAAATATAATAAAGATCTCTCAAGCCTTTCTGGTTGGTTAGTCACAAGGTCATAGCCAAATGATTATAAACTTAATCAATTCAGTTTGTCATCAGAAACTGGATGTCAAAATGTGCACAATGCTCCTGCACCATAACATCACGATCAAAAGAGAGAAGGTCACTACACACTCTGTACTGATGACAGAAAACAATGTTTTAAAATTTTTAAATAGCCTAATCCTGGGTTCAATCCTGAGCTCAGGTTACTGTTTGTGTGCAGTTTCACATGTTCTCTTTGTGGTTGTGTGGGTTTCCTCTGAGTTCACTAGTTTCCTCCCATTATCCAAAAAAAAATGCAGGTAGGAAAATTGGCTAAGCTAAATTACTCCTAAGGCCCTGTTTACATTATTTCGAATCAGCGGATCATCAGATTAATGTTTTTAAAACGATTCGCGTACACACACAAAATTTCTGTGCCCGCAACAAAACCGTTCCCCGTGCACACAGCAACGCCAATACACGGATACGCTAATCACATGACTAATTAGACGGCACGTCACATGATCCCAGTCCATATCGGGCATGCGCAAGTCACTCACCACTTGCAAGCACATAAAGTGTGTGAGAGATTGAGTGAGCGAGTGAGAGAGAGAGAGTGAGCAAGAGAGTGTGAGAGAGAGGAGAGAAAGAGAGAGCAAGCGAGCGAGAGAGTGTGAGAGAGTGAGAGAGCATAAGAATCAAAATTTGAAGTTCTTTATGGAAATCAGGGACGCCGTGTCATTGGGACTAAAGAGGAGAAGGTTTTTCAGCAGTCACGTCACATGACCAACGTGGCATGACCAACGCCAGCGAATCAGGAAGGTGGATGTCACAGTGACGTTGTCCAATGACGACGTCAGCTAGAGCTCAGCACTGTGTATCCTCGTTCCTCAATGTTTACACAGCACCGGATCAGATACGTACTGGGTTGAATACGTGGGCCCTGGCGGATTCAAACTGTTCCGCCTGTGGAGTCGTTTCCCGGCGTTTTAATGTGCACGGACAGTGCATCCGCAACAACAACGATACGGATACGGTCTAATGTAAACACCACCAAAGTGTGAATGAATGTGAGAATGTGTATGTGCTTGGTTCCCTGGGATGGGCTGGCATCCAATTTGAAGTGTATTCTACCATCTTGCTCCCAGTGTTACTGGGATTGGCTCTGGATCCACAACAACCCTGACCAGGATAAAGCAATTATTACCTCCACCAACTTTATTGGAGGAGATTATGTTTTTGCCTCCTTTTTTCCGTCTTTTCCCAATAAAACTCAAAAAGTAGTTTATGGATCTTGATGAAATTTTGAGGAAAGGTGAGCCATGGGTCAAGGAACAAATTATTATACTTTGATGCAAATCTGGATATGTATGTGGATCCAGGATTTTTTTTTTTTGCTTTTCCCAATGTACCTCAAAAAGTTGAAAATAGATTTTGATGAAATTTTGAGAAAAGGTGGGCCATGGGCCAAAGAACAATTGATTAGATTTTGATGCAAATCTGATATGTGGCTTGGCAGAGGTATGCACTCTACTGAGTGCCCTTTTAGTTGAAGATGTATGGAGGAATAAATGATGCAATAAAAAGACATTAATAATAAAACAGACAAAACATTAACACAAACAAGACATTCTAGACATTTGGCCATATAGTGTACC
This sequence comes from Neoarius graeffei, assembly GCF_027579695.1. Taxonomy (NCBI): domain Eukaryota; kingdom Metazoa; phylum Chordata; class Actinopteri; order Siluriformes; family Ariidae; genus Neoarius; species Neoarius graeffei. The sequence continues at coordinate 18,597,190 of NC_083594.1, forward strand.
TCAAAATCGACCATGAACTCCTTCAAGAAATGCAAGCTGAAGCTAATGGAATGTCTCAGACATTCTCTTAACTTGAGCATCACTGAAAACATATGGGTGTATCTTAAACATGCTGAGCATTCAAGACCACACAGAAATATCTCAGAACTAGAAAGGTTCTCCAAGGAATAGTAGCAATAGATGTAACATAGTGTACTTTGGAAATAAATATTGACACTGAAAATATTACAGCATAGTACAAAGTTTCCATATAAACGTTTTTTCTTGTACATGTAATGTGCTGTACATGCAAAGAAATTTTGAAGCTGTAAGAACTGACAGCATTTCATATTTGGAATTTCTCGACCCATTGCCAATGAAAAAAGGAGGGATTCCCACCTGCCTGTCAAGTTTAATCATCAAAATGTCAGCCATGATGAGTTCCATAATGATCACTGAACCTGGCACCATTTCACTGTGGATCAGATGAAAGTTTCAACACTTATGCCTTTTACACATGGTGGCAAGGAGAGATTATGCAATCTGAAGTCCTGGACAGGAATGGATGCCTGCCCCAATTTTTCCAAGAAACTGTGTTGGGACCTTCAACATGATGCTGGCATGGTTTCTAGTTTTTGTTTTGTTTTTTGTTTGTTTTTTTCAATAATCCTATCAAAATGCATCAGAACTTTTGACACCTGTCCCACCATGAACTTTTTGAAAGTCAAAGACATGCAGAAAAGTGAGATTGAACATTCACCAAAAAGAGAAAAAAGAGATGAGCACTGAATTTAAGAAAGTAGCCACATCTGCTAAAAGGACCTTCATAAAAGGAAATTCCACTAATTAACTTTTGACAAGGCACACCTGTTAATTGAAACGTATTCCAGGTGACCACGCCCGGATCACCGCACAGGCTTCATATGGCTTCAGCCTAGGGGTCCCCACACCCCCCGCTTTGCAGGGGGGCCCCCAATTGGTCAAAAGAAAAAAAAACCCTTCATATTCATTGGTTCAAAATGAATATTTAAATAAGCGGATGCTGATTGGGTGAGGCAAATCCGCCTTCCATATATAAACGTTAGACGTCACGCACGACGTCACTCCACAGTTGAACAGTGAACATGTGTGACAGAAAATACGAGAGCGGTGCTCAAAAGCGCAAGGCGCAACGGCAAAAAGCCCAACGTGACAAAGCTCTATTGAGCAATATACCAAAACTAACAGGGTTTTTTAAACCTAATGAAACCCAACTGGCAAGTGCAAGTCATCATGACACTAGCGTAGCAAACGTTATGTTAGCTGCAGCTGCAGCCAGTAGTACTACTAGCTCTGGTGAGGGTGAAGGACCATCCCTTTCAGACCCCGTCCCATTTGTGGATGAATGTGCCACTGCCACTAGTTTCACAAATGCACACACACACACACACACACACACACACACACACACACACACACACACTCCGATGACATTGACATGCATGATAGTTTCCTTCAAGCATCAACATCAAACATTTCACATCTAGATCCCCCCTCTGTTTCTGGGACCGCAAGCTCATGCAATGTTAGCTTCTCTGACCAGGCGGCTGCCTGTGACGTGTCTCTGGGATATTCTAGCCATGTCGATGCTAACTTAAATTCGGATCCAGGGTTTTGGGGCGAAATAGATGAACCTACTAGGAAATACTGGATAAAAATGGGACCTGATAAGTGCACAAAGACACTGATAATGCAGCATCCGAAAGGATCCACAAGCAGCAGAAGAGGTATTTTTCAAAGTCTTTATTCATGAGGAAACTTGGCAATGGCGAACTTGTGCAGAGAGAGTGGCTCCTCTACTCTCCTTCAAAGGGTACAATCTTCTGTTTTGGATGCAAATTATTCGGTACAAACTGTCTGTTGACGTGTGGGTACAGTGATTGGAAAAATGCATACTTGCGCTTGTCTGAGCACAAAGGATCAAAGTGCCACAGAGACGCGATGATGGTTTACCTTAAACGGTGTGCTAATGTTGGATGCAATTTTTGCTGACCCAGCTGTACAAAGTTTAATAATGAAAAAAAAACCTTTAAAATGTAGAAAATAGACAGTTCTTTACAGGTAGATGGGATAAGATGGTGGTGGCCGGGGGGGGGGGCTACAGCAACTTGTAGCCTAGGGGCCCCTGGCCATGTTAATCCGGCCCTGCAGGTGACTACCTCATGAAGCTCGCTAAGATAATGCCAATAGTGTGCAAAGCGTCATCAAGGTAAACAATGGCTACTCTAAAGAATCTAAAATATGAAACTCATTTTGTTTGTAACATTTTTTTGCTTACTGTGTGTGGCATACGTTCATCTCGGAAGATGATGGTACCGCCTAGGGTGGTCGTCAGTCCGGTTGCCAGCAGCATCAGGAGTGGCTGAGTCTGATCTTCGCATGGCAATCTCTTCCACAGTTGACGCAGGTGTAGTCTGATTGTGGGTTGAGGGCCTGGTCTTGGTGCCTCTGCTTCCTTCATCTCCTCTTTTCTAACAGCTGCTGGTTGCGACTCTCCTCTCTTGATGCCAGCACAGACTGCGTGGCACCATCTTTCCCTGTCTCCTGCTAGTCGCTTCCAACCGTCGGGGTCAATATTCATCATCTTCATGTCGCGCTTGCACGCATCTTTGCTTACCACATAATACCATATATGTTCCATGTATTATTTCATAGTTTTGATGTCTTCAGTGTTGCTCTACAGTGTAGAAGATAGTCAAAATACAGGGAAAAAAACTATTAATGAGTGTGTCCAAACTTTTGACTGGTACTATCTGACTAACCACATTTGCCTTTTTTTTTGACAATGCTTATGTTTTTTTTTTCCTGTATTGCTAGCTATTAGGTTAATTAGCATAATTTTGCTAGTTCAGGATGGTGAAGAATGTATTCAAATCTTTAGTTGACTGTGTGGGATGCCTGGTGCTTTAGCCATGCATTGGGGTGGAGTGGTCACATATCAGCCAATGTTTGTGTTTTTACAGACCAACAGAATTATCTCTGTGCAGTGTGTTTCGTATATAGTTTCTCCTTCCCCATCTCATGCTTCAACAGACATAATCTTCTTCCATACTAGAACATTATAAGCATTAGTAAGACTTTGCAATGATTGGCAGGGAGATTTCAACATTATACACATTGGCACACCAATGCCTTATAATAATTACTTTCAAGTTATGACTGATCTTAGCTATACAAAACATTGATACAACCACTGATTATTTTATCAGTCAGTGTAAATGGCCGAGGGAGGCACAGTGGCATGGTGACGCAATGCTCAGTACTGTCGCCTCACAGCAAGTAGGTTCTGGGTTCTAACCTTTTGGCCGACTGGGGTCTTTCTGTATGGAGTTTGCATGTTCTTGCTGTGCCTATTTGGGCTTCCAACAGGTGTTCCGGTTTCCTTCCACAGTCTAAAGACATGCAGATTAGGTCAACTGGCTGCTCTAAATGTGAATGTAAGTGTGAATGGTTGTTCATCTCTGTGTTAGCCTTGCGATATGTTAATGACCTGACCAGGGTATGCCCTGCCTCTCACCTGAAGTCAGCTGGGATCGACTCCAGCGTCCCCCATGACCCTGACAGACAAGAAGCATTGATGATGGATGGATGGATGGATGGATGGATGGATGGATGGATGGATGGATGGATGGATGGATTACATCTGATATATAAGAAATCGTGGTGGATCCACTGTCTTGTCAACATTGCATGACTGCGTGACTCAGTAAAGCTTGATCAGCATCTATGGAAGCCTGGAAATCCTTTTTGTCAAATATACACAGCAAATTCCTCAGTGTTGAATTAACACTTTCAGAGTTAATCTGGGTCCAATTGGACCTATATAAACACAGTAGGGTGTTAAATCAACACTCTGGGTGTTAATTCAACACTGGGGATTTTGCTGTGTAATTTCCTGTATATGGGACAATGAGTAAAAACTTGGAGAACAGTATGGACTGTACTGTATATACACCTGTGAATCTATCTGTATTATTAGTCTTGTAATAATAAGAATGAATACGGATTATCATTATCTCTCTTTTTATTCTCTTTTTACCATTGCTGTAATCAGCAACTTTGGAATGATACGTCTGCCTTCTCCAAAAATTCCATGAGCTCAGTTCATTTGTGCATGTGCACAATTTAATAGACAAAGTATGAGCAACTTGAAATGACTTGCTTGGTTGAGCTCATAAATCACATTGTTTTGACTAAAAGCAATATAGAAGAGCTTGATTGTTAGTTACCACAACGTTATTGGCTAATCAAGGTTTAGTATTGTAGAAATGTTGAAACATGCTAGGAGCAGGGCGACACGGTGGTGTAGTGGTTAACGCTGTCGCCTCACAGCAAGAAGGTCCGGGTTTGAGCCCCATGGCCGGCGAGGGCCTTTCTGTGCGGAGTTTGCATGTTGTCCATGTGGGTTTCCTCCGGGTGCTCCGGTTTCCCCCACAGTCCAAAGACATGCAGGTTAGGTTAACTGGTGACTCTAAATTGACCGTAGGTGTGAGTGTGAATGGTTGTCTGTGTCTATGTGTCAGCCCTGTGATGACCTGGTAACTTGTCCAGGGTGTACCTTGCCTGTAGTCAGCTGGGATAGGCTCCAGCTTGCCTGCATCCCTGTAGAACAGGATAAAGCGGCTATAATGAGATGAGATGTTAGGAGCATGAATTGCAAAAATAGTTTATCTAAATGTATCTTTTTTTTTTAATTGGTGATGATTAAAAAAACAACAACAGTTCTGTCAACATGACAACATTCTCTTTTCAGGGATTCCCATTCAGCTCTTAACAACATTCTGGGACATGAGCCAGCTGAACTGCAGTGTAATATTAAAAGGCCTTTCAATAAAGAAACAAAACTCATGGTGAATGACACAACCCTTAATATGTAAAGGACTGGTATTTTGCAGCATAATTATTCTGTCTAAAATCCAATAATGGAGAATGCCTGTACACAAAAAAAGCTTTATTCACCTACTGGATAATAAGAAGAATATCTTGTTCAGCAAATTATCCTATGGTCACGTTAATTAATCATGTAACACTTTATACTATTCTAGTGTAATAACTATTGAATAACACATGAATAATATGTAGGTGCAATATATAAAATATGGAAGTAAAGCTAATTATTATTACCCAGATTCCACAGCTGGTTTACATGTAGTGAAGTGAAGAAACAACAACAACAACAACAATAATAATAATAATAATAATAATAATAATAATAATAATAATAATAATAATGAGATGAGATAATGATGAGATAATAATATCTTTGTTACCATCTGATGACTCAGAGACAAAAAAAAAAATGTATGAAGTCATATAGTTCAACAAACAAACCGATAGCACAGTTAAGGATAAAGCTTGGGGAATGGTTTGTGATCCTATTTTTTTATTATGTATACTCATTTACTATGTATGTATGTACATCCCCGATTAAACAAAAGTGTGTAGGTCAAATGTCCGCAAAGGACGAGGATATGGAAACTAGAGTAGAGAGAGCTGGTAATCGGTGGGTTGTTAACACTCCAAAAACTGAAGTCTTGATGTCATACGATCAGCACGACACAGCCACCAGAATGAAAATCCCAAACCAAACGGTGTTCCTTAGTGTACCACAGGGAGCCACCATTCACGTAGGTGATATCACCCTACACCATCTTAGTACTGACAGGTACAATTCTGAGATTGAAATGATAGACGCATTTCAAGGTTATGATCTTGAGATCAATAACACCCTCCAACAGCAACTACTGGTTGAAGGGACCAAAATGGTGAAATTTAGTTTAGGCCAGACTGGAATTTCGACTATGGTCTCCCGCTACCAGGTCAGAGAGTCATCTGATCTAGGATCTACTATAAGTCTGATTGCTTTGGGACTTCTCCTCAGTGGCTGGGTCTTAACCGCTGGCATCGCATACATGCTACACAAATACATAAGAACACTACACACCAAGCTGGATAAGATGGTCTGCGTCCCTGACAGCTTTAGCCGCAGTAGCGCACGCTTTCTGGCCAGACCACCCGCTGCTATTACTTTTCCAGAAGATTAGGCTTACTAACCCAAGCACTAATACTTCTTTTCTTTCCCTCATTCCTTCTCTTTTCTCGTTTTTATGCATAGGAAATGAAGTAACTATGTAGTGTTTAATGTTTAATGTTTTTTTTTATAGATGTGATTTTGACCTAGTTAGATAGAGAGTGATTATATGCCCAAATGCTTACAGCCTGATATTGGCCCAAATGCCTATGCCTCCAACTGTCTTACTAGGACTCATGAGTTTACACAGGTTTCACAGGACACCATGGACTGTACAGAGGATGCTACCTCAAGGACTATGGACATGTGGACTGTACTGTACTGTGCTCTCAGTGCTACGACTCCGTCATACCCCTGAGACCAAAAGGGGGATTGTAGGGACAGCCACAGTCCCGTCTAGAACTACAAATCCCATCAACTAACTCCCGCAATGACTTACATCACGGTGGCCATGATCACCTACGTCACGTCACGTGACCGACTCTATAAGTGACCCGGTCATCCTCCATTCTTTCTCTCTCGCTCTGTGGACTTCGTATCATCCAGACATAAAGAGATACCCACTCATCAGAACATCCAAAATCAAGACATCTGCCTTGCAAGAAAAAAGACTCAGCGTGCTTTCGTATTTACCACTGGCCACGGTAAAGCGTACCTAAGTTGTGCCGTCTCACTCAGTTGAGTTACAAACGGTTTTATTTGTTTATTATAAGTAACGTTACGACTGCAGCCCAAGCAGTTAATTAAAAGTTAGAAGCAACCGGATTCCTTCTGACTTAATCGCTGTGCACATTATTGATCAGAGACTCTTCCTCACGAACGACGAAGCTTCGGATCAAGAATTCTCTGCCCTTTACAGAAGCGAACCACGAGCTTTCTATGAAACTCCGCGAAACTTTGGGACATCTCTGCATATCCTGCATAGAGACATTGATACTGGAAGTAAGGCTGGCATTTGGGCAAACTAGTCTTAGGAATTAGCTTTATGAAGTAGTGTGAATTTAAACTCAGAAACTGTTTAATTGTGCACACTGTAGACACTTAGAGTGCCGAGTTGATCATTGTGGTTCTACATTTGTTCTCTCCATTGTTTAATAGATAGGTTGTTGCATGCTCTTTTTCTATCTTCACTAACATCCTTTAATTTCATTATTACACACATTTTGACCTCATCAAGATTTCAGTAGATTTAGTAATGTTATAGGGAGTGGATTAGCAACCACGACGAATTCCTTTGTCTCAAGAAGACCACGAGGTGATTTTCCCTTCCCCCCAACACCTTAGATAACATTCCAATCTCTGAGTTATTTACAGCGCATCCTCACGCATACACACATTCTGTCCGCGCACCCCCCCCACGCGCACATTCAAACTCTGTCTTCTCCTCTCTCCCTCGCACCCCTCCCTCTCTCTCTCTCCCCTCGCTCACACACACACACACACACACACACACACACACACACACACACACACACACACACACACACACACATATACTACCTCACTGTGCCATATATTGCTGCTGACCATATTGAATGTATTCAACTGCTATTACCCATTTAGTATCATTGTTATAATAAATTCAATTATTCTGTTAAACTGTGCCTGTCTGTTTTTGCTACTGTATTCTTGAAGTCACACAATCTCAAAAAACTCCAAATTGCCTTCACCCAAGTGTATATGAGTGCTATTGGCTGTAGTGTCTATGTAATACGGTAAGTAATACATTATTGCTGCATCAGTAGTGATCATAATAATTTGGAATATACCATAATTTAGCTGTTTGGTAATTTATTATTAAACACCAAAATTAATGGTATTATTAATGAGACTGATTTAATGAGACTGACTTAATGAGACTGATTTAATGAGACTGATCACTTAAGACCAATTGCACCCACACTATGCACCTATTTTTGTTGTTGTTTGCTTGTTTGTTGTGTATACGCTTTTTTTATCGGTTTTGTACTATGAGAGCTAAGTGAACGGGAGTCAAATTCCTCGTGTGTGTCCACATACCTGGCAATAAAAGTGTTTCTGATACTGATATTGATTTCAGAAAAGCCTGAACTTCTCTTCCCCCATACCACCCTTATGATTGTGGCATAGATTTGTTACTTGGTACTGCTTTTCTTAAAGGGCATATCTACTCTCTCTTCGAGAGAGAGAGCCTATGAACCCCTACATATCTGAGTCTCTGGTAGCAGGCACTATTCAACCTTCCTCTTCCCCAGATGGGACTGGGTTTTTCTTTGTTGAAAAGCAGGATGAGATACTAAGACCATGCATTGATTAGTTTTATTGTTAAAAGCGCTGTACAAATAAACTTGAATAAACTTGATTAGTGTGGTTGAAATGACATTATGGTGAAGAATTGTTACTCATTACCCTTGATATCAACTGCCTTTGAACTGCTGCTGGGTGCTAGGTTCTTTACTAAGTTGGACCTCTGGAACACCTGGTGTGGATAAGAAAGGGAGATGAATGGAAGACCATGTTTAATATGCTGACTGGGCATTATGAGTACTTAGTTTTATGTTTCAGCCTTACCAATGCACCAGCAGTCTTTCAGACACTTGTTAATGATGTTCTCCATGACTTTATCATTTTGTGTTTATCTTGACTTTTTTTTTAACCTACCTTACAATCTCACCATTGCCATGTTGGAGAGGTTTTACAGTGGCTCCTAGAGAATCAGTTGTACGCCAAGGCTGAGGAGTGTGGATTTCACAAGGAAACAGTTTCATTCTTGTATATATATACAGTGGGGCAAAAAAGTATTTAGTCAGCCACCAATTGTGCAAGTTCTCCCACTTAAAAAGACAAGAGAGGCCTGTAATTTTTATCATAGGTACACTTCAACTATGAGAGACAGAATGGGGGGAAAGAATCCAGGAAATCACATTGTAGGATTTTTAATGAATTAATTGGTAAATTCCTCGGTAAAATAAGTATTTGGTCACCTACAAACAAGCAAGATTTCTGGCTCTCACAGACCTGTAACAACTTCTTTCAGAGGCTCCTCTGTCCTCCATTCATTACCTGCATTAATGGCACCTGTTTGAACTCGTTATCAGTATAAAAGACACCTGTCCACAACCTCAAACTGTCGCACTCCAAACTCCACTATGGCCAAGACCAAAGAGCTGTCAAAGGAGACCAGAAACAAAATTGTAGACCTGCACCAGGCTGGGAAGACTGAATCTGCAATAGGTAAGTAGCTTGGTGTGAAGAAATCAACTGTGGGAACAATTATTAGAAAATGGAAGACATACAAGACCACTGATAATCTCCCTCAATCTGGGGCTCCACGCAAGATCTCACCCCGTGAGGTCAAAATGATCACAAGAACGGTGAGCAAAAATCCCAGAACCACACGGGGGGACCTAGTGAATGACCTGCAGAGAGCTGGGACCAAATTAACAAAGGCTACCATCAGTAACACACTACGCCGCCAGGGACTCAAATCCTGCAGTGCCAGACGTGTCCCCCTGCTTAAGCCAGTACATGTCCAGGCCTGTCTGAAGTTTGCTGGAGAGCATTTGGATGATCCAGAAGAGGATTGGGAGAATGTCATATGGTCAGATGAAACCAAAATAGAACTTTTTGGTAAAAACTCAACTTGTCGTGTTTGAAGGAGAAAGAATGCTGAGTTGCATCCAAAGAACACCATACCTACTGTGAAGCATGGGGGTGGAAACATCATGCTTTGGGGCTGTTTTTCTGCAAAGGGACCAGGACGACTGATCCGTGTAAAGGAAAGAATGAATGGGGCCATGTATCATGAGATTTTGAGTGAAAACCTCCTTCCATCAGCAAGGGCATTGAAGATGAAACGTGGCTGGGTCTTTCAGCTTGACAATGATCCCAAACACACTGCCCAGGCAACGAAGGAGTGGCTTCGTAAGAAGCATTTCAAGGTCCTGGAGTGGCCTAGCCAGTCTCCAGATCTCAACCCCATAGAAAATCTTTGGAGGGAGTTGAAAGTCCGTGTTGCCCAGCAACAGCCCCAAAACATCACTGCTCTAGAGGAGATCTGCATGGAGGAATGGACCAAAATACCAGCAACAGTGTGTGAAAACCTTGTGAAGACTTACAGAAAACGTTTGACCTCTGTCATTGCCAACAAAGGGTATATAACAAAGTATTGAGATGAACTTTTGTTATTGACCAAATACTTATTTTCCACCATAATTTGCAAATAAATTCTTTAAAAATCAGACAATATGATTTTCTGGATTTTTTTTTCTTCATTTTGTCTCTCATAGTTGAGGTATACCTATGATGAAAATTACAGGCCTCTCTCATCTTTTTAAGTGGGAGAACTTGCACAATTGGTGACTGACTAAATACTTTTTTGCCCCACTGTGTGTGTGTGTATATATATATATATATATATATATATAGTGGCGGCACGGTGGTGTAGTGGTTAGCGCTGTCGCCTCACAGCAAGAAGGTCCGGGTTCGAGCCCCGTGGCCAGCGAGGGCCTTTCTGTGCAGAGTTTGCATGTTCTCCCTGTGTCCGCGTGGGTTTCCTCTGGGTGCTCCGGTTTCCCCCACAGTCCAAAGACATGCAGGTTAGGTTAACTGGTGACTCTAAATTGACCGTAGGTGTGAGTGTGAATGGTTGTCTGTGTCTATGTGTCAGCCCTGTGATGACCTGGCGACTTGTCCAGGGTGTACCCCGCCTTTCGCCCATAGTCAGCTGGGATAGGCTCCAGCTTGCCTGCGACCCTGTAGAAGGATAAAGCGGCTAAAGATAATGAGATGAGGTTCTGTGTGAGTTTTTGCCATTTGATGTTTTTTTGGTTTTTTTGGATAATGGACTTTTGCCTGATTTGGAACTTTGCTTTGGATTCTGTTTTTGGCCTGTGTGGCACTTTGCTCTGCCTTGGACTTTTCCTATGAGCCATGAACACAATGTGCTGTTCTTCAACTTCTGCTCTGTTTGTGCTAGTATCTTTCCCTTTCTCTGTTACCATTGAGGATTTATATTTTGTGTGAAGTTTGGTGTGAAGACATATTAAAACTGTCCTATTTTCAGAACTGTTTTTGAGTCTGCTTTTGGGGCCTAATCTGCTCTTTTGGCCATAGGTTGTGATGGCAAGTAAATTCAGTGGTGGAGGTAGTTGAATCAATGCAAGTTAGTAGTAGTTAAGTTAGTTGTGGTGGTTCAGTGATTAAGGCTGTGAGTAACAAATGAGAAGGTTATGTGTTCAATTCCCAATACAGTCATGATTGGGTCCTTGAACAAGACCCTTAACCTTTCTGCTCAGTTTTGAGTTACTTCTTTTTAAAAGCATCAGCCAAATGAGCAAATATAATGAATTGTGTTTTTATACTAAGATTTTTTTTAGAAGATATTTAGGTGCACATCTTTTACATATACATTAATATCTTATATAAAATATATTACAGTACTTTAAGTGTTTACTGGCAGTGGATTAAATCACTGTAAAATTACTGTAGATTTTACAGGAACTGTTTTAAGGTGTATTAAAAATCACTGAATTAAATGATGTATGCTTGCATGTATCATCCAGTTTAATAAATGTGTGACTATTCGCAGTCTGTATTGTTTGTTGGACCAAAATAAACTAACAGACAAGATTGATTGATTGATTGATTGATTGATTGATTGATTGATTGATTGATTGATTGATTAAAAATGAATGTAAGAACCCTTTCTTCTGGAAAAGTGGATTGGACCAAATATTAATAAAGGAAATTTTAATACTGCTGAGACTAGCAACGACGACAGATTCTCCCGTTTTCAATACAGAGTGATGGCCAATTTCCCTGGGGAAAAGATTAAAAGGAGTGAAGCTGGGGGCCTTTGTATTATCCCTCTGGATGATAACAGTTAAGAGGCAGACTGATGTAGAGAGTATACAGTCATGTGGGAAAAAAATAGTACATCCTATGGAAACTGTAGACCTTTCTCAACATATTTAAACAAGCAAACCTTTCACTCTATTTGATATAATGCCTCCAGATGAAGATAATATGCTCCAATAAATGTCATGCAAAATTGAGAGTTTGTAATCATTTTCATCATTTTTAAAAGTGTAAAAAAAAAAAAAAGGACATCCTGGAAAAAGTAAGTAGACCCTTGCGTTTATCACACTTTCAAGTCCATATAATTAAAATCAGGTGTTCCAGACTAGGTGCCATTGATTAGAACCTCCTGCAGGTAGAGGGTCAGGTCAGGTGGAACCTCTCGTCTCGTCTCGTCTCGTCTTCTTCCGCTTATCCGGGACCAGGTCGCGGAGGCAGCAGTCTAAGCATGGAAGCCCAAACTTCCCTTTCCCCAGACACCTCGGCCAGCTCCTCGGGAAGAACACTGAGGCGTTCCCAGGCCAGCCGAGAGACATAGTCCCTCCAGCGTGTCCTGGGTCTTCCCCGGGGCCTCCTCCCGGGGGGACATGCCTGGAACACCTCCCCACATTTGTGGAACCTGTTTTATTTAAACCTGACATCTAGGGTCTGGTGTTGTGGTGTGATCATGCCAAGCTCTCAAGAGCTCTCGAAGGACCTCGGCGGGAATATATATATATATATATATATATATATATATATATATATATATATATATATATTAGTGTGTGTGTGTGTGTGTGTGTGTATTGTGAATGCCTATGAACCTGGCAAGGGATTTAAAAAGATCTCTAAATTATTAAAAAATAAATCATTCCACTGTAAGGAAAAGTCTGCAAGTGGCATTGATTTCAAACAAATGCTAAATTTGTTTAAGACTGGCTGTACCAGCAAATTCAGCCCAAGAGCAGACTGTTTGATGCTAAAAGAAGTCTCCAAGAACCCCAAAATTTCATCACTGGATCCGCATGTAAGTCTTGCAACTATTGGTGTGAAAGTACATACATCTATAAATGAAGGACAATTTGACCTTCATGGAAAGTGTGCCAGGAAAAAGCCTTTGCCATCCAAAAGGAACATTAAAGCAAGACTATAGTTTGCCAACAAACATACAGGCAAAGAACAGGTCTTTTGGAATAATGTGCTCTGGACAAACAACTCAAAGGCAGAGTTGTTTGGCCACAGTAAGAATGCACGTGTGGTGCAGACCAAAGATGGCTTTTTCAAGAGAAGAACCGCATATCAACTGTGAAGCATGGTGGTGGAAATGTTATAGTTTGGGGTTGCTTCGCTGCCTTAGGGACTGGGAAGCTTGCATTCATTGATTCAGCTATGAATTCTGAATATCAAAGAGTGTTTGAAGATGATGTGAGGCAATTTGTTCAAAAGTTGAAGTTGAACTGGAGGTGGACCTTTCAACAAGATAATAAACCTAATTGCACCAGAAAGAAGAAATGGAGGGTTATGGAATGGCCTAGTCAATGCCCAGATTTGACCCTTATTGAAATGTTGTAGAGAGATTGCAGAACATGCAAGAAAACCCTTAAATATCTTGCAACTGAAGGAATTTTGTATGGAAGAGTGGTCAAAAATTTTAGCAAGCTGATGCCAGAGACTTGTGGACAATTATGCAAAACACAATAAGTTATTTATGTTAAAGGTGGAAATACTAGGTTCTGAAGCCAAGGGTAGGCCTGGAATTTCGTCATTTTAGGGGCAAGGCCACTTGGCCTTTTGTGCTGTCAATTTTTTGAGGTCACAAAGGCCAAAAGCCAGGGCACCAAGGCCATAAAATAAAACAATGATTTTAAGTTCATGTCTATAATGAATTTAATTTAAGGACTAATGACTCTTCTGAGGAAGATTGGAGTCTCAGTCGAAACTATCAAGCAGGTAAAGAAACATCTCCTACACTATTATGTCTGAAGATAAGAAAATATTGAACACATCTAAACTTATCAATCCATCACTCACTTCAAAAATTGTAAAACTTATTAAACCTATATCCTCTCATAATTTTTGTTCAATTGACACCGAATGTGGAAGAGCATCTTCAGACTGTACTACTACGCAGATTTTTGATTAATCAAAATTGAGCCTGGAGTACATCAAAATGTTTGACTGTAAATGGAACATATACTAGAATGTATATGAAAATGAAAAGTAAATGTTAATGTTGTAATGATGCCAAAAACAATGAGATAAAATCTCTTGCGATGGTGATCTCGTCAAGATGGCAGCAGTTACACTTCGGTTAAACAGCAAAAAGAAACATACAATACTAGTAACAAAACAATGCTAACTGCATAGATTAAAAAAGTGGCTATGAACAGACAACAGCACATATCACGTATCATATTACGGCAGGAACAAGACTGCTTGTTCCTGCCGTAATACTACTACTGAGTAACATCCATGACCTTACGCTTAAAGCTCAAAAAAGGAAAAACTTGACAGCAAGCTAATTAGCATTTGTGACCGGCTACAGTCGGTACTCGGCACGTTAAAAGTGGGTCAACGTTGTAACGACATAACGTTACTGTACAAGCAATGCTTATTTAACGGTAACAAACTTAAGCCCTATATGTTGAAATTCCTATCTTATTCGTTCGTTAATTTATCACACAGTCTTACCTCAGTCAACTTCTTCCCTCCTTCTGTGAAAATTCAACATCTCAGACGCGGACACAAGTGGGCGGGGGATGCGTTTGATTAAGTCTCCTGGTTGGCTGGTGATAGATTGGTGTCATTATAGCACGTCAGAGCAGTTCATGCTAGTCTCGAGTCCGATCCACCACTGATGAGTTGCCCAATAAGAATCCAGAATGTCATCAAAAGACGTATTTTTTTTCTCAATAGACGCAGGTGATATTAAAGCCTATTGGCAGTCACGAGGCAGACTACAAAACCGCAGGGCATCAAAGCCACTGTGGCCTTACGGCAGATATTTTTTTCCAAGGGCACAAGGCCAAATTGAGAGGGCACGAGGGCCATGGCCCTCGTGGCCCTCATGAAATTCCTGCCCTGGCCAAGGGTGTACTTACTTTCTCCACAGAAGAATATTACATCTGTTGATCTCTTTGTTGAATAAATGATTGAAAGAGCTAAATTTCCTTATCTTGTTCAAGCGTATGACCGTTATCTGTAGGCACTGTATCAAAAAGGTGAAATATTTGCTTGTTTAAATATGTTGAGAAAAGTCTACAATTTCCATTGTACATACTTATTTTTTCACATGACAATAAGTAACTAGAAACTAAGACCAGTATGCCTGTAATTAAATAACATTGATCTTATTCCAATTATCAATGCTGTCAAAGTCTGAAAAATGAAATTGACCTGAAAAATGATACCTTGACGTACCCTGAGAAATGAATTTGAAATTGAAATAAATGGTAGCAGCACAGCTGAGGGCATTTTCTTAATTGTTTCCTTTTTTTGTTATGGGGAAAGGCAGAAGAGGTGAGATATACAGTAGGCAACGTAGCAAAAATGGCTTTCCAAGGGCTTTCAATCTCAACAATAATATAGTGCCCATGGCAGTGGGTTTTTTTTTTCTCATTAACTTAACCAGGGACTAGGCAGTATTCCTACATAGTGATGCAACGTGGGCTGGTCAGTGTCCTTTACTAAGCAGATAATGAGCCTGAGAATCACAATAGTAAACCTTCCTATGTCAAGTCAAGTTTATTTGTATAGTGCTTTGTAAATCCTGACTGTTAGGTAATTGCTATGTATGTGAAGGAGAGGCTTCCTGCTGTGGATTAAAGACACAGTTGGAGCTTTAAAGACCATTTTCATTTATGTTACATAACAGACCATATAAGATTATCTATTAAAGATGTTTCATGCCCTCAAGCAAGGCTGTAAACACCACAAACACTGCTCTTTAGTGTTCAAGCATGACTAATCCAGGTCTCCTAATAACATGCTTTATTGTATTATTCTGCAGGAGCCAGTTAGATACTATTTTCCAGAATAATCATTGTGTGGCCTACTTGGTCAAATTAAAGTGAAGAGTACTTGAACATTTAGAAGAAAGTGCTGTGTGACAAAGCCAGTGCAGTCAACCAATCAAATACAGACATTTGTATTTGTACTTGCATGGCTGATTGGGATGGGAGTGTAGTCTTTGAAATAATAAGTGATGAGTAAATTTTGGTTGATTATTTTAAACATGCCCTGTGATGACCTGGCAACTTGTCCTGGGTGTACCCCGCCTCTTGCCCACAGTCAGCTGGGATAGCATAGTCACTTACATTATAGCAGATATAAGCAGTCAGTCCCTCATGATGTCTGGAAAATTAATAAGATAAATAAAATGCAACTTGTTACAGAGAAACCACAAACTCCAGTGCCTTCCTCTTTAGATTTTTCTTTGGAGGAAAATCTATAATTCTGACTGTTGCAAAATACTGGCATTGGAGACTCCTTCCGAAATAAAAAAGTTATTTTTTCTTTGTTAAATAACATTTCAATAAGTTTATAATTAGACTTAGATTATGTGTAGCGTCTACCATAGTATTCCTTGAGAATTAACCGTTACTATACAAATGATAAAGTCTTGGATGGGACACACACATACATACATAATCTGTAGCCGCTTATCCTGTCCAACAGGGTCAGAGGCAAGCTGGAGCCTATCCTAGATGACTATGGGCGAGAGGCAGGGTACACGAGAGGCAGACAGACCGGAGGCTTTAGAAGCCAAAACACTTGGATGGCTACACTCCATCCAGGGCGTTAGGTGGCGCTCACAGTGACAGACAGACAGAGAAGAAGAATATGTATGCGCCGGACCGTGGCAGCACGTATTATTTACCTCAGCAATTTGTTTCTCTTTGTTCATCTTTTAAACCAGTTTACATCTTATTTGACCTGGCTGACTAACTGTTTAAATATTCCACAGTTAGTTTTCATGTGTGTAAGAGCTGTTAAATCTGCCAGCTCCTGAATTATCTTTCATTTTTACTCACCGGGTTGTTTTGGTCCTGTACAACATCATGCCGGATTTGAGTGGTTTGTGTCGTCGTTTTACTGACCCAACTTCACTCCAACGGAAATACCAGTGCTGCTATTTTCCTTAAGTAGGTTTTCCTGAACTCAAGTCACGTTATAGAGGAAACAGAGCTGGCAAGAAAGTAAAAGAAAGGTCTTCCTCGAACTTAAAAATTCAATCTATTGTTACACAACGTTGCACACAAAGACATGCTAATCCCGTTCGTGAAAGAACTTTAACATAAATGTTAGTCAAAATCAAGCTTCTTTTCAAAATGTTGATTCTCATCTTGCTTTATGGAATGCTCGCTCACTGACTAAAAAAACTATGGCTGTGTGCGATACTGTACTTTCTGAGAATATTGACATCATGCTTATAACAGAATCCTGGCTTAAAGATGATGTCCGTAATTCACCCATTATAGCAGACATTACGAACAGTTTGACAGATCATCAAGTATTCCAACAGTCAAGGTCCTCAAGGGGTGGTGGCGTATGTGCTATAGACCCTTTTCAGTCACGTGACCTTCGTAAACGCGACCACCATTTTGGACATGTAGCAGACTTCGGCTCGAATTGGTTTGAATGCGAGGAAGGCGACAAACGGAGAACATACAAGAAAAAGGAGCGAGATGCAGAAAACACCTTCGCTATCCAGCGACGTAGGGCATTTACAGGGCGAGCAGAGGGAGAAATAACAACAGTAACGACACATTAGCAACGCCGTACAGAAATAACGGTTTATGGCACAGACCCTTTCGGTTCTCGCTCATCTAGCTGCTACAATGACTGCTTAGACTGCAACAATAATACCTAACACACATTTAAGTATCCGTCGTAAAGACGTGAAACTCGTCAAGTGACGAGTGTGTTCATTGATAAGCTAACACAATCTAAAAGTAGACATACCATCACACTGCCCTGGCGCTGTGTACAGTTTACCTTCTATGGTTTGTGCACTCACTATTTGCCATTACTTTCTCCAACCCAGTGTTACAGATTACAGGGAACGGCCTGGATTTAAGAGACAAATACATGCTCCTCTCAGTGGATCATCAGATTAACGTTTTTAAAAGCGATTAGCGTGTACACAGCAACACCAATACACGATTCGTCTGCACACAGCAACACCAATACACGGATACGCTCGGCTCCGCAGGCATCCTGCGCTCCAAATCACTCTGCCCTGAACAGCGAGTGCCCTCTGGAGGGTGCGCACTCCGGCCCTGCGCAGCTCACACAGCGCGCGAGTGAAGTGCACGAGCCACGATTCGGGACTGAGCCGCTGTGTGTGTGATCCCAGCGCAGATCACTTACCACTCGCAAGTGGAAGGATGGCAAGCCTAAAGACAATCTTTTTTTTTTTTTTGTTACATAGTCAAGAGAGGTGTCGGATCACTGGATCCAGTGTAAATAGCTGCCGGAGCCAACGCCCGAGGTTCCGGAGCGCGCTCCGGCTTGCTCCCCCTCAAATTAAGCGCTGTTTGTAGAACACTGCCTCTGATCTGTCCTACAGTCTACCAACAGCAAAGGAACACAACGCTAGCTAATGTCGTTAGCTGATAGCTACTACAGAAGAACAAAGAGGTTACAATGGGTTATTTTAGCCTATTTGGTTACACACTCGCCGCCACAGAATGTTAACAGCAATGTAATGCCTTTTCTGGCTAATTTTATTCGTCTTACCTCCAACAAAGTGGTCACTACACAAGCGCTGGTATGCCGAGGGCTGCCAATCTGTTAATGGCCGCTATCCATCTTCTCCGTCGGGATCCGATAAAATGATAAACCTTGCCTTGTTTGTTGATGGTTACTACATCCAGGTGCACAACAATATAGTGGCATGATGGAAGTCTTGCTGAAAATAAACACTTTCTTTGCTGCCGTTCCTCAATGCTGGCTGTGGTAAACTACTGGTAGTACATGTCCAAAATGGCGGCCGCGTTTGTCGTGACATCACGTGAAAAGGGTCCATACTGAGAAAAGGTTACTCTGTCAAAAGGAACACTACATCTGTATTTAAATCGTTTGAGCACTTGGATCTACGAGTTGAATCTGGATCTACTCATTTTCATATTATTGTTGTCTATCGTCCTTCTCCGTCAAGGAAAAATAACTTGTCTGTTTCCCAATTTTTTGACGAGTTCTCGATGTTTCTGGAGACTGTTTCGATCCCTACCCATAATCTTATAATTGCTGGTGACTTCAATTTTCAATTAGATGCTATTTCTAGTAATTTTGATGCTTCTGCTTTTGCTGATCTCTCATCTTTTGGGCTGATCCAACATGTACAAGATCCTACACATGAACGTGGGCATCTACTCGACTTAATTATTACTAAATCAGTTGGCGGATTGGTCATCAAGCCTAATGTCACCTTTGGTTTACCATCTGATCACGCCTTGATCTCTTGTCGTGTTACCTTGCCTAGACCACACCCGACTAGAGTTCTGGTGACTCGCCGTAAACTATGTAGCATCAATGTGGATGAATTTAGGGAATCAGTGATCTGTTCATCTTTGGCTCGTGAACCTTTTGCTGACCTTTCATTACTAACGGAACAATTTGACACTGTTTTATGTGATCTTCTTGAACAGCATGCACCTCAACATACGCGCTATGTAACGTTACGCCCTCATGCTCCTTGGTTCGATGACTCACTAAGGAATGCCAAGCTCATTAAACGTCATTTGGAGAGAAAATGGTGTCCGACTCGTTTGGAAGTAGATCGCCAAATATATCGTGAATACTGTGCAATTTACGAACAGCTACTCAAGAATGCCAAGTCTACCTATCATAACAAGAAGTTGAAAGATCTTGACCAAAAAGCTTTATTCAGAGAAGTCGACATGCTTGTCCATGGAAGAAAGGCCACGATTCTACCGACTAATATTGATAAGTCTGATTTGCCAGCTGCTTTTGGTGACCATTTTAAAAGCAAAGGTGACAATCTTCGATCATCCACTACTGACTCTGAACATCTACAGTCCCCTCCAAAAGTATTGGAATGGCAAGGTCAATTCCTTTGTTTTTTTTGTACACTGAAGACATTTGGGTTTCAGATCAAAAGATAAATATGAGACAAAAGTTCAGAATTCCAGCTTTTATTTCATGGTATTTACATCTAGATGTGTTAAACAACTCAGGACAGAGCACCTTTTCTTTGAACCCACCCACTTTTCAAGTGAGCAAAAGTATTGGAACATGTGACTGATGGGTGTTTCTAGTTGCTCAGGTGTTGCCTTTTAGATTGATTGCTGAAACTTTAAATAGTTCTTGTTTTTGGCCTGTGAAAACTGTATTTGCTGCTAAGCAAACATGAAGACCAGAGAGCTATCAATGGGAGAAAAATAAACCATTTTGAAGCTGAGAGAAGAGGGAAAATCGATCAGCGCTATTGCACAAACATTGGGCATAGCTAGTACAACAATTTGGAATGTACTGAAAAAGAAAGAAACTACTGGTGTACTGAGCAACAAACATCGAACAGGTCGGCCAAGGGTAACAACAGCAGTTGATGACAGAAACATTGTGAGAGCTGTGAAGAAACACCCAAAGACAACAGTCAGTGACATCACTGCCAAACTCCACAGGGCAGGGGTGAAGGTATCACAATCCACTGTTCGAAGAAGACTTCGAGAGAAGAAATATAGAGGCCATACCACAAGATGCAAACCACTCATCAGCAAAAAGAATCAGAAGGCTAGATTGGATTTTGCAAAGAAGTACAGAGATCAGCCACAAAAGTTTTGGGACAAAGTTTTATGGACTGATGAGACCAAGATTAACCTCTACCAAAGTGATGGAAAGGCCAAAGTATGGAGAAAGAAAGGATCTGCGTATGATCCAAAACATACAAGCTCATCTGTGAAGCATGATGGAGGTAATGTCATGGCTTGGGCTTGCATGGCTGCTTCTGGAACGGGCTCACTAGTCTTTATTGATGATGTAACTCATGATGGTAGCAGCAGAATGAATTCTGAATTCTACAAAACCATTTTGTCTGGCAATTTACAGAAAAATGCATCCAAACTAATTGGGAGAAGCTTCATCATGCAACAAGACAATGACCCAAAACACACTGCCAACACAACAAAGGACTTCATCAGGAGGAAAAAGTGGAAGGTCTTGGACTGGCCAAGTCAATCACCGGACCTTAACCCAATAGAGCATGCATTTTACCTCCTGAAGAGGAGACTGAAGGGAGAAAACCCCAGAAACAAACAACAACTGAAAGAGGCTGCAGTAAAGGCCTGGAACAGCATTTCAAATGAAGAATGCAACAGTCTGGTGAAGTCAATGGGTCGCAGGCTCAATGCAGTTATTGCAAGTAAGGTTTATGCCACCAAATATTAAATGTTATTCACTTTAAGTTAATTTAATAATGTCTGTTCCAATACTTTTGCTCACTTGAAAAGTGGGTGGGTTCAAAGAAAAGGTGTTCTGTCCTGAGTTGTTTAACACATCTAGATGTAAATACCATGAAATAAAAGCTGGAATTATGAACTTTTGTCTCATATTCATCTTTTGATCTGAAACCCAAATGTCTTCAGTGTACAAAAAAAAAAAACAAAGGAATTGACCTTGCCGTTCCAATACTTTTGGAGGGGACTGTATTTGCTTTTCCTGAAAACACATGTTCTGTACACTTGATGGAATTTATCTTGCCAGATGCTGATGAAATTCATTCAATTGTCATGAAATCACCTTCTAAATCCTGTAGTTTGGATCCTGTGCCTACCGTGTTGTTAAAGGAATGCATTGATGTTTTGCTTCCTATTATAATGTCCATCATCAACAGTTCTCTGGCCTCTGGATCTGTTCCTAGTTTCTTCAAGTCTGCTTTGGTTACTCCCTGCATTAAGAAGCTGAAATTGGACACTAACATACTGAATAACTATAGACCTATCTCCAATCTACGTTTTCTCTCGAAAGTTCTTGAACGCGCTGTTCTTCCTCAACTGCTGTCCTACCTACATGAGAATAAACTGTATCCTGAATTTCAATCTGCTCATCGCTCTTGCCATAGTACAGAGACTGCACTACTCCACGTACAAAATGATCTTCTTAGAATTCTGGATGAAGGCAATGAGGCATTCCTGATTTTGCTAGACTTTTCAGCTGCATTTGATATGATTGATCATTGTCTATTTCTCCAGCGTCTTGAAAAGCATTTTGGGTTCTCTGGCACTGTTATCTCTTGGTTTCATTCTTATCTTAACAACCGGACTCAGTG
This sequence comes from Neoarius graeffei, assembly GCF_027579695.1. NCBI lineage: Eukaryota > Metazoa > Chordata > Actinopteri > Siluriformes > Ariidae > Neoarius > Neoarius graeffei. Next base: position 18,619,350 of record NC_083594.1, read on the forward strand.
TGTCAAGATTGATAGTTTCTTATCACCCAACTATCAACTGGAATCTGGCGTCCCACAGGGTTCTGTTCTTGGACCAGTCCTATTCTGCCTCTACGTTGCACCACTGGAAGACATATTTACATCTCATGGAATATCGCTTATGACGTATGCTGATGATACACAACTGTATTGTGCTATCCAGAAGCATCAGCAAGACTCTGCACAATCTACTCTTGAGAACTGCATACGTGATATCAAGTCCTGGTGTTCTGCCAACAAGCTTGTTTTGAATGATGGCAAAACTGAACTCTTGCATATTCACTCAAAGTTTGCCCGGTCACTCTCTACCTTACCTGGAATTGCTGTCGGTGATAAAATTATAGCACCCAAGCCTGAGGCCCGCAACCTTGGTGTTCTCTTCGATCATAATCTATCTCTAAAGGGTCAGATTACTAATTGTTGCAAAGCATCTTTTATGGCTTTGAGTAACATTGCTAAGATTCGACGATATCTGGATCAAGACCAAGCTGAAAAGTTGGTTCATGCTTTTGTCACCTCTAGAGTGGACCACTGTAACAGCCTGTTGTATGGCTTACCTGCTTACAAGATCAACAAGCTTCAACGGGTCCTGAATGCTGCTGCCAGAGTTGTCGCAAGACCAAAGCCTGATGATAATATCCAAGATACTCTGAGGAGGTTACACTGGCTCCCAGTTCAAGATCAAATAATCTACAAGATCCTGTTACTGACATATAAAGTACGTAATGGCCTTGCACCTCAATACCTAACTTGTCTCTTGAATGATTACTCTACAACTCAATGTCTGAGGTCCACTATGAAGAATCTCTTGGCTGTTCCGCGCACATACACAAAAACTTATGGAGATTGTGCTTTCTCTGTAGTAGCACCGAAGCTCTGGAATGCTCTCCCTGCTGAGCTTAAAGACTCTCCTTCAATAGATAGTTTTAAATCTAAGTTAAAGACATTTTTGTTTAAGTGATTTACTACCATGATTATTTTTTTTATTAGCTACTAGTATCATTTTATCATCTTTTTCTTCTTGCCGTAAATGTTTTTTTTGGGGGGTTTATTTATATTTATAAATATAAATTCTTTATATTTATCACTTTTTTGAGTATTTTTCATGATTTTTACTGTAAAAAGCATTGAGATTTCTATGTGAATATGCATTTTTAAGAAATAAATAATTATTATATTACACCCTGGACAAGTCGCCAGGTTATCGCAGGGCTGACACAGAGACAAACAACCATTCACAGTCAATTTAGAGCCACCAATTAGCCTAACCTGCATACCTTTTGGACTGTGGGAGAAATCAGAGCACCCGGAGGAAACCCACACAGACACGGGAAGAACATGCAAACTCCACACAGAAAGGCCCTCGTCAGCTGCTGGGATCGAACCCAGGACCTTCTTGTTGTGAGGTAACAGTGCTAACCACTATGCCACCCCACACACATACATTTTATATAGTAATATAAATACACAGTGGTGCTTGAAAGTTTGTGAACCCTTCAGAATTTTCTATATTTCTGCATAAATATGACCTAAAGCATCATCAGATTTTCACACAAGTCCTAAAAGTAAATAGAGAGAACCCATTTAAACAAAGGAGACAAAAATTTTATACTTGGTCATTTATTTATTGAGGAAAATGATCCAATATTACATATCTGTGTGGCAAAAGTATGTGAACCTTTGCTTTCAGTATCTTGTGTGACCCCCTTGTGCAGCAATAACTGCAACTAAACGTTTCCGGTAACTGTTGATCAGTCCTGCACACCGGCTTGGAGGAATTTTAGCCCATTCCTCCGTACAGAACAGCTTCAACTCTGGGATGCTGGTGGGTTTCCTCACATGAACTGCTCGCTTCAAGTCCTTCCACAGCATTTCGATTGGATTAAGGTCAGGACTTTGACTTGGCCATTCCAAAACATTAACTTTATTCTTCTTTAACCATTCTTTAGTAGAATGACTTGTGTGCTTAGGGTCATTGTCTTGCTGCATGACCCACCTTCTCTTGAGATACGGTTCATGGACAGATGTCCTGACATTTTCCTTTAGAATTCGCTGGTATATTTCAGAATTCATTGTTCCGTCAATGATGGCAAGCCATCCTGGCCCAGATGCAGCAAAACAGGTCCAAACCATGATACTACCACCACCATGTTTCACAGATGGGATAAGGTTCTTATGCTGGAATGCAGTGTTTTCCTTTCTCCAAACATACTGTAACACTTCTCATTTAAACCAAAAAGTTCTATTTTGGTCTCATCCGTCCACAAAACATTTTTCCAATAACCTCCTGGCTTGTCCACATGATCTTTAGCAAACTGCAGACGAGCAGCAATGTTCTTTTTGGAGAGCAGTGGCTTTCTCCTTGCAACCCTGCCATGCACACTACTGTTGTTCAGTGTTCTCCTGACAGTGGACTCATGAACATTAACATTAGTCAATGTGACTAATAACCCTGGGGTCCTTTGTGACCTCACCTACTATTACACGCTTTGCTCTTGGAGTGATCTTTGTTGGTCGACCACTCCTGGGGAGGGTAACAATGGCCTTGAATTTCCTCCATTTGTACACAATTTGTCTGACCGTGGATTGGTGGAGTCCAAACTCTTTAGAGATGGCTTTGTAACCTTTTCCAGCCTGATGAGCATCAACAACGCTTTTTCCGAGGTCCTCAGAAATCTCCTTTGTTCGTGCCACGATACACTTCCACAAACATGTGTTGTGAAGATCAGGCTTTGATAGATCCCTGTTCTTTAAATAAAACAGGGTGCCCACTCATACCTGATTGTCATCCCATTGATTGAAAACAGCTGACTCTAATTTCACCTTCAAATTAACTGCTAATCCTAGAGGTTCACATACTTTTGCCACTCACAGATATGTAATATCTGACAGTTTGTTTGAAGGTATTTTCACACCTGAAAATTGAACAGTATATGGATAATTATGTACAGTTGTAGTTTCTATTTCACAAAATATTTAAAAAAAAAATAAGAGTACATAGATTACTGATGTTGTTGGAATCACATACATGAAGATCTAGGCATGTATCTGGGCAATTAGGATAGACTTGATGTTCTTATTAGCAATCTCATAGCTCCAGAGCAAAACAAAAGAAGCAAACAGACAGATAATGTATATCTTGGCTGATCAAGCACCATTTAATTAGCAATATATGAATGCTGCACCCATTTACTGGTTATCATGGTATCCTTCCAAAATGCTCCAATACCAAACACATCATCATGATTATAAACTAGCAACATGAAATTACAGCAATCTGAATGCATTTCACATTTAATAATGGCAGTTCAATTTCTACACTTCCAAGGTCTACAAATTGCTCACTAGTTGAGGTGCAAATCACTATAACGCCGTAGCATCTTCAATATAAAACTCAGCCCAAGGAGTTCATTGTTAGAAGCAGACCACAGCACCCAAACTGCAGCAAACCCTGGTTAGGAAACATTGTCTACAGACAGCATTGTTTTTGAATCTGACACAATGAAAAAAAATGAACTGTAGTTTACTTACAGCAATACAAAAGTGCTTTTCCAATGTAAAACATAAACTCCACTCTACTGCAACCCTACTTGATCCAAAATAACTAATGTAGCTAGCTAAAGTCAGTCAAAGTCCCTTACCATGTGGCGTATAGGGTGGCACCAATCTCCATAGCCCTCAGCCTCTCACCTATTACATAGCTAGGGTTACAGTGGGGGGCTAGTCCTCTGGTAACCATGAGAGTTTGACTCCCCACTCACATCTGTATTGCAGCATGCCTTGCCAGATGGCAGTAGGTATCATTTTGAATGATGGTCTTTGGTTTGACCTGACCGTGAATAAAACTCACAATCTCCCAATCGAGAGGCAGACACGCTAACCACTAGGCCAACTCGCGGCTAGCTGAAGTGCTTCATTTAAAATCAACTAGCTAGCATCATAAAGAAGTAGCTTAAGTGATGATAAACACATGCACATTTCATAGCCAATACTTAAACCAGTGTTAAAACCCTAGGGGTGAGGGGGTCAACATTTAGGCTTTAGCCTTGTGAACACTGACACACACACACACACACACAGAGCTCAAGCAAACTGCCACATGTTGTTATGGATCAGTGTTTTAATTTTTTTTTCTTTTTTGTTCATGAATTTGTCTTTTTTCCCTTCTCCTCTCTCTCTCAAATCAAAACACTCATTCCATGTTTCCCCATTTTAAAGAAAATGAGGTGTGTCATCTTCGGCAGCCTTTCATTGAGATACTGGCGTCTGTGAGGAATCCACCAATGAAGACTTGTTTACAGTCAGGAATCCTTTGAGAGGGACATGGTTGTTAGCTGACAGGATAAAACAGACATGCATTGAGTAAGGAGGAAAGGAGAAGGGGGAAAAGACAAATACATGAACAAAAAAAAAACTAGTTAAGACAGAGCTCCATAACAACCAGGTAAACTGGAAACAGAACAAAGTAACCTGTGGTTGGTAGAAGAGAGCAACTGGACTTGCTTGAAAAGTCTTGAAGACATTTCGCCTCTCATCTGAAAGGCATCCTCAGTTCTGTCTGTCTAATAGGGAGTATCAAGTATTTATCCTCTCATGGATCATCATAGAATCCGAATCAGAATGCTGATGGCTGCATTGTAGGTGGCTGATAGATGTCTTAGACACCCACCTCTGTTCAGTGATGGTCGTTCCAGGTTGACAAAAATGAACGATCCTCTCTGGCTAAGATGTCCGCCAGTTTTCTGGAAGTCCTCTCATACTCCCGCACCAGTCAAAGGGATCTCATCCCAAAGTGCGTAGAAACATATCTGTGAAGATACTCAGTCATCCAGGTACAAAGTAATCTGTGGTTGGTAGAAGAGAGCAACTGGACTTGCTTGAAAAGTCTTGAAGACATTTCGCCTCTCATCTGAAAGGCATCCTCAGTTCTGTTTGTCTAATAGGGAGTATCAAGTATTTATCCTCTCATGGATCATCATAGAATCATAGAATCTGAATCAGAATGCTGATGTCGACTGGTGCGGGAGTATGAGAGGACTTCCAGAAAACTGGCGGACATCTTAGCCAGAGAGGATCGTTCATTTTTGTCAACCTGGAACGACCATCACTGAACAGAGGTGGGTGTCTATGACATCTATCAGCCACCTACAATGCAGCCATCAGCATTCTGATTCGGATTCTATGATGATCCATGAGAGGATAAATACTTGATACTCCCTATTAGACAGACAGAACTGAGGATGCCTTTCAGATGAGAGGCGAAACGTCTTCAAGACTTTTCAAGCAAGTCCAGTTGCTCTCTTCTACCAACCACAGATTACTTTGTACCTGGATGACTGAGTATCTTCACAGATAAGAACAAAGTAATGTTCTGTTCTGTCTCTGATTGCTTAATAAGTAGGTTACTTTTACTGGTATCAGTCTAAAAGATATTTTTAAAAAAACATGTACAATATTCATACTCGGCCTGAATAAAAATGTATCAATGCATTTCTAATTTTGATACAATTTTGATAATTTTTCTTCACTTCCTCTATTGGCTATTAGTGTTAGCCTAAAATCAAAGGCACAAAGAAAATAATTCAGCTGGGTACACAATTATTATTATTATTATTATTATTATTATTATTATTATTATTATTATAACTTTTACTTAACCAGGTAAAATCTTGTTGAAATTAAAAATCTTTTTCAAGAGAGACCTGGTCAAGAAGGCAGCATACAGCATAAAGTTTCAACAAGCAAACAGACAAAGCAATAATATAATATAGCTAGCATAACATCATGAATAACATCATAAATAAAAAATAGTGGAGAAAAATAATTATATATATGCAGCTGCATTTACTGATGGAGCCAGCTTCCATCCATCAAATTATCTGTAGCCACTTATCCTGTGCAGGCAAGCTGGAGCCTATCCCAGCTGACTATGGGCAAGAGGCAGGGTACAGCCTGGACAAGTCACCAGGTCATCGCAGGGCTGACACAAAGAGACAAACAACCAGACTCACATTCACACCTACGGTCAGAGGTGGAAAGAGTACTAAAATATTATACTCAAGTACAAGTACTGTTACTCTGATGAAATTTTACTTAAGTACAAGTAAAGTTACCAGACAAAAAATCTACTCAAGTAAAAGTAAAAAGTAGATCATTTAAAATGTACTTTGAGTAAAAGTAAAACGTTACTTTTAACAATGGGTGTTTTCTGCCTCCATTGTGCTGTGCAAAAATGAAAAAGAAGAGGAAACAAGGATATATGTACATCTCAACCCAGATGTTTTATTTAAAGGAAGTGTATCAAATTGAATGCTTAGGATAATGCTGCATTAAAACTGAGACAAACAAAAAAGGTCAATACACACAGTCATGTCGTTTACATCGCCCTGACCACACACAAAGCATTGTACACGAAATATGAAAGTGAAATGTTGCACCGAAATCTCGTAGCTTGCCTGTGTGCACTGTGTGTTATTGAACAATTCAATTCAAACATTATTTGTTTTGCTTAGTATTCCTTTCTGGCCTGTTGGATGTAGAATGGTAGGAGGACTGATCACGTCAGGTTGGCGAGCTAACTTGCTTGCATGATTAGCCAACCAAATAACAGACTAGTTACCGTTATGTTACAGTACCAACAGGTTGCTACTTCAACATTAGCAATGCCATCCACTATTTTTGGAATATAACCAGCCTATTGTCAGTTTTACTATGGAAAGGAAACATTATGATGCCAATGACAATACTTACCTCAACATGCTTGCGCAGATTAGACGTCGAATTTTTGTATGCCGCAATGGTTGTCTTCTTGGGCACACATAATCTGCATTGCATAATGAAACTGTCACCCCTTTTCTCTACGAAGCTGAAGTGATCACGTATGTAGGGCCAGGGGTGCACTTCATTACTGGAAGAAATTGCGTTTTCTGCAGGGTCATCCACCACAGGTTCCTCGGTCTCCTCCATGTCCGCAGGGGTGCTTTATCAACACCCGTGGCCCAGGGGCTAGGCCCCTCATAGGCTACCTGTCAACCCTACCCTTACCGTTGGCCAGGAAAACACTCTTATTTTATTTGCAATACGTGTCAAGCATTTACAGTGTAAGCATGTAATTAGCCTAGAAGCCTACGATAGGTTACGTTTGGCTCAGCGTAGCTGCGCAAGGCCCACGCTCACATCGCTCAACACATCCGACCACAGAGGGAGAGAAGAATGTGCGCATTATCATTACAGAGCCGGTTCTGATTATTACCACAGACAGGACAGTGATACTGCGCAACTTTCACGCAGGGGCATGGCCAGAGATAACCACACAAGCGTGCGTGCGCTAATGTAGACCTATGTGTTGTAAACATAAAACACACACACCTACAGACAAGTCCTTTTAAAAAATAAAATACATAAAAATAGCTCGGCAGCATGAAAACAAACATTCACTGCAAGACAAGGTGCCCTAGAATTGCCATCAGTTTTTAATATCTATATGGACTTTGTTGTCAGGATTGCACAGCATGAGATATCAAAACTGTACCCAGATACAGGCTTCAAGTTCAGATATTGCATTCCAAATGAGGTATCCACAAGAGAAATGCGTACAAAAGCACGAGCATCAGGAGAGGGTTGCATAACAGAGATTCTATACGCAGATGATCAGGCCATACTTGCTGGATCCATCGAGGAGCTTCAGAATATTCTTCAGTTGTATGATAAGACCTACACCCGCTTTGGTTTACAAATATCATATGTCAAAACAGAAACAATGGCTTTTAACGTCAATGAGGATATCAAATGTAAACCAAGTATCATTTCCCTTGGCAGCACTAATATTAAAAACGTCCGCACCTTTAAATATCTTGGTTATAATGTCAGCAACTGTGATGAATCCTCACACTTCCTGCATGCTAGGATAAGTGCTGCATTCATGAAATGGAATGAACTGAAACACGTTCTAACCGACCACCGAATACTACTAAAAACCTGTATAAAGTTCCTAGTGGCATGCGTTTGATCTCGTCTCCTGTATAGCACACAGCCATGGCAACTATCATCCAGTGAAATTCACAAAATTGAGGTAGTGTGGCACGGCTTCCTAAGGAAAATGATTAAAGGTGGATATAAACGAAAGAATGCCCCTGACCAAAAGAACACTACAAATGAAGATATAGACTGGAGCTACAAGATGTCCAATGCTGACCTCCGGAAACTGACAGGAACCCAGGATATAAAACTATCCTGCTACGTACAACAACTAAAATATATTGCTCACGTTTGCCGGATGGGCAATAACCAAGTGCAAAAGCAGCTCCTGTTTGACAAAAATGGTTACAAATGGACGAAATGGGAAAATCTGCTGGGCATAGACACCCAACAGATAAGACGTATGATGATGGACAAATCAAACTTTGAGCAACTGCTGCAACTGCTACAGCAGAAGCACGCCTAGAGAGTTTAACTTTTGACAGGGGAACATGATGATGATGATGAAGGTACTTGGCTCGGCGGCCACATGAAACGTAAACACCATGGACAGCGGCCAAACTCATAACTCTACAGACCGAAATACACGAAACCGAGTCCTACTAGGGTCTATTTTACCGATCCATGTTCAAGCATCATGCAAGTCTTCCTTCTCCTTGAATAAGACCATGCATTCAACTGCCTTTTTGACATGACTGCATCGAAATACCACTTGCAACAATATTTCACGCACTCCATCAAGAAAAAAGTTAAACATGATGAACACGGGCATACTGTTTTGAGCATACGATTTTTTAAAAAGAAACTAGCTACATCAAAGTCCTTCAATAAACCCATCCTTTAGCGCAAATGAGCTTAACCTAGTTCAAAGCATGACGCTAGCAGTAGCTGCATAAGGCAAAATCATGTGGGCCTTTCGTCAACAACAAGCCACGGCGGGCAAACATTAATAATCAAGTGTCCTTACCTTAAAACATTGTCTTGACCACAGAACTTCTCAAGTATTTCACTTAAATCCACACGGGTTAACAACACACCCAACACAGCTAGCGAGAAATGTGGATCTGCGCTAGCTTTGTATTGCTATTCCCCTCAGTATGCTTACTCTGTCTGCTGCCCGAACTGTGACAATTATAGGCTACAATCTTTTCATCAATTTCTTCAGTAGATGCCATTTTAGACATTTTATTATCCCCATCGAAATATGCTATTATACTAACAGGATTATAACTCAAATCACACGACACGTATTCAAATCACAACTGATTTATTTTACTGTTGGACAGATCATAGCATATCTAGCCTAGCTGCACATAGCCTAGCTGCTGGTAGGCTGATAACTGATAAGTAGCTGATATTCTGAACAGATTGGTGATCCTTACCTTAAAAAAGTCTGTGACTTTAGGCAATGATTCTATCATTACCTGCATCTCTCTCTTTTTTCCTTTTATGCGCCCCGCTAACATGTGAACGCTTCATCTTTCAAAGCCTCTAAATTTGTGTCTCAGTAGTCTGCAGTCTTTGGCGTGCTTTCATGCGTGACGTTACATTTTGTTACATTTTATTCTGGTACAGTTGTGGGTGTTCGTTTCGTGAACCACATCCACCATGTCTCTTACAGCAGGCTACTGTGCGCTCATTTATTTCTAACCTTATTTCTATCTGTACATTAATGTAGGCCCACGATTCCGACAGTTTATTATTTTATTAATATTACAAGGCCCCTGATTGGCTGTGGCCCAGGGGTTTGAGCCCCCCGAAGCCCCCCCCTTAAAGCACTGGTGCATGTCCGCCATCGTCTGTGTGAGACTCGCGCGCGTGACAACTGTCCTTCCCGTGATTCATTTCCAGAACGCATTTCCCCTTCTCCGTTTTAGCCTTTTTTAATTTTTTATTTATTTATTTTTTACTCAGTAACGGTTGTGATGTAAAATGTACCGAAGTACACTACTTAAAAGAAAACATACTTAAGTAAAACTAAAAGTACACTCTTTAAAAATTACTTGAAAAAGTATAAGTACACAAAAAAGCTACTCAAGTACAGTAACGTGAGTAATGTAATTTGTTACTTTCCACCTCTGCCTACGGTCAATTTAGAGCCACCAATTAGCCTAACCTGCATGTCTTTGGACTGTGGGGGAAACCGGAGCACCCGGAGGAAACCCATGCAGACATGGGAGAACATGCAAACTGGGCTGGGCTTGAACCCAGGCCCTTCTTGCTGTGAGGCAACAGTGCTAACCACTACACCACCAGCCAGCTTCCAGATCTTTTAAAAAACTGATTTACAACCAGAGGTGGAAAGTAACGAATTACATTACTCGCGTTACTGTACTTGAGTAGCTTTTTTGTGTACTTATACTTTTTCAAGTAATTTTTAAAGAGTGTACTTTTACTTTTACTTAAGTATGTTTTCTTTTAAGTAGTGTACTTTGGTACATTTTACATCACAACCGTTACTGAGTAAAAAAAATAAATAAATAAAAAATTAAAAAAGGCTAAAACGGAGAAGGGGAAATGCGTTCTGGAAATGAATCACGGGAAGGACAGTTGTCACGCGCGCGAGTCTCACACAGACGATGGCGGACATGCACCGGCGCTTTAAGGTGGGGGGCTTCGGGGGGCTCAAGCCCCTGGGCCACAGCCAATCAGGGGCCTTGTAATATTAATAAAATAATAAACTGTCGGAATCGTGGGCCTACATTAATGTACAGATAGAAATAAGGTTAGAAATAAATGAGCGCACAGTAGCCTGCTGTAAGAGACATGGTGGATGTGGTTCGCGAAACGAACACCCACAACTGTACCAGAATAAAATGTAACAAAATGTAATGTCACGCACGAAAGCGCGCCAAAGACTGCAGACTACTGAGACACAAATTTAGAGGCTTTGAAAGATGAAGCGTTCACATGTTAGCGGGGCGCATAAAAGGAAAAAAAGAGAGAGATGCAGGTAATGATAGAATCGTTGCCTAAAGTCACAGACTTTTTTAAGGTAAGGATCACCAATCTGTTCAGAATATCAGCTACTTATCAGTTATCAGCCTACCAGCAGCTAGGCTATGTGCAGCTAGGCTAGATATGCTATGATCTGTCCAACAGTAAAATAAATCAGTTGTGATTTGAATACGTGTCGTGTGATTTGAGTTATAATCCTGTTAGTATAATAGCATATTTCGATAGGGATAATAAAATGTCTAAAACGGCATCTACTGAAGAAATTGATGAAAAGGTTGTAGCCTATAATTGTCACAGTTCGGGCAGCAGACAGAGTAAGCATACTGAGGGGAATAGCAATACAAAGATAGCGCAGATCCACATTTCTCGCTAGCTGTGTTGGGTGTGTTGTTAACCCGTGTGGATTTAAGTGAAATACTTGAGAAGTTCTGTGGTCAAGACAATGTTTTAAGGTAAGGACGCTTGATTATTAATGTTTGCCCGCCGTGGCTTGTTGTTGACGAAAGGCCCACATGATTTTGCCTTATGCAGCTACTGCTAGCGTCATGCTTTGAACTAGGTTAAGCTCATTTGCGCTAAAGGATGGGTTTATTGAAGGACTTTGATGTAGCTAGTTTCTTTTTAAAAAATCGTATGCTCAAAACAGTATGCCCGTGTTCATCATGTTTAACTTTTTTCTTGATGGAGTGCGTGAAATATTGTTGCAAGTGGTATTTCGATGCAGTCATGTCAAAAAGGCAGTTGAATGCATGGTCTTATTCAAGGAGAAGGAAGACTTGCATGATGCTTGAACATAGATCGGTAAAATAGACCCTAGTAGGACTTGGTTTCGTGTATTTCAGTCTGTAGAGTTATGAGTTTGGCCGCTGTCCATGGTGTTTACGTTTCATGTGGCCGCCGAGCCAAGTACCTTCATCATCATGTTCCCCCATCAAAAGTTAAACTCTCTAGGCGTGCTTCTGCTGTAGCAGTTGCAGCAGTTGCTCAAAGTTTGATTTGTCCATCATCATACGTCTTATCTGTTGGGTGTCTATGCCCAGCAGATTTTCCCATTTCGTCCATTTGTAACCATTTTTGTCAAACAGGAGCTGATTTTGCACTTGGTTATTGCCCATCCGGCAAACGTGAGCAATATATTTTAGTTGTTGTACGTAGCAGGATAGTTTTATATCCTGGGTTCCTGTCAGTTTCCGGAGGTCAGCATTGGACATCTTGTAGCTCCAGTCTATATCTTCATTTGTAGTGTTCTTTTGGTCAGGGGCATTCTTTCGTTTATATCCACCTTTAATCATTTTCCTTAGGAAGCCGTGCCACACTACCTCAATTTTGTGAATTTCACTGAATGATAGTTGCCATGCCTGTGTGCTGTACAGGAGACGAGATCGAACGCATGCCACTAGGAACTTTATACGGGTTTTTAGTAGTATTCGGTGGTCGGTTAGAACGTGTTTCAGTTCATTCCATTTCATGAATGCAGCACTTATCCTAGCATGCAGGAAGTGTGAGGATTCATCACAGTTGCTGACATTATAACCAAGATATTTAAAGGTGCGGACATTTTTAATATTAGTGCCGCCAAGGGAAATGATACTTGGTTTACATTTGATATCCTCATTGATGTCAAAAGCTATTGTTTCTGTTTTGACATATGATATTTGTAAACCAAAGCGGGTGTAGGTCTTATCATACAACTGAAGAATATTCTGAAGCTCCTCGATGGATCCAGCAAGTATGGCCTGATCATCTGCGTATAGAATCTCTGTTATGCAACCCTCTCCTGATGCTCATGCTTTCGTACGCATTTCTCTTGTGGATACCTCATTTGGAATGCAATATCTGAACTTGAAGCCTGTATCTGGGTACAGTTTTGATATCTCATGCTGTGCAATCCTGACAACAAAGTCCATATAGATATTAAAAACTGATGGCGATTCTAGGGCACCTTGTCTTGCAGTGAATGTTTGTTTTCATGCCGCTGAGCTATTTTTATGTATTTTATTTTTTAAAAGGACTTGTCTGTAGGTGTGTGTGTTTTTATGTTTACAACCCATAGGTCTACATTAGCACACGCGCGCTTGTGTGGTTATCTCTGGCCATGCCCCTGCGTGAAAGTTACGCAGTATCACTGTCCTGTCCGTGGTAATAATCAGAACCGGCTCTGTAATGATAATGCGTGCGTTCTTCTCTCCCTCTGTGGTCGGATGTGTTGAGCGATGTGAGCGTGGGCCTTGCGCAGCTACGCTGAGCCAAACGTAACCTATCGTAGGCTTCTAGGCTAATTACGCGCTTACACTGTAAATGCTTGACATGTATTGCAAATAAAATAAGAGTGTTTTCCTGGCCAATGGTAAGGGTAGGGTTGACAGGTAGCCTATGAGGGGCCTAGCCCCTGGGCCACGGGTGTTGATAAAGCGCCCCTGCGGACATGGAGGAGACCGAGGAACCTGTGGTGGACGACCCTGCAGAAAACGCAATTTCTTCCAGTAATGAAGTGCACCCCTGGCCCTACATACATGATCACTTCAGCTTCGTAGAGAAAAGGGGTGACAGTTTCATTATACAATGCAGATTATGTGTGCCCAAGAAGACAACCATTGCAGCATACAAAAATTTGACGTCTAATCTGCGCAAGCATGTTGAGGTAAGTATTGTCATTGGCATCATAATCACGGGCGCAGATAGAGGGTGGGACGGGTGGGATTCGTCCCACCCAGATTTAAATTCACCTCGTATGGTCCCCCCCACTTATAGGGAGGAAAAAACGTCTATGCTGTCTTTCTTTGCATAAGACAAACCTCACGGAAAAATCAAAAGACTAATTACCATTCGGTTTATTGAGGTGCACAGCAGTGTATACATAGTTGCAACAACTCACATAAAACAAAAAAAAGACTGATATTCGGTTGGTTGAGCTGCGCAGACTGCACAGGTTGCGAGCTCGAGCTTGGTTGCTATGGTTACCCACAACAAGTTTGACAGGCATATCGGGGTTGGGGTTGGTTTGCTGGCAGCTTTGTCCCCCCCGGTTTTTTGTCCCCCCCAGTTCAAAAAACGTATCTGCGCCCTTGATCATAATGTTTCCTTTCCATAGTAAAACCGACAATAGGCTGGTTATATTCCAAAAATAGTGGATGGCATTGCTAATGTTGAAGTAGCAACCTGTTGGTACTGTAATATAACGGTAACTAGTCTGTTATTCGGTTGGCTAATCATGCAAGCAAGTTAGCTCGCCAACCTGACGTGATCAGTCCTCCTACCATTCTACATCCAACAGGCCAGAAAGGAATACTAAGCAAAACAAATAATGTTTGAATTGAATTGTTCAATAACACACAGTGCACACAGGCAAGCTACGAGATTTCGGTGCAACATTTCACTTTCATATTTCGTGTACAATGCTTTGTGTGTGGTCAGGGCGATGTAAACGACATGACTGTGTGTATTGACCTTTTTTGTTTGTCTCAGTTTTAATGCAGCATTATCCTAAGTATTCAATTTGATACACTTCCTTTAAATAAAACATCTGGGTTGAGATGTACATATATCCTTGTTTCCTCTTCTTTTTCACTTTTGCACAACACAATGGAGGCAGAAAACACCCATTGTTAAAAGTAACGTTTTACTTTTACTCAAAGTACATTTTAAATGATCTACTTTTTACTTTTACTTGAGTAGATTTTTTGTCTGGTAACTTTACTTGTACTTAAGTAAAATTTCATCAGAGTAACAGTACTAGTACTTGAGTATAATATTTTAATACTCTTTCCACCTCTGTTTACAACCCCGATTACAAAAAAGTTGGGACAAATTACAAATTGTAAATAAAAACGGAATGCAATGATGTGGAAGTTTCAAAAAGCCATATTCTATTCAGAATACAACATAGATGGCATATCAAATGTTTAAACTGAGAAAATGTATCATTTAAAGAGAAAAATTAGGTGATTTTAAATTTCATGACAATAACACATCTCAAAAAGTTGGGACAAGGCCATGTTTACCATTGTGAGACATCCCCTTTTCTCTTTACAACAGTCTGTAAACATCTGGGGACTGAGGAGACAAGTTGCTCAAGTTTAGGGATAGGAATGTAAACCCATTCTTGTCTAATGTAGGATTCTAGTTACTCAACTGTCTTAGGTCTTTTTTGTCGTATCTTCCATTTTATGATGCACCAAATGTTTTCTATGGGTGAAAGATCTGGACTGCAGGCTGGCCAGTTCAGTACCCGGACCCTTCTTCTACACAGCCATGATGCTGTAATTGATGCAGTATGTGGTTTGGCATTGTCATGTTGGAAAATGCAAGGTCTTCCCTGAAAGAGACGTTGTCTGGATGGGAGCACATGTTGCTCTAGAACCTGGATATACCTTTCAGCATTGATGGTGTCTTTCCAGATGCGTAAGCTGCCCATGCCACACGCACTAATGCAACCCCATACCATCAGAGATGCAGGCTTCTGAACTGAGCGCTGATAACAACTTAGGTCGTCCTTCTCCTCTTTAGTCCGAATGACACGACGTCCCTGATTTCCATAGAGAACTTCAAATTTTGATTCGTCTGACCACAGAACAGTTTTCCCCTTTGCCACAGTCCATTTTAAATGAGCCTTGGCCCAGAGAAGACGTCTGTGCTTCTGGATCATGTTTAGATACGGCTTCTTTGAACTATAGAGTTTTAGCTGGCAACAGCGGATGGCACGGTGAATTGTGTTCACAGATAATGTCCTCTGGAAATATTCCTGAGCCCATTTTGTGCTTTCCAATACAGAAGCATGCCTGTATGTGATGCAGTGCCGTCTAAGGGCCCGAAGATCACGGGCACCCAGTATGGTTTTCCGGACTTGACCCTTACGCACAGAGATTCTTCCAGATTCTCTGAATCTTTTGATGATATTATGCACTGTAGATGATCACATGTTCAAACTCTTTGCAATTTTACACTGTCGAACTCCTTTCTGATATTCCTCCACTATTTGTCGGCACAGAATTAGGGGGATTGGTGATCCTCTTCCCATCTTTACTTCTGAGAGCCGCTGCCACTCCAAGATGCTCTTTTTATACCCAGTCATGTTAATGACCTATTGCCAATTGACCTAATGAGTTGCAATTTGGTCCTCCAGCTGTTCCTTTTTTGTACCTTTAACTTTTCCAGCCTCTTATTGCCCCTGTCCCAACTTTTTTTGAGATGTGTTGCTGTCATGAAATTTCAAATGAGCCAATATTTGGCATGAAATTTCAAAATGTCTCACTTTCGACATTTGATATGTTGTCTATGTTTTATTGTGAATACAATATCAGTTTTTGAGATTTGTAAGTTATTGCATTCCATTTTTATTTACAATTTGTACTTTGTCCCAATTTTTTTGGAATCGGGGTTGTAAATCTTCCTAGGATAACCAGTTCAGCTAGATTGAGGTCCTCTTCTGCAGTGTCCCATGCTGAAGGGGCAGGATAATTATATCCTTTTTTGCCCAGTTCCATTCGGTCATAAAGAACAGCCAACTGAAAGCTGTTTTTAGCGCATAGGACATATTGACTACGTGCATTTGAAAGATAGGAATAAAGATAAGAGGGAACAAGTCTTTGCAGTGATTTAAATAAATGTGAGCCAATTAGTCTGCCATTTGTGTGCCATTAGTGTTCGTCATTTGTGAACAGCATAAGTCTGGCCTTTTTTTTTGCTTTAGTACCAACTTATTTTGCACAGATGGGACTGGATAATGTCAAATACAGATTGCAGAGGCTCAAGGGATTGAACAGCTGATGAAGAAGAGCAAAAAATGGCAGAGATGGGAAGTAATGAAGTACACATACTTCATTACTATACTTAAGTAGATTATTCAGGTATCTGTACTTTAGCTATTTAAGAAAGTGCAGGTTTGCCTCCTTCTACATGTACACAACAACCCCCAAATATATAATATAATATAATATAATATAATATAATATAATATAATATAATATAATATAATATAATATAATATAATATAATATAATATAATATACTGCTGCAACCCTGTAGGACAGGATAAGCGGCTACAGATGATGGATAATATTGGCCGGCTTTTTTCATGATCGATCAGATATATTCCATTATGAAATATATCTGATAGACCATGAAAAAAGCCATCCAATATTATTATTATTATTATTATTATTATTATTATTATATACACTGTAAAAAGTCTGCAGTTACAACAACTTAAAAAAAAGTCAACATTCTGCATACAGATTTTTGATTTAACAGAACTTTTGGATAGAAACTCAGATCACTGAGTTTGCATAATTGAAGTCATAAATTGACAAAACACTTTCAACACAGCAACTACAACAGCTTTTGAAGTTCCCTGTACTTTATATTCTGACTTGCTATAATATCAAATTGTGTTTTTCCAGGAATCACAAATGGGGGTTTGTATGGCTTACAAATCTGTTTTTGTATTTAATGCTCATGATTATTCTCAACATTTTGCATTTGCAAAATGATTGAGATTTGGGAACACTAAAGCTATTTACACATCACATTACAAAAACAGCTTGTACACCAACACATTTTTTGCTCAAAGAATCTGAGTTTTATTCACACTTTGAAAGTTGTGAGAAGTGACAAAAGACCATTTCACATATTTTTGTACAAACAGCAAAATAATGTAGTCAATAATACAAATAATAATACTTTTTAAATAAAAAAAACACAGATCATTCAGACAGATCACTTGAAAAACACTAATCTGTCAAAAAAGTACCACAAACAGCACTTAAAGGTTCCCAACAAACCTAAGATTTGTATTGCTTGCACAGCAAAAATGAACATTTTCTAAATTTAAGTTTCTTCTTCTTCAGACCCCTTCAGAAATATCAAACTGTGAAGAGGTACCATAAACTTAAGAGTTCCTCTGATGGCTTGGCATTCACAGCAAATTTTAAATGTGGATATCAAATAAACATCAAATAAACAGGTATTGCTTATTTTCAGCAGCAATAATGAACAATTCAAACATGTGAACACCCACCTAGAAACCTTCAGACATTTCTGCTAAAGTTTACCATTAAGCAGTGAGCCGCTTACCGCAAGAGTTTATTTTTGAAAGACTGAACTCTTGCTGAGCAGTCATCACCAAGTCCCAAGAAGACTTTCTGAATCACCTCGCGTGTATTTCAACTCTTTACGGTACTGAAAATTGAGAGCATACAAGAGGCCAAAAAAAAGTGCAAATGCATTTGGCAAATCATGGATGTTTTGCATTACCACAATCTCTTCTAGTATGATGGCATAGTCTTCAGTGTGTGGTGAGGAAGCGGAGGCCCCAACATCATCTTCAACCACAGTCAGGATGGCCATCTTCACACCTTTTGTGTAGCCTTCTTCTGGATCAGTGTTCTGTTGAGCACCTACAAGCAAAAATGAATGTTCACATTTAAGAGCATAAAACGATGTGGAGCTTATGAAGTTATGTCACTTTAAAGCGATAGTCTGGAGTATTTCCAACCATAGCCCTGTTGTTCGAGCTAACCGAGTACTGTCGGTAGGAAGAGGAATCAGAATTTGGTACAACCTAGACCAAATAACGAATCAACAGCTTATGCTAACTGAATGGTATCGTAGGAAATTAAACTGAAAGTGAGCTTATGGTGCCATTCAGTTAGTGTAAGCTGCTAGTTCACATTTGCTATGTTGTACCAAATTCTCTCGTTCTTCCTACTGACAGCACTCAGTGAGCTCGAACAACAGGGATATGGTTGGAAATACTCCAGACTATCGCTTTAAGTTGTCAAAACATGTACTTACCAAGCATGTCTTCAGAATCTTCTCTGCTCCATAGTCCCTCAGAAACAAAGGGAGGCCTCTAAGTGCCACAGTGCATGGAAATGTCCGTTGTTTGAAAAAAAGCACAAAACAAAACCGACAGAAGTAATTCTATTTCATGTCAATAAATAGCCTAACTTACACATTCAAAAATAACAGAATTAAAGTAATATAGAGTGGTAGAATTACTTAAAGTGTAACACCGGCGCTGAAGCAACTAAGGGTCTCTTTCAGCATGTGCAAAAGTCAAACTTTCGTTGAAAAGCAAATTACATCGGTGGCTGGGTTTTTACGTTTGATCGCCAACCCAAATGGCTTTCAATGAGCGTACCAGTGCCACTTGGCCAGATGCATCCAAATCACTATTTTTAAAATACTAAAAAGGCTCAACATAGAATGACACTTCAGTTGTAGCACGGGTACGCTCATTGAAAGGCATTGTAGGCTGTAAATGCAAATGGTGGTCAAGCTAACGACAATTTTGCTTTTAAATGAAAGTTTAACTCATGCACATGCTGAAAAAGACCCTTAATTGCCTCAGTGCTGGTGTTACGCTTTAATTTACTACATTTACATGATTTTATCATCCGCTTATCCAGCGAGTCAAAGAGTGTTTGCATGTCTTCACCAAAATATGCTCTTCTTATTCTGACGATCTTGAGGAGTTTTGGGGTGTGTGTCTCAATAGCATCCAGGAATGTTCGCTTCAGGTTAACCATTGTTAATCTCTGAAACTCACAGTTCACCCATAGAAGACAAAAAGTGATAGTTTATTTAGTTAAAACTGTTTATGAAGGCTATAAGAAAGTGAGTGAAAGTGTTAGAGAGATCATGAGAGGGACTGAAATAGGAAATCAGACAGTGTCACCAAGGAAATAAGTTGGAGAAAATGTTTTGGAAGAAAGAAGCAGACAGTAAGCGTTAACATGAGAAGTACACTGACCTGATACTCCAGGAAGAGTGCTGGCCATCTATTTTTCACCAGTTCAACATGTGGTTCCTGTTCAACAATTCCCTTCCTTCGCAAGGAAAATGTGCGATCCATAGCTTCACTGACAAAAGTTATGTTAGGATTCCTTTTTTCCATCTCAACTGTCATTGACTCATGATCCTTTTTCCAGCGGGTGGTTAGGAAGGAAATTAACCTCGGCTCTTCTTGCTTTTTTGAAACTGGGTCTACCTTCTTCACGGTTTCCCCTCCTTTCATTCACTTTAACTTCTTCACAGCCAGCATTGCACAGCTTCTGACGGTAGTTTCCAATCTTGAATGCAATACTCATTCTCCATCCATTCCACCCATTTCCGGTTCCTGGTTCACGGAGACAGGGATGTTTGTTTACAAGAGCCATTGCTACTGAATCTAGTTCTGATCTGTCTGGATATGTAGTCACCTCAAACACAGCTTGTGCAATTTTACCTAGTATTTCACCTTTGATGTATCTTGTGATGTCGAGCAGAGTGCCTTGTAGACATCATTTCCCTTTTGGAGGCGCAATTCAACATCATAGGAGAAGGTTGGTATTGGAAAAGTAGATGGCCATGGAGAACTCTGTCTAGAAACACTAAGTCCTGTAGATGTACTAGGAGACTCAGATGAACATGGAGGTGATGCTGTATCCAGTGAGGACAGCGACACTTGAACATCCACTTGAACATCGGATGACAAAGACACAGACTCAAGGTGTGAAAACCTTCTCTCTAAAGCCCCTTTCCATGATGCATCTAAAGATGCAGCCTTTACAACTTTCACACTCTCAACATGGATACGGTTGCTGAATAGATATGAATCAAGGTGATATGCAACCATTAACTGGTGTTTGGATGCCAGGGTGACTAGAACGTTCTTGAAATTTTGGGTATCATGGACAACCTTTTTAAAAAAACTGTTTTGCCTCAAAACGCATTGTCCATAATTCAACCAAGGGACCAAAACCCCTAATAAGATGTGCATAGTGGTCTAAATAATGACGTTTGGGCCGTAAGCGCAGCTCAGAAAAAGTTCCAAGTAGCAAGCTACGATGATCTGCTATTTTAGTTTCCAAATAATCCAGCGAGCTCTCAGAAAATTTTGAGCTAACGACAATTTCAGTAATATCTTTAAGATATTTCCCATGCTGGTTCATTTTCTGGCACACGATCACCTATCCTAAGAGGTAATAACCTTAGCAAAGACCAGTTTTCATGGCCATTGCCCCAGGCTGTACTTCTCAAAAAGCTGGATTTGGGTATTTTGTGTGGTTTGTTATCTTTGTCATAGTACTTGTATGGGAATGACATTATAGAGTGCTTAACATCATCGAAGGAAATTAATTTCTTCCTTATAAGTTCTTTGAGACACAAGGTCAATTCAACAGGCACTATCCCCTCAAAGAGATCGTGCAGAATGTCGGGAGGAAAGCCTGTGATGGGGTGGAAATAGGCCAAGTGTTTACTTAAAGCACACTCAACTTTAACACCACAAATGGCGTTGTTGCCCGGAAGCCTTCTCACCAGTAAATCGTGCTGCTCAGGAGTCCTCGGCAGAAAATCACAACAAGGAGTTTCTTTCAGAGTGTCTCGACTGATCAGACAGAATCTGCAGAAATTGGCAACAGAAAAACTTTCTTGAAAGCCAGCCAATTCATGTGCTGCCAAATTATCGGCACAAACACAAAAAATGGTTCCTTTCACATTGTGACGCTTTGCCTCAACATATAGTCCTTCCTTTTCAAAGACAGAAATGTCGCTCAATAATGGGGCAAGGAATCTGTCAAATCCAAACAGCTTCACATCATCACTCTTGCCAAGAGCAGCTAACTGAATAGTTGGCAAAGACGAACGGAACTTTGCTGGTAAATTCAGCGGTACCCAATATATTGCTGTGATTTTGTGTTTTTTTCTGGAAGTACCCAATGGATTACAAATTTCAAAATCGTCAATGTAAA
This sequence comes from Neoarius graeffei, assembly GCF_027579695.1. Classification (NCBI taxonomy): domain Eukaryota; kingdom Metazoa; phylum Chordata; class Actinopteri; order Siluriformes; family Ariidae; genus Neoarius; species Neoarius graeffei. The sequence goes on from NC_083594.1 coordinate 18,641,036, forward strand.
GGGCTAAAGCAAAGCTAGACTCTTCTTCTCCTAACAGTTTATTGCATTGTCCATCTCTGAATGACTGGATAAAACCAGTCAGAGTCTCTCCAGTGAAATTAATATTTTGTGCAACATCCTGGCAGCCAAGTAGGCACTCGAGCATTTGCAAAACTGGAACATATACAAAGGACTTCTTTGCCACTCTTTCAAAAAGATACTCTACTGGTTGTACTACTGGAAAGTTTATGTCATAGTAACTGTAATCTGTAAGCGGTAATCTGTAGCAAGAGCTCCTTTTGCTTTAGTACTCTCATACAAAAGGTTGACTCTAAGAACGGTTTCTATCACTTCCTGGACAACAGCGTCATCAACTTCGTGGTTGTGTCTAGAAAGCACCTCTCTTACATTTTGATGTGCATGCGGTCTTGATGAATGAACAATGTCATTCAACTTCTCAATAATTGTCTGAGTAGCCTGTCCTGAAATATGTAAAACTGTCTGCATGAAAAAGCAAAGCAAGTTTATGCTGTAGAGTAGGTGCATCTACTCCGTCATCACAACTAACTGCTGATGTACTAACTGCTGATGTAGAGGGAATTTGGTCATCACAAGCTATCTCTCCATCTGGCTCCTGGTCTACAAGACCAGTTTCTGTCTCCACAAAATCAGTTTCAACTGAAGTCCTTAAATCTTTCACAGTGTGGTGTTTGAGACCTACTTCTGTGACTACTGAAAGTAGATAGCAAATTGCTTTTGAAGTCACAATTTACAAATCAGAATCACTTTTATTGCCAGGTATGTGAACACACACAAGGAATTTGACTCCGGTTTCACTTAGCTCTCTTAGTACAAACAGATAAAAAAAAAAGCATAGACAAAAAACAAAACAAAAAGCTATGTATACAGTGTGCACAGAATGACGGTATGAGTGTGCAGATATTTCACAGTTGATGTGACTGATATTGAGTCCGGTTTTAGCTGTTCATCACAGAGACAGCCTGATGGAAAAAACTGTTCTTGTGTCTGGTTGTTTTTCTGTACAGTGATCTGTAGCGTCTCCCAGAAGGGAGAAGTTTAAACAATTTGTGACCAGGGTGTGATGGGTCTGCAGAGATGTTACCTGCCCGTTTCCTGACTCTGGACAGGTACAGGTCTTGGATGGAGGGCAGGCTGACACCAGTAATTTTCTCTGCAGACCTTATTGTCTGTTGCAGTCTGTTCTTGTCCTGCTTGGTGACCGATCCAAACCAAACAGTGATGGAAGAGCAGAGAACAGACTGAATGATGGCAGAGTAGAACTGTGTCAGCAGCTCCTTAGACAGGTTGAGCTTCCTGAGCTGGCGCAGAAAGTACAACCTCTGCTGGGCCTTTTTGATGATGGTGACTGTGTTGGTCTCCCATTTCAGGTCCCGGGAGATTGTGGAGCCCAGAAACCTGAAGGTTTCAACAGCAGTCACATTGTTGGTGGTGATGGTGATGGGCGGTGGGGGGCTCCTCCTAAAGTCCACTGTCATCTCCACAGTTTTGAGCGTATTCAGCTCCAGATTGTTCTGTCTGGTGACTCCTTAAAAGTAATCCTAAATGACTAAAAACCTGCTTTTCATTGCAAACATCCCTGAAATCACACAACTTGCATGTAAATGTTGAATTCTAGACATGTTTAGGGTTTTTTGTATGAAACTTGGAGGGATGACACCTTAACAAACCGGAGGTTTTAAAAGAGCAGACGCGGTCGTTGAAAAAAAGTGCCAGAGGGCTCCTTCCCGACTGTGGTGTATGCTATGGTGTCTCAGAAGAGTTTCTGTGTTGTGATATGAGAATGAACAAAACTTGCACTGCATCAGGCTGCTTCACTAGGAGAAATGTAAAATTAAAAGAAATGTTAATAGAACGATAGACATGACTGATGGAGAAAATGCTACTATATATGTAAAGAATAATGTATGAAACTGCCAAGTAATATATAACCTCATATGCAAACACCAGCAGACATGCCGGCTCTTGTGGTCATCTGCTACAAGTAATGCAAGAATGACAACTAAACTTCGTCTTTTTCACAAGATTTTTTTTCAACTGTTATTACCATTCACAAATGCCATGCAACACGAATGCAACAAAGACTTCCATCAAAAAAAAAAAGTGTGGCTAGCAACCTAGCAAGAATCAAATTGGCTAGCACACATGGTGTTTATGTTCACCAAACAATTCTGCTGAAGCATAAACTTTGCCCCTTTCGTCTGCTGAAACGCACCACAAACAAAACAACATGCTTTAAATAGCCTGAAGAAATTGTTTTATCCTTAAAATATTAAACTACTACACTGCGCTTTAGATTTTTGATTTTCACCTCATGCGTAAGCTAGTCTCACATCTACACTGCTACAATTTCGCACTTTCAAACCACGGCAGTCAATGGCAGATTTTATCTACTAAACGACGTCAGTTATATAAGAAGTTTGTTTGGTGAGGCAAGGTGTGGTGTGATGGCGTTTAGCATGTGTATGTCCGCGTTTGTTATTTGAATTGACAGGACCAATTTTTAGCTTGCAGTCAAGCTGACTTAACCCTACAGACTAGCGTGCACACTTGCTTGCTAACCACCTGTTAGGAGATCGTTAACATGTAATATTATAGCTAACAGACAGTGCTTTTAAGTTTACCTGATTCTGTAAACTCAAGCGTGTCAGCTAAAACACACCACAAAAGTGATACGCAATAACAACATACACTTTAACTAATGCGACCTTAGCAGTATTATTATATCATTTGCAAGTTTCGTCGATTACTAGTGTCGACTGCAAAATTTCACCTGCACCTATATTGATTTCCTTCCCCTTGAGGAAACGTTAGCTATGTTAGCGGTTAAATGCGGCAAATGTTAACTGGCTAGCTAGTAAAAACCCCACCTAATAACGGAACATGATGTTTTTGGGTCAGTCTCATGTTATTCTTTTTAAACACAGCGGTCTAGGTCTTAATACAGAGATACTAAAAGTTATTACAGAGGTTTCATTCAACAGAACTAGGGTTTAAGGGTTCTCTACCTTGAGCATGGACTGTGAACTTACCGAACACTCGCCTCCAGAAGTGGAATCCAATGGTGCATGCGTCATCTTCTTTCAAAGAAGTTGCCAGAACTTTGCCCAGCAATTAATTAGTACTAACTTACATATTGTATTTCTCTAAACTTTCCAGCACAAGTTTTCCCAATGTAACAAGATCGCAAGTTAGGACAACTTTCATCTGAAAGACTTATCTTTCTTAATTAGTTCTTCAAGTTAAGGCCACTATTTCCTAAGTTTAATTTTTTATAGTGTACATATTCTCCTCATATCAGCATTCTCAAAGGCCAATGTGAGCTTACCCACGACTCGGGGCTGTTAACATGGCAGTCCAGTTACCTTCTAGTTGGTGTAGCATTCAGCAGTAGTGTTAGTGAAGACGAATGCAAGCTTACCCACGACTTGGTGCTGTTAGCACAGCAGTCCAGTTACCTTCTAGCTGGTGTAGTGTTACCGAAGGCCAGTGCTAGTGCAGCCCAATGCTAGCGCAGTCAAGCTGAATATTATTATTATTTTCCCGATGTAATTTACTTAGTTACTTTTAAAATTAACATTGACAACTACACACAACGGAGTGACTTGGCAGCCAAAATTCTCTTAAAATCTCCTGCTTTTAATGCAGCAAACCTTGTGGCCATGTTTGTGTACAAACTGTCACAGTCACTCACTAGCGTGAAAGTTTTACATCTCCATGTCTCTTTTCCAGTTTTTCAATTTCCGTTGGTATGTTTTTCTCTTGTAAATATGCATGAAGAATATATAATGAAGCTTTGGTAGTCTTTCAGGTGTTCAGCACGTCTTTAATTTCAGTTTTCAGTTTATTTATTTAGTGCTTAAACCTAGCACTGGATTAGCCTCGTCTTCTCTCTCTCCCAGCCGACAAAGAAATGATTGTGCACATGCGCAGCAGAAAAGTTTTGTCATTGGATCTTCGCATGAGCTCCGACATGTGATGTCCTGTTGTATTGACTTTATAACAATATTGCACGCTCATTCACCATTGGGGAGAGTGGTGTAATACATAAGGATAAGTGATAACAATATTGCATGCCATCAATAAACCCACTAGAAGGGAACAGAATACATATTTTTATTCCATGGAAAAAGTGTCCCGTATGTATAATAATTCCTGATATTTCATTCTGATGAGGTCACTCCCAGAGTTTTCCCTCTGACTTGTCGCACGTTGTCAAAATGGTGAACCAGCTCAAAATTCAAATTCCTTTGATTAACTTACATATTTTTTTGTGGATGTGTTGATATAATATAAAAATCATTACACTGTAGCACAAAGACATGAAGTTTATCTTCTGGTGTTGAAAATATTTTCACTCATTCGCTTCGCTTACTCGTGAATATCTTCACAACTTCGTATATTCACGCAACCATGTAATATCTTCTATATTATCTATCCATCCATCCATCCATCCATTATCTGTAGCCACTTATCCTGTTTTACAGGATCGCGAGCAAGCTGGAGCCTATCCCAGCTGACTATGGGCAAGAGGCAGGGTACACCCTGGACAAGTCGTCAGGTTATCGCAGGGCTGACACAGAGACAAACAACCATTCACACTCACATTCACACCTACGGTCAATTTAGAGCCACCATTTAACCTAACCTGCATGTCTTTGGACTGTGAGGGAAACCGGAGCACCCGGAGGAAACCCACGCAGACACGGGGAGAACATGCAAACTCCACACAGAAAGGCCCTCGTTGGCCGCTGGGCTCAAACCCAGGATCTTCTTGCTGTGAGGCGACAGCGCTAACCACTACACCACCGTGCCGCCCGCCCACTTTTATATTATATTATATTATCTCATCTCATTATCTCTAGCCGCTTTATCCTGTTCTACAGGGTCGCAGGCAAGCTGGAGCCTATCCCAGCTGACTACGGGCGAAAGGCGGGGTACACCCTGGACAAGTCGCCAGGTCATCACAGGGCTGACACATAGACACAGACAACCATTCACACTCACATTCACACCTATGGTCAATTTAGAGTCACCAGTTAACCTAACCTGCATGTCTTTGGACTGTGGGGGAAACCGGAGCACCCGGAGGAAACCCACGCGGACACTGGGAGAACATGCAAACTCCACACAGAAAGGCCCTCGCCGGCCCCGGGGCTCGAACCCAGGACCTTCTTGCTGTGAGGCGACAGCGCTAACCACTACACCACCGTGCCGCCCCTATATTATATTATATTATATTATATTATATTATATTATATTATATTATGGTCATTTAACTTTGCATAGAAACAGCTGGTAGAAATATCCTTCAAATGGCTAATTTTTAGTGTGCTTGCTCAAGTACACAGCAGCCAAAGATTGCTGTGTGCTTGCCAAAGGCAAGCACACTATTGTTCTTCTTAAAGGGGTACAAAATATAATATATACGGTTGCTGATGTGACAAAGTAACGTATTCTTAAGTATTCTATCAAATTTATGTACTAGAAAACAACGAAATATCTTGGTAATTGTAAATATAATACTTTATACACTAAACCGCACAAGAGTCGCCATTTTGAAAAGACCGTGACGTCAGCGCTACCCACTGCACTAGCGGAACTCTCCGAAATAGAGGAGATAAGCGTGTAATCATGGCATCGGGCGCATCAAGTGAAAGCGACAGCTCTGTCGAATCATACGAAGAGATCCCGCAAGACACACTGCAAGCAGGCTATGGCTTAGAAGGGTACCAGTTTGAACCTAGGAGAGGTACTCTTGACTCCGGTGATGAAATAAGAGAAGAAAGCTCGGATGACGGCGAGGATGAGACTGATGCTGACCATGGGCATGGCGAGCGTGGGGCAGAGCGTCTGCGTGCAGGTGACACGGCGTGGTGCTCGTGCGGAAAATGTAACGTGGAGTTGCTCACGAGTCCAGCAGAATTTATTTGCTGCAATGAGATAGGCGCCACCCGTGGACTTGCGAAATCGTCGCAAGAGGCAGAAACAGGTATTTCACACGTGCTATTCCCAACCTCAATGAGCCAACACAACTGGGCACATACATACGTCATGAGTGTTACGCAGAGAAAATGAACGTGCATTCTGATTGGATAAAATTAATATCATGGCGGGCTGTTCAAACTGCGGAAATAGTTTGCTCGAGCTATTTTCAAAACACTATAACTTTCCAACCTTAGAACAAAAAACTTTTGTAAGTCTTGAATAAGGTTCATCAATGTGTGTTTTATTGTTATATTTACTCTATATATATTGCCCTCTGTTCCCCTTTAAGTTTACTTATTCTGCCTTATTCCGACACGTTTTTTGGATCCACTACTCCTCCTAGGGCGTTCGAGATAGAGACACCGTTCCAACTCTGAGACGTCTGGCCCGAAGTGGTGTAGTGTGCTTGTATACAGCTTTTGGATCAACGCGCCCGTTCTCTTGTTCTTGTCGTTTTTCTTTTGTTTTTTTCCCATAGAGAATAAATAGGGCTCATGACTCGAATCGTCCTACTCGGCCACGCTCCATCGCAGATGCACCAAACCTCATGTGATACTTCAGGCCAACTCCCCTGACACATACATGCAATCGGTTCTGACCCGCACTCATATTTTTCCTTTCTTTTTGCTCATCACTTTTTCCTCCATAGGCTTGCATTGATTTTTGGCCCCATTGAAAATGAATGGTGTTTCAGGAGAAAAACTTTCACTCTCCATCAGTTTTTTTAACCAAGTGACCAAACTTCAAGAAACTTCACTTGATGCCTCAGGCCAAGTCCCCGCACAGATCCACCCCCTCATCTGAGACCTTCACTCGTCTTTTCCTTGGTTTTCACGCATCTCTTTTTGCCTCCATAGGCTTCCATTGATTTTTGGCCCCATTCAAATGAATGGAGTTTTGCTCAGTAACACTTCACCACACATCCACCAAACTTCATACGGCACCTCAGGCCAAATCACCCATCACACACATGATATCGGTTCTGACCCGCACTCATCTTTGTCTTGCCTTTCATCCGTCCATTTTTTCTCCATTTTGCCGCTAATCAATGGAAGCTTGGCTGAGTCATTCCTCCCTTCCCCCATAGGTGATGATGCATTTGACAAGGATCTGCTCATTTGAGACTTTGACAGCAAATCAACTTCAACTCAATGGCCACTTTATTAGGAATACTTACACGCACACATGATAGCAATTAGCATATAAGCATTCACGTGTTACCATGCTAGCTGTTAGCATGTTACCCATTACGATATCATGCCTGCTGTTAGCTTGCGAGTTGTTAGCATGTTCACCATTAGCATGTTATCATGAGAGCTGTTAACATGTTAGGATTAGCATGGTAGCATGCAGAGTTCGCATGTTTGCTGTTAGCGAGTTCGCCTAAGCATGTTAGCATGCTAACTGTTAGCATGTTAGCTGTTAGCATGTCACCTTCAGCGTGTTAGCATGCTAAAAGTTAACATACTATCCATTAGCATGTTAGCCTGTTAGCTGTTAGCATGATAGCTGTCAGCATATTAGCCTTAAAGTGTTAGAATTTTAACAAATAGCATGTTAATCATTAGCATGTTAGAATGCTAGCTGTTAGCATGTTATCTATTAGCATGTTATCTATTAGCATGTTAGCATTAACATGTTAACATGCTAGCTTTTAGCATGTTAGTATGCTGTTAGCATGTTAGTATGCCAACTGTTAGCATGTTGGCATTAGCATGTTGGCATTAGCATGTCGGCATGCTAGCTTTTAGCATGCTAGCTGTTCTGCTACAGCTCAGCAAGCACACTTTGCATTTTCTCTGCGGAAATGCAGTCTAGTTCCTTTTATACTTTGAGTAAATTTCAGAGCCTATATTTTGTACTTTTACTTGAGTAAAGAAGTTGAATCAGTACTTCTACTTTTACCACATACTTTTTTTAAGTATCTGTACTTCTACTTCAAGCATATATGCAGAGCCATGGCCTCACTTTCGTTTATAAATGCCTTGAGACCTCAAGAATGGCATCGGAATAGTTTTAAGCATTAACAATAAATCTAATATAGTAATTTTTACAATTAAAGTGATTCATATAGGTAGCTGTCCGAGTGAATGACCTTGACGTCCGTAATGACGCAGCAGGAAGTCTATCGGTCTCATCGCCATTTCCGCTATACTAAAACACAGAGCTGACTGCAACTCCGATCCTCTATTTTGAGCTAATTTATCGCCATGCCATGTAGATGTGTTGCTGGTGGGTGCAGCAACATGACAGAAGGTGGATTTATGTTGCATTCATGGACCAAGAATGTTCAAACTGCAAAGATTTGGATGCGTTTTGCAAGAAGTTCACGGGCAAATTGGGTGCCTACGAAGTGGTCTCTCCTCTGCTCTGCACATTTTACTGATGACTCGTATGAGACCTCTGACCTATTGAGGAGCATTGGCTATAAGCCCATATTGAAAAAGGGTGCAGTACCAACAATTAAGGAAAAAGAAAACAAGAAAAGGAAAGTTTATTTTATTTTTCTTAAAGGAAAGTGAGTTCAGTTGCACCAGTTCTCCCAGAGTGAGCCGAGCGTTGTTGGTAAAACCCGAGGTGGAACGGGACATGACATATTACCGCTCGGGCAGTGACCTCCCCGCGGTTGTTGCTAAAACCGGTGACATCCTGTTCCATCTCGGGTTTTAGTAATTGCCTGAGCCGAGCAGTAATGGCGGAGTACTCAGTAATGGAGAAAAGGGAGAATGAGTGGAGCAGCCGTCTTATTTCTGCACTGGATATTGCTGCCATCTCGCCCTTGCGTGGAAGAAGCGAATGAACGGAGAACTGAACGAACAACTGAAAGTCAGATTGTTTCAAAACAATTGGCCACAAGGTTGGCCTTCAAGAAGTGAGGACACAGACGGGTAAGCTGCGGCTCTTATTTGGATACAAAACAACAAAAACGACACACGTTGTTTACCTGCATTTAGATTAATACATGTAACTTGTATTGTGTATTTAAGTTACCGGTATTAGATTAGATTAGATTAGATTAGATTAGATTAGATTAGATTAGATTAGATTAGATTAGATTAGATTAGATTAGATTAGATTAGATTAGATTAGATTAGATTAGATAAAACTTTAATGATCCCTTTGGGAGGGTTCCCTCAGGGAAATTAAGATTCCAGCAGCATCATTACAGATAAACAGAGAAAAGAAATAGAGAAAACTTCTAGATAAATTAAAATAAATTAAGTATTTACATATACAAATATAAAAGAATAAGATATGGGGAAGAGAGGAAGGGGGAGGGGGAAAGGGGGGAGAAGTGGGGTTAGGGTGTGTGGGGGGAAGCAGGAAAGATATTGAACTTTATATTGCACATTAATTTGCTTCGGAATGTGATTGTCTTAGTTCATCTGATTATTTAATTTGCCTTTTACGTTTTATCAGTGAAAATGCATGCATGTACATGTATGTTGCATAAGTTATAACACCTATCCTGTTTTAATGAGAGTCAACCCACAATCAATGAAGTCAAATCAGTCTTAGTTGAGCAAGTCGGTAACGGTATTTCTTACTTTCACCATAAATTTTTATTTATATGGCTTTGGTCTATAGCTGTCAAAGGTCTCGGCCTTAAAACCGGTTCCTGCTGTGACGTCACACACTCAGGGCTGGCTCAGCGGGGCAGCTCAAATGCCAACTTTGCGGTCGATTTTAACTCTCAAAAATATATTTTTTTTATTCCCATTTATGCAGCGTACAAGAATCAAGGATGGAGATACTATCCACTCAGAAATGTATTTAAAAATAAAGGCTCTGCGTATCTGCTTTAAGTAAAGAATGTGTATACTTTTGAGACCTCTGATAAATGGTGTCATCAGCGTGGAAACAGATAGCTTGTCACCAAGGTTGTTAATATATAAACAGGTTCAGAACTAAGCCCTTCCTAGAATATTGGTTATAAATAAGTACACTATTGTAACCAAGGAAATTATAGTGTAAAATAAGACATTGCAATGCATGAGTACACCTTATATAGGTCAAAGTGCTGCAGGTTCCCTCACAGCCAACATCCGTGCTACACATGAGGGTGGTTAATATTTAGCATGCCCAGTGCGTCACTCCATGCCAAGTGTTTATCCATGACTCATAGCCAGCGATGCTCATTAATAAACTAACGCTCAGATAAGATTTGGGTCACTGCAATCGAAATGCATTCCTCTACACAGTGACACAAGGTCAGTAGCATGAGTGGCTCATGGGAAAGTCAGGGCTGTTTCGATTCATTGCACATAAACACATTTACAACAAGAGTACATTTTTATATAGCGTGAGCTGTTCAAATCTCTGGAGTGTCATCAAAGGCAAGCAGGCAAAGGAGAAATTCCCTAGATGGCTTACTCTAACCACAGCCCATATTGCTTTTCCACACAAAGCCCCATTTTAAAAACAGTCCCGACAGACAGTTAAGCTGTTGATGCCACTCTTGGGTAAATGATGAAAAATCTGCAGCACGCCAATGGGCTGCGGCACTCTTGCATTCTACACACAGAGGGCAAACTGAGCAACTCGTAAACAGATGCATGCATAGGCTGACAGACACACGAAATGGCTTTTATATGCCTTAGCCAAGGTCTCTTTAAAGCTTTGGTATAAATCTTAGCAAGGAAGAAAGGTATCTGATGGGTGGGAGATTTACTCATATTAACACAACATGCTGGCAGACAGCATGTCTTTGGTGTCCATGGGCACAAGTAAAAAACTGTTTTGAACTTTTGTCAAGGGACATTTATCATGTAGGTTGTTTTAGACTGAGAGAGAGAGAGAGAGAGAGAGAGAGAGAGGGGGGGGGGAATTTATGGTTCTGTGCACTTTAGTGGGTTACTAATTGTCTGAGCAAATAAAGTTTTTCTTGTGAGACTTTCAGAACTGTTAGCTTAAAATGGGATTAGTAATTATGGTTAACACTTGTACACTTGGTAATCACACTAAATATTCTTTGCATAAGACTGTAGATACACTTCTACTTAATCTAAAATCATTGTCACCTTTATTACACCACTTGTTGTAGAGCTTGTGGCTAAGTTGCGCTTGATCATTAGTAGAATCCATGACCATGCTTTGTTTTGGTTTTAGCAGGAAATGATAGAAAAGACCACTTATAACCTGGAGTTATTTATAAATGGTAATCTTTCCAGACATGATGGATTTAGATTGGACTAAAATCCCTAAATCCAGCCTGAATAAGGCTTAAGTTTCAGGTTACTGTCCAAAACTGAAGCTCTGCTACACACAGTGAAGGGAAATAAATGTTCAGGCACTGTTGTTTTTGTTATTTAATATGCTTCCGGTGCATTTTTTTAAAACATATGCTTATGAATACATTTTTTGTCATATGTATATGTATGTATGCAAATCTGAAGTGGATATATAGACTGGAAGTATAATAAACGAGACCGTCAATGATGGCGTAGCTCACTCCAACCCCGTCTAGTCCAAAAGGAATGATCTAAAATGGGCCACCTTGAGCATTTCTACTCTCAACCAGTCTAGTTCAAATATTTGAGAGTAGAACTGTGCAAGGTGGCCCACTTTAGATCGCTCCTTCTGGACTAGATGGGGCCAGAGTGGGTAGATATTATATGCACCCTAGGTACCCCTACTTTCATGCCAAAAATAATCAAAATTGGTGAAGAATTGAGGGAGAAGAAGCTATTTGTGTGGAAACTGCTCATTGAGGCTTAATTACTCCATATCTTCATTATTAATTGCAATTATGCAAATTTGGGTAGAAGCTATATGTACCCCAGGCAGACCTACCTTCCTGTCAAAAAGAATAAAAATCGGTGAAGAATTGAGAGAGAAGAAGCAGTTTTTGTGAAAAGTGGATGACGCCGGATGGATAACGGACAATAGACAATACATGATGGCATAAGCTCATTGCCTGTCGGTCGGATGAGCTAATAACAAAAACAATCATGTCTGAATACTTCGTGCCCGTCCCTCAAGCAAAAGCTACACAACTTAACCGAGTTACTGAGTTCCCAACAGGGAAGCCATGGCTTAAAGGTCAGAGAATCAGCTTTGGGAGCAAAACGTCACTGGATTGATTCCCTGGACTAGCAGGAACGGCTGAAGTGCCCTTGAGCAAGGCAGCTAACCCCCAACTGCTCCTCAGGGTATGTTGTATGTCTGCTAAATGCCTGTAATGTACATCTTAAATGTATACAACTGATTTTGATTAACCTTGAGTACAAATCTCAGGAAACAACATTTCCAAACTGCTTTTTTAAGCATTGTCATCCTGTTGTGTGGACAATCTATAACACAATATTATGCATAGCAGTCCAGTCCCAGGTTTTTATGGGCTCTGATGGGGAATGCAATGGTTCAGTGAACTGCTAACCATTCTAGCTAGCTAGCTAGTTTGTTTTGGGTTTTGTTGTGTGAGCAGTTAGTGAAAATAGAGAAAGAAATTTTATTGTGAATGTTACATAATATCTAAGGGAGAAACATGGGGAAGATTGCTGTTTCCCTCAGTCTGTGCAGTATGCAAGGATTTCCCTGCTGGTTTTTGATCTTTCATATTAAACCAACAAAGATTCCTCAGACTACACAGCAAAGTTGGTAGAATGTTTTTTGGCTCAAATCCAAAACTAACAACTACAACATAAAGAGAACAAAGTAGTTGCTCTGGCTTGTGCTGATCAAAAGAAGACAATGAGATTTATTTGTGCCTGCGAGCACAAATGGAGTCCACAGAGAGCCGCTGAGATTTAGGCCCTCTGAAAAGGGACAGGATGTAATTTCTATGCAAGTCAATAACAGGCAGACAAGAATTCAATGCTCCTCAACCTTCTCTAGGTTGGTGGCTCTCGGCTGGAGCAGACGCTCAAAAACAAGCCATGGAGACACATGGCATGCTAAAGCAGTGGTGAGAATTTCTCGCTATGCACTAGTGAGGGCAAAAGCTCCCAATAAACTTATCCACAAGTACAGCAAATGACACTTTGCAGGGAGCACAGGCTCATCTGCTAGATGAGTTCCATATGACTTGCAGATAGAAAAGGGATTCATTAAAGACATTTAATCGTCTCTTCCCGAATGAAGGGCAGGAAGGCAGTTAGCATGCTCTTGGAACCTCTGTTTACACCAGACTGCGGCTTCACCCAAATAACAGGCCCTGACCACACTCTGTTATTGTGTTTATGATTACTGTAAAGTGCTGTGCACAAACACTCGCATAGCTAAAGCCAGAAAAACAAGACGAGGACAAAACAGTCATCAGGGAACTGTCGCCTGGCCGCTGGCTAAACATAAAATTAGCAGAGGCCACGTTATATCTGTGTAAATGCTTTTGCAACCAGATTAAAAACATTCATTGTATATGGAACTGAGTATGCTGTCAAAAAATCTGAGATCCTGTTAGCCTTAACAATGGTATAATTTTTTAATATAATATATTGTAAAATTAAATTTGCTGAATATATTTGAATATACACTCACTGGAAAGCCTGTACACCTCCTGTTTTGTGCAATTACCCAGTCAGGTAGCAGCACACCAATGCACAAAGACCAGGTAATAATAATAATAATAATAATAATAATTTATATAGCACCTTTCTCACACCCAAGGTCGCTTTACAATTAGAGGGGAAAGAAAAGTCCACCAAAAGAGGGTCAAGATGTAATTCCAGTGGTGTAACTGCCCACAGTCCCATCAAAAGGTGCATGAAGGTATGTCTAATACCGCCTACACAGCCGCCGTGATACCACCGGGCAACATCACTTGGAACACCGCGCCATGGATCCACAAACCAAGCACAGAAGCACCACCACACAGAGCATCGGTATGTCCCAAACTGCCTGCACAGCCACCGTGACGCCACCAGGCAGCATCGCTCGGAACATCGCACCAAGCACAGAAGCATCGCCGCACAGAGTGCTGGACAGCCCCAATGTGAAAAGAGCACAGGCATTACCCATGATAGACCAAGGCCTGAAAGAAACCGACGCCCAAAACTGGGTCTGGAGCTACACCATAACCGGCGGACAAAACATTCAAACAAAGAACAAACATCAAACCATACAAACACAAAAAAAAACAAAGGGGGAAAAAAAGAAAAAGAAAAAGCTCTGGTGAGAAGCGGCAGCCAAAATGCGCACAGTGTACTCTCAAACGGAAACCTGAGTAACGTTTTTCTGTCCAGTATGGGTGAATCTGTGCATACTCTAACCTCAGATTCCTGTTCTTGGCTGAAAGGACTGGAATCCAATGTGGTCTTCTGCAGTTGTAGCCCATTCAGCTTAAGGTTCTGTGTACTGTGCATTCTGAGATGCTTTTCTGCTGATCACGGTTGAAAAGAGTGGTCATTTGAGTTATCATAGCCTTCCTTTCAGCTCAGACCAGTCTGGCCATTCTCTAACCTCTGTCATCAACAAACATTTGCACTTGCACAACTGTTGCTCACCAAATGTTTCCGCGCCATTCTGTATAAACTATAGAGACAGTTGTGTGTGAAAAATCCCAGGAGATTCGCAGTGTCTGAAACACTCAAACCACCAGGACCCATGATACAGTTGAAGTCACTGAAATCACATTTTCTCCCCATTCTGATGTTTGATATGAACATTAACTGAAGATCTTGACTTGTATCTGCATGATTTCATGCACTGTGCTGCTGCCACATGATTGATTGATTAGATAATTGCATGAATGAGCAGGAGTATTGGTGTTCCTAATAAACTGGCCAGGGAGCGTGTTTGACATACATTTTCTAAATAGAAAATGTACCACATAATCCACATGGCACTCAGTCCAATTCGCACCATCATCTCCTTTCCTGTCTGATATCATTAGCTGTTATTTGTGCTGCCTCCTATAAGATACAACCTTGGTACCACTTAATCGCTACATCTTTCAGCCAGGACATGTTCTTGTCACTCCCTGACAGTTATATAACAGTTGATCAGCGAGCCATGTTAGGGATTAATCATGTCACCATACTTTCTCTTGCAGCACCAGGGCCTTTTGACGTATTTAACGCAGCCCAATCTCATTAAGGTAATCCTCTTGTGGAAAAAAAAAAGTTCCAGGCCAAATGATAATCAAGTCATATATATATAAGCTGAGGCAGGCTGGATGTCACTGCACAGGAAACTAGAGCACCAAACTAGTGTATACAGTTGAATGCAAAAGTTTGCATGCCCTTAGGACAAAATGAGGAAGATGAAGAATTTATCTTGCTTCAGATATGGCCCATTATGTTATCTTAATAGCAAACGTAATAGCTCTAAATCTTGCTTGGGTAAGATTTTCCCATATTTCTTTTATAATATAATGTATAAAGAATACTTTTTTTATAACTATATTTCTTCTTTTTTTTGTGTTGATCTCACCCTATCTTTTGGAGTGTTGACTTGTTGCAGTATACACCCACATGTCCATTTGAAATTTCTTAGCTCTTAGCACTGTTTCTATTTCACACCTCCTAAGCACAAGGGAAGTGAAAATCACCTGGATACTTTCTTATAAAACCAAGTCATGATGCATGATGCAGTTTGCAAATAAATACTTCTATCATACATCTATCTTTCTATTACATCAGACTACATGTATTCCATATGAAGCCATCTATTAACAGCTTGTAATTACATTACATTAATGGCATTTAACAGGCACTCTTATCCAGAGTGACGTACAGCATACCCAGAGCAGCCTAGGGAGCAGTTAGAAGAAGTCAAGCCAAGAAGCCTTTATTTGTCACACGTACACTCATGCAGTGAAATTTAACCTCTGCATTTAACCCATCGGAAGCAGTGAACACACACGTGAGCAATGAGCACACACACATACCCAGAGCAGTGGGTATTTATGCTACAGCACCTGGGAAGCAGTTGTAGGTCAGGTGCCCTTGCTCAAGGGGACTTCAGCCCAACCTCAGGCTATGGCTGCCCCATGCTAACCTAACAGCATGTCTTTGAAGATTAGGTGCCCTGCTCAAGGGTAATTCAGCCATTCCTGCTGGTCCAGGGAATTGAACTGGCAACCAGTTTTGGTCCCAAAACTGTTTCTCTAACCAAAAGGCCATGGCTTCCCCAATTACAGTTGGAGCTACAGGTGACCTGTCCAACATAGCTGCCAATAGCCTATTCTCATTTCTTCTGCTACAGTGAGTGTATTTTTTTATACAATACAGGCACATTTGTAGTGAAACAGTACAGAACTCTATGGTGACTCCAAGCTTTGACTTCTTAGCCTGTGTTATTGTTCAATAAGTGGAACTCACCCTCATTCTCCCCACTGTGTCTAGTTTTCCCTCAGCATGACCATGTTGTCTAACCAACTAGTAGCACTGTGGCTAAGCTCTGATAACATGTTGAGTAGTTTTCCCTTGCTGTACCACGTACTGTTTACTACTGAACCTGCTACATAAGCTAGATTCTGCTAATATACAACACTGCAGTTGTAGTTGAGTTCACCCCTCATCCCTCATTCTCCCCACCTGGTTAGGATCTTCCTTGGTGTTATCTTCTCACATCGCTTGCCATCCAACCAACTAGTGTGGTTGACGGGAATGAGCTATGTATTCATATAGATGCAATCTGGCTCAGATATCCGTTGCACTGGCAATGCTGAAATGGTGCTTGTATAGCATGCCAGGATGGTAGGTTTAGACTCTGAATACACCACAGCCTAAACTGTGCTAGTATGTTTACTACTAGCAGATGGTCTGTGAAGATTCTCAATCATCCAGGTCATAGTAAACTGTGGGTGGTAGAAATGGGTAACTGGACTTGCTTGAAGATTCTTGAAAACGTTTCACCTCTCGTCCAAAAGGCTTCCTCAGTTCTGTCTGACTAATAGGGAGTATCAGATATTTATCCTCCCCTGGATCAGAATCAGAATTCTGATGACCAGCTCATCTAAGGTGTCATTGAGGCATCATGTTGGTGTGGGTCACTGGAGGCTGGGTGTGAACAGCGAGTCATTAGGGTGATCAAAGGATTGTCCGTTAGGGTGATCAATGGCAATCTGACTCTCTCTGTCCTCCTGTGAGTCACTGAAAACAGCTGGGTCCTGGCGTACACCCAGCCGTCTGGGAAGAGTGTCCAATACTGCCTTGTAGATGGTTGATAAATGATGTCTTAGACCCCCACCTCTGTTCAGTGATGGCCGTTCCAGGTTGACAAAAATGGCTTCTTTAACTCCTCGCTCATACCAACGATCCTCTCTGGCTAAAATGCGTAAATTACAATCCTGAAATGAGTGTCCTTTGTTGTTAAGATGAATGTAGACAGCCGAGTCCTGGCCTGAGGAGCTGGCTCTCCTGTGTTGGGCCAAGCGCCTGTATAGCGGTTGTTTGGTCTCACCAATATACGAATCCGTGCAATTCTCACTGCACTGAATTGCATACACTATGTTGTCCTGTTTGTGTCTGGGTATTCTGTCCTTAGGGTGGACCAGTTTCTGCTTCAGGGTGTTACTGGGTCTGAAATGTACTGGAATGCTGTGTTTGTAGAAGATCCTCCTGAGTTTCTCAGATATACCAGAAATGTAGGGAATGACAATGTTCTTGCATTTGTTCCTGTTATCATCCTTGTCAGTTATGTTCCTTTTTATGCTCTTTAGGAAAGCCCAGTTGGGATAATCGCAATTCTGAAGTGCTTTCTTGATATGATTCTGCTCCTTCTCTTTTCCCTCTAATGTTGTAGGAATGTTCTGAGCCCTGTGTTGCAAGGTCCTAATGACCCCCAATTTATGTTCCAGTGGGTGGTGAGAGTCAAAAAGTAGGTACTGGTCTGTGTGTGTGGGTTTCCGGTAGACCTTGATACTAAGGCTTCTGTCTTGTCTAATGTGTACATCACAATCCAAGAAGGCTAGATTATTCCCACTGACATCCTCCCGAGTGAAGTTAATGTTGCTGTCCACTGCATTGATGTGTTTCGAGAAAGCTTCCACCTCCTGGATTTTGATTTTAACCCAGGTATCATCCACGTATCTAAACCAATGGCTGGGAGCAACTCCTGCAAAAGTGGTCAAAGCTATATGTTCCACTTCCTCCATGTATAAATTGGCCACAATAGGGGACACTGGTGATCCCATGGCGCATCCATGCTTCTGTCTGTAGAAACTTTCATTAAACTGGAAATAAGTGGTAGTCAAGCAGAGGTCAAGCAAGGTGAAAATCTGATCCGTGGTGAGTTTTGTTCTATCCAGTAAGGAGCTATCCTGAAGGAGTCGTTTTCTTACAGATTCGACTGCTTCTGTGGTGGGAATGCAGGTGAACAGAGAACTGTGGGTGGTAGAAATGGGCAACTGGACTTGCTTGAAGATTCTTGAAAACGTTTTCAAGAATCTTCAAGCAAGTCCAGTTGCCCATTTCTACCACCCACAGTTTACTATGACCTGGATGATTGAGAATCTTCACAGACATGTTTCCACGCATTTTGGGATGAGAACCCTTCGACTGGTGCGGGAGTATGAGAAGTGTTCCAGAAAACTGGCAGACTACAGAAACCACCTGCGTTTTAACCTGAGATGCCGACAATCCAACATTATCCCCACTAGCCTACGACTATTTTCAACGGTTAAAGGACACAGAGCTGAGATAATCCTGCAGAAAGCCCAGAAGCAGCTTCTCAATGAGAGAGTGAGACAAGTACATTTCACCATCGATGCTCTCCAGAACAAGACTAAACTGAGGTTTGAGGAGTTGACAGCCCTTCTTCCCAGTGAAGTTTTGGAACGAGTCTCTGATCTCACTGAGAAGGCACAGCTTTCACAACACACCAAAGGTAAGGAACGACAGATGCGCAAATTTCAAAAATTGCTGTCTAAAACCATCTCCTCTGACAAGACAGAAGGGCTGTCTTGGAGGAAGAAATCTGACCAGGCTACACCACCAGACATAGAAGAGAAATGGGTGAAGAACTTATCCGACAGGGTACTCACCCAACCAGAGAGAGATGTCTTATCCAAGGGTCTTAACTTTGCAGTTTCACCTGAGCAGATACCGGTAGTAGAACTCATCACAGCCACAGAGACAGCCATCAGGAACAACAACCTGACCAACACGGAGTCAGAACAACTTAGACTGAAGATATCAGTTGCTCTATCCAGTGCGAAAGCACCCCCCTCCAACCTCACCAGCCAAGAAAGGAGGGCTCTTACAGTGCTTCAAAGAGACCGGAACATCACCATCCTTCCTGCTGACAAAGGGAGATGCACAGTGGTGCTAAATACAGCGGACTACCACTCCAGGATGACCAGTCTCCTCAGTGACACAACCACTTATGAAACATTGAGGAGGGACCCCACAAGTGGTTACAAAAGGAAAGTTGTTAGCTGTTTGCAACAACTAGAAAAGGACCAAGCCATCAACCGATCTCTTTACTACAGATTGTACCCTGGGGAAGCCGTGCCTCTCATATACGGACTCCCTAAGATTCACAAAGAAGGAGCTCCTCTCAGACCTATTATCAGCAGTATAAACTCGGTCACATATAACATTGCTAAACACCTAGCCACCATCTTGGCTCCTCTGGTTGGGAATACACCATATCATGTCAAAAATTCCCAAGATTTTGCTTCTAAAATTGCAGACCTCAAACTAGATTCAGATGAAACCATGGTTTCCTACAATGTCACTTCTCTGTTCACCTGCATTCCCACCACAGAAGCAATCGAATCTGTAAGAAAATTACTCCTTCAGGATAGCTCCTTACTGGATAGAACGAAACTCACCACGGATCAGATTTGGACCCTGCTTGACCTCTGCCTGACTACCACTTATTTCCGGTTTAATTAAAGTTTCTACAGACAGAAGCATGGATGCGCCATGGGATCACCAGTGTCCCCTATTGTGGCCAATTTATACATGGAGGAAGTGGAACATATAGCTTTGACCACTTTTGTAGGAGTTGCTCCCAGCCATTGGTTTAGATACGTGGATGATACCTGGGTTAAAATCAAAATCCAGGAGGTGGAAGCTTTCTCGAAACACATCAATGCAGTGGATAGCAACATTAACTTCACTCGGGAGGATGTCAGTGGGAATAATCTAGCCTTCTTGGATTGTGATGTACACATTAGACAAGACAGAAGCCTTGGTATCGAGGTCTACCGGAAACCCACACACACAGACCAGTACCTACTTTTTGACTCTCACCACCCACTGGAACATAAATTGGGGGTCATTAGGACCTTGCAACACAGGGCTCAGAACATTCCTACAACATTAGAGGGAAAAGAGAAGGAGCAGAATCATATCAAGAAAGCACTTCAGAATTGCGATTATCCCAAATGGGCTTTCCTAAAGAGCATAAAAAGGAACATAACTGACAAGGATGATAACAGGAATAAACGCAAGAACATTGTCATTCCCTACATTTCTGGTATATCTGAGAAACTCAGGAGGATCTTCTACAAACACAACATTCCAGTACATTTCAGACCCAGTAACACCCTGAAGCAGAAACTGGTCCACCCTAAGGACAGAATACCCAGACACAAACAGGACAACATAGTGTATGCAATTCAGTGCAGTGAGAATTGCACGGATTTGTATATTGGTGAGATATACAGGCGCTTGGCCCAACACAGGAGAGCCAGCTCCTCAGGCCAGGACTCGGCTGTCTACATTCATCTTAACAACAAAGGACACTCATTTCAGGATTGTAATGTACGCATTTTAGCCAGAGAGGATCGTTGGTATGAGTGAGGAGTTAAAGAAGCCATTTTTGTCAACCTGGAACGGCCATCACTGAACAGAGGTGGGGGTCTAAGACATCATTTATCAACCATCTACAAGGCAGTATTGGACACTCTTCCCAGACGGCTGGGTGTACGCCAGGACCCAGCTGTTTTCAGTGACTCACAGGAGGACAGAGAGAGTCAGATTGCCATTGATCACCCTAACGGACAATCCTTTGATCACCCTAATGACTCGCCATTCACACCCAGCCTCCAGTGACCCACACCAACATGATGCCTCAATGACACCTTAGATGAGCTGGTCATCAGAATGCTGATTCTGATCCAGGAGAGGATAAATATCTGATACTCCCTATTAGTCAGACAGAACTGAGGAAGCCTTTTGGACAAGAGGTGAAACGTTTTCAAGAATCTTCAAGCAAGTCCAGTTGCCCGTTTCTACCACCCACAGTTTACTAGCAGATGGCTACAATGACAACTGATCAATACAAGAAGAAGTCCAGAAAGCAATATGAATTACTTTCTCGGTGAACTCAACATTGCCTTGATGTTGCTTCACATATAGTCATGTAGGCTAATATATATTATATCAGTGCTAATCACGAGTGCTGTCTTTTCTCAGGAATTGAAACCTTGTGATATTGATATGCATATTTCACTATTTCAGATGCAAATTCTCCCAGTGGTCAGAATGAAAGAATGAAAAGTTACAGTGCCTTGAAAAAGTATTCATACCCCTTGAACTTTGTCACATTTTTCCACCTTACAACCACGAACTTAAAAGTTTTTTATTGAGATTTTATGTGATAGACCAACACAGAGTAGCACATAATTGTGAAGTGAAACGAAAATGATAAATGGTCTTCAAAATTTTAAACAAATAAAAAGCTGAAAAATGTGGTGTGCATTAGTATTCAGCCCCCCTGCGTCAATACTTTGTAGAGCCACCTTTTGCTGCAATTACAGCTGCAAGTCTTTTGTGGTATGTCTCTACCAGCTTTGCACATCTAGACACTGAAAATTTTGCCCATTCTTCTTTGCAAAATAGCTCAAGCTCAGCCAGATTGGATGGAGAGCGTCTGTGAACAGCAATTTTCAAGTCTTGCCACAGATGCTCAATGGGATTTAGGTCTGGAGTTTGACTGGGCCATTCTAACACATGAATATTCTTTGATCTAAACCATTCCATTGTAGCTCTGGCTGTATGTTTAGGGTCATTGTCTTGCTGGAAGGTGGATCTCCTTCCCAGTCTCAAGTCTTTTGCAACCTCCAACAGGTTTTCTTCCAGGATTGCCCTGTATTTAGCTCCATCCATCTTCCCATCAACTCTGACCAGCTTCCCTGTCCTTGCTGAAGAAAAGCATCCCCATAGCATGATGCTGCCACCACCATGTTTCACAGTGGAGATGGTGTGTGCAGGGTGATGAGCAGTGTTAGTTCTCCACCACACATAGCGCTTTGCATTTAGGCCAAAAATTTCAACTTTGGTCTCATCTGACCAAAGCACCTTCTTCCACATGTTTGCTGTGTCCCCTATATGGCTTCTGGCAAACTGCAAATGGGACTTCTTATGCCTGTCTTTCAACAATGGCTTAAAAGTCTTGCCACTCTTCCAAAAAGGCCAGATTTGTGGAGTGTACAACTTATAGTTGTCCTGTGCACAGATTCTCCCACCTGAGCTGTGGATTTCTGCAGCTCTTCCAGAGTGATCATGGGCCTCTTGGCTGCTTCTCTGACCAGTGCTCTCCTTGCTCGCTCTGTCAGTTTAGGTGGACGGCCATGTCTTGGTAGGTTTGCAGTTGTGCCATACTTTTTCCATTTTTGAATGATGGATTGAACAGTGCTTCTTGAGATGTTCAGAGCTTGGGATATTTTTTATAACCTAACCCTGCTTTAAACTTCTCCAGAACTTTATCCCTGACCTGTCTGGTGAGTTCTTTGGTCTTCATGATACTGTTTGTTCTTCAGTGTTCTCTAACAAACCACTGAGGCCTTCACAGAACAAGTGTATTTATGCTGAGAGTAAATTACACACAGTAGGACTCTATTAACTAATTACCTCTGAAGGCAATTGATTGCACTGGATTGTCTCATCTCATCTCATTATCTCTAGCCGCTTTATCCTTCTACAGGGTCACAGGCAAGCTGGAGCCTATCCCAGCTGACTACGGGCGAAAGGCGGGGTACACCCTGGACAAGTCGCCAGGTCATCACAGGGCTGACACATAGACACAGACAACCATTCACACTCACATTCACACCTACGGTCAATTTAGAGTCACCAGTTAACCTAACCTGCATGTCTTTGGACTGTGGGGGAAACCGGAGCACCCGGAGGAAACCCACGCGGACACGGGGAGAACATGCAAACTCCACACAGAAAGGCCCTCGCCGGCCCCGGGGCTCGAACCCAGGACCTTCTTGCTGTGAGGCGACAGCGCTAACCACTACACCACCGTGCCGCCCCTATATATTATATGTTTTATAATATATAATAAACTACCCAGCCACTGGGGTTGCACAAGCCAGTGTATAATTGGCGCCGGTCCCAAACCCGGACAGCTTGGGGAGGGTTGTGTCAGGAAGGGCATCCGGTGTAAAAACCTATGCCAATTCAAATATGCAGATCATAAATTGGGGATGATACACTGTGGCAACCCCTAAGGGGAGCAGCCGAAAGAAGAAGAAAGAAGCTATTTATTTATTTATTGACTTATTTATTTATTACTAAGTGAGATAAATAAGGGAACAACCTAATAGGATTTAAAGTATTCTTTTCACGCCTCAACAACTTTTTTCAGTGGAGAACAACAAAGGAACAGAAATAAGGAGAGATGAAGCAACACTGAATGCATTATACTGATTCATTGTGAGTGTTTGCACTTAACAACTTGTACAGACAAGCCTCTGTACAAGAAGCCTCTGTGCACAAATCACATACAACATCACACTGTATTTTAAATTAGCTTTGCATACACTTGCCAGTAAAACTCCAAAAATAAAGCCAATAACAAAAGATTCTGAAATATCTGAACTAAATGAGGCAAGGCCTGATAGCTGACTAACAGGAGAATTGTACAAAGGCCAAAGCTGGACCATGCTTTGGTGGAGGCATGTGTCTTGGAAAGATATTTGGGAGGCTGAAGCGTCAGTGGTAAACCATCGAGGAGCCACAAAAAATTCTTCCATGCAGTCCTTCAGCTTTCTGTTTTTTTAACTGAAGCATGGCCGAAAAGAGTGCAAGCCTAAAATGTTGACACATGGCTATACTCAAGATTAAAAATGCTTTTTCCTCTCTTTGCTGGCAGCTGTCCTTAAAGTCATGTGGAGAGTTACAGGTGCCTATATATCATGTTCTGTTGCTTATCTGCATAGTGTTGCCATTAAAGGAAAAATCCACCCTGAACGCCTTGCATTAACATTAACCAACATTGCATTAACAAGTACCAGCCAACAAATTAACACCAGATTCACTAAACACACCACAGCTACTGTATTTCAATATAAACATGTTTAATGTGTTTCAGGATGGACTTTTTTCTTATAGTAGAGTTCATTCAAAATATTGATCAGTACATAACTGGTGCATTAAATGCAGTGATAAAGCAACAGAAAGTTGGCCTTCTGGTTTTATGCATTTTATGTATTTTATCATGTCAGCCTGGCATCAGGAATGCAGGTGATAGATGGATGTAAAAGTTGAAGAGTTTATTCAGGCATACTGGCAGACAAATCCATATTCTAAGGCAGAAAACAAATTTTAAAAAAAAAAACAGGCAATGGTCAGGCAAGGCACAAGCAAGATGTCAGAGGCAGTATCAGAAGGCAAAGTCCAAAATACAAAACAAAGTCAAACCAGAATTAGCAGAACAATAATAGAAGGCTTAGTAAAATCAGACACAAAGAACTGCACATATACTTCACAATGACTAGGTACAGTGAGAGCACTTAAATAGTGGTCTATGGTGATTGAGTCCAGGTGTGTGCAATCAGTAATCAGGAGACTGTGAGCAGTTAAGTGCATGAGGCTGTTATAGTCTATAGTGCCCATACTTGAAGGCTGCTGTGAATTCTGGGAAATGGAGTGTTGAGTGCAAGTAGGTGCAGTTTTTAGTTTTGACTGAGCTACCGGCCAAACTGATAATCACATAATCAGTTTTTCTTTGGCTAATTAGACACAAGGTATGCCACCACTCTTGCCAGAGCAGTTGGGATTAGGCACCTTGCTTAAGGGCACTTCAGCCAGTCCTACTGGTCCAGGGAATGGAACCAGTAACCTTTTGATCCCAAATCTGTTTCTCTAACCATTAGGCCATCATTTCCCACCTATAGTCATGTTGGCTAATGTTTATTGTATCAGTGCTAATCACAAGTGCTGTCTTTTATCAGGAATTGAACCCTTGTGATTTTTTTATTCAAAAAAAAGAAAGATGAAGGACTGCATGGAAGAATTTTTTGCGGCTCCTTGATGGTTTACCACTGATGCATCAGCAGGTGCAGATGTGACAGAACCCATGATAATTTTTCTTGGGTGGCCCTGAGGGCGAGGGGCAGGATTGTTGGGATGCTTGGCATGGGAATTCTTGGCAAAGGAGTGGATCTAAGCGGTCCTTAGCAGGGACCCAGCAGCACTCCTCGGGGCTGTAGCCTTCCCACTCAACCAGATATTCAAAGTTCTCTTTTTTGTGATGAGAGTTGAGGATGTCATGAATGATGTAAGCTGGTTGACCATCAAGGGTGAGGGGTGCAGGAGGTGAAGTGGAGGTAACACTGATGGCTAAGGCACTGGGAATGGCTGGTTTCAGGCATGATACATGGAACGTGGGTAAGAGTCTACTGTGTCAGGGCAGATCCAGCTTGTAGGTAACATTCTTGATGCATTGAAGAATTTTAAAGGGGCCAATGTACTTAGCACTGAGTTTTTTGCAAACTTGTGGGTTCCTGATGTCCTTGGTTGACAGCCACACTGTCACCTGGGTTTTAATGAGCGGGGTTCCCCTCTATAATGGTCAGTGAAGTGCTTGTACCTTTGTGCCACTTGCTTTAAGTACTGGTGGACACTCTCCCACATGTGTTCACTGCGCTTGAACCAGTCACCAGTGGGGGGCGGGTACATTGGTGGAGAGTCATCCCATAGGAAGAGCAGAGGTTGATAGCTGAGTACATATTGGAAGGGCATAAGTTGGGTCGCAGAATGCCGCAGAGTTCTGGGCGTATTCAGCCTATGGTAGCAATCGTGCCCTAGTCCCTCTGGTTTTCAGTGCAAAAGACCCTGAGAAAGTATCTGATCTCCTGCTTCACCCTTTCTACCTATCTGTTAGACTGTGGACAGTAACCAGACATTAGGCTTAACGAAACTCCCAGCTTGTCCATAAACTTGGACCAAAGTAGAGACATGAACTGTGGCCCAGGATCACTGACAATATCTTTTGGGACACCAAACTAATAAAACACATGAGTAAAAATGAGTTTGGCTGTTTGAAAGGCTGTGAGGAGACCTGATCAAGGAATAAGTCTGAAAGATTTTGAAAAATGATCAATGAAGGCAGTGATAACTGTATTGCCTTGGGATTTGAGAAGATCTGCGATGAAGTCTATGGCAATATGGGACCAGGGACGCTGAGGCGTGGGCAGTGGCACAAGCCTACCTACTGGAAGTGCCCGGGGCACTTTAGCCTGTGCACACACTGAACATGAGGAAGATTGATGTCTGTCAACATGTTGAGTCACCAGTATCTAGTTTACAATAGTTGGCAGGTGTGCTGACTGCATTGAAACCCAGTGGGAGGAGTGATCAGATAACCTCTGAGATGTGGGGGAACATGGGTAAGATTAGTAGGGCAGTTGGCAGGGACATGATATGGCATGATTCAGGCGAGTTCTTGGTCAGTCTCCCAGGTCAAGGATTTTACAAAGCATGGAGGGGACAATGGATTCTGGATCCTGGACTGGAGCTGTGGATGGGTAGATATGGGACAGAAAGTCAGCTGTTGTGTTCATAGAGCCAGGTCTGTAGGCTATTGTGAACTGAAAACATGTGAAGAAGAGGACCCAGTGGGCTTGACAAGGAATCAGTCATTTGGCAGTCTTCAGATACTCCAGATTTTTGTGATCAGTGAAAGTAGTAAACAGATATGTTGCCCCCTCCAGTCAGTGTCGCCACTCCTCCAGAGCCAGCTTAACAGCCCAAACATACCAGTTACCAATATCGTAGTTTTGTTCTGTGGGGTAAGTTTCTTGGAGAAGAAATCTACAGCATGCAACTTGGGCTTTTCACCAAAACGCTGAGACAGCACTGCTCCAACTCCAGACTCGAATGCATCAACTTCTATGACAAAAGGCTTTGTGGGGTCAGGGTGTTTCAGGATGGGGCAGACATGAAGGTTGTCTAGAGTTGAGCGAAGGGCCTTTCAGCCTCTTGGTTCCATTAGAGGTGTTTGGGGAATTATTTATTTATTTATTTATTTATTTTTAAGAGCTATCTAAGAAGTGCCAATGGAACTGAATCCTCTGAAAAAAAATGCCTGTAGAAGTTGGCAAATCCTAGGACATGCTTCAGCAGTAACTGTGGTGGGAGTTGGCCACATAGTTACTGCTGAGACCTTGTTCTCATCCATAGTTACTCTCTCTGCACTGATAATGTAACCTAGGAAGGATATCCAGGAGACATAGAATTCACATTTCTAACAATCAGTTTTCGAGGAGTTGAGACAGGACCTTCCTTACATGATCCACATGACTTTCCTTGGTCGGGGAGTAGATCAAGATAACTTTTATGCACGTAATGACAAATCTACAGCATTCAACAAATGCCCTTTTCTAGAAGTGCTTTGTAGTCTCTATCAAAAACACATCCTCATGCTTGTTTACTCGGTCAGGGACTAATAGGACTGTCTTACTTATATACCAGTAGTTATGATCTATTGTGTGGAAAAGTTTTATGTTAAATTCCAAGTTGACCTTTTGGTTAAACTTCATTTTATCAAGTGTATTTTCATTTTGGTTTCCCACATTACCTACAATACTGTTCAACTGCACACTGATAGAACCAGTGGGAATTCATCTTTCCATATGATGCAGCAGCAATTTAGTTTTTAATCTCTCCAGAAAATTTGTAATGTCCCAGTGTGATACCAGAGCAGCACACAACCACTAAGATCCCATAGGAATAAAACAAATTAAGCACCAACCAACAAATTAACATCAGAATCACTATACATCACAACTATTTCAATATAAACATATTTAATGTGTTTTAAGGTGGAATTATTTTCGTATAGTAGACTGCATTCAAATATTGATCAATATATAATTGATGCATTAAATGCAGTGATAAAGCAACAGAAAGCAGAAGGTGGCCTGCTGGTTTTATGTATTTTATATTCATGTTAGCCTTGCTCATATTGTTCCACCTGTGGCTACTGTTCCACCATTGTCTTCTTCTGTTTTGTCATTTGTTCATTTATTATAGTTCCATATTTAAAAGGCACTGTTATCACTTTCATTTTGTAATAAAGTAATATACAGTTGCACTGCTATGAAACTTAATGAAGCAACTTTGTTTAGTACAATAAAGCCTCTGAACATATAGTATTTATTTAACACAATGTTCTACTACGACTGCAAATTATGCATGAGAAAAAGGTTCAATTTAATATCCACACATGCCTCTTTTACACTTGTTATTTAGCAGAAACAAACAGTTTAAAAAGTGAGCGCTTGTGTCTAGTGCACTGGTGCCATGACCCTCTATTAGGCCCTTGTTATGTAAGTTTGTTGGTCTGTCTCAAATGAAAGAATGCAACCAATGAGTCAGAGCCTCCTTCCATATGTAGCTTTACTTTAGCAAGAACCTTTCCATAAAAACATTCATGTAAACATCAAGTGAAGGAAAACAGAAGGGCTGGAGGTTAACACAAGGAGCAGGATCAAGTCTGCTGAAAACTCTATGCAGTTGTTTACCAGTCATTACTGAGTGACCCAAAAGTATCTGTAATATGTCTGGGAAAATGATCAAAATAAAAATTTGCCAGGCATACCAGTGTAATTTTCAGACTGCATTGGCAGATTTAGGTGGGCAATAAAGCCACAGAGGAGGTTGCTGTTTTCAAATCGGCTGTGCATAGTAAATTCCTTTTGGGTATTATCCTAAATATGTTCATTTTGGTTCATTTGTGGGGATTATACTGAAGAATGCCCAGAGTCCAAACTTATTTGTATTTAAACACTAAAATAACCCATATCATTACCTTCAGAAAACTGCACAAAACTATTAACAAGAAAAACTTTAAAGCATAAATAATCATTGTATTTTTAAATAACATTTACCGAATGTTTAGCCATATATGCCATCCTTTTACACTTAGCATTTTTATTCCTATGTTCTCACTTGGAGTGTGATGATGTACTGTGTCATCCAGAATTATTGATACCTTTTATTTAATTGAGTAAAAAGAAATTTAAATTAGATAGCTCCTGTGACTAAAGTCATAGTGATTTGCACTAGATCTTACAAACCGGGACGTCTGGTCACCGTACCCTATAGATCCAGAACGGTAAGACATAGAGAATAATGCTTAGTGAAGAAAAAAGTTTGTTTTTCATGGATCATTCTGGTTCGGTGATTCAGATCAGTACCAAAAGTCACAGCAACTTAATTCAGCCCAGAGGTATTCTACATGTTAAATTTGGTGATGATTGGTTGAAAACTGAGGGAGAGATAAATGATTGAAAAAAAAGCTCGTTTTTCATGGATCATTCCAGTTCAGTGATCTGGATCAACACCAAAAGTCATAGCAACTTAATTCAGCCCAGAGGTATTCTTCATGTGAAATTTGGTGATGACTGGTTGAAAACTGAGGGAGAAATAGCATCCTAAAAAAATGTTAGGAGAAGAAGAAGAAAATGTGTTGCCAGGCAAAACAAACCTTGCCTGGTAGCACTTATGATGAATATGAAGGACAATATCGCAAAAATAATAGGTACCCTATGGGTACATGTGGCTACCCTATGGGTACATGTGGCTAGAAATAAAATTGTTTTCTGATACCATGTCCATACAGTAAATATAGCATATATATTTACTCTATGAGGCAGTAGCCACAAAAATGAAGCGTAATCCAAAAATTAACTATTTAAAAATCACAGAAGTAAAATATACCAAGTGTCTGTACTTTATATTATTCTACTCTTACCTTTTACAGTTTTTGAAACTGAAACCTCCGAACCGAGGCTGACATACACACGCTGTCGCCATGACCCAAACTCTTATTTCCCGGAAATGTCCCGGCGCTAGAGCTCAGTGGAACGCGCTTTCCCTCTGTAATAAGCATAAACATGTCTGAAAGCGGGCAGCACGGTGGTGTAGTGGTTAGAGCTGTCGCCTCACAGCAAGAAGGTCCGGGTTCGAGTCCCGTGGCCGGCGAGGGCCTTTCTGTGTGGAGTTTGCATGCTCTCCCCGTGTCCGCGTGGGTTTCCTCCGGGTGCTCCGGTTTCCCCCACAGTCCAAAGACATGCAGGTTAGGTTAACTGGTGACTCTAAATTGACCGTAGGTGTGAATGGTTGTCTGTGTCTATGTGTCAGCCCTGTGATGACCTGGTGACTTGTCCAGGGTGTACCCCGCCTTTCGCCCGTAGTCAGCTGGGATAGGCTCCAGCTTGCCTGCGACCCTGTAGAAGGATAAAGCGGCTAGAGATAATGAGATGAGATGTCTGAAAGTGATTTCTTTAGTCTAGTCCATTTATTTTGAATGGTGAACCAAATTGTATACACTCACCGGCCATTTTAACCCTTTGATGCAAAACATATGCACACCCCTTCTAATGCACAACATGGGTCACAAATGACCCGCATTCATTTTCCAGGTTATTTCATGCTGACTGAGTTTTTCTTTGCTCTATCTTTTGAAATCAATTTATTTTATGATGGAATATTCCAAGTATTCTTTAAATATCTTGTTTTTAATTACCACAAATCATTAATTAAATTTTTTCTTTCCTACTTTATGAACAAAAATACTTTTTATATTACTACACATGGGTCATCCAAGTGTGATTTAAAATTAAATGTCTTAATACTCATCTCTCATCTCATTATCTCTAGCCGCTTTATCCTGTTCTACAGGGTCGCAGGCAAGCTGGAGCCTATCCCAGCTGACTATGGGCGAAAGGCGGGGTACACCCTGGACAAGTCGCCAGGTCATCACAGGGCTGACACATAGACACAGACAACCATTCACACTCACACCTACGGTCAATTTAGAGTCACCAGTTAACCTAACCTGCATGTCTTTGGACTGTGGGGGAAACCGGAGCACCCAGAGGAAACCCACGCGGACACGGGGAGAACATGCAAACTCCGCACAGAAAGGCCCTCACCGGCCCCGGGGCTCGGACCCAGGACCTTCTTGCTGTGAGGCGACAGCGCTAACCACTACACCACCGTGCCGCCCCTGTCTTAATACTATAATAATAATTTGTTTCAAGTAATTACTTTAGCAGTGAATGGGGCCAGTTATTTATTTATTAACTATGTAGTTAGCTAAGCCAACTACAATAAAATTAGCTAACTAAAGTAGAATATGTCAACAGCTCGGTAGCTAATAGTAATTACTTGTAACTTTCTGACAAGTAATCTACTCACTCTCAAGGGAACCTAAACATAATCAATTTTTTTCTAAGGTAATGTTAGAACAATTGAAAAACATTACTTACATGTATTAGATGGGCAAAGGGCGCTGTGCTGAGCTGTGAAATGTCTGACACAAGCACGATTCACAGTTCCCACCAAACGCTGGAGTAAATGCATGCGGGTCGGTTCTGACCCATGTGTGTAAACTTGATGTAGAATTACAAAAGCTGTGCTTGTTCATAACTTAAGAAAGGAAAAATAAAAATGATGATTTGTGCTAAACAAAAACAAGATATTTACTGCATATTTGGAAAAGTAAATGACTAAATGAATTTATTTCAAAAGTATATCATAGAAACACTCAGCCATACATGAAATAACCTGGAAAATGAATGCAGGTCGTTTTTGACCCAGGTTGTGCATTAGAAGGGTAGTGATACAAAAAGGGTTTTTATTCAAAAAGTAAGAAAGGAAAAAATAAAATAAGGATGTATGATGATCAAACACAAGTTAATTGAGGAATACCTTGAATACTGAATGATGGAATTAATTTATTGCAAAGATATAGAAGATAAAAACTCAGCCGGGTCACTTTTGACCCATGTTTTGCATCAAAGGGTTAATCAGAACACGTGTATGCCCATGCGCAGTGTGCAATTGTTACACTCTTACATTCTTACAGCATGATGACGTAGTGGCTAGCGCCTCTATATGAGGCAGTAGCCACAAGAAAAACAATTTTCACCTTTTTGGTGACCTTGACTGGATGACCCTCAAAATGTTGGAGGTTCTATTTGAGACCAATGCCCATCTATCCTGAAAGTTTCATGAAGATTGGTCCAGCCATTTTTCCGTAATATCATTAACAAATAAACAAAGAAAGAAACCCGACCAAAAACAATACCTCGCCCCCGGTGGACGCTGTCCCGGGTGAGGTAATAAAGTAGAAAGATCCTGAGTAACAATTTGCACTACCGTTGCTAGCACAAATTAAAAACAGATACCACATGCAATGATATGACTCAGACATGATAATATAAACTCAAACATACAGAAAAAGGACATTGTATAGTCATCTTTTTTTACAAACACAAGAACAAAACACTGGTTTCAAAATGATCAGCACCAACAAATAATATTTCATTACACTTTCCCCAGAGAGAATAAAAGCATCGAGTCTCTTCTTGTAATGTTGGATGTTGGAGACAATTGTAGAGGGATCTTTGTCCACTCTTGCATGCAGAACATTTAAAGCACCTATACATACTATATTCTTATGTTTGTACATGTGGACATCTGTCTTTTTCTTTTTTCAGTCGGGTTCAAATTCAGAGACTGAGAAGGCAATTAAAAAATTTGTCTCTTTAACATTTCTGTTTTCATTTTGAAAATAGATACTTGGCTCATCATCTTGTTTAAATCTCTATCAATGGACCCTCTATCTATAAAGTCCCCGAACAACAAGCCACAAAACAGTCTCAACACATCAATATAGAGTGTACAGGTGCTTTTCCTTTGATAGAGTCCAGTTTTGCTATTGGGCTGCTCTGATCAAAACACACACGTTTTATTGCAGCATTTTGTGAGATGCTCTTAGCAAAGTCTCTTTTCTTTCAACACTTCCAAACAGCTTGTTATGACCACAACAGTGTGTTCTCACACAGTGTTTTCGGGTCTAATTCCTGGCAAATTTCCAACATGTTTCAGACATATGGTTGTTGTTGTTGTTGTTGTTGTTGTTGTCGTGGCCTAAATTGTGCTTTTATGATATTTTTAACTGCTTATCTATTTTTGTATGTTTTTTCTCATAGTTGCCTATATTTCATATCGGGATTTACATGGGCATACATGTCAACTTATAGGGAATGTCCGTATTTTATACGGATTTGATTCGATAAACGTAGTATACGGGCGTATAAATAAAGTTATACGGATTCTTTAAAAAAACTTCAATATTTATTTAGAGCTATAATCAATTCCCACTATGATAAAAGAGCGCATAACATTTACAAACGTACTGTACACCACAGACAGCCAGTAAAGAGTCTTATGAAATCGCACGTTATCTTGTGGTAGCGAGACTTCGTTCCACTTTTGATCATGCACACACCACATTGCGAGAATCCCGCCAACCGTGAAGTCATAGACATATAAACATAGACGCCGCCTTCTGCGTAGAATCATACGTCATCCTCGCCACCATATTGGATGTGGCAAAGTAGAGATTCTTCAACCATCTCTGGTATAGCGTCTAGACAGTAGCCGAGAATAAAGATGCCTCATTCATGTGCTGCGTTTAACTGTACCAACAGGCTTACCGTCCAAACGAGATCACATGGGATTACCTTTCACAGGTGAGACTGGAAAAATACTTTTCATTGTATTTGGTCATTATAATGTAATTTTACGAACAGATTTTCCTGACTTTGTGGCTAATATGAAGTCTCGCGCATAATAGCCGCTCGGTGAAACCTGTCTCCAAACAACGAAGTATTTCCTTCGTAACTACGCTGATAACACTTTGTGTTTTTGTCAAACATTGGAGCTTTGTATTCATTCTGAAGGTTTATTGTTATTAATATTGAATAAAAAGTAACTGGGATATATCATTGTTAATTATCATTCAAATTTTAGGTAAATTATTTTAATTTGCATCTTATACGGATTTTATAAGGGAAATACGGATTTTGGAGGTTGGTTATACAGGTTTGATTGACCAAAGGTTGACATGTATGCATGGGCGTAAGTGTACATGTATACCCTGGGGAAACTAAATGGCTAAAGCCAACAACGTTGAGAGCAAATGGATAAATAATATTAGAATGGCAATTTGTTTACATTTATTGAAAATACTTCTTAGGGATATCAGTAATTTTAGAACATAAATCTGAGAGAAAATATTATTTAAAAAAGCATGTAGTTAGTCAGAATCATTTTTGTTAGAACAAAGATAAAAAATATATATAAATATATCCTTAGTTTTATAGTTATGGTTAACAATGTTTTATTACTGTTTGGGTGGAAAATTTGAATTACTATGTGTAATGTAAATTACTATGCGAAAATACATCATTTTCATCCATTTTATGACGCGAGTACACTGGACAAGAATTGTCAGTTTACTATGGACACATTGGGCTTTTAAGTAGGATAAAACCCACACATTTACCTTATCTATTAATATAGAGAAACCACCTTAGGACCACCACTGACCAGCTATTATATTGGTGCTGGACCTTTCTCAACACATATCACATAAAAGTTAGTTTTTTTTAATATTTTAGCAGTTTCTAAATGTGATGCACCAGCAAGCATGATATTAGCTTATGAATGTCTCATTCCCACCCACACTGCAAAGACACTGTCCTCAGTTTGCCTTTCCTGCCTAAATAAAAAGTTAATAAAATGTAATAAATTTAAATGCCCAATTAGGATTTGCTGCAACTGGCAGGAAGATTTGAGTACAGCAAAAACAGATGCTTTGTAATAACAGTGCATCCAGTAAAACATGCAATGGGTACATTTACGATGTTAGTAAAACT
This sequence comes from Neoarius graeffei, assembly GCF_027579695.1. Lineage (NCBI taxonomy): Eukaryota > Metazoa > Chordata > Actinopteri > Siluriformes > Ariidae > Neoarius > Neoarius graeffei. Next base: position 18,675,903 of record NC_083594.1, read on the forward strand.
CAAACATCATCATGGGCTTCAGGCTTTAGCTGCAGTACAACAGAACTATCATATGGCATAATATTACATTCACATTTATACATTTGGCTCATACTTTTATTCATAGGGTTTAATGTAAGCGCAGAGAATTTAAGGGTTAAAGGCCTAGCTTTCTTCCACTTCCAACCACTGAGTTACAGACTCATTTTCTGTTGTTGTAGATGGTTCCATATGTATATCCTAATGATTTTCAGATTTGTACCAACTGCTGCTCTAATCATAAAGACTCTCCTGTGATTATCCCAGGATTCTTATGGCCCTTTTCCACTGCATGGTACCAGCTCAACTCAACTCAAGTTTTTTGGTTTTCCATCGGGCCAAAGTGTGGATAGCACTCGGTACCCAGTACTTTTTTAGTATCACATCCATTGAGGTTCCAGGCAAGCCGAGGCGATACCAAAAGGTGATGTGAAAACACTGTGGACTATTGATTGGTCAGAGAGAATTGTCACTGGATCATCATTGTGCAACACAAGACATCCTGAACAAACCCTCCATTTTTACAAAGCATTATATTTATTTGTAATACTTCACTGATTATGAGGTTTTTTCACCGCTCACATGCATGTTTGTGTGTGTGCACGCGAAACAATGTTATGTCAACCCATAGTTGCCAGAATTCTTCACATTTCTAACAACAACAACAAAAAAAAACCCACTGTAAAAAGTGGTGTCCAAACTATCAGGATGTAATAGCAACAGCATAAAAATTGCCATCAGTTTACAAGTGGCAAAAAAGACACACTGTATATGCTAAAATGGTGTGATTGTGAAGGCACAGGGCTTTCAATCGGAGAATGTGGATTGGCATCCCCACTCAGCATTTTTTTTGGGGGGGGGGGGGTGCTGCAGGTAGCTCATTTAAAATTAGACAGCCTGTACTGATATTTTGCCTAACTCTCTGTTAGTAAACCCAATGAGTGGACGTGCACTCTTCTCTTGATCTCTGTAGTCAGTAAGTATATTAAAGAAAGCCTCAAATTGAAGGCTCCTGCCTTCATAAGAAACCGTTCGAAACCCTAACTTTTCGTAAGATAGATGGAATCCTGCTTCAGTCTGAGTATTGCCATGCTATGATGTTCAACTTATTAAAAAATCTCAGTCAACCCATAACATTACTCATAATTATTATTATTTTTTTTAACCAACAGACGGTTAGGCAAAATTGTAGCAGCTTTGGTGTATACACACACAAACATGCCTGTGAGTAGTCGGCGGCGGTTGTCCATTGCTAGCGGTGATGACTGCTTCATTAGCATGTGCAGAAAAGCAGATGGGCTGCGAGGCCTGCACCAGAGCAACAGAGTCGTCCGTAGCAGTGGCACGAATGGTCTGGCTGAGCTGCCATGGAATTTCTGGCTTCATGAGCTGTCGTATACTCCCTTTGACACTTGTCTTCAATTGTGGACACTGAGCTTTTAACTATGTTTCGCCATGTTGCTCTATCTGAGGCATCCCTTTCCCATGTCTAATCAATAATTCCGGCATTCTTCATGTTCCTCTTCAAGACGTCTTTGTACCTCAGTTTCTGTCCTCCTTGGCTCCTCTGTCCGAGGCTCAGTTCTCCATAGAAAACTGAGCCTGGGTAGTCATGTGTCAGACATGCACCAGATGTGTCCAGCCCAACGGAGTTAGGAGGCTCTGATCAGGGCTTCCACGCTTACTGTTTTGGCTCGCCTGAGGACTTCTACATCGGGGACCTTGTCCTGCCATCTTATTTTGAGGATTTGATGCAGGTGTCTGAGTTGTAGCCTGGTCAGTTTCTTGAAATGTTTACAGTAGAGCGTTATGCGTTTGGTGGCGTAAAGCAGAGATGGTAAGACTGCAGCACTGTAAACTTTCAACTTGGTGGTTCTCTTGATGTCATGGCGAGACCATAGTTGCTTTTGTAATGCACCAAAGGCTTTGGTGGCAGCTTGAATCCAGCGGTCTACCTCCAAGTATGATGAGTTTGTGTACCTCCAAGTCTGTGAGTAGTAGTATTAATAATAAAAGATATAATGAAATAACAAAGATGTTCCTGTGTGTTTTGTGTTGAGGATGGTGTCAAGGCAGTTTCATGCAACATCGCTATGACAACTAGCTGTAGTAGAAAATGAACTACCGATACCAAAAGCGAGTCAAGTTGAGCCGGTACCATGTAGTGGAAATTGGACTATTATTCCCAGTATGCACATACTGAACATCTGCTTAACACTATTACTATTGTTTGACTTTATAGCATACAGTTGTAGGAGAGTAATAACTGATAATCCCACTATCAGATTTCACCCAGAAGAGGATCGGTTCCTTTATTAGTCTGTTTCTTCTCAAGGTTTCACCCTCATGTTGTCTCAGGGCGTTTCTTCTTGCACCTGTCGCCTCTGGCCTGTTCACTGGGGATCTAAACCTACATCCAAATTTCTGTCAAGTTGCTTGTAGGCAATGTCTACTGTTAAAAGTGCCATACAGATAAAACAGAATTGAGTTAGCAATGCCCCAGTTAAAGCCCCACTTAGATTTTGGGATATGCTATTATGCAAATGTTTGGCTTTTGTTTTGTTTTGTTATTTGACCTTATGATTTTGTTTATATATGGACTTTTTGCTACATGGTGGTGCAGTGGTTCAAGAAGGCTCCTCACAGCAAGAAGGTTCTGAGTTCAAACCTCATGTCTGACAGGGGCCTTTCTCTGTGGAGTTTGCATGTTTTCCCTGTGTCTGCATGAATTTCCTCCCACAGTTCAAAGAAATGCAAATAAGGTATTTAAAAAAAAACAGCCTCTGGGGTTACACAAGCCAGTGCATGCTTAGTGGCGGTCCCTAGCCTGGATAGATTGGGGAGGGTTATGTCAGGAAGGGCATCCAGTATAAAAAAAAAAAAAAAAACCTATGCCAAATCAAAATATGTTGATCATAAATTGGGAAGGATTTCTCCAACTGTGGTGACCCCTAATGGGAGCAGCCGAAAGAAAAAGATAGACTCTTTACTTAGGGACTAATTATGCTAAACACATAAGATATGTATGAAAAGATATGAACTGGATTTGAGTGCTGTGAAAAAGAAAACATGAGCAGAACAAGTGTGGGCCGCGACTATCTGACCAATCAGGATGGAGGCATCTCTACCTGCCTGTCAACCATGTTACCTTTCAGTTCAGAATGCCCTGCCTCTTCCACTATGTTCCAGAAGTCTAGTTTTAATCATACAGTATGTTTGGATTTTGAGTTTCCAAACAGCTAGTTTTAGCTAATTTCCACCAAAATCACTGACTATACCTTTAATATCAAAGACCCAGAATGAACAATAAATAAATCAAAATCAGAAATGTCTTTGCAAGACCTCTCCTACTCAAGCTATGTGGGGAAAAAACAGGTATTTTGAAAAATGTGGTTAATAGTGAAATCATCTAGTTCCTTCCAGATATGCTTCAAGACTGCCAAGATGCTAAAAAATCTCCTTGGCCTGTGTAATTTCAGACATGCTTCTTTAGAAGAAAACAAAGATGTTTTTGCTCAAAGGCCAACGGAAAAAAAAAAAAAAACACCGGCCAGTTCATTAAGTTCAGCATCATTCATATAAAATCCAGCTCTTTAATACAGAAACTGCTTATTAAATTAGTTTGTTCGGAATGCTGAGGCAAACCACGGTGTGCTTAAACTGATTGCACTTTGGCGTTTTACATAACAGATTATATTAAAGGGATAACACGATGTGACATAAATAAGAAACTTATCCAAAACCTCAGCATATCAACCCAAATGGGATGTTGGGACGTTTGTTCATTATGTGGAGCCTAAAGGGGATAAACCACAAACCATCTAGTAATTTTGGATATCGTGGGTAGAAACATGAGAACAACAAAACAGTAAATCCACAAACCTGACCTATGAGATGAGAAGCGTGGAATCTCTAGATAACGTGTACTGGGTATATGCTTTGTGTGTGTGTGTGTGTGTGTGTGTGTGTGTATATATATATATATATATATATATATATATATATATATATATATATATATATATATATATATAAAAGCATGATGTGTGGACAAATAACTATTTCTGATTGAAGTGTGTTTTTAATTGCCTGTGCATAGCAAATGAATGGTACATCTGAATTCCAACACATTATTCTGTGCTTAATATTTCACAGGAACAGTAAATGACTGCTGGCACATGTGCCCTAACATTTCAACAAGCCTCTCCTTCAGCGGCTCCACTCTCGGCTCCATGCTTCCTGTGTAGTTTAATAATAAACGACATTCAAGAGCAGAGCTGATGAAACCCAGCACTGATCCGGAAGCCGAGGCCTGGTTATCGGCCTGCATTGTTTTTGCATCTGTTGAAGGTCTTTCAGTATTGAAAAATAATTCACCAAGGCTACATACTTTGTTTGTTCTGCAAACCATGAGTCTCAACTTGATTACAGAACATTAAAGGTTTTCTATGCTACTGATTTAGAGTTTCAGTGTATTACATACAGTGCCTTGCACACATATTCACTCCCCCTTTGAACTTTCTACATTTTGTATTGTTACAGTGTCTTGCAAAAGTATTGATCCCCCTTGGTGTTTGTCCTGTTTTGTCGCATTACAAGCTGGAATTAAAATGGATTTTTGGAGGGTTAGCACCATTTGATTTACACAACATGCCTACCACTTTAAAGGTGCAAAATGTTGTTTTATTGTGACACAAACAATGATTAAGATGAAAAAGCAGAAATCTGGAGTGTGCATAGGTATTCACTCCCCCCCCCCCCCAAAAAAAAAGTCAATACCTTGTTGAGCCACCTTTTGCTGCAATTACAGCTGCAAGTCTCTTGGGGTATGTCTCTATTAGCTTAGCACATGTAGCTACTAGGATTTTTGCCTATTCCTCAAGGCAAAACTGCTCCAACTCATTCAAGTTGCGTTGGTGTACAGCAATCTTCAAGTGATGCCACAGATTTTCAATTGGATTGAGGTCTGGGCTTTGACTAGGCCATTCCAAGACATTTAAATGTTTCCTTTTAAACCACTCCAGTGTAGCTTTAGCAGTATGTTTAGGGTCCTTGTCCTGCTGGAATGTGAACCTTAATCCCAGTCTCAAACCTCTGGCTGACTCAAACAGGTTTTCCTCCAGAATTGCCCTGTATGTAGTGCCATCCATCTTTCTTTCAGTCTTGACCAGCTTTCCCATCCCTGCAGATGAAAAATAGCCCCACAGCATGATGCTTCCAACACCATGCTTCACTGTAGGGATGGTGTTCTCAGGATGTTGGGTTTGCGCCACACATGGCATTTCCCATGATGGCGAAAAAGATCAATTTTAGTCTCATTTGACCAGAGAATCTTCTTCCATGTGTCTGGGGAGTCTGCCACATGCTGTTGGGTAAACTCCAAACGTGTTTTCTTAAGCAATGGCTTTTTCTGGCCACTCTTTCATAAAGCCCCACTCTGTGGAGTGTACAGCTTAAAGTGGTCCTATGGACAGATACTCCCATCTCCATTGTGGATCTTTGCAGCTCCTCCAGTGTTATCTTTGGTGTCTTTGTTGCATCTCTGATTTAATGCCCTCCTTGCCCAGTCTGTGAGTTTTGGTGGGCGGCCTTCTCTTGTCAGGTTTGTAGTGGTGCCATATTATTTCCATTTTGCTATAATGGATTTAATGGTGCTCCATGGGATATTCAAAGTTTGTGATATTTTATGTAACCCAACCCTGATTCATACTTCTCCACAACTTTGTCTCTGACCTGTTTGGAGGCTCCTTGGTTTTCATGTTGCTTGCTTAGTAGCGCTGCAGAGTCAGGGTCCTTCCAGAACAGGTCGATTTATACAGACATCATGTGACAGATCATATGACACTTTGATTGCACATAAGTGGATCTTAATAAACTAATTATGTGACTTATGAAGTGAATTGGTTGGACCAGCTCTTATTTAGGGGTTTCATATGAAAGGGGGTGAATACCTATGCACACTCCAGATTTCTGTTTTTTTCATCTTAATTATTGTTTGTGTCACAATAAAACAACATTTTGCACCCTTAAAGTGGTAGGCATGTTGTGTAAATCAAATGGTGCTAACCCTCCAAAAATCCATTTTAATTCCAGCTTGTAATGCAACAAAACAGGATACATACCAAGGGGGATGAATACTTTTGCAAGACATTGTACATCTTGGAACTGAAATGGATTTAATGAGGGTTATAGATCATGAATATACACAAAATAGGACTCTTGGCTGTGTTTCTGACTCATCCCCCTTTTACCATGTCACCAATTTGTGGTTGTGCCATACTATCTCCAGTTTTTAATAACGGACCTAATGTTGCTCCATGTGATGTTGAACATTTGGGACATTTTAAAAGAAAATTTTATAACCAAACCCTGATTGGTCCTTTTCTAAAACTTCCAGTTCCAGACTTGTTTTGATAACTCCTTGGTCTTCATGATGTTGTTGCCTGAACAATTGTTTAAGTATGTGCCTGGAATTCCAGTAACACATTTGTTTATATTGAAATCACACGGCACTTTAATTGCATGCAAGTCAGTTGGCAACCAAGGGTAACTAGTTGCACCAGAACTAATTTAGCATTTCCAAGCAACCAGGGTAAATACTTGTGCAATAACAATTTACATTTGTTTTTCATTTGAAAATCATTTAGCAAAACTATATACTGTCATGTTTTATTTTTTCTGTAGATTGTAGATGACATGATGTACTATAATCCCAATTCAATCCAATTCAGGTTGCAACCCTACAAAATGTGGAAAAGTTGAAGGGAGTGAATATGTATGCAAGACAATGTATGACACATGCAACACAGTTTAAGGTTCAAGACTTTCAGGACAAGAAAGTTTCCAGAATAGGTCATGGATCATGTTTATTCCACAGCAAGGTTGTACCATATTCCATCAATACAGTGAAGATGCTGAAAATCTCCTTGGTTGAGTCCTAGACATGCTTCTGTAGGAGAAAATAAATTATGTCTTTGGATAACCTAAGATGGCTATAACTGACTGGCCATCCATCCATTATCTGTAGCCGCTTATCCTGTGCAGGGTCGCAGGCAAGCTGGAGCCTATCCCAGCTGACTATAGGCAAGAGGTGGGGTACACCCTGGACAAGTCGCCAGATCAACGCAGGGCTGACACATAGAGACAAACAACCATTTTGACTCACATTCACACCTACGGTCAATTTAGAGCCACCAATTAGCCTAACCGGCATGTCTTTGGACTGTGGGTGAAACCAGAGGAAACCCACACAGACACAAAGAGAACATGCAAACTCCACACAGAAAGGCCCTCGTCAGCCGCTGGGCTCGAACCCAGAACCTTCTTGCTGTGAGGCGACAATGCTAACCACTACACCACCGTGCCACTCCACTGACTGGCCAATCATTAACAATTATTTGCTGAAGGTAAAGTGAATACTGGTGAATAATACAGTGGTATGCAAAAGTTTGGGCACCCCTGGTCAAAATTGCTGTTACTGTGAACAGTTAAGCAAGTTGAAGATGAAATGATCTCCAAAAGGCATAAAGTTAAAGATGAATCATTCCCTTTATATTTTAAGCAAAACAATTTTTTATTTTCATCTTTTATATTTTCAAAATGACAAAAAAGGAAAAGGGCCCAAAGCAAAAGTTTGGGCACCCTGCATGGTTAGTACCGAGTAACACCCCGTTTGGCAAGTATCACAGCTTGTAAGCACTTTTTGTAGCCAGCTAATAAACTTTCAGTTCTTACCTGGGGGATTTTCACATATTCATCCTTGCAAAAGGCTTCCATTTCTATAAGTTTCTTGGGCTGTCTTGCATGCATTGCTCTTTTGAGATCTAGCCACAGATTTTCAATGATGTTTAGGTCAGGGGACTGCTGAATTTTGTGGCTAGGATGCAGGAACAGTTTTCTTCTGATGACTCTTCCATGAAGGTCATATTTGTTCAGGTGTCGCTGCATAGTAGAACAGTGCACCACCACTCCAGGGTCTGCTAAATCTTTCCGAAGGTCTTTTGCAGTCAAACAGGGGTTTTTATTTGCCTTTCTAGCAATCCAACGAGCAGTTCTTTCAGAAAGCTTTCTTCATCTTCCAGACCTCACCTTGATCTCCACTGTTTCTGTTAACTGCCATTTCTTAATAACATTACAATCTGAGGAAACAGCTACCTGAAAACACTTTGCTACATTATTGTAGCCTTCTCCTGCTTTGTGAGCATCAATTATTTTATTATTCAGAATGCGAGGGAGTTGCTTAGAGAAGTCCATGGCTGTCAATTTTAGGGACAAGTTTAAGGAGTCAGAGAATTTATATGGCTTTGAAATCTGCATCATCTGACCTTTCCTAATGAAGAATTTGAACAAGCCACAGCTCAATAAGCTAATTAAGGTCTGGAACCTTGGTAAAAGTTACCTGAGAACTCAAATGTATTGGGGTGCCCAAACTTTCGCATGGTGTTCCTTTTCTTTTTTCACTCTCCAATTGTACAAAACAAAAATAATATACAAATCTTGCAGAAAATGCTGAAAAGAAATGTCATCTTTACCCTTATGCCTTTTGGTGATCAGTTCTTTTTCTGCTCACTTAACTATTCACAGTAAGACATTTTCAGTAACGGTGCCGAAACTTTTGCATGCCACTGTAACTGAGACAAACTCAATGTTATTATTCACCAATATTCAATGAACCTGAAGCAGATAATTGTTTTAGTATAAATACACAGGTGATTATTTTTTAAAAATCAGATGAAAAAAATTGATTTCAAACTTCAAAAGCGGCATACAAAAGCAATATAGGTGCAGCGCAGACTTGTGCCACTTATCTATGACATTTCATTTAAAATACAGATAAAATATATCACAATTCCACCTCACCTTTGAATAGTTTTAGATCAAATTTCATAGCGTCTTTACTGCTTTTAGAAACAGCATTTTCTTTCATAATTTGTCATTCTTCTTCACTTACGGTGACAAAGCAATTGGCCACCATTTTGCCGAGTCTCTCGAGGTGATTATTGAGAAGTAGTTAGAATTTTTTAACCAATCAGCACACGCGATTTTCTATAATCACCTTCATATTTATACTGACAGATGTTCCTTGTTTATCGTATCACAGCACAGTTTAATTCCCAAATCTGATTGCTCAGAGGGAGTTGATTAATTTTCTGTAACAACATCTCTAATGGTAATTCCAGATGTAAGGGAAATTTCAACTTTAAAGTATTAGAATGATCACATTAATATAGTGTTTACAACTTACAGTGGTGCTTGAAAGTTTGTGAACCCTTTAAATTTTCTTTATTTCTGCATAAATATGGCCTAAAACATCATCAGATTTTCACACAAGTCCTAAAAGAGAACCCAGTTAAACAAATGAGACAAAAATATTATACTTGGTCATTTATTTATTGAGGAAAATGATCCAATATTGCATATCTGTGAGTGGCAAAAGTATGTGAACCTTTGCTTTCAGTATCTGGTGTGACCCCCTTGTGCAGCAATAACTGCAACTAAACCTTTCTGGTAACTGTTGATCAGTCCTGCACACCAGCTTGGAGGAATTTTAGCCCATTCCTCTGTACAGAACAGCTTCAACTCTGGGATGTTGGTGGGTTTCCTCACATGAACTGCTCGCTTCAGGTCCTTCCACAACATTTCGATTGGATTAAGGTCAGGACTTTGACTTGGCCATTCCAAAACATTCACTTTATTCTTCTTTAATGATTCTTTGGTAGAACGACTTGTGTGCTTAGGGTCGTTGTCTTGCTGCATGAGCCACCTTCTCTTGAGATTCAGTTCATGGACAGATGTCCTGACGTTTTCCTTTAGACTTCGCTGGTATAATTCAGAATTCATTGTTCCATCAATGATGGCAAGCTGTCCTGGCCCAGATGCAGCAAAACAGGCCCAAACCATGATACTAACACCACCGTGTTTCACAGATGGGATAAGGTTCTTATACTGGAATGCTGGTACCTCGTATAGTGAAGGCTACATCAGGGGGCAGAGCCTTTTCTTACAAAGCCCCACAGTTATGGAACAGCCTTCCAAGTAATGTTCGGGAATCAGACACAGTCTGTGTTTAAGTCTAGGTTGAAAACCTATCTGTTTAGTCAAGCCTTTTATTAATGGTGTCTATGAGGTAAAGGTGTAGATCTGGAGGGTCTTCAGACATAGAGTGTTTTGGTAAACTGGGATGTATGGATGCTGTCAGTCCACCACTTGCTTGCTCACTCGAGTTTGTTGACGGTGTAGTGGCTGGCTGCTTTATGTCCCGGGGCTCCCTCATGCCTGTGTTACCTTCTGGCTCTCCCCTTTTAGTTATGCTGTCATAGTTAGTTGCCGGAGTCCCTGCTTGTACTCAGCAATATGTATACTGTTCCTACTTATTCAGGTGATATTGGGCATACCTAACAACCTGTGATTTCTCTCCCTCTCTCTCTCTCTCTCCCCTCCCCCCAATCTGTCCCTCTGAGTTACATGTTGGTCCTGGGATCGAGATGCTGACCTCTTCTGCTCCTCAGACCTGCTTGATCCATCCTGGTGCCCTGTGTCTGGTTGGAGTCTCATCGCATCGCTCCTGTGGAGGATGGCCCCATGAGGACAGCTGAAAGTCACACCTGGAGGACGCTCTGGACTCTTACAGTAATGCTTTTATGGCTGAAGACTACAGTTGACTTGCTAACTTTAGGACTGCGGTTGTCATGAACAGTTTTGCACTCAAGTTTCCATCAATGAAGAGTTTATAACATCAACGAAACTGACTTCATGTTAAAACTGTTAATATTATAGTCATGCTGTCTGTTGTTGCTCAAATGAGGATGGGTTCCCTTTTGAGTCTGGTTCCTCTCAAGGTTTCTTCCTCATGTCGTCTGAGGGAGTGTGGCAGCGGGGGCATGGTCAAGCATCAGTCTGTGACCGGAAGGCAGAGTCAGGGAAGGTAAGTGGCAGAATCACTACACCTAATGTTAATTAACCTGTTTGTATGTCTTCCCAGTAACCACACCCTATATCCCCAAAGAGATTCTGACTGACCAAGGCACCTTGTTTATGTCACGTACACTGAATGAACTGTATTGGTTATTAGGTATTAAGCCGATCCGCACCAGTGTTTATCACCCACAAACGGACGGTTTAGTTGAACAGTTTAATCGCACCCTCAAAAATATAATTAAAAAATTCGTAAGTGAGGATGCATGTAATTGGGTTAAATGGCTCGAACCCTTGTTATTTGCAGTGTGAGAGGTCCCCCAAGCCTCCACGGGGTTCTCCCCGTTCGAATTGTTATATGGCCGTAAGCCGCGCGGCATTCTAGATGTGCTGTGAGAAAATTGGGAGGAGGGACCTTCACCTAGTAAAAATCAAATTCAATACGTTATGGACCTGCACGCAAAACTCCACACACTCACACACCTAACCCAGGAGAATTTGCGGCAGGCCCAAGAACGGCAAACCCGCCTGTATGACAGGGGTACGTGCCTTAGGGAGTTCGCACTGGGAGATAAAGTTCTTGTACTGTTGCCCACATCGAGCTCCAAATTAATCGCCAAGTGGCAAGGACCCTTTGAGGTCACACGGCGAATTGGGGACGTCGACTATGAGGTGAGGCGAACGGACAGGGGTGGGCCGCTACAGGTTTACCACCTCAATCTGCTGAAACTCTGGAACGAGGAGGTCCCCATGGCATTGGTGTCGGTGGTTCCGGAGAAGGCGGAGCTGGGGCCGGAGGTTCAAAAGGGAACATTGGCGTCGCGTACCTCTCCGGTCCCCTGTGGAGACCACCTCTCCCCGGCCCAACTCGCGGAGGTCGCCCAGTTGCAGACCGAGTTTTCAGACATGTTCTCGCCCCTGCCCGGCCGCACCGACCTCATAGAGCACCACATTGAGATGCCCCCGGGGGTGGTAGTGCACAGCCACCCTTACAGGCTACCCAAACACAAGAAAAAAGTGATTCGGGAAGAACTCGAGGCCATACTTGAAATGGGCATCATCGAGGAGTCCCACAGTGACTGGAGCAGCCCGGTGGTCTTGGTACCCAAGACCAACGGGTCGGTCCGGTTCTGTGTAGACTCTAGAAAAGTCAACGCGGTGTCTAAATTCGACGCGTACCCAATGCCTCATATTGATGAGTTGCTCGATCGACTAGGCACAGCTCGCTTTTACTCGACACTGGATTTGACAAAGGGTTATTGGCAGATCCCCTTGACTCCATTATCCTGAGAAAAAAACGGCCTTTTCCACACCGTTCGGCTTACACCAGTTTGTCACACTTCCTTTTGGGCTGTTTGGGGCGCCTGCTACGTTCCAGCGACTGATGGATAGGGTCCTCCGCCCCCACGCCACCTATGCGGCTGCGTACCTAGACGATATCATTATTTATAGTAATGACTGGCCGCGGCACCTACAACACCTGAGGGCCGTCCTTAGGTCGCTGAGGCGGGCGGGTCTCACAGCCAACCCAAAGAAGTGTGCGATTGGGCAGGTGGAAGTACGGTATCTGGGCTTCCACTTGGGCAACGGGCAGGTGTGTCCCCAAATTAACAAGACAGCAGCAATTGCGGCCTGCCCGAGGCCCAAGACCAAGAAGGGGGTGAGACAGTTCCTGGGGCTGGCTGGCTACTATCGTAGGTTTATACCTAATTATTTGGACATCACCAGCCCGCTAACTGATCTGACTAAAAAGGGGGCACCAGATCCGGTCCAGTGGACGGAGCAATGCCAGCGGGCTTTCTCTGAGGTGAAGGCTGCACTGTGCGGGGGGCCACTGTTACACTCCCCTGACTTTTCTCTCCCCTTTACGTTGCAGACAGATGCATCGGACAGAGGGCTGGGGGCTGTTCTGTCCCAGGAGGTGGAGGGGGAGGACCGCCCTGTCCTGTACATAAGCAGGAAGCTGTCAGTGTGTGAGGGGCGCTACAGCACGATTGAAAAGGAGTGCCTGGAGATCAAGTGGGCGGTCCTTGCCCTCCGCTACTACCTCCTGGGGCGCTCTTTCACCCTCTGTTCGGACCACGCGCCCCTCCAGTGGCTCCACCACATGAAGGATGCCAATGCGCGGATCACCCGTTGGTATCTGGCACTCCAGCCCTTTAATTTCAAGGTGGTCCACAGGCCGGGGGCGCAGATGGTCGTGGCGGACTTCCTCTCCCGTCAAGGGGGGGGGGGAGAGTTGGCTGCAGGCCGGACGGCTGCCCGGCCTGAGTCGGGCGGTGGGGGTATGTGGCAGCGGGGGCGTGGTCAAGCGTTGGTCTGTGACCAGAGGGCGGAGTCAGGGAAGGTAAGTGGCAGAATCACTGCACCTGATGTTGGTTAATCTGTGTTTGTGTGTCTTCCCCAGTGACTGCGCCCTATATAAGGAGAGAGAGAGCAGAGGAAGGAAGCTCCCTCCCAACCACAATGCATGTGTGTGTGTGTGTGTGTGTGTGTGTGTGTAGAGTGTGTGATAGTGTGAGTGAGTAAAAGCTAAATTAAGTGGAATAAAAGAGTTTCTTTGTGGAACTTAACCCTGGCCTGCCGTCTTTCTGTGCTCCACCCATACAAACTGCTACAGTAATATTGGATCATTTTCCTCAATAAATAAATGACTCATTTATTTTGTCTCATTTGTTTAACTGGGTTCTCTTTATCTACTTTTAGGACTTATGTGAAAATCTGATCATGTTTTAGGTCATATTTATGCAGAAATATAGAAAATTCTAAAGGGTTCACAAACTTTCAAGCACCACTGTAGATCCAATCCAACTCAGGATGAAGTGGTTACTCATGATCAATGAATTAAATGAAAATCAACTTGATGAACTGGATGGGGTTTTTTTGCAGCTCTTGATAAATAAAGTTGGCCAATGCGGTAATCCATCCATCCATTATCTACAACCCCAAATCAGAAAAAGTTTGGAAGGTATGTTGAAATTGAAATTAAAACTGAAAACAATGATTTGTAATTAATCGTTGACCTGTACTGCACTCAAAACAACACAGCACATTATTTGATACTGTAGCTCCTGAATTATATTGTTGTTTTTTTATAAACACCTTTCAAAAAAGTTGGGACGATAAAGTATTTACCACTTTATAATGTTGCCATTCCTTCTCACAACACTTCAAAGATGTTTAGGTACTGAAGAGACCAAGTGATGAAATGTTTCAGGTGTTATTTATTTTGTCCCTGTGGCAGTGGGGGCATGGTCAAGCGTCGGTCTGTGACCGGAGGGTGGAGTCAGGGAAGGTAAGTGGCAGAATCACTACACCTGATGTGAATTAACCTGTGTTTGTGTGTCTTCCCAGGAGCTGCACCCTATTTAAGGAAGAGAGCGAGAGCAGAGCGGTGTGTGTGTGTGTCATATGTATACCCGACCAGAACACGTGTGTGTGTGTGTCATATGTATACCAAAATATAGCTAAGGCTGAAAAGCTTTAATAAAGTGTTTGTGATCTCAGTTCTGGCCTGCCGTCCTTCTGTGCTCCACCCACCCATCCGAGTTGCTACAGTCCCATTCTTCCTACAAACAGGTCTTAAGTTGTGCAAGAGTACAGGGTCATTGTTGTCATATTTTTAGTTTCAAAATTTGCTCCACGTCCTCTATTGGGGACAGAGGGGATACACCCTCTTCTTCCACAGCCATGCCTTTGTTACATGTTCAGAATGTGGTTTTGCATTGTCTTGTTGAAAAATCCCTGGAAAAGATGCCGTCTTGAAGGCAGCATGTATTGTTCCAAAATCTCAATGTACATTAATGCTGTCATCACAGAAGTGTAAGTTACCTTTGCCAAGGGCAATGACACAACCCCATACCATGACAGACCCTAGGTTTTGGACTTGTTGCTGGTAACAGTCTGGATGGTTCTTTTCGTCTTTGATCCAGAGCACACGGCCTGCGTGGGTGTTTGGATGTTGGCCAGCAAATATTGTCCTGGAAAATAACTGACTACGATGCTTGGTTTTTATTTTTTTAAATAAAGTCGGCTTCCTGTCTGCAATGGAATATCCCCATCTTGCATCAAAGAAAAAAAAAACAGAAATTCCTGGTTAAAATGAGTAATAGCCAACAAATCAGTGCAAGTGCGAGCATGTGTTTAGGACAAACACATGAGTGCACACGCCTAGCAACTTGTGGTTGTTCTACTGGTATCTTAGTTGATAAATAATTGAAGAGGAACAGTGCAAAGTAATGAACACAGGCTTGTGTCATTGATGACGTCTTAATATTTTGAGTCATTTGTGAGTTATCGCTGTTGGTACAGAATGAACTTATTCACATCCTTGATCTACAAAATGATGGTCCAAAGTGAATTTACATTTAATATCATTAGTATAATCAGCATTAAATTGAAATTCTTCTGTACAGAAAGTCATTTTAGCCCTGTCAAGAGATTTAATCAGAGTGATGCCTGGTTTGCATTTCTGTATTTATGCAGAAGTGTGGTTTATGGGTGTGTATTGCATGTTGAAATGCTTTTTGCATTCTCACATGCAGGCTTTCACAACCTAACTGGGTAACATGTATCTGCAGTGGTGCTTGAAAGTTTGTGAACCCTTTATAATTTTCTATATTTCTGCATAAATATGACCTAAAACATCACCAGATTTTCACACAAGTCCTAAAAGTAGATAAAGAGAACCCAGTTAAACAAATGAGACAAAAATATTATACTTGCTCATTTATTTATTGAGGAAAATGATCCAATATTACATATCTGTGAGTGGCAAAAGTATGTGAACCTCTAGGACTAGCAGTTAATTTGAAGGTGAAATTAGAGTCAGGTGTTTTCAATCAATGGGATGACAATCAGGTGTGAGTGGGCACCCTGTTTTATTTCAAGAACAGGGATCTATCAAAGTCTGATCTTCATAACACACGTTTGTGGAAGTGTATCATGGCACGAACAAAGGAGATGTCTGAGGACCTCAGAAAAAGTGTTGTTGATCCTCATCAGGCTGGAAAAGGTTACAAAACCATCTCTAAAGAGTTTGGACTCCACCAATCCACAGTCAGACAGATTGTGTACAAATGGAGGAAATTCAAGACCATTGTTACCCTCCCCAGGAGTGGTTGACCAACAAAGATCACTCCAAGAGCAAGGCGTGTAATAGTTGGCGAGGTCACAAAGGACCCCAGGGTACAGTGCCTTGCAAAAGTATTCATACCTCTTGAACTTTTTCACATTTTTCCACCTTACAACTACGAACTTAAAAGTTTTTTATTGAGATTTTATGTGATAGACCAACACAGAGTAGCATATAATTGTGAAGTGAAACGAAAATGATAAATGGTCTTCAAAATTTTAAACAAATAAAAAGCTGAAAAATGTGGTGTGCATTAGTATTCAGCCCCCTATCTTCTGATACCTCTAAATACAATCCAGTGCAATCAATTGCCTTCAGAGGTAATTAGTTAATAGAGTCCTACTGTGTGTAATTTACTCTCAGCATAAATACACTTGTTCTGTGAAGGCCTCAGTGGTTTGTTAGAGAACACTGAAGAACAAACAGCATCATGAAGACCAAATAACTCACCAGACAGGTCAGAGATAAAGTTCTGGAGAAGTTTAAAGCAGGGTTAGGTTATAAAAAAATATCCCAAGCTCTGAACATCTCAAGAAGCACTGTTCAATCCATCATTCAAAAATGGAAAAAGTATGGCACAACTGCAAACCTACCAAGACATGGCCGTCCACCTAAACTGACAGAGTGAGCAAAGAGATCACTGGTCAGAGAAGCAACCAAGAGGCCCATGATCACTCTGGAGGAGCTGCAGAAATCCACAGCTCAGGTGGGAGAATCTGTGCACAGGACAACTACAAGTTGTACACTCCACAAATCTGGCCTTTTGGAAGAGTGGCAAGAAGAAAGCCATTGTTGAAAGACAAGCATAAGAAGCCATATAGGGAACACAGCAAACATGTGGAAGAAGGTGCTTTGGTCAGATGAGACCAAAGTTGAACTTTTTGGCCTAAATGCAAAGCGCTATGTGTGGCGGAAAACTAATACTGCTCATCACCCTGCACACACCATCTCCACTGTGAAACATGGTGGTGGCAGCATCATGCTATGGGGATGCTTTTCTTCAGCAGGGACAGGGAAGCTGGTCAGAGTTGATGGGAAGATGGATGGAGCTAAACACAGGGCAATCCTGGAAGAAAACCTGTTGGAGGCTGCAAAAGACTTGAGACTGGGAAGGAGATTCACCTTCCAGCAAGACAATGACCCTAAACATACAGCCAGAGCTACAATGGAATGGTTTAGATCAAAGAATATTCATGCATTAGAATGGCCCAGTCAAACTCCAGACCTAAATCCCATTGAGCATCTGTGGCAAGACTTGAAAATTGCTGTTCACAGATGCTCTCCATCCAATCTGGCTGAGCTTGAGCTATTTTGCAAAGAAGAATGGGCAAAAATTTCAGTGTCTAGATGTGCCAAGCTGGTAGAGACATACCACAAAAGACTTGCAGCTGTAATTGCAGCAAAAGGTGGCTCTACAAAGTATTGATGCGGGGGGGGTGAATACTAATGCACATCATATTTTTCAGATTTTTCATCTCATCTCATCTCATTATCTGTAGCCGCTTTATCCTGTTCTACAGGGTCGCAGGCAACCTGGAGCCTATCCCAGCTGACTACAGGCGAAAGGCGGGGTACACCCTGGACAAGTCGCCAAGTCATCACAGGGCTGACACATAGACACAGACAACCATTCACACTCACATTCACACCTACGGTCAATTTAGAGTCACCAGTTAACCTAACCTGCATGTCTTTGGACTGTGGGGGAAACCGGAGCACCCGGAGGAAACCCACGTGGACACGGGGAGAACATGCAAACTCCGCACAGAAAGGCCCTCGCCGGCCACGGGGCTCGAACCTGGACCTTCTTGCTGTGAGGCGACAGTGCTAACCACTACACCACCATGCCGCCTTTTCAGATTTTTATTTGTTTAAAATTTTGAAGACCATTTATCATTTTCATTTCACTTCACAATTATGTGCTACTCTGTTTTGGTCTATCACATAAAATCTCAATAAAAACTTTTAAGTTCGTGGTTGTAAGGTGGAAAAATGTGAAAAAATTCAAGGGGTATGAATACTTTTGAAAGGCACTGTAAGTTCTAAGCAACTGAAGGCCTCTCTCACATTGACTAATGTTAATGTTCATGAGTCCACCATCAGGAGAACACTGAACAACAATAGTGTGCATGGCAGGGTTGCAAGGAGAAAGCCACTGCTCTCCAAAAAGCAGTTTGCTAAAGATCACGTGGACAAGCCAGAAGGCTATTGGAAAAATGTTTTGTGGACGGATGAGACTAAAATAGAACTTTCTGGTTTAAATGAGAAACGTTATGTTTGGAGAAAGGAAAACACTGCATTCCAGCATAAGAACCTTATCCCATCTGTGAAACATGGTGGTGGTAGTATCATGGTTTGGGCCTGTTTTGCTGCATCTGGGCCAGGACGGCTTGCCATCACTGATGGAACAATGAATTCTCAATTATACCAGCAAATTCTAAAGGAAAACATCAGGACATCTGTCCATGAACTGAATCTCAAGGGAAGGTGGGTCATGCAGCAAGACAACAACCCTAAGCACACAAGTCATTCTACCAAAGAATGGTTAAGAAGAATAAAGTTAATGTTTTGGAATGGCCAAGTCAAAGTCTTGACCTTAATCCAATCGAAATGTTGTGGAAGGACCTGAAGTGAGCAGTTCGTGTGAGGAAACCCACCAACATCCCAGAGTTGAAGCTGTTCTGTACGGAGGAATGGGCTAAAATTCCTCCAAGCCGGTGTGCAGGACTGATCAACAGTTACCAGAAACGTTTAGCTGCAGTTATTGCTGCACAAGGGGGTCACACCAGATACTGAAAGCAAAGGTTCACATACTTTTGCCACTCACAGATATGTAATATTGGATCATTTTCCTCAATAAATAAATGACCAAGTATGATATTGTCTCATTTGTTTAACTGGGTTCTCTTTTAGGACTTGTGTGAAAATCTGATGATGTTTTAGGTCATATTTATGCAGAAATATAGAAAATTCTAAAAGGGTTCACAAACTTTCAAGCACCACTGTACAGTGGTGGGAGTCCACTAGCTTGCGGGTGACTGCTGGTCAGCTGGAATAGAGGCATTTCTGGTTGTGTCTATTTACCTTTCTTCCATGGGTTTTAATGACATCTCATCTCATTTAAACACTGTAGTCTCACCAATTACTTTTTTTTCCTTTATCACATCCAGTAGTTAATGTCTCTTACAGGCTAAAGACGTGTTCATGCTCCCTAACTATTATTTTGAAAGTGTAGTCTGTTAAAAATCTCATACATCAAAGCTCACAACAGAAAATGCTTTCGAAAATTCCCACTTCATACAGAGTCACGCTGTTCAATTCTGAGGCTGGTACCTTGAATAAAATGTTTCCTTTATCAAATAAAACTCTCACACTGACAAGCAGACGGGAAAGTAACAATTACAGTTTAGGACAATAGTGTTTGCCTGAAAATGGCCAAGTTTCAGCTGCATAATATTCCTTTCTCACAGGTCAAATTAAGCAACTAACGTAAATGAATGCTGGCAACAATTTCCTTTTAATGCATAACCATTAATTCTTAGTTTACGGCTATTAAAAAAAGGGAGCTTATTTATGGTTTTGGAACCTCACGTTACCACTCTGGTAGTGCCATGAATGCCATGATTCTTAATAGATGAGACACATACAGTGGTATGCAAAAGTTTGGGCACCCCTGGTCAAAATTGCTGTTACTGTGAACAGTTAAGCAAGTTGAAGATGAAATAATCTCCAAAAGGCATGAAGTTAAAGATGACTCATTCCCTTTATATTTTAAGCAAAACAATTTTTTATCTTCATCTTTTACACATATTCACATCACATATTCATCCTTGCAAAAGGCTTCCAGTTCTACAAGTTTCTTGGGCTGTCTTGCATGCACTGCTCTTTTGAGATCTAGCCACAGATTTTCAATGATGTTTAGGTCAGGGGACTGTGAGGGACAGGGCAAAACCTTCAGCTTGTGCCTCTTGAGGTATTCCATTGTAGATTTTGAGGTGTGTTTTGGATCATCGTCTTATTGTAGGACCCATCCTCTTTTTAACTTCAACTTTTTTACAGATGGTGTGATGTTTGCTTCCAGAGTTTGCTGGTATTTATTCGAATCCATGCTTACCTCGACCAATGAAATGTGCCCTGTGCCACTGGCTGCAACACAACCCCAAAGCATGATCGAGTCACACCCATGCTTCAGAGTTGGAGAGGTGTTCTTTTCCTGGAATTTGGCACCCTTTTTTCTCCAAACATACCTCTGCACATTGTGGCCAAAAAGTTCTATTTTGATTTCATCAGTCCACAGGACTTGTTTCCAAAATGCATCAGGCTTATTTAGATGTTCATTTGC
Source organism: Neoarius graeffei (assembly GCF_027579695.1). Lineage (NCBI taxonomy): Eukaryota > Metazoa > Chordata > Actinopteri > Siluriformes > Ariidae > Neoarius > Neoarius graeffei. The sequence goes on from NC_083594.1 coordinate 18,696,311, forward strand.
AAACTTCAGACCCTGAATTTTGTGGCTAGGATGCAGGAACAGTTTTCTTCTGATGACTCTTCCATGAAGGTCATATTTGTTCAGGTGTCGCTGCATAGTAGAACAGTGCACCACCACTCCAGGGTCTGCTAAATCTTTCCGAAGGTCTTTTGCAGTCAAACAGGGGTTTTTATTTGCCTTTCTAGCAATCCAACGAGCAGTTCTTTCAGAAAGCTTTCTTCATCTTCCAGACCTCACCTTGATCTCCACTGTTTCTGTTAACTGCCATTTCTTAATAACATTACAATCTGAAGAAACAGCTACCTGAAAACACTTTGCTACATTATTGTAGCCTTCTCCTGTTTTGTGAGCATCAATTATTATTCAAAATGCAAGGGAGTTGCTTAGAGGAGCCCATGGCTGTTGATTTTAGGGACAAGTTTGAGGAGTCAGAGAATTTATACAGCTTTGAAATCTGCATCATCTGACCTTTCTTAACAAAGAATTTGAACAAGCCACAGCTCAATAAGCTAATTAAGGTCTGGAACCTTGGTAAAAGTTACCTGAGAACTCAAATGTATTGGGGTGCCCAAACTTTCGCATGGTGTTCCTTTTCTTTTTTCACTCTCCAATTGTACAAAACAAAAATAATACACAAATCTTGCAGAAAACGCTGAAAAGAAATGTCTCGTCTTTATCTTTATGCCTTTTGGTGATCAGTTCATCTTCTGCTCACTTAACTATTCACAGTAACAGACATTTTCAGTAAGGGTGCCCAAACTTTTGCATGCCACTGTACAGTACCAGTCAAAAGTTTGCACACCCGTACTCATTCATAGGTTTTATACTGAACATACATGGAATTATGTGGTAAACAAAAAAATTGTTTAAAAAAAAAGTTTCATATTTTAGATTCTTCAAAGTAGCCACCATTTCAGGTGGCACGGTGATGGAGTGGTTAGCACTGTCACCTCACAGCAAGAAGGTTCTGGGTTCGAGCCCAGTGGCCGACGGGGGCTTTTCTGTGTGGAGTTTGCATGTTGTCTGTGTGGGTTTCCTCTGGGTGCTCCGGTTTCCCCCACAGTCCAAAGACATGCAGGTTAGGTTAACTGGCTACTCTAAGGCCGAATCCCATTTCACCCCTTGGACCAACCCCTTGGCCCTTCCCCTCCATTTTGCGCGTTCACGTGAAGGGGTAGGGGTATCCCAATCCCAGTTAACGCGGAGGGGTAGGGGAAGGGGGAGGGCTTCTGTACCCCTCCAAACGGAGATTTTCCTGGAGCAGACTCCGAACGAAGGGGTTTGAGTGATTTCCCACAATGCCATGCGGATTTCAGCGAGATTTCATGCGGATTTCATAAAGATGGCGGTTCCCGCGGCGAAAGATTGTCATAAATGTATTTTCTCCATTATTTACGTGTTTTAAGTTGTTATCCAGAGGAAACACGCCGCTTGATTCGCTTTCGAGCTGAGAATGAGCAGCGATTTCTGAAATCCAAGCTGCTGCTAAAAAGCTTTGGGAGTGAGTATTGTTTTCGGTTGCTTTACTGCGTACGTTTTGTTCTGTTATTCTCGCTTTTATTGTTTACATGAGTGTTCTGACACCTCATTCTGTCGGATGTGGTGCACGAAGCGCCAAAGATATCCCATTCAGTGGTGTTAGTTAACAAATCACACCCTGCCAGCAGAGATTTCTGCCTCTGACTGTAGCGGCTGGTCGCAGCCAATGACGCATTTGGTCGCGTTTTGCTAACGTAAACGCTGACGGAGGTACGCGATGACGTATGCGATCGTTGAAGGGCTATCCCAATACGTAAGGGTTGAATTTCAAGCCCTATCCCTTGTAGCTCAGTTTCAAGGGGAAGGGCCAAGGGGAAGGCGGAGGGGAAGGGGGAGGGGTAGGGGTAGAAATTAGAATTGGGATTGGGCCTAAATTGTCCATAGATGTGTGTGTGAGTGAGAGAGAATGGTTGTTTCCCAAGCCCAGCTATGGGAGGGTTGTAGCAGGAAGGGCATCTGCCATAACACTATGCTCCAATTAAAATGACATGTGGCTCAATAGGGTCCACAGGGACCCCTAGAGAAGAAGAAGCAGCCACCATTTCCTTGAAGATGCTTTGCACACTCGCGGCATTATCTTAACTAGCTTAAGAATGCTTTCCAATTAACAAAAGTTAATTCGTAGAATTTCATCATTCTTAATGCATTTGAGATTAAACAGTAAATAATAAAAATACAGTAAACAGCCCTATTCCACAACTGTAGTGATCCATATTATGTCAAGAACCACTCAACTTAGTAAAGAGAAACGACATCCATCATTACTTTAAGACATGAAGTGTCTTAATTCATAAAAAAATAAAGAAAAAACATTGAATCACACTACGTTCACACTGCAGGCTGAAGTGACTCAAATCCGATTTTTTCGCCCATATGTGACCTGTATCCGATCTTTTATTGACAATATGAACGACACAGATCCGATTTTTTCAAATCCGACCCAGGCCGTTTGGATATGTGGTCCTAATTCCGATTCCTATCTGACCTGTTCATATGCGACTTCAGTCTGAACCGCCAGGTCGCATTCATCCGACTTACACGTCATCAACAAGCCACAAACGTCACTATGTAGGCAAAGGTTCTCCTCCCGACGAGAAAGTTGTTAATGAACTCGGTGTCAGTGAAGGAGCGAAGCACATCTACATCCCACCATTCCTGGCTGCGACTCCGCACCCACACGTTCCTTTGAACGGAGGTTGCAGTTACTACCCCGCAGAACGCCCGAGCCAAAACCCTTGCCCTCTTCCTTCTCAACCTCCTCCTTAACATCAGGCTATTGTGCATGTTCTGGCTCCGTCGCAACAACAACTGCATCATCGCCAGGTACTCCATGCTGGCTACTGTCATACACAGGAAACTTTAGGTTACTTCCGTAAACACTGGCCATGCTCACTGCGTGTGACGTCATCGTATCCTGCAATGCGCATGCGGAACACTTTTAGGTTGCTTTTCGTTCATACTGAGGATCACATACAAGTCGCATATATTTGTTAATGTGAACGACCTCACAAAAAAATCGGATTTCACAAAAAAATCAGAATTGAGCATTAAGCCTTGCAGTGTGAACGTAGTGTTAGACAGTGTCCAAAGGTTTGACTGGTACTGTATGTTTGAATTTAATGCATGGAGAATAAACAACTTTTTCAACTTACAATGGGGAAAATAATTATTTGATACACTGCCGATTTTGCAAGTTTTTCCACTTACAAAGAATGGAGAGGCCTGTAACTTTTATCGTAGGTACACTTCAACTGTGAGAGACAGAATCTAAAAGAAAATCCAGAAAATCACATTGTATGATTTTTAAATAATTAATTTGCATTTTATTGCATGAAATAAGTATTTGATCACCTACCAACCAGCAAGAATTCTGGCTCTCACAGACCTGTTAGTTTTTCTTTAAGAAGCCCTCCTATTCTCCACTCATTACCTGTATTAATTGCACCTGTTTGAACCCGTTACCTGTATAAAAGACACCTGTCCACACAATCAATCAGACTCCAACCTCTCCACCATGGGCAAAACCAAAGAGCTGTCTAAGGACACCAGGGACAAAATTGTAGACCTGCACAAGGCTGGGATGGGCTACAGGACAATAGGCAAGCAGCTTGGTGAGAAGGCGACAACTGTTGCCACAATTATTAGAAAATGGAAGAAACTCAAGATGACTGTCAAGCTCCCTCGGTCTGGGGCTCCATGCAAGATCTTGCCTCGTGGGGTTATCAATGATCATGAGAAAGGTGAGGGATCAGCCCAGAACTGCACGGGAGGACCTGGTCAATGACCTGAAGAGAGCTGGGACCGCAGTCTCAAAGATTACCATTAGTAACACTACACCGTCATGGATTAAAATCCTGCAGCGTGTGCAAGGTCCCCCTGCTCAAGCCAGCACATGTCCAGGCCTGTCTGAAGTTTGCCAATGACCATCTGGATGATCCAGAGGAGGCATGGGAGGTGGTCATGTGGCCAGATGAGACCAAAATAGAGCTTTTTGGTATAAACTCCACTCGCCGTATTTGGAGGAAGAAGAAGGATGAGTACAACCCCAAGAACACCATCCCAGCTGTGAAGCATGGGGGTGGAAACAACATACTTTGAGGGTGCTTTTCTGCAAAGGGGACAGGACGACTGCACTGTATTGAGGGGAGGATGGATGGGGCCATGTATCGTGAGATTTTGGGCAACAACCTCCTTTCCTCAGTAAGAGCATTGAAGATGGGTCATGGCTGGGTCTTCCAGCACAACAATGACCCAAAACACACAGCCAGGGCAACTAAGGAGTGGCTCCGTAAGAAGCATTTCAAGGTCCTGGAGTGGCATAGGCAGTCTCCAGACCCGAACCCAATAGAAAATCTTTGGAGGGAGCTGAAACTCCCGTGTTGCCCAGCGACAGCCCTGAAACCTGAAAGATCTGGAGAAGATCTGTATGGAGGAGTGGGCCAAAATCCCTGCTGCAGTGTGTGCAAACCTGGTCAAGAACTACAGGAAACGTCTGACCTCTGTAATTGTAAACAAAGGTTTCTGTACCAAATAATATATAGATTTAGGCACTGCCTAAAAGCGGAGCTCCCATCTGTTTCTGGGTTGTAGAGTCTTCTTATATCATAGCCAGTCTCTTTTGCTTTATTTCTTTACTGGCTAGCACTGGCCACGAGGCGGTGTGTATGACTGGTAATTACTAACACTGACCACAAGGCAGTGTGTCATCTCATTATCTCTAGCTGCTTTATCCTGTTCTACAGGGTCGCAGGCAAGCTGGAGCCTATCCCAGCTGACCACGGGCAAAAGGCAGGGTACACCCTGGACAAGTCACCAGGTCATCACAGGGCTGACACATAGACAACCATTCACACCTACAGTCAATTTAGAGTCACCAGTTAACCTAACTGCATGTCTTTGGACTGTGGGGGAAACCGGAGCACCCGGAGGAAACCCACGCGGACAACATGCAAACTCCACACAGAAAGGCCCTCGCCGGCCACGGGGCTCGAACCCGGACCTTCTTGCTGTGAGGCGACAGCGCTAACCACTACACCACCGTGTAGGCGGTGTGTATGACTGGTAATTACTAACACTGGCCACGAGGCGGTGTGTATGACTGGTAATTACTAACACTGGCCACTAGGCGGTGTGTATGACTGGTAATTACTAACACTGACCACGAGGCGGTGTATATGTCTGGTAATTACTAACACTGGCCACTAGGCGGTGTGTATGACTGGTAATTAATAGCACTGGCCACTAGGCGGTGTGTATGACTGGTAATTACTAGCACTGGCCACTAGGCGGTGTGTATGACTAGTAATTACTAGCACTGGCCACTAGGCGGTGTGTATGACTAGTAATTACTAGCACTGACCACTAGGCGGTGTGTATGATTGGTGGTACACGTACACACCGCAAAAAAAATCGACTCGATGGGTTTACCATTTTTTCTTAGGTATGGTGCTCCGCTATTAAGTTCTGTTTTTCTATTGCATCAAATACTTATTTCATGCAATAAAATGCAAATTAATTATTTAAAAATCATACAATGTGATTTTCTGTATGTTTTTTAGATTCTCTCACAATTGAAGCGTACCTACGATAAAAAATTACAGACCCCTCCATTCTTTGTCAGTGGGAAAACTTGCAAAATCGCCAGTGTATCAAATAATTATTTTCCCCATTGTATTTTAAAAAAAAAAAGTCATGTCGGTTTGCTCAGCAGAGTAGGTAAAATGAAGACTCAAAGTAGGAAAACTCTCCCCTTTCTGAGATAAAATCTCTGTATCTAGTCTCTGATCATCTGTCTTCAGCTAAATAATTTTCATAAATGCATGTAACTGGATAAGATGCAACAGAGTAGCTGCTCTGGTTCATGTATAGAAATACTTCGCTAGGTCCACTTTACACTTTCACATTATTGACTTTCTTACAGTTGAATTGCTGTGTAAATAACCTGGAATTTAGGACACTTGATTCCCTAACTTATTGCTTTACTTTCTTCAAGGAGTGTGATTGTGTAATTCCACACCTCACAGCCAACACCCTAGACACGTTTGTGTGTGCTCCTAAGGAAGAATCATGTCAGTTACATGACATTGATCATATTTGAATGAATTTATAAATTTGTCATAGTTTAATTCCTGGGCGGCACGGTGGTGTAGTGGTTAGTGCTGTCGCCTCACAGCAAGAAGGTCCGGGTTCGAGCCCCGTGGCCGGCGAGGGCCTTTCTATGCAGAGTTTGCATGTTCTCCCCGTGGGCTTCCTCTGGGTGCTCCGGTTTCCCCCACAGTCCAAAGACATGCAGGTTAGGTTAACTGGTGACTCTAAGTTGACCATAGGTGTGAATGTGAGTGTGAATGGTTGTCCATGTGTCAGCCCTGTGATGACCTGGCGACTTGTCCAGGGTGTACCCCGCCTTTCGCCCGTAGTCAGCTGGGATAGGCTCTAGCTTGCCTGCGACCCTGTAGAACAGGATAAAGCGGCTAGAGATAATGAGATAAGTTTAATTCCTTTTTGGACGGAGTACATTTCCTATTTATTCAATTAATACTAAAACCCATGTCCAGGATTTCTTTCATTTTCTTATACGTAAGCATGACTATTTATAGATTTTATGGTTGCCATGAAGGTCCTCTCAAAGGACAAACTCGCATCCATCCTTCCCAGATCTCATCTATATCTGGTTAAAAGCACAATCGAGCCAGATGTGTGCGTGCATATATATATATATATATATATATATATATATATATATATATATGCGCTGTGGGAAAACCAAAAAGGACACTCGTTGAATAAACTACATCATTACCCTCACAAAACACTTTGTGATGGGAAAGGAGCTCAAGTTTCTTTCTTAAAGGAATAGACCAAATATTTTCCTACTCCCTCCCAAGTCAGAGTATGTGATGCTGTTTCAACATGTTTTTTGGCCATGTACACACCCAAAGAAAAAACAAACCAGCAACCTACTGTAAAGGCATTGGTTAAAAAAAAAACCCCACCCATAATAAATAAAAACAGTTTTCAAAACACCTTTATTAAACAGATACCGTGTGAACTTACTAACAATGAATCCTATGGGAAGGTAAATTTCCATGAACAGAGCTAGTGAGCACTGGTATAAAATTCATGCTCTCCAGTACATGTACTCTGCTCAATTTGTTTTTCCTGCTTTTCACTCACCAGTTAATTCACAAACAAGTACAGGGTATAGTGGAGCAGGAAAGGGAGAGAGAGAAAAGAAAAAAAAAAACCAACATACTAGACACAAGCACTCTGGACCCAGATTTAAGTAACACATCAACAAAGAGATATAAGGGACAGCCAAGATCCTTCATGGTGTAGGGAGCTGAAATTAGATGTGGAGGTGGCGCCACCTTCTGACCACTACTGCAATATAAAGCAAGCAACAGCTTTTATTCTATCCACATTCACTGGACATGAGCAATCACGCGCTCTGATTGGCTTCTTTACTACTAGGCTATCAACTCGTATACCGTGAGTAGAGAAAAAAATTGGCAGAGCGTGTTGGGTAGCACGGTGGTGTAAGTTCAAACCCAGCGGCCGGTGAGGGCCTTTCTGTGTGGAGTTTGCATGTTCTCCCCGTGTCTGCGTGGGTTTCCTCCGGGTTTCCTACACAATCCAAAGACATGCAGTTAGGTTGACGTGGGGCGGCCTTGGGCTGAGGTACCTGACCCCTGACTGCTCCCCGGGCGCTCTGGTGTGGCTGCCCACTGCTCTGTGTGTGCGCGCGCGCGTGTGTTCACTGCTTCAGATGGGTTAAATGCAGAGGATGAATTTCACTGTGCTTGAAGTGTGCATGTGACGAATAAAGGTTTCTTCTTAAAAAAAAAAAACCGAGGACAAAATAAAAACCTCTATTCGAAAACAAAACCAAAAAAAAAAATTTTTAAAAAGGCAACAAAATATGGAATAAAAGTATTTCATGGTAAGAATATCTTGATTTGTCAAGAATTATAGCATTTTTCACAAATTGCTACTGTCATTTCGCTGGTTTGTTTACATTTTTAGCAGAAATTATTTTGTCGGACTTTTATATAAAAAGTTTTTAGTTATCGAATTTGCAAAAAATAAAAATGCTCCGTTTCTCAAAATCCAGTGAATGTAGATAGAATTAAAAACAGTTATTCCACACAATTTCATCATACACGGCTTACAGCCCACTCGGTACTACGTGTCTCGTCGGCTATCGGCTCACGTACGACTCGATTTCGTGGAAAAACTTGATTACTAGACACATGATACCAGTCTTAAAATCTCAAATCATTGATCAGAAATTATTGAAAGAAATCAAGAGTTTTATTGTGAATATAAAGCATGTATGGAAGAAAATCCACATAGCTCACATCCAAAGGACTAACTGAAAGATACAATTTACCAAGCATGTAACACAGATGTTAACTTGTGACATTTTTCAACTCAAGATACAAAAACTTTACAAATCCGTGGTTGAACAAAACCAGCCGATATTCATAACAATTTACAGTCCAAAGTGTCCTTCGTTCAGAGCTTAGCCGACTCTCAGTGGGGGAGCGACTAGCACGACGCCATCTCCACGGACAAACAGCATGGGAATGTTCCTCTTCGTCGACTGCAGAAACATGAAGATGGAAATTAAACAACTGAACTTGCATGACCGAGGAAACGCGTTTACAAAACAAGAGAACTGGTTAATTTCAACTGAAATCAATTTCTCAGTAAGATGATGCTCACAGCCAGTGATTTCTGAACACGTGCTGCCATATTTAGTCTGTGATAACTGGGCTAACAAAAAGGTCACTGGATATGCAAGAGAGATCATGTAGAACTGGTATCCCAAGGTAATTTCTGTGTCAGGAGTCTCAAGGCACACCAAAATGCTTGAAAGGAAATCAAAACTGGGTTATTCAGTGCAACAGCAGGACTGCGAGTGGAATATCGTTTTTATTAAAACGGTTGTAGAAAAAGCAAGTAATTAATACCAAGTACATGCCCGACAACATGGCCAAATGCTTATTTCTATTAATTATTTAACTCCATCAGTGAACACAGTTCCCAAAGAAGCCACAGCCAAATAAAACACCACGTGTTGCCATGGCACTACAAAAGCTGACTGACAGCCAGAACATAAATGTATTCAACATGATGCATTGTATCGCTAAAAATAACTGTTGTGCTGGAATGATTGAGCAAATAGCCAACCACATGAACAGAAAGCTTTCATGCTGGAGACAATCTTAAAATTAGTATGCACGTCACATGTTAGTGGTCATCGTTACCATGACAACATGCAGCACTTAAACAGTGCTTTTTTTTTTCCTAGCCTATTTAACGGATTTTTAAAAAGGACATTAACGAGCCATGTACATTTGATCATTGTTTTCATGTCAGGAACAGAAATTAATAGGCCTTTTGTGCGTTTCTTTTCCTTTGCACATTAAAAAATAAATACAAAGAAGAGTTCAGTTTTCTGAAGCCTGTGGTTGATGGAGAACATGAGCGATTTACTGATCAGCTCGAGCAGTGCAAATTTCAATGCGATTCCAAATCATATAAAGTACACCAATTTTATGCTGTTGGGTAAAACCAGCTCTTTCCACAAGTATCTTTCAGACCTGCGGAGAGAAACGGCTCATTTTCTCACGCCATACTGTTCCTGTTGTCACGTCAATTGCACAAATGAACGCCACACCTGTTAAACTGTTGTCCCTTATAGCACGCTCCATTATCAAGGGATATGATGTGCTTTGTGTGTGTCAGGGAAGGAACATGCCCAAGGTTTGTTCATGCAGCTGAACTTTGCGTATTTATGATGTGCTTTTCTGACTTCGCATTGAATGCATTCAAGTGAAACGACTGAACAAAATGGAACTGTCCATCACTACATATCACGACTGTTTTATCACCCAGGTGGAAATGATACATAGCAGGGCTCGAAATTCTTTTTTTTTTTTTTTTCACTAGCCAGCCGGACTAGTTACCTTCCAAAGTAACTAGCCAAACAGAAAATCAACCCACCAAAATTTGTTCATGTATGAATTTTACTTCTGTCAAAAATAACACAAAGAGAGTAGTTACCATTGTTCATGACTAATGTGCATTTATTTCAAGACCCGAGTATTTTGATACTGTTTTTTTTGCACACTTTACAAATTGGCATTTGCTGTTCCACGTCCTCCTCGCGATATCAAAAAAAATGCTGGATGACTGACCCCTTACTAGTTCTTTTAGGAACCAATTCGTCCGCTTCCATTTTTAATTTGTCGCTGAAATTGACAGAGCTTACACGGTAGCCTATGCAACACCAGCGATTGCACAAACTGAGTCAGCGCTGTAAACCGAAACTAGGAAATCTTCCCGCAAGTTCCTTTCAGCACCTAGATGTCACCTGGGATTGGTTGGCGAGTGTGTGACGTTATTGTTTTTTTTACCCTTAGGCAGCCTCTCATGTTACTGCCTGAGGGACAGGGAGAAAACCACCAGAAAAGGTTTTAAACAAACGCAACAAACACGAAACAAACGCAAGTCGGCAGATGACCATAAAATACTCGATAGTTACGATATAATAATTATATGTATCTCACACAGAATTTTCTGAGATATATCGAGTATATTCGATATATCGCACAGCCCTAGTCTGAATCTTCGCTTCATATACATTTTTTATTTTCAACTAGCCAGCCAGGCTGGCTAGTGACAGGAATTACCCGCCAAATGACAAATTAAGTCGCCTACGGCGACCGGACCACCGCGAATTTCGAGCCCTGCACAGTGAAATGTACTAGTGCTGTTGTACCAAATATCAGCACTCTTTGAACACAGCTTGTCCAATCAAATTAGTAGACTAGAACTATCTTGGTATAAATACACAAATCAAGCACATTGATTATCGAGAAATAGTCCGAATTTCTCGACCAATCACCTTGAGCGATTTGGCAAAATGGCTACATCACTGTAAGTGAGGAAGAATTAGAAGTTATGAAAGAAAATGCATTGGAACGAAGACGAATGAAGGTGAGCAGCAGCAAAACAGAATACATGTGCATCAATGAGAATGGGCATGAGAGTGTAGTGAAGATGCGAGGAGTAGACGTAAAGAAAGTTGGTGAATTCAAGTACCTGGGGTCAACTGTGCAGGAAAATGGGGGCTGCTGTGCGAGGAGAGAGAGAGTGTGCAGGCAGGGTGGAGCAGTTGGAGAAGGATTTCGGGAGTCATTTGTGAGAGGAAAGTCCCAGCAAAAGTGAAAGGTAAGATGTATAAGACAGTAGTGAGACCAGCTATGATGTATGGATTGGAGACCGTACCCTTAACGAAGAGACAGGAGGCGGAGTTGGAGGTGGCGGAGTTAAGGATGTTAAGGTTTGCGATGGGAGGTTGGACAGGATAAGGAACGAGCACATCAGAGAGACGGACAGCACATGTGGTGAGCTTGGAAATTAAGCTAAGAGAGATGAGACTGAGATGGTATGGGCACATCCTGAGAAGAGATGCAGAGCATGTTGGAAAGAGAATGTTGAGGATGGAGCTGCCAGGCACACGAAAACGAGGAAGGCCAAAGAGGAGATACATGGATGTGGTGAGAGAAGACATGAAAGTGGTAGAGAAGGATGCGGAAGATGGAGCAATAGAGACGAAAGCTCCACTGTGGCGACCCCTAATCAGGAGCAGCCAAAAGAAGAAGAAGAAAGAAAATGCTGTTCCTAAAAAGCACAAAATGCCGTGAAGTTTGGTCTAAAACTATTCAAAACGTAAGGTGGAATTGAGAGTTATCTAATTCAAAACAAATTATGGAAGCTGGCATAAACAAGTGACAACTCTGCGATGTACCGTTAATACATTTTCAAATTTCAAAAGCAGCATGCAATAAAGGACTTAAAGAAATCACCTATGTATTCCTATGAAAAAAAACAATTATCCACCTTAGGCTCAGTGAATAATAACCGACTGAATCTCTGTCGTTATTCACTTTGCCTTCGGCGAATAGTTGTTCATTATAACGATCACTGAGGTCAAACTTGAGCAGGATAAACCTGTATATGCCATGTTCGTAGCCATCTGGATATGCAAAAAGTTTCCTCACAGAGTAGAGAGAGGGGAAAAGGAAAAAAACTGACACATTTGAAACAAACTTGGAAGCCTATGACGGGACCTAACAGTGCTCGAGGGACGTGTGAGCAGCAGTACTGCTCTTCGCAGATGGATTGTGCATAGCGCGTTACACAACACGCATGCAAAGCGGCATTCCTCCCCTCCAAGAAAAAAAAAAAAAGGATAAATCTGCATAAAAGCATTTTCAGATTGGAGAATCGTTTTCATAATTCTTAGAACTGCTGGAGGAAGTTCCGCCTTTTTTGCATATCCATACTGCAGGTCATGAGAACGATTAGAGTTCTCTGAACAGCGTTTCGAGCAGGCTTGTAGTACTCGAGTCCAGTACTCGGACCCGAGTCTGACTCGTGCCCTAATTTTAAGGACTTGAGCATTGATGACTCAAGCTAACTTTATTCTTTGTAACATGCCATCATAATTTGGTATAAGATCTTTATATTTTCATTAATTTTTGTACTAAATTCATGCAAGAGTGTCACACCTGCACGCCTTGGCGCGTGCATCAGATAGCCTCTCGGGCGCGCTCCGGACAGCTCGCGCACCAAGCAGACTCTCACGCGCATGCGCCGTAAATGACTCACACCTGCACAGGATTAAGGCGCAAATCAGCGTGCCGATATAAAAACTGTGAAAACACACTTACTTTGCGAAGTATTGAGTTGCATTGCTGACACATTACTGAGCCTTATGTCCTTGTTTGGTTTCCTGATCCCCGATTTCCTGTTTCTCCTCTTTGATTCTGCCGAGTCTACAATAGCCTGTTTGTGCCTCGCTTGACCTGCTGCCTGTTTCACGATTTTACCTGCCGTTCTGGATCGTTTACCTGTCTCCACCTGTATTAATAAACACACCTTCTGCACTTACATCCGTCTCCCAACCATCTCTGACAGAATACTTCGCACTCCCTGATAAAGAGAAGCACATTCACCTGTTCATACGTCATGTTCAGGAACAAACTAATGTTAATGGCGCTGAAACAACCACCGTCAAATGGTGCGGCTGGAGTCTTGACCTCGACTCGGTACAATACCGGACTCGACTCGAAAATTCTCTTTCATGACTCGGACTTGAACACTGGGGACTCGAGATTGGACTTGAGGATTAGTGACTCGACTACAACTCTGATTTTGAGGGAAATTTTTTTTTTAGCTCCTACTTTCGCGTAGGTACTCTTCCAGCACAAGAGGAACCATGAGTGAAGTGTACAGTGATTGGTCCAGAAAAATCTTCAACACCATTTTCTGCTAATGTCCCACGAACAAGCCAATTTACATCACTTCAGCGTTCCTACTGGCGGTGCGAATGCAAACGGGGGGCGGGGGGAAGAGTCCTTGAAGGTGTGCAGCTCTTAGGGTATCTTCCCAGTGGGTAGTTCCTCTGAAACCCCTAGAACTATTTGATCCGAAAGCACGTATATAGCACCGATTATGGAACCGACTTGAGTTTGAGAAATTCAGTGAAGCTCTTTAACTAAAACTACTGGTATCTGCTTAACGTAAAAAGAAAAGTTGCTCAACACTATTTTAAAATAAGCTGAAAATTACAATGCAGCCACTTTATATTACTATATGCTTTTGTCCTTTTCAGTCATACAACATTCATTACAAGCAACACATCTTACTATACACGTACTGCTCACCTTGTAAATTTCTTCATAGGTCTCCTCATCGATCTCCACTGTCGTCACTGTCTCCTCCACATCCCCAAGGATCATGTTCAAATGTTGGTCATAAGCCTAAAACAGATTTACCAAGTGTGAGCTTATTCTCTCTCGAGTGACACTTAAAATCTGACAATCTGCACCTACACTGAAGGAAAAAAAAAAAAAAAAAAGCTTGAAATACCTACTTTGCTGTTAACTATGTCTCAGGCTGAGAATTTCCCCCATTATTTATTTTACTTTCCCCTCTGAATATTAACTTCCTCGCATATCCATTTTGTACAGCTCTTGTCGAGCAAGTACAATTATGGGATTGCTTTCTCGAACTACATTAGTTTGTTTAAATAGGACATTTCCTAACGCTGATTCATTATAATGCTTTTGCAATATCTTGGACCCTCAACATAGGCTAAACAGGACTTTTTAAACAAACCTTCTCACAATAACATAGTACCACAATGCGCTAGAGTACATAAACACTCCCCTTCCACAAAAAGCATCAACAGCCTGTGGTAGAAAACTGAAAGGTTTTACACAAAACTCTTACGTGTAGTCTTCCACGTAGCTCCCTGTCATTCCGCATCTTTACATAAATTCGCTCATCCAGACTCAACCGAATGAGATCCAGTGGTTCCTCGACCGTGTTTGTGGTCTGTTGCTGAAAGATATTGAGACAAAAATCAAGTGATATTAGCTGTGCAGCAATTAAAGCCTGGTTGCATCTGTAAAGCATTGCCCTATTGGCCATATACAGCAGAGTGCAAAAATGTACAACCCTCACGACCTCTGGGTGTAGAAAAAGGAAATTTACCCACCCATGTTATTTACAAAAAAAAAAAAAGTTAAAAATAAAATGTGGCTGTGTTGTGTAAAAGAACACCAAAAAGAGACAATCAGTGGATACAATATGTTTTAAAGGAGCCTTTTTATATACAGTTATTTATTTACCACTGTCTCTGTGGTCTGGTGATGTTCGTATGGTTGTGATGTCTGCATGCGCTTTTGTTTTTTTTAATTGTCTACTGTAAAACCAAAGCAAATTGCAAACAAACCAAAATGATCAAATTTTGCTCTGAATCACTCAGTAAATGGACCAACAGATGTGAAGGTGCTCGCAGTTTCCAGAAGTGAACAGCTATAAGGAGAACAGGCAAAGAGCAGGCAAGCAAACTGGCAGAATTAGAACTCAGGTCCAACTGATAAATTGGCGTGCCGTTATTATCTACCGTTAAATTAGTAGTGGTGTTTATAACAGCTGCTGAACAGCCATTACAAAAAGAAACCGAGACAGAAGATCGTTTTCTCAACCATGTTATGAGCCTAGTCATTGAATAGTTTGTCCACCAGAGGGCAAACTGCAACTCCACTGTTGGCATCACACTCAAATCACAACAATCAGCAGACCCAAGCGGAGTCAAAGTAGCAAAGGTGTGTCAAACAGATGAAGACCTATGGCTATTTTAAGTCAGTCTCAGATGGACACAAATTAATGGTATACGTACAATTTTTTTTTTAAAGTTTTAACTGAATTTTTGTGTACAGGTCCTACAAAATTAAATGAACGAAGTACCTAAAGTACTTCAGTTATATTAACATTCCACACGAGTGATGATGGATTAAACTTTTTTTTTTCTAATTAAGTAGGCTATATCTGGAAAACACAACCAATATTAATCTGGAAACGTGCACATTTAATCATGTATACAAGTTATGTATATAGGCCTAATTAAAGTAAATTTGTTGTGTACATAGTTACCCCCCAAAGTGTACGTTTCGGTCTGCTTGACCATTTTTTTGTCAAGTATTTTAATTTAGTACAAATACAGAGGTGATTATAGGAAATCATGTGCTGATTGGTCGAGAAATTCAGCCTATTTCTTGATAATCACCCCGAGCAACTCAGCAGCCAATCGCTGAGTAAGAATTACAAATTACAAACAAAAACGCTGTTCCTAAAGGCACTAATTATGCTATGAAGTTTGGTCTAAAATTATTTAAAGGTAAAGTGGAATTGTGATTCATTTTAACGACTTCAAAACAATTTTTTGCGAGTTGGTATAGATAAGTGCATGTGCCTTTATTACATTTGCATGCCGCTACTGAAGTTTGAAATAACATTTTTAAAACAAATCTCACCAGTATACTTATACTAAAATAAGCATCTGCCTCCGGCTCGGTGAAGATCGATGAATAATTCACTTCGCCAAATAATTGTTGAATATTCCTATTTCAACAAAGACATCTCATCTCATTATCTCTAGCCACTTTATCCTTCTACAGGGTAGCAGGCAAGCTGGAGCCTATCCCAGCTGACTATGGGCGAAAGGCGGGGTACACCCTGGACAAGTCGCCAGGTCATCACAGGGCTGACACAGACAACCATTCACACTCACACCTACGGTCAATTTAGAGTCACCAGTTAACCTAACCTGCATGTCTTTGGACTGTGGGGGAAACCCACGCGGACACGGGGAGAACATGCAAACTCCGCACAGAAAGGCCCTCGCCGGCCCCGGGGCTCGAACCCAGGACCTTCTTGCTGTGAGGCGACAGCGCTAACCACTACACCACCGTGCCACCCCCGATAACATCAGTTATCAGAAATCAAACCTTTATCATGATTGTTGGAAGAAAAAAAAAAAATACCTTATCGGTCAGGCCATAACTAGAACAGAGAAAATCAGGAAGAACAGGGTGGAAAGAAATATTACAACAGAGGATTCAAAGCGGCACATGGGGTATGAAAAGTTATAAATGTCAAGTGTGGACAGACTGTTTATTAGAAAAAACTGACGTCACATTAAGAAGGATCAAATTTGAACAGTTTGGTTTTCCACCCACGATTAATATCTTCACATAGACCATTATTGCCAGTTGAGATAATGAAGGAATACCTGTGAAACCCAATATACTTGACATACTCTACAATCTTGTCTTAAGGGTGTACAAACTTTTGCATTCGACTACCGTTCACAACAGTTTAACCAATATTTCATATCCTATCTAATATAGTGAAACTCGTTTTAGCAGTAGATATTTGTATTTTTTGAATCTAACAATAATGGCAACTTTATTAGCCTTAAAATGATTTAGCCAAGCATCACGGATATATTTACAACTTTCGGTATGGCTGAATGAAGCATGTAGCCAACAACTTGTCTAAAAATAAAAATTCCACCAGTATTCCGATAAATCCCGCCTCCTGTGCTATGATAAGCTAATAAACGTGTCAATTCGAAGGACGACCTGAAGATGAGCCTTAATAACAAATCCGAGTGCAGCCCGCGAGAAAGTACTATCCAATCCTAAACAAGAGGGCAGGACTTGTCGGAATACAGGTAGGATGAGAACAAAGCCGGGTCTGCCGCTTATTTTAACCAACCTGCTAATATGAACTACACCTTATAACCATCACTGTTTTCTACGCTCTGGAAAAATACAAATATCACTGGGAGATTTATAACTTGACTAGCAAAGTATCTAAATTTGAGTTTATAAGCTATCGTACGCTTTAAAAAAAAAAACATACAAACCTGTTCTACGTCGTCCGCCATTTTTTAAAGTGACCGTACCCAGAATGCAACGCGTGTTCTTTAGGTTTTTCAAAACTCGCGAGATGTCCGCGTGATCAGTTAATATTCAGCTAGTCGAGTTTGTTAGGTTCTGTGGATTAGCATAACATTATATCGCTTTTTCATAATGTTAATAAACATTCAAACTTAAGTAGTAATTCAGTCCATTTTTACTTTATTTACACGTTGTAGTTGCAAAACCTAGGTTATATTTCCCTTCAAACATATGTTCTACCAAAAATACTAACTAACAATTCAAATAAACATCCTGAATAATATAACACATCAAAACAAACCTCTGCTTCTACAGGCGTCATCTCAGCCTCCTGGTTTATAATCAAAATGTCTTTTCCCTGAACACACACGAGATTTATGCACACCTGTGTTTCATAAAGCACTTTTAATTAGACTTGTTTGCCAATTCAAACATTTGATTATTTATCTTTAAGTTTTCCTATTCACTCCAGAGCTCACGCCAAAACATGAACATCTTTATGATGCTGATTGTTGCCAGATTGGGAAAGTTTACATACAAATGGCCTGTTAGGTTGTGTAAAGAAACTATTCTTCGTTTGCAAACACATGACCAAAACTTTCTGTGTCATTGACCGCTGCCACGTTGGAGGATATACTTGTGTTTATGACTATTCATCCATCATCTGTAGCCACTTATCCTGTCCTACAGGGTCGCAGGCAAGCTGGAGCCTATCCCAGCTGACTATGGGCGAGAGGCAGGGTACACCCTGGACAAGTCGCCAGGTCATCGCAGGGCTAGCACATAGACAACCATTCATGCTCACATTCACACCTATTAGCCACCAATTAGCCTAACCTGCATGCCTTTGGCGGAAACCAGAGCACCCAGAGGAACCCCACATGGACAGCATGCAAACTCCATACAGAAAGGCCCTCGCCAGCCGCTGGGCTCGAACCCAGGACCTTCTTGCTGTGAGGTGACCATGCTAACCACTACACCACCGTGCCAATCCTGAGTCTGTGGTACCGCTAGGGGAGACAAACAGATGGTTTCTGAGAGTTGCATCGAGCTGCCGCATACCGAGTCTGTCGAGTGGCGCTTTTTGTAGCCAGCCCGAAATGGCATAGCCCTCCTCCGCCATTGCAGCCGTTGAGTGTAAGACACAACCTCTGCCTGCTCCGCCGTTGAGGTCCTCCAAAGACAGCAAGGGCAACAAGCTTATTTGATGGCAGTCCGCACTCGCCATGTCGCAGACCCGTCAGAGGGCATATGTGGCTTTTAACGAAAGAAGTATGCAAACCCTTCACACACCACGCCCCGGTAGTGTCTGTCGCTGTTGGTCCACGACTGCTTAGTCGTCAGGAACATAGTCCTGCTTATTTCGCAGCTAGCCTCCATATCTGGAGGCCATTCCACTATCTGCCACCGCTCCATCAAGACAAACAAGAAAAGAGCAAGAACTGGACTCGTGAGCCACCAGCGAGCCCATCACCATTCTTAATGATGGAAGGAAAGATCCTCAGAAATGAGAGAACGCCGACTATATATATATATATATATATATATATATATATATATATATATATATATATATATATATATGGGTGGCACGGTGGTGTAGTGGTTAGCACTGTCGCCTCACAGCAAGAAGGTCCTGGGTTTGAGCCCAGTAGCCAGCAAGGGTCTTTCTGTGTGGAGTTTGCATGTTCTCCCCGTGTCCGCGTGGGTTTCCTCCGGGTGCTCCGGTTTCCCCCACAGTCCAAAGACATGCAGGTTAGGTTAATTGGTGGCTCTAAATTGACCGTAGGTGTGAATGTGAGTGTGAAAGGTTGTTTGCCTCTATGTGTCAGCCCTGCGATGACCTGGCGACTTGTTCAGGGTGTACCCTGCCTCTCGCCCATAGTCAGCTGGGATAGGCTCCAGCTTGCCTGCGACCCTGTAGAACAGGATAAGCGACTACAGATGATGGATGGATATATATGTTTGTCTGCTAAGGTTGTCACTTCCGGGGTAGGAGTCGGCCTGAGAATCTACTCTCTTATTAAAATGCTCCAAATGGCATACGTCTCTTATAGCCTCTGACAACCGAAGCCTGGCTCCTGGCCTTCTCGTGGCGGAGATGTTTGGCACTAACAGGGATAAAGGGCGAAGGCGAGGTGCTGGCGCTTTAAAACCAGTTTCTCAGGGTAGACAGAGCTTGTTAGCCTTGGCTTGGGAGTCTGTCTAGGAGAGGGCTCACTCTGATTTCAAAAGCCGAAGAGCGCGAGGACGTGAAACTTCTCTATTTGGTTTTAGAGAGTGCAGTTAAACCACTGGAAGTGAAGGACCCCTGGAGGGTACTCTGATGTAAAACCCGCGGTCTGAGTGATTACTGGTCATTTCGCTTCAGCCTGTCACCGGATGCTAGTCACAAAGATTCAGAGAGTGGTGTTTGTGTTGTACAAGCATACATCACTTTAATCCATTGATGTACAGATGTCTTACCACCTCATCGTCTCTTCACTTACTTTTTATCTGCCATGTATGTATGAAGCCTTGCAAGTCTGCTGCTGGACTAAATTCATACTTGAGAGCACATGGACGGAGGCAAGATGAAGAAATTGATGAGTGAGACAGCAATCATCTGACAAGATGCAGCAATCAACATGTATGGTGCTTGAAAGTTTGTGAACCCTGTAGAATTTTTTTATATTTCTGCCTAAATATGACCTAAAACATCATCAGATTTTCACACAAGTCCTAAAAGTAGATAAAGAGAACCCAGTTAAACAAATGAGACAAAAATATTATACTTGATCATTTATTTATTGAGGAAAATTATCCAATATTACATATCTGTGAGTGGCAAAAGTATGTGAACCTCTAGGATTAGCAGTTAATTTGAAGGTGAAATTAGAGTCAGGTGTTTTCAATCAATGGGATGACAATCAGGTGTGAGTGGGCACCCTGTTTTATTTAAAAAACAGGGATCTATCAAAGTCTGATCTTCACAACACATGTTTGTGGAAGTGTATCATGGCACGAACAAAGGAGATTTCTGAGGACCTCAGAAAAAGCATTGTTGATGCTCATCAGGCTGGAAAAGGTTACAAAACCATCTCTAAAGAGTTTGGACTCCACCAATCCAGAGTCAAACAAATTGTGTACAAATGGAGGAAATTCAAGAGCATTGTTACCCTCCCCAAGAGTGGTCGACCAACAAAGATCACTCCAAGAGCAAGGCGTGTAATAGTCGGCGAGGTCACAAAGGACCCCAGGGTAAGTTCTAAGCAACTGAAGGCCTCTCTCACATTGGCTAATGCTAATGTTCATGAGTCCACCATCAGGAGAACACTGAACAACAATGGTGTGTGTGGCAGGGTTGCAAGGAGAAAGCCACTGCTGTCCAAAAAGAACATTGCTGCTTTTCTGCAGTTTGCTAAAGATCACGTGGACAAGCCAGAAGGCTACTGGAAAAATGTTTTGTGAAATAGAACTTTTTGGTTTAAATGAGAAGCATTATGTTTGGAGAAAGGAAAACATTGCATTCCAGCACAAGAACCTTATCCCATCTGTGAAACATGGTTGTGGTAGTATCATGGTTTGGGCCTGTTTTGCTGCATCTGGGCCAGGATGGCTTGCCATCATTGATGGAAAAATGAATTCTGAATTATACCAGCGAAGTCTAAAGGAAAATGTCAGGACATCTGTCCATGAACTGAATCTCAAGAGAAGGTGGGTCATGCAGCAAGACAATGACCCTAAGCACACAAGTCATTCTACCAAAGAATGGTTAAAGAAGAATAAAGTGAATGTTTTGGAATGACCAAGTCAAAGTCCTGACCTTAATCCAATCAAAATGTTGTGGAAGGACCTGAAGCGAGCAGTTCATGTGAGGAAACCCACCAGCATCCCAGAGTTGAAGCTGTTCTGTATGGAGGAATGGGCTAAAATTCCTCCAAGTTGGTGTGCAGGAGTGATCAACAGTTACCAGAAACGTTTAGTTGCAGTTATTGCTGCACAAGGGGGTCACACCAGATACTGAAAGCAAAGGTTCACATACTTTTGCCACTCACAGATATGTAATATTGGCTCATTTTCCTCAATAAATAAATGACCAAGTATAATATTTTTGTCTCATTTGTTTAACTGGTTTTTCTTTATCTACTTTTAGGACTTGTGTGAAAATCTGATGATGTTTTAAGTCTCATCTCATCTCATTATCTCTAGCCGCTTTATCCTGTTCTACAGGGTCGCAGGCAAGCTGGAGCCTATCCCAGCTGACTACGGGTGAAAGGCGGGGTAATTACTAACACTGGCCACTAGGCAGTGTGTATGACTGGTAATTACTAACACTGACCACGAGGTGGTGTGTCTCATCTCATTTCATCTCATTATCTCTAGCTGCTTTATCCTGTTCTACAGGGTTGCAGGCAAGCTGGAGCCTATCCCAGCTGACCACGGGCGAAAGGCAGGGTACACCCTGGGCAAGTCACCAGGTCATCACAGGGCTGACACATAGACACAGACAACCATTCACACTCACATTCACACCTACGGTCAATTTAGAGTCACCAGTTAACCTAACCTGCATGTCTTTGGACTGTGGGGGAAACCGGAGCACCCAGAGGAAACCCACGTGGACACGGGGAGAACATGCAAACTCCGCACAGAAAGGCCCTCGCCGGCCACAGGGTTCAAACCCGAACCTTCTTGCTGTGAGGCGACAGCGCTAACCACTACACCACCGTGCCGCCATGTTTTAAGTCATATTTTCTGTATTTCTGCATAAATTCTAAAGGGTTCACAAACTTTCAAGCACAACTGTGTGTGTGTGTGTGTATGTATATTGTGATATCACGAGAGGTTGACTGGCTCTCAGCGGAACCCTTCAATTAGTGCAAGGACACAAAGGTTAAAATAAATCAAGATTTTTAATATTATGCCAGGAGATTAAACAAAAAAGGTATCTCAAAGTCCAATGTTCAAACGAGGATGGATTCCCAAAAGTCAAACTCAAACAATGTCTCTGGCTTTAGAATAACAAAATTATAGGCAGGTTTCCTTCAGTCCAATGTCCTTTTCACAGAACAAACAAAATCTTCTGCCTTACTTTGAGTCCAGTCCACAATCCCTGTAGTCTTCAGCCCGGTGGCCGTCCAGTCGCAGGCGTTCGTAACACAGGTAAGTATTTCAGTGCAAAATTTTGCTCATTAGGCCCTCATTGGCCACAGGTGTGTTGCCGTGGTGTGTGCTGAGGGGTGAAGTTCCTAACTCCACCACCAGATGGAGTTATAGCTGCCAGTGGTTGGAGCCATCTGCGTGGAATATAGCACCCCTCCAAGACGCAGCCTCTCGGGATGTCACACATCCCCCCTCCCCCCCCCCCAGGATCGACGTCCTCGTCAGGCTGAAGGTCATGAAGAGGGCATCTTGCCCGGACAGGGCGTCCGCATTGCCATGGCACCTGCCAGCCCTGTGGACAACAGAGAAGTTAAATGCTTGCAAGCTTAAAAAAACATCTGGTAACCCTACTGTTTGTCTCCTTGTTCTTAGCCATCCACTGCAGAGGGGCGTGGTCAGAGATCACCGTGAAACGCCGGCCCAGGAGGTAATATCGTAGGGACTCCAGGGCCCAGGTAATGGCGAGACACTCCTTTTCAACCGTTGAATAGTTCTTCTCTCTTGGGAGTAGTTTTCTGCTTACTGTAGGTATAGGATGGGATGTTCCTCACCTTCATGTACTTGAGCGAATACAGCCCCCAGCCCCACCTCTGAAGCGTCTGTCTGAACCACGAACTCCCTCTTGAAGTCTGGTGCCACCAGAACCGGACTGGAACAGAGGGCCTGCTTCAGGTTGATGAAGGCTGCCTCCGCCGCGGGATTCCACTTCACCATTCTTGAGTGCTGTTTGGTTGTCAGACCTGTCAGGGGTGCAGCAATGGAGGCAAAATTGGCAATAAAACGCCGGTAGTAGCCGGCTAGGCCCAAAAACGACCTCACCTGCTTCTTTGTGAGGGGTTGCGGCCAGTCCTGTATGGCCCGCAGCTTCGCTTCCTGTGGCTTGACCAGTCCCCAGCCAACGGTGTACCCCAGGTAATTGGTTTCACTGAAGGCCAGCCTGCATTTTTTCGGGTTTGCCGTCAGATCTGCATCTCTGAGGGAATCAAGCACAGCTTGTACACGGGGTAAATGACTGCCCCAATCCAGACTTTGAATGACATCATCTAAAAATGCAGCTGCATACCTCTTGTGGGGAGCAAGCACCCGATCCATTAAGCGCTGGAACGTGGCCGGCGCCCCATGCAGCCCAAATGGGAGCCATGTGTATTGGTAGAGACCTTCTGGGGTGGCAAAGGCCGTCTTCTCCTTTGATGCTGGGGTCAGGGGCACCTGCCAGTAGCCTTTTGTAAGGTCCAAAGTGGTGAGGAACTGGGCATGTCCTAAGGAGTCTACTAAGTCATCAACATGGGGCATAGGGTATGAATCAAACTCTGACACCTCATTCAATTTGTGATAATCATTGCAGAATCTCACCGACTCATCTGGTTTGGGAACCAGGACGATGGGGCTTGCCCAGGCACTTTTGGACTCTTTAATGACTCCCAGCTCTAGCATCTTTCTCACCTCCTCCTGGATAGCCACCTTGCGAGCCTCCGGCACACGATAGGGATGCTGGGTCACCATTCGGCCAGGGATGGTGCGGATCTCGTGTTGGACCACCTCTGTGTGCCCGGGGAGTGAGGAGAAGACGTCTCGGTTGCAGTCCACCAGCTCTAGGGCCATCTGCCGCTGATGTGGGGATAGGCCTGGCCCCACCTGAACCTCCTCTCTGGCGGGTTCTTCGGACTCTTTCGGGGGCAAACAGCTGAACAACGCCTCCCTGGCGTGCCATTTTTTCAAGAGGTTAACGTGATATATCTGCTCAGGTTTTCTTTTATCGGGCTGTCTCACCTTATAATTCACCTCTCCTACCTGCTCGATGACCTCATACGGTCCTTGCCAGGTTGCCAGGAACTTGCATTCCACAGTCGGCACCAGGACCAGCACCCTGTCCCCCGGCTTAAACTCTCTCGGCTGGGCAGGTCAGTTGTAGGAGGCCTGCTGTTGCCGTTGAGCAGTCTCCATGTGTTCACGCACTATTGGGTAGACGGCTCTCATTCTCTCCTTCATGGCCCCAACATGCTCGATCAGGGTCCGCTGTCTGCAGGGTTGCTCCTCCCTAGCCTCCTTGGCAATGTCCAGCAGCCCTCTGGGTCTGTAAGAAAGCAAAAGTTCAAAAGGCGAAAAGCCAGTAGAAGGTTGGGGTACCTCTCTCACTGCAAACAGCAGGTATGGCAGCAGCTGGTCCCAGTTCCGCCCATCCTCTTCAATCGCCTTCCTCAGCATTGACTTCAGAGTCTTGTTAAAACGTTCAACCAATCTATCTGTCTGGGGGTGGTAGACAGATGTCCGCAACTGTTTGATCTTCAACAGGGCACACAGTTCTTTCATCACCCTGGACATGAACGGGTTGCCTTGGTCCGTCAATATCTCCTTTGGAATTTCTAGACTGGTGGAGAGGAGGAACAGCTCCTTGGCTATTTGTTTGGAGGTAGCCTTCCTCAGGGGGATGGCCTCAGGGTACCGGGTCATATAGTCCAGGATGACCAGGATGTACTGATGCCCCCTGGAGCTTTTTGGCAAAGGACCAACTATATCCAGTCCAATCCTCTCAAAAGGAATTTCGATAATTGGTAAGGGAATGAGCAGGTTATGGTATGGGGGCTTAGGCGCCACCTTCTGGCATTCTGGGCAATTACGACAGTAATTCTCTGTTTCCTTGTGCACTCCAGGCCAGAAGAAACGCTGCAAGATCCTTTCTTTTGTCTTCTCTACACCTAGGTGGGCCCCCAGCGGATGTGTGTGTGCCAGATTGAGCACAGTCGCTCGGTGGGGCTGTGGTACAAGGAGCTGTTCATGCACTTCGTCATTTTTCTTCACCACCTGATACAGTAGGCCACGTATAACTGCGAAATGGGGGTATGTAGGGCTTGCTCTACCCCCTAACAGTACTCCCTCTAGCACCTGCACATTTCTTAAGGCATTTGCAAGCGTGGGATCCTGCAACTGGGCAGTACCATACTGGCCTGTGAGAGGAGGAAGCTCCTCAATGCCTGGGGCGTCTTCCTCGTTGGAGCTCGGAGAGCTTTCCGGGGCCACATTCTCTTCTCCAGTGTCCGGGCCAGTCTCTGTGTCGGTCTGGGTGCCTGTCATCCCTGCGAGGGCAAACGCGGGGATGAGTGGTTGTGCAGGTTGCACTTGTGTGTTTGCAGGACGAGTCTTACCCCTCTGACTGCGGGGTACCTAGGCTGGCCTCTGCTGGGTCTCTCTCCACAGCAGGTGGAAGGCTGGGCAATCTCACCCAATCAGAACAGGAACAGGGAGGGAATCAACCACTCCCACCCTCATGTGTATAGTCCCCCTGGTGGTGGTCACTTTTAGTTCAGTGGTGGGGTACTCTTTGGTGTCTCCATGGACGCAGGAAACTGGGAGAACTTTGTCAGTGGTCAGACACGATGGATCCACCAGGTCCTTATGCACCAAGGTGACCCAACTACCCGAATCTAACAATGCTTCGACATCACAGCAATTCACCGTCACTGGGCAGGTGGGGGGTCGATCTGGGGGCCCGTCTGCAGCCCCGATGAGTGATGCAAACAGCTGGGCGGATGGCGAGCTTGAGGACCCTGCAGTGGGCATAGGCTCGTCCACCGGTTTCCCACACTGCCAAGACATGTGTCCCATACCCCCACACCGGAAGCATTGTTGGGTGGCCCCATCACAGGGAATTCTAACCGGACCCGGCTGGTTTCTGGCTCCCCCTGGAGTATAGCCAGGTCCTGCTATGGCTGGGCTGGACACCTTGGGGTTTTTGGGGCGGCCTCCCCCTGTCGGCAGCGGGGGCACAGTCCTGGGGTCCTTTCTGGAAGCACGGAGCATTTCTGCTGTGGCCTGGTACTTTCCCACAGCTTCAACGGTCAGTTCAGCTGTGGTTAGGACTTGTTGGCTGCAAGGTTATAATAGTTTGATTTTTCATTATAGTTTAGTTTTATTTCGTTTTGACCTTTTTTTCCTCTAATTTAGTTAGTTTTAATTAGTTTTTAGAGCAGGTTTGCTAGTTTTAGTTAGCTTTCATTTTTTCTAAATGCTTAGTTTTAGTTTAGTTTTTATTAGTTTTAGTTTTTCATACTTTGGGTTATTTGTCAGGTGCAGGATTCAAAAAGATCAGTAAGTATTGTATAATAAAACTTGACAAAAGATACCATTTTTAAAAAATTTATTCAGTTACTTTTGAACAACCAACCATCCACCACAACCATAACAGTATACAAAATAGCAGCCTTAATTGCAAAATATGTGTAATACTGCTTCTGAGGTTGGATACAGGTAGTATTCCTGGTACAAATCAAAATAGCCAATAGACTAAAGACATACATGAACATAAGAATATAAACAGATTCATGAGGCACACGTCACATTTCTTGACAGCCAGGAGTCTCAGGGAGCTCAATCTGAGAAACATGAACAAACTTAAAAAAAAAAAATTCCACAACAGGACTGATTTTTTTTTTTTACCAAAATTACCTACTCAAAAAAACAAAAAGTCTTCTCAGCACTAGATCAGGTGCAGCTTTTTGACACATCAGTGCAGTAGACAATAGTAACAATAACAGACTAACAATACAGTACCTCACGTGTTGTACTGTATTTAACATTTTAAAGTGAACACAGTGAATGTTTTGGACACTTAAAGTGCACATTTAGCCTATCTGTTAGTGCACAGAGCCAGGCAGCTATAAAGATACTTCTACACCTCAGCTTGATCCTGATGTGCTTTGCCTTTCTATGTTAATCTTATGTCAAATATTGTAAACAAAAAGGAAATGAAGTCTTTGCATTTTAGGGAATCAGCTGTCTGAAATACAGCTTTTCAGGATTGTGTTATTTCTTGGTTCTACATCTAGCTCTGGTATCTAGCTCTTCGTTATACATCAGCAAGTGTTAAGTTTTCTTGGTCAGTTTTCCTGGTCATGACCAGGTTCTTTGGCAGCTAAAGAACTGGTGTGTGTGTGTGTGTGTGTGTGTGTGAGAGAGAGAGAGCGAGAGAGAGAGCAATGGGTGTACTTCAGTCAAACAACAATTTCCTGTTGATCTTGAGGAAAACGCGCTGCTCCAGAGATGTGGTTGTTCTGTTCCTCAGACCAAATGAGAACAGTCCACACACAGAGAAGATGCGCTCCACAAAGGCTTGTGAGGCAGGAGCACTAACGAGATCCAGTGCCACAGGGGCAAGTTTTGGATAGACAGCCTCTCTTGATCTCCAGAACTGCAACGGTGTCTCATTAAACACACCCTGTTTGACGTCATCACCATACTTCATTTCGGTCAACAGACTATCAGCTCCATCAGGCTCGTTTGTCAATGACACACTGACCTCCATAAGGGAGGCAAGGAAGCGGTATTTCTGAAGGACAGTAGGAGGGGAGTGTGCTGCAGTTTGAGTGGCAAAGACATTATCCTGAGAAGGAGTTGCTGGGTTATACTGAGCTGCCAGGTTCTGCACTAAAGACTGTGCTGCCCTCCTCAGTGGCACCATGTCTGGTGTTTGAAGAATCAGTGAAACACTTGGATCGAGTAGGCAGGCTGCTGCTGGTGTAGCATCAAACTCTGGGGAATCAGGGCTAAGAATGGCAGCAAAACGTTCTCGCAAGGACTTCAGTAGTACTTGAGCTAACTGTTTCCCTGCAGCAGTAGTCGTCAGCAGGTGTGCCTCAAGGTTGAGCAGGCATGGCACTACTTGTGAGAGTGACTGACTGTCACTCTGAAGCTGATCTGTGTGAATGGCAAAGTGCTCAAGCAGCTTGACCAGGTTCTCCAGCTTAGCCCAATCGCTCGTGAGAAGTGTGTCCATGCCCAGCTCCTCAAGTACTTGGTTTAGTTCAGTTCTGATCTCCAGCAGTCTTCTCAGCATATCAAAAGTGCTGTTCCATCATGTGCTACAATCTCGGACCAGAATTTTGCCACACTTTTTGATCATTGCTTCATTTGCCACTGACGATTTCCTCACTGTGTGTACCAGCTTTCTTGCTCTTGATATGATCAAATCAGCATTTGGGTGCTTAATGGCATCTTTCAGGGTGAGCTGAAGGGTGTGGGCCAGGCATGGCATTCTCTGGAACTTCTTGTTCTCCCCATCATCTGGCAGGTCAAGTTCTTAGCAGAGAGAACAGACAAACACATAGATAATTAATTATCATCAAATGTAAAACACACATAGGAATGGTACAGTTTAATAAAAAGTTATTTATGAATTAGGACTTTGTCTGTATTGCCCTAAATTTGTTTCCACAGGATAACACATTTAATATTGCATCTTTGTAACGAATCTCAATTTTAGATAATGAAATCATGACAACAATAACTATGATGTCAATGTGACAATTGTACATTTTATTTTTTAAGAGATGTATACCATTTGGGATGGACATTTTAGATTTTGAATAGGAGTGAGTAAATGAGAGCAAGTAAATTATTTTCCTCTCTCTTTTTATTTGAACTCTATGGAGTTAATGTCAATTAAAGCTTACAATGCTGGTTATATCATTGTGATATTTTAGATATAAAATAATAAATCAATAGGACTAATGTATTTGGCACTATAACCTCACTCACCGAGGTCTCCAGTATCTCCAATCTCCTCATCCTCCTCGTCTGTCTCCTCCGACTCTGATTTGATCCACAATTCATCCAGACCATCTCCAGCACCTCCTGGCTGAGGCTGTGAACCATCTGTGGACTCCTCACTTTGTTCTTGGCCTCTGTCCCTAAGCAGCCGCACAGCTTTGATGATGTTGGAGCTGTTATCTGTCACAATGAGCAGCACCTTGTCTTCTCCTATACCCCATGCATCCAATGTCTCAATGCAGCGAGCAATGGTCTCTCCAGTGTGTGGGTGCTCAATTCGGTGCAGGTTAAGCAGAGCATGGTAAACCTGGCCTCTGAGTGGATGATAAAAACATGCTGACACACCCATGAAAGACGCTGTTAATCCTCTCTTGCTCCAACCATCTACACAGAGGGTCAGCTTCCTTGCGTCCTTTATGATCTCTTTCAATTTGTGCTTTGCCTCATCCATCTTAGCTCCAATAAGATTATTCATTCTTGCAGCACCAGGTGATTTGAATTTTGGTTCGAGAGAAAAGTTGAACTTTTTGAAAGCAATTGAGTCACATAGTCGTGTGGACATCCCAGTCTCAATAAACATATTTACCAGTGCATCCTCCCACTTGTGGTGTTCCTGCGTATTTACTAACCAGCAGCTGTTTGGTCGTCGGTGAAAGCAGTCCATTATGGTTGTCTCCTCCTTCCCGGTGCTACTTGGCCGTGATGTTGCTTGTCTTTCAGGGGAGCTAATCAGAGAGGCTACTTGGTCAAGGTACTCGTGATTAGCCGTCTTATGCGAGCTTCTCAAATGGACTTTAAGATTTGTGGGGGGGTTTCCCTTGAGAAGTATCCCACAAATTCTGTCACCTGTTTCTACAATGCACTTGCTCTTATCTGTCTCGCTGTCATAGTCAAAAAAATTCCATATAGGACTCTGCCGCTTTCTCCCAACTTTAGTCATTGCCATTTTGCCAGGTAACGCAGTGAGCACAAGCCGACTGAACAAAAAGTGACGGACCGTGAAGTGCTGTCAGCTCACGTAAAACTGCTAGAGCAAAGTAAATCAATTTCATATTAATCCAAAAGGCTTATAAAGACGAAAACGAAGGACATTTTATCTATAATTCCAGTACATTTTAGTTAGTTTTGTAAACGCACAATACAGTTTCAGTTAGTTATCGTTTTTTCTTTTAATTGTCGTTTTTATTTATTTCAGTTAACAAAAATGTTTTTTTAATTTTAGTTTTCGTTATTTTATTCGTTTTCGTTGACGATAATAACCTTGGTTGGCTGATGAAGCGCTTCGCCTCATATGGCAGGGCTCGTATGTAGTGATCCATGACAATGGCCTCCACTACTGCAGCCACTGTGGTTTTTTCAGGTTCCAGCCATCTCCTCACGATTCTGGAAAGTTCGTGCATCTGCGCACGGGGAGCCTGGTCTGCTTGAAAGGTCCAGCTGTGGAAGCGTTGAGCCATCCCGAACTTGGTGAGCCCATGTCTGCTGAGGATCTCAGTCTTCAGAGCATCATAGTTCGTAGTCTTGTCAGGGGGTAGGTCTCGGACAGCGTTCAATGATTCTCCTGTTAAGAATGGGGCTAACAGTCCAACCCACTGTGCCTTGGGCCATCCTTCCCTAGTGGCCGTGGCTTCAAAGGTGTGCAAGTATGCCTCAACATCATCTGTGGCCCCCGTTTTGGAGATAAAGTTACTTGCTTTTATTGGGCCAACACTCTGAACAGCCATCTTCATCTGTAGCTGCAACTCCTCTGCCTTCAGTTGGTTGGCTTTCCTTTGTTCCTCCAGGAGGGCTGCACTCACCTGCATTTGGGCTTGCTGGCCTGCAATAAGGGCCTTCAAAATTTCCTCCATCTTGTTATGCGGAGGGCCTATGGCTAACTGGGAAAATTGAGCAATCAAATGTTCAGTGTCCTCCTCGTACATGCATTATTATTGATGATTGAAGTGCCCACATTCTCCACCATATTATGTGATATCACGAGAGGTTGACTGGCTCTCAGCGGGACCCTTCAATTAGTGCAAGGACACAAAGGTTAAAATAAATCAAGATTTTTAATGTTATGCCAGGAGATTAAACAGAAAAGGTATCTAAAAGTCCAATGTTCAAACGAGGATGGATTCCCAAAAGTCAAACTCAAACAATGTCTCTGGCTTTAGAATAACAAAATTATAGGCAGCTTTCCTTCAGTCCAATGTCCTTTTCACAGAACAAACAAAATCTTCTGCCTTACTTTGAGTCCAGTCCACAATCCCTGTAGTCTTCAGCCCGGTGGCCATCCAGTCGCAGGCGTTCGTAACACAGGTAAGTATTTCAGTGCAAAATCCCTCAGGTAAGAATTCCAGATAAGAATTTCAATGAATACTCAGCCAAGAGAGTCCATGAACCTCTCTCCTCCACATTCACACAGAGTTTTGAGCTCTCACGGGGCTTCCAGCAAGATGGCGTGCTGAGCAGTCACGCCTTTGGTATGCTCTGCAAGCCTAGTCCCAAATTGCAACAAAATTAAAATATTCTCCCAACGTTTACCTCATTTTTAGTCAGCCGAAGCCGGAAAAATGATGTTCGAGGAAGTTAAAGCCTCGGGAAGTGAAATAAAGTCGAAGCTGGAAATAGGGGCCAAGGTGAGCCTAGCATCGGCTAATGAAGCTAACGTTAACATTCGCCAAGAAGAAACAGAGGATATGGAGGCAACTTGCTCTGTGGTAAGAAGAAGACAACACAGCCCTCCATCCAATGTCACTGTCTCTGCTAAGAAACAGAAGGGAATGCCGAAACTACAGCCGGAATTCGTGTCTAATGTGGACGTCCTAGCTGCTATCCAGAACTTAACGGCATTAGTAGAGGACTTCGGTGCACAGCTAAAACAGAACAACATCATGATAGCTAACGTCGCAAAGGCAGCGGAGTTTAACACTGCGAACATCAAAGAGGGACAAGAAAAGACTAAAGTGCTTGAAAATGCGGTGCGGGAGCTTCAGAAGGAGAATTTGGAGCTGAAAGAAAAAACTGAGGAATTGGAGCGATATCAAAGAAGATGGAACCTCCGTCTAAATGGGCTCCCCAAAACTGAGGGCGAGAATACCCGACAGGAGGTAGCAGAGCTAATAGCAAGGATGATACCAGAATGGTCACACAAAATGGACATAATTCTGGACACTGTTCACAGACTGGGGAAACCGAAACCAGGAAAGACTCATCAGATCATCTTACAATTCACCTCAAGAACCCACCGTGACACACTTTGGAAACAAGCGAAGGACGACAGGGTGTGCGCCGAGAGGAAGGTACGCTTCAAAGAGGACCTCACCAAAGCGGAACGAGATGCTCGCAACGTGCTCTGGCCAAAGATTGAAAGAGCGAGACAGCAGGGAATGAAGGCATTCTTCAGAGGACCCTTCGGATTCATCAAGGCTTTTGATACTGTCAACCATTCAGTACTCCTTTCTAAGTTAGGGTGCTTTCAGCTGGCTCCAAGTGTACTAAACTGGATTGAGTCATATTTAATGAATCGGACACAATGTGTTAGAATTAAGGATAAAATATCTTCCTTAAGAGCTTGCACTATGGGGATTCCACAAGGTTCCATTTTGGGACCGCTTTTGTTTAGTACATATATCAATGATCTCCCTTCTGTTTGTGAAGATGTGGAGATACTGATGTATGCTGATGATAC
Organism: Neoarius graeffei; assembly: GCF_027579695.1. Classification (NCBI taxonomy): domain Eukaryota; kingdom Metazoa; phylum Chordata; class Actinopteri; order Siluriformes; family Ariidae; genus Neoarius; species Neoarius graeffei. Next base: position 18,729,038 of record NC_083594.1, read on the forward strand.
TGTCCTATTCACATATGGTAAAGATCCTGGACAGGTTGCAAACAAATTGACTCAAACATTAACGAAGGTCTCAGTGTGGTTAAAAAAATCTTGTCTTACACTAAACACTGACAAAACTGTTACAATGTTCTTTCATAATAGATCTAAACAAAATATTATTCCAAATATATATGTTGATGGAATAAGGTTAAAGAACGTTGAAGAATTCAAATACTTGGGAGTGATTTTAGACTCTACTCTTTCTTTTAAAAAACATATTAAAAAGCTTGGTAATACTATAAGGTATAGCATAGCTAATTTTAGACACATCCGTACCTCTCTAAGTGTTGATGCTGCTATGATGTATGTCAATGCAATGATTATGTCTCACTTACATTACTGTATATCAAGCTGGTCTCAGGCCAACAAGACTGCCTTAAGATCCATTGCTTCACTGTACAAGCAGGCTCTGAAGGTCTTAGACAAAAGACCATTTCAGTACCATCACTGTGCCATACTTGGCAAGTATAATATGCTTAGCCTTGAAAACCTTATACAGTACTCTGATCTGCATCTAATACATAAAATCATTAATAATACAGCACCCCCACCTCTGAGAAAATTTGTTCAACTCTGCTCTGAACAGATGAGCAGAACCACAAGATCCACCAGTAGGGGAGATTGTAGCCTCCCAAATCGGCGCTCTGCCTTTGCTCAATCAGCCTTCTCTTTTAGAGCTACCAGAGCTTGGAATAGTCTCCCCAATGACTTAAAAAGTATTGTTGATTTCAAGGCCTTCTCAAGGAGCATGAAAAAATGGATTTTGAGCAACCAGTCTTGTCAACATTAATCATATTATGTAATGCTGCAATTATATATCTTATGTCTTAATTCTTAACTGATTGTGTGTGTGTGTGTGTGTGTGTGTGTGTGTGTGTGTGTGTGTGTGTCTGCGCACATGCATTTGTGCACCTATGGCTGCTCTTATTCTCACGTATTTTGTTTGTATTTGTTTTACCTGCCTAGGGACTGCAGATGGAAATTAGCTTTTTAGCTATAATCTGGCGCAAGCCATCTTCTTACTTTTGTAACCAATGACTCTTGTGCATGGTCCCTGTTTCAACTAAACTAAATAAACTAAACTAAACTAATCAACGGACAACGCATTCAGGAATAGGAAAGGTGATCGGGTATACCAGCTGACTACGATAAAATGTAAAGGGAGGAAAATGTTTATTAGGGGCGTTGCTGAAGTTAAAAACTTTTACCATTACTTTTGACGGCAGGTGCTTGATTTAAAGCCACTAGAGTAGCATGTTTGGCTCTTTTCTTTTATTTTTTTTTCCATCGTTCTTTTATTTATGTCGTTGTTTACCACAGAAGTTTCAGTTACATCTCTAAATGTAAGGGGTCTTAAAGACAACACGAAAAGGAAAGCTTTGTTTTTGTTTTGCAAAGGGCAGAAAAGTACTTTCACGTTTATGCAGGAGACACATTCTATGAGGGAGGATGAAACGTTTTGGACACAACAATGGGGAGAAAAGATTTTTTTTCAGTCATGGCACAGAATGGTCAGGAGGAGTGGCAATTTTGCTAAATAACTGTTCTGGGAAACACTTGTATGTGAAGGCAGACCAACATGGACATTGGATGATTGCAGTGATGGACTTAAATGACTCAAGGCTCATTTTGCTAAATGTGTATGGGTACAACAACAGACAGAAGAATTTGGACTTGTTAAAAGACATGACAAACGAAATAGAGAGATGCAAACTATCTTACCAATGTGAAAATGTATTAATAGGAGGGGATCTTAATTTGGTAAACGATGAATGGTTGGATAGGTCTCCCCCAAGAGGCCATACTTATTCACCGAATAAGACATTTCAAGAATTCTGCCATTCAAATGCGCTACAAGATGCCTGGAGGTACTACAATGGTAACAAAGTACAATTTTCTTGGTTTCAACCAAATGGGAGTCATCGGTCTAGGTTGGATTACTGGTTGCTATCAGACCCTCTTTTAGGACTGGTGTCTGATGTAAGAATGTCGGCAGCTCCGTTAACAGATCATTCAGTTATCTCTCTGGTACTAAAACCCCCTGAACCACAATTTCATTCTAAGGGTTATTGGAAATTCAACTCAGAGTTACTTTCACATGATTGTTACTGTACGGGTGTCAAGCAACTTATAAAAGAGGTTATGGATATGGAGGATTTTTCCTCATACATACTGAAATGGGAATTCTGTAAGTATAAAATAAGACAATATTCAATTGCTTACAGTAAAAATCTTAAAAAGTCTCAAAGACAAGAGGAACTGCAGCTCATTAAGGAGCTGAATGCCACATGCAACAAGCCCACACTTACAGATAATGACAAACAAACTCTATTGACTCTGCAGACAAAGTTGGATGAAATGGATGCAAGAAAAGCCAAGGGTGCTTGTGTTAGATCTCGGGCTAGGTGGATAGAAGAGGGGGAAAAAAACTCAGCATATTTTTGTCGCCTTGAAAAAAACAGACAGCAAAGGAATGAAATACGATCTTTACTGATTGATAATAACCTATGCAAGGATCAAAGGGTTATTTCTAAAGAGATTCTAACCTTCTATAGCCAACTGTGTACTTCCAAGTTCTCAGAGAACGAGACACTCACTTTCTTTGAAGGTATTAAACACCACATTCCACAAATTACAGAAGTATTCAGGGACACTTGTGATGGAGAGTTACAGATTCAAGAAATGGATGTAGTTATCAGTAAAATTAAAATTAACAAATCCTCGGGGGTTGATGGCTTAACTGCCAATTTCTACAAACATTTTTGGCCAGACATGTGCCATTTTCTTTTCCATACATTCCTTGAAATATTAAACAGCCACACACTTTCCCCATCCATGAAACAAGGTATTATAATACTAATTCCCAAACCAGGGAAAAATTCACTGGTTTTAGATAATAGAAGACCTATTACACTTCTCACAACAGACTACAAGATTTTAACTTATGTTTTTGCAAACCGTCTTAAAACAGGTATTGAACAATGTGTTAGTGAGTCTCAGTCAGGCTTTATGAAGAATAGATCTATTCATAATAACATCAGGTTAATTCTGGACATTATAGATTACAGTGATATGATAGAAGATGAAGGTTTTATACTGTTTCTAGATTTTTTTCAAAGCATTTGATACTTTAGAACATAACTTCCTCTTTCAGTCTCTTGAATACAACCTCGATTCCAAAAAAGTTGGGACAAAGTACAAATTGTAAATAAAAACGGAATACAATAATTTACAAATCTCAAAAACTGATATTGTATTCACAATAGAACATAGGCAACATATCAAATGTCAAAAGCGAGACATTTTGAAATTTCACGCCAAATATTGGCTCATTTGAGATTTCATGACAGCAACACATCTCAAAAAAGTTGGGACAGGGGCAATAAGAGGCTGGAAAAGTTAAAGGTACAAAAAAGGAACAGCTGGAGGACCAAATTGCAACTCATTAGGTCAATTGGCAATAGGTCATTAACATGACTGGGTATAAAAAGAGCATCTTGGAGTGGCAGCGGCTCTCAGAAGTAAAGATGGGAAGAGGATCACCAATCCCCCTAATTCTGCGCCGACAAATAGTGGAGCAATATCAGAAAGGAGTTCAACAGTGTAAAATTGCAAAGAGTTTGAACATATCATCATCTACAGTGCATAATATCATCAAAAGATTCAGAGAATCTGGAAGAATCTCTGTGCGTAAAGGTCAAGGCCGGAAAACCATACTGGGTGCCCGTGATCTTCGGGCCCTTAGACGGCACTGCATCACATACAGGCATGCTTCTGTATTGGAAATCACAAAATGGGCTCAGGAATATTTCCAGAGAACATTATCTGTGAACACAATTCACCGTGCCATCCGCCGTTGCCAGCTAAAACTCTATAGTTCAAAGAAGAAGCCGTATCTAAACATGATCCAGAAGCTCAGACGTCTTCTCTGGGCCAAGGCTCATTTAAAATGGACTGTGGCAAAGTGGAAAACTGTTCTGTGGTCAGACAAATCAAAATTTGAAGTTATTTATGGAAATCAGGGACGCCGTGTCATTCGGACTAAAGAGGAGAAGGACGACCCAAGTTGTTATCAGCGCTCAGTTCAGAAGCCTGCATCTCTGATGGTATGGGGTTGCATTAGTGCGTGTGGCACGGGCAGCTTACACATCTGGAAAGACACCATCAATGCTGAAACGTATATCCAGGTTCTAGAGCAACATATGCTCCCATCCAGACGACGTCTCTTTCAGGGAAGACCTTGCATTTTCCAACATGACAATGCTAAACCACATACTGCATCAATTACAGCATCATGGCTGCGTAGAAGAAGGGTCCGGGTACCGAACTGGCCAGCCTGCAGTCCAGATCTTTCACCCATAGAAAACATTTGGCGCATCATAAAACGGAAGATACGACAAAAAAGACCTAAGACAGTTGAGCAACTAGAATCCTACATTAGACAAGAACGGGTTAACATTCCTATCCCTAAACTTGGGCAACTTGTCTCCTCAGTCCCCAGACGTTTACAGACTGTTGTAAAGAGAAAAGGGGATGTCTCACAGTGGTAAACATGGCCTTGTCCCAACTTTTTTGAGATGTGTTGCTGTCATGAAATTTAAAATCACCTAATTTTTCTCTTTAAATGATACATTTTCTCAGTTTAAACATTTGATATGTCATCTATGTTCTATTCTGAATAAAATATGGAATTTTGAAACTTCCACATCATTGCATTCCGTTTTTATTTACAATTTGTACTTTGTCCCAACTTTTTTGGAATCGGGGTTGTACTTTGGTTTTGGGAATGGATTCGGTAATTTTGTCAAGACATGTTACAAGGACATAAATAGTGTGGTTGCTCTACCCAGTGGAACAACCACACGTTTTCCAATTCAAGTAGGGGTAAGACAAGGCTGTCCTATTAGCCCATACCTATTTATCTTGGCAGTAGAAATGTTGGCTATTCATATTAAAAATTACACAGAACTAACAGCACTCCGTGTGCTTGATACAGATATAGTCATAAGTCAATTAGCAGATGACACAACAATTTTTCTGAAGGATAAACATCAAATCCCAGTGGCGATTAAAGGGATTGAAATGTTCTCCAAAGCCTCAGGTTTACGCCTTAATATCACCAAATGTGAGCTCATGCCTATCAAACAACGTGAAGAGTTGGTCATTAATAGTATTCCAGTTAAAAGGGAAATAAAATACTTGGGCATTCACATAACTAATGACAAACAGAGAAGAATCAAGCTTAATATAACAGACACCATTCAGAAAGGGAAAACAAGGCTGGATATATGGCAGCAAAGAGACTTGTCTGTTTTTGGCAGGGTGTACCTAACAAAAATGGAATTTTTATCTAGGTGCATCTATCCTTCACACTCCTTAGCCATCCCAAAAGATGAAATTAAAGCTGTTAATCAAGCTAATTTCAGCTTTATATGGAGGAATAAAACTCATTATTTACAGAAAGCATACATTGTCAAGGACTTTAAAGAGGGGGGGGTAAAAGTTATTGACTTTAACTGTTTAAATGGCATGATTAAACTTAACTGGATTAAGGAGTACTTGAAGAAGAGTGAAGCCTTTTGGTACTGTATACCCAGACTGATCTTTAATAGAGTTGGTGGCTTGCCTTATCTCCTGTCATGTGACTTTGCCACTTCAAAATTACCAATCAAATTGTCAGACTTTCACCAGCAAGTTCTAATGTACTGGAAACTTATCTACAAGCACAATTTCACACCCCATTCTTCCCCTATTTGGAACAATAGATATGTTACATTGAGTCGTAAATCCTTGTATATAAAAGAATGGAAAGAGAAGAATATTTGGTCCATATTGGATATTTTGGATGATGAAGGGAACATTTTTTCTTATAATACATTTTGTGTTAAGTATGGTTTTACCCCCCCCCGAAACGACAATTTCATAATGTCATTAAAGCTATCCCTGAAGGTTTGATTAAAACTATCCAAAACTATTGAAATATGACAGTTTACAACCCAAGTTGCCTGATTTAATTGTGAAAGGTGTGCATCTACTAGATATTAAAAGTACAAACAAGTTTATAAGAGAATGCTTACGAGAAGAGTTTCACCCGGTGAGACCAATAAGAAATAATTTATTTTACTGAAAGCCAGTTAGTCTCACTCAGAACTAAATATTTGAAGTTCCCAATTCCACCAAAAGCAAAAGAGGTGCATTTTAAAACCATTAATAACATATATCCATCAAAAGAATTGCTACACAACAGATTTAATATTGATTTAGAGCTATGTGTGTTCTGTAAGAAAGAAAAAGATGCAACTGTACACATTTTCAGTGATTGTTTGGCAACACAAAGTTTTTGGGTTGCTGTGAAGAACTGGTTGGCAATATCTGGACCTAGACTTACAGCTGAAGAAATTCTTTTTGGCACCACAAGGGGAAACTCAGAAGAGAATTACATGGTGAATGTTGTTATAATTTTAGGTAAAATTCTTTATTCATAAAACCAGATATCTAAAAACGTTCCCTCACTTTATAGTATTTAAAACAGAATTTAATACATACTGGAATTCACTTAATAAAATGACAAGTAAGAAAGCAATTGTCCTTAAAAATATTATCTGCAATTTTATCTAACAGCCCTTGTACATGTAGAAATGAAATTACTGTCCTATTTTTATTGTCTGTGGTAGGTGTGTTAGTACAAAGAGACTTGGCTATGTAGATGGCAGTGTTTTTTTTCTTTCTTTGTTCTTTCTCTTTCTTTGTTTTGTGTTTGTCTTGTTTGTTTTATGTTTTTTGACTACATGTGAGATGTAATGTTAAGTTCTTTAAAATACTCTTATATGAGCATGTAACATGTACTGGGTTATAATCTTAAGTGTACACATGCTTTGTATTGAGATTGAATTTCAATTAAAATAAATAAATACATAAATTAAAAAAAAAAGTTTTGAGCTCTCACAAAGCCCTCTTGCTCATTAGGCCGTCATTGGCCATAGGTGTGTTGCCGTGTTGTGTGCTGAGGGGTGAAGTTCCTAACTCCACCACCAGATGGAGTTATAGCTGCCAGTGGTTGGAGCCATCTGCGTGGAATATAGCGCCCCTCCAAGACGCAGCCTCTCGGGATGTCACTATATATTATAGTACCAGTCAAAAGTTTGGAAACACCTTCAAATTCAATGTTTTTATTTTTTTTCCTACATTGTAAATTAATACTGAAGTCATCCAGACGATGCAGCAACATGTAAGGAATCATTTAGTAAACTTTAAAATGTTAATCAAATCAAAATATGTTTTAGATTTTAGATTCTTCAAAGTAGGCACCTTTTGCTTTGATTACAGCTTTGCACACTCTTGACATTCTCTTAGTCAGCTTCATGAGGTAATCACTCGAAATGGTTTTCCAACAGTCTTGAAGGAGTTCCCAGAGGTGCTGAGCACTCGTTGGCTGCTTTGCCTTCACTCTGCGGGCCAACTCATCCCAAACCATCTCAACTGGGTTTAGATCAGGTGATTGTGGAGGCCACATCATCTGATGAAGCACTCCGTCACCCTCTTTCTTGGTTAAATAGCCCTTACATAGCCTAGAGGTGTGTTTTGGGTCATTGTCCTGTTGAAAGATGAATGAAGGGCCCACTAAGCGCAAACCAGATGGGATGGCATGTCGCTGCAGAATGCTGTGGTAGCCATGCTGGTTAAGTGTACCTTCGATTTTGAATAAATCGCCAACAGTGTCACCAGCAAAGCACCCCCATACCATCACACTTCCTCCTCCATACTTCACTGTGGGAACCACACATGTAGGAACCATCCGCTCACCTTTTCTGTGTATTCTGCCCTCGCTATACGTCAGCTGTATACAGCTAGACAGATAGTTAACAATAATGAAGAGAAACTCTGGAAGTCTCGTTGAGGATTTAGGTTTGGTCTTTTGTTCTCCTTTCCTCAGTTTTATTTCTCAGATTTCTTCCCATTAGTTTTTTTTTTGTAAGACTGAAATGATAAACAGAAAATAAACATTACAAAATGTAACGTCTGCTGTCTCTTTACAACAATAAAATATAAAGTTACACACATTCATATAAATCAACAGGTGTAAATAAATCTGTCTGAGGCGCAGCGCCAAGGCCCCTGCAGGGCAAATTAAATATTACATTGGCAGAACAAAACGTATTTACTGCGAGTTTAACTTGTAAAATACAGTCAGAAACGTGATAAACTGTATTACATAAAGTAAACAGGTACACCGCAAAATAACCATAATGCTGACGTGTAATAACTTGCAGACAAAGATTGTACCCAGCGCTGTATTGAAGCAGACTCATGTTGGGTATGATTTTCGTGTAATTGCTTGAGTCGGTCTGTCCCTCAAAACGGTCCGACTAGGAACTAAACTCAAAACGCCGAAGGGCGGAATACTCCTCACCTGGTATATTATTATACCACTATAAACATCTTAATTACTCAAATGTTAATCAACCAAACTATTAGATTAAACAAGTATACAATCAATCACCATTTACACTACCGTTCAAAAGTTTGGGGTCACTTTGAAATGTCCTTATTTTTGAAAGAAAAGCACTGTTCTTTTCAATGAAGATCACTTTAAACTAATCAGAAATACACTCTATACATTGCTAATGTGGTAAATGACTATTCTAGCTAAATTCTACTAAATGTCTGGTTTTTGGTGCAATATCTACATTGGTGTATAGAGGCCCATTTCCAGCAACTATCACTCCAGTGTTCTAATGGTACAATGTGTTTGCTCATTGCCTCAGAAGGCTAATGGATGATTAGAAAACCCTTGTACAATCATGTTAGCACAGCTGAAAACAGTTTAGCTCTTTAGAGAAGCTATAAAACTGACCTTCCTTTGAGCAGATTGAGTTTCTGGAGCATCACATTTGTGGGGTCGATTAAATGCTCAAAATGGCCAGAAAAATGTCTTGACTATATTTTCTATTCATTTTACAACTTATGGTGGTAAATAAAAGTGTGACTGTAGCCGGGTACAATGTGTGGGTGGAGCACAGAAGACAGCAGGACAGAGATCAGGATGCCAACAATCGGCTTTTATTGCCAAACTTTTCAGCTTAACATTAAATTCAATAGCTCAGAGAGTGACTCGCGCGCACACACACAGACTGTCGTCTCCTCTGGATAATCACTGACTCCCCTCCGCTCTCACTCTCCCTCTTTAAGTAGGGCGCGGTTTACTGGGGAGAACACACACAAAACATAGGTTAATCACACTCAGGTGAAGCGATTCTGCCACTTACCTTCCCCAACTCCGCCCTCCTGTCACAGACTGGCGCTTGACCACGCCCCCGCTGCCACAGTGACTTTTCATGGAAAACACAAAATTGTCTGGGTGACCCAAAACTTTTGAACGGTAGTGTATGAACACTCTTGTTACTCATCAGAATGTCTATCACTTTATGAGCCTTTAGACATAAGAAAAACAAGCTCTGAGATGGGCCTGACGTAGGTTTTTGTTGTTCCTTGTCTCACAACTTTAACTTCAACCTTGCGGACTTTGTTGTCTTTGCTAGGCAATGTCTTCACTACAAGTCCAATTGGCCAGTCGTTCCGTTGAACCTGACTGTCTTTCATCAGAACTACATCATCCACTTGAATGCTTGGCTTGTCATCAGTCCACTTGTGACGTTTCTGGAGAGTCACCAGATATTCCTGTCTCCATTGCTTCCAGAAGCTCTCTGCCAGACACTGCACCTGTTTCCACTGATTTTTGTGAAGATCCTTATGATCAAAGTCACCTGGAGGAGCTGTTACTGGTGTCATCTTTTGAGTGAGAATCATTGCAGGTGTTAATATAGTAGGATTGTCGGGATCAGTAGACACTGGAGTTAACGGCCTGGCATTTAGAATGGCCATGACTTCTGCCATCAGTGTTGTCAACACTTCGTGTGTGAGGTGGTTGGTGTCAGACCGCAGCAACATCCCTTCTAGAATCCGACGTGCTACTCCTATCAGTCTTTCCCAACAACCTCCCATATGGGATGAATGGGGGGTGTTGAAAGTCCACATGCAGCCCTGTTTGTCAAGGTAACTTGTCAGCTCTGGATCACTGGTGTTGATTTTTAACTCTCTACATGCTCCAATAAAGTTTGTGCCTTTGTCAGAGCGAAGCTGTTTGGATGAACCACGGATTGCAAAGAATCGTCTTAAAGCATTTATAAAACTTGAAGTGGACATGGATTCTAACACTTCGATGTGTGTCGCTCTCGTGCTCATACATGTGAATAACACTGCCCATCGCTTACTTTCAGCGCTGCCTCCATGAGTGCGGCGAGTGACAATGCTCCACGGCCCGAAGATGTCCAGTCCGACGTGGGTAAAAGGTGGTAACAGTGCCATTTTCTGTTCCATTAACCTCCCTCTCAGTTTTTTGCAGGTCACACAGTTATAGAGGATACTAGACACCAGCTGTTTGCCTCCCACTATCCACACTCCTGCTGACCGGACGGCACCTTCAGTAAGGTGACGACCCTGATGGAAAATGTCTTCATGGTAATGTCTCACTATGAGAGTCGTGATGTGATGTGTTTTTGGCAGTATGACAGGATGTCTCTCGTCTCTTGGTACCGTAAGTCAGCGTTGGTAAGGCGTCCTCCAATCCGAAGGAGTCCATCCTCGTCGATAAAAGGATTTAACTTTCTCAGCGGACTCTTCTTTGAGAGCTGAATCCTGTCTCTCAGACAGTTTAACTCTTCTCCATAGGATTCTTGCTGGACACAACGAATGACGACCGTTTTAGCTTGCCACTGTGCATTGACAGCATTCGCTTTGTGAGTCTTGGAGAATGTTCTTATTACTTGAATAAGTTTTGTGATAGCTTGCAGTAATCTCTTCCAGCTAGAAAATCGTTCAAAGCATGCTGAGCTGAACTGACCTTCTGTAGCTTTGGTGTTGTTGACAGCAACCTGAGGCCGGACTTCCACATCATGTTCAGGATCCACAAGATCAAAACTGTTGCTTTGTGGAGACTCACTTGTGTTTTTCAGGAATCCTGGACCTGAGAACCAGTTTGAAGCTCTGAGGATGTCTACAGACTTGGGCCTGGTGGCATGATCTGCTGGGTTCTGTTCGGTGGCAACATACTGCCACTGTTGAGGATGACTCAATTTCCTGATGCGATTGACTTGGTTAGCAACATACACATGAAATCTTCTGCAGGTGTTATGGATGTACCCGAGAACAATCCTGCTATCAGTGAAAAATCTCACGGCATGCATCTCAATGTCCATCTCACTGCAGATTGCGTCTGCCATCTCAGCTGCCAGGACAGCAGCACACAGCTCTAAACGTGGTACTGTATGGGCTGGATGCAGCGCCAACTTCACTTTGCCCATGATGAATCCTACGTGGCACTTGTTTTCATCATTGGTGACATGCAGGTAGGCTACTGCGGTGATAGCCTGAGTGGAGGCATCGGAGAATAAACAAAGCTGTCGACTTTTAGATGAGGGAAGAGAGATAGGCACATACCTTCTTTTGATGTGTAGCTTTTCTAATTCTGGGAGGGACTCTTTCCACAGCTTCCAGGACACTTGCTTATCTGACGGGAGAGGATCATCCCAGTCATATTCTTTAGACGACAGTTCTCTGACCAGAGCTTTTCCCTGAACTGTGATGGGAGCCACGAAGCCCAGCGGATCACAGAGGCTCTGAATTGTTGATAAGATGCCTCTTTTCATGAACGGTTTCTCCTCGCGGGATACTTGGAAACTGAAACTGTCGCTCTCCAGATTCCATATCAGTCCGAGGCTCCGTTGAAGCGGGAGAGGATCTGTTCCTAAGTTGAGGTCTTTTAGGTCTTTTGCAAGGTCCTCTGGGGCAAATGCTGTCATGACTTTGTTGCTATTGGAAGCAATTTTGTGGAGCTTTAAGTTAGATGCTGCTAACATTTTTTGAGCCCTCTTTAGCAGATCAATAGCTTCCTCTTCTGTCGGAACTGACGTCAATCCATTGTCCACGTAGAAGTTCCTCATGACGAACTCTTTACTGTCTGTGCCGTATTCAGCCTGATGTTCTTGTGCAGCTCTTCTTAGACCATATATGGCAACTGATGGTGAGGGGCTGTTGCCAAATATGTGCACCTTCATTCTGTATTCTGTGATGTTGTTGTTGAAGTTGTTATCCTTATACCAAAGGAACCTTAGATAGTCACGATGATCTTCTTGAACAACAAATGCGTAAAACATCTGCTGAATATCAGTGGTGACTGTGATGTTCTCTCTCCTGAAGCGCATTAAGACACCCAGCAGGGCGTTGTTTAAGTCTGGCCCACTGAGCAGCACGTCATTCAGTGATGCACCATCATGTTTGGCGCTTGAATCGAAAGCCACTCTGATCTGATTTGGTTTTTGAGGATGATAGACTCCAAATAGAGGTAAGTACCATCTTTCTTGATGTTCCTCTAATGCTGGTGCTAGTTCTGCTTGGTCATTCTCGAACACTTTTTTCATGAACTCCACAAAGTGTTCTTTCATGCCTGTGCGTCTGTCTAGTGTTCGTCGGAGAGACAAGAGTCGTCGCAGAGCCATGTCTCTGTTGTTTAGAAGACGGCGGCGGGCTTTGCAGAATGGCAGCGGTGCTACCCAGCTGTTCGCTTGATCCATGTAAACCTGTTTGTCCATGATGTCTAGGAATGTCTGATCGTCGACTGACAGAGCTACCTTTTCATCATCAGGGTGGCTGTCGAAGACTGTAGCTCCAAGTTTTTCCGTCTCCTCGCCTTGGAATGTGCAGTTCACAATACTTGGTTGATGAGTATTTTTGTCTTAAGTGTCTCTTTCACTTGTATTTTGTTAGGACAAGGACTTAACATGGATGTATGTTCATTAGGCAGTGTGTGTGTCTTGTAGACTCTGACACTAGGTGGTTTGTGAGCTCGGTCCAGGCAAACGTCTCCTACAATAACCCACCTGAGGTCAAGACGTTGGGCGTAGGGGTCGTCATGGTTACCATTATACTGCTGCCTCACTTTATGCACTTGCAAAATGTCTCTTCCTAGCAGGATGAAGATCTGAGCATTTTCATTGAGAGGTGGTATCTTATCTGTTAAATGTCTCAAATGGGGGAAAAAGCGGGCTATTTCAGGTGTGGGGATTTCATCTCGGTTGTCTGGAATCATTTCACACTCAATGAGAGTCGGAAGCTTGACCTTGATCTTTCCATCATAGGATTCCACCACAAAGTCTGTTGCTCTCCTCCCTGCAGTTTCCATAACACCAGAGCACATCTTTAAGGTGTAGGGAGATGCTTTTTCATAGAGGCCAAAGTGGTTGAAGAACTCAGGGCGACCAAGTGAACGATTGCTCTGATCGTCTAACACTGCGTATGTCTGAATTACCTTTTCTGGTTGATCTTCAGGGTAGATGTTAACTAAACATATTTTGCAGCAGGATTTGGCGTTGGTGTTTCCCCCATAAACCTCTGTACATTTTGATGTTACTGCAGGGAGAGCTCCTGGAGGACTCTTGTGGGTCTCCTCCTCCTCGCCTTGATCTGCTGGGACTTCTGAGACCCAAGGTGTGCGACCAGGATGTAAAGCTGATGTGTGAGCCTTGCTGCCACATTCTCTGCAGATTATTTCTTTATCACAGTCTTTTGCTCTATGTTTGGTCGAGCTGCAACACCTGAAGCAGATGTTCTTCTCCTTGAGGTAGGTTTTACGCTCCTCTATGGGCTTGCTGCGGAAGGTGTGGCATTTTCTGAGTGCGTGAGGTTTGTTATGTAGAGGGCATAGGCGGTCTGGATCTATAGCTCTTTTTTCGACAGAGCCTGTGGGAGCTGCTGTAGCTTCAGAAAAGACGCCAGTCTTCCTCACAGACACTGCTACTCTGTTGTTGTATCTTGTGGGTCTCTCTGTCTTGGTGGGACCTGAGTAGTGAGCTTGAGATATCATAAAGCTAGGGTCATTTCTGGTTTTAGCTTCAGAACGAATAAACTGTGAGAAGAAGCTGAAGGGTGGATAGGGGACATGGTTGTATTCTTTGTACTTTGACCCTTAGGAAATCCATTTTTCTTGAAGACTAAATGGGAGTTTTTCTAGTATGGGGTTCACCCCACGTGAAGTATCAAGATATGTTAGGCCAGGGAGGAATCCTCCTTCTTTTGCAGATTCAAGTTCAAGCAAGAGCTCTCCAAGCTCTCTTAATCTCACATTGTCTCTGTTCGTGATTCTGGGAAATTCCTCAATCCTCTTCAGGAGTGAATGTTCGACTGCCTCAGGGGTTCCATAAGTCTCTTCTAGTCTTTGCCAAACCATGTTTAGCCCTGCAGCCGAGTTGTGGCTGTGTATGGCTCTGATTCTTTTTGCTTGTCCCTTAGATGCTGGTCCGAGCCATTTAATCAGGAGGTCTAACTCTTCTCTTGGAGTTAATGCGAGTTCATCAACGACTCTTTGAAAAGATGTTTTCCACGCCCAATAGTTCTCTGGGTGGTCATCGAACTCCATTAAACCAGATGTGACTACTTCTCTTCGCATGAAGTATTTTGCGACATCTGGTGTGGTTGCTATCTGCCTTAAAGAGTTGTCAGGGTCCCACCTCTGCTGTGCAGGCTGTCTCAGGTAAGTTGAATTTACAGTTGGATCTAAATGTCTCTTTTTCTGTGTTTGCACAGGAGGAACGTTTACAGGAGTATGTTGTGTGGCGTTCACTGCTGGTTGGATGTTCACATCTTTATGAGCTGTTTGAAGGTGAGTATCTTTATTTTCAATTTTGAGGTTGCTCATTTCTCGTTCAACTTTCTCGACTGCAGGTTGTGAACATGTGTGCATAGACATGTGTCCTGATGCGCCACAGCTGTGTTGCAAAACGTACTCACTTGTCCTTTGTGCAGCGTTGGATGGTGAGAGAGGTAGGTCAATGTCATGACGAGAGTCTATCTCTGCGTTTTTCTCAGCAGCCACGAACACTGCCTCTTCTGCAGTGACTGTAGCTGCATCCTTTTCTTTCTGCAGAATGTGCATTTTTGCTTTTAATGTTGCCTCTTCAACCATCATCTCCGCTTCTTTCTTAGCAAATGAAGCCTGCGTGCAAGCAGCTTCAACTCTGGCTCGAGCCCTGAGTGCAGCCGAGCTTGCTGTTGATGATTTGCTACTTGATTGTGTGATTGATCTAGTCGCCAAGGACTGATGTGTTTCTTCTGTGTTACACCGTTCATCCATCCTGGTTGCTTGGATGATGTTGGGTAAGCAATAATGGAATCAGTGTCGAGCTGCCTCGTGAAGAACTTGGTGTATTACTGTCTTCTTACTATTCTGCCCTCGCTATACGTCAGCTGTATACAGCTAGACAGATAGTTAACAATAATGAAGAGAAACTCTGGAAGTCTCGTTGAGGATTTAGGTTTGGTCTTTTGTTCTCCTTTCCTCAGTTTTATTTCTCAGATTTCTTCCCATTAGTTTTTTTTCTGTAGGACTGAAATGATAAACAGAAAATAAACATTACAAAATGTAACGTCTGCTGTCTCTTTACAACAATAAAATATAAAGTTACACACATTCATATAAATCAACAGGTGTAAATAAATCTGTCTGAGGCGCAGCGCCAAGGCCCCTGCAGGGCAAATTAAATATTACATCGGCAGAACAAAACGTATTTACTGCGAGTTTAACTCGTAAAAATAGATACAGTCAGAAACGTGATTAAACTGTATTACATAAAGTAAACAGGTACACCACAAAATAACCATAATGCTGACGTGTAATAACTTACAGACAAAGATTGTACCCAGCGCTGTATTGAAGCAGACTCGTGTTGGGTATGATTTTCGTGTAATTGCTTGAGTTGGTCCGTCCCTCAAAACGGTCCGACTAGGAACTAAACTCAAAACGCCGAAGGGCGGAACACTGCGTCTTACAACCCCGATTCCAAAAAAGTTGGGACAAAGTACAAATTGCAAATAAAAACGGAATGCAATGATGTGGAAGTTTCAAAATTCCACATTTTATTCAGAATAGAACATAGATAACATATCAAATGTTTAAACTGAGAAAATGTATCATTTAAAGAGAAAAATTAGGTGATTTTAAATTTCATGACAGCAACACATCTCAAAAAAGTTGGGACAAGGCCATGTTTACCACTGTGAGACATCCCCTTTTCTCTTTACAACAGTCTGTAAACGTCTGGGGACTGAGGAGACAAGTTGCCCAAGTTTAGGGATAGGAATGTTAACCCGTTCTTGTCTAATGTAGGATTCTAGTTGCTCAACTGTCTTAGGTCTTTTTTGTCGTATCTTCCGTTTTATGATGCGCCAAATGTTTTCTGTGGGTGAAAGATCTGGACTGCAGGCTGGCCAGTTCAGTACCTGGACCCTTCTTCTACGCAGCCATGATGCTGTAATTGATGCAGTATGTGGTTTGGCATTGTCATGTTGGAAAATGCAAGGTCTTCCCTGAAAGAGATGTCGTCTGGACGGGAGCATATGTTGCTCTAGAACCTGGATATACGTTTCAGCATTGATGGTGTCTTTCCAGATGTGTAAGCTGCCCATGCCACACGCACTAATGCAACCCCATACCATCAGAGATGCAGGCTTCTGAACTGAGCGCTGATAACAACTTGGGTCGTCCTTCTCCTCTTTAGTCCGAATGACACGGCGTCCCTGATTTCCATAAAGAACTTCAAATTTTGATTTGTCTGACCACAGAACAGTTTTCCACTTTGCCACAGTCCATTTTAAATGAGCCTTGGCCCAGAGAAGACGTCTGCGCTTCTGGATCATGTTTAGATACGGCTTCTTCTTTGAACTATAGAGTTTTAGCTGGCATCAGCGGATGGCACGGTGAATTGTGTTCACAGATAATGCTCTCTGGAAATATTCCTGAGCCCATTTTGTGATTTCCAATACAGAAGCATGCCTGTATGTGATGCAGTGCCGTCTAAGGGCCCAAAGATCACGGGCACTCAGTATGGTTTTCCAGCCTTGACCCTTACGTACAGAGATTCTTCCAGATTCTCTGAATCTTTTGATGATATTATGCACTGTAGATGATGATATGTTCAAACTCTTTGCAATTTTACACTGTCGAACTCCTTTCTGATATTGCTCCACTATTTGTCGGCGCAGAATTAGGGGGATTGGTGATCCTCTTCCCATCTTTACTTCTGAGAGCCGCTGCCACTCCAAGATGCTCTTTTTATACCCAGTCATGTTAATGACCTATTGCCAGTTGACCTAATGAGTTGCAATTTGGTCCTCCAGCTGTTCCTTTTTTGTACCTTTAACTTTTCCAGCCTCTTATTGCCCCTGTCCCAACTTTTTTGAGATGTGTTGCTGTCATGAAATTTCAAATGAGCCAATATTTGGCATGAAATTTCAAAACCTCTCACTTTCGACATTTGATATGTTGTCTATATTCTATTGTGAATACAGTATCACTTTTTGAGATTTGTAAATTATTGCATTCCATTTTTATTTACAATTTGTACTTTGTCCCAACTTTTTTGGAATCGGGGTTGTACAAAGACATAGCGATTGGAACCAAAAACCTCAAATTTGGACTCATCAGACCAAAGGACAGATTTCCACTGGTCTAATGTCCATTCCTTGTGTTCCTTGGCCCAAGCTATTCTCTTCCTCTTGTTGTTCTTCCTTAGAAGTGGCTTCTTTGCAGCAATTCGACCATAAAGTCCAGATTCACGCAGTCTTCTCTGAACAGTTGATGTTGAGATGTGTGTGCTACTTGAACTCTGTGAAGCATTTAGGTGGACTCTTATCTGGAGTGCTGTTAACTTGCGGTTTCTGAGGCTGGTAACTCTGATGAATTTATCCTGTGCAACAGAGGTTATGTTTTCTTTCTAGGTCTTCCTTTCCTGGAGTGGTCCTGATGAGAGCCAGTTTCATCATAACATTTGATGGTCTTTGTGACTGCACCTGGGGATACTTTCAAAGTTCTTGAAATTTTTTGGTCTGACTGACCTTCATTTCTTAAAGTAATGATGGACTGTCATTTTTCTTTACTTAGTTGAGTAGTTCTTGGCATAATATGGATTAGAGCAGTACTCAAATAGGGCCATTCACTGTATACCAACTCTACCTCTTCACAACACAACTGATGGTCTCAAACACATTAAGAGGTCAAGAAATTCTAGAAATTAACTCTTGACAAGGCACAGCTGTAAACTGAAAGCCATTCCAGGTGACTACCTCGTAAAGCTGACTGAGAAAATGCCAAGATGTGCAAAGCTGTCATCTAAGCAAAAGGTGCCTATAAGAATCTAAAATATAAAACATATTCTGGTTTGATTAACACTTTTTTGTTTACCAAATAATTCCATATATATTTCTTCATAATGTTGATGACTTTAGTATTAATCTACAATTCAGAAAATTTTAAAATAATGAAAAACCACTTTCCAAACTTTTGACTGGTACTGTATGTGTAATATATATACACACACAGTGGTAAGAGTATAGACTGAAAGATAAAGAGGAGTTACATTTAGAAGCTTGCAGTCATTTCACAAATCTATTTTAAAAATGATCATTTTGACTGCTTCAAAAGATCGGCATCTAACACACTATAGAACATTTAGTTATCAAAGAGCTCTCGCCAGGTGAGCAGACTACAGTATTTGAGGTAGTGGACTGACATGAATCTTGTTTGATTCACTCTGTGATTAAGAAGATTCTTCAATAATTTTGTTTTTCTTTATGTGCTCTGTACAAAACTAAACTCTAGTTTAGTACCAGCTTTGATTTTGTTGTGGCCCATATTTTGCTTTGGAGCCTAGTCTGGATCTGTAAAATTGTAGAGATCAGCTGGTTTCCCTAATTGAAAGTAAAAGCAAAATAAAAGCAGCATCATTAAAAATTATATACAGCTCTTTTTAAAATGAAACAATCGTAGAAGCTTTTGATTGTCGGCTCACACACTTGATCACGGCTTTGTTGCATTTGACAGCGGTGAGTTTCTGCACAACCAGGCTATTAAACGATCGACAATTTCTTATATATTGCGATCTTTCATTAATAACTAGTTTGTAGCACGTACCATTGATAAAATGTTCACTGCAGACTTGTGTGGTTTTAGCTTTCTCATTACTTAGATCAGCCCAGTTTATATTGGACAGCCATTGACGTCTATGCTCCGTGGACAACTCTCTCGTTTTTTCTCCTTGAGTATTTATAATTGCTGGAGTTCTACAGAACTTAAGTCCCTTTGTCTCAAGTAGAGTTGTGCCCGCGTCCAATTAGCACAAAGAGTCGGCATGGCGAAGAAACAAAAGTAATTCTTGATCGTAACAACCCCTCGAGCATACACTACCGTTCAAAAGTTTGGGGTCACTTTGAAATGTCCTTATTTTTGAAAGAAAAGCACTGTTCTTTTCAATGAAGATCACTTTAAACTAATCAGAAATACACTCTATACATTGCTAATGTGGTAAATGATTATTCTAGCTAAATTCTACTAAATGTCTGGTTTTTGGTGCAATATCTACATTGGTGTATAGAGGCCCATTTCCAGCAACTATCACTCCAGTGTTCTAATGGTACAATGTGTTTGCTCATTGCCTCAGAAGGCTAATGGATGATTAGAAAACCCTTGTACAATCATGTTAGCACAGCTGAAAACAGTTTAGCTCTTTAGAGAAGCTATAAAACTGACCTTCCTTTGAGCAGATTGAGTTTCTGGAGCATCACATTTGTGGGGTCGATTAAATGCTCAAAATGGCCAGAAAAATGTCTTGACTATATTTTCTATTCATTTTACAACTTATGGTGGTAAATAAGTGTGACTTTTCATGGAAAACACAAAATTGTCTGGGTGACCCCAAACACGTGCATATGAAGATTTAAATGCCTACTGAGTACTGGACGGGCGGCACGGTGGTGTAGTGGTTAGCGCTGTCGCCTCACAGCAAGAAGGTCCTGGGTTCGAGCCCCGGGGCCGGCAAGGGCCTTTCTGTGCGGAGTTTGCATGTTCTCCCCGTGTCCGCGTGGGTTTCCTCCGAGTGCTCCGGTTTCCCCCACAGTCCAAAGACATGCAGGTTAGGTTAACTGGTGACTCTAAATTGACCGTAGGTGTGAGTGTGAATGGTTGTCTGTGTCTATGTGTCAGCCCTGTGATGACCTGGCGACTTGTCCAGGGTGTACCCCGCCTTTCGCCCGTAGTCAGCTGGGATAGGCTCCAGCTTGCCTGCGACCCTGTAGAAGGATAAAGCGGCTAGAGATGATGAGATGAGTACTGGACACCCTGCGGATTCTGACATTCTGCTTTTTTTGTGTGTATTTATATAGTAAAGCAGTGTACGTATTCAGATGCAATCTTGAGCAACTTACAGAAGTGATCTATCTATTTTGTCCCTGTAACGTAGGTTTCTATTTCCATCAGGCACAACTATTCATTAGTTGAATCAGGTGCATTAGAGCAAAGAAAGCATGCATCTCTCATAACCCGGTACGGAACAGAACGGGACAGAACTGTACCATCACATATTTTAATGTGGTGTCACGTATTTTCTTATATTTGCTTTCCGGGTTTTTATATGCTCTTCCATCCCATGTATAACAAGTGTTCCGTCCCGCAATACCATTTTTGTGGCATTTATTTACATAATGTATAACCTTACCTATTTGTTCCAGTTTCACACAGACATCTGTCACGTCCACCATTTTATTCATCGGCACTTACATTAGTCATCCCGCCTTTATAGATGAACCCATCCTGTCACGTATGATAAAGTTAGAAGAAAAACAAAATATATTGTTCAGTTGTTTTATTGTCAAAACATATAACGCCACACAGGATTTCTTTGTGACGTCACGCCAAGGTATATTGGATTTTGTAATTGGAATTCCAGGCTTTTAGATCAATTTCGATTGAAAATATTGTGAATATAACATTAATACAATGTGACGGACTGCGAGTTGGCCTAGTGGTTAGCGTGTCCGCCTCTCAATCGGGAGATCGGGAGTTCTACTCACAGTAGGGTCATACCAAAGACTATCATAAAAATGGTACCTACTGCTGTCTGGTAAGGCATGCTGCAATACAGATGCGAGTGGGGAGTCAAACTCTCACGGTTACCAGAGGACTAGCCCCCCACTGTAACCCTAGCTATGTAATAGGCGAGAGGCCGAGGGCTACGGGAACAGAGATCGGCGCCACCTTGTGCATCACATGGCTTGAGAAGGGACTTTGACAATGTAATGGGATCTAATAATAGTGGATAATCAAAGAATACATGACAGTGATACGTGTGAGTACAAGATGTTAAGTATGAAACCCCTGAATATTTAGAAAACGTAATGTTATTATAACGTACCATCCGGTTCATACTTTATGTACTGGGTTATGGGAGACACCAAGAAAGCACGAAAATGTACAGAACAGGGTTTCCAAATTTCACGATGGTGAATAAACTGATAGTGGAAACATTTTATCTTCAGAAATAACTTTCTATAAAAAATGTTTGAGGAAATGTCTCTGGGGTGGCACGGTGGTGTAGTGGTTAGCATTGTCATCTCACAGCAAGAAGGTACTGGGTTTGAGCCCAGTGGATGGATAGATGGATGGATGAAAACAAGAACACAGCTTAAAAAACAAACCTCATGTTACTTAAAAAGCGTCACATCCTCTGTCCTGAAGACTTTCCTGTGATAGAAAACATGTCTAGGGCGGCACGGTGGTGTAGTGGTTAGCGCTGTTGCCTCACAGCAAGAAGGTCCGGGTTCGAGCCCCGTGGCCAGCGAAGGCCTTTCTGTTTGGAGTCTTCGTGGGTTTCCTCTGGGTGCTCTGGTTTCCCCCACAGTCCAAAGGAATGTAGGTTAGGTTAATTGGTGGCTCTAAATTGACTGTAGGTGTGAATGTGAGCGTGAATGGTTGTTTGTCTCTGGTGGAATTAAACATGATAAAACAAATATTCTGCAATAGGAAAATAATCATCACTGGGGTATTGTGATGCACAATTGATTATTTTCCTATAATACCATGCTATCAAGTTTTATTCCTCTTATTAAATAGCAACATGTCAATTAAAAAGTGACCTGACATACTTATGATAAATTTGTTAGATGTCCATGAAATACATTAGTTCCTGTTATCACTTACTTTGTAAACACTAGAAATCGTTATCCCATGTAGGGCTGTGCAATTAATCAAATTTTGATCACGATTTCGATTTTTGTGTCAAACAATCTCAAAATTCATATAATCGAGTTAAAACAATTATTTTGCCATTTGTCGGGGACGCGCACACGCAATACATTTCCTTCCCGCGGGCCCATGCGCAGACTTGCCGACAACACTCACGCGGCGGAAGCAGCATGTGTGTCTCTATGGCTCTCCACTCACGCAGATGAAAGGAGGAGAGATTGTGAATTGTTTGGCGTGAGGTAGGCTCGCAAGATGACAGAAGGAGGGCAGAATCGGTTGGTCGACAAAAAGGGACGAAAAACGTCTGTAATATGGGATCACTGTGGATTCGAAGAATCCGAAGTGGAACAGAAGCGCATCATGTGTAAGATTTGCAATAAGGTAGTATCTGCGCCTCTTGGCAACACTACAAACCTCTTCAACCACCTGAAACTGAGCCATAAAGTTATTCACGACGAAACAATAAAAAACAAACAAAAAGATAAAGCCAATGCCGCCACAACCAGCAAGACAATGCAGCCATCCATTTCAGCCACTCTCTACAATGCCACGAGTTCGGAGAGGCACAACGCACTCACAGCATCCATCGGATATTATTTAGCCAAAGACATGCAGCCTATCAATGCAGTAGAGGGTGGGGGTTTTAAGAAAATGATAAACGAGTTTGACAAACGTTATGCACTGCCCTCTCGACATCATTTTAGCAGAATGGTTCTGCCAATCATGTACGAAAAATATCGAGGTGAAGTCGCAAAAGAAGTGTATGAAGCGGATGACTTCGCAGCGACGACAGATCTTTGGTCTAGCTGTACAGCAGAGCCATATATCGGTCTCACAGTTCACTTCATCGATGCAGAATTCAATTTGAAAGTGAAGTGTCTCCAAACGGCGTTCATGCCCGAAGACCATACCGGACAAAACATTGCGGATGTACTGAAGGAAGCTCTGGCGGAATGGAGATTAAATGAAGAAAAGTTGGTCTGCATTACCACTGATAATGCCGCTAATATGAAGCTGGCTACTGAAATCAATGGAAGGATGAGGCTCCAGTGTTTCGGGCACAGACTCCATTTGGCCATAGGTGAGTAGCAGTTAATTCCAGTGTGACAAATACCATGAAGGACATATAAAATAGTGATGGTACTTACAGGTAACAGTGATAGTTACTGTTTATGGCCTATGAGCACTCAGTGCTTTTTCAGACCATAGCATACTAATGGGCCTTTTCCACTACCCTTTTTCAGCTCACTTCAGCTCACTTCAGCCCAACACGGCTCGCGTTTTGACTACCTCAGAGCAGCACAACTGAGCTCACTTCAGCTTTACTCAGCACCCAGAACTCGCACGGTTTTGGAGTGAGGCTGAAGTGAGCCCAACCGAGCCGAGTGGGGCTAGGGGCGTGAGGAGACACTCCCCTGTGCACTGATTGGTGAGGAGGAGTGTCCTCACATGCCCACACACGCCCCGCGAGCACACTGGGATCTTTAACCACCATCTGTAAACACCGTAAACCCGGAAGAAGAAGAATTACGACAAAGAAGAAGAAGAAGATCAGAAAACTAGCACCAAGACCAGCAACACTAACGACTCCATGTCCTCCATGTTTATTGTTTACTATCCGGGTCGTGAGACTACCGCTTAAAAGGTCACTGATGTCACTGTTTGCGCCGCCTAACGACATCACGTGACATCCACCCACTTTCGCTAACTCCACCCAATGTGTCCACCCACTTCCAGCCAGCACGGTTCACCGCGGTTGTAGTCAAAATGCAACCCCAACAGCCCCGCTCAGCTCGACTCAGCCCAACTCAGCACCGCACGGCTCAGCCCAACTCAGCCGCGTTGGTAGTGGAAAAGCCCCATAAATGTATTGTGCTTAACATTTTATCTTAGCCTATACTTAACCTGGGTGGAGCTGGACACTGATACTATCAATAAATGGCAGAGTGTAGAACAACCCAGGACAGCATTAAATTTGTGTTATTCGTTTATTATTAATAAGTTTAGTTTTACCCCAATGGCTGTGTTATCAGTTGTGTGTAGCCTTCCCATTGCTAGGTAAATAATATGTGATACTAATATTTTTTTTTAATCTTTGTGTTATGTTATCTTAGAAAATGCAATGAAGGATCCCAAGATCAGCTGTGCAATGGGAGTCTGTAAGAAGTTGGTCAGCAGTTTCAGCTACAGCTGGAAAAAAGAGGGATCTTGAAGAGGTCCAGAAGCAACTGAATCTGCCTCAGCACTCCCTCAGGACGGAATGTCCGACCAGATGGGGATCTAGACAGGCCATGATCGACAGAATCCTTGAACAACAGAAGGCCATTGCCCAGGTCCTTTCTAATGACCGGAAACTCCATCATCTCTGTCTCTCCTGGCAGGACATTGATGTACTGGAAGCTGTCAATAAGTCACTAACCCCTCTGGTTGAGTTCACTGACGCACTGTCAGGAGAGAAATACGTAAGCATCTCTCTTGTGAAGCCCACCCTTCACCTTTTCAGTAATTCAGTCTTGAAAGACCAGGAGGACTTGCCAAAACTACCAAACATAACATACTGGAGTATCTCAATGAGAAATATAGTGACCGTGAAACACAAGAGATACTTGACATGGCCTCTGCCCTAGACCCACGCTTCAAGTTAAAATATGTGGATGAAGACAAGAAGGAATCCATTATGAATCGAGTGAAAATGGAGCTGAGGGATGTGAGGACTGCCAGTGCTATGGTAATAATAATCTAATTAGTAACAATACATTAATACTATAATAATGTCAAGATTGTGTGGTAAATATAAATATTATATTAGCACATAGCTGTTTAATATGTTTTCCCATTTGTGTTTTTGTCTCTAAGGTCAGAGCCTCTTCTGAGACAGCTCCGCCCCCTGCTCGTACCAAGGATGCTGGTACAGAGGATGCTGTTCCTTGCAAGAGGAGGAAGAAGGGCCTGGGCAGCTTCTTCAAGGCCACCACAGACCAGGCTGCAGGGCCTCCTCCGCAAGAAGACCAAGTCATTGCTCTTGAGATCCAGTCTTACTTCCAGACAGAAACAATAGATCCTGAGAAGGACCCTCTGACATGGTGGAGAGATGCAAAAGCTATCTACCCACGTCTTTCAAATCTCGCCAGGAAATACTTGTGTGTCCCTGCCACAAGCTCCTCATCAGAGAGAGTTTTTAGCACTAGTGGAAACATTGTTACTTGCTTGCGTGCATCTCTGAAACCTGATCATGTTAACAGGCTGGTATTTCTTGCAAAAAACCTTTAAGAAATCTTAGCATTTGCCATATTCACCTAAACTTATTCAAGTTAAAGTTCATTTCAGTTGCTTTGCACCCATGCAATAGTGGGTGTTGTTTACAAAAATGTTTGATTTGGAATTTTGTAGTATTGCACTAAAGTGTACCAAAGTTTATTTCTGGATATTCTTTATATAAATAAGTACATTTATTTTATTTTTTTAAATATAGAGATTGTGGACAACTGGATAGAATGTACATTTGTTTTTCTCTGTCTTATGTCAAAAGAATATTTTTATTTTGTTTTATACAGTGGTGCTTGAAAGTTTGTGAACCCTTCAGAATTTTCTATATTTCTGCATAAATATGACCTAAAACATCATCAGATTTTCACACAAGTCCTAAAAGTAGATAAAGAGAACCCAGTTAAACAAATGAGACAAACATTTTATACTTGGTCATTTATTTATTGAAGAAAATGAGCCAATATTACATATCTATGAGTGGCAAAAGTATGTGAACCTCTAGGATTAGCAGTTAATTTGAAGGTGAAATTAGAGTCAGGTGTTTTCAACTAATGGGATGACAATCAGGTGTGAGTGGGCACCCTGTTTTATTTAAAGAACAGGGATCCATCAAAGTCTGATCTTCACAACACATGTTTGTGGAAGTGTATCATGGCATGAACAAAGGAGATTTCTGAGGACCTCAGAAAAAGCGTTGTTGATGCTCATCAGGCTGGAAAAGGTTACAAAACCATCTCTAAAGAGTTTGGACTCCATCAATCCACAGACAGACAGATTTTGTACAAATGGAAGAAATTCAAGACCATTGTAACCCTCCCCAGGAGTGGTCGACCAACAAAGATTACTCCAAGAGCAAGGCGTGTAATAGTTGGCAAGGTCAGAAAGGACCCCAGGGTAACTTCTAAGCAACTGAAGGCCTCTCTCACATTGGCTAATGTTAATGTTCATGAGTCCACCATCAGGAGAACACTGAACAACAATGGTGTGCATGGCAGGGTTGCAAAGAGAAAGCCACTGCTCTCCAAAAAGAACATTGCTGCTCATCTGCAGTTTGCTAAAGATCACGTGGACAAGCCAGAAGGCTATTGGAAAAATGTTTTATGGACAGATGAGACCAAAATAGAACTTTTTGGTTTAAATGAGAAGCGTTATGTTTGGAGAAAGGAAAACACTGCATTCCAGCATAAGAACCTTATCCCATCTGTGAAACATGGTGGTGGTAGTATCATGGTTTGGGGCTGTTTTGCTGCATCTGGGCCAGGACGGCTTGCCATCATTGATGGAACAATGAATTCTGAATTATACCAGCAAATTCTAAAGGAAAATGTCAGGACATCTGTCCACGAACTGAATCTCAAGAGAAGGTGGGTCATGCAGCAAGACAATGACCATAAGCACACAAGTCGTTCTACCAAAGAATGGTTAAAGAAGAATAAAGTTAATGTTTTGGAATGGCCAAGTCAAAGTCCTGACCTTAATCCAATCAAAATGTTGTAGAAGGATCTGAAGCGAGCAGTTCATGTGAGGAAACCCACCAACATCCCAGAGTTGAAGCTGTTCTGTATGGAGGAATGGGCTAAAATTCCTCAAAGCCGGTGTTCAGGACTGATCAACAGTTACCGGAAACGTTTAGTTGCAGTTATTGCTGCACAAGGGGGTCACACCAGATACTGAAAGCAAAGGTTCACATACTTTTGCCACTCACAGATATGTAATATTGGATCATTTTCCTCAATAAATAAATGACCAAGTATAATATTTTTGTCTCATTTGTTTAACTGGGTTCTCTTTTTCTACTTTTAGGACTTGTGTGAAAATCTGATGATGTTTTAGGTCATATTTATGCAGAAATATAGGAAATTCTAAAGGGTTCACAAACTTTCAAGCACCACTGTACATCGCAAACTTGTTTTTCTAGACTATATTTATTTTCAGTTTGAAAGAAAGGTGAACATAATGATCAGTAACAAAGAGGTTTTTTGTTTTAAAGAGAAATGCTGAATAAATGAATTGTTACAAAAAATCGTTTGAATAATCGTGATTTCAATATTGACTGAAATAATCGTGATTATTATTTTTTCCATAATCGAGCAGCCCTAATCCCATGGCCAGCTTCTCTTTTTTATTTCTCCTGAAAACAAGAACACAGCTTAAAAAACAAACCTCATGTTACTTAAAAACCAAAAAGCGTCACATCCTCTGTCCTGAAGACTTTCCTGTGATAGAAAACGGCATGGTGGTGTTGTGGTTAGCATGGTCGCCTCACAGCAAGAAAGTTCCGGATTCGAACCCAGTGGCCGGTGGGGGCCTTTCTGTGTGGAGTTTGCATGTTCTTCCCGTGTCTGCGTGGGTTTCCTCTGGATGCTCCAGTTTCCCCCACGGTTCAAAGACATGCAGTTAGGTTAACATGGGGCGGCCTTGGGCTGAAGTGCCCTTGAGCAAGGTACCTAACCCCTGACTGCTCCCTGAGCACTGTAGTGTGGCTGCCCACTGCCCTGGGTGTGTGTGCGTGTGTTCACTGCTTCAGATGGGTTAAATGCAGAGGATGAATTTCACTGTGCTTGAAGTGTGCATGTGACACATTAAGGTTTCTTCTTAAAAACATGTCTTGCAAAAGTATTCATCCCCCTTGGTGCTTGTCCTGTTTTGTTGCATTACAAGACTGAATTAAAATGGATGGTGGTGTAGTGGTTAGCACTGTCACCTCACAGCAAGAAGGTCCTGGGTTCGAGCCCAGCAAGGGCCTTTCTATTTTGCATGTTCTGTCTGTGTGGGTTTCCCCCACAGTCCAAAAACATAATTGGTGGCTCTAAATTGACCATAGGTGTGAATGGCTGTTTGTCTCTGTGTCAGCTCTGCGATAACCTTGTCCAGGGTGTACCCCGCCTCTCTCCCATAGTCAGCTGGGATAGGCTCCAGCTCGCCTGCGACCCTGTAGAATAGGATAAGTGGCAACAGATAATGGATGGATAGATGAAAACAAGAACACAGCTTAAAAAACAAACCTCATGTTACTTAAAAACCATCACATCCTCTGTCCTGAAGACTTTCCTGTGATAGAAAACATGTCTAGGGCGGCACGGTGGTGTAGTGGTTAGCGCTGTCGCCTCACAGCAAGAAGGTCCGGGTTCGAGCCCCATGGCCGGCGAGGGCCTTTCTGTGTGGAGTTTGCATGTTCTTCCCGTGTCTGCGTGGGTTTCCTCCGGGTGCTCCGGTTTCCACCACAGTCCAAAGACATGCAGGTTAGGTTAACTGGTGACTCTAAATTGACCGTAGGTGTGAATGTGAGTGTGAATGGTTGTCTGTGTCTATGTCAGCCCTGTGATGACTTGGAGACTTGTCCAGGGTGTACCCCGCCTTTCGCCCGTAGTCAGCTGGGATAGGCTCCAGCTTGCCTGCGACCCTGTAGAACAGGATAAAGCGGCTAGAGATGATGAGAAAACATGTCTTGCAAAAGTATTCATCCCTCTTGGTGCTTGTCCTGTTTTGTTGCATTACAAGATTGAATTAAAATGGATGGTGGTTAGCACTATCGCCTTACAGCAAGAAGGTCCTGCGTTCGAGCCCAGCGGCCAGCGAGGGCCTTTCTGTTTTGCATGTGTAGGTGTAATTAATGATTATGGATATGTAGATTGGTATCAAATGATCACTCTTTAATAATTACATGAAATCAGTCTCATTAAATTTGAAGGTTAATAGTTAAAATGAATCAATCCTATTGAATCGTTTAATTTGACTCATTTGAATTGAATCATACCATAGAATCAGTCTCATTGAATTGGTTGAAGTGAATCATTCAGTGAATCATTTGGTGAATCATTTAGTGAATCATTCAATGAATCATTTAGTGAATCATTTAAAATTTGATAATTCAAAGTTTATCACTTACCAAACTGCATCTAATTAATTATTCATACACCTTAGGAGTTCTTTGACAATGTGGGCGACTTCAGAGTATTGTAAACAAACAATGACAGTTTTAATAATAAGAGTTTATTATAAAAAGATAAAATTTTTAATAAAAAGAAAAGGAAAAATTTGAACAATCTAATAGCAGCAGAATTGAAATCTTCTGTAAACAGAGTGTGTGTGTGTGTGTGTGTGTGTGTGTGTGTGTGTGTGTGTGTGAGAAAAGAGAGAGAGAGACCTTGGCTCTCTCTCAAAGTTGGAATGCGTCCATACCAGGACGTGCTATCTGCAATCTTGGAGGAGGGGAATCCTCAAAGTTTAGTGAGCATGTGTGTGTGTAAGCAGTTTTAGCTTGTGAGCTAACTGAACAAAAGAATTTCTAACTAGCCATGTGCTTCCAGGCCTAGTGTGTAAAAGCTGAAGGCTTTAATTAAAATTAAACATTCAAACAGTCATCTGTAGTTTATATGGCTTTAAATGTAAACAGGAGAATTACTATCAAGGTTGAATTAAACTCAGGACTTATGATGTTTATCTAATACTGAGATACAGGACCATGTGTTCAAACTTAGTGTGTGGAGGCAGGGCCCAGATCTGCTCCTTGGAGAACAAAGGAGCTGGCTCTGCTTTGCTATCTAAAACACGTGTGAGGCCCAGTGGAAGGGAAACTTTCCAGCCAGCCAACTCTCTTAACTTCCTAGTATTACCCGAGTTACTGAAATCTTAATGAGATCAGGATATGAGTGAGTAATGAATTCAGGATGTTAAAAGGAGAGAGAGAGCGAGAGAGAGAGAGCATGCAACTTATGGATTAACCAATTTTAAAATCAACAAACAAATGATAGAGAACCAAGATTCAGTGTATACACTTCATTTAACTTCATACAATCTTCACATTAAGTTAAACTAATTCCTAAGACTTAAACTTCTGTTGCCCAGTGCCTTTCTTACTGCAGAGGAAGTTTGTCTTCTGTCTGAAGTTGGAGGCTCGAGGAAGTTGCGCGCGCTTCCTAAGGTCAGAAGTCTTCGGTGAGGGAGAGAGAAGTTCTGAAGCTTTCTTTGGTGATCTTTGTAGTTGATAAGACAAAGTCTTTGTTCAACACCGTGCACGGATTTAAAAGAAAGAAAAGAGAAGAGCTCTTTAGAAAACTGCCTTTGCTTGCAGCCGCGTACGCGTTTAAAAGACAAGTGATACTTGCAAACCGGTTAATAACTCGCTTGAGTTGATGATCGCGTGTTTCCGATATCTACTTTGATCAGGAGCAGATTAAAGAAGGAAACGTGCTGTTTAGACGTCTGATGATGAGTTCTCTTTTTAGGTCAGTCTCGGTTAGAGTCCGACGCGAAAGAGCAAAGATGGCTGTGTTCCAAGTCCTTTTGTTGAAACCTGAGGAATGTGTATGTGATCCCGCCCAGGCGTGACGTAGTCAACGCGGAAGTTGCCTGGTAGTTGTAGTTCTTAGACCAAGATGGTGGCATGATACCTACACATGTTCTCCCCGTGTCTGTGTGGGTTTCCCCCACAGTCCAAAAACATAATTGGTGGCTCTAAATTGACTGTAGGTGTGAATGGTTGTTTGTCTCTGTGTCAGCCCTGCAATAACCTTGTCCAGGGTGTACCCCGCCTCTCGCCCATAGTCAGCTAGGATAGGCTCCAGCTCGCCTGCGACCCTGTAGAACAGGATAAGTGGCGACAGATAATGGATGTGTGGATGGATGAAAACAAGAACACAGCTTAAAAAACAAACCTCATGTTACTTAAAAACCAAAAAGTGTCACATCCTCTGTCCTGAAGACTTTCCTGTGATAGAAAACATGTCTTGCAAAAGTATTCATCCCTCTTGGTGCTTGTCCTGTTTTGTTGCATTACAAGACCTTGTAGAACAGTATAAGCAGCTACAGATAATGGATGGATGAAACATCTGTGTGTGTGTGTGTGTGTGTGTGTGTGTGTGTGTGTGTGTGTGTGTGTGTTTAGTGCATTAGCAGCCGAATCTGAACTGAGCTGTCCAATGAAATGACTGACTCAAATCCCAACCCCAGACACGTCAATTGCCCCTTTTCCACCAAAGCAGTTCCAGGGCTGGTTCGGGGCCAGTGCTTAGTTTGGAATTGGGTTTTCTGTTTCCACTGACAAATAACTGGCTCTGGGGCCAGAAAAACCGGTTCCAGGCTAGCACCAGCTCTTAGCTGGGCCAGAGGAAAGAACCGCTTATGTCAGCGGGGGGGAGGGGTGTTAAGACCAACAACAATCACAAGACCGCGAAAGGTCGCCATTTTTAAGCGACGAGAAGCAGCAGCTGTACAAACGCGAAGTCATCCATTATTCAGACCCTCCAGGATTTCGCGATGTTGCGATTTGCAAATTCAACCAACCCCTGCGAATTCAGCGCGGTGTTGCAATTATATCCAGTCACCGCAACTTTCCCGCAAATTTGACCAATCGTTGGCATCGTCTTGAGGTGTGCGAGTCAGTGTTTATATAGGCTTAAATTCTGTTACTGAAAGTGTGTTATGTTTACAGTGAAGGACTGTGTGCACTTTACATTATTTTTTTTACTTAATACAATAAATTAATGGATGCCAACATTTTTGCCAAAATGGTATTTTATTTTCCATTGTTTAGGCAGCTTCAGCATCATACTGTGAGATTCTGTTCAAATTGTTTTTTTTTCTTCTATGAAGCCTGAGCCATTTATTTTATTAGTTTATAATTATTGTTTAATTTAGTCTTCAGGAGAGACTGCCTGCACACAGTACTAGTATTAATAGCTTTTTTTCTTACATGAAAGCTGAGGCATTTATATTATATTTTAAGGTAACTTCATGTTGTGCTGTGAGGTTCTATGCACTTTAACTTTTCAATCAACAGGGGCATTTGGATAAGTAAAGCCTATTTTTCTGTATTTTTGTAGTCCTGGTAATCTATTATATTCGGAGCATTTTTTAAGGATTTTCCACTAGGAGACCAACTGGTCTGGGCAATACAATCACAGGCGCCAGAGTCCATGCGGCTGCACCGCTGCGGCATATTCTGTGATGCAAAATGGTTCACCAATCACCATACAGACAAACACACTACAGTGACTACACAGCTATCAAGAGCAATTACCAAGCACATGTTATGTCAAAGACACTCAAAGTTACACAGTAATGACATCGGATTCTGACATCAGCCATCTCAGCAACCAAATTTTAGTTTTGTTTTTGTTAACCAACATAATCTTGTGTGTATATCTTATAACATAGATCTTCGTTTTCCTTGTTAAATGTATACTTACATGATACTTGATTAATTAATTGCAACTGATTGAACCAAATGATAAGACATAACTTGGTTTAAAATTTGGTCTCCCAGTGAAGCTAGTTTGGCATTGACTAGGAGACCAAATCTGGCCACTGGGAGACCATTTGGTCTCCCAGTAACTATGTTAAAAAATGCTCTTTAGTAAAGTTGTTTACAGGACCATTTCTCAGTGTCTTTTTGTTTTTTTTAATCAATAGTTTTTCAGTAATAACTTAATATTTAACATATCACTCAATTTTAATCACAAAAAGAGAAAATTGCAACTTTCACTTCCTCCTGCAATGTAATTGCAACAAAAACCTAAAAAACACTGTAACTTTCATCGCAATTTTTTGGAAACCCCCCCGCAACATCAGACATTTTAGCCCGCAACAATCACAGAAAAGGCCCGTGAAATCCTGGGGGGACTGCTTATTGTTATTGTTGCTGCTTCGATATTCGCGCCAAGGTTTATGCAAACGCAGCGACGTAACTGACGTATACAGCGACGTCATGACGTGGCTCCCCTTAGCACCACAAGCTATGGAAAAGCAAGTTGAATGAGTTGTGAACCAGCCGTGGAACTGATTTGGTGGAAAAGGGGTAAATGACGCTTTCGAATGGTGTGTTAGAAAGCCTGTGCGTTTTTGAGAACACAGGAATCCTTTGGGGCGGCACGGTGGTGTAGTGGTTAGCGCTGTCGCCTCACAGCAAGAAGGTCCGGGTTCGAGCCCCGTGGCCGGCGAGGGCCTTTCTGTGCGGAGTTTGCATGTTCTCCCCGTGTCCGCGTGGGTTTCCTCCGGGTGCTCCGGTTTCCCCCACAGTCCAAAGACATGCAGGTTAGGTTAACTGGTGACTCTAAATTGACCGTTGGTGTGAATGTGAGTGTGAATGGTTGTCTGTGTCTATGTGTCAGCCCTGTGATGACCTGGCGACTTGTCCAGGGTATACCCCGCCTTTCACCCGTAGTCAGCTGGGATAGGCTCCAGCTCGCCTGCGACCCTGTAGAACAGGATAAAGCGGCTAGAGATAATGAGATGAGAAAACATGTCTTGCAAAAGTATTCATCCCTCTTGGTGCTTGTCCTGTTTTGTTGCATTACAAGATTGAATTAAAATGGATGGTGGTTAGCGGCAGCACGGTGGTGTAGTGGTTAGCGCTGTCGCCTCACAGCAAGAAGGTCCGGGTTCGAGCCCCGTGGCCGGCGAGGGCCTTTCTGTGCGGAGTTTGCATGTTCTCCCTGTAATGACGAGACACACACCGAGGTATCAGTCAGAACGTTTACTGGTAACTGCAAGACTCTCTCGTGTACAACTGCTTATATTGCCAGGTCATGGCCAGGGGTCATACTGCCCACTTGTGGTGAACTCTATAACTTCACATATCAATACATCTCCCCTTTTTTCAAGTAAAGGACATTTCCAAACTATAAACTTAAGACTGTTGACATCATTTCAGAATAAATCCATTGCTTGACTTCCTATATCTTTTAAACACATACTGTTTCTTAAATTTCATTAAACAAAATAAAATCCATTTCTTCTGTTTACATATATCTGTGTCAACCTAGTACATTGAATTATAACTTCAACAATTTCTCTGTTTACAACTCAACATACATTCTCAACAGTTTGGAACACTTTTTTTTTTTTTCAACTTTTATACATTCATCTCAGAGCATTTCATTACATTTCCTCAATCAATCTCTTTGGTCTCACAATTTGTCTTTGTGAGCTTCTACTCTGTGTCACCTCAATCTGTTCGCTCCTGTCTGTCTCTATGTTCTGATTGTCTGCCATTTCTGGTTGTTCTGTCTGGCTTGGAATTGGCATGTCACTCGTATCACTGTCCATGACTCTCATTTTTGTCTGAGGCACTTTCAGTAAGTGACGTCGGTTTCGCCTCATTGTTTTGCCGTGCTCTGTGATGACTTCGTATGATCTGGGAGTTGTTTCTTTGACCACTTTCGTCAGCGGTCCCCATTCTCCATCACATCTCACTCGCACGATGTCCTCATGTGCAAGTGGTCTCAGAGGCCGTGCTGTTCTGTTGTACAGTTCAGTTTGCCTCTCATCACGCCTCACATCTCTCTTTTCCATCTGATGAGATGCTGATGGAAGTCGTGTTCTGAGTTTCCGGTTCATGAGCATTTCTGCTGGGGAAAGTCCATTCTCCAGTGGTGATGCTTGGTAATTCAGAATCGCCAGATGAGGGTCTTCTGCATTGTCTGCGGCCTTTTTCAAGATGCGCTTCACAATTTGCACTCCTTTCTCTGCTAACCCATTCGACTGTGGGTACAGAGGGCTTGAGGTCACATGTTTGAACCCATATGTGTCTGCAAAGTCTCTGAAGCACTGACTCGTGAATTGTGGTCCGTTATCGCTTACAACAGTCATTGGAATTCCATGGCGTGCGAACATAGTCTTTGTATGTGCCACCACCCGTTCTGCTGTTGTGTCACTCAACCCTACAAACTCAGGGCAATTTGAATGATAGTCCATGACTAACAGATAGTCCTTGCCCTTGAGCTGGAATAGATCCATGCCCACTTTTCTCCATGGCTCTTGAGGCTTGTCATGGGGCCTCATAGGCTCCTTTGGCTGCTGATATCTGTGGCGCTGGCAGGTCTCACAGCGCTGCACATATGCCTCAATGTCCTTGTGCATGCTGGGCCAATACAACACATCACGTGCACGTCTTTTGCACTTCTCAATACCCAACTGACCCTCATGCACTAATTTGACCATTTCTGCTCTCATGGAGGTAGGTATGACAATCTTTGTACCCTTTAACAGAACCCCATCTAACACAGACAGTTCACCTTTAAAGTGTTGGTAAGGCTTGTCAAGCTTAACCTGTCCTGGTTGATGTATCTGTTCCATTACTCTTTTTAGTTTCTCATCCTTTTGTGTTTCTTTCACTATCTCTGCCCATTTTGCATCTGACACTGGCATGTGTACCCTAATAGCGTCGACATGGATTTGCACTGCTTCTTCTGTCGTGCTATTGGTGTTGTGCAAGCTAGCCCCACTCAGCGCATCGGCTACCACTAGGTGCTTGCCTGGTGTGAACTCAAATGTCAGGTCATATTTCTGTAGTCTTAGCATTAGACGCTGGATGCGCGGCGGTGCGTCACCCAGTGGCTTCTGTGAGATAGCAATCAGTGGTTTGTGATCGGTTTCTAGTATTACTGATCGTCCATACACATATTTGTGAAACTTCTCACACCCAAACACTGCGCCTAGAGTCTCCTTCTCTATTTGCGCGTAATTTCTTTCTGCGCTTGTCATGGTGCGCGACGCGTATGCGACTGGAAACCACTCTGTATCGTGCTTTTGCAATAGCACAGCTCCTAGGCCGGCTTTAGACGCATCAGTGGACACTTTCAACGGTTTGTCCTGATCATAAAATTTTAGCACTGGCTCCTGTGTGAGACTACTTTTGAGCCACTCCCATTCTTCGACATGTTCTGCCATCCACTGCCACATTGTATTGGTCTCTAACAAGCTTCTGAGAGCTCTTGTGTTAGCTGATAAATTTGGGATAAATTTCCCCAAGTAATTCACTAGCCCTAAGCTCTCTGTAAGTCATTTTTATCCTGCGGTACTGGCAGTTCTGCTATGGCCCGCACTTTTTCCGGATCTGGTTGCACGCCTGTCCCAGATAGCTTCTCACCTAGGTACGTAATCTCCTGCACCCCAAATTGGCACTTACTCTTATTCAGTTTCAAACCTGATTTTTGCGCCTGTGTGAGAACTCTGGCTAATCTCTCATCATGCTCTGCTTTTGTTTTTCCCCAGACTACCACGTCGTCGATAAAGACTCCCACCCCTTCTATTCCATCGAACAGTTGCTGCACGGTTCTATGAAAAACCTCAGGGGCTGAGCTAATCCCAAACGGCAATCGTAGAAAGCAATGCCTTCCGAATGGCGTATTGAATGTGCACAATTTAGAGCTTTCCTCATCAAGCACTATTTGGTAAAATCCAGATGAGGCATCTAGTTTTGTGAAGTAGCTTGCTCCACTCATTGTGCTGGTTATGTCAGATTTTGTTGGTAGCCTGTAGTGCACACGCTGTATCGCCTTATTTAGATCTTTCGGATCTATGCACAATCTCAGATCTCCATTTGGCTTCTCTACGATAACCAAGGAGTTAACCCATTCAGTGGGCTCTTCAATTTTTCTGACGACTCCTTCTGCAATCAGTGAGTCTAATTTTTCCCTCAGCCTCTTTTTAAGAGCTACTGGCACTGTTCTTGCTGGGCGTATGACTGGCTCTGCATTTTCTTTAAGCCTAATTTTATGTTTGCCTGGTAGGCGCCCTATGCCCTTGAACACCTCTCTGTATTCCTTCACCCAGTCAGTGTGTTTGGGCCTACTTGTAGTAGCCTCTGTATTTTCTCGTGCTGTCACCTTGTCTGCATCAATGACATTCACTCTCTTAATCAGGCCTAGCTGATCACATGTTTTCAAACCCAAAATTGCTTGCCTATTTCCATCAACAAGCACAAACAAAGCATTCACTGTTTTACCTTTGCTTGACAGTGTAACCCTGCACACTCCCTTAGTGGGTATTGGCTTATCATCATATGTTCTCAGATTAATCTTTTTGTCTCTTACTTTCGGTTTGTTTTTCAGTCTCTTAAAGTCTTTCATTGGCAGGATGTTTACCTGCGCACCTGTGTCGAGCTTCAGTGACACGTCCGTGCCATTGACATCCAAGCACGCAATCCATTCATCGCTCGAAGCACTCTTCTCACCCTCGATTGCATCCACGAAGAACGGCTCCTCCTCGCTGTCGCTCTTGTGCTGCACGAGTTGCACCCTCTTCTTGGTGAAGCAGCTCTTTGCAAAGTGGTTCTTGCCGCCACACTTGCGACATTCCTTCCCGAAGGCTGGACACTGTTTTGGCGCGTGTTGCATTCCACACCTTTCACAGTTCCCGCTCTCTTGCCTGGGTTTTGCATCCCTTTTCCTTGCATGCGACGTTGCTTTCGGCTTCGCGCGCTGCACTGCATCGACCCCAGCAGTCTCGCTGTCTTTGCTGCTAAAAGTCTTTAGCTGTGCCTTTGTACTCTCAGACGCTTGGCAAATTTGTATTGCCTTCTCGAGCGTTAAGTTAGTCTCTTTCAGTAATTGCATCCGCAACTTGTTGTCTTGGACCCCGATTACAATTTGGTCCCTTATCATGGAATCACACAATGTTCCAAAGTTGCATGACTGACTTTTCAGGCGTAGGTCTGTGACATACAGTTCAATCGATTCTGACTCTTTCTGAAGCCTGTTCCTGAACACATACCTCTCGTACGTTTCATTCTTTCCCGGTGTGCAATAATCCTCGAATTTCTTCATCACGACATCGAAGTTGTCCCTTTCTTCTTCCGTGAAGACAAATGTGTTGTACACATCCAAGGCAGCTCGCCCCGCCACTGTTAGCAGTAGTGCTATCTTCCTTTCCTCGTTTCGAAGACCGATAGCTAGCGAATAAAGTTCAAAACTTTGTTTAAACGCCTTCCAGTTCTCGTTGACATTGCCCGTCAACTTCAACTCTTCAGGTTGTCGAATAAAGTTCATTGTCGCCGTCGGTTCGATATCTTTATCCTGGTACCATGTAATGACGAGACACACACCGAGGTATCAGTCAGAACGTTTAATGGTAACTGCAAGACTCTCTCGTGTACAACTGCTTATATAGAGATCTTGCAGTCACGTGACCGGAAAGTACACAGACGCCATCTTGTCGGGCAACAACACAGCTGAATACTGCTGCACTCGTGTACAGAATGGATCACTTTCAACCGATGGACTACACGGTTCATTTTTCTAATGCACAGATAATTAGATATATGTCTAAAATAAACGGTCTACAGATTTGTGACCCTCATGGCTTACCGGACGGAGTTTTCACGACCGTGTCAGTGGATCTTGAACTGCCGAAGGTGGAATACCCAGACGTGTATAATTACCTAATCAACTTTCCTTCGCTGTTCAGTGGTGAAGCACTGCGTGCTTATAAATCTCTGGAGAGTTATCTCTACAGAAATTCAGGATTTGTCAGCCCCCCTAAGATGTGGCATCTTGTAAAGAAGAAAAAAACTATTGTCATTGGCCGGGTAAGTCACGTAACTGATGCTAGATATATCAGTAGTATCTAGCATAGCACTGACCAGCCGATTATGGTTGAATATTTTATATTATCAGTTAGATCAAGTATCAGTAGTCTATCACTATTACTGTATATATGGTAAACCTGCTTAATGAAATAAAAACATATTTGTCCAGTTTAATTTCCTTAGTTTTTACCTTAATTAGCAATACTGATAAATCATAATTCTTAGAATTAAAGATGTGTGGGCATATATATTTATTTATAAGTCCTTATAAGGATTGATCCTTATATTTATAAGGATTTACTACTAAGACAGTGGTAAATTCTTATAAGTTCTTTACTGTTTTTTTTCGTACCACACCGCTAAAGACCCAATCCACCCCAACCCCAACCCTCTTTTCTCAGGCTCCCACTTCCCGGAATTTTTTTATTAGAGCAAGTCATAAACTTATGCTGCAAATAACCACATGGATATACTGAAATAAATACATGACGAACCTGAGATGAAATGGTCACTGCACAGGCGCCAGTGATCGCTCCTTCCAGTCGGTACCCATGCCTTGTTCTTGTTGTTTGGATCAGCCCGGCCGATAGCAGCAATCCATTTTGCGCGCCTGTCAGGGTCCCGTGGCAGCCTATGAAACTTTCTTCCTGTTTTCTGACCTCTCCTGTTGTGGCATTTATATGCCATGCAAATATCCGGCATTGTGGCATGGTAATTTTTGAATATTTCGGCAAAAAAAAAAAAAAATGAAAGTCAGCGTCGGAAATATGGCGCTTGACCGCCAAGATGGCGTTTGTCTACAATCTGGAGCGGATGTGACGTCACATGCAAGTGCTCCATTGCCAGGTCATGGCCAGGGGTCATACTGCCCACTTGTGGTGAACTCTATAACTTCACATATCAATACACTCCCCGTGTCCGCGTGGGTTTCCTCCGGGTGCTCCGGTTTCCCCCACAGTCCAAAGACATGCAGGTTAGGCTAACTGGTGACTCTAAATTGACCGTAGGTGCGAATGTGAGTGTGAATGGTTGTCTGTGTCCGCTACGTTCACACTGCAAGGCTTAATGCTCAATTCCGATTTTTTTGTGAGGTCGTTCACATTAACAAATATATGCGACTTGTATGTGATCCTCAGTATGAACGAAAAGCGACCTAAAAGTGTTCCGCATGCGCATTGCAGGATACGACGACGTCACACGCAGTGAGCATGGCCAGTGTTTACGGAAGTAAAACCGCCCGGTTGCGGTATGACCCATCCAATCTAGCTTGAATAGCTGCATCCCCCCAAATGGAAATCAGCTCCCTAACCTCTGCGTCCTTCCATTGAGAAGATTCAGAACCTTCACAGCCCGAAGTGTCCCTCGC
Source organism: Neoarius graeffei (assembly GCF_027579695.1). NCBI lineage: Eukaryota > Metazoa > Chordata > Actinopteri > Siluriformes > Ariidae > Neoarius > Neoarius graeffei. The sequence goes on from NC_083594.1 coordinate 18,769,142, forward strand.
ATTGATGTCATGCGCAGGGGCGCAGATACGTTTTTTGAACTGGGAGGGACAAAAAACTGGGGGGGACAAAGCTGCCAGCAAACCAACCCCAACCCCGATATGCCTGTCAAACTTGTTGTTAGTAACCATAGCAACCAAGCTCGAGCTCGCAACCTGTGAAGTCTGCGCCGCTCAACCAACCGAATATGTCTTTGTTTTGTTTTATGTGAGTTGTTGCAACTATGTATACACTGCCGTGCACCTCAATAAACCGAATGGTAATTAGTCTTTTGATTTTTCCGTGAGGTTTGCCTTATGCAAAGAAAGACAGCATAGACGTTTTTTCCTCCCTATAAGTGGGGGGGACCGAGCGAGGTGAATTTAAATCTGGGTGGGACGAATCCCCCCCTCTATCTGCGCCCGTGATTATGCGCCATGTTGTTGTAACTTTTTTTGAGAGACCCGCCGCCTACTTCAGCGCAGAATAGTGACGTTTGTGGCTTGTTGATGACGTGTAAGTCGGATGAATGCGACCTGGCGGTTCAGACTGAAGTCGCATATGAAAAGAGCGGATAGGAATCGGAATTAGGACCACATATCCAAACGGCCTGGGTTGGATTTGAAAAAATCGGATCTGTGTCGTTCATATTGTCAATAAAAGATCGGATACAGGTCACATATGGGCGAAAAGATCGGATTTGAGTCACTTCAGCCTGCAGTGTGAACGTAGCCATGTGTCAGCCCTGTGATGACCTGGCGACTTGTCCAGGGTGTACCCCGCCTTTCACCCGTAGTCAGCTGGGATAGGCTCCAGCTTGCCTGCGACCCTGCAGAACAGGATAAAGCGGCTAGAGATAATGAGATGAGATGAGGAATCCTTTGGGTCAATCTGGCAACCCGTGGTGCACAGTATCTCGCGTGTGGCATCCCAGGATCACAATCCACTTCCAGTTCTGTTTGAATTATTCTGGATTCTTCCTCGTGAATGTGGCGTCCGGCTGTGGTGTGTGCTGTGTTCGCCGTGTGGGTGTGTGGATTCCCAGCACCGGCATCATGCGGCGTTTATTTAAATTACAGACCCGTGATCGGTAAGGCGCTGCCTGTTGTTCACTGTGTGTTTGTGTCATCGCTGCTGCCACAAGTTATCCTGCCTGATGCGGATAATAGCTGTGATGGGTCATGCACGAGCGAACCGGATCTCTCTCTCTCTTTTTTTTTTTTTTATCATTCTTTCATGGTCAAATGAATCGATTCCTATATCTATATCTCAAAAGAAGGCTATGTTGTTTCATGCTAACAGACCGATTTATACTTCCACCACTTCTATAATATTTTGATGTTATCAAGGTTAAAACACGTTTTCTGTCACAACTTAACAATTTACTATATTAAAAAAAAATCCGTCAATATATTATATGACAACATTTTCTATAAATGCTGCACTGGGTGACTCAAAGCCTTCATGAATTGGTTTGAAAGAACCGATTCAGTGAATCATTAACGAGAATCGATGCTCGGGAATGTTCGAGAATCAAATCTTTAGCTGATTACCTTTTGTAGGACATCTCAGTGAACACAAAGAATTTCCAAAATGCTGACAAGACAAAGATTAATATAACATCTGAAAGTAAGGTTAATAATATAACTTTTTTTTTTCAGTTTTACTCAAATTAGGGTGGTGCAAAAATGAGTACACCCCACAATAAAAACTACTACATCTAGTACTTTGTATGGCCTCCATGATTTTTAATGACAGCACCAAGTCTTCTAGGCATGGAATGAACAAGTTGGCGACGTTTTGCAACATCAATCTTTTTCCATTCTTCAACAATGATCTCTTTTAGTGGCTGGATGGAGAGTGATGCTCAACTTGTCTCTTCAGAATTCCCCAAAGAAAATAATTTCTTTCCACCACAAAGGTGAAGGCTACAAGAAGATCAGCAAAGCTTTACTTATCAGTCAGAATACTGTAGCAAAAGTGGTACAAACATTTAAGAAAGATGGAACTGCAACCATCTCACAGAGACGTCCAGGTCGTCCACGGAAGTTAACACCTCAACAGGAGCGTCTTCTGATGAGAAGAAAATCAGCATGCAAGTTCACTGCAGTTATCTATAGAAAGCCAAACCGGGGTGACTATTTCTTGTGACACAATACGGCGTACACTGCAGAGGAATTGCATGCATGGACGCCGTCCACGAAAAAAGCCTCTCCTAAAGCCCAGGCACAAAAAAGCCCGCCTAGAGTTTGCCAGGGCCCGTGCTGACAAAGATGAAGATTACTGGGACTCTATACTCTGGAGTGATGAGACCAAGATAAATGTTTTTGGAACTGACGGCTTCAAAACTGTATGGTGTCGCAAAGGTGAGGAATACAAAGAAAAATGCCTGGTGCCTACAGTGAAACATGGTGGTGGCAGTGTCCTTATGTGGGGCTGCATGAGTGCTGCTGGTGTCGGGGAGCTGCATTTCATTGATGGCATCATGAATTCACAGATGTATTGCTCTATACTGAAAGAGAAGATGCTACCATCACTCCGTGCCCTTGGTCGTCGTGCACTTTTCCAACATGACTAAACACACATCTAAGGCCACTGTTGGATTTCTGAAGAAGAACAGGGTGAAAGTGATTCAGTGGCCAAGTATGTCTCCTGATCTGAACCCAATCGAACACCTATGGGGAATTCTGAAGAGACAAGTTGAGCATCACTCTCCATCCAGCATCTAGTCACTAAAAGAGATCATTGTTGAAGAATGGAAAAAGATCGATGTTGCAAAATGTCGCCAACTTGTTCATTCCATGCCTAGAAGACTTGGTGCTGTCATTAAAAATCATGGAGGCCATACAAAGTACTAGATGTAGTAGTTTTTGTTGTGGGGTGTACTCATTTTTGCACCACCCTAATTTGAGTAAAACTGAAAAATGTGTAATTTAAGTTATATTATTAACCTTACTTTCACGTTATAAGTTAAACAGATGCAGGGCTCGAAATTCGCGGTGGTCCAGTCACCTGAGGCGACTTAATTTGTCATTTGGCGGGTAATTCCTGTCACTAGCCAGCCCGGCACACACACACACAAGTCGTCTGGTTGGGGAGAGAGAGCTCCCTTCCTCTGCGCGCTCTCTCTCTCTCTCTCTCTCCTTTTATAGGGCGTGGTCACTGGGGAAGACACACAAACACAGGTTAACTAACATCAGGTGTAGTGATTCTGCCACTTACCTTCCCTGACTCCGCCCTCCGTTCACAGACCGACGCTTGACCACGCCCCCCGCTGCCACAGTTCCTAAAAGAACTAGTAAGGGGTCAGTCATCTGGCATTTTTTTTGGATATCGCGAGGAAGACGTGGAACAGTAAATGCCAGTTTGTAAAGTGTGCAAAAAAAACAGTATCAAAATACTCGGGTCTTGAAATAAATGCACATTAGTCATGAACAATGGTAACTACTCTCTTTTGTGTTATTTTTGACAGAAGTAAAATTCATACATGAACAAATTTTGGCGAGTTGATTTTCTGTTTGGCGAGTTACTTTGGAAGGTAACTAGTCCGGCTGGCTGGTGAAAAAATATATGAATTTCGAGCCCTGAGATGTTATATTAAACTTTGTCTTGTCAACATTTTGGAAATTGTTTGTGTTAAGAGATTGTTTAAAATGTTACTTTTCAAAGGGGATGTACTCATTTACGCTGAGCACTGTATGTATGAAAACACCACACACAGTGCCGTCTACAAATATTGGCACCCCTTGTAAAGGTTAAAAAGGATTAGAGGGGGAAAAATCCACCTTTTGGTGAAGTAACTTCATCTCACACTGAAGAAAAAAAAGAGAAAAATCCAAGAGTGAATTGAAGATTTTGTATATATGGTATATAAAAATTTTATTTATTTATTTTATTCAGAGAGAAACAAATCCCTCATCAAGAAATAATTTTCAACAAAAACACCTGTTCCACTATAACCTAGAAATGATAGTGAACACAATGTAACTGAAGCATGTTTCCAATTTAAAAAAGTACTTTGTTGTTTTGTTGATTGACACGTGTAGGAACTTTCAAACTGTAACCCGTGACTTCCTGATTAACTAGGGTACAAATATGAGGGGACACAGAGGCCAAATTCATTTATTAGCATGGGCAGAGGTGGGCACCCAACTTCATTACTTACAGTGGTGCTTGAAAGTTTGTGAACCCTGTAGAATTTTCTATATTTCTGCATAAATATGACCTAAAACAGCATCAGATTTTCACACAAATCCTAAAAGTAGATAAAGAGAACCCAGTTAAACAAATGAGACAAAAATATTATACTTGGTCATTTATTTATTGAGGAAAATGATCCAATATTACATATCTGTGAGTGGCAAAAGTATGTGAACCTCTAGGATTAGCAGTTAATTTGAAAGTGAAATTAGAGTCAGGTGTTTTCAGTCAATGGGATGACAATCAGGTGTGAGTGGGCACCCTGTTTTATTTAAAGAACAGGGATCTATCAAAGTCTGATCTTCACAACACATGTTTGTGGAAGTGTGTCATGGCACGAACAAAGGAGATGTCTGAGGACCTCAGAAAAAGCGTTGTTGATGCTCATCAGGCTTGAAAAGGTTACAAAACCATCTCTAATGAGTTTGGACTCCACCAATCCACAGTCAGACAGATTGTGTACAAATGAAGGAAATTCAAGAGCATTGTTACCCTGCCCAGGAGTGGTCGACCAACAAAGATCACTCCAAGAGCAAGGCGTGTAACAGTCGGCGAGGTCACAAAGGACCTCAGGGTAAGTTCTAAGCAACTGAAGGCCTCCCTCACATTAACATTAGCCAGTGTTCATGAGTCCACCATCAGGAGAACACTGAACAACAATGGTGTGCATGGGAGGGTTGCAAGGAGAAAGCCACTGCTCTCCAAAAAGAACATTGCTGCTTGTCTGCAGTTTGCTAAAGATCACATGGACAAGCCAGAAGGCTATTGGAAAAATGTTTTGTGGATGGATGAGACCAAAATAGAACTTTTTGGTTTAAATGAGAAGCATTATGTTTGGAGAAAGGAAAACACTATATTCCAGCATAAGAACCTTATCCCATCTATGAAACGTGGTGGTGGTGGTAGTATCATGGTTTGGGCCTGTTTTGCTGCATCTGGGCCAGGATGGCTTACCATCATTGATGGGAAAATGATGGTAAGCTGTCCTGAATTATACCATCGAATTCTAAAGGAAAATGTCAGGACATCTGTCCATGAACTGAATCTCAAGAGAAGGTGGGTCATGCAGCAAGACAACGACCCTAAGCACACAAGTTGTTCTACCAAAGAAGAGTAAAGTGAATGTTTTGGAATGGCCAAGTAAAAGTCCTGACCTTAATCCAATTGAAATGTTGTGGAAGGACCTGAAGTGAGCAGTTCATGTGAGGAAACCCACCAGCATCCCAGAGTTGAAGCTGTTCTGTACGGAGGAATGGGCTAAAATTCCTCCAAGCCGATGTGCAGGACTGATCAACAGTTACAGGAAATGTTTAGTTGCAGTTATTGCTGCACAAGGGGGTCACACCAGATACTGAAAGCAAAGGTTCACATACTTTTGCCACTCACAGATATGTAATATTGGATCATTTTCCTCAATAAATAAATGACCAAGTATAATATTTTTGTCTCATTTGTTTAACTGGGTTCTCTTTATCTACTTTTAGGACTTGTGTGAAAATCTGATGAAGTTTTAGGTCATATTTATGCAGAAATATAAATTCTAAAGGGTTCACAAACTTTCAAGCACCACTGTAAGTCAAAGTACAGATACCACTGTTTAAATGTGTCTCCGATACAATCGAAAGTTGTCCAGTCAAATTTTTACTGAAGTACTTGCTTTCAAAAAATACTTAAGTATTAAAAGTACATTTTCTGTCAACACATTGTATTATTGCCACAACACTTACAAAACGTAACGCCTCTGAAACAACCGACTGGATTTTCTGACTAGCAAACTCTCTTTTCCAACTCTAAATCATATTGGGTAGCTAATGTTACTAGAAAAGAGAGATTTCTACAGTCTGTTTATTTGGCAATATTATGCTGAAGTTAACGTTTTTCATGTTAGCGTAACTCTGTTTTTACATGCTAACTAACAGTGTCCATGTTAACTAGCTGTGTGTTAACGTTAGCCGTGGACAAGGTGATGGAAACTTGGTGGGAAAATCCATAGAAAGTCATTTGACTAACCAGACCTCATAGCTATTGCAACATTATCGCTAGCTCTAAAAGCACAGACAACTTCATTACAAGCTTTCTCTCGGAATAAAACTTTTACATTCCTCACTATGCTCCCGCACGTTGGACGGCAAGTTTTTGTAGGCCGTGATGTGGTTTGTTTTCGGCAAACATTTAAAATGAAATGAATCTTTAATCCTTTCAGAAAACTGAAACATGGGGGCATGCATTCTCCAGAAAAACTGCCTCCTTCCGTGCTGCCGTCAACTGATCGTGTTCAAATAATGTTGCGGAGAAATCCCTGAACTTGATTGTCTACAGTCTATGGATGTGATGTGAGCCTAGTGATCACTGATCAACTGTCTCAGTGTCACCTGCGAAAAAAAAAATCATGTTTTACAAAAGAAAACAAACAAAAAACATCGACTTTCAAAGCTGCTTCATAGTAACGAGTAATGAGGACCTTGATAGAAATGTAGTGGAGTATAAAGTACGATATTTGTCTCTCAAATGTAGTGAAGTTAAAGTCATAAGTTTTCCAAAAAAAAAAAAAACTTAAGTACAGATACTCAAAGTGTACTTAAGTACAGTCCTCAAGTAAATGTACTTCGTTACTGTCCACCTCTGAGCATGGGAAAGATACCATTTTTGTTAACGCACACACACCAGTGAGTGGATTTTTTTTGTTTTGTTTTCATAAAATCTGTTTTTAAAAATATATATTGGCTCATATTTAATTGTTTCTATTTAACACAAAAAGTCTAAAAATCACATATTTGTGAATCCAAATATGAAAAATTGCCCACTGAAGGAACGTTTTAAGCATTAAGCTATTCTCTGGTTAGAATGTGTACTTCTTATCCTGCTTTCATAAAACATACAGAAATTTTGTGATTAAAATATACTTCAGTTACAGCATGTGGAAAATTCCTCCATGTTGTCCATTATACCATCTCATCTCGTTATCTCTAGCCGCTTTATCCTGTTCTACAGGGTCGCAGGCAAGCTGGAGCCTATCCCAGCTGACTACGGGCGAAAGGCGGGGTACACCCTGGACAAGTCGCCAGGTCATCACAGGGCTGACACATAGACACAGACAACCATTCACACTCACATTCACACCTACGGTCAATTTAGAGCCACCGGTTAAGCTAACCTGCATGTCTTTGGACTGTGGGGGAAACCGGAGCACCCGGAGGAAACCCACGCGGACACGGGGAGAACATGCAAACTCCGCACAGAAAGGCCCTCGCCGGCCACAGGGCTCAAACCCGGACCTTCTTGCTGTGAGGCGACAGCGCTAACCACTACACCACCGTGCCGCCTCCATTATACCGATCACTCATCATTTTTACAGTTATATACACATACATTGCAGCACATCAAGAATTAATGGTAATCACAGGAAAATGAGAGCTTTTTGTAATAGAGCAGCAGCTACAGTTATTGACAGTCCATAATTATCGACACCTTTTCAGATTTATCAATAAACAGTTTTACAAAGGTGAGTTTCAGTTATAACAGTTATTATTGGTTAATTCATTAACCAGAAGACCCGCCTCGCCCTTTGATCTTGTCATCTGATGACACAGCTCGTTACCTGAGATGGAATTTATTTTAGCACAATCAGCAATTTGAGGAAAACCCGGACATTATCATTGCAGGTAAGCATGGTGGAAACAGGGGCGTATCACCCGCGGGGGATGCGTACGTTTCATCCCCCCCACTTTTGTTGAAACACAATTTCATCCCCCGCACTTTTGTCAGATTAAAATGACATCATTATGAAAATTATACAGCTACTATAAAATGTGTAACAAGGAAGTAAACTATTACCATAACGTTAGACAAAAAACAGCTACGCAACGGACTCAGAACAGTTTTTCTCACCCGACCAATCAGCAGTTGCGTGAATATAATAGCCAGTTTGCGTAGCGTGCCGAAAGCGCTCAGTAATACAGTATCTGTCTGCAGAGCTGCAGAGCCAACACCAGTTTTACCGCTCCTGATTCACCGTTCCAGGTTTGACGTCGCATGCGGTGCCTACTGTGCCTGGCTCTGCAGACAGACCCTTCTCAAAGCGCTTGCGATGCCGTCGTTCAAACAGTTGTCCCAGGTGCCATGCCCTAAAAGATTGTGTTAATAGTAGTTACTAGTTGTAAAGTCAGTTGAGGCAAGTTTTTTATTACGAGTGTGTGTGTTTGTACCAAGTCTACTTTTCATGCATTATAACTGCTTATCACTTTTTAGAAGAGTTTTTCAATTGAGATTTAAAGGCATTTCAACTCGAATGAATGTTCAATAATTGTTGTACAGTAATGTTATTTGGCCATTAAGTGTTTGTTGTATGTGTAGTCTATTGCATCATTTTCAAATTTTATGCATTAAACCTGATGTAATGCATGATGCAAACAAGTTTTGTAAACGAGTTTGAATAATTAAAGACATTAAAAGCAGGAACTGCCTCGTCTTATTTGAATTCTATACTAAAGAGGTCCTTCCAGGATGCTGCGCTTCTCCAACATGAACTGATTAGCCATGCCTCCTGCTCACACAAAGCGATCCCAGTCCAAACTGCTATGCATGATGGTGTATGATCTATACACTGTGTATGACTTCTTGGGCTATGTGAAGTTTTTGGTTTTGTTTATATCAGTGTATACCAGTGTAGGCAGCAATACTGACATCTCTGTTATAGTATTCTGTTACCTAGAATTATCACTCAATACTTTTTGCCTTCACTTACTGAATAATTACATAGCCCTGGCAGTAACAACACCAAAACCCAACATGATAGATCTCTGCATGAAATGCAGAACTTGGCTGGAGTCAACTGGATTTATAGGCTTTCTGCTGTCCTCCATTTCATTTGCATCCATGGACCATGGGTATGAAAAAGTTCCGTATCGGTCATTGACAGTACATCAGTGTACACGCCGGGCGTGTATATAGCCATAAACCGATTTCTAATGATATGGCTTCCCCATTCCAGAACACCCCCACTTTTGGAAAGCTTGATACGCCCCTGGGTGGAAAGATCATGGACATGTTTTTACTTATGAAATTCACCGATATTTCATGATCTCCTTGTCGAAACCTACTTTGTTTCTTACTCTTTCATTTGACAGTCACTCAGTGTTTCCCCGAGAAAATGTTTGAAGGTGCGGTGGCAAGACCTGCGCTCAGACGTCCCACCCCAGTACGAGGATACGGGAGCATTCTGAGAAATTTTTTGACAAAACACACTCTAAAATGGTGACCCTTTGTAAGGGAATAAATGAATAAACCTAGTCTTGAAAGACTAGGTAATTAACACAACAAAGACTATGAGTGGCAGAATTGGTTGATATTAAAGTAGCCACAGAATACTTGCCATGGTCAGTGTGGTAAAGCCAAGGTTTGTATCTGGGCTTGTCAACCCATGTAGGGTCCCAGCCCGTGGCCCTGTGTTTGCCCTTCTTTTGGCTGCTCTCCTCTCTCTCTTCCCTCTTTTCACATTCTTTTTCCTGTTCTGGCAGTCTGCTTTGCTCTCCTGCTTGATTACTGCTACCTGCCGAAAATGTTCATATTTTCAAAACATTTACATGGACATTTTGAAATTAACGTGGCTTTGATCATTTCTGATCTGATATGGCATTTTGCAGATGATCACACACCCACTGACGTTCGGAAAAAGGGCTGTGTTTAAAAACTCGCGTCGGTGTTGTACTTTCTGCAACAGTGTATGCTCGAATTAGGGATGGACATCACATAACCAATAGCCTAGATTAATCGATAATTGACCATTAAAAATTTCGTTAAGAAGAATGACGTTCATGTTCATCGACAAAAATGAATAGCCTATAGGTTGTTGCGTTGTGCGTAGTACAAATCTTCAAGCAATGAATTTCGCTGTCTGTCACGGACAAACATTTGGCCGTACCCTGGCTTCAGTTACCTACGGGTTTCCGTAGCGTAGGTCAATCGCTTAAAAATCAACATGAAGCAGCACGGTGAAGTGTGGCGTGGGACCATTTTTAAATGGCCAAGTTTACTGTCATCACTATAATGGAGCGTATAAATACAATTCATCCACAACAAAAGTGATGTAGCCTACCATTTGAACAGTGCGCACAGGAGCCTTGTAAAATGACGGTGGCGGTTCATCTCAATTCCAACTATCGACTCGGTGTTAGACTACGGACAAGAAGGAGCTGGAACATCTCATAGTAAAACTAAGATAGTTAAATACAAACGTTATGGCTTTGGTTCTAAAAACACACCGAAGAGGGTCTGAAGTTTCGATATTTAGTGTATAGACTATCAGATAGAACCTGTGGTTTGTATCCAAGGACGGCTCGCAAACCGCAAGATCTAGAGTAAAACTAAAATATCTAAAAATAATTGATTACAAAGACGTGTTTTTATTATGAAAATAAATCAAAGAGGGTCTGAAATATTGATCTTAAGAGTATTTAGGCTTATCTGTAAATGGGATGATGGCGTCGTCCGTTCACCTACATAGCCTATTAAAACACCGACGCCGGCCGCTACGGGATACAATACGGCCGCCGCCGGCCGCCATGGAATCTAATGGGATAAATTATAGCAATAATTATGATTACTTTAATATAAAGATGTTAATTATTATTCGATTATTCATCGTTAATTCTCCCGACAATCGGCGAAGAAAACGTAGCAGTTAGTTTACCTCAGGTTGGCTTGGCTACGCTGCTCCAGGCGGAACGTTGTCCAATCAGAGCCCACGGCGACCCGTGGAAACTAATCAAGTAACTGCTAGCTCGGCCAGTGGAACTGCGCTTCGCCCCAAACGCAAAGGCTGGGCAAGCAACGGATAATGTAGTCGAATACATATAGCTCCTAGGGGTATTCCTGAAGGTGCGGCGGCAAAAATCAAGGTGCGGCGGCCCGCCACAGCCAATTGTGCATAGCGGAAACACAGGTCACTGTTTTGTATCTAAACGCACGTTTGAGTGTCCCGTGAGGCGTCGATAATAGTGATCACTTTCACCGGTGTCCACCATTATCGACACCCTGTGGAATTAAGTGACGTTTGCAACTGTTATGGATCGATCTTTGTGTAACATTGTTGAAGTAGATGAAGTACTTTTAAAAAAATAAAAGTGCTGTGATTTTATTTTATTTTTTTTCTGATTCATAACAGAATGGAATGTTTATAGAGTATTTGGAATCCGATTGCAATAAATAGAATTAGACCAGAATTAAATTCCTAGCATATAAAAAATTACATGCTTGAAATATTCAGATTTTATCTATTCCATTCAGAAAATATTTTTTGCACTTTGTCGTAAATATCTACCACATATTACAATATCAGACATTTTATATTTTGGTTCGAGGAATGACATGCAACCTTTGACCTGGATTGTCATGTGGTTACAATGTCGACTGCCTGTTGACATTTATTGGTAAATGACAAAACTGGAATTTAATACAAACAACAACGAATGATTAACAAAATGTGATCTATGAAAATAGTTAGAAAATGAAACAAAAAGATTTTCTGAAGCAGGTTAAACATCATCAGTTCATTTGTTTACAAACATTAGAATTACTTCCTCATTTACGTAAGCACCGACATTGATATATTTGTCTCATCTCATCATCTCTAGCCGCTTTATCCTGTTCTACAGGGTCGCAGGCAAGCTGGAGCCTATCCCAGCTGACTACGGGCGAGAGGCGAGGTACACCCTGGACAAGTCGCCAGGTCATCACAGGGCTGACACATAGACACAGACAACCATTCACATTCACAATTTAGAGTCACTTAGAGTCACCAGTTAACCTAACCTGCATGTCTTTGGACTGTGGGGGAAACCCACGCGGACACGGGGAGAACATGCAAACTCCACACAGAAAGGCCCTCGCCGGCCACGGGGCTCGAACCCAGACCTTGCTGTGAGGTGACAGCACTAACCACTACACCACCGTGCCGCCACCCGATATATTTATATAAAAGATATTTTGTATTAAATATAAGTCTATGTAAAACAAATTTTAAATAAAACCTATATTTTGTTAATACCACATACCTACAACCCCGATTCCAAAAAAGTTGGGACAAAGTACAAATTGTAAATAAAAACAGAATCCAATAATTTACAAATCTCAAAAACTGATATTGTATTCACAATAGAACATGGACAACATATCAAATGCCGAAAGTGAGAGGTTTTGAAATTTCATGCCAAATGGCTCATTTGAAATTTCATGACAGCAACACATCTCAAAAAAGTTGGGACAGGGGCAATAAGAGGCTGGAAAAGTTAAAGGTACAAAAAAGGAACAGCTGGAGGACCAAACTGCAACTCATTAGGTCAGTTGGCAATAGGTCATTAACATGACTGGGTATAAAAAGAGCATCTTGGAGTGGCAGTGGCTCTCAGAAGTAAAGATGGGAAGAGGATCACCAATCCCCCTAATTCTGCGCCGACAAATAGTGGAGCAATATCAGAAAGGAGTTCGACAGTGTAAAATTGCAAAGAGTTTGAACATATCATCATCTACAGTGCATAATATCATCAAAAGATTCAGAGAATCTGGAAGAATCTCTGTGTGTAAGGGTCAAGGCCAGAAAACCATACTGGGTGCCCGTGATCTTCGGGCCCTTAGACGGCACTGCATCACATACAGGCATGCTTCTGTATTGGAAATCACAAAATGGGCTCAGGAATATTTCCAGAGAACATTATCTGTGAACACAATTCACCGTGCCATCCGCCGTTGCCAGCTAAAACTCTATAGTTCAAAGAAGAAGCCGTATCTAAACATGATCCAGAAGCGCAGACGTCTTCTCTGGGCCAAGGCTCATTTAAAATGGACTGTGGCAAAGTGGAAAACTGTTCTGTGGTCAGACGAATCAAAATTTGAAGTTCTTTATGGAAATCAGGGACACCGTGTAATTCGGACTAAAGAGGAGAAGGACGGCCCAAGTTGTTATCAGTGCTCAGTTCAGAAGCCTGCATCTCTGATGGTATGGGGTTGCATTAGTGCGTGTGGCATGGGCAGCTTACACATCTGGAAAGACCCCATCAATGCTGAAAGGTATATCCAGGTTCTAGAGCAACATATGCTCCCATCCAGACGACGTCTCTTTCAGGGAAGACCTTGCATTTTCCAACATGACAATGCCAAACCACATACTGCATCAATTACAGCATCATGGCTGCGTAGAAGAAGGGTCTGGGTACTGAACTGGCCAGCCTGCAGTCCAGATCTTTCACCCATAGAAAACATTTGGCGCATCATAAAACGGAAGATACGACAAAAAAGACCTAAGACAGTTGCGCAACTAGAATCCTACGTTAGACAAGAATGGGTTAACATTCCTATCCCTAAACTTGAGCAACTTGTCTCCTCAGTCCCCAGACGTTTACAGACTGTTGTAAAGAGAAAAGGGGATGTCTCACAGTGGTAAACATGGCCTTGTCCCAACTTTTTTGAGATGTGTTGTTGTCATGAAATTTAAAATCACCTAATTTTTCTCTTTAAATGATACATTTTCTCAGTTTAAACATTTGATATGTCATCTATGTTCTATTCTGAATAAAATATGGAATTTTGAAACTTCCACATCATTGCATTCCGTTTTTATTTACAATTTGTACTTTGTCCCAACTTTTTTGGAATCGGGGTTGTATTATTATTATTATCATTATTATAAATAATCATCTGGGTGTCGATAATTGTGGAACAGTGTCACATGATCTGATCCGCTAATTAATCAAGAATCAACTCCTCCCCCCTCCCCCAGTGGAAGTTTGAGTAACTATTCATGCACAATTTACTTGTTGAAAGTCTTTTCTACTTTTGCAATGGCCAAAAGATCATTAAGGTGTCGATAATTGTAGCCACCGCTCTATTTGTTTTAAAGCCAAAACTGTTTTGAAAACAAAAAAAATCTTATGCACTCAATTTAATTTTATTTGTATAGTGCTTTTATCAGTCAACATTGTCACAAATTTGCGTTACAGGAATATGTACATCCCAGATATAAATTTTACATATATGCAGTGGTGGCTGGTGTTTGTGTGTACAAACACGGTAGAGGTCAGAATTTTCAGTCCCGCTCCCGCCCGCTCCCGCATTGTGCAGTCCCGCTCCCGCAAAGAATTATGATCTTCTGTCCCGCTCCCGCCCGCGCCTGCCATATTTTGTCCCGCTCCCGCCCGCAAATCCCGCATGATGCAGACGTTCGCGTTATTTCTCACGAAAGTTCTTGTCATTGGCTTGGGGAATTAAACATACTGAGCTTAGCTGAGCTCTCCACTGACCGATCCTTCATTTATTGTAAGTTTATTGTTTAGACTCTGACATTCTGCTGCCACATTCCAAGTTGAGCGCTGCATGCGCTCATGATTGACAGCTCTCGCTTTGCGCACTCCCACTTCCGAGTCTGTGGCGTTATGATTCCAACCGCGATTTCATTCTCCTCTCATATGAAGTGCTGCGCAACCACAACCAGCTCCTCAGATTCTCATCTCATCTCATTATCTCTAGCCGCTTTATCCTTCTACAGGGTCGCAGGCAAGCTGGAGCCTATCCCAGCTGACTACGGGCGAAAGGCAGGGTACACCCTGGACAAGTTGCCAGGTCTCTTCAGATTATACACCGTCTATTTCTAGCTTTAAATTGAACAATCTGTGCGATACACAGTCCTTTTTAATACTAGTTCTCAGGGCCGGTTCTGGAGGGGTAGCAACGGTAGCATTTGCACCCGGGACTGGTGTGGAGAGGGGCCCCAAAAAATAAGATAAAATAAAAAATAAAGAGTTCTCTCTGTTCCTGAATAAGTGCATTACTGAGACCCCGTCCACACGTAGCCGGGTATCTGCTAAATCGAAGATATTTTTCTACGTTTTGGCCTGTCATCCACATGAAAACACATCAAAAACGAATATTTAAAAAAACTCCGGGCAAAGTGAAGATTTTTGAAAACTCCGTGTATGCCTTTTCGTGTAGACAGAGATAACCGGAGTTTTGCGTTTTAGAACGTCACAATCTGCGCCAAAAAAATGACAACAAATCTGCCCTGACATCAAACGTGCGACCTTTGTTTACTGCAGAAGCCAGATTAAGCATGGACAAAGAGTAATAGTGCCTTGAAAGCGTTAATTATTGTGCAGGTGCTATTTACATGTTTAATTTTAGAAGCCCAACTACTGACAAGATTCCCAATCAACGTTTTCTTGCGTCTTTTGAAATTTATACTCCAAAATTGTGTTTAGAAGCAATTCTGTCTCAGAGTCTGTCCAGACGAACGAGCTTGGCGCCATGTTTTATGTTTAGGCGGAAGTGACGCCAACAGAGGGCTATTCTGATGTGATTAGGGGGTAGGATTTGGGGAAATAATGCCATCTACAGTTTGGAATGCTTATGAATGTGATTGAAAACGCAGATGTTTGGTTATGTGTGGAAGGGATTTTTTTCGAAGACGAGGTGGTGTGGATAAAACATTTTTATAAACGGAGGGGGGGAAATGTTCGGTTTTAAAAATACCTGGCTACGTGTGTACATGGCCTGAATGTCTCTGAGCAAAGGAGAGCCTGAACGTTGCAACCTCCCCATTGGCTGTTTATTGGTTGTTTGTAAAAATGTATCAATTGTTGCCCTTCCCATGGGAATCATCGCGGGCTCGAGAGACGAGACCTGACGAGTTAGTTCGTTGGTAGCAGAACAAAATGTCTGGACACAAATCGGGTTTTCAGAAAAGGAAAGAAAATAAACGCAGGGTCGAAAATACAAAAAAGGAGGCAGAAAATGCAAAATGAGTATATACTTCTTGGCTTAGTAGACGAACAGAAGAAATCGAGGACACAGGGATGGTTACTTTTTAAGGCAGCCCGCCGTGGCTGCACAAGCTGTCAGTTGTGTCATTGAATGGTTACTTTTTAAGGCAGCCCGCCATGGCTGCAGGCTCATTTATTATAGCCCATTTAGTTAAAATAGTTGATGTAAAATGTTTATAGTTATGTGATGGTTGTCCTGATTTAGACTGGTGTGTGTGCGCGGTTTTTTTTGGGGGGGGGGGTTGCGCGATGTTGCACCCGGGTCCAGATTAGGGCAGAACCGGCCCTGCTAGTTAATACTTTTATTTAATACTTAGGACTAATACTCTTGACTTTTTAACGGTAAATGTACCTCTTTTTAAAGCAGCACTTACTTCTGAAGCACTGTGAGCTTCACTAGAGGAGCTCTGCTCTTCTGCCATGATCGGAGATCTCAAACACGGAAGAGCGGACAGGAATCGGAAACGTACGCGTGATTAGACCACATCCGCAAATTTAGGCATCTTAAAATGTTTTTATTAATGCCAAATAAAATATCCAGGACAAATTATATATGATGGACATAAATTAATAATTTATAAATTTTATTTTAAACACGTTTTTAGTTAGCGGGACTGCAGCTTATCACCTCTCCCGCCCGCGCCCGCATTGTGCACTCGCGCCCGCAATAAGCTTTCAAAATTTGTCCCGCGCCGCACTGCTTTGCGTCGGGTCCCGCAGGACTCCCGCGGGAGTGCAGGGCTCTAAAACACGGTACACAGAACACCCTTTTGTTCAAACCCAAAAAAATACAAAAAAAACACCTATACTTATGGTTTTGTCATCTGTTCTTTTGTGTAATTTGAAATTTGATTCGACATGTGCTCAGTCTATCAACTTTCAGTTTCTCCTCCGAACACATTTTACTGGAGAAATAACAATAGGGTAAATAATCTACTTCATTCACATTCACTATACCTGTGACTGAGTCCAGTGGTGACGTATTACAGAAATGTCACCAAAAGGGGCTAGAATAGAATGCTCTGGTGCTGTTATACTCTGGTTAAAAAAAAAATCACAAATAATCCTCTTGAAAACGTTTATTAACTGCAGATAAGATGATGTGGATGCCCAAAATATGAAACTAGTGCATTGATTTTTCTTTTACCTTTGGGGGGGGCTTAGCGAGCTGCCCTTGCATATCTGAATTTATAAATTTATCCCTAATGAGCAAGCCAAAACCTTGAGAGGGAAAACCTTCCAGACTCAAAAGAGAACCCATCCTCATATGGGTGACACCAGACAGTGCGATAATAAATAACTTGCTTCTGTAAGTGTGTGTTTTACGGTATATGGTCAGTGTGCAACTGAGTAACCAGGAAATTCATTATAGTTTGAAAATGAACTGTTTTGTTCAACTGTTTTGTTTGTATTAAATGTTCACTGACTGAGACTGGTGGGCAGCACGGTGGTGTAGTGGTTAGCGCTGTCTCCTCACAGCAAGAAGGTCCGGGTTCGAGCCCTGTGGTCGGCGAGGGCCTTTCTATGCGGAGTTTGCATGTTCTCCCCGTGTCCGCATGGGTTTCCTCCGGGTGCTCCGGTTTCCCCCACAGTCCAAAGACATGCAGGTTAGGTTAACTGGTGACTCTAAATTGACCGTAGGTGTGAATGTGAGTGTGAATGGTTGTCTGTGTCTATGTGTCAGCCCTGTGATGACCTGGCAACTTGTCCAGGGTGTACCCCGCCTTTCGCCCGTAGTCAGCTGGGATAGGCTCCAGCTTGCCTGCGACCCTGTGGAACAGGATAGAGCGGCTGAAGATGATGAGATGAGAATGATTGAGACTGCGAGAATGTACAAGCAGCTCTCACAATGAAAAAGCTTCAAAAAAGCCATTTTGAAGCTGATAAAAGAGGGAAAATCAATCCGAGCCATTGCACAAGCACTGGGTGCAGCCAATACAACTATTTGGGATGTCCTGAAAAAGAAAGACGTCACTGGCACACTAACAACCAGACATCAAACATGTGGGCCAAGGAAAACTGCATTTATTTAAGAAAGAAAAGAAAATGGCAGTTGACAGCCATTGTGAGAGCTGTAAAAAAAAAAAAATCCCCCAAAACAAGTCAGTGACATCACCAATAACATCCACAGGGTAGGGGTGAAGATATCGCAAGGCTAGATTGGAATTCACACAGAAATACACAAATATCGATATGATCTATAAAAGTTCTAGAACCAAGATAACCTCATGAAGAAAGAAAGGATCTGCTCATGATCTGTGTCATGGCTTGGACTTGCATGGCCACTTCTGGAACAGGCTTACTCATCTTTTATTAATGATGGAACTCATTTATGGTAGCCGCAGAATGACTTCAGAAGCCAACAGAAACATTCTGTTTGCCAATTTAGAGAAATAAATCCAATCTAATTGGGAAGACCCTCATCCCGCGTCAAGACAATGACCCAAAACACACTGCCAAGACAACAGAGGACTTAAGGGGGAGGGAAAGTGGACAGTTTTAGACAGGCCAAGTCAATCACTAGATCTTAACCCAGTTGAGCAGCATTTAACCTCCTACAGGAGACTGAAGGGAGAAAAAAAAAACCCAGAAAGAATCTGCAGTACATACCTGTAAAAGCACCACAAAAGGAGAATGCTATAGTTTGGTGATGTCAGTAGGTTGTTGACTTGATGCAGTTACTGCAAGCAAGGGATATGCAAAAAAATATTAAGTAGTATTATGCATACGGGCCACTTTTTCCATGGAATAAAAACACGTATTCTATTCCTTTCTAGTGGGTTTATTGATGGCATGCAATATTATCATATTGCTTATCCTCCATGTAGTACGCCACTCTCCCCAATGGAGAATGAGCATGCAATATTGTAATAATATTGCACATTGTCAAGACAACGCGGCATCACACTTCGGAGCTCATGCGAAGCTCCAGTGATGAAACTTTGCTGCTGCGCATGCGCACAAACATTTCTTTGTCAGCCAGGAGAGAAAAAAGATGGTTAATTCAGTGCTCGGTTTAAGCACCAAATAAATAAACTGAAAACTGAAACTAAAGACGCGCTGAACACCCGAAAGGCTACCAAAACTTCATTAGATATTCTTCACACATCTCTTTCTCTATGGTCCGCGTCACAAATGACGAGCGGAGTCTCTCAGTTGACGTCTTTGACAGTGCCTTTGAGATCTAAGGTCAAGCTGTTCCTCAGCATAGACACGGCCTCTTTTCGTCTGGTTACGCCAGGCATCCCTGTCTGTGGTGAGGTTATGCCATGAGGTCAAGTTGAACCCAAATGCCTTCAGGTTTTCCTTGATGCAATCCTTCCATCGTTTCCTTGGGCGACCTCTGCTTCTCTTACCTTCTGCCATCTCGCCAAATAGCAGTTGTTTGGGGATGTGATTATCCTCCATACGACATACGTGTCCCAGCCACCGGAGTCTATTGCTGCGAATCATGGTCTCAATGGTGGAGGTCTTTGCTCTATTGAGGACTTCTCTGTTTGTCTTCTTGTGCCACCATCTGATTTTAAGTATCTGGTGTAGAGAACGTGGATGGAATGCTTCCAGACTTTTGAGATGGTGTGAGAGAGTTGGCCAAGTCTCACTGCCATACAGCAAGGATGGTAGGACAATAGCTTTATAGACAGTGAGCTTAGTAGACAGGGTAAGTCCTTCCCAATTCCATACTCTTGAGCTTAGGGACTTGAATGCAGCTGCACCACGGGAGATTCTGTGTTTGACCTCTGATTCTAACGAGGCATCTTCTGACGTAACCCCACCAAGATATGTAAACTTCTTGGCACACTTGAGTGTGAAATCATCAATCTTTATTGGGGGTGGATCAGGGCAGCCAATATGCATCACTTTGGTTTTCGGTTTACTGACAGTAAGACCCCAAGCTTTGCAAGACTGATTGAGGGCAGTAACTCCTATACTGCAGAGAACCTGCACTTTTTGTGGCTAGAGATGCATCATCTCCGTACAGGAAATCAACACACACATATGTACACGAGAAAAACATACCAATGGACATTGAAAAATTGGAAAAGAGACACATCAGAGACGTAAAACTTCTGCACTAACGAGTGACTGTGACAGTTTATAAACAAACATGGTCACAAGGTTTGCTTCATTAAAAGCGGAAGATTTAAAGAGAGACACGCTGAACACTCAAAAGGCTACCAAAACTTCACTGGATATTCTTCACACACATTTATAAGAGAAAAACATACCAACGGACATTGAAAAACTGGAAAACGGAGCAATAGCAGAAATATTGTCAAAGTTCTACTTGAAGGTGAGGAAAAGTGATGGAGACTTTTACAAGAGGACTTCACTTGTGGACTTCACTCAGCAAAACCCTTTTGTTTTGAACAACTGCAATGTAACAATTAACTCCGACCAAAAGTAACTTTGAACATGAACTGTCAACCTGGATAAACAGTAGCTTGTATATAAGTTGGGTTGTTGTTCAGGCTTTTTGGACTTGTACCATTTTTATTGTTAGAACTTTGAGTTTGTACATTGGGTTGACAGAACATTTGAATTACATTCAATCAGAATCAGCATTCAATATTGGTAAGTTACAATATTGTTATATTGTCAATAAGTTATCAAATGTGGATGTATTATTATAATAATAATAATATTGGCTGGCTTGTTTTTGTGGTGTATCAGATATATTCCATTCAGCTACCCATCTTCGACTCGGTCAATATCATGCTAGTTGAATGGAATATATCTGATAGCCCACTCAACGCCAGTTAATATTATTAAATTATTTACTTTAATTTCCTATGGGCCCTATATTACACCAGGTGTAAAGCGGCACCAAGTGCAATGTAAGTTTCTTTGCTAGTTTGAGTATCATTTTCCTGTCCAGCACTCATGTTGGTGCTTGTGGGTGTGTTGGTTTTAAAATCAGGTGTAGTCAGGTGCGTTGTTGACACACTGCTATCTTGAGGCAGCAGAAACTGATTGCGTGATTGATTTCAGACCAAGTTGGGGTTTGTTTTGTTTTTTTAAGTTGTTGGTCAGTGGTGTAGTTGTTATTTTAAGGGCACATTGTTAAGATTGTAGGCTAATATAGGCGGGTGCACAAAGCACATACGTGACTTGCAGTGATGGCAATAACGGCGTGAGAAATTAACGGCGTTACTTTTTTTAGTAACGAGTAATCTAACTAATTACTTTTTACATCGTTATAACGCCGTTCCCGTTACTTACAATAAAATACTATGCGTTACTTTTATTAAAGCTGTTCTCATCTGGCACGCTGCTCGTTCAGCCTTTCTTTACTCTGCTTTCGTGTGGGGCGGGGAGACACGAGACAACGGCACAGTAAGCCAATCAGAGTAGATTTGGACAATATACGTAGGTAGGCCACGCCTACTGCACTACTGCGCGCTCTTTCAATCGGAAGACACAGCGATGGCGAGCGGTCAGCCCAACACTGCGCTTTCAAATTGGAAATACAGCCATTACTTTTCATTACTTGAAATAAAAGGCAAGAGTGTTTACGTGCAATGCACATTATGTCGAGGAACAAAGCGTTTGTCCTCGTCAGTGGCCAGTAATTAGTAACATAATTTTAATAACTACAAAAATATATTACATTTGATAGATGTCTTATCTCACATTGTCCCACAAAAATATTAATATAGTGTAGATAACATTACTAATTGGTTCTGTTAAGTGTCCATTTCAGTCATTAAACACATTTAACATTCACTTTTATTATGATTACACTAATTGAATTTGATTTTTTTTTGAGGGGGAACAAAATGTAACGGAATAATTACTTTCCCTGGTAATTGGTTACTTTTATGACAAAGTAACTCCGTTACTAACTCAGTTACTTTTTGGGAAAAGTAACTAGTAACTATAACTAATTACTTTTTGAAAGTAACGTGCCCAACACTGGTGACTTGCTACCCACATAGGGAAACACAGCATATGCACAAATGTGCAAAAGATGACAATGTGAAAGATTGTTTTTCTGTACTTCAAGATTTTTTTTTGCCGTAATTAACAATTATTCGCCAAAGGCAAAGTGAAAATTGGTGAATAATAACCAAGACAAAGTCGAGGTTATTCATTGAGTCTGAAGCAGATAATTGTTTTAGGATAAATACACAGGTGAGGTTTTTTTTGTTGTTGTTGTTGTTTTTTAAATGAGTTGCTTTTTTAAAAAAATTTATTTATTTCAAAGTTCAAAAGCGCATGCAAATGTAATAACGGCTCAGCACAGACCTGTCACTTATTTACGCCGACTCACATACTTTGTTTTGAAATAGATATAACAAATCACAATTCCACCTTACCTTTGAATAGTTTTAGACCAAACTTCGTAGCATCTTTAGTGCTTTTAGGACCAGTGTTTTCTTTCATAATTTCTAATTGTTCCTCACTCACGGTGACAAAACGCTCGGCAACCATTTTGCCGAGTAGCTCGAGGTGATTATCGAGAAATAGTCCGAATTTCTCAACCAATCAGCACACGCGATTTTTTTATTTTTTTTTATAATCACCTCCGTCTTTATACTAATTATTACTCCCTGCTACTTCCTCCCATGCCTGCTTGACCTGAGGGAGCTTTGGCGGAATCCTGTTATTGCCATAGATGGTGGTCTGCCACCAAATGTTCCATGTTCTTGGTTGTTTTAGCACATCTGCATGTAAAAGCTGAAATTCTGATCCATCGTCCCCTATTCATCTTTTAATCTCAACCCCAAAATGTCTCCAGTGTATAGCAAAAACAAAAGAATTGGAATTAAGGGGACTGGACACAGACCACATTGCTATCTGATATTTTCTTTTCACCGTTTGTCCATTTATTTCTTAGGTGTTTTAGCCCAAGAGAACTTGGAAAGTGATCATCAAGCCAAAGGAGCCTCCTATATAGCTGCTTCCTATGTGAAGTATTTGGAGTCGGCTGGTGCCAGGGTTGTGCCCATAAGGTAGGCTGAAATATCAGTGACTGAATGTTTGACATTACAGATATATTGAATCTGATTAACTTTTTCACCCTTGTTTGTTCATGTTCTTTCCTCAGGATAAATGAGACCGAAGAGGAATATAGCAAACTTTTCTACTCAATAAATGGGTTAGTATAGATATACTTGTATAGATTTACATCTGGCTCCTAGGCAGTATTTTGAACCCAAGAAAAAGCTACAGAAAACGTTTTTGTGTTCTTCATAATGTAGGCTGTTGCTGCCAGGTGGAGATGTGGATCTTCAGAAGTCCCAGTTTAGTAGAGTGGCCAAGATTTTCTATGAACTAGCAATCAAGGTCTGGTACATTTATCAGAAGCGACACACCAAGGATGGAGCTTAAGGGAAATTTGATAAACTAATCGCAAACCTCATAATATGTGACCTTTTAGAAAAATAGCCTGCTGATTATAATTGCACAATAGTTTAGTAACATTAGCTAAGCTTGCCAGCTACCTATAGATTGTACTGTACTACATTACATTACTGGCATTTAGCAGACACTCGTATCCAGAGTGATATATAACATGCCCAGAGCAACCCAGGGAGCTTTTGGGGGTTAGGTGCCTTGCTCAAGGGCACTTCAGCCTTTCCTGCTGGTCCAGGGAATCGAACTGGCGATCTTTTGTCTCAAAGCTGTTTCTCTAACCATTGGAGAAGCCATGGCTTCCCCCATACAAACATGAACTAGGCTAGCTGGTTCACTGCAGTGCTGGTTTTGGTCATCAAAAGGGTCAGCATTATCTTATCTGATCTTCGATCTAGACATGTTGGGTAAACAGGTGTGTTGTTTAATTAGAATCAGAGTTTACTGGTTTATCAAAGTTCACTGCTAAACTACTGTATTGGTTATTTAAATCTGGACTCCAAGGGGTATATTTAGTAACGATTTGCGGCATTAAAAAAAAATACTGTCAGGATTTAGTGAAAAGTTAATGATGGAAAGGCATGGACAGTTATCTTTGCTGCTGACCTCACTACCTCTGCCATCTTTGTTGAAGGTTATGGTTTCGCCTCCGTTTGTTACCTCGCCCACGACGGAGTCAGCGGGGCGAGATATTGTAATCAGTGTGGTTTGTTTGTTTGTTTGTTTGTTTGTGTGTCTGTTTGTTAACAATCTAGCATCTAGATGGTTGCACCAGTTGACTTCAAATTTTCAGGGTAGGTGGGGGCAATTCCATGTAAATGTCAACCTCACCATGCAAAAATAAAGCAACATGTAATACATCAAAACCACTCCCAGAGATATCACCTAGGCCTGTATTTTACAGATGTGAATAAGTTGAACCAATTTGTAACCAACCTAATATGTCACTGTCAGTCTTTCTTTCTTATAATGTAAACCCCAAGCTAAAATCAACTTTGATCATGTACAATTCTATATTATTGCCACAAGCCACAGAAATGTATGCTAAAATCCACAAAACAGCAAAACAATAGCCATCCTAAATATTATTTAAGAACTTTGATAGTTTTAGCTGATATTTAGAGAGTTTTTCAAAGGGTTATGGTGGTTAAATTGCTGATTTTCTAAACATATGCCATGTCTATTTCAGACGCGTCACATCCATAACGGAATTTCGTCACATCCATAACGCTGACTTTTCCTTCCGAAACTCTGCATGAAATACAAAATATTTTAAACAAAGATTTTTTAATATTCACCTTGGACCCCTCTATCAAATGGATATCTCCATTTCGACATTAGGTTTACAATTTCACAGAGTTTGATAAAAATGTACAGTCACCCAAGAAAAGTGATACTTTTTCTGTCACATCCATAACGCATCTTTTATTGGCATTTTCTGGCATGCCCTAGATGTACTATGGGAATTGTTCTTGTTCTATCACTTCTCCAGTATGGTACAGCCTTAAAATATGCAACACCTGTTTAAATACTGGGAGACAATAAAACATGCACTGGGTCATTTGTTGCCATTTTGAGTTCAAGTGTCACGTCCATAACGCTGGAATTGCTCGTGGGCAATGGTCCATAGATTACCTGATTAAATTTTAGGAGTAATCAGGTCAAGGTCACCGGTAAGGTCAAAATCGTTTTTTTACGATAACTTTCTTCAAATTCATCATTTTGACTTCAACCCAAAACCAAAATATGCATCTTTCAATTCTGCTTCCAACCATATGCTGCATGATGGGGTAGCTTGGACAGTCTTCGTAGCGGTTGGGGGTTAAAGGTCGGGGGGTCAAGGTCATCAATCAAAATAACATTTTCCATTATAACTCAAAAACGGTTGCCGATAGACAGATGTTTACTATTATGAGCATGTCAGTGCCGCCGGGCGAGGTTTGCTTTGCCTGCCAACACTTGTTTTTGTTTGTTTCCAACATAACTCAAAGTAGTGAACAGATTTTGATGAAATTTTAAGGAAAGGTGAGCCATGGGCCAAGGAACAATTGATGCAAATCTGGATATGTATGCAGATCCATGATTTTTTTTTTTTTTTGGTCTGTTCCCAATGTAACTCAAAAAGTAGTAAACAGATTTTGATGAAATTTGGTGTACAGCTTTGGTATTATCCTAGATTCAAGTGAAATTGATTTTGACGTTGATTTGTGGCTTCACGGAGGTATGCGCTCTACCGAGTGCCCTTCTAGTTGCATATGTTGCATGTGGGAAGCCATGGTCTAATGGTTAGAGAAGCAGCTTTGGGACCAGAAAGGTCACTGGTTTGATTCCCTGGGCCAGCAGGAATGGCTGAAGTGCCCTTGAGCAAGGCACATATCCCCCAACTGCTCCCCAAGCTGCTCTGGGTATGTTGTATGTCACTCTGGATAAACGCCTGCAATGTAATGTCATATGTATTTGTGGGAGGTTTCCTTTCAGATCGCTAAATCTGGAGGACGAGAGTATTTAAATGAATCACGCAATGTGATTCACTAAGGTTTGCAGTAGTCAGTTTATTACTAATTGCGCTATTATTTAATGCCGAAAAAAAGCACGTCTTTGCAGAGATGTTGCGAGGGCAAGAGAGACACCATGCACAAGTGTACAGGTGTCTGCCAACGCACACAGCAGAGATTTTTGTTTTCTCAGATTAGGCTGATATTTTCGCTTCAAAATATCCCTAATTTATGTGCTTGCAAGCTCATGTCAATTTATTTGGATTGCTAAAGGAAGACATTATTAGAACCTATGGATTGCTAAGGCACATTATTCTGTAGTTTCCAACCCTCTGCTAATTTGCACTGCTCTTGGTAGATCGCATCGGTCAGTATTAAAGTTAACTGATTGTGTCCATGTTCATTTACATATTGTTAGATCACTCACAGAATTGGCCACTCCCATTCAGTGCCCTTTTTTACTCGCGAAAATCGGGGAGTTTTTTACAAGTATGTTGATCTGTCCGTTTGTTTGTTGGCACTCTAGTGTCGTCATTTCTTGACCAATCTTCACCAAAATGCACAGGACAACTCACTAGGGTCACACAAAGACATCATTAGGTTTTGGTGGGTCAAGGTCAAAGGTCAAGGTCACCAAGGTCAAATCTTGTAAAAACACCTAATCGGCCATAACTTCCGTTTCTTTGTGATTTTCACAAGTATCATGCTCTGCACAACTTTTCTGATTTTTGTTTGTTTGGGGTTTTTTTTTTGGTATTGTGGTCTCACGCTAATTTGCCCTATTTAGTAAATCTGGCCCCAAGTGTATTAGCAAGCTAGAAAGGTAAATAAAAAGTCGTGCAGAGCACGATACTTGCGAAAATCACAAAGAAACGGAAGTAATGGCCAATTAGGTGGTTTTACAAGATTTTACCTTGACCTTTGACCTTGACCCACCAAAAACTAATGTCTTTGGCCCAATCCCAATTCTAATTTCTACCCCTTCCCCTCCGCCTTCCCCTCCGCCTTCCCCTTGGCCCTTCCCCTTGAAACTGAGCTACAAGGGATAGGGCTTGAAATTCAACCCTTACGTATTGGGATAGCCCTTCAACGATCGCATACGTCATCACGTACCTCCGTCAGCGTTTACGTTAGCAAAACGCGACCAAATGCGTCATTGGCTGCGACCAGCCGCTACAGTCAGAGCCAGAACAGAAATCTCTGCTGGCAGGGTGTGATTTGTTAACTAACACCACTGAATGGGATATCTTTGGCGCTTCGTGCACCACATCCGACAGAATGAGGTGTCAGAACACTCATGTAAACAATAAAAGCGAGAATAACAGAACAAAACGTACGCAGTAAAGCAACCGAAAACAATACTCACTCCCAAAGCTTTTTAGCAGCAGCTTGGATTTCAGAAATCGCTGCTCATTCTCAGCTCGAAAGCGAATCAAGCGGCGTGTTTCCTCTGGATAACAACTTAAAACACGTAAATAATGGAGAAAATACATTTATGACAATCTTTCGCCGCGGGAACCGCCATCTTTCTGAAATCCGCATGAAATCTCGCTGAAATCCGCATGGCATTGTGGGAAATCACTCAAACCCCTTCGTTCGGAGTCAGCTCCTGGAAAATCTCCGTTTGGAGGGGTACAGAAGCCCTACCCCTTCCCCTCCCCCTCCGCGTTAACTGGGATTGGGATACCCCTACCCCTTCACGTGAACGCGCAAAATGGAGGGGAAGGGCCAAGGGGTTGGTCCAAGGGGTGAAATGGGATTCGGCCTTTGTGTGACCCTAGTGAGTTGTCCTGTGCATTTTGGTGAAGATTGGTCAAGAAATGACGACGCTAGAGCTCCAACAAACAAACAAACGGACAGATCAACATTACTTGTGAAAATCTCTGATTTTCACAAGTAACTAGCAAGGTAATGAGGAAAACTATTGTTCCCAACACTCGCTGGACAAGCTAGGAAAAATTAGGTTAAAATGACCATGTGTAATTAAAACTAGGAGCCAGTTCATTACTAAGCAAGCTTACGAGGTAAACTGTTGTGATGTGGCAGTTAGTTAATCAGATTTAACTTAAGCTCTTCCCTTGATGAACCAGGAATATCCATCAGTTCTTTCAGATTTTCACCATTTCCTAGCAGGGGACTTGCTGCATTTTTGTAAATCTCACTCTTCCTTATCTTTTGTTCATGTTCTCATTAGGCCAATGATGCCTCTGATTATTTTCCAATATGGGGAACTTGTCAAGGCTTCCAACAGCTGACTGTTCTGACCAGCAACAAGAATCTGCTGACATCAACGAACACTAAAGCTGTGACCCTGCCGCTCATCTTTGCTCCAGGTTAGTCACAGCTTGTTTTATGTCACGAGTCTTCCTACTAAATTAAACTTAATATATAAAATTGTCTATCAATTCCATGTAATTTAAAGTTTTCCTTCTGGGGTGATTATCCAAATTTGTAAAGAGTTCATGCAACTAACACAGTTAATATTCTGCACTTTCAGTTGTCTTGCGTTTTATCAAGCATTATATAAGATCAGACTCAGAACATCTGTAGAGGGTGGTTCTCCACTCTAGTTGCAAATTGGTGTCACCTCACTTAACAAGTATTCTGAGACCAGGCCTTTAAATAAAATCAGGGTGTCTGTGTTCATATGCCTTCCTATTGATTATAAAAATTAATTGATATTAAATTTTATCCACTCAAATATAATAGTGTTGGTAGAATTTTTCATTGGAAGTACCCAAGGGGGTCCAAAATGCGTGTCTCATACATCCCAGAAGGAAAATAAACCCTTGCTGAAAAATATTTATTGGTGTTATTTTGTGTCACCCATTTAAATATGATCAATATTGTCCATGCAGCATGAAGAAAAGCACATTTTGAAAATATTTCCAATACTAGTCAGAAATTTTCCTGCCAAGAAATTGATTTTTGGTGTCCCAAGTAATTAAGTCAGTACACTAACAGTACTAACTAGAGACACCTGGGGAAAATGGACAGAACTATTCTAATGAGATGACTGCAGTGCATTGTGGGAATCCCACAAGTTCAAGGGAGGGAAACATTGAATTTCATATTGTGGTAGTTTTCCAGCATTGTTCAGGTTTGTATGGCAATTTTTAACAGAATTTATAATAGCAGTCAATACACTAACACTTCTAGAATGATGTAGGCCCAGCTTTGTCATGAAAACATGTTTGTGCCATGAATGTGAGTTATGGCCCTTTTCCACTACCCTTTTTCAGCTCGCTTCAGCTCACTTCAGCCCGACACGGCTCGCGTTTCGACTACCAAAAAACAGCACGACTCAGCTCGCTTCAGCCCTGCTTAGCCCCTAAAACTCGCACGGTTTTGGAGTGGGGCTGAAGCGAGCCAAACCGTGCCGAGTGAGGCTGGGGGCGTGAGCAGACACTCCCCTGTGCACTGATTGGTGAGGAGGAGTGTCCTCACACGCCCCACGAGCACGCTGGGATCTGTAAACACTGCAAACCCGGAAGAAGAATAATTACGAATTACGAGAATTTCTGAATCCTTATGCGCCTCGCCTCATCTATACGCTCTTGCCAGTATCTGTTCGCGTTGTCGGTGACAACAAGCCACAGCACCAAGACCAGCAACACTAACGACTCCATGTTTATTGTTTACTATTCGGGTTGTGAGACTACCGCTTAAAAGATCACTGATGTCACTGTTTGCGCTGCTTAACGACATCACCTGATGTCCACCCACTTTCGCTAACTCCACCCAATGTGTCCACCCACTTCCAGCCAGCACGGTTCAGTGCGGTTGTAGTCGAAATCCAACTCCAACAGCCCCGCTCAGCTCGACTCAGCCCAACTCAGCACGGCACGGCTCAGCCGCGTTTGTAGTGGAAAAGCGGCATTAGAAGACCTTTCAACTAGACTACAATGCACAGGCATCATATACACATCTGCACCCTGGTGACCAGATGATGAACTATTTGTCCATACACTAACAGTCCATACACTAACACCGGGGTCTGTTTGTGTACTGACTATTGTGTTAGTGTATTGACCAATTTGATAGGATGACAGTTTGATGTCTCTTGATCCCTTTTGTCAACCTAGTACATGTATCCTACCAGGATATCTTTAAAGGTTTTCTGATTAGGCCTAGTCAATTTCTGAGAGTGTCTGTGTACTGACTTAAAAATTTGAACACTGCACCCTTTTAATACATATATTTATTGTTCTATTGTGATAAATATACATTTTCAAATAGAATTATTTATAATAAGGCCCAGATTTGTAATTGGGGTCAATTACATTTTGATTTTGGTCAGAGATCATGGATTTATTAGGCATTTCAGAGACCTGTTTGTGTACTGACAGAGACAAGGGCAACCTTGGCCTTGAAATGACTTTGACCTTGAATTTTGCCATATAGAGCAATAAGAAGATACTTTGATAAAACTCCAAAATTGGCTACCAGAATTCTGCCTTATGAACTTATCAGTTTGCTCAAGGTCCATATCCCAATTTGCAACTATAGTGGAGAACCACCCTAGAATGTTTGCTTATTGTCCATTCTGCTTTAAACTTGCAATCACAGAATTATTTTTACATTTCAGCATGTATTTCTTCATATAAGTGTCACTTAGGCGGCACGGTGGTGTAGTGGTTAGCGCTGTCGCCTCACAGCAAGAAGGTCCGGGTTCGAGCCCCGTGGCTGGCGAGGGCCTTTCTGTGTGGAGTTTGCATGTTCTCCCCGTGTCCACGTGGGTTTCCTCCGGGTGCTCCGGTTTCCCCCACAGTCCAAAGACATGCAGGTTAGGTTAACTGGTGATTCTAAATTGACCGTAGGTGTGAATGTGAGTGTGAATGGTTGTCTGTGTCTATGTGTCAGCCCTGTGATGACCTGGCGACTTGTCCAGGGTGTACCCCGCCTTTCGCCCGTAGTCAGCTGGGATAGGCTCCAGCTTGCCTGCGACCCTGTAGAACAGGATAAAGCAGCTAGAGATAATGAGATGAGATGAGAAGTGTCACTTATCCATAAAAAATACAAAAAAGTACATAAAGTTTACATGCCGGTTATTCTTTTAATAAACAGTTTACCCACCGTGTTTCATTCGAAATTTCATTTAAATCAGTCTGTTTTGATCGAGGTTTACACACATCATTTCTTCTTAAGACATTAATAGCCTGGTTTATTAATAAAACATGAGGCAGAACGTAAATGTAGATATTTTTACCAATTATTGAACAGGAGCACAGAACAGCAGGCTTTTCAAAAGTTTCCCCAAGGACCTCCTTAATTCACTTGCATCGGAGAACATCACATCCAACTTCCACAGCTGGAGCATGTCTACACAGGTAGTACTGAGATTGTATTTCATTACAACCACAGCCAAGCTTGTAAAGTGGACGGATAATCTCTGATGCTTGAAATGTGCTTTATGCCATCAGAATTTCACCCGGAATGTCAAGCTCAAGCGCTTTTACAAAGTCCTGACCACAAACACAGACGGCAGGAAGGAGTTCATTTCTACCATGGAAGGTGAGAATGCTGATGGAATCTGGGAACAGATCAGTAGTCCTGACATGGGTGACCACCTTTTAAATGTATTCCCAGTTCAGAGCCAGTTTTCAAAATTTAATTGATCAGAAATTATGTGAAGATCAACCAGTTTGAATTGGTATAGCATTTTGGATATTTACAATATGGTTATTCAATACCCGCAGGCCAGAAGCATCCATTGAGTACACTTGTACTGGCCTTTTTATTGGTCCATACCAGCGAACTAAAGCAGGATTTACAATTTAGGATGTACAATTATTATTTATTTATTTATTTTTTGTTCGAAAGGCCTGAAGGGGGATTATGTCGTGGCGATGTCCATCTGTCTGTCCGTCCGTCCTGGGAAGGGTACTCGCCTTCTGAAATCAACTCCTCTCACTATTTTTGGAGGAATTTCACGAAACTTGACAGGATTCTTTGTTATATTTCGGTAACACACATATTGTAATTTCGTTAAATTCAGTCGCGTTTTACCAGAGTTACGGCCCTTGATTACCAAACTTGTACTTTGACAATTTCATGAGGGTGTGCTTGTCTACTGAAATGAACTCCTCTCTGAAATTCTTGGAGGAATTTCACGAAACTTAGCAAAAGGCTTTGTTATATGTTACTAATACGCATATTGCAATTTAGTTTGATTCGGTCAAATTTTTTTCAGAGTTAGGGCCCTTGATTACAAAACTTGTACTTTGACAATTTCATGGAAAAGTGTGCTCGTCTTCTGAAATAAACTCCTCTCACAATTTTTGAAGGAATTTTCCGAAACTTTGCAAAAGGCTTTTGCTAGATATCGGTAATGCGTATATTACAATTTCATTCAATTTGGTCACATTTCACCAGAGTTATGGCTCTTGATTACCAAACTTGTACTTCGACAGTTTCATTTGCTGTCGCAGGAAAAAAATCGCACAACATAAAATAAATTTTTAGTTGTGAGATGAGTTCAGTGATCTTAGAATACATAATGTGACATGCTCACAGGTGGCTCATTTAGGGCCTTTGCATCCAAAGACTGCTGTCAAAAATGTGTCGGAAATTCTTGATTAAAATCTGACCAAGTACTGCTTGGACGCTCATCTAAAAGCCAATAACAGGAAGGCAAAAGATTAGATGAAAACCACTGGATAGCTCCAAATACAATACTGACAATGGTGAAACATAAACAAACTGGAAGGGCACTCAGTAGAGTGTATACCTCTGCCAAGCCACATATTAGAATATCCTGGATCCACACACACATCCGGATTTGCATCAAAATCTAATCGGTTATTCCTTGGCCCATGGTTCACCTTTCCTCCAAATTTCATCAAAATCAGTTCATTACTTTTTGAGTTACATTGGGAACAAACAAATGGAGGCAAAAACAATCTCCTCCAGCAACGTTGGCTTGTTCACATGACCCCATTTTCCGCACAAGCCCGAATCACACTGATTGTTGACCTAAGCAGAACATCGCAATTTTCTTTAATTGCCAGTCCATTCTTGGAGAATCTCCATTATATAATCTGACGTGGAGAACGTGTTATAGAATTTGGCTTTATCAGGATCTCATACAGTGTGTCAGATTATTTTCTGTATTTCCATGATTATAATACATGATTTAATCAATTAAATTTAGTGTGATTTCATTAAGGGTCTTACTTCCTTCATAATGCATACATGTCTGCGCTTTGTTCACTTATAATATACACGTATCTGTTTCTGGGGTCATGATATTTTTGTCTTTGCTCATGTTTTTCTTTATCTTAGTCTTGGGTATTATCTATCTACAGTGTCTTGTCTACAGTGCATTCATCCCTCTTCTGGTTTGTCCTGTTTTGTCACATTACAAGCTGGAATTTAAATGGATTTGGGGGGGTTAGCACCATTTGATTTATACAACATGCCTACCACTTTAAAGGTGAAAATTGTTGTTTTATTGTGACACAAACAATAATTAAGATGAAAAAACAGAAATCTGGAGAGTGCATAGGTATTCGACCCCCAAAGTCAATACTTTGTAGAGCCATTTTTTGCTGGAATTACAGCTGCAAGTCTCTTGGGGTATGTCTCTATTAGCTTAGCACATCTAGCCACTGGGATTTTTGCCCATTCCTCAAGGCAAAACTGCTCCAACTCCTTCAAGTTAGATGGGTTGTGTTGGTGTACAGCAATCTTCAAGTTATGCCACAGATTCTCAATTGGATTGAGGTCTGGGCTTTGACGAGGCCATTCCAAGACATTTAATTTAATGTTTCCCTTTAAACCACTCCAGTGTAGCTTTAGCAGTATGTTTAGGGTCATTGTCCTGCTGGAACGTGAACCTTCGTCCCAGTCTCAAACCTCTGGCCGACTCAAACAGGTTTTCCTCCAGAATTGCCCTGTATTTAGTGTCATCCAGCTTTCCTTCAGTCCTGACCAGCTTTTCTGTCCCTGCAGATGAAAAACATCCCCACAGCATGATGCTGCCACCAACATGCTTCACTGTATGAATGATGTTCTCAAGGTGTTGGGTTTGCACCACACATGGCATTTCCCATGATGGCCAAAAAGATCAATTTGAGTCTCGTTTGACCAGAGAATCTTCTTCCATGTGTTTGGGGAGTCTGCCAAATGCTGTTGAGCAAACTCCAAATGTGTTTTCTCTGGCTTTTTTCTGGCCACACTTCCATAAAGCCCCACTCTGTGGCATGTACGGCTCAAAGTGGTCTGATGCATAGATACTCCCATCTCCGCTGTGGATCTTTGCAGCTCCTTCAGTGTTATCTTTGGTGTCTTTGTTGCATCTCTGATTAATGCCCTCCTTGCCCGGTCTGTGGGTTTTGGTGGGCGGCCTTCTCTTGTCAGGTTTGTAGTGGTATCATATTCTTTCCATTTTGCTATAATGGATTTAATGGTGCTCTGTGGGATATTCAAAGTTTGGTATATATTTTATAACCCAACCCTGATCTATACTTCTCCACAACTTTGTCTCTGACCTGTTTGGAGGCTCCTTGGTTTTCATGTTGCTTGCTTAGTAGTGTTGCAGAGTCAGGGTCCTTCCAGAACAGGTTGATTTATACAGACATCATGTGACAGATCATATGACACTTTGATTGCACATAAGTGGATCTTAATTAACTAATTATGTGACTTATGAAGTGAATTGGTTGGACCAGCTCTTATTTAGGGGTTTCATATGAAAGTGGGTGAATACCTATGCACACTCCAGATTTCTGTTTTTTTTTTTTCATCTTAATTATTGTTTGTGTCACAATAAAACAACAATTTGCACCTTTAAAGTTGTAGGCATGTTGTGTAAATCAAATGGTGCTAACCCTCCAAAAATCCATTTTAATTCCAGCTTGTAATGCGACAAAACAGGACAAACACCAAGGGGGATGAATACTTTTGCAAGACACTGTATCTATTGAGTGTGTCCTTGGACAAATAATAATCGAACCGTTTTAAACATGCTCAAACGGGTTGTATTAAGTAAATTATGGAAATGAATCACTTTTTCCTATTTGTCCCACCCAAGCAGTGTTAAAAAGATAACCGTGTGATTTTAATCAGATGCAACTCCTGTGCAGTCAGTAGTTATCTTGACTATTTAGTCTGTGCTGCCAAAATCTGAATCAGTATCATTTTCGTGTGTGTGTGTGTTTGTCTTTAGTCACATGATACAGTCAGCAGTTTTACAACCCACATCACATTATCATCCTAATATCCAAATATTGCACCTTAAGCAGAAATTGGTGGACATTGATAGACTGTATTGGTAGAATAATCAGTTAAATAGTGCAGGACCCAGAAGTACAGTTACTGAATAATAACATTTAAAATGTCAAGTTGACATTCAGAAACAATTGAGATCTCAGTTTTAGAGCTATTTTAAGCACTTTGCATTTACAAAATTACAACATTACAAAATTACCAGTCAAAAGTGTGGACACCTTCGAATTCAATTGTTTTTTGTTTTTTTCCCTTTATTTTTATTAATTAAGACACTTCTTGTCAAAGTAATGATGGATGTCGATTCTCTTTACTTAGTTGAGCATTTCTTGACATAATATGGATTACTACAGTTGTGGAATAGGGCTGTTTACTGTATTTTTTTAACACATTAAGAAGGCAAGAAATTGCACTAATTAACATTTGACGAGGCGTTCCAGGTGTCGACCTCATGAAGCTGGTTAAGATAATGCCAATAGTGTGGAGAGTGTCGTCAAGGTAAATGGTGTGTACTTTGTAGAATCTGAAATATGAAACGTTTTTTAAATACTTTTTTTTATTATTTCCTACATATATGGAAATATGTTCCATATGTTATTTCATAGTTGTGATGTCTTCAGTATTGTTCTACAATGTAGAAAATGGTCAAAATACAAATGCAAAAACCTATGAATGAGTGGAGGTGTCCAAACTTTTGAATTGTCCTGTGTATATACTGTATAATCTTATATAGTATCTAGTATACTAAGATGCTACTACCACGAGTTGGCCTAGTGGTTAGCATGTCCGCCTCTCGATTGGGAGATTGCAAGTTCTACTCACGGTCGGGTCATACCAAAGACCATCATAAAAAATTTACCTACTGCCATCTGGCAAGGCACGCTGCAATACAGATACGAATGGGGAGTCAAACTCTTGCGGTTAACAGAGGACTAGCCCCCCACTGTAACCCTAGCTATGCGAGAGGCCGAGGGCTACGGAAATGGGGATCGGTGCCACCCTATGTGGCATGGGAAGGGACTTTGATTTGATACTAAGATGCTACAAGGGCAAGTAGTTTGTGTGTATATATATATATATATATATATTTTTTTTTTTTTTTTTTTATTACGCGTCTTTGGTCCTTATTAGGCTTGGGAAGATTCACCGATGCACATCGGAAAATCGATACGACCTGTTAAGATGCAGTTGCATCGATTTGCAAACGTCGCATCGGAAAAAAACGCACATAAACTCGAGATGCATCGTATCTAAACTGTCTGCATCGATATAAACCGATTAATATCTTAATTTAATACATATAATGAATAAATTATAACATAACAGTTTAGAAAAGGGTCTGGTATTTCTGGGTTTCATCTCTCTATCTCTCTCCTACTCAAGTCTCGGCTCAAGTCTTGCGCGAATAGGCGGGTCCAACCTAGCTTTCGAATAGGATAGAGGCGGAAAGTCAGCCAGATAGCGGTTAACATGGAGGAAGACAAAACAGACATTGTTCATTTGGTGGTGGGTTTCAAGTCTAACGTATGGAAAGATTTCGGGTTCTACAAGCGAGGGGGAGAGCTGGACAAGACAACGGCCATATGTAAACTCTGCCGTTCCAGAGAGACCTGTAAGCACTTTATGTTGTACTTCCTGTGTTTCAAAATAAAAGGCACAGCTTTAATGCTTCAAGTGCCATAACTTGAACTACTCTGTATTCCATGGTGCACTTTTCTTCTGCATTGCATCGTATCGAATCGCATCGTATCGCACTGGACCGCATTGTATTAGAATTAAATCGTACTGTATCGCACCGTATCGCAGCATGCGGGAGAATCGTATCACATCTTAGCACTGGCAATTTCATTAATCTTGAATGTATCGAATCGTTGGCAGTGTATCGAGATGCGTATCGTATCGCTTTGATTATGAAGATTCCCATCCCTAGTCCTTATATTTGGTATCATCTTTGTTGTTTAACCTGCTCCCTGCACTGAACTAGTTATTTAATAGCTTGCTTTACAAAAGGGCTATACTGATTTATTGAGAAAGTAGAAAAGTGATGGATTCGGACATGTCGATTAAAGTACCACAAACCCAGCTTTTTTTTTTTTAAATTACTAGTGTACTATTATTTGACCTTTCTAAATGAGCACAAATGTTTGCATGATGCTGTCTGCTTGTATCTTTCACACATCAGTTTGTTGATTGATTGATTTTCAGAAGTAGCGGTTCCTACTTGGAGGGAATGGAAGGAAACGGATACCGTGTCCTTGCAATCGTTGTCCACGTTTCATTTTTAACCATGCTCCTTTTGTTTCAGCTTACCAATACCCATTCTATGCTGTCCAGTGGCACCCTGAGAAAAGCCCGTTCGAGTGGATAGACAAGCCAGGCATGGTCCACTCCATCTCAGCCATTACAGCCTCCTTCTACACGGCGAGCTTCTTCGTCTCTGAAGGTTTGTTGCATTTTGGACCATCTTGTATTTTAAAATTAATTTATTTTATCCAAAAGGACTTGCGCTCTCAGGATGAAAGGTAATAAGCTGCATGGTTCAGGGTCCTGTCGGTGTGATGGGACCCTCTAGGGCCTGTGTTGTACCTGTTGAGGATGACTGTACCTCAAGGACCATTGTTCTATCTTTGTCGGTACTTTTAATTCTACAGTGAACAAATGAGGCCCAAAGGCAGCTGAGCACTTTTCAGTACAGCAGAGAATCTCATTTCAGGGCCTAATTTGCTGTTTATTTGCATGTCAAGGGTGTGGGCGTTTTTGGTTTTGTTTTTTGTTTGTTTGGAGTGGCATGGTAAATGTTTTAAAATTGTGTTGATAAGAATCAGTTTCTATTCTTGCACTGTCACATCACAGCAAGAAGGTTCCAGGTTCAACCCTCGCAGCTGACAGGGGCCTTTCTGTGTGGAGTTTGCAGGTTCTTCCTGTGTTTCTGTGGCTTTCCTCCAGGTGCTCCGGTTTCCCCCACAGTCCAAAGACACGCGGTTGGGTTAATTGGCTACTCTAAATTGCTCATAGGTGTGAATGTGTGTGAATGATTGGGTGGGAACTGCTCTACATCCTTGACGTCCACCCTGCGTAGCTCTCCTGAGCTAGCTAGCAAATCTGCAGTAAATAGTCAACTATGGCTAGGGTTGCCACCCGTCCCATATAATACAGGACCCATATTTGAACATAAAATACTTTTTTCCCGTATTTTCAGACACCTTGTTTCATAGCCTATACTCGGTCTTCAGAGTGCTGAAAATAAATAACATACTATCAAGTAAAATCGAACCTACAAGTGAAATGAAGGTGTTTAATTTCAGTGGTGAGCTCCTGACCGACGAGCTCTGCGTGCTGTGTGAAATTGCACGTCACGCGAGGTCAGCGTCAGCGGTCGCCTTGTACAGTGAAACATAGCGGTAGCGCCTTAGTTCCCGTTTTAAAATGTCGTCTGCAAGTCCGCCCGTGAAACGTAAGAGGCTATCAAGTTATAGGGTTGAATGGGAGACAGAGTACCAGTGGGTCAACTCTGTCCCTGGCGATGAATACAAGGCAAACTGTACAGTTCGCCGTCAAGCTTTTCAGTCGTACATGGATGGGTGTGTGACCTTATGCTTGGTGTTTCAGCCTTGCGTATGTACGGCGTATCAGGATACGTGGCAATAAGAAAGGAATGTCAGAGCATCGCCAGCTTACGTAGCTAATACTCTAGGATGCATAACACGATCTCCTTGTACTCCTTGTACTTAAAAATCCATAGCACATATGTAGTAGCTTTGATACGTCACACATACGTCACGTGTATGCCGTAAAAACGAAAGCTACGCAGCAGTGACGCAGTGGGAACGTTGCTTGAACACCTATTACGCCGTGCAAATGCTTTAGTTGACGTGTCTGATGAAGGTGGCTCCGGGGCTGGCTGGGTGGATGCGGCTGATGTCTTCCCTTGCCCTTCTTGGGTCCCGACTTCTTCACTGGCATGATGCTTTCTTGACTGTGACGAATGACAACGAACGCAGTGTCAATGCCGCCGGTACGCAGCAGCAACGTCACAAGTAAGAACGAAACGCTACACCAACGAAACGGTTACGCCACGGCAACACGTCATACGCCACGCATACGCATCAGTACGCCATAACTTTACGTCTCTTGAACCCCATACAAACCCCAGATACGCCACAGTAACGCCACACATACGCCATGTTCGTCACAAGACTTTAATTTTGGACAAAATGTGCCTCATTTCTTGCCGTTTGATCCACATGCCGCTTCCGTGGCAAGATACGCAGCTAAAGAGCGGACTACACAGAGTGGAATCACCCGATACCTCACAGTTCCCCTGAAATGAACATGGTATGTTGTTTCATCAGTATCTTGCCAACTGTAGCCGATATTTTCACCTACGTTACCCAGTCTTATACATTATCCAACACAGGTGGCTTTACAATAATCAGCAAATCGATCGTGTCTTCATTCCATGCATTCTCGTAAGGTTAGGATAGTTATTTTAGAATTAATAAATATGATACAATATGTGAATATGACAATGTACAATTTAAAACATCTAAACCTTAGTCTACTCTGTATCCTCCATAACCATGATGCACATTAATTGTTTTTCTTCTCATCTCATCTCATTATCTCTAGCCGCTTTATCCCGTTCTACAGGGTCGCAGGCAAGCTGGAGCCTATCCCAGCTGACTACGGACAAAAGGCGGGGTACACCCTGGACAAGTCGCCAGATCATCACAGGGCTGACACATAGACAACCATTCACACCTACGGTCAATTTAGAGTCACCAGTTAGCCTAACCTGCATGTCTTTGGACTGTGGGGGGAAACTGGAGCACCCGGAGGAAACCCACACGGACAACATGCAAACTCCGCACAGAAAGGCCCTCACCGGCCACGGGGCTCGAACCCGGACCTTCTTGCTGCAAGGCAACAGCGCTAACCACTACACCACCGTGCCGCCCCTTAGCCCAGTCCATACATATTTTAACCTAATTAATGACTCCTCTTCAGATGACTGCTACAGAGTTGACGCATGTACTGTATACCACATTGTGAAGCAAAACCTGAGCTTTAACAGTGCCGATTGTGTACAGAAGCTGAACCAGAAAACCTTTCAAGACACAAAAATTGCCAAGAAAATTTCTTGTGGCGGGCGGCACGGTGGTGTAGTGGTTAGCGCTGTCGCCTCACAGCAAGAAGGTCCTGGGTTCGAGCCCCGGGGCCGGCGAGGGCCTTTCTGTGTGGAGTTTGTATGTTCTCCCCGTGTCCGCGTGGGTTTCCTCCGGGTGCTCCGGTTTCCCCCACAGTCCAAAGACATGCAGGTTAGGTTAACTGGTGACTCTAAATTGAGCGTAGGTGTGAATGTGAGTGTGATTGGTTGTCTGTGTCTATGTGTCAGCCCTGTGATGACCTGGCGACTTGTCCAGGGTGTACCCCGCCTTTCGCCCGTAGTCAGCTGGGATAGGCTCCAGTTTGCCTGCGACCCTGTAGAAGGATAAAGCGGCTAGAGATAATGAGATGAGATTTCTTGTGGCAGAACAAAATCAGAGGCATTAGTAAAATGTGTCCTTGCACCAAAGGCAGTGGAGGATGTGGTGAAAATTTTGACATCAAAAAGACCGCCAACTTTTTCAGGGGGCTTGGGGGCGTCTCTTATTTCTCCACACAAAAGGTGGCAACCCGGACTATGACTGACCTACGAGAAGTTGTTTCTATTCTATACTTGTATGAAGCAAGGACTTTTTTTTTTTTTTTAAACCCACTTAGTCTTTTTGCACTTGCCTATGGTGTTTTCTAACGAACAGTTGTTTCTGTTCCCGAAATATACATTTTTTTAAATGACTAATTTATACCACGACAATAAATATTTACTGAAGATGGATGGATGAATGAATGTAATCGTACGTGTGTGTCAATCAGCGCTGCACAAGAACCCAGTACACTCCCATGTTGATCTCTGTGTAGGAAAAAAAAAATGGTTTCAATGCAAAGCAGTTTAGCCTTTACCTTTTACTACAGAGCTTCTGGCTTGATAGTTACAGTGGTGCTTGAAAGTTTGCAAACCCTTTAGAATTTTCTATATTTCTGCATAAATATGGCGTGTAATAGTCAGCGAGGTCACAAAGGACCCCAGGGTAACTTCTAAGCAACTGAAGGCCTCTCTCACATTGGCTAATGTTAATGTTCATGAGTCCACCATCAGGAGAACACTGAACAACAATGGTGTGCATGGCAGGGTTGCAAGGAGAAAGCCGCTGCTCTCCAAAAAGAGCATTGCTGCTCATCTGCAGTTTGCTAAAGATCACATAGACAAGCCAGAAGGCTATTGGCAAAATGTTTTGTGGACGGATGAGACCAAAATATAACTTTTTGGTTGAAATGAGAAGCATTATGTTTGGAGAAAGGAAAACGCTGCATTCCAGCATAAGAACCTTATCCCATCTGTGAAACGTGGTGGAGGTATCATGGTTTGGGCCTGTTTTGCTGCATCTGGGCCAGGACAGCTTGCCATCATTGATGGAACAATGAATTCTGAATTATACCAGCGAATTCTAAAGGAAAATGTCAGGACATCTGTCCATGAACTGAATCTCAAGAGAAGGTGGATCATGCAGCAAGACAACGACCCTAAGCACACAAGTCGTTCTACCAAAGAATGGTTAA
This sequence comes from Neoarius graeffei, assembly GCF_027579695.1. Taxonomy (NCBI): domain Eukaryota; kingdom Metazoa; phylum Chordata; class Actinopteri; order Siluriformes; family Ariidae; genus Neoarius; species Neoarius graeffei. Next base: position 18,810,868 of record NC_083594.1, read on the forward strand.
AGAAGAATAAATGTTTTGGAATGAACAAGTCAAAGTCCTGACCTTAATCCAATCAAAATGTTGTGGAAGGACCTGAAGCGAGCAGTTCATGTGAGGAAACCCACCAACATCCCAGAGTTGAAGCTGTTCTGTATGGAGGAATGGGCTAAAATTCCTCCAAGCCGGTGTGCAGGACTGATCAACAGTTACCGCAAACGTTTAGTTCATGGGTGTCGCCACCATTGAATGTGAAGGGGACGTGTCCCCTTCACATTTCATAATTCTTCGTTTGGACCCCCCCACATTTAACATAAAATATTAGTTCACCCAGCGCCGTTTTTATTGCTTCGTGAAAGAATCCATTCCACTTTGATCGATAAGAGAATACACATACCACTGAAAATCCACTCCGGGTTTTCTGGGCATCACCTACAATGTCAGCCCCATTGCCACCTCACAATGTCTAGCTTTTGCTAAAACCTTATTCTTTTGTTATATGCCCTCAAAATGAACCCTAGGCCACGTTAAATTAATGTTCAACTAAACAATGAAATAAGCTTAGCCTAATGGGGTATTCTTGGTTGATGATGAATTGTTTGCAATATTTGCTCCTCCCCAGACACAATGGACATAAGGAAATTCTTTACAAAGAAGTGGAAAGTCAGTCAAAATTTCCCCACAGGACAGGTTTTTTTGTCCCAATGGAAATGTTAGTGCAGTTAGCTGGCTAGTCAGTGTTAGGAGATGTATCAGCTAGCTTAATGTTAGCTATCATTTAATTCAAACCCAGTAGGCCGACCTTATTGTAATGCCAAGAATGAGGTCAAGTCTGCTCTGATGATATTTACTGATTCCTTGTTGTGATTTGAAGAACTTGTTTTGTCTGGTCTTTGCCAGTTTTCTGGAAAGTAACATGGGAAATCAGTGTATGGGGAAGGAATAGTAGAAAGGAAAGCAATGGAGAGAGATGGATGTTATTCCAGGTGGATTGTGAAGGAAAGGGGGATAAAAGTTATGAAGTGGTAGAAATTGTGGTGGCACCAATATAAGAAGGAGTTATATCTATAAATCTATTTGTTATACTAATCTGTAAATGCTACTGTAGTACCACCATTGCATGCAGGTTGACAAAACTGCACTTGTTCATTGTGTGAAGTTCTCTTTTATGTGTCATTGCTTGACCCAGTGTAATTTTGTGTTATGAAGACTGCATGATGCCATGCCATTTTTGTTATGAGTATCACTAAATCGGAAAAAAGTAAAACGCACCCACTAAAGTCACTGTTGGTGGTGAACAAAATTGCACCTGTTCATTGTGTGAAGTTATTTTTTATGTGTCACCGTTGCTTGACGCAGTGTGATTTTGTGTTATGAAGTTTGCATGATGCCATGTCATGCCTGTTCATTGTGTGAAATTATGAATATTCTTATTTTTAAACATACAGTTGAGTGTCAGGCGGCACGGTGGTGCAGTGGTTAGCGCTGTCGCCTCACAGCAAGAAGGTCCTGGGTTCGAGCCCCGGGGCCGGCGAGGGCCTTTCTGTGTGGAGTTTGCATGTTCTCCCCGTGTCCGTGTGGGTTTCCTCCGGGTGCTCCGGTTTCCCCCCCCACAGTCCAAAGACATGCAGGTTAGGTTAACTGGTGACTCTAAATTGACCGTAGGTGTGACTGTGAGTGTGAATGGTTGTCTGTGTCTATGTGTCAGCCCTGTGATGACCTGGCGACTTGTCCAGGGTGTACCCCGCCTTTCGCCCGTAGTCAGCTGGGATAGGCTCCAGCTTGCCTGCGACCCTGTAGAAGGATAAAGCGGCTAGAGATAATGAGATGAGATGGGTTGAGTGTCACTATTGCTTGGCACAGTGGCATGTTGTGTTATATCTAAAACTAAATAAAGGAAACAAAATAAAAAGTTAAATGCACCCATAAAGTCATTGTTGGTGATGAATTGTGTCACATTCATCTCATTATCTTAGGCGTAGCGGTGGGTTTAAAAACAGGCTGATGAATATATGGACTAGTTGAATGAGGACTTATTGCTGAGTCTCTAAAATAGTCATTGAATTAAGTGACTTTTGTAGGTAAAATTAGGTGTTTAACAACCTGTTAAAATTACACCAGAATGCAGGAAATGGCATCTAATTCATTAAAAATGTTCTGGGGGAGGACCCCCAGACCCCCCACCAGTGTGTCCTCCCCACATTTAAAAATGCTTCTGACGCCCCTGGTTTAGTTCCAGTTATTGCTGCACAAGGGGGTCGCGCCAGATACTGAAAGCAAAGGTTCACATACTTCTGCCACTCACAGATATGTAATATTGGATCATTTTCCTCAATAAATTATCTCTAGCTGCTTTATCCTGTTCTACAGGGTTGCAGGCAAGCTGGAGCCTATCCCAGCTGACTACGGGCGAAAGGCGGGGTACACCCTGGACAAGTCGCCAGGTCATCACAGGGCTGACACATAGACACGGACAACCATTCACACTCACATTCACACCTACGGTCAATTTAGAGTCACCAGTTAACCTAACCTGCATGTCTTTGGACTGTGGGGGAAACCGGAGCACCCGGAGGAAACCCACGCGGACACGGGGAGAACATGCAAACTCCACACAGAAAGGCCCTCGTTGGCCGTTGGGCTCGAACCCGGACCTTCTTGCTGTGAGGCGACAGCGCTAACCACTACACCACCGTGCCACCCTCCAGTAAATAAATGACCAAGCATAATATTTTTGTCTCATTTGTTTAACCGGGTTCTCTTTATCTACTTTTAGGACTTGTGTGAAAATCTGATGCTGTTTTAGGTCATATTTATGCAGAAATGTAGAAAATTCTAAAGGGTTCACAAACTTTCAAGCACCACTGTAAGTTTTGCAAAAAGGATGTTTGCCTTTGTCCATCATTTGTTTGAAAATGTTTCTCCTCATTGCAGCTATGAAAAGCCAGCACCACTTTCCCACACCGAGCGACGAGGAGAAGGCTCTTATTTACAACTACGTTCCTGTTTTCAAAGGGTTGGACAGCATCTTCATTCAGAATTACTACTTTGATTAGACCTGTTCTTAGTACATGAAAATGTTAATGTCAAAGTCCAAGCTGATATTTGCTTTCTCTAATGTTTTATTGTCAGAGCAGTAGCATGTTCACTGTGGTCAATATTGAATTAGCATACTGTAGTTTAATTTGATCCTCTTTGATTGTGCCGTTTTATTGTGAATGAACAGAAACTTCTGATCTACAATGCTTAAATGTTTTTGCGATCTCGTGAACTTTTTTTGCTTCTTGCTAGTTTTAGTGATTTTTAGAGTAGGCGATTGTTGCACGTTTAAGTTAAACCTCATTGAATGTAGCAGTGCTGTCCGATGTGAGTAGCTCAGCGACAATGTATTAGTACTGTACTCCGGTTGTTCAACCTGTAGACCTTGTGATCAAGACAATCTTGCTTTCATTCTTGATTTGACAGCTATTCTTGTTTCATCATTTAGGCATATGGCCATTAACACTGTAATGATCCAGTGATTAAAATGCAATTAAAAATGCAATATGTTTCATTATTTGAGTATCCTAAAGTTTCATATAAAGCACACACACTTAAAGTTAGACTGCCTTTCAGATTTTTCAAGTGTAGGTCATAAAAGAATTTTCCCTGACACCAATAATTTTTTTTAGTGGACCGAAAGCTACTGAATTCAAATCACAGACTTCCAATTTTATTAGTATTTTTTAAAATAGAGAAATTAATTAATTTCAGGCCACGTGGCACTAAATTCTCCACTATTTTTTTTCCTGCTTCACCATGACCCAATTCAAGATACTACATCATGCATCACATGGTGGGCTTTCCCCATTCACGCAAGGCATTGTGGGATACAAATTTGAAACGAGAGAAAAATGGACGACGTGAGTGTGCGAATGAAACGTGAAAGACTGACTACAGTAACAGAAAGCAAGAAGAAAACCTTATGTTGCGAAGGAAAGGAAACGCAGAACCAAACTAATAAAGATCGACGGTCAGCGAGCACCTCGGTGTGATCAGCTGTTCGTTTAGCGACAGAATGATGTAACTGTCAGTGCACGGTCAAAGGTAAGCCTGTAGATGGCAGTAATGCAGCACTGGATGCCGCATGATGGAAAACCCAACAGAAGGTAAATCTGCGCACGCGGACTTTCTCTGTCTGCTTGACTGCGCGAAGCGAGCGATTTCATGCACATTATCTGCTAGGGAATCCCTTCAAATTAAATAACTTCCCAGCCACAGAATGGTCTGGGGTTTTTTTTGGTTTTTTTGTTTTTTAGATATTGCAGAAATAAACATATATCACAATGACAATTTCAGAGGGAACTAAATTTCACCGATTTTATGAAATCGAAAGGCTGTCTACTTTTAATATTTTTGAATGACCTTGAGTTCAGTCATAAAATTCTGTTTCACATGTTACATTACATTAGTGGCATTTAGCAGATGCTCTTATTCAGATCAATGTACAACATACCCGGATCAGCCTGGGGAGCACTTGGGGGTTAGGTGCCTTGCTCAAGGGCATTTCAGCCATTCCTGCTGGTCTAGGGAATCAAACCAGCAATCTTTTGGTCCCAAAGCTGCTTCTCTAACCTTTAGGCCATGGTTTCATGTTCATGTGTTCAAATTCCCAGGAAAAATACACTGTAAGGCAAAAGTTTAGAACCTTTGTATGACCATATTTAATAAAGAATGTTTACTTGTTAGCAAATCCTGTTCGCAATCTTGTAAAAATAAACTAACCAGCCACTTTATTAACCACACCACACTGGGTAAGACCTCATTTTACCATCAGAACAGTCATGCAGTAGTCTTTCACAGCATGGATTCCACATTGTTTTGGAGAAATTCCTTTGAGATTCTGGTCCATGCTCCATGATGGAGTAAAGTATGGCTGTAGAGGGATGAACATGGTTACCAACAATACTCTAGATAGGCTGTGGCCTTCAAATGATGCTTAACAGATAATAAGGAGGGAGTGGTATAGTGGTTAGCGCTGTCGCCTCACAGCAAGAAGGTCCTGGGTTCGAGCCCCGGGGCCGGTGAGGGCCTTTCTGTGTGGAGTTTGCATGTTCTCCCCGTGTCCACGTGGGTTTCCTCCAGGTGCTCCGGTTTCCCCCACAGTCCAAAGACATGCAGGTTAGGTTAACTGGTGACTCTAAATTGACCGTAGGTGTAAATGGTTGTCTGTGCCTATGTGTCAGCCCTGTGATGACCTGGCAACTTGTCCAGGGTGTACCCCGCCTTTCACCTGTAGTCAGCTGGGATAGGCTCCAGCTTGCCTGTGACCCTGTAGAAGGATAAAGCAGCTAGAGATAATGAGATGAGATAATAAGGAGACCAATGTGTACCAACAACCCAGTCCTCACACCATTACACCACCAACAGCAGCCTGAACTGCTGGCAAAAGCAAGTTGGGTCCATGGATTCATGCTGTTGATGCCCAATGTTCTTATTTAGTGTATCTAGATGATGAGTTTGAGCAAATCGCCAAATCTTGCATCCAGCAACTTTAAATGGATAAATATTTTGCTCGACAAGTTTCTGAAACCCCTGTATTAGAAATGCTGCACTGTACAATAATATAAATGTAAAACCTAAAATGTAAAAACATTTGATAACCATATGGTTCTAAAATTTTAAATAATTCATGTATATGAAATCATCAATGTGGAATAAAATGCAGATACGTTCATCAACAACTTTCTACTGGAATACCAGCTACAGTCAACGACAGACAGAGGTGGTGTGTAACCACCATTTGAAATCTGCAGTACAGTGCATCTCCTTTGCATAGAGTGAATAAGGTTATTGATTGAGGCTTGTGGAATGTTGTCTCTTTCCTCCACAAGAGCTGTGCAGAGTTGATGGATATTCCTAGGGACAGGAACATGCTGACGTACCTGACGGTCCAGAATATCCCACAGATGCTCAACAGGGGACATATCTGGTGAACAGGAAGGCCACTGAAGAAGACAACGTAATGACATGAGGTCAACCATTGTCATGCTGAAAAGTGATTTGTTGACAGATGAATGGCACAACAATGGGACGCAAAACTCTGTGCAGAGATTCTCTGGTTGTTCAAACCATACACTTCATCAGCTGTATGAGTAGCTGGTCTTAAGCAGTCACACAGATGCAGGAGATGAAGGTTCTGATCCTGAGCCAGTGTTGTGACGTCCTCTGCGGGTATGTGCTCAATTGGCTGTGGTGCCAAACTGCTGCAACTGACTTCTAAGGTGGCTTATTGTCTCATCTCATCTCATCTCATCTCATTATCTCTAGCTGCTTTATCCTGTTCTACAGGGCCACAGGCAAGCTGGAGCCTATCCCAGTTGACTACAGGCGAAAGGCAGGGTACACCCTGGACAAGTCGCCAGGTCATCACAGGGCTGACACACAGACACAGACAACCATTCACACTCACACCTACGGTCAATTTAGAGTCACCAGTTAACCTAACCTGCATGTCTTTGGACTGTGGGGGAAACCGGAGCACCCGGAGGAAACCCACGCGGACACGGGGAGAACATGCAAACTCCGCACAGAAAGGCCCTCGCTGGCCACGGGGCTCGAACCCTGGACCTTCTTGCTGTGAGGTGACAGCGCTAACCACTACACCACCGTGCCGCCTGGCTTATTGTTGAAAAATAATATTACATTACTGGCATTTGGCAGCACGGTGGTGTAGTGGTTAGCGCTGTCGCCTCACAGCAAGAAGGTCTGGGTTCGAGCCCCGTGGCCGACGAGGGCCTTTCTGTGTGGAGTTTGCATGTTCTCCCCATGTCCGCGTGGGTTTCCTCCGGGTGCTCCGGTTTCTCCCACAGTCCAAAGACATGCAGGTTAGGTTAACTGGTGGCTCTAAATTGACTGTAGGTATGAATGTGAGTGTGAATGGTTGTCTGTGTCTATGTGTCAGCCCTGTGATGACCTGGCGACTTGTCCAGGGTGTACCCCGCCTTTCGCCCGTAGTCAGCTGGGATAGGCTCCAGCTTGCCTGTGACCCTGTAGAACAGGATAAAGCGGCTAGAGATAATGAGATGAGATTACTGGCATTTAGCAGATGCTATTATCCAGAGTGACGTACAACATACCCAGAGCAGCCTGGGGAGCAGTAGGGGGGGGGTTAGGTGCCTTGCTCAAGGGCACGTCAACCATTCCTGCTGGTCCACAGAATTGAAGCGGCAACCTTTTGGTCCCAAAGCTGCTTCTCTAACCATTAGACTATGGTTTCCCCTAAAAAATTAACCCATCTGAAGCAGTGAACACACAAATGTACCTAGAGCAGTTCTGCTACAGTGCCCAGGGAGCAGTTGGGGGTTAGGTGCCTTGCTCAAGGGCACTTCATCCATGATACAGATGGAGGGGAAAGTGCTGTTCATTCACTCCTCTCACATTTTTCCTGCCACTCCCAGGAATCAAACCAGCAACATTTGGACCTAAGGTTGCATCTCAAACCTTCAACCTGCCAGTTGTCCTCTCCCTGTCGACACATGTCATCTGTGGCATTGTGATGTGTGACAAATCTGGAGGATTTGGGGTGGCCTTTTATTGTCCCCAACATTAAGGTGCGTCTTTGTATTGATGATACTTCTCAGGCTCAGGCAGTGTTTCAGCTGGCCACACCTATTTGTTGGGTGGATGATCTTTTATCTATAATCCAATTTTTAAAAATCCCCCTTTTTAAGGTCCTGCGTTTATAATTTTGTTCAGTGTGTCTACATCTAATTGGGAAAAGTCCTATCTGTATCTGTAGGCACTTGTAGCACACAACACACACCATCCATTTTAATTGGAACACTTGTACATCTGCACATTCATGCAGTTATCTAATCAGCAGCGCAATGCATAAAATCATGCAGATGACTTGCGCAATAAATTTACTTAAAGTGAAGAAGAGTTGCGCGACGTCAACCTCCCTCTCTCGTCCGAAGCCATCTATTTCCAGGGGCAAGACTAGGTCAAGATGACTGGAAGATGGAAATGGATGCAGTGGATGACCAAGATGTCCTTCTGTGCCTCATCTTGCTCTCTGCACTCCACAGTGCATTGCTGTAAACGCCTTCCTCTACGTTGAACCATGAAGGTTTAATCCGCAGAGTCTGCCGGATCCAGTCTTTACATGCAGGGTAGGCAAGCCGTAGCTCACCGAAGGCTTCAGGCACTTCAGCTACCGTACCCTCACCTGGTTTTGCCGGCCTGTCGAAGCTGCTGCCCGGGGTGTGGCCACTGTTGCATGCAAGCAGCTACGAGAAGCCACAAGTGAGAGTTCAGTGTCAGGTGGGGACCACCGTGAGCAAACTACTCTGAAGAGCACGATATGTTTCCCCCAACGGAGGTTCTACCCCTCCCTGGCACCCCAAACACCCCAAATCATGCAGATCAAGAACATCAGTTAAATATCAGAATAGGGGGAAGGGGGATGTGATCTCAGTGACTTTAACCATAGCATGGTTGTGGGTGCCAGAAGGGCTGGTTTAAGTTCAGAAAATGATGATCTACTGGGATTTTATCTCACACACACACACACACACACACACACACCAGTCTCTAGAGTTTACACAGAATGGTGCAAAAATAAACAAACCCTCCAATGAGCAGAGAGTCTGCCGGCTGAAACTAGGATTAGGGTATAAGTATTATAAGTCTATGAACTCAAATAAACACTCTTTACAACCATTTTGAGCAGAAAAGCATCTCGGAATGCGCAACACATCAAACCTTGAGGTGGATGGGCTCCAACAGCAGACCACATCAGGTTCTAGTTCTGTTAGTCATGAACAAAAATCTGAGGCTGTCATGGACACAGGCTCACCCAAACTAGTCAGTTGAAGATTTAAATAAATAAATCACACAATCTTTTTCCAGTCTTCAACTGCAGTTTCTGTGAGCCTGATTAGCTGAAATGCTTGTCTGTTCACCACAGTGAACACAGTGGTGTAAGTGGTTAGCACGGTCGCCTCACGGCAAGAAGGCCCTGGGTTCGAACCCAGCGGCCGGCGAGGGCCTTTCTGTGTCTGCATGGGTTTCCTTTGGGTGCTCTGGTTTTGTCCAAAGACATGCAATTAGGTTGATGTGGCTTGGCCCTTGAGCAAGGTACCTGACCCCTGACTACTCCTTGGGTGCTCTGGTGTGGCTGCCCACTGCTCTGGGTGTGTGCGCGTGTTCACTGCTTCAGATGAGTTAGATGCAGAGGATGAATTTCAGTGTGCATGTGACAAAGGTTTCTTCTTCTTCCTGGCAGCTCCTGGCCATTTTCCTCTGATGTCTCTTATCAACAAGGCATTTCCATCCACAGAATGGTCACTCACTCTTGTTTTTTTTTCTTCGCACCATTCTGTGTAAACTCTAGAGACTATTGTGAGTGAAAACCCCAGGAAATCAGCAGTTTCTGAAATACTCAAACCATCTCATCTGGAAACAACATCCATGCCACAGTGAAAGACACAAACATCACAATTTTTTTTTTCATTCTTAAGTTTGATGTGAACATGAACTGAAGCTCTTGACCTGTATCTGCATGTTTTGTTTTGTTTTTTTTGCATTGCATTGCTGCCACATGACTGGCTGGCACGAATGTGCAGTTGTCCAGGTTTTCTTAATAAAATGGATAGCGATTGTATATTTTCCCCATAGTTAATACTAACCCTGTCTAATACTGTATGAACTGTCTCATAATATGAACTTGTCAGACAAATCAAGGCTTACAGTAAGCGACAGTAATTAGGCTCATTTAGAGTCCCATTACCATCTAAGTCTTTATATACAAAGATGAAACTAGAAGACACAGTGCTGTAATGTTGGCAAAGGGAAGTAACTGAAATGTGAATTTTATATACATACACACATATGGCAGCATGGTGGCGTAGTGATTAGCACTGTTGCCTCACAGCAAAAAGGTTCTGGGTTCGAGCCCAGTGGCCGGCGAGGGCTTTTCTGTGTGGAGTTTGCATGTTCTCCCAGTGTCTGTGTGGGTTTCCTCCAGGTGCTCCAGTTTCCCCAACAGTCCAAAGACATGCAGGTTAGGTTAACTGGTGGCTCTAAATTGACCATAGGTGTGAATGGTTAGTCATCTTTATGCGTCAGCCCTGTGATGATCTGGTGACTTGTTCAGGGTGTACACCACCTCTCGCCCATAGTCAGCTGGGATAGGCTCCAGCTTGCCTGCGACCCTGCACAGGATAAGCAGTTACGGATAATGGATGGAGATATGTATGTATGTATGTTCAGATATATTTTCTAAAGATTTTCTCTCATTTTCACCATAAAAGTAAGCTTGCTTTATTTGTTTGTCAAAGTGTGGCAATTCTGGCTCTGATTGCAGGCTACTTTACCACACACAATTTGTCAGCTTTTCTCAACTTACTGTACCAGTTGCACCAGTATGGAAGGTGTACCTGATATTTTGGCCAAAAGGTGGCTCCATTGTAAAATCAGTAATCCAAACTATTGATTGCATTTCCTGCTTCCCCCCCACACACACACAACAGTCACCATTTTTCAACACCACCTTCGATTCTCTGAACATTTATTGTCTTGCATTTCAAAATGATCAAACCTAAATTTACATTAAATAACACAACGAGATTGGAGTTTGTCCATACAAACGTTCCATACAAAGCGATTAAGAGGATTTCCATACAAAGCATTCGAGATAAACATCAAAATGAAAAAAGTGCAGTGCAAACAAAGCTGTACAGTTACTGTAAAGTACAAAAAACCCAAAAAAACCAAAAACAAAACTATGCTTACTCTATGATAATCAAGCTCAGCCTGTTGTATTTGATCAAGTTGATGTGATCAGTCAGCTTTTTTACAATGCAGGTAATAGCATACAGAAAACAGATATAATGAACTATCCAAGACATCTAGCTTTGCAATAACCACGGTTTGGTTGGATCGGTTTAATACTGCCAACTTCTGATATGTGCTTCGGGTATATTACTATAACTGCATCATGCACATTAAATCAGTACATTACATACAAACTGTCAATTGTCATATAGAGTAGGTGGTTTAGTACAAATAAAACAGTAACAATTATTATAGTGTTACATCACACTGTACTGTAGTACCTCATAATAAAGATTAGTTACAGTTAACTTAATATAGAAGCACTAATTACAACATGAAGTTTCACACCTTGTGTAGTCATATGTACAACTAAATAAAATGATTTCAGAAAAGAAATATGGTCTTCAATGCCATAACTGTTTCAGTAGCTATTAGTCAGATTTGTAAGAATTTCTACAATACTCCAAGTTAAGAATATTTGCTTGTACTAATTTCTCATATAGCTCAATAGGTACTGGGAGTCGGTCACCTAAAATCTTATCCGAATGTATCTGCTCCAAATAATCATACCCATTTCTTCAGAAGAAAATCACGCAGAATTGTTGGATTGGTCAGTTTGGACTACAGTATGATTTACTGTCAGGAGTGTCTGGTATGAATGAGCGAGCAGAGCGAAGCCTTGCCTCTCTTTCAAGGATCTAATGTTATTTTTTGGAATTCACGTCAGCTTATTTGCTGTACGCAAAATGTCTCAAGGCAGACGATTTGGACTTGAATGCGATGAAGAAGCAAGCCTGGGGCTGATTACAGTCTAGCCCAGACTGTAGATTCATGTTGCCCATCAGCAACAGTTGTGTCAGATGATTACACGGAGTAAAAACACTGGCTGGATCTGATCTCCATCTGGGCTGATATTTTTTGAACCTTCACTTCACTGAGATGAGACCTTGTGAATGTAATTTCTTTCATTCTTTATTTCATAATTACTCTCTTCTAATTTGGCCTCGTTTTCTATCAAATTTGCTTCACAAATGAAAGGGTTACTGTCCTGAAAACATTAAAATCGAGTTATCCAATGAGGTTTTTTTTGTTTGTTTGTTGTCTCTATGCTGAGAAGAATTTAGAGCCGGCTCACTTATTGGTTAGGACTTCATTGCCGGGACAGAAGGCCATGGCAGTGTATGTTTATGTAGGAAGTGACAGATGAATTAACCAATCAGATTTTAGTTTATAGTGAGAGGGACCAACAATTTATCGCCCTAGGCCTTCTCAAAGGCCAATGTGAGCTTAACCGTGAGTCGGCACCGTCAGTGCAGCAGTGAAGTCACCTTCCAGCCCGTGTGGCATTCATCGGTAGTGTTAACGAATGCTAATAAAGCAGTCAAGCCAGTGCTAGAGCTTGAGAGCAAGGAGTACAGGCTAACGACAGAGAAACTAAGATTTCTGTCTCCAGACACTTCTTCCATGCACACTCGCCAGAGTATTTTTCACTCAGACTTAAGTATTCATTTCCCTGTGTAATTTACTTAGTTACAGTGCCTTGAAAAAGTATTCATACACCTTGAACTTTTTCACATTTTTCCACCTTACAACCACGAACTTAAAAGTTTTTTTACTGAGATTTTATGTGATAGACCAACACAGAGTAGCACATAATTGTGAAGTGAAACGAAAATGATAAATGGTCTTCAAAACTTTAAACAAATAAAAATCTGAAAAATGTGGTGTACATTAGTATTCAGCCCCCTGTACTCTGATACCTCTAAATACAATCCAGTGCAATCAATTGCCTTCAGAAGTCATCTAATTAGTTAATAGAGTCCTACTGTGTGTAATTTACTCTCAGCATAAATACACTTGTTCTGTGAAGGCCTCAGTGGTTTGTTAGAGAACACTGAAGAACAAACAGCATCATGAAGACCAAAGAACTCACCAGATAGGTCAGGGATAAAGTTCTGGAGAAGCTTAAAGCAGGGTTAGGTTATAAAAAAAATATCCCAAGCTCTGAACATCTCAAGAAGCACTGTTCAATCCATCATTCAAAAATGGAAAAAGTATGGCACAACTGCAAACCTACCAAGACATGGCCGTCCACCTAAACTGACAGAGCGAGCAAGGAGAGCACTGGTCAGAGAAGCAGCCAAGAGGCCCATGATCACTCTGGAGGAGCTGCAGAAATCCACAGCTCAGGTGGGAGAATCTGTGCACAGGACAACTATAAGTTGTACACAAAACAAATCTGGCCTTTTTGGAAGAGTGGCAAGAAGAAAGCCATTGTTGAAAGACAGGAATAAGAAGTCCCGTTTGCAGTTTGCCAAAAGCCATGTGGGGGGGGGGGACAGCAAACATGTGGAATAAGGTGCTTTGGTCAGATGAGACCAAAGTTGAACTTTTTGGCCTAAATGCAAAGCGCTATGTGTGGCGGAAAACTAACACTGCTCATCACCCTGCACACACCATCCCCACTGTGAAACATGGTGGTGGCAGCATCATGCTATGGGGATGCTTTTCTTCAGCAGGGACAGGGAAGCTGGTCAGAGTTGATGGGAAGATGGATGGAGCTAAACACAGGGCAATCCTGGAAGAAAACCTGTTGGAGGCTGCAAAAGACTTGAGACTGGGAAGGAGATTCACCTTCCAGCAAGACAGTGACCCTAAACATACAGCCAGAGCTACAATGGAATGGTTTAGATCAAAGAATATTCATGTGTTAGAATGGCCCAGTCAAACTCCAGACCTAAATCCCATTGAGCATCTGTGGCAAGACTTGAAAATTGCTGTTCACAGACACTCTCCATCCAATCTGGCTGAGCTTGAGCTATTTTGCAAAGAAGAATGGGCAAAATTTTCAGTGTCTCGATGTGCAAAGCTGGTAGAGACATACCACAAAAGACTTGCAGCTGTAATTGTAGCAAAAGGTGGCTCTACAAAGTATTGACGCAGGGGGGCTGAATACTAATGCACACCACATTTTTCAGATTTTTATTTGTTTAAAATTTTGAAGACCATTTATCATTTTCGTTTCACTTCACAATTATGTGCTACTCTGTGTTGGTCTATCACATAAAATCTCAATAAAAAACTTTTAAGTTCATGGTTGTAAGGTAGAAAAAATGTTGAAAAAGTTCAAGGGGTATGAATACTTTTTCAAGGCACTGTACTTTTAAAATCGACAACTACACACAACGGAGCGACCTGGCAGCCTGCCGCTAATCCCTTGCAAAATCCTTTGTCCTGTTGCTTTTTTGGTATGTCTGGCTAAGTTTTGGCTGAGCTCAAGTCCTAGCTCTAAGAGTAACGGTTTGCCATTGCTGTAATCTACTAAAAAAATGTCACCATGTAGCTACAGACTATACCATTATGTAGGCAGCCATCTTGGCCACCTGGAACCTGTTACCTGAATTTGCCATCATTCTTCCACCTTGAACCCACTTCTAAATATCTGAAGGCCAAACTGTTATAAAGATGATTGTTTATTTCTCCTTTGAGCATTTTTTTTTCACTCCTGACTATCCTTGCTTTTACAATTTGTTTATTCGAAAACAAGATTTCATGACTTAATGTCATTTGAAGCAAGTACATCAAGATTTGGGTGGAAAAACGTTTGGTCGAACTTATTCCTGGAGATTATTCCCTGATGGTCTTGTTGATTTGAAAAATCTACATTCCAACAATGAGCCAAGCCTTTATTCATCATTTTACTTTATCATTTTATTTAGTTGTCACTATGGCTTTACAACACACTATGGTAAAGATAGATAGCTGCATGTTGTAATGAATATTTCCATAAATCAGGACATTGTAACTGATCTTTATTTGGCATTGTTTGTTATGTGGCGATAAGAGCTTTGTGAAATATTGTGTGACTAATATACCAGTTTAATATCAGATACGCTAAAGTAACTGTACTGTAAACCACAGGGAACTGATGTATTTTGGCTTAGAATACTAAATGGAGTGTGTACATAGAGAAATGGCCTTTGTGTAAACTCCGTCATTCATTGATGGTAGATTCCAGAGTTGTTGGTGTTTTTATCCCCCCAACCTAATATCTACCACAGAAGAGAAATTCAACACTTTTCCCCTTGTGTACGCAAAGGCAGTTGTTAGAGCCCATCTATAACTGTTGGTGCGATATTCTACCTATGTCTATGTGGATTTGTTCTGTGTATTCAAGTTTCCTCTGACCTAAATACACACCCAGAAGTGGTAGGCTTTTCTAAAATCACATGAGTTTCTAGTAAACTGTTTTACTTTTATGTTCATAGTACAAGGAAAAGTGTCAATTTTCATCTGTGGTAATTAAACACGCACGCACACACACACACACACGAGATGTAGTGGATTGAGATTAGGTTAGGTTGAATAGTAACAAATGCACAAATCACAGGCTTCCATTCCTTATTCTTAAACATGTTCTGTTTGCGCTACCTTCAATTCAGCCTTAAAATTAAAAACGAATTAAACAATGAGGTTTAACTGCTTGCTTCAAATGTCAAAATGTGTGATTTTTACACTAAATATGGGTGAGACCTTTCTATGGAGGGGTGCACTGATGAGAACCTTGACTATGACACTGAAAACAAAGAACATTGAAAAACATCTCATTTGTAGACAGGCCATTCCGACAAGCGATTAAAGAGCAAGGCCAGTTGGCTGCAACTTCACCATGGTAAAACACACTGCGCTAATGTACTGCTTCAAAAGGTGCACTAGATGCATCCATACAAAAGGAAAACAGGATATGCGTGTACTGTAATAGCCAGTTCAAATACATTATTATGCATTAAAGTCCTACGAAATACTGCTATCTGGTTGACTTCTGACAGCTTATTAAAGACAAAATTTGGCAAGTTTTCAATACGTGTTTCTTCACAGCTAAGGATAATTAGTAGCTTTGCACCCAGAATGAAATGTTCCTCAATTAGCACGGCGAAAAATTTGACCGATGCCTCTCTGCGTTTGAATCAACCCCACGTCACGTTGATTGAACATGAACGCGCTGTCCCTGGTGCAGATAAATAAAAGACCGTACAAGCCAAGGACAATCAATCAATTTAAATATTCAGCAGGTAGTTGGAAAAAAACAAGCTCTGGTATTCTGTGACCTTATTTTCTAACAAAATTTTTTCTTGCCCTTTGTTCTCCTCCTTATTAGAGGTGGGTGTCCTCCTCTTGATTGTCTTCCTCCTCTTTGCCTGACTTGTTTGGCATGCCTTGCCAAGCTCCAGAGCCTGCTGGCACGCCATTGGTGCTGTGCTTCTTCTCCTGTGGCTCCGGTTGGCCATCGCTTGTCACGTCCAGCGTGGGGTTGTCATGACAGCCGTTCTCCACAAAATGGAGCTCTTCGCCGCGTGACTTGTGACAAAACAGAAAAAAAAAAATGAACAGTTCACAGCCAACTCTTTCATAAATAAGAGACATGCAAAGTTCTACATCTGTATACGTTCGCCATGTCCATGGAAGAAGATGCCTCTATGCCTGATAGTCACAATAAAGAAGGCATGGCATCTGTTAGTACCAGTAAAGGAAGTATGGCCTATGTCCATATCTGTCTCAGTGAAAGGGGCATGGCCTTTGTGCCGGACAATCTCAACAAAGGCGGCATGGCCTTTGTGCTTGGCAGTACCAGCCTATGTGACCGTCATTGCCAAGAAAGAAGCTGTAGCGTCTGAGCCTGTAAGTCCCTGTTAGAAGGCATGTGCTGTGTCCGAAACTCATTCACTACTCACTATATAAGGAATTACTATAAAAGAGGACTATGTAGTGAGCTCATTGGTAAAATGAAAAAACACTTTCGGATACTACTCCATCGCACCGTTATTTACATCATTACTGTTGCACAATTAAAACATGCCAGATCAGTCGGCTGGTGGGTTATTAAAAGAATAAATAGATATTATACTGAGCGTATTTCCTGAATGAATTAAAAAACAAAACAAAAAACAGTTTGTGTCTGCTGCATCTTTCAGTTCTTTTAAATCAAGGCTGAATACTTTCTTCTGCCTTTTATTAAATCAACTTTGAGGCTTTTGATTAATTCCTCACTCTGCACTGTAATTTTTATTCTTGTATTTTATGTCTTATTCCATTTTAGATTATTTTCTATTATCTTCCTATTTTTAATTGTACAGTACTTGAATGTCCGTCCATTCACCCTCAACACACTTTTTTTTTTTTTTTTTCAGCATGACCACAATGCATGATATTGTTTGGTTAGTGACCATCGGTTGTACACTACTTTTCACAGTGCATTGTGGGATACTTTGAGTGCACTATATAGGGTGTAATAATTCTCACTATACATTCAGACAGCACTACAAAATGGCGAACTCACTATACAGTCCACTATACAGTGGTGCTTGAAAGTTTGTGAACCCTTCAGAATTTTCTATATTTCTGCATAAATATGACCTAAAACATCATCAGATTTTCACACAAGTCCTAAAAGTAGATAAAGAGAACCCAGTTAAACAAATGAGACAAACATTTTATACTTGGTCATTTATTTATTGAGGAAAATGAGCCAATATTACATATCTGTGAGTGGCAAAAGTATGTGAACCTCTAGGATTAGCAGTTAATTTGAAGGTGAAATTAGAGTCAGGTGTTTTCAACCAATGGGATGACAATCAGGTGTGAGTGGGCACCCTGTTTTATTTAAAGAACAGGGATCCATCAAAGTCTGATCTTCACAACACATGTTTGTGGAAGTGTATCATGGCATGAACAAAGGAGATTTCTGAGGACCTCAGAAAAAGCGTTGTTGATGCTCATCAGGCTGGAAAAGGTTACAATGGAAAAATGTTTTATGGACGGATGAGACCAAAATAGAACTTTTTGGTTTAAGTGAGAAGCGTTATGTTTGGAGAAAGGAAAACACTGCATTCCAGCATAAGAACCTTATCCCATCTGTGAAACATGGTGGTGGTAGTATCATGGTTTGGGGCTGTTTTGCTGCATCTGGGCCAGGACGGCTTCCCATGTCAGGACATCTGTCCATGAACTGAATCTCAAGAGAAGGTGGGTCATGCAGCAAGACAATGACCATAAGCACACAAGTCGTTCTACCAAAGAATAAAGTTAATGTTTTGGAATGGCCAAGTCAAAGTCCTGACCTTAATCCAATCGAAATGTTGTAGAAGGATCTGAAGTGAGCAGTTCATGTGAGGAAACCCACCAACATCCCAGAGTTGAAGCTGTTCTGTATGGAGGAATGGGCTAAAATTCCTCAAAGCCGGTGTTCAGGACTGATCAACAGTTACCGGAAACATTTAGTTGCTGTTATTGCTGCACAAGGGGGTCACACCAGATACTGAAAGCAAAGGTTCACATACTTTTGCCACTCACAGATATGTAATATTGGATCATTTTCCTCAATAAATAAATGACCAAGTATAATATTTTTGTCTCATTTGTTTAACTGGGTTCTCTTTTTCTACTTTTAGGACTTGTGTGAAAATCTGATGATGTTTTAGGTCATATTTATGCAGAAATATAGGAAATTCTAAAGGGTTCACAAACTTTCAAGCACCACTGTATAGTGAGTAGTGAGTGATTTCAGACACAGGGTTGGCCTCTGTGCCTGTTAGTACCATTAAAAGAGACATAGCTGACATGCTTATTAGGTCAAATGAAAAAGGTGTGGCCTCTGTGCCGGTCAGTTTTAGGAAAGGAGGTGTGGCTTATGTGCATATCTGTCACAGTCAAAGGGGCATGGGCTCTGTGCCGGTTTGTCCAAGTGAAGACAGTGTGACCTCTGTGCTTGTTAGTACTAATGAAGGAGGCATGAGTTCTGTGCCTGATGTGGAGTGGATTTGAGTTACTTTAGCCTCACTGTGAGGCATTCTGCATTTGATATTTATACTTTATATTCTGCAGTTTATCATTCCATCATTTCTTAACTGAATCATTTGAAACTTATAAAAATCTGTTTTTATATTATTTTGAACAGCATTGATTGTACACAGTGTGACTAGGAGTGTTATGAGTATCCACTTACCATGCTCTTCATTTTGGGAAGGCGGCGCTGCCAGCAGATGTAAATGAGCCCAGATGCAATGATGATCACACACACTGAGCCGATTATCACCAACACGACAAACAGTTTGCCGTAATCGCTGCGCGTCTGGCTGGGTCTGGAGTGGCACGTGCTCACGCTGGAGAAGTTCTGAATACCAATCTGAAATGTCATTTTCATTAATTGCCAGAATGTAAAAATCACAGAAACCCATTATGTGAAAAGAGCGATCGGCAAATTCAGGTTGAATGCTTCTACCTCGTTCAATTCTCTCCTTACTTCTCCCAGCATTGACAGCAAATCTTTAGTAGCAATGACACCTAATGGAATGAAATAAAGAATGCAATATTATAGTTTACTGTTCTTAATGACCATCTAATACTTGCGTGTTTGCTTTTTCAAAATGCTTCATACCATTAATAATGCATTAATATTCCTGCATTCGTTTTTCACTCAAGCTCTACCAAGAGCAAACCTATCTATTTCTGCTGCCCAAATTGCAAATTGCTCCCTTTCAAAACTGATTAAACTCAAATTCAAAACCAAATAGGTTCCAGGCTGCTCAATAACAAATATGGAATTGCAATCAAAACATCTGCAAGAATGTACTGCAAGTCCCTAACAAAATTATTATTGTTAAAAAGGCAAAGGGATGTGGAGTATTTTACAGCAGAGGTATATCATCATCTTCATACATGCAAAGAAAGAAAGCACAACTTTTATTCATCACACACTTGTGAAATTTCCTCTCTGCATTTAACCCATCTGAAGCAGTGAACACACACATGCACACACGTGAGCAATGAGCACACACACATACCCAGAGCAGTGGGCAGCCATGCTAACAGTGCCCGGGGAGCAGTTGGTAGTTAAGTGCCTCGCTCAAGGGCATCTCAGCCCAAGGCCGTCCCATATTAACCTAACCGCATGTCTTTGAACTGTGGAGGAAACCGGAGTACCCGGAGGAAACCCATGCGGACACGGAGAGAACATGCAAACTCCACACAGAAAGGCCCTCGCCAGCAATAGTTTCTTCCTTGGTGGTGTTTAATGCAGCAATATTATCTACAACCCCAATTCCAAAAAAAGTTGGGACACTGTGTAAAATGTACAGTTGTGGTCAGAAGTTAACATACAGTGACGTCATCTTGGATATGATTTGGGCTTTCGTTTATTTCTCTGAACTGTTCGTTTTCTGTGGCAAAAATGATTGTACAGCATACATCTTTAATTAAAAAAAACTAGAATTTGGTGCACAAGTTTTAATTTTCTTTTGGTTTTCTGAAATCAACACAGGGTCAAAATTATACATACAGGGTCAAAAATTTACATACACTCAGATTATTAATTCAGAGGTGCGAAAACTTCCAAAACATCTCTTATCTTGCCAAGGCCTCTTAACTTCCTTTTAGCAATTATGACCGACTACAGCTGGTAGCTTCTCTGCGCCTTCATAGAAAGGGTTTGTTTACAGCACTCATTGGCTTGACCAACACACAGTAAAATGGGAAAGTCCAAGGAGCTCAGTGCAGATCTGAGGAAGAGGATCGCAGATATACACAACTCTGGAATGTCTCTTGGAGCCATTTCTAAACAACTGCATATCCCAAGATCAGTTCAGACAATTGTATGCAAGTTATTGTGAGGTGTAGTCACTTTGCCAAGCCACTTTGCTTCAAGAAAACCCAAACGGTCACCCTCAGCTGAAAGGAAATTGGTTCGGATGGTCAGGAACAACCTGGGAACCACCATGGCACAGCCCTGCCATGAACTGAAAGATGATGGATCACTGTTTACAGTTCAGTGAGTTTTATATCACCATGGACGAAGAGGCTGCTATCCAAGAAATAACCCCCTGCTCCAAAATTGACACCTTCAAGCTTAACTAAAACGTTTGCAACTGACCACATGGACAAAGAAAAAGCCTTCTGGAGGAAAGCTGTATGGTCACATGAGACAAAGATTGAGTTGTTTGGCCACAATGACCACCATGTACAGAGGAACACTGTACCAGCTGGTAGTGGTGGTGGTAGCAGCATCATACTCTGGGGCTGTTTTACAGCCAGTGGAACTGGTTCATTGCACAAAGTGGATGGATAATGAAGGGGGACTACCTCAGAATTCTTCAGCATAACCTCAAACCATTGGAAACTTGAACATGATTGGGAGTCACAGCAGGACAATGAACCCAAACACACATCAGAGCTGGTTGTGGAGGATAAAACAGGCTAACATTAAGCTTAAAACAAGCCCTGACTTCAACCCTATTGAAAATGTATGGACCGTACTTATAAGTAGAGTCCATGCCAAGAAGAAAAAAAAAATTAATTGAACTCTACCAATTCCACCATGAAGAGTCAGGAAATATCCAACCAGAATTCCACCAGAAGCTTGTTCATGGTAAACAAAAAATGTTTGGTCAAGGTGAATCTTGCAAAGAGACATTTTACCCAAATATTAGGTGTGCTGTGTGTATATATATATATATATATATATATATATATATATATATATATATATATATATATATATATTTGACCCTGTATGTATATTTTTGACCCTGTGTTGATTTCAGAAAACCCAAAGAAAATTGTGAACTGAATTCTAGTTTTTAAAAAAATGCTGTACAATCATTCTGCCACAGAAAAGGTTGTTCAGAGAAATCACTGAAAGCCCAAATATTGCCATGACATTTATATCCAAGATGACAGTTACTGTATGTCACTGTATGTAAACTTCTGACCACACCTGTAAATAAAAACAGAATGCAATGATTTGCAAGTCTCAAAAACCCATATTTTTTCACAATAGAACATAGACAACATATCAAACGTGTAAACGGAGACATTTTACTATTTCATTAAAAAGATTAGCTCATTTTGAATTTGATGGCAGCAACACATCTTAAAAAAGAAAGTTGGGATGGGGCAACAAAAGGCTGGAAAAGTAGGTGGTACTAAAAAAACAGTTGGGGGAACATTTTGCTACTAATTAGGTTAATAGACAACAGGTCAGTAGCATGATTGGGTATAAAACGAGCATCTTAGAGAGGCGGAGTCTCTCAGAAGTACAGATGGGCAGAGGTTCACCAATCTGCATCTACTACAAAAAAAAAAAGTCTATAAATTGTGTAACAATTTCAGAATAATGTACCTCAACATAAAATTGCAAAGACTTTAAAGATCTCATCATCTACATTACATAATATAATCAAAAGATTCCAAGAACCTGGAGAAATCTCTGTGCGCAAGGAACAAGGACGAAAATCAATATTGGATGCAAGTGATCTTAAAACCATTAAAAGCAAGCATGATTCTGTAATGGAAATCATTGCATGGGCTCAGGAACACTTCCAGAAATCATTGTCTGTGAACACAGTTTGCAGTGCCATCAACAAATGCAGGTTCAAGACCTATCATGCAAAGAAGAAGCCATAGGTGGATGCCGCAGCCTTCTCTGGGTCAAAGCTCATTTAACATGGACTGAGGCAAAGTGTAAAACTCTTCTGTGGTCAGATGGATCGAAATTTGAAATTCTTTTTGGAAACCATGGACACCATGTCCTCCGGACTAAAGAGGAGAGAAACTATCTGCCTTGTTATCAGCACTCAGTTCAAAAGCCTGCATCTCTGATGGTATGGGGGTGCATTAGTGTCTATGGCATAGACAGCTTGCACATCTGGAAAGGCACCATCAATGCTGAAATGTATATACAGGTTTTAGAGCAACCTATACTCCCATCCAGATGACGTCTTTTTGCAGGAAGGCCTCACCTATTTCAGCAAGACAATGCTAAACCACATACTGCATCTATTACAACAGCATGGCTTTGTAGTAAAAGAGTACAGGTGCTGAACTGGCCTGCCTGCAGTCTAGACCTTTCACTAACTGAAAACATTTGCCGCATCATGAAATGAAAAATACGACAAAGACGACCCAGGAGTGTTAAGCAGCTAGAATCCTATATCAGGGACAACATTCCACTCCCCAAACTCCAGCAACTGGTCTCCTCAGTTCCCAGACATTTACGGACTATTGTTAAAAGAAGAGGGGATGCTACACAGTGGTAAATATGGCCCTGTCCCAACTTTTTTGAGATGTGTTGCTGCCATCAAATTCAAAATTACCTTATTTTTTTCTTAAAATGGTACTTTTTCCCAGTTTAAACATTCAATATGTTGTCTATGTTCTATTGTGAAAAAAATATATGGGTTTATGAGATTTGCAAATGAAGAGTTTGGTCCTAAAATGCTATATATCAAATTCCACTGTTTCAAGAAAAATTACTTTTTCTGATTATGGGAAGTGACCAAAGGAAAACCACTGTATCCTGTTTTAAAATTTATTGACTAACTTCTTAATGATAATAAACTTCATAAATGAAATTCAGAACTAATTAACAACTTTTAACTGAACCAAGTAATTATTTTTGGTCGTCGCTATATATCCATGCCACAGTATTTCTCCCCAAAATGCAACATATCCTATTCTATTTAAAGTGCTCTTAACCGTGTTCTTTCATGACAGATTATTTTATAGATTATTTAATTTTTTTAGATTATTTTATTGAAATTATTCATAATTCAGTGTGAAATTGTCCAATAAATGAGAGAAGTGATGAAGCGATTTCCTACTTCATGGGCGCAGCCATCTTAGAAGACGTCACGCTAATGGCGGCCTCTGATTGGCCAAATGGATATGTCTGGTTTTGAGAAAAATCAGTGATGGTGCTTGCTGCATTTTGGAATGAAAGGCCATAATGCAGTGTGTAAATCAATGGCAGATATCATGTTTTGGCGAAAACTGAATATGGTACGAGTAAGATATGATAATTGTTGATTGTTTGGTGGCGGGAGTTTCAATTTTTCAAATTTGGTGTTTATTGCATTTTGGAACCAAGCTCTTCAAATCATTGTATTCTGTTTTTATTTACATTTTACACAACATCCAACCTTTTTTGGAATTGGGGTTGTAACTGAATCTTATAAAACTAATTTTATAAAACTGTTTTACAATGTGATTGGCTGAGCCAAATTCTAAACCATTGACCACATCAAAATAATTGAATTCTCGATCAATATACAATATATAAATCCACCAGTTGTTAAACTAATAGAACTGTTACACTTAAGCCTTTGCTCTGTCCACAGAATACCATAATCTTCATCTGTTATGTTGCTTAGCAACCAAAGCTTGCTGTAAACAGACTGCACTGCATGAAGGAAGGATTGTTTACTGGGAATGTTATTAATAATAAATTAGGTTATCTATTCAAGACAAAGCAATATCCCACATGAGGGTATGCGTTATAGTGGTTTTGTCATGGGTAAGGGCGTCTTACTTACTTCACTTTGCATTATGCCTAAGGACACCCTTACCACTTATAAAATCAATCAATCAATGTAATGCATGCCTTTGAGTGGCTTATTGCTTTACCAAATCCAGTCGAATTGCATTGTTGGAGCTTTCTGTTGAAAGAATGTGCTTTAGGAAAGAAAGCAGGCATTTGTGATTGTATTCAATGTGGAAAGTCCATTCATCAACCCCAAGCTTTTTTCCGCATGGAGTTGAAACGTCTAGGATCATCTTCCACATAATACGATTAACATGAGTAAAGATGCCTTAGGGAAGCAAAGAACATTTTTCCTGATGAATACAAAAAAGGGGCGGCACGGTGGTGTAGTGGTTAGCGCTGTCGCCTCACAGCAAGAAGGTCCGGGTTCGAGCCCCGGGGCCGGTGAGGGCCTTTCTGTGCGGAGTTTGTATGTTCTCCCCGTGTCCGCGTGGGTTTCCTCCGGGTGCTCCGGTTTCCCCCACAGTCCAAAGACATGCAGGTTAGGTTAACTGGTGACTCCAAATTGACCGTAGGTGTGAATGTGAGTGTGAATGGTTGTCTGTGTCTATGGGTCAGCCCTGTGATGACCTGGCGACTTGTCCAGGGTGTACCCCGCCTTTCACCCGTAGTCAGCTGGGATAGGCTCCAGCTTGCCTGCGACCCTGTAGAACAGGATAAAGCAGCTAGAGATAATGAGATGAGATGAATACAAAAAAGGGCGTAATGAAAACATGGTCAAATGAGAGATCAAGTGCAGGGATTTAATTGTAATTTTACATTGTACTGTAACTAATAATTATTACAGTCATTAAGCTACATTCAGTGGTGTACTCAAGTCACTAAACTTCGAGTCCAAGTCCAATCTCGAATCCCCAGTGTTCAAATCCGAGTCAAATCCAAGTCATTAAAGAAAATTTCGAGTCGAGTCCGAGAACAAGACTCCAACCGCACCATTTGACAGTGGTTATTGCTGCCTTTACGTAAAACCATCTCTGTTACTGCATTGGACTAACGTTACTGCTTGACTGCCCCATTTTAGTTAATAGGCTACAGATAAAAAGCTTGTTCATCGTTCAGCAAGCCCCGCCCACTATCAGCAGGGCAAATAACATGAGAGAGGGTTAACACTAGCTAGTTCATCGGTCAGCAAGCCCCGCCCACTATCAACAGAGCAATGAACATAGCGTGTCACTTACTCCTCTGGCTGGAGTCTTACCAAATGACGACTGAAGTTCGAGGTTGTCCCTGTCGTCTCCTCAATAGTTCTTCTACATATGGAACACATAGCAGTGCATTTTTCCCACTGCACGAGAAGTCTGTATAAGCAAAGTGGACAATCCTAGGGGCTTCTCTCCAGGCATGTTAGCACCATTAACGTTAGTTTGTTCCTGAACAGGTGAATGTGCATTCTCTTGCACGAAAATTCGTGTAAAAAAAATGTAATGTAGATATGCCAAATTATGATGACAAGTTACAAAAAATTAAGAAAAAATCTGAGTCCTCGTCTCCAATTTATGAGTCCGAATGCAGTTAATGCACGAGTCCGAGTCCAAGTCTGAGTCATCAGCGCTCAAGTCCAAGTCAAGTCACGAATCCTTAAAATTAGGGCACAAGTCGGGCTCGAGTCCGAGTCCTGGACTCGAATACAACAAGCCTGGCTACATTACAACATTTGTGTTGTACAACAAAAATTCCCAGCTTCAAAGCTCAAAGTATTCTTATTCAAAGAAACCTGGTAGTTAAAGAAAACATCCGTCCTGAAATATTTGTATGTTTGTAATGTGATGTGCCTAGTGATTTTGATTCTGCATTTTTACAGTGGTGCTTGAAAGTTTGTGAACCCTTTAGAATTTATATTTCTGCATAAATATGACCTAAAACATCATCAGATTTTCACACAAGCCCTAAAAGTAGATAAAGAGAACCCAGTTAAACAAATGAGACAAAAATATTATACTTGATAATTTATTTATTGAGGAAAATGATCCAATATTACATATGTGAGTGGCAAAAGTATGTGAACCTTTGCTTTCAGTATCTGGTGTGACCCCCTTGTGCAGCAATAACTGCAGCTAAATGTTTGCGGTAACTGTTGATCAGTCCTGCACACCGGCTTGGAGGAATTTTAGCCCATTCCTCCATACAGAACAGCTTCAACTCTGGGATGTTGGTGGGTTTCCTCACATGAACTGCTCGCTTCAGGTTCTTCCACAACATTTCGATTGGATTAAGGTCAGGACTTTGACTTGGCCATTCCAGAACATTAACTTTATTCTTCTTTAACCATTCTTTGGTAGAACGACTTGTGTGCTTAGGGTTGTTGTCTTGCTGCATGACCCACCTTCTCTTGAGATTCAGTTCATGGACAGATGTCCTGACATTTTCCTTTAGAATTCACTGGTTGAATTCTGAATTCATTGTTCCATCAATGATGGCAAGCCGTCCTGGCCCAGATGCAGCAAAACAGGCCCAAACCATGATACTACTACCGCCATGTTTCACAGGTGGGATAAGGTTCTTATCAGGCCTCGAAATTAACGGTGTCCCGATGGCCACTGGCCACTAAAATTTAGGCCGGGACAACTTTAAAAAAAATAAAATAAATTTTTTATATATATTATATATATATATATATATATATATATATATATATAAAATAACTTTGGGACATTTTTGGGACAGTAGAAAAATAATCAACATCAGAATGTCAGCCCTTCATACGTTTGTCAGGCGCGCAACCCAGCTTTTGGCTCCCAAAAAGCCCCCCAAATTTGATCTGTGCTCTGCAATTACAGCGCGCATGGGAGCCAGAGACGCGCTGATTCATGACCCCGCCCATCGCCTTTGATCTGTATTCAGCACTATTACAGCGCGCGTGCGAATCACTTTCCTGCCAGTTCGCTGACATTCTATCCATGTAAACAACATTCAACCAATCACAGCTTCCAGCCAATCAAGGCATCCACCAAATATGGCAAACTGCAACTGTTTAATGTTCGGATATTTCCGGAATACGTTCGGTAAAACTCCCTAGCATGAATCATCCCGAATCACGCTTTCCGGACAATCTTTGTAAAGAATCGTGAGCTCGGTGATGTTCGGGAGATCAGCTGACAATGCCAAATACGGTAAACCGGCAAAGCTCGGGAATGTACGGTGTAGCTCGAGCTACCTCGTGAGTTTCGGTAAACTTCGCCAAGTTTCCCGCGAAATGATGAGTGGAATTGCCGAAAACAGAAAGATCAGTATGTTGTGATGTTAGGTCATGGCGCAGAGGACAATTCTCAAAGAAAGAAAATGTATTATTTTTATTTAAACAATTTGTCTTTGGTAAACATTTGTATATTGTATTAATAGTACTGCAGAGTCTACATAGATTACAGGGACCACTTGCTGTATCCTAGTATGTAACAAGTGGAAAGTCTAGGCCAGAGTTTCTAGACTAGTGTTTCTTTACAAATGTTTACCAAAGACAAGTTGAAGTATATTGTATTAATAGTACTGCAGAGTCCACATAGATTACAGGGACCACTTGCTGTATCCTATGTAACAAGTGGAAGGTGGGAAGAAAGAAAAAAAATTTTTAAACTTAATTTGTCTTTGGTAAACATTTGTATTAGGCTTGGGCGGTATGGTGAAAATATCGTGTACCGCGGTACGACAAAATACCGGCGATATATTTTTAATACCGTCAAAAATAAATATATTTGTATTTTTATCCAACTTACTCGAAACGACTGTAATGTCATTTTATTATAGTACAACCGTCTCTGGTACAGCGCACGCACGCCACTAGATGGCAGTTTGCGGGTCAACAGCAAAGATTCTAGAATCTTTGGTCAACAAGCAGCAGCGACAGTTGGCCCAGACATACATGTAAGGCCCAGTCAGCGCGTGAGGATGGCGACTGCAAATGATGGCGGTGCGGAATTAGTCAAAAAGGCCAATGTCTCAGCCGTTGTCTGGGAGCATTTTAGTTTTCTGCCGAATGATAAAGGTGAGCCGAGCGGAGCGTGCACAGGCAGAACTGTCAGTATATGCGCAAGAGGACACAATCCATGCTGAAGAAAACCCATTTGAATGGTGGAAACTGAATGAAACACGTTTGCCAATGATGTCAAAAGTTGCCCACAAATACCTCTGCATATGCGCGACAAGCGCTGCATCTGAGTGCGTATTCAGTACAGCAGGAAATATGGTCACACACCACAGCGTTGCCAACTGAAGCCAGATAAAGTAAATATGCTGGTGTTCTTGGCAAAGAATGTTTGATAGAAATTAAGAATTGCTTGTGGCCTACCACTACCAGAAATGTAAATTTAAGTTAGCGAATTATTTTCATTTAGGCTATTGGGAGCATGGGGCCCCATGTATGGTTTCTGTTCATTATTTCTGCCTTGGATTGGCTATTGCACTGAATTGCATTATGTTTCGAGTTCTCTCCAATCACTCAGCTAAGGATGCTAACCTGTTTGCTTTGCATAAAGAGGCTTTTAGTGCATTCCTAATTTTCTTCTAAATGGGCACAGCCTACTAGCAGCCCAAAATAGCTTTATTGCATTACTTGTATAGCCTATTTGCCTGTTTGAGTGGAAAAAAGCTACCTGTTATTGCTTGAATTAGGCAAATTATTTTCTTTTGATTTACAAAAAGATGTGATTTGAACTCACACGCAATGTTTTGTTTTCTGCTGGCTTTGTTGGTGTTTGCACTTCTTATTTTTATTAATGTGTGTTTTTATTTCCAACATTAATATAGGCCTACTTGATTGCTTGGCACGGAGTTCAAAAACATGTCATCCTGGCAGTTTAAATAAATGTCTTTAAACATTTCAACTGTTTGTTTTATAAATGTCAAATACAGAATATCTAAAACAGAATAGATAACAAAAAAATAGAATAACAAAGAAACAAATTACTACAGAATGTGAAGATACGAAATAAAGCCTACAATAGTATATATATATATATATATATATATATATATATATATAAAACCACAACACCACAAAAAACGTAAAATACCAGCATACCGGGGTATTTAGTCAGGAATATACCGGGGTATGAAAAAAAATGGATACTGCCCAAGCCTAATTTGTATATTGTATTAATAGTACTGCAGAATCCACATAGATTACAGGGACCACTTGCTGTATCCTATGTAACAAGTGGAAAGTCTAGGCCAGAGTTTCTAGACTAGTGTAATGTATGTTTCTTTACAAATGATTACCTAAGACAAGTAGTAGACTCAGCATATATCCTATGTAACAAGTGGGAAGAAAGTTTAAAAAGAAAGTATGTTTGGTTTGTCTTTGGTAAATTTGTAGACACAAGTCTAATAATAAACCGGACAAGACAAGTTTGAATTTGAACTGATTTTGAGTTTATTTCAATTGACAATTAGCTTACACAGCAATACTGTACTCTGACTCAGCTTTATTGTTGTTGTAATACATACTTCCTGAAAACCAGGTTGGGACAGTCCATCCTCACTTTGGGACAGTTGGAATTTATTTTTGGGACAGTTCTGGGATAATAGGGAAAAAAGTTAATTTCGAGGCCTGCTTATGCTGGAATGCAGTGTTTTCCAAACATAACGCTTCTCATTTAAACCAAAAAGTTCCATTTTGGTCTCATCCGTCCACAAAGCATTTTTCCAAGAGCCTTCTGGCTTGTCCATGTGATCTTTAGGAAACTGTAGATGAGCAGCAATGTTCTTTTTGGAGAGCAGTGGCTTTCTCCTTGCAACCCTGCCATGCACACCGTTGTTGTTCAGTGTTCTCCTGATGGTGGACTCATGAACATTAGCCAGTGTGAGAGAGGCCTTCAGTTGCTTAGAAGTTACCCTGTGGGTGGTAAAAGAGAACAACTGGACTTGCTTAGGTTAGTGGTCAACCTAAGACCCTACTACATGCCCTGCGAAATAAATCAGATCTGCCTTTTTATTGTATACATCGCACCCTCAGCTGATGTGAGGGAGGCGGGCAACACTATACACAAGCTGGTGACACTGATTGAAGCAAAAGCACCCGACGCAGCAAAATTCATACTTGGCAATTTCAATCTTTGTAGTCTGGCTGAGACCCTGCCTGCTTAGCATCAATATGTGGCATGTTCTACACGCGAGGAAGCGTGTTTAGATCTGTGCTATGGCAACCTGGAGAAAGCCTATTATGCAAGGGCTCTACCAGGGCTCGGTAGGTCAGACCACAACATGATCCATCTAATACCAACATATCAGCCTTTGCTGCGTCGAGAAAAGGTGAGAAAAAAAAGAAGTAAAGTGCTGGTCAGCTGAGGCTTCCAACACTCTGAGAGTCTGCCTAGACTGCACCGACTGGGAGCTTTTAATAAACTCGATGGATATCAGTGACGCTGCGCTCGTAGTCACAGGATACATTCTGCGAGGATCTAATCGTTCCCAAAAAGACAGTGAAACCTTACCCCAACAACAAACCGTGGGTCACCCCTGAACTCAAAGAACTGCTAAACCAAAAAAAGAGGTTATTTAAATCTGGGGGTTCAAAAGAGGACACAATTTTACAGAAAAACATTAAAAGAAAAATACTGGACTGTAAAACTGTTTTACAAAAATAAAATTCAGTAACTTTTTAATAGTGATTCTCGGAAGGCCTGGCAGGGACTACAAATAATGACTGGATATAAACCTAAAATGCATAACCTGACTGTTTCAAATGATATTATTTTTGCAGAAGAACTTAACTCATTTTATTGCAGATTTGATAGTACTGACTATACAGCTCAGCAGACCCTGGCTGTTAGGACTAGGACTGTTTTGGCCTCTAGAGGCCGCTGTTATTTCCTTTTCATGTCGTGTTTATTTTGGCCTCTAGAGGCCGCCACTGTTCCTGTGTCTTGTGTGTTAATTGCCTAATTATCTTCACCTGTGTCCTTAATTAGTTTGTCTATTTATACCCCTGAGTTCAGTCCTCTTGTCACGGAGTCTTTGTGCTGTTATGTTTATCTCCAGTTTCCTTTGTACTGTGTTTTTTGATCTTCTTAGCTTTTGAATTTTTGCACTTTGCTTTTCTTTTGGATTATACTCTTTGGTTTTTTTTTGTCTTTTGTTTTGCCCTGTATATAGTGTATATAGTTTAAATAAACCTTTTGATTCTTTTTCTACTTCCGCCTCACGCCTCTGCATTTGAGTCATCCCCCTGGTGGCCTAGTGGGGGTTTGCTGGATTATCACACCAACGAACCAGGTTCGAATCCCAGCAAAACCCTAACAGAAAGACTCCGTCATGACCGACTCAGCAGAGGCTGCTTCAACTGTCTACCCGGCCAACCTTCAGGGAATTATGGCAGCTTTGACACGCTTCGGAGCGACCATGGACGCTC
Organism: Neoarius graeffei; assembly: GCF_027579695.1. Classification (NCBI taxonomy): domain Eukaryota; kingdom Metazoa; phylum Chordata; class Actinopteri; order Siluriformes; family Ariidae; genus Neoarius; species Neoarius graeffei. The sequence goes on from NC_083594.1 coordinate 18,842,376, forward strand.
ATGGACGTACGCTCACCAGCCAACGTGAGGCCCTCGCTCGCCACGAGGAACTGCTTCAGCAAATTGGGAAAACCCTGGCACAGCTGACATCTCTGCCTGCATCTCCTGCTCCTGATCCAGTTCCTGCTCCTGATCCAGCTCCCACTCCTGCTCCAGTGCCTCCTGCAATGCTGCCTTCTTCACCTCGCGAACCCAGCCTTCCTGCACCACAGAGGTATGACGGCAAGCACAGTGAGTGCCGAGAGTTCCTTACCCAGTGTCAACTCACCTTTGAGCTTCAGCCTACCACCTACACTACGGATCGCCGCAAGATTGCCTTTGTGATCACCTTATTAGCTGGTAAGGCGCGAGCCTGGGCTACTGCTATCTGGCAAAGACAGGGACCTGAGTGCTTTGATTTCCAGCTGTTTTCTGAAGAGATGCTTCGGGTCTTCGATCAGGCAGACATCAGTACCGACGCAGCCCGAAAGCTCATGTCCATCCGGCAAGGAGGAAGCGTCGCAGATTACGCCATCTCGTTCCGAACACTCGCAGCAGTAAGTGGGTGGAACGAGACTGCCCTGGTGTCAGCCTTCCACCATGGTCTGTCTGACCCCATCAAGGACGGTCTGGCCTCTATTGGATGCCCAAGTGACCTCGAAACCCTCATCTCACATGCTATTCGTCTGGACAACAGGATGAGAGAACGCCACCAAGCCTTGAGCCCCCCCAGCCTCCCTACCTCTACCTGGAGACCGTCTACCTCCTTCAGTGACTGTCCAGAACCCATGCAAGTGGGTCGTACTCGCCTCTCCGCATCTGAGAGGGAGCGCAGAAGGAGGGACAAGTGCTGCATCTACTGTGGCAAGCCTGGTCACTTCCGAGCATCATGTCCCGAACTCTTGGGAAAAGGACCGCCCCGTCCAGCCGAGGGAGGGTTGTGACGGGGCCTACCCTCTCTCCCGGACTCCCTGGCCAAGGAATCTACATCCCGGTCTCCATCTCCTGGGGTGAGTCTGTCCACTCTTGTCAAGCTTTGATAGACTCAGGGGCGGCTGGGAACTTTATGGATATTCACTTCGCCCAAAGCATCAATATTCCGACTGCACCTCTTGAAGTCCCACTGTCTGTGTCTGCCCTCGATGGCCAAGCGTTAGGTGATGGAAGAGTCACCCAAGTTACTTCTCCAGTTTTCCTCCAGTCTCAAGGTCACAAGGAAGAAATATCCCTGCACCTGATTCCTTCACCTGAGTTCCCAGTTATTCTAGGCCTTCCTTGGCTTACTCACCACAACCCTCGCATAGACTGGGTAACAAGCCAGGTTGTGGAATGGGGCCCTGCATGCCATGCCTCTTGTCTGCTCTCTAGCTCTCCTGTGTCTCCTGCCGAGCCCCCTGATCTCACCGAGTTATCTCAAGTTCCCACAGAGTACTGGGATCTCAAGGAGGTATTCAGCAAGAGCAGGGCCGCCGTTCTTCCTCCGCACCGGGCCTACGACTGTGCCATCGACTTGCTCCCTGGGACTACCCCTCCTCGTGGCAGACTGTTTTCACTCTCTCAGCCAGAACGCAAGGCCATGGAGGAATACCTCAAAGATGCCCTGGTCTCTGGGTTTATTCGACCCTCCACTTCACCTGCTGGAGCTGGCTTCTTCTTTGTCGGCAAGAAGGATGGGGGGCTCCGACCATGTATTGATTACAGGGGCCTGAATAAGATCACTGTGCGCAACCGATATCCCCTTCCGCTGATGTCCACAGCTTTCGACCTGCTCCAAGGCGCCACCGTCTTCACCAAGTTGGACCTACGGAACGCATACCACCTCATCCGTATCCGACAGGGAGACGAGTGGAAGACTGCCTTTAACACCCCGTCTGGGCACTACGAATACCAGGTGATGCCCTTCGGACTCACCAACGCACCAGCTGTTTTTCAGGCCCTAATCAACGACGTCTTAAGGGACATGATTAACCTATACGTTTTTGTCTACCTCGACGACATCCTTATCTTTTCCAAGACCGTGCAGGAGCACTGCCACCATGTCCGCCAGGTTCTCCAGAGGCTGCTACAGAACAATCTGTTCGCCAAGGCCCAGAAATGCGAATTTCATGTTCCCGAGGTCTCCTTTCTGGGATTTATTGTACGGACAGGCCAACTCCAAATGGACCCTGCCAAGACCCTGGCCGTCCGGGATTGGCCTACTCCCAAGTCCGTTAAGGAGGTTCAGCGGTTCTTAGGATTCGCTAACTTCTACCGCAAGTTCATCAGGAACTTCAGTTCTGTGGCAGCACCCATGTCAGACCTCACCAAAGGGACAGGTGGATCTTATGGCTGGTCTCCTCAGGCAGAAAAGGCGTTCAAAGACCTCAAGGACCGCTTCTGCACGGCACCCATTCTGGTTCTCCCGGACACCTCCCAACCATTCATCGTGGAGGTGGACGCCTCGGACAGTGGTGTCGGCGCGGTGCTCTCTCAACGTTCGGAAGGAAAGCTGCACCCCTGCGCTTACTTCTCCCACCGCCTGAGTCCTGCTGAGTCCCGGTACGATGTGGGGGATCGAGAACTGCTAGCGGTCAAACTGGCCCTTGAGGAGTGGAGGCACTGGCTGGAGGGAGCACAACATCCATTCCTGGTTTGGACTGACCACAAGAACCTGGAGTACCTCCAGCAAGCCAAGAGACTGAACCCTCGACAGGCTAGGTGGGCCCTGTTTTTCAGTCGGTTTGACTTCACCCTCTCATACCGCCCCGGCTCCAAGAACACCAAACCTGACGCACTGTCCAGACTGTTCTCTGCCACTAACAGGGAGAATGAAGTCGGGCCTATTATCCCTGTGTCCCGGATTGTGGCCCCTGTCCGCTGGGGTATTGAGGAGGCTGTCCGACGAGCCCAACGCCAGGACCCCGGTCCTGGGACGGGGCCACCAGGCCTCTTGTACGTCCCACATCAAGCCCGGGCCAAGGTTCTCCAGTGGGGTCACTCTTCCCCTCTCACCGCCCACCCGGGAGCTCGGAGGACCCTGGACTTCCTGAAAAGACGCTTCTGGTGGCCTAACATGGAGAAGGAAGTAAGGTCATTTGTCCTGTCCTGTGAGGTTTGCACCAGAACCAAGAACCCACGACAGCGTCCCCAGGGTCTCCTGCATCCTCTGACCATTCCCCGGCGTCCCTGGTCCCACGTGGCAGTCGACTTTATCACGGGTCTCCCTGAGTCACAAGGTAACACGGTCATTTTGGTCTTAGTTGACAGATTCTCCAAGGCCTGCCGCTTCATACCACTGTGCAAACTCCCCTCTGCTCTTGAAACTGCGAAACTTTTGTTTAATCATGTCTTCCGAGTCTTTGGTCTTCCACAGGACATCGTCTCAGACCGAGGGCCCCAGTTCTCCTCCCGAGTGTGGCACGGGTTCTGCAAGGTCATCGGAGCCACTGCCAGCCTCTCCTCTGGGTTTCACCCACAGTCCAATGGTCAGACGGAGAGGCTCAACCAGGACCTGGAAACCACCCTGCGAGGCCTGGCTATGGATAACCCGACATCGTGGAGCACCTGGCTGCCATGGGCGGAGTACGCCCACAACACCCTGCAGTCATCGGCCACCAAGCTGTCGCCATTCCAGTGCCAATTCGGGTTCCAGCCACCTCTGTTCCCGGACCAGGAGGAGGACGCGGGGGTGCCCTCGGTCAACCAATATGTGAGACGGTGTCGCAAGACCTGGAGCAAGGTCAGGAAGACCCTCATACAGACCTCCAGAACCAACCAGACTCAGGCCAACCGCCATAGAAGACCTGCACACGCTTTCCGCCCTGGGCAGCGTGTTTGGCTGTCCACTAAGGACCTTCCACTGCGGGTGGAGAACCGCAAGCTTGCTCCTCGCTACATTGGCCCCTTCAAGGTGGTGCGCAGGGTGAACCCTGTCTCCTACCGGCTCCAGTTGCCCCGGACTCTGAGGATCAACCCCACTTTCCATGTTTCCCTGTTACGGCCCGTACTGACGTCTACGTATGCCCCTGCCCCTAGGAACCCCCCACCCCCCCGCATCTTCCAGGGGCAGACTGTGTTCACTGTGAATCGCCTGCTTGACTCCCGCCGGGTCCGCGGCGGGTTGCAATATCTGGTGGACTGGGAGGGCTATGGTCCTGAGGAGCGCTGCTGGGTTCCTGCTCGGGATGTCCTTGATAAAGAACTATGTCGGGACTTCCATTCGGCCCATCCGGATCGCCCTGGGAACGTCAGGAGACGCTCCTAGAGGGGGGGGTCCTGTTAGGACTAGGACTGTTTTGGCCTCTAGAGGCCGCTGTTATTTCCTTTTCATGTCGTGTTTATTTTGGCCTCTAGAGGCCGCCACTGTTCCTGTGTCTTGTGTTTGTGTTAATTGCCTAATTATCTTCACCTGTGTCCTTAATTAGTTTGTCTATTTATACCCCTGAGTTCAGTCCTCTTGTCACGGAGTCTTTGTGCTGTTATGTTTATCTCCAGTTTCCTTTGTACTGTGTTTTTTGATCTTCTTAGCTTTTGAATTTTTGCACTTTGCTTTTCTTTTGGATTATACTCTTTGGTTTTTTTTTGTCTTTTGTTTTGCCCTGTATATAGTGTATATAGTTTAAATAAACCTTTTGATTCTTTTTCTACTTCCGCCTCACGCCTCTGCATTTGAGTCATCCCCCTGGTGGCCTAGTGGGGGTTTGCTGGATTATCACACCAACGAACCAGGTTCGAATCCCAGCAAAACACTGGCAATGGATGCAGTCAATGCTATGCAAGCCAGTGACATTACAATCACCATTGATGAGGTTAAAGAACAATTTTTACGTATTCATACCAATAAATCTCAAGGTCCAGATGGCATTAGCTGTAAAGTTTTGCGTACATGTGCCGACTCACTTGCCCCTCCCTTTCAAGTGTTGTTTCAACGTTCTGTAGACACTGGTTTAATACCTAACCAGTGGAAGCAGTCTCTGATCGTACCAGTGCCTAAAAACAACAGGCCCAAAGAGATGAATGATTTAAGCCCTGTTGCATTAACATCAGCTCCCATGAAATGCCTGGAGAAGATTGTGCTGAAACATCTGCTTACTGACATAGCACCATCACTGGATCCATACCAGTTTGCATACCAGCCAAAGCGTGGTGTGGAGGATGCACTGCTGACAATGACAACCAGTATATACGAGCATCTTGAAGCACCTCAGGAGTTTTGTAAAGATTGTCTTTATTGACTTCAGCAGTGCATTCAACACCATACAACCCCACCTGCTGGTACGTAAGCTGGTAGATCTAGGCGTTAATCCAAGGCTCATCATGTGGATCAACAATTTTCTTCTAAAGCGAACCCAACAGGTCAGGTTTAATCAGACTATCTCTTCCATGAGGTACATCAATACTGGTGCACTGCAGGGCTGTGTGTTGTCCCCTATACTTTATACACTTTACACCAATGAGTGCCGCGCTTTTGACACCAGACATTCTTTTATTTTAAGTATGCGGATGACACTGCCCTGGTAGGAATTTTAACAACAGGGAGTGCATCAATGGCCAGCTTTGAGGAGGAAGTGGGGAGCTTCATAAGCTGGTGCTTTGAAAACCATCTTGCTGTAAATGCAACCCAAACTAAATAAATGGTTACTGATTTTAGACGTAATACAGAAGAAGTACCCCACACAGTCGTCAATAACACATCCATTGAAAGAGTTAACACCTACAAATATTTAGGGATTGAACTTGATCAGTTGAAGTTTGACAAATGTGCCACTTCTAAGGTAAAAAAAGCTCCAAAAGAGAATGTTTTTCTTAAGGAAGTTACGAAGTTTTAATGTTGATAGATGTATTTTACAGTTGTTTTATAGGTCTGTGCTTCAGAGTGTCTTGTCCTTTGGACTGATCTGTGTCTTTGGTAATATGCGTAAACATGATCAGGATAAATTACAACACATTATTAAGAATGCCAGTGGGATAATTGGGTGTAATCAAGTATCAGCTGTCCAGCTATACAAAGACATTATACTACATAAAGCTGAGAGTATTCTCAGGGATCCAACACATTTCCTATACAATAGATTCCAGCCAAGCCAACGTGGCAAGGGGAGACTGCTGCAAAGGAAAATAAGAACTACCAGGTTCAGTAAGTCATTTGTCCCCACTGCAGTAAGGATTTTAAATGAAGGGCAAAGAACTTGACAGTACTGTGTGTGCGTGTGTGTGTTAGGGGATGTGAAAGACCAGCATGTCTCATCTCATCATCTCTAGCCGCTTTATCCTTCTACAGGGTCGCAGGCAAGCTGGAGCCTATCCCAGCTGACTACGGGCGAAAGGTGGGGTACACCCTGGACAAGTCGCCAGGTCATCACAGGGCTGACACATAGACACAGACAACCATTCACACTCACATTCACACCTACGGTCAATTTTAGAGTCACCAGTTAACCTAACCTGCATGTCTTTGGACTGTGGGGGAAACCGGAGCACCCGGAGGAAACCCACGCGGACACAGGGAGAACATGCAAACTCCACATAGAAAGGCCCTCGCCGGCCCCGGAGCTTGAACCCAGGACCTTCTTGCTGTGAGGCGACAGCGCTAACCACTACACCACCGTGCCGCCCAGACCAGCATGTAGCAATTGGATTGCTGATGTATGGGGTGGAATGGGGTATTTATTATTTGTTTTATGTTTTTATGTTTTAAATCTTGTCTACCTCTGTGTATGCACTGACCACTTGAATTTCCCCTTGTGGGATAATAAAGTTAACTTTAACTTTGAAGATTCTTGAAGATGTTCACCTCTCATCCGAAAGGCTTCTTCAGTTCTGTCTGACTAATACCACCCACAGTTTACTATGACCTGGATGACAGAATCTTCGCAGACATGTTACCCTGGGGTCCTTTGTGACCTCGCTGACTATTATATGCCTTGCTCTTGGAGTGATCTTTGTTGGTCGACCACTCCTGGGGAGGGTAACAATGCTCTTGAATTTCCTCCATTTGTACACAATCTGTCTGTAGACTGGTGAAGTCCAAACTCTTTAGAGATGGTTTTGTAACCTTTTCCAGCCTGATGAGCATCAACAACGCTTTTTCTGAGGTCCTCAGAAATCTCCTTTGTTTGTGCCATGATACACTTCCACAAACATGTGTTGTGAAGATCAGACTTTGATAGATCCCTGTTCTTTAATTAAAACAGGGTGCCCACTCACACCTGATTGACATCCCATTGATTGAAAACACCTGACTCTAATTTCACCTTCAAATTAACTGCTAATCCTCGAGGTTCACATACTTTTGCCACTCACAGATATGTAATATTGGATCATTTTCCTAAATAAATAAATGACCAAGTATAATATTTTTGTTTCCTTTGTTTAACTGGGTTCTCTTTATCTACTTTTAGGATTTGTGTATAAATCTGATGTTTTAGGTCATATTTATGCAGAAAATTCTAAAGGGTTTACAAACTTTCAAGCACGACTATTATTACGTATGTATTTTGAGAAATTACGTACATGGGAGGGCAGGACACTACTAGCACGGTTACAAATAGGAGAAAGATTTTCAAAGCATGATGGCATTGATCATGAGATTAGGATGAAACTGTATATTTAAAAAAAAAGTGATAATACCAACATGGTAGTGAAAGACGTTTAAACATCAAAAAGTTGACTCAGAATCTCATTACAAAATAAACCTTTGAGACCACTGAAGATCGTATATTAACTTTAAAGACGAATGTCACCTATGTGCTGGAATCCACTCAGAACTCCACTTCCCAGAACACACCACGGCTAACAAATATGGCCACCATGGACTATGACTCCCAAAAACCACACTCAGTTTCACGTTCACAGTCACCTGATTACTGATTGCACACATCTGGACTCTGTTACCGCCACACACAAAACAAGCACACTCACAGCACAAGGACTTTATGAAGTAAACACACAGTGTGCACACAGACTTTACCAAGCCTTATAATTTGTGATTTGATACTGTTTTACTTTGGATTTTGCCGAGTTCATGTTTGCCGATCACTTGACCCTTTTCTGTTTTGATGACCGCTATTTTGCGAGACTCAGAACAACATGCCAAAGATGACATCACCATCGGACAGACGATATTATGTCGATAAGTGGAGATGTCGGGTGAATCAGACTCAAGGATAATGTACATTTGATCCATGAATGTAGCTAAAGTTGAAGCGAAAGAAAGATGAAAAGCAAATGTTGTTCATGTAAAATTGATCATGAACTTTAAAATTGCAGGTTAAAATGTAGTTACCATATATAATCAAACTTCAAGCTTAGATTTGTGAGTTTTGAAGACAATTTAAGCTTAAATGACCTTCAACAGTTCTCATTTACGAACTCGCTAAGTATATAAACAATGTATGTATGGACATACAAGTGTACATTATAATTATCAAATGTACAGTACATTATCCTCAATGCATCAAGTTGTAGCTTAAACTTATTTTTATGTAATCAAAAAGGGTTTCATATTTAACAGCTGCACTGAACCTGGAAAACTTATCTATATTCCTCGCCACAGTTTATTCACATATTGGCGTGAAGCTTACGTTGTCTTTAAAACTCACAAATCTAAGCTTGAAGGGTGATTTTATTTTATTTATAAATAATAATAAATTTATATATATATATATATATATATATATATATATATATATATATATATATATATATACACACAGGGAGTGCAGAATTATTAGGCAAGTTGTATTTTTGAGGATTAGTTTTATTATTGAAAAACAACTATGTTCTTGATGAACCCAAAAGACTCATAAATATCAAAGCTGAGTATTTTTGGAAGTTGGAGTAGGGCTTTCTTAGTTTTAGCTATCTTAGGAGGATATCTGTGTGTGCAGGTGACTATAACTGTGCATAATTATTAGGCAACTTAACAAAAAACAAACATATACCCATTTCACTCATTTATTTTCACCAGGGAAACCAATATAACAACTCAACATTCACTAATATACATTGCTGGCATTCAAAAAAACAAAAACAAATCAGTGACTAATATAGCCGCCTTTCTTTACAAGGACACTCAAAAGCCTGCCATCCATGGATTCGGTCAGTGTTTTGATCTGTTTGCGATCAACATTGCGTGCAGCAGCAACCACAGCCTCCCAGACACTGTTCAGAGATGTGTACTGTTTCCCCTCCTTGTAGATCTCACATTTGATGAGGGACCACAGGTTTTCTATGGGGTTCAGATCAGGTGAACAAGGAGGCCACGTCATTAATCTTTCTTCCTTTAGACCCTTTCTGGCCAGCCATGCTGTGGAGTACTTGGATGCGTGTGATGGAGCATTGTCCTGCATGAAAATCATGTTTTTCTTGAAGGATGCTGACTTCTTCCTGTACCACTGCTTGAAGAAGGTGTCTTCCAAAAACTGACAATAGGACTGGGAGTTGAGCTTGACGCCATCCTCAACCCGAAAAGGTCCCACAAGCTCATCTTTGATGATACCAGCCCATACCAGTACCCCACCTCCACCTTGCTGGCGTCTGAGTCGGACTGGAGCTCTCTGCCCTTTGCTGATCCAGCCACGAGCCCATCCATCTGGCCCATCAAGACTCACTCTCATTTCATCTGTCCATAAGACCTTAGAAAAATCAGTCTTGTGATACTTCTTGGCCCAGTCTTGACGTTTCATCTTGTGTGTCTTGTTCAGTGGTGGTCGTTTTTCAGCCTTTGTTACCTTGGCCGTGTCCCTGAGTATTGCACACCTTGTGCTTTTTGACACTCCAGTGATGTTGCAGCTCTGAAATATGGCAAAACTGGTGGCGAGTGGCATCTTGGCAGCTTCACGCTTGACTTTCCTCAGTTCACGGGCAGTTAGTTTGCGCCTTTTTTTTTCAACGCGCTTCTTGCGACCCTGTTGACTATTTTGAATGAAGCGCTTGATTGTTCGATGGTCACGCTTCAAAAGCTGGGCAATTTTAAGAGTGCTCCATCCCTTTGCAATATATGTCACTATTTTTGACTTTTCTGAGTCCGTCAAATCCCTCTTCTGACCCATTTTGCCAAAGGAAAGGAAGTTGCCTAATTTTGCACACCTGATATAGGGTGTTGATGTCATTAGACCACACCCCTTTTCATTACAGAGATGCACATCACCTGGTATGCTTAATTGGTAGGAGGCTTTCAAGCCTATGCAGCTTGGAGTAGGCCAACATGCATAGAGAGGGTAATGTGGTCAACATACTCATTTGCCTAATAATTCTGCACTCCCTGTATATATATAAAATCACACACACACACAGTGCCTTGCAAAAGTATTCATACACCTTGAACTTTTGCACATTTTTCCACCTTACAACCACGAACTTAAGTTTTTTTATTGAGATTTTATGCGATAGACCAACACAGAATAGCACATAATTGTGAAGTGAAACGAAAATGATAAATGGTCTTCAAAATTTTAAAACGCATAAAAATCTGAAAAAAATGTGGTGTGCATTAGTATTCAGCCCCCTGTACTCTGATACCTCTAAATACAATCCAGTGCAATCAATTGCCTTCAGAAGTCATCTAATTAGTTAATAGAGTCCAACTGTGTGTAATTTACTCTCAGCATAAATACACTTGTTCTGTGAAGGCCTCAGTGGTTTGTTAGAGAATGCTGAAGAACAAACAGCATCATGAAGACCAAAGAACTCACCAGACAGGTCAGGGATAAAGTTCTGGAGAAGTTTAAAGCAGGGTTAGGTTATAAAAAAATATCCCAAGCTCTGAACATCTCAAGAAGCACTGTTCAATCCATCATTCAAAAATGGAAAAAATATGGCACAACTGCAAACCTACCAAGACATGGCCATCCACCTAAACTGACAGAGTGAGCAAGGAGAGCACTGGTCAGAGAAGCAGCCAAGAGGCCCATGATCACTCTGGAGGAGCTGCAGAAATCCACAGCTCAGGTGGGAGAATCTGTACACAGGACAACTACAAGTCGTACATGAAACAAATCTGGCCTTTTTGGAAGAGTGGCAAGAAGAAAGCCATTGTTGAAAGACAGGCATAAGAAGCCATGTAGGGGACACAACAAACATGTGGAAGAAGGTGCTTTGGTCAGATGAAACCAAAGTTGAACTTTTTGGCCTAAATGCAAAGCACTATGTGTGGCGGAAAACTAACACTGCTCGTCACCCTGCACACACCATCCCCACTGTGAAACATGGTGGTGGCAGCATCATGCTATGGGGATGCTTTTCTTCAGCAGGGACAGGGAAGCTGGTCAGAGTTGATGGGAAGATAGAATAGAATGCCTTTATTGTCACTATACTCATGTACAATGAGATTAAAGCATCTCCAATAACAGTGCAAACAGCATGTAGAGAGGGAGAGAGAGAGGAATGGGGGGAAGGGGAAGGAGGAGAAAAGAAAAAAAAAGGGGGGGGGTGTAAGGTGCAGAGTCTGAGGTGTATGTGTTGTGTTATACATTATGGAGTGAGGTATTGCACATATAAAGTATTGCACAGAGACAGTCACATTGTAAATTATTGCACGAGAGAGTCACATTATAAGATAAAACATTACACATTTGAATTATTGCAAGGTAAGGTGCACAGACTTGAGGTATATGTGCTGTGTGTAAGATGCACAGTTCTGAGGTGTATGTGTTGTGTGTAAGGTGCACAGTCCTGAGGTGCATGTGTTGTGTGTAAGGTGCACAGTCCTGAGGTTGCATGTGTTGCATTTCACATTTTGGAGTGTGGTATTGCACATTATAAAAAGTATTGTATAGAGAGTCACCTTATAAAAGTACTGCACATTTATAAATTAGTAAAATAGTAAATAGTAAAATAAATAGACTATAAAGTCAGAGCATATCTGAGTTCAGGGCAGTTATGGCTTTTGGAAAGAAGCTGTTTTTTAATCTATTTGTCTTTGCCCTGATGCACCTGTAGCGCCTCCCTGAGGGCAACAGGTCGAACAGATCAAAGCCAGGGTGGGAGCTGTCCTTGATAATATTCTTAGCTCTGCTAAGACAGCGGGAGGTGTAAATGTCCATCAGGGAGGGGAGAGGGCAGCCAGTGATCCTCTGTGCTGCCTTTACTACCCTCTGGAGCCGCTCCCTGTCTACAAGATGGATGGAGCTAAATACAGGGCAATCCTGGAAGAAAACCTGTTGGAGGCTGCAAAAGACTTGAGACTGGGAAGGAGATTCACCTTCCAGCAAGACAGTGACCCTAAACATACAGCCAGAGCTACAATGGAATGGTTTAGATCAAAGAATATTCATGTGTTAGAATGGCCCAGTCAAAGTCCAGACCTAAATCCCATTGAGCATCTGTGGCAAGACTTGAAAATTGCTGTTCACAGACGCTCTCCATCCAATCTGGCTGAGCTTGAGCTATTTTGCAAAGAAGAATGGGCAAAAATTTCAGTGTCTCGATGTGCAAAGCTGGTAGAGACATACCACAAAAGACTTGCAGCTGTAATTGCAGCAAAAGGTGGCTCTACAAAGTATTGACGCAGGGGGGCTGAATACTAATGCACACCACATTTTTCAGATTTTTATTTGTTTAAAATTTTGAAGACCATTTATCATTTTCGTTTCACTCCACAATTATGTGCTACTCTGTGTTGGTCTATCACATAAAATCTCAAGAAAAAACTTTTAAGTTCATGGTTGTAAGGTGGAAAAACGTGAAAAAGTTCAAGGGGTATGAATACTTTTGCAAGGCACTGTATGTATGTGTGTGTGTGTGTGTGTGTGTGTGTGTATGTATGTATGTATGTATGTATGTATGTGTGTGTGTGTGTGTGTGTGTGTGTGTGTATATATATATATATATATATATATATATATATATATATATATAGAGAGAGAGAGAGAGAGAGAGAGAGAGAGCGCGAGAGAGACAGAGTGTATATATATAATATTTATTTATTTCATTCTATCCACATTCACTGGATATGAGCAATCGCGTGCTCTGATTGGCTACTCTACTACTAGGATATCAGCTCATATACCTGTGAATAAAGAAAAATCAAACTTCAAGCTTAGATTTGTGAGTTTTGAAGACAATTTAAGCTTAAATGACCTTCAACAGTTCTCATTTACGAACTCGCTAAGTATATAAATAATGTATGTATGGACATACAAGTGTACATTATAATTATCAAATGTACAGTACATTATCCTCAATGCATCAAGTTGTAGCTTAAACTTATTTTTATGTAATCAAAAAGGGTTTCATATTTAACAGCTGCACTGGACCTGGAAAACTTATCTATATTCCTCGCCACAGTTTATTCACATATTGGCGTGAAGCTTACATTGTCTTTAAAACTCACAAATCTAAGCTTGAAGGGTGATTTTATTTTATATATATATATATATATATATATATATATATATATATATATATATATATATATATAAAACACACACACACACACACACACACACAGTGCCTTGCAAAAGTATTCATACCCCTTGAACTTTTGCACAATTTTCCACCTTACAACCACGAACTTAAGTTTTTTATTGAGATTTTATGTGATAGACCAACACAGAATAGCACATAATTGTGAAGTGAAACGAAAATGATAAATGGTCTTCAAAATTTTAAAACGCATAAAAATCTGAAAAATGTGGTGTGCATTAGTATTCAGCCCCCTGTACTCTGATACCTCTAAATACAATCCAGTGCAATCAATTGCAAAATTTTGTGCATTTTTTTTTTTGGGGGGGGGGGGGGGGGGGGGGTTTGGAGTAGAATTTTTATTTTGTCCTTGGTGTTGCTGAACCAACCAAGGACAAAATAAAAATTCTACTCCAAAAAAAACCCCCAAAAATGCACAAAAAAATAATAAAAGAGCAACAAAATATGGAATAAAAGTATTTGAGGGTAATGTACATTTTTTATTTTTCAAGAATTATTCTTCTAGCATTTTTCACAAATTGCTCCTGTAATTTTGCCGGTTTGTTTACATTCTAAGCGGAAATTATTTTGTCGGACGTTTTGTATAAAGTATTTATTTATCGAATTTGGAAAAAATAAAAATAACAAGAAGACAGTCATCTATATCTCCCACCCTATATACCAACTATATACCAAGTTTCAAGATATTATTTGCCACATTTTTCAAGTTCTGCTGCAGGAAACCAACCCTACCTCTTTACACTGACCTCAGCAGCCCATGGCATAAGCACACCGGACCTTGGCCTAGATGAGCTAAAAATTTAAATTTCTCACATTTCTTAGTATCAAAAGGCATATACAGTGTCTTGCAAAAGTATTCATCTCCCTTGGTGTTTGTCCTGTTATGTCGCATTACAAGCTGGAATTAAAATGGATTTTTGGATCATTCGATTTACACAACATGCCTACCACTTTAAAGATGCACACTGTTGTTTTATTGTGACACAAACAATAATTAAGATGAAAAAACAGAAATCTGGAGTGTGCATAGGTATTCACCCCCTTTCATATGAAACCCCTAAATAAGAGCTGGTCCAACCAATTCACTTTATAAGTCACATAATTAGTTGATTAAGATCCACCTGTGTGCAATCAAAGTGTCACATGATCTGTCACATGATGTCTGTATAAATCAGCCTGTTCTGGAAGGACCCTGACTCTGCAACACTACTAAGCAAGCAACATGAAAACCAAGGAGCCTCCAAACAGGTCAGAGACAAAGTTGTGGAGAAGTATAGATCAGGGTTGGGTCATAAAAAAAAATAATACAAAATTTGAATAATCCAGGGAGCACCATTGAATCCATTATAGCAAAATGGAAAGAATATGGCACCACTACAAACCTGACAAGAGAAGGCCGCCCACCAAAACTCATAGACTGGGTAAGGAGGGCATTAAATCAGAGATGCAACAAAGACACCAAAGATAACACTGAAGGAGCTGAAAAGGTCCACAGTGGAGATGGGAGTATCTGTTCATAGGGCCACTTTAAGCTGTACACTCCACAGAGTGGGGCTTTATGGAAGAGTGGCCAGAAAAAGCCATTGCTTAAGAAAACACATCTGGAGTTTGCCCAACAGCATGTGGCAGACTCCCCAAACACATGGAAGATGATTCTCTGGTCAAATGAGACTAAAATTGATCTTTTTGGCCATCATGGGAAATGCCATGTGTGGTGCAAACAACACCCTGAGAACACCATCCCTACAATGAAGCATGGTGGTGGCAGCATCATGGTGTGGGGATGTTTTTCATCTGCAGGGACAGGAAAGCTGGTCAGGACTGAAGGAAAGATGGATGGCACTAAATACAGGGCAATTCTGGAGGAAAACCTGTTTGAGTCAGCCAGAGGTTTGAGACTGGGACGAAGGTTCATGTTCCAGCGGGACAATGATCTTGAACATACTGCTAAAGCTACACTGGAGTGGTTTAAAGGGAAACATTTAAATATCTTGGAATGGCCTAATGGGCGGCACGGTGGTGTAGTGGTTAGCGCTGTCGCCTCACAGCAAGAAGGTCCTGGGTTCAAGCCCAGTGGCCGATGAGGGCCTTTCTGTGTGGAGTTTGCATGTTCTCCCCGTATCTGCGTGGGTTTCCTCCGGGTGCTCCAGTTCCCCCCACAGTCCAAAGACATGCAGGTTAGGTTAATTGGTGGCTTTAAATTGACCATAGGTGTGAATGAGAGTGTGAATGGTTGTTTGTCTCTACTGTATGTGTCAGCCCTGCGATAACCTAGCGACTTGTCCAGGGTGTACCCCACCTCTCACCCATAGTCAGCTGGGATAGGCTCCAGCTTGCCTGCGACCCTGTAGAACAGGATAAGTGGCTAAAGATAATGGATGGAATGGTCTAATCAAAGCCCAGACCTCAATCCAATTGAGAATCTGCAGCATAACTTGAAGATTGCTGTACACCAACGCAACCCATCTAACATGAAGGAGTTGGAGCAGTTTTGCCTTGAGGAATGAGTAAAAATCCCAGTGGCTAGATGTGCCAAGCTAATAGACATACCCCAAGAGACTTGCAGCTGTAATTGCAGCAAAAGGTGCCTCTATAATAGTATTGACTTTGGGGAATGAATACCTATGCACACTCCAGATTTCTGTTTTTCCATCCTAATTATTGTTTGTGTCACAATAAAAAGAAAAAAAATGTGCACCTTTAAAGTGGTAAGCATGGTTGTGTAAATCAAATGGTACTTGCCCTCCAAAAATCAAATTTTAATTCCAGCTTGTAGTGCAACAAAACAGGACAAAACACCAAGGGGGATGAATACTTTTACAAGGCACTGTATACATTACTTAAATCAACACATATCAACTTTCAAGACCATACCACTCATAGTTTTCAAGTTCTGCTCTGGAAACAAAACCTGCCCCTAAGACTAACCTGAGAAACTAAGTCTGAAACTGTTTCCATGGAATCATGAAAAATTTAAATTTCTTAGTATGAAAAGGCACATCTGTATCACCATGTATACCAAGTTTCAAATCTGTATCATGAATAGTTCTGGATATATGCTCCAGAAACAAACATTGCCAAGTCAAAATCAATATTTTATGTAAAAATTTGAAAAATACTTTTTTTCAAAAATCCAAAATAGCAAAAGGCACCAGTTCACATGTTGCTTGATATGTATACAAAAGTTTCATGTAGATATCTTCAGTAGTTTTAAAAGATATGGCCCAGAAACGAAAACGTGACCGGACTGATGGACAGCTGGATGGAACCAGTTTCTATATCCCCTGCCAAACTTTCTTTGGGTGGGGGATAAAAATGCTTAATTTCTCAAAATCCAGTGAATGTGAGTAGAATAAAACAATTATTCTACTCAATCTTGTCGTACATGGCTTATAGCCAACTCGGCATTACACGCCTCGTCGGCTATCAGCTCATGTACGACTCGATTCCGTGGAATAACTTAAATATATGGTAACGACATTTTAAACTGGGATTTTATAACGTTCATGAGCTGACATTGTTACTGCTTAAAATTATGGCTATGGCATGATCAATCTTGGAATTCCAAACATGATAAAAGTATTAAGACCTATTAAAGTGCTGATGACACGTTTTTGACATCTTTGGCGATGTTTTATAACATAAAAAGTAATTCCCGATGATCCATATATTAATTCACGAAGGCGCCTATTTTACAAGTTATGATAAAAAACGCGGCTATTTGGGCAAATTTGACAGGGCTGCAGCACCCAGGAGACGAAAGAGGAGGAGGAGCTATATGACGTCAGCGAAAGAACCTTCCTCCTAACTTACCAGTTTATTGTTGATGCGACAGGTGTTCAGTTTGTCATTATTATACATTATATATTAGTTATTATGCCTTCGCGTTGTGTTGCCGGCTTTTGCTCCAAAACCTACAAGGATGGGGTAAGTTTATTCAAGTTTCCCAGAGATCCCGAGCTGCATGCGAAGTGGGTGAAGCAAGTCAGGCGCACTCGTGACAAGTGGGAGCCCTCACCAACATCCGTCCTGTGCTCTGAACACGTCGATTTGGATTGTTTTGACACCCTTCCCAGCTTAAAAGAATCTCTTGGGTGTTCAGTTCAGCACAAACGTGTGTTACTACCATCAGCAGTGCCTACACAGTGTTGTCAGATTGGGAGGTTTCCCGCCCAGTTGAGCGGTTTCAAGTGCATTTTGGTGGGTTTTGAACATATTTTGGGCTGGAAAACGTCAGCAGTATCTGTTGCCAGATACTGCTGAAGTTTTCCAGCCCAAAATATGTTCAAAACCCACCAAAATGCACTTGAAACCGCCCAACTGGGCGGGATTCCTCCCAATCTGGCAACACTGCCAGTATTCCGGAGGGGGTCTACTCGTAGCTATGCCGGATCCAAAGACAGTCCTCCTGTCAGCACATGTGTTGTGAAACGACATAAGATAAAGGTACGTAGAGCTATAGATCTCATCTCATCTCATTATCTCTAGCCGCTTTATCCTTCTACAGGGTCGCAGGCAAGCTGGAGCCTATCCCAGCTGACTATGGGCGAAAGGCGGGGTACACCCTGGACAAGTCGCCAGGTCATCACAGGGCTGACACATAGACACAGACAACCATTCACACTCACATTCACACCTACGGTCAATTTAGAGTCACCAGTTAACCTAACCTGCATGTCTTTGGACTGTGGGGGAAACCGGAGCACCCGGAGGAAACCCACGCGGACACGGGGAGAACATGCAAACTCCACACAGAAAGGCCCTCGCTGGCCCCGGGGCTCGAACCCAGGACCTTCTTGCTGTGAGGCGACAGTGCTAACCACTACACCACCGTGCCGCCAGAGCTATAGATTCTACATGATAATCATAAATGTAATCATAAAGTCGGCGTGATATCAGTCATGTATTTGCTTGTGAAAGCTTGCGGCTTTCATGTAACTGCTGCCTAGCAACGAGAGGCAAAGGGTAAAGAGGGTAGGCTATCACAGATTCTATTCGGAAGAGATCAACACAATTCTAGACTCCCAGAAGAGGAAGAGCTAGCACTAGAGAGTTCACCGGCGCTTTCATGCGCCATTTCCATTGAGTAGAACAGCCAGTGAACCGCAGCGTGTTCTCCCGCTGACGTCACAACATGGCCGCGAGCCACGGACCCAGTTTTCTTGCGCTGTGCAATTAAAAGTTGGATATTTGCGTAACAACAGCTTCTTTTCACGTAATTATAACAGAAATCTAACATGTTTGCCATGTTGTATAGTTTATTTAAGAAATTGCATAGAGTCATGTTCATGTCATCAGCCCTTTAAGAAGTCTTTTATTTAAAATCATCAAGGTTAAACCTGTTTATTCAACCAAAACACTCGTCTGATTCACCAGACAGCTCCACTTATCAAGACAATGTCGTCTGTCTGATGGTGACGTCATCTTCGGGATGTCGTTCTGAGTCTCACGAAACAGCCATCACCGTCTATTTTTCTTCTAACTGGATTTACACCCTCCTACAGTCTACTTTCCTGACAACTAAAATGCAGGTAGTTCACAGTGGATTTTTCCTTTCACATAATGCGTGTTTGAGACATGGTTCCATGACTGTCATTAAGGCATATTTTAACATGAACAGATGTGCCAAGCTGGGACTTCCACAGCAAGATGTGTGAAGAGCTTTTTAAAAGTGTACCAGGTGATGATGTGCTTGTCAGCAAGTGTAAAACACCAGATAAAACAAAAACAGTGTGTCTTCTATCTGATGTACAATTTTTTTAAACACCGTGGGAAGTAGTGAATTATAGAGGTATTTGTACTTTCCAGTTTCTCTGTAACAAGACAAACTGTGAATTTTGGCTTATTAACTTTATATGAGAGAGAGAGAGAATGAGAGACAGAGAAAGAATAGAGCCTGGTGAGGGAATGAGTGTTTATAGACCCCTTGCACTGACATTACATTTACATTAGCAACTGTTGCTACCCTAGACCTGGGGGACAAGCAAGCTTTGTTTACATACTGAAGCCAAGCAAAGATGTCCCATGTTTGTAGCTGTTGTCCGAAGAAAATTACAGCTAAAAAAGCTCTACTACTGGATTACTTGGATAATCTACGTCAGAAAGAAGCGAAGGATAGATATACGTGGAAATTAGAGTTTACTAGTGGTTATGATCCATACAATATTTGTTGACAGTGCAGATTTGTGGCTGAGTGGTAGCGTTAGCTATGTGTTGGAATATACCTTCTTTTTCCGCAAAGAGTCCCAACACGGACGAACAGTTTATTTAAAAAAAAAAAAAAACACCTACAAAAGCAAGAAAACCTTTTTTTGTGTAAATAATTTTGCCCAACATCAGCTTTTGGGAACAGAATGTTGCAGAAGCCAAAGCATTTACTCTCAAAAGGACTCCGACCTGAACTGTGGGCTACATGGCATCCCGGCCCTCCATGTCTCAACAACCCTAAGGACATCTAGTTACAGAGCTATTTACACTTATTTATACATTGATACAACCCTGATTCCAAAAAAGTTGGGACAAAGTACAAATTGTAAATAAAAACGGAATGCAATGATGTGGAAGTTTCAAAATTCCATATTTTATTCAGAATAGAACATAGAGGACATATCAAATGTTTAAACTGAGAAAATGTATCATTTAAAGAGAAAAATTAGATAACTTTAAATTTCATAACAATAACACATCTCAAAAAAGTTGGGACAAGGCCATGTTTACCACTGTGAGACATCCCCTTTTATCTTTACAACAGTCTGTAAATGTCTGGGGACTGAGGAGACAAGTTGCTGAAGTTTAGGGATAGGAATGTTAACCCATTCTTGTCTAATCTAGGATTCTAGTTGCTCAACTGTCTTAGGTCTTTTTTGTCGTATCTTCCATTTTATGATGTGCCAAATGTTTTCTATGGGTGAAAGATCTGGACTGCAGGCTGGCCAGTTCAGTACCCGGACCCTTCTTCTACGCAGCCATGATGCTGTAATTGATGCAGTATGTGGTTTGGCATTGTCATGTTGGAAAATGCAAGGTCTTCCCTGAAAGAGACGTCGTCTGGATGGGAGCATATGTTGCTCTAGAACCTGGATATACCTTTCAGCATTGATGGGGTCTTTCCAGATGTGTAAGCTGCCCATGCCACATGCACTAATGCAATCCCATACCATCAGAGATGCAGGCTTCTGAACTGAGCGCTGATAACAACTCGGGTCATCCTTCTCCTCTTTAGTCCAAATGACACGGCGTCCCTGATTTCCATAAAGAACTTCAAATTTTGATTCGTCTGACCACAGAACAGTTTTCCACTTTGCCACAATCCATTTTAAATGAGCCTTGGCCCAGAGAAGACGCCTGCGCTTCTGGATCAAGTTTGGATACAGCTTCTTCTTTGAACTATAGAGTTTTAGCTGGCAACGGCGGATGGCACGGTGAATTGTGTTCACAGAATGCTCTCTGGAAATATTCCTGAGCCCATTTTGTGATTTCCAATACAGAAGCATGCCTGTATGTGATGCAGTGCCGTCTAAGGGCCCGAAGATCACGGGCACCCAGTATGGTTTTCCGGCCTTGACCTTTACGCACAGAGATTCTTCCAGATTCTCTGAATCTTTTGATAATATTATGCACTGTAGATGATGATACGTTCAAACTCTTTGCAATTTTACACTGTCGAACTCCTTTCTGATATTGCTCCACTATTTGTCGGCGCAGAATTAGGGCGATTGGTGATCCTCTTCCTATCTTTACTTCTGAGAGCCGCTGCCACTCCAAGATGCTCTTTTTATACCCAGTCATGTTAATGACCTATTGCCAATTGACCTAATGAGTTGCAATTTGGTCCTCCAGCTGTTCCTTTTTTGTACCTTTAACTCTTCCAGCCTCTTATTGCCCTTGTCCCAACTTTTTTGAGATGTGTTGCTATCATGAAATTTCAAATGAGCCAATATTTGGCATGAAATTTCAAAATGTCTCACTTTCAACATCTGATATGTTGTCTATGTTCTATTGTGAATACAATATCAGTTTTTGAGATTTGTAAATTATCGCATTCCATTTTTATTTACAATTTGTATTTTTTGTCCCAACTTTTTTGGAATCGGGGTTGTACTTATTATTGTTAAAACAATATCTAAAGTGTTATTATTTGTAAAATAACAAAATAGCTTGCTCTAGACTTTCAGTGTTGTACGATTTTATTTTAATTTTATCTAATAGTGGATGGGACAATAATTACAAACGCTAACAGAATCAGTACATTCCAGTTGTAGCTATAGTCATATATAGTAACTCTAAATCACCCTTGTAATAACTGAACAGTTAATGTTCAGTTCCCTCTTCATTTATTCTCTATTCAAAAGGCACAACCGAGTCACACAGGTCGGTAAGTGTGTAACAGACACTAACAATTTTATGCAAAATAGTTTTCCTGCCTTAGTCGATTTATTTCCATTTCACATACATGTGGCTGTTAAGTTCAGTCTGTGTGTGTTTCCAGACTTCAGGCTTATCTCCTCTCATCGTATTCTCTTTAACCACTCATTTCTTCATTGTTCTTGAAGCATTTGCTTCTCTTTGTTAACATTTTTCTTGATAGCAGGGAGACGGTAATACCTTTAAATCTATTTGAACAACCAAAAACGAACCATATTGAAGACAGATTACGTTTTGCTTAAAACGAAAGATGGTGTCTGTTTGACCCCCAGGTGAAATTATCATGTGATGTGTGATGTCATGCACAAGGGGTCTATAGCTGCTATAACATAAGTGACAAATTGTCTCACGGATGTTCTACAACATTATAAATGGGTAAAAATATAACCTCCTGTTCATTTATCAATTAAAAATTGTAACTCAACAAATTACCATGATATAAGAGAGGAATAAAACATTGTCTTGATTATTTGAAATTAAATGAGTACTTCGAATACAGTTAGTCATCGGTTATATGTGTGCTTAGACGGTGTAATAATACAAATATACAGTACTTCACATGTAACTTAGATCATGACTCTTTCGCATTTGTGCTGATCCAATTAAAAGTATAAAAAGCAGGCATGTGTGTATTACCCTGCTCATTGGTAAGCATCATGAGAAGCTGATGTTCCTGTTTGGTGGGTTTGCTCAGTGAGATGAACCATGAGCCATGAGGACTGTTCATCTTCCTGGAGAATGTGCTCTCCAGCATCTCCAGCAGCCTGTCCCCACTCTCCACACGAAACGTATTCTGGAACACAAACACCTACATACATTAAACCAACACTTTTCTGACAACAGTGTGTGCCTGTTTTTTTTTGTTTTTTTTTTAAACACAGATGAGCTATCCACGACGTAGACATTTGCATTGACAATTGTACATAAAACTTTTATTCAAATTATGAACCAAACTATCAAAATATTTGTATCTAAAATACAGAGCATGGATAGCCATCATGTCTGTTTTTGGGATGGATACCACACTCGAATACTTGCAAATTCCTGGAATGATAGAACATGACAATGCAAAAAGAATGGACTGTAAATAAACATGTATTTAATGTTTTTCTTAATTTAATTTTTATCAAATACATTTTACATTTATCAGAAAGAAAGCACAACTTTATTCAATCACACACTTGTGAAATTCCTCTCTGCATTTAACCCATCTGAAGCAGTGAACACACATGCGCACACACGTGAGCAATGAGCACACACACATAGCATGGCTGCCCACTGCTCTGGGTAACAGCGTCCGGGGAGCAGATGGGAGTTAGGTGCCTCGCTCAAGGGCACCTCAGCCCAAGGCCGTCCCATATTAACCTAACCGCATGTCTTTGGACTGTGGGGGAAACCGGAGCACCCAGAGGAAACCCATGCAGACACGGAAAAGAACATGCAAACTCCGCACAGAAAGAACCCGCCAGCCACTGGGCTCGAACCCAGAACCTTCTTGCTGTGAGGCGACTATGCTAACCACTACACCACCATGCCACCCAAGTCCAGGAGTGAATGATAGAGTGTAAATCCTAATGGAAACGGAGCTATAATTTTTTCCCCTTTGTTTTGCATTAGGATTTTGGGCAGTAACTATGACCTGATTAGTCAGAGTAGCATTGAAGGTGGAAATTTTGGTCTGAATGGTTACTAGAGGTAGGCATATCGGATGAAAATTCAAATTGCTTGAAACTGGTCTCACTGAATTCAGAATTGAATGCAGAACAACATACTTTTTACAGAATTAAAATATGTTTATCCGTTCTTGAGCTCTTAAAGATTGAAAAAATGGCTTAATTTTTAGAAAACTGCCGCAATATGATATATTCGGATCACATGGTCCAAAATGGGCCTCATTAACGAAATGCTTTTTTTTCTTAACTGTTTTGCTTTTCAAGATATTTACATGGAAATTGGCAGGCACATAGATGGTTGTATGCTGAATACAAAGTTAAGCAAATGAGTAAAAACCAATTATGCAAATTAGCATTTAATTAGTATTAATTAGGTAAACCCTTAAATCAGTACAAAGTTTCACCAAATGGCTTTATTTGTGCAATATAAAGCTGATCTTAACTCTCATTTATACATCACAAAGAAGGAGAACTCAATATTAATTATAAAATATGCATAAATAAGCACTGAAATGTCATTCACATCTACTGTTCTCTATCAAAATAAAAAAAGATCATTTCTAATCCCCTCTTTGTGCTCTGTAGGGCTTTGTATTTCTAAGTAGGGCCTGCTAGTGTTTATACAAAAGAATATAAAATGATTATTTCGATTAATATTCACAGCGGCGGTACGGTGGTGTAGTGGTTAGCGCTGTCGCCTCACAGCAAGAAGGTCCGGGTTCAAGCCCCGTGGCCGGCGAGGGCCTTTCTGTGCAGAGTTTGCATGTTCTCCCCGTGCCCGCGTGGGTTTCCTCCGGGTGCTCTGGTTTCCCCCACAGTCCAAAGACATGCAGGTTAGGTTAACTGGTGATTCTAAATTGACCGTAGGTGTGAATGTGAATGGTTGTCTGTGTCTATGTGTCAGCCCTGTGATGACCTGGCGACTTGTCCAGGGTGTACCCCGCCTTTCGCCCGTAGTCAGCTGGGACAGGCTCCAGCTTGCCTGCGACCCTGTAGAACAGGATAAAGCGGCTAGAGATAATGAGATGAGATATTCACAGCTTTCAAGGCAAACCTTGAAAAAAAAAATGTCTGAGCCACATCCAGTAAACAGTTTCAGTTAACTGAACTGAAATTGACACTCGTGTTTCTGACTTCCGGTTTTTAATATATTCTGACCACTAAGATCTCAATATTTTTCATCAAAACAACTACAGGTTATATTCTAAAATAGTTATTTATTTTCAGGAATCAGTTTGATTTGAAAAAATAAGTAGGTAAAGCTATGCAAACTCACTTCAAAGTCTCCCGTGAATCATAACGTCAAAACTAGCTGATGGAAAATTTTGCTGAATGCTTCACCAGAAACAGTGAGAGCGAGAGAACATCCTTATAAAAGTTATCTGATTGATAGTCATCCAGTTGGAAACCGATCAGAAGAGAGAGAGCCTGAGCGCTTTCCCATGACTCAAAAAGCACCGGCAGTTTCTTGACGTCATGCAAGCAGAGAGCGTACTCTGTTGTACCAACTTCAACCTGCTGTTATTCCCAAAGTATTGAACAGATCTTAACAAAATAAATTTATTTGGAAAGCAGAGATAAGCTTTTAAATGATAGTGTTCATGATAGAAAATATTCGAGAGTTAAGCAATGACAGATTTGGAAAATTAAATGAGCATGCACAATTTTCACAGCACGGCCAGCGAGCGTCTGATACGCCTACTTGAGGTCCAAACTGTGCTCTAATTGTTTACAGTTTCTTACTGAATTAGGATTAGAACTGTCTAAGTTGAGAAAACACCAATAGGCAGGATTCCATTAGCCTCCTTAATGTGCAATCTGAAATCTCGAATGAAAAAACGAGTAAACGTAAATGTGAATTTTGAAAAAACTCATCTCAAATATAAAAATGCTTATTCACTAGCCTGAGGTAATTTTTTTCAGACGATTTGACAAAAACATTTCGCAAAATTGAAACGGAAACACATGTTTCACATTTAGGTTACGTGACATGACAAGAAGAACAACAAAACGAGGCTAAAAGTATGAACATTGCTCAAATTTGATGATGGATTGTGTGTGCTATTATTTTGAAATGTTACTGAGAGTCACGTTCAAAACAAGCCACATTTAAAAGCAACATCCTATTTTTGTGTTTTTCACCATCCTGACATGCTGCACTAGTGTAGGAGTTCAGCAATAAAAAAAAAAATGGATGAATTTCTCTTTCCATCTACCCCCACTAGTTCCTCAACATCACCGAGTGACTCAGATTCAGACTCGGGGGGGGAATATGCCAAAACACTTATTGAATATGGATTTACAAGCTTGATGGTAAATGATGAACAAAAAGCAAAATGCCAAGGCTCGGGTCATGTCTGTTCATTGGTTGTTTTCCCAAAATGATTGTGAACACCCAAGTTAGATGAAGAACTGCAGAAGTCCCTTATTCCTTTCTGTCTAGTATGTATTCACTATTGATGCACTCTTATTGTGAAGAGTTCACAGAGTGCAAACAAACCATTCAAAAGGGGTTTTGAATTTGTCTGTGCAGTTTGCATGGCTTATCCAATTTTTTTGTATTAAAATGGAGCTTTTGCACAAATACCGAATCACACTGAATTGCATCACATTGGCCTAAAAACAGCTCGAAATCCATTACACAAAGGTGATGCTGTTATCACCTGAAGTTGACTATTTTCCTACAGCAACACATCTCAGTGTGATTTTTTTCCTCTGATACCATAGTAAGTTATTAAGGATTATAATTTTTTTTTACTTATTATTGAACAACACATTGTAATTTTAACCGCTTCAAGTTACATTTAATGTCGAAGGTCGTCTGAGAAATTTGTCATCGCTTGCGTTACAGCAGCTATAAACACTCCTAGCATTTTGAGGGCAGGAACTGTGGACCCATTGGATCCAAAACCCAAATGTATACTTGATTATTCCATGAAATCGAGTCATACATGAGCTGATAGCTGATGAGGTGCGTAGCACCGAGTAGGCTATAAGCCACAAGATTGAGTGGAATAACTGCTTTATTCTATCCACATTCACTGGATTTTGAGAAACAGAGCATTTTTATTTTTTGCAAATTCGATAAATAAAAACTTTATAAAAAACGTCCGACAAAATCATTTCCATTTAGGCGGACTTCTTAAAAACCTATCGATGGCTGCATGAATTGACTTTAGTGTTGTTTTTGTAGAAAGCGCCGTCTTGCTGAGGTATATAATAGTTTTAGACCTTTATTTAATTCTTCCTTGGACATTTCAGTGATGTAATTTTCAAACAACTTTGAGCTTTTGAACCAGTCTTAAAAAAAACCCAACACATTTCAATGCGGGCGGCACGGTGGTGTAGTGGTTAGCGCTGTCGCCTCACAGCAAGAAGGTCCGGGTTCGAGCCCCGTGGCCGGCGAGGGCCTTTAAATTCTAAATTGACCGTAGGTGTGAATGGTTGTCTGTGTCTATGTGTCAGCCCTGTGATGACCTGGCGACTTGTCCAGGGTGTACCCCGCCTTTCGCCCGTAGTCAGCTGGGATAGGCTCCAGCTTGCCTGCAACCCTGTAGAACAGGATAAAGCGGCTAGAGATAATGAGATGAGATGAGACATTTCAATGCTTAAAGATGAAGAATGTAAACAAAAAAACAGGAGCAATTTGTGAAAAATGCGATCATAATTCTTGAAAAGTTTTAAAAAAAACAAAAACTTCTTGCCATCAAATACTTTCATTCCATATTTTGGTGCTTTTTTTTGTACTTTTAGGGGTTTTGATTTCAAGGAGTTTTTTTTATTTTATCCTCAGTTGGTTCAGCAACATGCTCCGCCATTTTGTTTTTCTCTACTCACAGTACATGAGCTGATATCCTAGTAATAGAGTAGCCAATCAGAGCGTGTGATTGCTCATATCCAGGGAATGTGGATAGAATAAACCAAATTACGACTGTAAGATATGTAACAATACAGTGTGATCCAGTGCTTCAGTATTGTGCAAATTGTGTAATTTTAATTTTTTAAAATTTGGATGGGCCATGCAAGCAAATTCACAACAAAGCTTGTGTGCATTAAAAGTTGTCAAAATAAGAATGCATCTACAAGAAATATACAGTTGTGTTCAAAATTATTCAACCCCCAATGCTGTAAAGGGTTTTAGGGAATTCAGTGTGCATTTGTAATTGTGTTCATAATGACATCTTACAAGGACTTGTTAAAGAACCAAAGGCAACTAAAATGACATCAATTGCTTTTGTAATAAAGTATTAAATGGCCTTTTTGTGATTTCTTCATTGACAATTATTCAACCCCTTTAAGACTACCACTCTTAAGAACAGAGGTTCATTCAAGTGTTTTCAATCAGGTATTGAAAACACCTGTGGATGTCAACGAGCATCAATCAAACATAATAAGCACCAATTAGGCAGATTTAAAAGGACTGTGATACTCAGCTCCTTCTAGACATTTAGGATACGTTTACATTAGACCGTATCTGTCTCGTTTTCTTCGCGGATGCACTGTCCGTTTACATTAAACCGCCTGGAAACGCCGGGAAACGGGAATCCGCCAGCGTCCACGTATTCAATCCAGATCGTGTCAGCTCCGGTGCTGTGTAAACATTCAGAATACGCGGATACGCTGTGCTGAGCTCTAGCTGGCGTCTCATTGGACAACGTCACTGTGACATCCACCTTCCTGATTCGCTGGCGTTGGTCATGTGACGCGACTGCTGAAAAACGGCGCGGACTTCCACCTTGTATCACCTTTCATTAAAGAGTATAAAAGTATGAAAATACTGCAAATACTGATGCAAATACTGCCCATTGTGTAGTTATGATTGTCTTTAGGCTTGCCATCCTTCCACTTGCAAGTGGTAAGTGATATGCGCTGGGATCACACACACAGCGGCTCAGTCCCGAATCGTGGCTTGTGCACTTCACTCGCGCGCTCTGTGAGCTGCGCAGGGCTGGAGTGCGCACCCTCCAGAGGGCACTCGCTGTTCAGGGTGGAGTGATTTGGAGCACAGGATGCCTGCGGAGCCGAGCGTATCCGTGTATTGGTGTTGCTGTGTGCACGCGAATCGTGTATTGGTGTTGCTGTGTGCACACTAATCGTTTTAAAAACGTTAATCTGATGATCCGCTGATACGGTCTAATGTAAACATGGGCTTACTGGTGTGTTGACAAACATGGTGAAGGCAAGAGAATGGTCCCAGAAGACAAGAGGTTATTTCTCTTCACAAGAATGGCAATGGATATAAGAAGATTTCCAAAATGTTAAACATTCCAAGAGATACTATCGGAAGCATCATCTGTAAATTCAAGGCAAAGGGCACAGTGGAAACGCTACCTGGTCATGGCAGAAAGAAGATCCTGACGGCGACTGCTGTGCGCTACCTGAAGTGCCAGGTGGATAAAAATCCCCGTGTGACTGGTGAGGAACTGAAAAAAGATCTGTCAGATGTGGGCATTGAGGTTTCAGCACAGACAATAAGGCGCACACTGCGTAATGACGGCCTCTATGCCAGAACTCCCAGGCGCACCCCCTTGCTGACTCCAAAGAATAAGAAAAGTCGACTGCAGTATGCCAAAAGTCATGTGGACAAGCCACAAAAGTTTTGGGAAAGTGTTCTGTGGACTGATGAAACTAAATTAGAACTGTTTGGGCCCATGGACCAGCGCTATGTTTGGAGGAGGAAGAACCAGGCCTATGAAGAAAAGAACACCTTGCCTACTGTGAAGCATGCCGGGGGGTCAATTATGCTTTGGGGCTGTTTTGCTTCTAATGGTACAGGGAAGCTTCATCGTGTGCAGGGTACCATGAATTCTCTTCAGTACCAGGAAATCTTGGAAGAAAATGTGATGGAGTCTGTCACAAACCTGCGGCTTGGGAGACGTTGGACCCTTCAACAGGACAATGATCCTAAACACACATCCAAGTCCACTAGAGCATGGTTGAAGATGAAGGGCTGGAACATTCTGGAGTGGCCAGTGCAGTCACCAGACTTAAATCCGATTGAGAACCTCTGGTGGGACCTAAAGAAGGCAGTTGCAGCGCGCAAGCCTAAGAATGTGACTGAACTGGAGGCTTTTGCCCATGAAGAATGGGCTAAGATACCCGTTGGTCGCTGCAAGACACTTGTGTCAAGCTATGCTTCACGCTTGAAAGATGTTATAACTGGAAAAGGATGTTGTACTAAGAATGAATGTCACTTGGGGGTTGAATAAAACTGATAATGATGTGAGCACAGAAAAGACATTTGTGGTCATTTTATTATAAATGTTATGTTATAAGGGCGGCACGGTGGTGTAGTGGTTAGCGCTGTCGCCTCACAGCAAGAAGGTCCTGGGTTCGAGCCCCGGGGCCGGCGAGGGCCTTTCTGTGTGGAGTTTGCATGTTCTCCCCGTGTCCGCATGGGTTTCCTCCGGGTGCTCCGGTTTCCCCCACAGTCCAAAGACATGCAGGTTAGGTTAACTGGTGACTCTAAATTGACCGTAGGTGTGAATGTGAGTGTGAATGGTTGTCTGTGTCTATATGTCAGCCCTGTGATGACCTGGCGACTTGTCCAGGGTGTACCCCGCCTTTCGCCCGTAGTCAGCTGGGATAGGCTCCAGCTTGCCTGCGACCCTGTAGAAGGATAAAGCGGCTAGAGATAATGAGATGAGATGAGATGTTATGTTATATTTGTCTAATTTACAAGTGCCTCTTTGATTTAATTGTAAATAAGATGACTGAAATGATTAAAATCAATGTCAAACTGGCCAAAACACTTAATTTCAGTGGGGGTTGAATAATTGTGAACACAACTGTACTTCCTCACTAGATAGAAAGACACAAGAAAGACTTGGAGCAGTCTGAGCTTCATTTTGCTCCAGACATTGAAGCTTTCTCAGAGTTGTTGGTTTTTTGTTTTTT
Source organism: Neoarius graeffei (assembly GCF_027579695.1). Lineage (NCBI taxonomy): Eukaryota > Metazoa > Chordata > Actinopteri > Siluriformes > Ariidae > Neoarius > Neoarius graeffei. The sequence continues at coordinate 18,872,753 of NC_083594.1, forward strand.
TTTAAACCATCATGTCCACATATGCTGGTTGTCTTTATGCCAAAGCAGACGTCTAATTGCTTCAAATCCTACTGTGTCAAGTGATGATTCATTTGGCCAAACAGGATATGGAGGGGCCAAGTCTCACAGAGGAAGCCTGGTCTTTATTCTGGATTAAACTCCGTCTTCTCTACTGCTGGTAATTATTCTTTTAAAAATAATTATAGAATATTATTCTGTATCCTACAATCAGACAATAGGCTTTCAACAGTACTTAGAATTAAAGGTCAAGAGGGAGAGTTTTTCCATTTCTTAAATACCTTCCTAAAAATGGTTAAAAATATCAAATAGCACTTCTTTGCTGTCTGAATTTTAAAAGCTTTGATTGCTGTAATGAATGCCTGATGTATTTTACATTTTTCCCCCCCGTTTCATTGTACTCTGTTTGGAAACAAATGGCTCTGCATATATAAAACTGAGAATTATAGAATGTATTAATTCATTATTTTCCTTGCAGCATTTGTTTGTTAATACTGCCTATACCCTACGGACCCTCTCCTAGTTGGCATGCCGTCGATTGTGGCACGCAGATGTTCAGTGCAAAATACCGAATGCCATGCTGATTGTAATTACATGCCTGGCAGTTGCCATGACGATGAACGAGCACCTCGAGTTTTGCTATTCTGGAGTGGGTGCGGACAGAGAGGTGTGTGTGCGCGTGCATTTTTTGTGGCCAGCCTGCTGCAGTACCATTGACAGAGAATGTGATTAAAGAAATGGTGTGCTACTGCTGAAACTGCTGCTACTGCAGATAGAGAGAGCTAGAATATAAATATCAGGGGTGGGACAATATTGAGGCATTAACTGTGTACTGGTACAAATCCCCATGACAAGGGAATCTAAGATAGCTAGACCATTAAGGTCTAATAATAATAATAATAATAATAATAATAATAATAAGTGTAAATAATGAAAACAACAAAATAAAATGAAAGTTAAATATTAAACATTTTATTTGGTGTAATACAGGGTTCTCCAGAAAATATAAAGTAGCCGGCTTAAAAAAAATAAAAAATAAAAAAAAGAAGAGCAGGTGGTTCTGGAATTTGCAGTGGCAAAGCTGCCATGGCATACCGAAAGCGCACTAATGTTGGGGGGGGTTCTGGGGACATGTCCCGCAGAAAATTTTGAAATTTACATGCCTTCTGATGCATCCTCAGGTAATAAATTACTAACCATTTCCCTGTAAAATATTTGCAAAATATGTATGAAATTTCCCGCCAGATGCGCGTGCTTGGCTTTCTCAGTTACCCTCTGTAGTATACTGCCTGGCTCTGTAACATAACTACATACACTACAGCAGGGTCACATGGTCCGGATCAGCCAATCGGAGCGCGGGAATCGATCGACAAATATGGTGTCGCTTCCAGTCATGTTAGACCCGAATCGAAGACAATTTTGTGGTGGAATAATTGGATTTGCAGCAAATTATGGGAAGCAGAGACCATATAAAATCACTTGAACATTGAAAGGCAAGTTTTGTTGTTTTTTTTTTCTGGGATTGAGTAGCCGGCGCAGACTATCTGTGGAGGTGGAGAAAACCACCGGTTGCAATATTTTAAGCAGGGCTCCCTCTTTTTAGTGAATGACTAATATGGTACTCATGCAAATAACTGAATAACAGATTCCAGTTTGTAGAATAAACTTTTTTCGAAAATTCAGCTTTTGTTATTTGTGCTCCTTAACAGTGTAAAGAATCCAGGAAACACCACAGTTTGGTTCCAGGAGGACATTTAATCTTCAAGCTAGTTTATGCATTCAAGTCTGGTTCCATTAACCCCATAGCACCATCAGGGACAGTGTATGACGCCTGAATACACCTTTGTTCATGTGTGCATGCATGCCAAGTATCTTCAAGAAGGCACATGTTGAAATATGCAGTATAATAACACCATCATGCGGCAATCATTATTCGTAGAGCCCTCCCATAGAGCTGGTGCAAGCTCCAAATGACAAGGAACCCTGATAGTTGTATAGGGTTTAAAGAAGTAGTGTTATGTACATTATATGGCCAAATAACCATTACAGGCAGCTAGAAACAAGCTTTATTTATTTATTTCACGTAGTAACTCTGGATAGCCTTTCAGTTACATCATGTGCAACCTTGGTGTAATCATTGACTCTGCTCTCTCATTTGAAGTTCATGCAAGTAATATTACAAGGATATCCTTCTTTCATCTCAGATGACTGCCAAGATAAGAAACTAGTTCATGCTTTTTTCACTTTTAGGTTGGATTATTGTAGTACCTTGCTGTCATGATGCAATTATTTTTTAGAAATAGAAATTTCATGTACATGGAAATATCAAAATTTTAAAAAGGACAAGACGGGAACTTACACAATCATAATCCTCTGACATGTTGAGGATGACATAGCCTTTTCCTCCCAGATCACTCCAGTCAACACACATTACCTAGGGAAAAAAAAAAACAGAATTGAATGAAAAGTAACAAATGGGAGATAGAGGAGTCACTGGAAGTGATGTCTCACAATTCTGCTAACATTAGTTACATAAAATGGTGAATAAGTTAAAATAATTAGCACCATTAATTACTGACAGGCAGAACGATCGAAAGATTAAAATGTCAAGAAATGTCAGGAGAAATTGTACAAATGTGCCTCATTAAACCCTTTCAGTCCATCAACAAAATTCACAAATTTCTCTCTTTTCTTTTAAAATGGTTGCGTTATAGATAACGTACAGTAGAACTTTGATGTACACAACTGGAACTGAGATGTACACAGATTTGGTATTTTCTTTTAGTGCCTTCTATTAATATGAAAACTTTTGTTCATTTTAAAAAGGAACAAAAATGGCCTTAATTGTATACCGTAGGGGGGGAAAATGGTTGCTGGGTATGGTTTACTGTTACTACTAGCAGAATTTGTTACAAAAAAAATATCTGAACCTTTAAGTTCAAATCAGCTACTCACAGAAAATTACGACAGGATCAGGTGATATTCTGTTTTCTGGACTAGACCACTGTTGCTTACATAATTGTTTACATTATTGTGTACATTACTGTTTACAATATTATCAGCCTGGTGTTATTTGTAATTTCTGGCCATATTTCTGGTATACTATCAGAGCACTGCTGAATTTTTCACATAACACTTGTTTCTACTTAATAAAGTATTTATGTAACTGAATGTTGTTTTATTTACTTAAATAAAAGATTTTCCTCTGATAATAATTGTACTTATTCTGTCCATCTGTTTCTTTACCCATGCAATCTACCACTATATATCTATTACTTCATCCATTAAATTCATCAGTCTATTTATCTGCCCATATATTTATCCATCCATCCATTCATCCAAGATACCCATCCTTCCACTCAACAAACCCATCAACCCAGCTCCCACCGAACCATCACCCCAAACCCCCACCCACCCTTCCACGCATCTACCCACCCATACAACCACCTTTTGATCCATCCATTCATCCATCTACCTGCACTGTTTCTTGGGAACCAGGCAGGTCTGTCTCTGACAGATAATCAGTGCCTCCATGACGAAACTCAGACTCCTTCTCATCATCATCATCATCATCATCATCTTCCCCTGCTTTGTGCCAGGCTGTCTCAGTGAAGGCCACAATAGGCGTGTCCGAATCTGCTGAAGAAGGAGGCTTCCAAACATCTACCTCCTGTCCAGCTACCTCAGTTGGGAACAGCACAATCTCTTCATTTTCCTCCTGCTCCTCTGAGTCATCCTGGTGGGAATCATCAGGCTGTAAGGGCACTTGGCTAGGGAACACCCCTATTTCTGGAACGGTAGGTGCCTGGGTGAGGATGTTCTCTCGGACATCATCAAAGTCCTCCTCAGGGCTGTCAGCACCATCTGTGGCTTCAGGCAGGAAGCTGTTTGTTCCAAAGAACCCAGCCATGGACTCAGTGATGGAGGAGTGTATGAGTGAAGTGACAGCTGTGGTAGACAGTGGAGAGGAAGAATGAACTGGAAAACCGCTGGCCTCAAACTCGCTCTGCCATTGTTCTGGGTCCGGAGCTTTAACCGCAGGGAGGAAGAAAGATGAGGAGGAATTAAGCTTCTTGGGAGCCTTGCGGAGAGTGAGAGACGAAGGACGAGTGGAGGATGGATTATAACCTGAGGGAGGACATGGGGAAAAGGAGTTGTGCATATTGTGTACATAGACTTGTCAGCCAACTGTCATTCATGCTGTGCAATGGTATTCTGTGAAAAAAAAAAAACTGAAGAACAGAAATTAGAATGGAGAATAAGAAAGGAAATAAATATGGATGGATGGATGGATGGATGAATGGATGGATGGAGAGACAAAGAGATATTGTATACTACACTATACTTTTTTATTCCCCCTCCATATTCCATTGCTATTTTTCACAATTTTATCACGCAGTTGATGTTTAAAGAATCGTTTAGGGGTGCAATGAGTCACAGCAATATAAATGTCTGCAATAAAGCAAACCAGCTACTAAAAAAAATAAAAATAAAACAAAAATTAAAAAAGGATCCTATATATTCACAGTTGTCTAGCTGATACTATTCTGAAGTAAACAAATTATAATGTGAAGAGTCGTTTACTGACAGCAAAGAAACAAAGAAGCAAACAAAAACAGACAAAAGATAGAAAGGGGACATCAAAAAACAAAAGAAAAATAGACAGATACCAATCAAAAAAAGAAAAGAGACTTTAAAAATGCATCCTTAACCCTATAGCTAAAGCCTTAATTCACTTTCTTACAGGAAATAAATATATATATATATATATATATATATATATATATATATATATATATATATATATAAAAAAAATTTTTTTTTATTTCTTCTATCCACATTCACTGGATATGAGCAATCGTGCACTCCGATTGGCTACTCTACTACTAGGCTATCAGCTCATATACCATGAGTAGAGAAAAACAAAATGGCAGCGTGTGTTGCTGAACCAACCGAGGACGAAATAAAAACTCAACTCAAAAACAAAAGCCCCCACAATACAAAAAAAAGCAACAAAATATAGAATAAACATATTTGATGGTAAAAACGTTTTTTGTTTGTTTAAGAATTATTATAGCATTTTTCACAAATTGCTACTGTCATTTCGCCAGTTTGTTTACATTCTAAGAGGAAATGATTTTGTCGGATGGTTTGTATAAAGTTTTTATTTATCGAATTTGCAAAAAATAAATTCTCCATTTCTCAAAATCCAGTGAATGTGGATATAATAAAAGTTATTCCACTCAATCTCGTCATACATGGCTTATAGCCAACTCGGTGCTATGCACCTCATCGGGTATCAGCTCATGTACGACTCGATTTCGTGGAACAACTGTTAAATATTTTTGGACAAACCATTTTAGCAGGACAGGAAAAGTACCAAGGTAAAAGTAGTAGTTGTCAGGACAATTTGTTCACACCAGCAGAGGCAAAGGCCAAGAAGGTGAGGGCGTGTGTGCGCGCACACACCTCAACAAAGCTGTTCCCACATGCCTGCCTAAACTGCCAGGTCTGCTAATAACTTAGCAGTTACCTAATTAGTGCACTACTGTGAGATAAAGTGGAGCTAGTCACAAAAATCAGCTTCTACTTTCTATCACAGATATGAATTTCAAAATAGGCATACGGGTATGCTAGCTTTTCCTACATATTTATGACAAAACCAGCACTAGCTGGAATAAATGGGCTATCAAGGCCAATCCCCACCCCACCCTCTTTCAAGGAAACATGACATAAAAATACAGTATGCCATTTTTTTTTATAAAACAAACCCATTATCTTGGATTGTGGATATTTTTTCCCCACTTTGTGAAACCAAGAACAGCAGCGCTACAAACAGTCAAAAGAAAAAAAGAAAGAAAAAACCACAACGATATGAAGCAAAGGCTGATTTCTTTCTAGCCCAGATTATAGATTCATACAGCTTAGTGATTTTTCAAAATGCCTTTGGAGAAACTAGAAGTAAATATCATCTAGGCTATATAATAAGCGGCAAAATTTGTTTGTTTGTTTGTCTTGAGCTAACATTGCCATTTCTCGACAGATTTTCACCAAATTTGGCAAGTAGGTCTGGGGATCACCTGGAAATTTGAAGATATAAGCAAAATTCATGTATGGGCACAAGGGAGGTCCGCCCCCTCCCTCAACACCTTTGACATTACATTTATCAACACAAACTCTCGACAGATCTTCACTCAACTTGGCATGTAGTAGGTACAGGAGATAGCCACAATTTTGGCAGAAATTCCATATTTGGGCCCCAGAGGGTCCTTGGTGGGCCCCTGGGTGGTAGATATTTGGATTTTTGTTTGTCTTCAGTTAACATCATTTCTCGACGGATCTTCACCCAAATTTGACATGGAAGTCTGGGGGCAACCCAGAACTTTGCAAAACGCTAGTACAGTATAAAGTACAAATTACACAAATGGACAAACAACAAAACCACAAGTTTGGTGCTAAAATGACATCTAGGGCAATAAGGATCAACTGTAATAGTTTCCTAATAGAGATGATAATTTACTGATAGGTAGTTGCTTTATTTTAGCTCTCCCATTCATTATCGTGACCAGCTGTCACTGGGTAAGACTATCAGCTAAAACAGGTGCATGCATGGTAATATAATATTTTCTACCTAATATGATTATGATGCTTATTAAATGATGAGTAAGCAAATGCGACAAAGTGAATCAAAATATTAACAGCAACATGACTCCTACTAACTGCTAACAATACAGGGATAAAGTCATGGAAGGTGTTCTTTCGTGGTAACACAGTATCAGAAGTTCTTAAACTCTAAAACAGGAAGCATAACTATTCTCCAATTAGACACCAAACAGGTAAATGGTAACTCTCAGAGAAGTGTGTCAGTGCTGAACATGAAAATCCAGCCTATTTCAAACCCATTTGATAGCACACATTTAGTGCTGTAATTACAAACTGCCAACAAATTTACACATTCTTGAATAGAGAACAAAAGAAGGTGAGATTAGTTATTGTTGTTGCTTCAGTATAATTAATATTGACTGTTTTCATATAACCCCAATTCCAAAATAGTTGGGACGCTGCATAAATTGCAAATAAAAACAGAATGTGATAATTTGCAAAATCATGGAAACCCTGTATTTCACAGAAAATAGTACAAAAGACAACATATCAAATGTTGAAACTGAGAAATGTTGTTTTTTGAAAAATATATGCTCATTTTGAATTTGATGTCAGCAACACACTTCAAAAAAGTTGGGACAGGGGCATGTTTACCACTGTGTTGCATCATCTCTACTTTTAACATCACTCTGTAAATGTTTGGGAACTGAGGAGACCAGTTGCTGTAGTTTTTGAAAGTGAAATGTTGTCCCATTCTTGCCTGATATACAATTTCAGTTGCTCAATAGTTCAGGGTCTCCTTTGTCATATTTCGTGCTTCATAATTCACCAAATGTTTTAAATGGGAGACAGATCTGGACTGCAGGCAGGCCAGTTTAGCACCCAGACTCTTTTACTATGGAGCCATGCAGTTTTAATATGTGCAGAAAGCAGTTTTGTATTGTATTGCTGAAAGAAGGAAGGCCTTCCCTGAAAAAATTGTCTGGATAGCAGCATATTGTTCTGAAACATGTATATATCATTCAGCATTAGTGATGCCTTCCCAGATGTACAAGCTACCCATGTCATGTGCACTAATGCACCCTCATACCATCACAGATGCTGGCTACTGATAAGCCGGACGGTCCCTCTCCTCTTTAGCCTGGAGGACGTGGTGTCCATGATTTCTAAAAAGAAGTTCTACTTTTGATTTGTCAGACCTCGAGACAATTTTCCACTTCACCTCAGTGTTTCCGGATATTGTTTATATCTGGTTTTAACTTGCATTTGTGGATGCAGTCAGGAACTGTCTTCACAGACGATGGTTTTCTGAAGTGTTCTTGAGCCCATACAGTGATTTCCACTACAGACACACGTCTGCTTTTAATGCAGTGTCACCTGAGGGCCTGAAGATCACAGGCATCCAGTGTCAGTTTTCAGCCTGGTCTCTTGCACACAGAGATTTCTCCAGATTCTCTGAATCTTTTAATGATATTATGTGCCATAGATTATGTGATCCCAAAATTCTTTGCAATTTTACATTGAGGAATGTTATTCTTAAATTGTTGCACTGTTTGCCCACACAGTCTTTCACAGAGCGGTGAACCCCTCCCCATCTTTACTTCTGAAAGACTCAGCCTCTCTGGGATGCTCTTTTTATATCCAATCATGTTACTGACCTGTTGTCAATTAACCAAATTAGGTTTTTTTTTGTAAGCATTACACAACTTTTTCCAATCTTTTATTGCCCCGGTCCCAACTTTTCTGAAACATGCTGCTGACATCAAATACAAAACGAGCATATATTTTAAAAAAATAAAAAAATAAATAAAATAAAAAATTTCTCAGTTTCAACATTTGATATGTTGTCTTTGTACTATTTTCAATGAAATATAGGGTTTCCATGATTTGCAAATTTTTATATTCTGTTTTACGCAGTGTCCCAACTTTTTTGGAATCGGGGTTGTACAAACTTCCAACAAATTCACACTCTTGAATAGAGAATAAAAGAAGGTGAAATCAGTTATTGCTGTTGCTTCAGTATGATTCACATCATGACTGTTTTCATACAGCAATACGACACAAATCTGTGTATGCAGGTGTTATGTGAGCACCTGTACTATGGCTCGGATCAATACACAAATTACTGTAGATACAAAGGAAAAAGCCAAGCTATGGTTATTAAAAACAACCTTTCCAAGAAGATTAGACTTTTTGTCGTACCCAAATCTGAAAAATTACTCCAGCAGACAGACTTCAAACAATATCCATTCAGACCACTCATCACAGAATACATGGCGGACAGCACTGTTCTATATGCTTTAATTTTCTTACACACGCACCCCAAGAAATTTGACAGAATGTGAAATTTCTCTGTGAAATCCAACTTTAAAGGGCAAGCATGTCAGCTTAAAAAAATATATATCTCATCTCATTATCTCTAGCCGCTTTATCCTTCTACAGGGTCGCAGGCAAGCTGGAGCCTATCCCAGCTGACTACGGGCGAAAGGCGGGGTACACCCTGGACAAGTCGCCAGGTCATCACAGGGCTGACACATAGATACAGACAACCATTCACACTCACACCTACGGTCAATTTAGAGTCACCAGTTAACCTAACCTGCATGTCTTTGGACTGTGGGGGAAACCGGAGCACCCGGAGGAAACCCACGCGGACACGGGGAGAACATGCAAACTCCACACAGAAAGGCCCTCGCCGGCCCTGGGGCTCGAACCCAGGACCTTCTTGCTGTGAGGCGACAGCGCTAACCACTACACCACCGTGCCGCCCCCCAAAAAAATTATATATATATATATATATATATATATATATATTTTTTTTTTTAGGGGCATTGAATCTCAGACATCTTTTCAAGCCTTGATAACGTAGATATGTTCAATCTTTCATCCTTATTGTCACACTGCAAGACCACAACTACATGTCAAATAAGAGCAAACAGCCATAGTGTTCACTGTTTGAATGGAAAAATCCTTCTCAGAAATTAGTGAGGGAGGGGAAACTCATCACCCTCTAAAGGCTAGCAGGATGTAGAACAAATCATTATTATAAAGTGCAAAAAGCATTTTACCACACATTTTCACGAGGCTAATTGCTGTTTTGACATTCAGGCAATGTTCTGGGATGGGGACTGTCAGCTCAAGATGGAGCTACGTCAGGATGAATGACAGTTATGAGACCACTTATGTGAATACTGATGAGTCATGCTACAATATGACACACTTTTCTAGCTGCATACAGGAATGGAAAGTGTTTTATATGGCTTACCAAAGAACTGACTTCAGAATATGACCATTATATTTTTTAAAAACACCCATAAGGCATTTCAGCATGTCTGAAGGACAGCCTTATGACCTTACTTTCCTCTAATGTAATGGACTGCTCTGTTCTTCAATTGGGAAAGAGGAATTGTGCTAATCTAATATGAATGTATATTATAAATATCCACATGCCCTGACGTACAAGGATTTTTCTGGGTAATTCCATGATTGGGGATGACATTTTTGTCCCACTAATGTTACATGTACAAATATGTACAGTGGTGCTTGAAAGTTTGTGAACCCTTTAGAATTTTCTATATTTCTGCATAAATATGACCTAAAACATCATCAGATTTTCACACAAGTCTGAAAAGTAGATAAAGAGAACCCAGTTAAACAAATGAGACAAAAATATTATACTTGGTCATTTATTTATTGAGGAAAATAACCCAATATTACATATCTGTGAGTGGCAAAAGTATGTGAACCTTTGCTTTCAGTATCTGGTGTGACCCCCTTGTGCAGCAATAACTGCAACTAAACGTTTCCGGTAACTGCTGATCAGTCCTGCACACCAGCCTGGAGGAATTTTAGCCCGTTCCTCCGTACAGAACAGCTTCAACTCTGGGATGTTGGTGGGTTTCCTCACATGAACTGCTCACTTCAGGTCCTTCCACAACATTTGGATTGGATTAAGGTCAGGACTTTGACTTGGCCATTCCAAAACATTAACTTTATTCTTCTTTAACCATTCTTTGGTAGAACAACTTGTGTGCTTAGGGTCGTTGTCTTGCTGCATGACCCACCTTCTCTTGAGATTCAGTTCATGGACAGATGTCCTGACATTTTCCTTTAGAATTCACTGGTATAATTCAGAATTCATTGTTCCATCAATGATGGCAAGCCGTCCTGGCCCAGATGCAGCAAAACAGGCCCAAACCATGATACTACCACCATGTTTCACAGCTGGGATAAGGTTCTTATGCTGTAATGCAGTGGTTTCCTTTCTGCAAACATAATGCTTCTCATTTAAACCAAAATTCTATTTTGGTCTCATCCATCCACAGAACATTTTTCCAATAGCCTTCTGGCTTGTCCACATGATCTTTAGCAAACTACAGACAAGCAGCAATGTTCTTTTTGGAGAGCAGTGGCTTTCTCCTTGCAGCCCTGCCATGCAGACCACTGTTGTTCAGTGTTCTCCTGATGGTGGTAACATTAGCCAATGTGAGAGAGGCCTTCAGTTGCTTAGAAGTTACCCTGGGGTCCTTTGTGACCTCGCCGACTATTACACGCCTTACTCTTGGAGTGATCGTTGTTGGTTGACCACTCCTGGGGAGGGTAATAATGGTCTTGAATTTCCTCCATTTGTACACAATCTGTCTGACTGTGGATTGGTGGAGTCCAAACTCTTTACAGATGGTTTTGTAACCTTTTCCAGCCTGATGAGCATCAACAATGCTTTTTCTGAGGTCCTCAGAAACCTCCTTTGTTCGTGCCATGATACATTTCCACAAACATGTGTTGTGAAGATCAGACTTTGATGGATCCCTGTTCTTTAAATAAAACAGGGTGCCCACTCACACCTGATTGCCATCCCAATTGATTGAAAACACCTGACTCTAATTTCACCTTCAAATTAACTGCTAATCCTAGAGGTTCACATACTTTTGCCACTCAGAGATATGTAATATTGGATTATTTTCCTCAGTAGATAAATGACCAAGTATAATATTTTTGTCTCATTTGTTTAACTGGGTTCTCTTTATCTACTTTTAGGACTTGTGTGAAAATCTGATGATGTTTTAAGTCATATTTATTCAGAAATATAGAAAATTCTAAAGGGTTCACAAACTTTCAAGCACCACTGTATGTAAAAGTAAAAAGGCATTTTAAACATAGGTTATTGTGAAGGATACTTGATCTATCTGAAACCTGTACATAGATAACTTAATACAGCATTTTTGCCTATCCAAGCCAACTATAACTACAATTTACTTTCAAACGTCATTTGTGAATACATTTAAAATCACATGCTTGAAACCTCCTTCTCCATGAATCAATACAGGCTATGAAAAATGTACATTTTCGTACGTCCCATGACGTTCACTCAACCCCCATTTATTGAACATATTCACCCCAATTAAATATTTGGAATATTCCACAAACTGTGTGTTCAACAGGAAGTCGCATCATTTGAATTTCCTAAAGGTCGTGGGAAGACAAAAGTTCACCTGCTTTTTAAAATCTTCTCCCCAAGTTTCAGTGATATTATGATACTGACTGGTGAGGGCACTTTGAAAGTACATCCCTGTAACCCAAATCATAAATTGAAAGTAAATGATGAATTTAAAAAATGAATTTAAAATAACCATTAGCAAGTCCAGCTCATGGGTAGTGCAGCAGAAAAGTGTTTGCACTGTCATCCAGAGATCACGAGTTTGAATCCTGATGAAAAATACACATTTAAGTACATGGCCCACAACATTCACTCAACCCCATTACCTAAACATATTCACCTCTATGAAATATTTGGAATTTTCCACAAATGGCAGTGACACTAGCCAATCATGGGCATCTGTGAGGCCATACATATGGAAGTGGGCAGATAGCACTTTCCTCCAAGTGCGTTATGTCACCCCCTAACTTTGCATAAGCAGCAATTCGAAAAGATGTGGTCAGCTGGCTACACATGCCTTGAAGGAAGCACATGATGACCTCTGCCTCCCTGGCTGGTAGCTGTTGTGTGATAAGGAGATCTGTCTGGTGGGTGGGAATTGTCCATGACCAAGTTCAGGAAGAAATGAAGGAAAAATTAAAAAAAAAGAAAATTAAGAAAGTCCTGAAATTACTAAATGCAAAATAACTCAGTCCTGTTACTCATTTAAGAGTGAAATAAATGACCATCACTGTAAGCCAAATAATGTTGTAAAAAATTAGATATTATTGCCCAAGTTGGGTTGATTTTTTTTTTTTTGTATATTTAAAGTCCAGGTTTTCTTAGTTTCAATTGAGTTTCTCTGTTTAATTTTTAAGAGTTACAAGTGTTAAATGCCACCCCAGTCATGGAATCACCATCCTACCACTCGAAGTCCAAGGTGTTAACAGAATTACACAATGAAAAAGTCCACATTTTAAAACCGTAGTGGAAAGTGGTTTAAATATGACCTCCTATAATCATAGTCATTCAATTTAAAACATTAATGAAACTATTGCTTTGACTCAACCTTTACATACCTATCAAAGAATCTGCATCCAAACTGGAGTTGAGCTCCTTTTGAACATCCCACTTTCGCAATGCCAGAGGACCCTTATTTTCCTCACCATCCTCACTGAAGAACCCAGAATTTTCCTGGGAACTTTCGACCAAACCAGGATTTTCTGCATCCCGAAGAATACCATCATGTTCATCCAGACCAAAAGAACCATCCAGAATGGGTTGTGATGAAGCTGAGGAGCTGGACAGAGGTGTTGGATTGCCATTAAGAACTTTAGAAAATGTGATGAGCACAAGAGAGGAGCCTGAAGAGAAAAGTGAAGAGATTATGTTAGGATAATGCGGGGGGGAATCCCATAATCCTGAAGCTTAAATTCTGGAGGACCACCAAATGTAAATAAACAGTCAGGAATAAGACTACAGTCCAACAGTGATGTAATTACAGTAATAACAGAGAACATGTTATGTACAGATATTTATGAGCATTTGTATTTGCTTTCTTATTGGTAGCTACTGTCTATGCAGTGATATTTGTGTAAGAATAATAGATACACCTAAAGTTAGGGTAGAAAAGGGCATGCTCCCTTTCTATAAAGGTATTCAGAGACCTTTTATCACCAGCCAGCTGCTTGAAAAGGAATTTTTATTCATAGCTAAAATATAGCTGTGACAAATGAAAGTAAAGACATATCCACCATACCCACAAGTGTCGACAGCCTAACCTACCCAGCAACACGTCTCGCCCCAGCTGGCCCCTGACCACACATGGCTCTGTATCAGCTTAACTTGCCATTTGAGACCGATCGTTTCCCACTTATAGTACAGGGTCACTGGGAGATTAAAGTTAACATTAGCAAATTAAAGGTTGAATTTGGGGTACGGGCCACAGCTTCTCCTCTGCTTTGATCCACCCGAATTGATAGGTTTAGAGGTTTTCGTAATCGAGCAGTACACCATAACATCAGGTTAAGGGAACCCCCCCCCAACATACACACATATATAGGGTAGCTAGCGAGGTAGATGTGTGTTGCTAAATGGCCTCAATGTGTGTATGCGCATAGTGCCGTATAATGGACTGGTGGTTACTCATCTAGGATGTACTCCTGCTTCATGTTCAGTGGTCTTTGCATAAGCTTCAGCTCCTACATGACCCTGACCAGGACAAAGCAGCTACTGAAAATGAATGAAAATTTTAAACAATTTCTTTCTCAACATATATATATATATATATATATATATATATATATCATTCTCTCTCTTTCTTCCACCAAAGGTCACTTCGACAAATCATGAACATCAAGTGGTGGCATCGCGTCACCAACACGGAGATCCTTGAGCGTGCCAACTGCTCTTCCATTGAAAGCATGATCCGTAGTAGCAGACTTCGATGGCTTGGCCATGTATCCCGAATGGACAACTCCAGGATTCCTAAGCAACTTCTATTCGGCGAGCTGAAGCTTGGTAAATGCAACAGGGGACGCCCTCGCAAGCGCTGGAAGGACTGCATTAAAGAAGACCTTTGCGCCTTCCAAATGGATTTAAAGACTTGGTATGAGGACGCCCAGGACCGCTGCCTGTGGAGGTGTGCCCTCCATTCTGGGTCGGAAACCTGCGAGCTTAGGCTCAGAGAACGAGCCGCAGAGCGACGAATAAGGAGGCACCACAGGGCTACGGGTCCCCCATCGTCAGAATTGACGGGGATCTTAAGTAGTAGAAGTAGTAGCCGTATAATGGACTGGTGGTTACTCATCTAGGATGTACTCCTGCTTCATGTTCAGTGGTCTTTGCATAAGCTTCAGCTCCTACATGACCCTGACCAGGACAAAGCAGCTACTGAAAATGAATGAAAATTTTAAACAATTTCTTCCTCAACATAGATTATTTTTAATATAAATAATTGGAATGAATATTGTCAATTCAGATTGTACATGTCAAATACCAAATCCCTGTGGAGATGGATAATATGCTAATTTTATAAGTATGGCAAACTTGAGACTTATAATTCCAATCTCCATCGAGGAAAACCAGAAATTCCTACTTGCTAACTCAAGGTAAGCTTTTTAACAAGTTCCTCTCAGTTCAGGGAGTGACATCAAATCACTATGGCTGTTGACAGCATCAGAAATAAACATAGGAAGCTACTATCTTTAAATGAGTTATGCTATATTTAAGCTTGATTTGATTTAGCTCAATCAACATACAGACATTCACTTATTAAATCTATAACATTGCTGTTTGAAGAGGAAAATATACATAATTCATTACAGTTAGCTAGCTAGCCTTGTTGCTAACAAAAGTGAGGCATCCATGTTTTTTCCCCACTTTGTATGTTGAAAATTACATAATTCTGAGCTCCAACTTGCCATATCTAAGGTAAGTTGAGTACAACTTGAGTATAGAGCAGTGTTGTAGTTGAGTCACTAAACCTCGAGTCCGAGTTCAGTCTCAAGTCCCCAGTATTCAAGTCTGAGTCAAGTCCAAGTCATTAAAACAGGAGTCATCAAACTACGGCCCGTGGGCCGACTCCAGCCCGCCACCCCCCTTTGACCGGCCCCTCTGCCCCCCACCACTTGAACCGGCCCTATGAGGCAAGCCCCAAAAGTGGTCATGGCCTATTTTTTTAAATTGCTTTTTGGTAAATAACAACATGTCTGCATCTTGTATTTTGTTGATTTTATCAATTAAAATTTATATTTAGTTATAAAATGAACTATTCATATTTTCCGAATTTTCATCACATGCTCGCGATCAAGCAGTGACAGGCAGCGCACGCGCAGAGAACTGTCAGTGTTCAGGACAGCAAAATGGCGAGCGGTAAGCGAAAAGCTGACAGAGTGCAGAGTTTTTAAAGAACAGTGGACCGCCGATTATTTTTTCGTTCAGTGTAAGGACCGTGCAGTTTGTCTTGTATGTAAAGAAAGTGTGTCGGTTTTCAAAGAATATAATCTGCGTCATCACTCCGAAACCTGCCACAAAGAGTATGCTAGTTTGCGAGGGCAAACAAGAGAAGACAGGATTCGGAGGATGAAATGCGGACTGGCTGCACAACAGAATGTATTCCTTCGCCAAACCCAGATCAACCAGGCTGCTGTCCGAGCTAGCTATAAGGTAGCTCACCTACTAGCTACCCATGGAAAGCCGTTTACCGATGGGGACTTTGTTAATGTATGCATGCTTGCTGTGGCCGAGGAGGCGTGTCCCGACAAGAAGGATGCGCTCAACGCGGTGAGTCTCTCCGCATCTATGATGACCAGGCGAACCGAAGATTTGGGGGACAACGTGTATGACCAGCTGAATGAGAAAGCGTCAGAATTCGAGTTTTTTTGCTTTGGCCATGGATGAGAGCAATGACGTGCAGGACACAGCACAACTGCTGTGATCTATTGCTCATATTATAATTTCACTGGTTTTTTTTAATGTATTTATTTTATAGGCCTATTTGACCTTTATTAAGTGCTGCACACAATTATTATTAATCTTATTAATAATATCAACAGGCCTACCTACAATTTATAATTTCCACTCACCTTTGCCGGTGTCAATCACCTCAACTAGGCAGATGTTTCTTACCTTGACAGCTTTGATGTTATTTTTATTAGAAAATAAATAAATGGAATATCTGTGGTATTTCAAATTAAAACAAAGTGTGAAGACTCGATTACTACTTTTGCAAACCACTAGTAAAGATAAACAAATATGTGCCAGGAATCTAGTGTGGATATAGTAGTGTGGATGGCTGTGCCAGGCTAGTAATCTCTACTACACAATGAGGCCTGCTGGTGGTCATATTTGTCTGGGTCATACAATTCTACGTTATATAGCTGACCCGACCCCCCCATCACAGTCAGGAACGACAATGTGGCCCCCAGAGAAAAAAGTTTGGTGACCCCTGCATTAAAAGAAAACTTTGAGTTGAGTCCGAGAACAAGACTCCAACTGCTCTATTTAATGGTGGCTGTTGCTGCCTTTATGTGAAACCATTTCTGCTACTGCATTGGACTAAACATTACTGCTTGACTGCCCCGTTTTAGTTAATAGGCTACAGATAAAAAGCTTGTTCATTGCTCAGCAAGCCTTGCTATCAACAGGGCAAAATAACATGAGAGAGGGTTAACACTAGCTAGTTAATCGGTCAGCAAGCAAGCCCTGCTAATCAACAGAGCAATGAACATAGCATGTCACTTACTTCTCTGGGTGTAATCTTGCCAAATGACGATTGAAATGTGAGGTTGTCCCTGTCATCTCCTTGATAGTTCTTCTACATATGGAACACATCGCAGTGCATTTTTTTTCCTACTGCACAAGAAGTCTGTATAAGCAAAGTGGACAATCCTAGAGGCATTCTCTCCAGGCATTTTAGCACCATTAACGTTAGTTTGTTCCTGAATATGACGCATGAACAGGTGAATGTGCATTCTCTTGCACAAAATTAGTATAAAAATTAAATGTAGATATAAATATCTTATGCCAAATTATTATGGCATGTTACAAGAAAATAAAGAAAAAAATCCAAGTCCTTGTCTCCAATTTATTAATCCAAATGCAGTTAACACACGAGTCTGAGTCCAAGTCATCAGTGCTCAAGTCCAAGTCAAGTCACAAGTCCTTAAAATTAAGGCACAAGTCGGACTCAAGTACTACAAGCCTGGTATAGAGGCTTGTACTGTATCCAAAGAGCCGAGTACCCAGTATGATGACAACAGTACAGCAGTGAACAAATCTGAGACATCCCACTATTTTTTATTTAATTACTTGATTAAGGATTGGGCGGCACGGTGGTGTAGTGGTTAGCGCTGTCGCCTCACAGCAAGAAGGTCCTGGGTTCGAGCCCCGTGGCCGGCGAGGGCCTTTCTGTGTGGAGTTTGCATGTTCTCCCCGTGTCCGCGTGGGTTTCCTCCAGGTGCTCCGGTTTCCCCCACAGTCCAAAGACATGCAGGTTAGGTTAACTGGTGACTCTAAATTGACCGTAGGTGTGAATGTGAGTGTGAATGGTTGTCTGTGTCTATGTGTCAGCCCTGTGATGACCTGGCGACTTGTCCAGGGTGTACCCCGCCTTTCGCCCGTAGTCAGCTGGGATAGGCTCCAGCTTGCCTGCGACCCTGTAGAAGGATAAAACGGCTAGAGATAATGAGATGAGATGAGATTAAGGATTGATGCACATTTCGCTTTGAAGGGTAAATTTAAAAAACTAGCCAGTGGTCACTGAAAGTATATGAACTATAGTGCAATTATAGAAATACATACAGTCCTGGTATTTGTACTGTATTTGCATTGTACACTAATTCTTCATTTGCCAATTCCTTTATTTGCTCCTGAGGTTCTAAGTACATTCAGGCATGCACAAATGCAAAAATCCTAACTTCTTATACTACTGTATTTCTAAACCTCTAGCATTTCACCCATACTCAACTATAAACATGACCATTAACAGGAAATAGATTGACTGATTCTACTATGCCACCTAGTTGGAGAGTAGGGATTACATATTAAACAGGCAACACATTAAAAACTAGAAACGCACTCGGAAAGCGCAGACCTCCGCCAAGAATCCTTTAAAAAAATCCAGGATCCAGAAGGTGATCCAGATCACTGCCAAAATTTAATGGATTGTTACTTGTGCCCAGTCACACCTCTGGAAAAAATTTCAGAGCAATCCGTTCATAACTTTTTCAGTAATGTTGCTAACAGACAAACCAACCAACCAATCAACAAACAAACAAACCAACACTACCGAAAACATAACCTCCTTGGCGGAGGTAATGACTGAAGCAACATCACAAAGCTGGAGAGGACAATGCACTGTCTACGGTGACACTTTTTTGGTCAGGTATGAAGGGACAGATGCATCACTTTAAGAAACCATGTCCCCATATGCCATGCCGGTATCTCTAACTTCAACATTTATGACACCATGCTGTATTCCTTCAGTCTGGGGAAGTACATCTTGTGATACCAGTGACTTCTGGAGCAAAAACTTTACATCAAGGCCAAGAAGTACCAGTTTCCCCACTCAACTTTTCACCTTTCTAGGTTAGGTCTTCATAGAAGGGGTATGTATAAGTTCCAGACATTGCTGGAGTTGCCGAACCACCCAAGAGCTACAGAGGCTTCTTGGCTTTAAATATTACCATTGTTGAATCTCCAAGCAATTCAGTACTGTAGTTGTACCCCTCACCTGTTTCCTCAAAAGGGTTCCATGATAGCTCACCAAGTCACCTGCTGCAGGAGAGGCCTTCACCTCATTAGTACAGACATTTCCTTCAGCTCCAGTTCAGCATCAACCAGACCAATCACTACCATTGTCTTGGAGGCGTATGCCTTTGAGATGGGAATATGGGCTGGATTCACAGTGGGAGCCCAGCTAAGCTTTACTCCAATGCTTACTTGTTGAAAAAGCTCTCTAGTGCTGAGATAAATTACTACATGGATAACCTGGTTCTTCTTGCTATTTACAGTAGCTGGCATTCAAGGAGAGATGTCATTGGGTACAAGGGGCCCTCCATCCCTTCATTGTAGATACAGAACTTGGATTACAACTAGAAAACCCAATATCTTTGACAATCTCCCTGCCAAGCATGGGGGGCATTATTCTTGACGTGTTTCTCATTTGTTATATGCTGCAAACCAAAATACAAGTACTCCATCATCAATCATTGAGCCCACCTGCTTGATTCTTTTCAGTCAAGATCAACCAGGATTTATCCAACAAAGAAGCAGATGATCCCAGACAGAGTAACAGACCACCAGAAAAGCTGCATGCTCCAGGGGCCACCTGGCATAAGCTCATCACTACTACTTCTTCCAGCTGTTCCCATTAAGGGTCACCAGAGCAGACAATGTCCCTCCATCTCCTCTGGTCCTCTGTATCTTTTTCTGTCACACCAACCATCCTCATGTCCTTCACCACATCCATAAATCTCATCTTTGGTCTTCCTCTTTTCTTTCTACCTGGCAACTCCATCTCCAGCATTCTATTCCCAATATACCTTGGATCTCTCCTCTGTACGTGTCCAAACCATCTCAATTTCGCCTCTCTCACTTCGTCTCCAAGCCGTCCTACATGTGCTGTCCCTCTAATATACTCATTTCTTATCCTGTCCAACTTTATCACACCCAATGAAAATCTCAGCATCTTCAGCTCTGCTACCTCCAGTTCGACCTTCTGTCTTTTTGTCAGTGCTACTGTCTCCAAACCATACAACACAGGTCTTACTACTGTCTAGTACACTTTCCCTTCTGTCACAAATCACTCCTGACACTCTCCTCCATCCATTCCAACCTGCTTGCACTCTCTTCTTCACTTCTTCCACACTCGCCATTACTTTGGACAGTTGACCCCAGATATTTGAACTCACCAGATATTTGAACTCAAAGTTCATCACATGGGCACCTAGGAGTGACACAAGGTGCAGCCTCTGCCAGTATCCTAAAGACCTTGGACTCACTTCTCCGTGGTCTTTGTCACAGACTTTGTAACCTTGTAACGTCATACTGGTAATAGCTGATCTGATCCTTCTTCTAGGTCTGATCTGTGTAGCAAACTGCAGAGGCCCTCTTCCAGTACAGTATATCTTCCACTGACTTGGGCTCCCTGAAGACAGCTGAACTGAGGTGGAGGTGTCCAACAGGCAAGTAAATAAACTGAACCAGGAGCATGGATGGCATCTCAGCAGTTACTGGAGAAACAATGTGACTAGACTACTGGACAGAGTATACCTACAATTCACTCATCCACACCTTATCTGGCCTTAGTCAATTTCAATGCTACCTAAGCTACAAACCAACACTATTCCCTTAGAACCTAACTTGAGGAGAGGGACCAGTGGTTGAGAAATGCAGTGGAAAGGCATGAGAATCATCACACTGTCAGTTGAAGTTGACTCTCGATGACCGAGGACCCAAGCCAATCATCAACACAGGGTATTGCCAGGAGAGTGCGTTACCCACCCAATATCTTCTGCTGTGACTTCCATCCAAAAAACTGTTTTCAAGCAACACCCATTTAAGATAATCCAATGTATAGATAGGGTGATCTATAGACTTCAGTTACTCATCTCAGTTCTGTCTCTCTCTCTCTCTCTCTCTCTCTCTCTCCTTATGCCTGTGGGTCCAGACCCAGTGCAAGATATTGTCCCCTTGGAAATGTTACCATCACCTCTCCAGGTTTACAGAGCCTATGCCATGAGAGACATCTTGTCCTCCTGCAGGAGGTGGAACAGCTTCAGTATTTTTTGTATTATTTATTATGTTGGGTTTTTTTTATTTAACCTTTAATTAACCAGGCAAGTCACTAAGAACAAGATTTTTTATTTATAGTGGCGGGCTGGTATTTCAAGTGGGAGACTTACTATCCAGTGGAGTGCTCTTGGGTCTTTACTGAGGATGTTCTGTACCCCTTCATAGTGGCAGAGTTCCACTGCTGCTGCCCAGATTACCCAGCACCACACAAGCTAGGTTGACCATTTAATAGGTTGACCAATTACAAAACCATGGTTGTCACCTCAGGAGGGGGAATACCCAGCAAGCCATGCTGACAGCTCCACCCTTGACGTCTTGTGCTGGTGCACTGTCTTGACCAAATACTAATACCTGCAGCCCATTTCCTAGTCAAGTGAGGATGCTGGATGTCACCTTCAAGCACTTTCCACAGCACTGCACTTCCCATGATCTTCCCCATTTTCTTTGTTATGCATTCCTAGTCAGTCAATCTTTCTATGAAGAATTTTCTATTTAAAGGAACAGTCCACCGTACTTCCATAATGAAATATGTTCTTCTCTGAATTGAGACGAGCTGATCCGTACCTCTCCTAGCTTTGCGCGACCTCCCAGTCAGTCAGACGCGCTGTTACTCCTGTTAGCAATGTAGCTAGGCTCAGCATGGCCAATGGTATTTTTTGGGGCTGTAGTTAGATGCGACCAAACTCTTCCATGTTTTTCCTGTTTACATAGGTTTATATGACCAGTGACATGAAACAAAAGTTCAGTTACACAAATTGAAACGTGGCGATTTTCTATGCTATGGAAAGTCCGCACTATAATGACAGGCGTACTAACACCTTCTGCGCACTTCGACAGCGCATTGATACCTAGCTACATTGCTAACAGGAGTAACAGTGCGTCTGACTGACTGGGAGGTCGCGCAAAGCTTGGAGAGGTACGGATCAGCTCGTCTCAATTCAGAGAAGAACATATTTCATTATGGAAGTACGGTGGACTGTTCCTTTAAGCCCTTTAAGTTCTAATCTGTACCTGTTTCCAAGTCAGTTCCAAAGTTTAGCTTCAGATTGTTGTAGTCAGTTCTAAATTGTGTTTCTGGGTTCATCTTTGAAATGTGCTGTTTCCCATCCTGTATTTACATTTATACCTTGTGACTTGTAAACTCTTGCACTAGTGTTTAAGTCCATCCATCCATTCATTGTCTGTAGCCACTTATCCTGTACAGGGTCACAGGCAAGCTGGAGCCTATCTCAGCTGACTATGGGCGAGAAGTGGGGTACACCCTGGACAAGTCACCAGGTCATCGCAGAGCTGACACAGAGACAAACCACCATTCACATTCACACCTATGGTCAATTTAGAGCCACCAATTAGCCTAACCTGCATGTCTTTGGACTGTGGGGGAAACCGAAGAACCCGGAGGAAACCCACGCAGACATGGGAAGAACATGCAAACTCCACACAGAAAGGCCCTCATCGGCCGCTGGGCTTGAACCCAGGACCTTCTTGCTGTGAGGCGACAGTACTAACCACTACACCACCATGCCACCAGTGTTTCAGTTGTCACTTTAGATGCCATTTTAGGACACCACTGGTATTCATTATGAGGTCTTTAATTTCTAAATTAAAGAGTTAAATTTCCCCCATATACAACCCCAAATCAGAAAAAGTTGGGACGGTATGTTGAAATTGAAATTAAAACTGAAAACAATTTGTAAAAATCTTTGACCTGCACTGCACTCAAAACAATACAACAGAACAATATTTGATGTTTTACGTCTTGAATTTTATTGTTTTGTTTGTTTTTTCAAAATAAATGCTTATTTCAATTTTGATTCTTGAAACACATTTTTAAAAAAGTTGGGACAGTAAAGCATCATTTCTTCTCACAACACTTAAAAGATATTTAGGGACTAAAGATTTAGGGACTAAAGACACCAAGTGATGAAGTATTTCAGGTGTTATTTTGTCCCATTCTTCCTGCAAATAGGGCTTAAGGTGTGCAACAATAAAGGGTTGTCCTTGTCATATTTTTATTTTTTTTAAAGATATCTTTTGGGCTTTTTTCACCTTTATTGGATAGGACAGTGCAGAGACAGGAAATGAGCAGGAGAGAGAGACATCGATCGGGAAATGACCTCGGGTCGGAATCGAACCCGGGTCCCAGGATTTATGGTATGGCGCCTTATCCACCTGAGCCACGACGCCCCCCCCTTGTCATATTTTTTGTTTCAAAATTCACCACACATTCTCTACTGGGGACAGAGGGGATAGACGCCCTCTTCTGCCACAGCCATGCCTTTGTAATGTGTGCAGAATGTGGTTTTGCATTGTCTTGTTGAAATATCCCTGGAAAGTGTGTCACTTTGAAGGCAGACTATGTTGCTCCAAAATCCCAATGTACTTTTCTGCATTAATGCTGACATCACAGAAGTGTAAATTACCTTTGCCAAGGGCAGTGATACAGTCTCATACCATGAGAGACCCTGGCTTTTGGACTTGTTGCTGGTAACAGTCTGGATGGTACATTCCTTCCAAAAACAACCTGGAATACTGATTTGTCTGACCACAATAGATACTGTGTAATGGTCTATCCCAGATGCCTTCAAGCCCAGACAAGTCGATGGTACTTCTGGACACAGTTAACATAAGGCTTCCTTTTGGCACAGTAAAGTTTTATCTGGCATTTGGGGATGCACCTCTGTATTTTAGTGCTTGACAAAGGTTTGCCAAAGTAATCCCAAGCCCATGTGGTTATATCAGCTATAGATGAATGACGGTTCTTGATCCAGTGCCGCCTGAAGGATCGACAATGTTCAGCTTAAGCTTGCATTCTTGCTCTTTATGCACTGAAATTCCTCCATCCACTATTCGTAACTGCTTATCCTGTGCAGGGTCGCGGGCAAGCTGAAGTCTATCCCAACTGACTATGGGCAAGAGACGGGGTACACCCTGGACAAGTTGCCAGATCATCACAGGGCTGACACACAGAGCCACCAATTAACTTGACCAGCATGTCTTTGGACTATGGGGGAAACCAGAGCACCCACAGGAAACCCACGCAGACATGGGGAGAACATGCAAACTTCACACAGAAAGGCCCCCGTCGGCCACTGGGCTCGAACCCAGAACCTTCTGTACCACCAAAATTCCTCTAGATTCCTTGAATTGTTTAATAATATGCACTGCAGACAGTGAAATATCCAAATCCCTTCATATCTTTCTTTGAGGAACATCGTTTTTAAAACATTTCAATAATTTTCTCATGCATTTGTTAACAAACTGGAGATCCTCAGCCTATCTTTGCGCCTCATAGACTAGGTCTTTCCTAGATACTGATTTTGTACAAAATCACCTGTTGAGATCACCTGTTCCAAACCACATCATTATTTAACTGTTTTACTTCATTAATAGCCCTAAATTGCCCCCATCTCAACTTGTTTTGGAATGTGTTGCAGGCCTGAAACGCAGGAATGGATGTATATTAACAAATGAAATGAAGTTGAACAGACAAGACATGTAATATCTTGGGTTCATCCTGTCTGCAATGAAATACAAGTCAAAGTTTATTTTTTCTGCTTTTTTTTTTTATTTGTATTTTCCACACTGTGCCAATTTTTTTCTGATTTGGGGTTGTGATATGTACATGAACTATCTTCAAATATGGTCAGATTGTTAAGGTGACAGCATATACAACTTTAATTTTTGGCTTACAGGATAGTTCTTCTTTCCAAACCAGACTTTTAATACAATATACTTGTGCATACACTGTTTCTTTCGCCGTTCCATTTTTATCTGATTTCATGATATATTTTTAAATTTATACTTTGCTCTTCGGCATCATAACACGTCTTACTTGCCCATATCCTGCCCTAGTTTTCAAACAACAACTCATGATCTGTCTGGACCTTGTTTGCTAACAAATCAGGGATTTCAGAGCTGTAAAATCTCAGTTTTAAGTCCTTTTGCTTTTCTATCATGTCTGTGTTGTTGGGCTCTACATAAATGTGAAAATAAATGCTGATTTCCCCTGACCTCGATAGGTTATATGTCTGCACCACAGTGTCTGTCTGACTTTGCAGCAATGTGTAGGTAGCACTCTGGAGACTAAGCATAGAGGCTTGTACAGTATCTAGAGTTGCTGAGTAACCAGTAAGACGATACAACCGTGCTGCAGTAAAGAGATCTGAGACATTCCTTTTCAGTGCTTTTTATTGTATTATGGCTTGAGACCCATTTCACTTTATTTAGAGAGCAAAATAAAATATAACCAGTGCTAAATCAATTTTATTGATTTACTAAAGTTAATTGATGAAATTAGAGAAATATGTACCTTCTTGTACTTTCGAAGGCATGGAGTTGAAAAATCTGGCTGATACCTCAGAATTTTACAAGGATTATAGGTACGTGATTTTTTTTTTAATCACCAATAGCTTGCAATATTTTTCAAAATTTTAACTTACTCCTGAGGTTCTCAAAATGAATCCTTCCTCTTTTCCATTCTACTCTGAAGACAGTCTTGGTTTATCTTAATTTATGATCTTTTACTGACCTTATTGTTAACCAGTAACTATGCAATGCATATCCCACTGCACCAAGCTTTAAATTTGTTTTTACAATAATCAGGTTTTTATTTAAGCCATGGTTTAATGCGGACCTTAATTTTACAATGAATTCAGATTAATTTAAACTCCAATTAAAACGTTAGAAGTAGATTGATTTTGATACCTCGTAACTGAGATGGATCAAATATTTAACTAGATGTATTGTCTCATCTCATCTCATTATCTCTAGCCGCTTTATCCTGTTCTACAGGGTCGCAGGCAAGCTGGAGCCTATCTCAGCTGACTACAGGCAAAAGGTGGGGTACACCATGGACAAGTCGCCAGGTCATCACAGGGCTGACATAGAGACACAGACAACCATTCACACTCACATTCACACCTACGGTCAATTTAGAGAGTCACCAGTTAACCTAGCCTGCATGTCTTTGGACTGTGGGGGAAACCAGAGCACCCGGAGGAAACCCACGCGGACACAGGCAGAACATGCAAACTCCGCACAGAAAGGCCCTCGTCAGCCACGGGGCTCAAACCCGGACCTTCTTGCTGTGAGGCGACAGCGCTAACCACTACACCACTGTGCCGCTCTAGATGGATTGTACTTACAGTAAATTGCATATATTAGATATATTTCAGTAAAAAAGAAAAAGATTTTGAAAGAATAGTTATTACGCTGGGCGGCACGGTGGTGTAGTGGTTAGCGCTGTCGCCTCACAGCAAGAAGGTCCGGGTTCGAGCCCCGTGGCCGGTGAGGGCCTTTCTGTGTGGAGTTTGCATGTTCTCCCCGTGTCTGCGTGGGTTTCCTCCGGGTGCTCCGGTTTCTCCCACAGTCCAAAGACATGCAGGTTAGGTTAACTGGTGACTCTAAATTGACCGTAGGTGTGAATGTGAGTGTGAATGGTTGTCTGTGTCTATGTGTCAGCCCTGTGATGACCTGGCGACCTGTCCAGGGTGTACCCCGCCTTTCGCCCGTAGTCAGCTGGGATAGGCTCCAGCTTGCCTGCGACCCTGTAGAACAGGATAAAGCGGCTAGAGATAATGAGATGAGTTATTACGCTATTTTAAAGTCAAACAGGAATTAAAAACTAACAACTGACCCCAAAATGAATATATTTACTATTTGCTTTTTAGATTGATGAATCTACTTTGGTATAACCCACCCCAGGATATTAAAAAATATATTATCTTTTGGGCATGATTTTACCTGCTACCACACCCAGTTTCGAAACAATTTTTAGGCTCTATCTTTTACTCCCAATGAAGTTTACTAACAACGTCCTTGTGTATAATCTTCCAGAGCTTGTAGGTTTTCTGATAGTCTGAAAAATCTCAGCTCTTCTACATTTCAAAGCTTCTCCAAGATGGGAAACCACCTGTACTGGGATTGCAGTGTCTGGGGAATAGGAAGTTGTATGCATAATCAAGCTCTTTGAGGTCATTTGAATACATAAATGCCAAAAGGAAGAATTTTATCTAAATGATTTTTTAGGATTACTTGTTAAAATTAATCTTAAACTGGAAGGAGAATTTTATCATCATAATACTGAAACTATTGTGGAAAAAAAAAAAACATCCTTTCAACCTTAATCTGTCTCTCACACAAATAAAGCCCATCATTATTTATGGACCATCAATGTAGTTACGTGAAGATCAATAAATGATTATTTATTCAATAATTGCATGATGAACTGCATGCAATTATTATTGACTGACTCACATAATAAAGCGTTTGCTTGACAGCAGTCTTAATACTAAATAGAAAAAAGTAAATCAGTTTGATTTAATCTGGATTTGATGAACGCCAAGTTCTCAGAACCAGATTAAACCGATCCTTGGCCCACAAGCTGCTGATTTTCCATCAAATGTTTAACACAGGATTAAGCTTAATCCTGATTCCAAGATCCTAGATTTGGGGATTTTCTATAAAGAAGCTTGCACTAGCACCCTTTCTTTTTGTAATCCCTAACTATGTTTGCATGAATGAAAGCGGCACATGCAGTGGAGTCTTTTAGACGGTGGCTTTAGTTTCATACCAGACACAACATGTCTGCTCTCCACCTGTTTCTTCTGAAAGACAGCTGAGACAATTTTACAAAGCACTCATGCATCAAGGGTGAAGATATGCTTTTGAATTAGGTCAAATGTGCATTCTGAATATGTGACACATCTTTATACTGTCTGTATAGTTATACTATATTATTAGTACGGTATATTATACTAAGCAGCTTATACTGACAACATTGAAAGTAGCATGATATAATTTACATTTACCGGTACATTAACAAATAAGGTGAAGGAGTCAAGAAGCGGTTGAAGGGCTAAGGTTTTGCTTTCACAACCTTCCAATCAGGAGTACAGAGCCTTAACCACTGAGCAACCACTTTAGGCATATCATCAGGTTGTTTTTTGATGGTTGGCTAAGTAAAATAATGCAATTAAAGCTAGACTGCCTTTCAGATTTTAAGTGTAGGTCATAAAAAAATAAAATAAATTCCCTTACACCCAATTATTTTTGTTTAGTGGACCGAAAGCTACTGAATTTGAATCACAGACTTCCAATTTTATGAGTTTTTTTTTTTAAATAGAACAATTAATGAATTTAGGGCCACATGGCCATAAATTCTCTGCTATTTTTTCTTGCTTCACCATGACCCAATTCAAGATACTACAGTATGTCATGCATCACGTGGTGGGCTTTCCCTGTTCGCGCAAGACATTGTGGGATACAAATTTGAAACAGGAGAGAAATATGGAGGACGCGAGTGTGCGAATGAAACGTGAAAGACTGACTACAGTAACAGAAAGTGAGAAGAAAAGACGTCATGTTGCGAAGGAAAGGAAATGCAGGACCAAACTAATAAATATCGGTGGTCAGCGAGCACCTCGGTGTGATCAGCTGTTCGTTTAGTGACAGAATGATGTAACTGTCAGTGCATGGTCAAGGTAAACCTGTAGATGGCAGTAATGCAGCACTGTGGATACCAGCTGCCGTAAAACCCAAAAGAAGCAGCAGCAGGTAAACCTGTGCATGCACACACCAGACTTCCTCTGTCTGCTTGACTGCATGAAGCGAGCAATTTCATGCACATTATTTGCTCAGGAATCCCCTCAAATTAAATACCTTCCCAGCTAAACTAAACTTCACCAATTTTATGAAGTCGAAAGGCCGTATTGCTTTAATATTTTGGTGAAAAATATTTATACAAATTTTCTCTCAATAGTTGATCAGCTAAGACATATTTGGTGTCCAATGTTTGCTTCTTAGGTTTTGTGCTAAAAATAAATTGGAGTAGCCAAGTGTGGTAACATTTCTAGAAATAACTGTTGTCCTGACTACAACTAGGTCCCATCTCCCAAAGTCTGATATTGTAACGTGGATGATAATTCAGCAATCTTTCATTTAAAAAACACATCAATACTAGCTTGCAATGTCATTTGACTTTGAAATACATTTTGGCTTCACACTATGATTCCCTCTCAGATATAAGGTCACTAAACTCTATCATTCCTGGTCACTGGGTTGGCAGACCTTTTGTACCTTCTGTTTATCTTTTACTTCATCATCGTTTTTATTATTATTATTATTATTATTATTATTATTAAATAATAAAAAATAAATAATAATAATAATAATAATAATAATAATAATCGTTATCACTGCTGAACCCAATCCAGGCTTGAGGCAAACCATGTTTGGTTGACTTGGCCAGAATTGCAGCAGTAGGGGGGCGTCGTGGCTCAGGTGGTTAAGGCGCCATACCATGAATGCGGGCGACCCGGGTTCGATTCCGGCCCGAGGTCATTTCCCGATCCCTTCCCGTCTCTCTCTCCCGCTCATTTCCTGTCTCTACACTGT
This sequence comes from Neoarius graeffei, assembly GCF_027579695.1. Taxonomy (NCBI): domain Eukaryota; kingdom Metazoa; phylum Chordata; class Actinopteri; order Siluriformes; family Ariidae; genus Neoarius; species Neoarius graeffei. Next base: position 18,902,484 of record NC_083594.1, read on the forward strand.
CCTATCCAATAAAGGTGCAAAAAGCCCAAAAAAATATCTTTAAAAAAAAGAATTGCAGCAGTAGGGTGGCCAGTTCCTTTCTGGGCAATTTAGAGTAGCCAGTTAACCTAACCGTATGTCTTTGGACGAAACCGGAGCACCCAGAGGAAACCCACGCAGATACGGGGAGAACATGCAAACTCCACACTGAAAGGCCCCCGCTAGCCATTGGGCTCAAACCCAGAACCTTCTTGCTGCAAGGCGACAGCACTAACAAGTGCACCAAAGTACCACCCATCTTTTACCTATACAAGAGCATAGGAGTATACCTTTAAAGCATTACTCTAATTTAGATATATTTTTTTTAAATGTACACTAATCCATGGTTCCAGGTGAAAGCTACATAAAGGTAAGGGTACCAACCCAGCTACATGGAAAGGTCCAGTTTAATGCCCTTATTTCTAAGGGTGTTGGGTTAGTAGGAAACTATTTTAAAAAAAAAAACTCATTTTTGCATAATCGGTCATTTACGAATCAGTATCTTCAGACTAGAGAACATCCCATGACACATTCCATTTTGCAAGCCTTAGCCTTTTTGACAAATACAGTTAATCACTTAACAATCTGTCAAAAAAAAAAAAACAAGAGTCCTCACTTCAAGGTTAAGACACTTATCCATTCTCAATCCCAAATAAGTTACCACTCACTTAACCCTATATACTGCTGGATGTCTCCCATTTTGGACCCAAATTACTTTGTCACTACACAAAAATGCTGATAGCAGCTGACCTGAATTGGTTGTCTGCCTGCACCATGATCTCAGGCTGACTTTGCAGCAGTGTGTAGGTGGAGGATGGAGATTTATAGCCTCTGGTTCAGGCTATGAGCTTTCTGCAGTGGCCATAAACATTAATGAATGAACAAAGTAGTCGGCAAGGCTATGGGATGGCTTGCACCTTTTGGTAGTGAGCCACAGAAAGGTTTGTCTGGGTTTTCTTGCTGGGTAGATCTGCCAAATATTATTCACAATTACACTCCAATACATATGTCGATTATGTGAAAATATACAGTATATTTTTAAAAATACCAACATATAGTCTGCTTTTCCTGCTGGTGAACAGTATAAAGATGACTCATATCCAGGTGAAGATAAGATATGCAGCAAAGCATTGCACACGGACAGAAAGACAGATATGTCAGACGCTTCAGTTTTGTGTTTTGCCAACAGTCTGATCGTTGGGTTGGAGTGGTGGCCATAGCAGGCAAAGCACAGCATGGCCTTTGACCAATGCAGTCTGTGATTAATGACAGCCAAGCCTTTGGCCATGAAAACAAATCTGAGCCTTTTTTTTCCCCCACCCCAGAGTAATAATCTCAAACACTTTCAAAAAAATGTACTAAACTGTACTTTGTCACTGGAAGGTGCACTCAAGGGGTGCCAAGATGATGGACTTTACCTGAACATAAATAACAGGAACAAGTTTGCAACTCCACTTTTTTTTTTTATTAAACACTCTGACAAAAAGCATATTTATCTGCACCCACTTGAGTGGCATCCTCAAGGGTATAACTATTGTACATTTAGTCAGCCTATATATGGTATATTTTACCAAGAAAGGTGTGTCATATGCTTGTTTAAAGATTTACTCAAAAAAAAAACACCACAGTCCATTTCTATACCTTAAATTATTTTAAATGTACACAATATCCACAGGGCGGCACGGTGGTGCAGTGGTTAGCACTGTCGCCTCACAGCAAGCAGGGTCCGGGTTCAATCAGGGCCTTTCAGTGTGGAGTTTCCATGTTCTCCTCATGTCTTTATAGGTTTCCTCTGTGTGGTCTGGTTTTCTCGCACAGTCCAAAGACATGTGGTCAACTGGCTACTCTAAATTGCCCGTGAGTGTGAATGGTTGTTCATTTTCATGTTAGCCCTGCAATAGACTGGAGACCTGTTCAGGGTGTAACCCACCTCTCACCCAAAGTCAGCTGGGATTGGCTCCAACTCCGCCACGACCCATAATGGATAAGCGGCAGAGAAAACATATGGACTAATGAACTCCATTCCAGGTAAAAGATACATATTAGAAAAGTTACAAAAGATGCACCAGTGATGGTACCAACCCAGACAGAAGGAAAGCTATGGTTTGGTAGTATTTATTTCTAAGAGTGTAGGATAAATGAATGAATGATCATCCATGTGAATAAATTCATTGTAAACAGATTCACTGTAAAAAAGACATATATCATAATTTCTTCCCATGGAAGGCACATTTATGATACTGATTTGGATATTTATGGAAACTAAGAAATGCACAGATCCATATCCTGCATTTTGGTGGCACATAAAAACAAATTCATATTAGGAAACATATCAGGCAAGCATAATGATCTGTCCTCTATAAGCCCAACCAAATTAAGAAGAACTTATAACAGCCATGAGAGTATTATTAAGAAGAGGAAGGGGGGAAAAAAATCCATGATCTTACCTATGATGAGGTGATGAAGAGGAGGAGCAGGCATGGTTGCAGATTCAACACAATCAGATGCACAATCAGTGCTAGATTTAGAAAGAAATCCTTTGAGAGGATACTCAGCTGTGCTTTGGTACTATCCTAATGCACTAAAAGCACAGCACTGAAGGACATGTCATGCTGTGCATCTGAAGGAGCAGAATGAAAGATTAAAGGAGCATCTGCAGCATCTCAGAGCTGTTTTCTGTCTCAGTGACCTCGATGTGCGAAAGCATGACCATGCAAAGATTTCACACTCAGCCCAAAAAGACTCGCATTTTCACATCAGTGGAAATTCAAGATGACTTCAGAGCTTGCAGCTGCTTTCACTGAGCTTTAGAGCGTATTCTGGATGCTTCGCCCCGCCCCTCCTCCGACACTCTAATGTTGTGAGAAGCCAGCATGCGTAGAGCCAAAGATTCGAACAACTCGAGTCAAAAGAATCGACTCGCGATTCATGAACCGACAGTTTTGCGATATATAATTTTTTCATTGATATTTATATTTTTCCCCAACGTCTTAATGTCCTTTAATTGTAGATCGTTGATTAATAGAAAGATAATAAGCATATATGGTATGTTATTCGTGATTAAACCTGATTATTAACGCACACACGATTATAACGTTAGTATTAAAGTTAGTAAAAAAAAACTAATCTGAGTCATGAATCAAATGAATCAAGTCGATTCAAAAGTGGCATTCGGTTCAGCCGTTCAAACCGCTTTGTTCGAAAGAATCGATTCAATGAAGTGAATCAGCATGTTCATCAGTATTGACTTAGCTTCACGAGTCCGCATTGCACTATTTAACTGGAAGGGCAACCAGTAAGGGGTGGCATGGTGGTGTAGTGGTTAGCACTGTCACCTCACAGCAAGAAGGTCCTGGGTTCGAGCCCAGCGGCCGGCAAGGGCCTTTCTGTGTAGAGTTTGCATGTTCTCCCCGTGTCCGCGTGGGTTTCCTCCGGGTGCTCCGGTTTCCCCCACAGTCCAAAGACATGCAGGTTAGGCTAAGTGGTGGCTCTAAATTGACCGTAGGTGTGAATGTGAGTGTGAATGGTTGTTTGTCTTTGTGTCAGCCCTGCGATGACCTGGCAACTTGTCCAGGGTGTACCCCGCCTCTTGCTCATAGGCCAAGTTTACATTAGACCGTATCTGTCTCGTTTTCTTCGCGGATGCACTGTCCGTTTACATTAAACCGCCTGGAAACGCCGGGAAACGGGAATCCGCCAGGGTCCACGTATTCAATCCAGATCGTGTCAGCTCCGGTGCTGTGTAAACATTGAGATACGCGGATACGCTGTGCTGAGCTCTAGCTGGCGTCGTCATTGGACAACGTCACTGTGACATCCACCTTCCTGATTCGCTGGCGTTGGTCATGTGACGCGACTGCTGAAAAACGGCGCGGACTTCCGCCTTGTATCACCTTTCATTAAAGAGTATAAAAGTATGAAAATACTGCAAATACTGATGCAAATACTGCCCATTGTGTAGTTATGATTGTCTTTAGGCTTGCCATCCTTCCACTTGCAAGTGGTAAGTGATATGCGCTGGGATCACACGCACAGCGGCTCAGTCCCGAATCACAGCTTGTGCACTTCACTCGCATGCTCTGTGAGCTGCGCAGGGCCGGAGTGTGCACCCTCCAGAGGGCACTCGCTGTTCAGGGCAGAGTGATTTGGAGCGCAGGATGCCTGCGGAGCCGAGCGTATCCGTGTATTGGTGTTGCTGTGTGCACGCAAATCGTGTATTGGTGTTGCTGTGTGCACACTAATCGTTTTAAAAACGTTAATCTGATGATCTGCTGATACGGTCTAATGTAAACATGGGCATAGTCAGCTGGGATAGGCTCCAGCTTGCCTGCGACCCTGTAGAACAGGATAAGCGGCTACAGATAATGGATGGATGGATGGATGGCACTCAGTAGAGTGTATACCTCCATCAAGCCATATATTCTCTTTCTCTCTCATTATCTCTAGCCGCTTTATCCTGTTCTACAGGGTCGCAGGCAAGCTGGAGCCTATCCCAGCTGACTATGGGCAAAAGGCGGGGTACACCCTGGACAAGCCGCCAGGTCATCACAGGGCTGACACATAGACACAGACAACCATTCACATTCACACCTACGGTCAATTTAGAGTCACCAGTCACTTGGAAATTCTGCATGTCTTTGGACTGTGGGGGAAACTGGAGCACCCAGAGGAAACCCACGTGGACACGGGGAGAACATGCAAACTCCACACAGAAAGGACCTCACTGGCCACGGGGCTCGAACCCGGACCTTCTTGCTGTGAGGCGACAGCGCTAACCACTACACCACCGTGCCGCCCAAGCCATATATTATTATTATCAAATCATTTGAACCTTGGGTAATACTAAAGCCGTACACCAAATTTAATCAAAGTCTGGAACAAACAAACAAATTGCATCATCTGCATACATACCTAGATTTGCTTCAAAATCTAATCAGCTGTTCCTTGGCTCACGGCCCACCTTTCCTCCAAATTTCATCAAATTCTGTTCACTACTTTGTAGGGAACAAACAAACGGAGTCAAAAACATAACCTCCTCCAACAAAGTTGGTGAAGGTACAAATTCCTAACTGCTAGTTACTGTGGATATTTTAAAAAGTCTACACACCCCTGTTAAAACTGCAGGTTTTTGTGAAGAATGTAGATCATGTTGGTCGGCACGGTGGTGTAGTGGTTAGCACTGTCGCTTCACAGCAAGAAGGTTCTGGGTTCGAGCCCAGCGGCCAGCGAGGGCCTTTCTGTGTGGAGTTTGCATGTTCTCCCCGTGTCTGTGTGGGTTTCCTCCGGGTACTCCGGTTTCCCCCACAGTCCAAAGACATGCAGGTTAGGCTAATTGGTGGCTCTAAAGTTGACTGTAGGTGTGAATGTGAGTGTGAATGGTTGTTTGTCTCTGCGTCAGCCCTGTGATGACCTGGCGACTTGTCCAGGGTGTACCCTGCCTCTCATTCATAGTCAGCTGGGATAGGCTCCAGCTTGCCTGCGACCCTGTAGAACAGGATAAGCGGCTACAGATAATGGATGGATGGATGGATGGCATTCAGTAGAGCATATATGTCGGTCAAGCCATATATTATTATTATCAAATCATTTGAACCTTGGGTAATACTAAAGCCGTACACCAAATTTAATCAAAATCCGTTCATTACTTTTTGAGTTACATTGGGAACAAACAAATTGCATCATCTGCATACATACCTGGATTTGCTTCAAAATCTAATCAGCTGTTCCTTGGCTCACAGCCCACCTTTCCTCCAAATTTCATCAAATTCTGTTCACTACTTTGTAGGGAACAAACAAACGGAGTCAAAAACATAACCTCCTCCAACAAAGTTGGTGAAGGTACAAATTCCTAACTGCTACTGTGGATATTTTAAAAAGTCTACACACCCCTGTTAAAACTGCAGGTTTTTGTGAAGAATGTAGATCATGTTGGTCGGCACGGTGGTGTAGTGGTTAGCACTGTCGCTTCACAGCAAGAAGGTTCTGGATTCGAGCCCAGCGGCCAGCGAGGGCCTTTCTGTGTGGAGTTTGCATGTTCTCCCCGTGTCTGTGTGGGTTTCCTCCGGGTGCTCCAGTTTCCCCCACAGTCCAAAGACATGCAGGTTAGGCTAATTGGTGGCTCTAAAGTTGACTGTAGGTGTGAATGTGAGTGTGAATGGTTGTCTGTGTCTTTGTGTCAGCCCTGTGATGACCTGGCGACTTGTCCAGGGTGTACCCCGCCTTTCGCCCGTAGTCAGCTGGGATAGGCTCCAGCTTGCCTGCGACCCTGTAGAAGGATAAAGCGGCTAGAGATAATGAGAATGAGAATGAATGAACATGACAAAAGAAACATTGAGTGTTCGGTAAATGCAAAAAAAAAAGTAAAATTAGAAAATTAATTTTTTGACCATAATGTCCCAAATGAGTGACCAGTTTCTGAGACGGACCCTTATCCGTTTTTGCTGATCCCTGCGTGTGTGAATTGTCTCAATTAGAATCACAGTTGAGACATGTCCTGGATCATTTGCAATACCAACACTAAACCTGTAATTCTTTCAAAAACTTTGCATAAATGCATCATCAGTAACATTCATTATGCAGGCCATGTATATATTTAATTAAAATGTGCTTGGTTTTCTACAGGGGTTCCTTTTGTATTCCCCATGTACACCTACAGATTGTGACCTTTTGCAGCAACTAATCGGTCTTAAACTCCTCACTTTATGCGAAATCGGAGTTCGTCTACTTGCAGACTGAAGTCTGAATCCAAAATAACTTGGGAAAACACCGTCTGTAGTTCAGTGACTTTTTTTTTGCAGTTTGTCAGGTGACCGTGGACTACTCCTGCTATATTTTTTCAGCTGCACACAATCCCAGGCTTTCACACAATCTGGAGATCTCGATGGCCGTTAGTGAGCAGATTGTAATCCTTCAACAATGTGTGCGTGTGTTGATGTGCGTGCAAACTTGGGAACAGCATTTCCATCATACAGAAGCAGGTTGACTCTTCATGAAATGCACCAACACTTGAATTATCTAGATTTTTACCCAAACATGATCTCTTGTGAAAGCAAGAGCAAAATGTTCTAGCACAGGAATCTGCAAAAATTCAAGTGGTACACGCTAGGCTATAAATTTACATTCTGTAACAGCAAATCAGCACAATTTTCTCCAAGTTCATAATTTGAGGGTCAGTGAACATTTTATTTGACAGTTTATTTTAGAACATGGCACACATCTTTTCACAATATCCAGTTCTACACATCCAGAACATTTCTGCATTTGACAATAGGAAAAAAAAAATAATTTTCAAACCACCTGTCTTACAACAAGACAACGCAAACATGACCTCAATCAGTGTGGCACTTCTCTGAATGAAGAAATGACTCTGTCCATATCAGAACTCATCCGTTTCTACACGAAGTATTGACACAGGAACATATTTACACGTCCAGAAGATATTCAAATACAATCCATATGCAGCGCACAGCTTAGAACTGCTGCATAATCAGCTTCTTTTTTGCATCATGGGAGAACTTGTTGGAGACGAACAAGTCACTGTCATAAAACGCAGACAAGCTGTGGATGTTGATCTGTCGTGCCTATAAAGTAGAGCAGGGAAATTAATCACTTAAAGATAACTTCACATATTAGTGCAATATGAATAAAATGTACCTTAAACGATAATCAGCATAGGTACCAAATTTTCAGTGTACAAAAGTCTAAAGATAAATAAGAGTGCTTGGACAGCACAATATCCCCCACTGGCAACTTTAAGTGCTTAATACACCCTCATGAAATTGTCAAAGTACAAGTTTGGTAATCAAGGGCTGTAACTCTGGTAACTGAATTGAAGGAAATTGCAATACGCGTACTACTGACATACAACAATGCCTCCTGTCGAGTTTTGTGAAATTCTTCCACAAACAGAGTTGATTTCAGAATGCAAGTACCCTTCCCAGGACAGATGGATTGACATCGACATGACATAATCCCCCTTCGGGCCTTTCAGCCAGTAGGGGATAATAATCTTGTTAATCAAGGGCTGCAACTCTGGTAAAATGTGACTGAATTTAACAAAATTACAATATGCATACTACCGACATAATGCCTCTTGTCGAGATTAGTGAAATTCTTCCAAAAACTGTGAGAGGAGTTGATTTCAGAAGGTGAGTACCCTTTCCTAGGATGGACGGACGGACAGACATCGCCATGACACAATCCCCCTTCGGGCCTTTCAGCCAGCAGGGAATAATCTTGTTAATCAAGGGCCGTAACTCTGGTAAAATGTGACCTAATTTAACAAAATTACAATATGCATACTAACGACAAAGCCTCTTATCAAGTTTCGTGAAATTCTTCCAATAACTGTGAGAGGAGTTGATTTCAGAAGGTGAGTACCCTTTCCTGGGACGGATGGATGGACATTGCCATGACACAATCCCCCCTCGGGCCTTTCAGCCAGTAGGGGATCATAATCTTGTTAATCAAGGGCTGTAACTCTGGTAAAATGTGACCAAATTTAATGAAGTTACAATATGCATATTACCGACATATAACAATGCCTCGTCGAGTTTCGTGAAATTCTTCCAAAAACTGAGAGGAGTCGATTTCAGAAGGCGAGTACCCTTTCCTAGGATGGATGGGACGGACATCGCCATGACACAATCCCCCTTCAGGCCTTTCAACCAGCAGGGAATAATCTTGTTAATCAAGGGCCGTAACTCTGGTAAAATGTGACCGAATTTAACAAAATTGCAATATGCATACTAACGACATAAAGCCTCTTATTAAGTTTCGTGAAATTCTTCCAAAAACTGAGAGGAGTTGCTTTCAGAAGGTAAGTACCCTTTCCTAGGACGGATGGACATTGCCACGACACAATCCCCCTTTGGGGCTTTCGACCAACGGGGGATTAAAAATCCAACTCCTTGTTGACTTTGCAAAGCAAGTTTTCCATTGCTCAATACATTTAACCATAATACACTTCAGTGGTGCAATGCACTACTGTGAGAATTACAAGCTTCCAAATTACAAAGCCTGCTTTGACAAACAGTACTTGAATCTGTTACATGTAATACAAAGATCATACACCTCATCTTGCAACCAATACACTGGCCAATGATTGATTTGTTTGTCATTGACACAAAAGTCAATGTCCAATTATTCCCTTCTAGCATGTGAAGATTTCCAAAACATCACACCGTAACACTAACAGCCCCATATTATTCATTCATTCATTCAATACATGACCTATGGCAGGAAAACGCATCATCCAGTCAGCTACCTTGTCTACCAGGTCCTTCTCTGGGATCTCGATGACGTCCTGCTGCACTCCGTAGCGGTTGCGCTGGTAGGACACCTGCTCGGTCACCAGTTGTTTCAGGATAAACAGCAGGAGCTCGTTGTTGTCTCTCCTGAAAGCCAGGTAGCGTGCAAATGTCTGGTGGAGAACAGATACCAGTCAGTACAACCCAAAACAAATAAAAGGAAGGAAAGATTGCGATTTGGGTGGAGGAGGGAGGACAGTGGCATCAGTAAACTAATAACCTGGGCTTACGACAAGTATTGCTTTTTTTTTTTAAGAGTTAAAGAACTGAGTGACTAGGCACAAAGTCGATATTTTAATTATTCAGTCAGTGATCTAAAATGGCTACTGCTCTCTTTTGCAGTACACAAAAAGAATATTCAAGTACCTTAAAGCATTTTGGGCAACCTGTGGTTTATTTGTTGAACCTCTAATGCCAAGCTGCTTTTATCGACCATGCCAGCACTGAACAGGTGAAAAAGCCCACAGGCAATGTATTGATATGCATTTAAAACCAAGAGTGCTGACCTGACAAACATCAGCATACATATGCAAGTGCTTCTTCTCGGACATGTTTGCGGCTCAAGGTTACTCACAGCATCAAAAGTCACTTCTCATTAAAATCTAAGCTGAGGTTTTGTTCCCACCGGCAACTGAAGTCTGATTTTTTTTGGGGGGGGGGGATTTAAGCAGTTAGTTTAACCAGCAAACCAATGCACATGAAAGCAGACCATCTCTCTCCTCCCCCTTCTTTGCTGCTGCCTTTTATTAAGTCAAATTTGAGGCTTTTGATTAATTCCTCACTCTGCACTGAAACTTTTAGTCTTGCATTTTCTCTTATTCTATTTTAGCCCTTTTCGATTAATTGTATTTGAAATGCCCATTTGTGTTTCTCCCTCCATCCGTTCACCCCAATGCATGATGGTATAGTGACCACCGGTTGCACGCTACTTTTCATGATGCATTGTGGGATACTTTGCATTATACAGGGTGTAATAATTTTCACTATACTTTTGGACAGCACTACAAAATGGTGAACTCACTATATACAGTGGCGCTTGAAATTCTGTGAACCCTTTAGAATTTTCTATATTTCTGCATAAACATGACCTAAAACATCATCAGATTTTCACACAAGTCCTTAAAGTAGATAAAGAGAACCCAGTTAAACAAATGAGACAAAAATATTATACTTGGTCATTTATTTAAGGAAAATGATCCAATATTACATATCTGTGAGTGGCAAAAGTATGTGAACCTCTAGGATTAGCAGTTCATTTGAAGGTGAAATTAGAGTCAGGTGTTTTCAATCAATGGGATGACAATCAGGTGTGAGTGGGCACCCTGTTTTATTTAAAGAACATGTTTGTGGAAGTGTATCATGGCACGAACAAAGGAGATTTCTGAGGACCTCAGAAAAAGCGTTGTTGATGCTCATCAGGCTGGAAAAGGTTACAAAACCATCTTTAAAGAGTTTGGACTCCACCAATCCACAGTCAGACAGATTGTGTACAAATGGAGGAAATTCAAGTCCATTGTTACCCTCCCCAGGAGTGGTCGACCACCAAAGATTGCTCCAAGAGCAAGGCGTGTAATAGTCGGCAAGGTCACAAAGGACCCCAGGGTAACTTCTAAGCAACTGAAGGCCTCTCTCACATTGGCTAATGTTCATGAGTCCACCATCAGGAGAACACTGAACAACAATAGTGTGCATGGCAGGGTTGCAAGGAGAAAGCCACTGCTCTCTAAAAAGAACACTGCTGCTCATCTGCAGTTTGCTAAAGATCATGTGGACAAGCCAGAAGGCTATTGGAAAAATGTTTTGTGGACGGATGAGACCAAAATAGAACTTTTTACTTTAAACGAGAAGCGTTATGTTTGGAGAAAGGAAAACACTGCATTCCAGCATAAGAACCTTATCCCATCTGTGAAACATGGTGGTGGTAGTATCATGGTTTAGGCCTGTTTTGCTGCATCTGGGCCAGGACGTCTTGCCATCATTGATGGAACAACGAATTCTGAATTATACCAGCAAGTTCTAAAGGAAAATGTCAGGACATCTGTCCATGAACTGAATCTCAAGAGAAGGTGGGTCATGCAGCAAGACAACGACCCTAAGCACATAAGTCATTCTACCAAAGAATGGTGAAAGAAGAATAAAGTTAATGTTTTGGAATGGCCAAGTCAGAGTCCTGACCTTAATCCAATCGAAATGTTGTGGAAGGACCTGAAGCGAGCAGTTCATGTGAGAAAACCCACCAACATCCCAGAGTTGAAGCTGTTCTGTATGGAGGAATGGGCTAAAATTCCTCCAAGCCAGTGTGCAGGACTGATCAAGTTACCGGAAACGTTTAGCTGCAGTTATTGCTGCACAAGGGGCTCACACCAGATACTGAAAGCAAAGGTTCACATACTTTTGCCACTCACAGATATGAAATACTGAATCATTTTCCTCAATAAATAAATTACCAAGTATAATATTTTTGTCTCATTTGTTTAACTGGGTTCTCTATCTACTTTTAGGATTTGTGTGAAAATCTGATGTTTTAGGTCATAATTATGCAGAAATATAGAAAATTCTAAAGGCTTCACAAACTTTCAAGCACCACTGTAGTCCACTATATAGGGAGTGATTTTAGACACAGGCACTGCATTAGTTGAATGCTAACTACAGCATACACAACCTGAAGCATTACTGCTGCAAATGCAAATACAGTCCATAAAACAAAGTCTTGATTTGGGTTTATAGTTTAAAAAAAAATAAAAAAAAATTTATAAAACAGACAGACATCAGCTAAGACAAGTGCTAACTGAAGAAATCTGTGCACCTTTCTCATGCTCCTCATCACGCTGAACTTCTGTGTGTCAATAAAGCTCTCCAGCATGACACGTATAGCCATGTTGACATCATCTTCCTGTACGTAGTCACGGAGGTGCATACGTGCATGAGCCTCTGCCATCCGGATCATCGATTCAATGTGACGCACTGTAATCGGGATGCTGCCCGTAGCCTATCAAGGAGAAGGACAAAACTCTATGAACCACAGCAGATCAAAGGTCACAGTTCTACTGTTAACGCCACAGATCGGTCATTTTGAACAGAATCCCAGCAGAACAAAATCATTCCTCTAACCATGGATTCCTTGCGAAGGTCGCTGTAGATGCGCGCCACCTTGTCCTGGTCCATCTGGTTCAGTTTGGGGTGCACGCGCTCCTTGGCATAGATGATGTACTTCCTGAGCAGCTCCTGAGGAATAGGCGGCACATCCGAGGAGTTGGGCAGCACCATTTCCTCCAGGCTGGCCACCCCTCCTTCCTTATTGCTGGGGTGATGCTTAATATGGCTGCTCACTACGAAGCGTGCAAGCATCTCGTCCTTTAGAGAAAAAAGGATTGGGGGCTACATTAGGAACAATATTCCAGGGGCTACAGTAGGAACAAAAACTTGTATTGACTGCCTCACCTGCACAGGATCCACTGTGTCTCTTACGACACACAAGATGTCAAAACGAGATACGATGGGCTCCGTCAGGTCCACGTTCTCAGAAAACGTGAGTGATGGGTCGTATCGGCCACCTTAAAGGAAAAGAGAACATAAACAGGGCTTACGTATAGCATGATGGAGATAAAACACACACACACACACAAACTAAAGAAAAAAAATAAATAAATAAAAAATTAAGAGACCAGACATCACTGACAGGATTGTTTATATGAAAAATGGCGTGCATTTTTAATTTCTCATATTAAAATGCATATCATGGGTAAATTCAGGAGCAAGATCAATGAAATTCTCCTATTTTATATTAAACTTTGGTCAAATATCTGTAACATTCTGCATTCTCTGCAATTTTTTTTTTTTTTTACCTTGCACAATACCAGAAAAATTCAGTTGAAATCGAGCCATTTGAGGCGAATTGGTCCGCCTCTGAAAAAACTTGGCATTTGAATTTCCCGGCAAACATTGATTTTCGTGACGTCATCTGCGTGACACCTCCTTCTGAATCCTACATCAGCGCTGGTTTGTTTATGAGAAAACGACCTGGTGGTTTTCTGCAAATTTCTTCAACGTTATCACGTAATTATTAAAATGGTTAACAGATGTACCGTAGGAGGGTGTAGCAACACCAATCTTGATGGGATTAGTACTCATCGTTTTCCAAAAGACCGGACAATGAGAGAGAAATGGGAGCGCTTGGTCTACACAGGCTGTGCACTGAAACCGTGCAAAGCTCGCGCAGCCTGCTGGCGCTTCCGCAGGTGATGTCACAAATCTGGCTCCAGACTCCCTTGGGATTTTTCCAGACGTGCTTTATTATTTTCTGCTGTATACAGATGGCCTTGTGCAAAATTACCCTTCTGGATGAGTGTGTAAAGGGACATACTTTCTCATATATATATATATATATAAATAAATGAAGTTGGTCCAGAATATGCACTTTAAACTACAGCCAATGTCAGAAGTTTAGCTTGGCTTACAAACTTCTGCGCAAATGATATAAACGAATTGCCCTCGATCTGGCACAAATACTTTATCTAAATGGTTTTACATGCAATGGTATTATTAGAACAGACAATGGTTCAATAATTTTCCCCACAGGCTTTCCAGTGTTGTTTATTTTCCACTTACCTGAAAGAATTAAAAAAAAAAAAGTTTTGTTTGTTCTCCCCAGGCTTTCAGCAGCTCAATCTAAAATGCACATACTTTTAATTTTTTGAAAGCCTGGAAGATGTCCTAACTATAGGAGATAAAGTTTAACCGGATTAGTGAGAACCCTCACTTCTTGTATAAAACTGGTACGTACCGATTGGGTTAGCAGCAGCGATTACAGTGCAGCGGGCCTGCAGGGATGTGACAATGCCAGCTTTGGAGATCGAGATACTCTGCTGCTCCATCGCTTCATGGATACTAGTGCGATCTTGATCATTCATCTGTGTAACAAGCAAACAGTGCAGTGAGAAAATTATACTTTGATAAAATGACAGCAGAAAGATCATGGCCTACTCACTGAAAAACTTTATTAAAAAAAAAACACCACCACAACCAACCACACTCCCACTGGGGTTAAACATGTTATAAGCATCCTCTCTTAGTGAGGATGAATATCTCAAACATAAAGCATGACAGTTCTATCACCGTAAATTGATCGACCACAATCCATTTCAACCCGGCAAGTTTTTGAGCTCTGTATATTATAAATCCCCTCATCTTTATGAAACCAGAAGACTGAGGGTGCATGTTTCATCAGTGCCAATTACAACATCGCAGAAATCCTAACCAACGCTTACTCCTAACAGTACTCCTCTTAAGACTATTTAGAAAAAAAAAAAAAAGACTGCCTGAACTTTTCAATACAATACAGAAATCAAGACTCCTACAGAAAAAGGTCCACTTAAGGGTCTCACCTTATCGAACTCATCAATAAGACAGACTCCTCGATCTGCCAGGACCAGAGCCCCAGCTTCTAATGTCCACTCACGGGTGACTGGGTGTCTCTGAACGTAGGCTGTGAGACCAACAGCCGAGGCACCCTGTCCCGTCGTGAACACCGCCCGGCTCGCAACCTTCTCCACGTACTTCAGGAATTGGGACTTGGCTGTGCCAGGATCTCCACACATCAGTACATTGATGTCGCCACGTACTTTATGCTTCCCTCCTGTAGACGAAAGCAATTTAAGTGGAAAGATGAAAAAAAGGAAAGAAAAAAAACAAACAAACAAACTTACAACACTGTAGTAATCCATATATTATCAAGAGCTGCTCAACTAAGTAAAGAGAAATAATCTTATTACTTTAAGAAAAAAAAATTATTGAACGTGTCCAGACTTTTGCCTGGTATTGTATATATAAACTGGAACCCTACATGTAGGCCTCGGTTTTGCACAGTAGAAAATTATATACTGACATGCTTGAAGGCGCACCAGCAAAATTTTACGTAAGCATCCGTTATAAAACACACTCATTTCCCTACAAAAGGACCTCTCGGCATATGATAAAATCTGTTTGGGTGACAGAACTTCTGAATAATGTGAGCTAAATTAGGTCTGGTATCTGAAATCCAAAAAAAAAAAAAAAAAACCGCGATAACTAACTCACCTGGATTCTTCGACTCGCCACCAAACAGCGCAAGAGCCAGACCTCTCTTGATATCTTCGTGGCCATAGATGGAGGGTCCAATGCTGGCAAATATCTGTAGAAATAAAAATAACCCAGTTAAGAGCAGGACCGAAGAACCTTCACTGACCTGATCCATTATCCAGTGCAGAAAACAAAGCAGACCAGTCAGGCTAGCATGACATTTTAATTCATATTCTGTGTGCTCACCCTCTCTCCGATGCGCTCGTCCTTTGACAGGGCCACAATGGCCTTCACGTCCTCATCTGTGAGCTCGGTCACGGCCACCCGCTCATCTTTCCGCACTATGTGATTGGCCAGGATGACAGTGGCAAAAACAGGAAAGCCGTTGGCCATGTTTAGCGAGCCATCATAGTTGTTATGGTAGATGCCCGTTAGTTCCTAACAAACAAATCCCAACAAATTCACATCTTGACATTTTCAAAATATTCTTTCCATATTATATTCTAGAGCTGGATATATCACTTTTTTTTTTTTAAAACATGCCGGTTACCAAGGAAATGCTCAACCTCACTGGAGGTTCCTATAGTACTTTCACTATAGAGACACTTCAATGCAATACTACTCATTTCAAACAAAATCACCACAAAGACTGCTGGACTCACAATTTCATCTCCAGGCTTGCAGCTGTCAACCAGGTCAGCCAAAAGGATAGCGTCCTTGGACCGGGGCAGACGGCCAGCCGCTACTTTGCCAGGACTCTCCTGGATGGTGATGCGCTGGTAGTTCTGATATACCGTCTGTGGAAAGAATGCTCACTTAACCCAGTGCTTGAATATCCTACATATATGGTGACTCGAATTCAGTTGGGAATGATCGACTCCAACTCCACAAAAATTTACAGCAAGGACACTCATCATTTAAAACCTTAAAGTGCACATCCTGGATCAATTTCGTTTTGTTTTTTTTTATATGAAAGTATGTCCCTTTACACACTCATCCAGAAGGGTAATTTTGCACAAGGCCATCTGTCTACAGCAGAAAAAAATAAAACAAGACGCATCTGGAAAAATCCCAAGGGAGTCTGGAGCCAGATTCGTGACGTCACCTGCGGAAGCGCCAGCAGGCTGCGTGAGCTTTGCACGGTTTCAGTGCGCAGCCTGTGTAGACCAAGCGCTCCCATTTTCTCTCTCATTGTCCGGTCTTTTGGGAAACGATGAGTACTAATCCCATCAAGATTGGTGTTGCTACACCCTCCTACGGTACATCTGTTAACCATTTTAATAATTACGTGATAACGTTGAAGAAATTTGCAGAAAACCACCAGGTCGTTTTCTCATAAACAAACCAGCACTGACGTAGGATTCAGAAGGAGGCGTCCCGCAAGCAACGTCACGAAAATCAATGTTTACCGGGAAATCCAAATGCCAAGTTTTTTTTCAGAGGCAGACCAATTTGCCTCAAATTCAACTGAATTTTTCTGGTATTGCGCAAGGTAAAAAAATTACGTAAAATGTGACAGATATTTGACCAAAGTTTAATATAAAATAGAAGAATTACATTGATATTGCTCCTGAATTTACCCGTGATCTGCAGTTTAAGTACATACCTGCTCCATATTGATTTCAAACGGCCCAAGAGACTGACATTCTGGACAGGAGCCTGGCTTCACTTCCTGGTTCTGTGATTGGAAAAAGGGGCCCAGGATGAAATTACACTTGTTACAATTGTATTTGACCATGCCGAGCTGGGGCAGCACTCCTGTACAGCTGGTTACCACTCCACTGGTGCGGATCAACTGGTTCAGATGCAGCTGCCTACAAACAAAACAGAGAAAAGAAAAAGAAAAAAAGTTATCCAACTTGTATATCATGTCATATTAAAGGACAAAGCTTTAAAAAGGTGTTTGAACTTAGACCATGCCTCTACTTTTTTTTTGTCCAGTCTTTTAGATTACAGAATTCATAAAACAGAGAAAAAGATCATGCAACCTCCTACACTTTTCCCCTCGTTATGAAATGACTCAATGAATATTCAAATTAGAAAGGATCCAACCCTAGAACACATCTGCATAACAACAACTCAGATTTTCTGCTGTAAATCTCACCTTCCTCAGAGAATTTGGCCACAAAAACAGTTTTGACCAGTCTGTACACTCAAATGACCCCCCCCCCCAAAAAAAAGGTTTTACACCATTTAGGATGACTTTGAGAGACACACAGCTACTATTGTACTTGTATGAATCTGTACCTGAGTGAACGCAGCTCCTCCACGAGAGGCAGGTTGCCAATACGCACATGGATCTCATGGGCTATACGATCATATTTGGGGTACATGGCCAGCACCACCTCTTTCGCAGCTTCATCAAAGATCTTCAGCATCTCAGCAGGTGCCTCAGGGAGAAAATAAGCCAGTACGTGCTCTCTGGAGGCCAACTCTTCATAGTTCACCAACAAGCTCTCTTTGTTTTCTAGAAGTAAACAAACAAAAAAAAATTTAAAAACGGTACATAAACGAAACAGCTTAATTTCACCCAAGAACCCCAACACCCAATTTCCTAAAAATTAAACTACACTGCTCATCTTTCAAAGACAATACACGGCGTGTTAAATTGTCATATGGTTGACTTAAAGGTTATCACAACAGCTACCACCAAGGGAGGGTGAGAGCTTCCTGTTCAACCTTGTGATAAACAAAACCTTAACTGCCATCATCTGACAAAACCCACAATAATTTACCTTTGCACATGTCGCTGATCCTCTCCTTGAATACGTTGTGGCCATGCTCATCCACATGTGTGCGCAGAAAGTTCTTGAAGCGGTGGTAGATCTCCAAGCGTGGTGCAGCCATGGATACCCACTCCCGCACTGAGTGACCCTTCATATCCTCCAGGTTCTCAATACTCTCAATCATCTCCTCATCCTCACCTTCAGCACCAGCTCCTTCTGCGGCACGCTCCGCCAGGCGCCGTCGCCTCTTCGATGGCCGTTCATCATCCTCATCTTCGCTGTCTGAATGAAGAAAATATAAACGTTTACAATGAGATCATATGCATGTTGTGCTGAGGACATAAGTCTCAAGTATAAACCGACCAAACAGCACTTGCATTCGTACATAGAGATGACGCACTGTACTAGGAATAAAGTGTGTGCGCTACATATTACAAAAACCACTTACATACACACCATATCTATGCCAGACACACAACTTACCATAGAGCAGTCCCCTTGGCATACGGCCCACGCCCATTCTTCTGTCCCTCTCATTCATGGCTGCCTCGGCACGAGCACGAGCTCCAGGAGACAGTTCACTCAGATCTTCATCATCCAGACCTTCAGCCTCATAGCGATCCAGCTCAGCAATAGGACGGTAGTCCCTGCAGATAATAAGTGTCAAAATGTCCATTTATAGTCTTGTTAGCACAATTTCTAAGAAATGCCAAAAAAAAAAAAAAATCTAATGCAGTACATTGCATAATAGGAATACGCTATAGATAATATAACACGTATAGATATATAGCAACATGAAATGATAACGACAATAATTGTTTTTTCCCACGTGTGTGCAGTAAACACCAAATCACGCATGCCAAAGCAAAAACATTTGTTACCCCTCCATCTGGTTCCCGAACAGCTCCTCTCCATCTTCCTCCTCATCTTCAGGCCCATTATCCCCCAACAGTCCCTCAGACTCGTCTTCGAAAGGGGGCAGGTCTCGGCCTGGGCTGGAGGTCAAATCGCCACGCCGTGAGCCACGACTCGGGCTTGTGGCCATGTTGAGAGACTCTGAGGAATCCTGGGGGAAGGAAACAGAAAAGGATGCCAAAGTACATCACTTCAAGCAGCTCAGCTTTATGAGAAACTTCACTAATGTCTATAGTCAATTAGATCAGGGTCCTCAAACCTTCTGCGGCCAGGGACCCCTTTAGCTGTAAAATAAATCCTCCAGACCCCCTGGTGTATTTTATGAATAATACTCAAATGCATGCAATAATACATTGTCCACTTATCAGAAATGTAGACCTTTTTCTTTAACTCTCCATCAACAGAATGCATGGGATCCAAATCGACTTTATTAATGTTTGTTTTTAAACCTCATCCACTTTCAGGGACTTAGTCCATAGTCAGCTGGGATAGGCTCCAGCTTACCTGCGACCCTGTAGAACAGGATAAGCAGCTACAGATAATGGATGGATGGATAAATCCTTGTTTTCATAATGGGACTGTTCTGATATTCATGTTTAACACAACATTCTGTTGTGATTTTACTGTACTGAGACATGTTGACATGAAAGCTTGTTATTTAGCATCATGATAAAGAACAGAGGATTCACTTTACTGAATCGATTCCTTAGGGCGAACACGTTTAAAGGAATCAAGTAGTGCAAATTATGATTCAGTAATGAAGTGAGGCATACAGACATCTTATGTAATGTTAGGGTAGATTTTTTAACCCAATACAGTAACACACAAGGTGTCTAAACAAGAATGTCTGCGTGAAAGCGGGGACAAATAAACTGCAGCATCATGCAAACAATAATAATTCACTTCAGAGTCGATTCCTTCGAACGAACACGTTTAAATGAATCAAAGACAGCAAGGCATAAAATATGTGGCGTATAGAGATTTGCTGTAAAGTTAGACTAAATTTTTACTCTAACAGATTAATATACAAGATGTCTGAATACGTCTCTGACAGTTGGTAGAAATAAGATTTAGCATAATACAAACAATAACGATTCACTTCTGAATCAATTCCTTAGAATGAACACGTTTAAGGAATCGAACAGGGTGAGTTATTCAGTAATGGTGTGTTAGACTCGATTTTTACCCCAGTACATTAATCCACAAGGGATCCAATTATGCAGGTCTCTGAAAGCTGGGACAAATAAAATGCAGCATCATGCAAACAATAACGATTCACTTCTGAATCGATTCCTTAGAATGAACACGTTTAAACGAATCAAAGACAGCGAGTCATAGAATAATGTGTTGCGTATCGAGATTTAATGTAAAGTTACTCAATTTTTACCCCAATAGATTAATACACAAAGTGCCTGAATACACGTCTCTGAAAGTTGGTAGAAATAAAATTTTGCAACGTGCAAATAATGGCGATTCACTTCTGAATCGATTCCTCAGAAGGAACACCATTAAACGAATCAAAGACAGCGAGTCATATAATAATAGTGTGGCGTATAGAGATTTGATATAAAGTTAGGCTCAATTTTATCCCAATAGATTAATGCACAAAGTGAATACACGTCTCTGAACGTTGGTAGAAAT
This sequence comes from Neoarius graeffei, assembly GCF_027579695.1. Classification (NCBI taxonomy): domain Eukaryota; kingdom Metazoa; phylum Chordata; class Actinopteri; order Siluriformes; family Ariidae; genus Neoarius; species Neoarius graeffei. The sequence continues at coordinate 18,923,149 of NC_083594.1, forward strand.
AAAATGCAGCATCATGCAAACAATAACGATTCACTTCAGAATCGATTCCTTAGAATGAACACGTTTAAATGAATCGAACAGAGTGAGTGTGTTAAGACTCGATTTTTACCCCAGTACATTAATCCACAAGGGATCTAATTATGCAGGTCTCTGAAAGCTGGGACAAATAAAATGCAGCATCATGCAAACAATAACGATTCACTTCTGAATCGACTCCTTAGAATGAACACGTTTAAACGAAACAAAGACAGCGAGTCGTACAATAATATGTGTCGTATAGAGATTTAATGTAAAGTTAGACTCAATTTTTACCCCAATAGAGTAATACACAAAGTGAATACACGTCTCTGAAAGTTGGTAGAAATAAAATGCAGCACCATGCAAACAATAACGATTCACTTCTAAATCGATTCCTTATAACGAACACGTTTAAGTAATCGAATGGGGTTAGTTAGTCAGAAATGCTGCGTGTTAGACTCGATTTTTACACAAGGGATCTAATTACGCAGGTCTCTGAAAGCTGGGACAAATAAAATGCAGCATCATGCAAACAATAACGATTCATTTCTGAATCAATTCCTTAGAACGAACACCGTTTAAGGAACCGAGCAGTGCGAGTTATGATTCAGTAATGAAGCATGGCATACAGAAGTTTTATTGGACACATTTTTAACGCAATACAAAAACACACTCCACAAAGTGTGCAGATATATTATTATGGATAATATAAAACTACATTAGCTTAACAATAAATCAAGGCCATGTCGAACTACACATCCGGATTAATACTACCAGTATATAAGACCAATATAGAGTCAGCTTTCTACAGTCGTGCAATTAGAAGTTAGATTTAGGTAAGAAGGTCAGCTTAGTTATGCTAGTTAGCATGCCTCACAAAATCCTAACAAAGGCATCGATTCTCACTGCTTCCCAAACACCAACAAACACCTCCACATGAGAAACACACGGAAACTGAATACATTTTAAATAAAGCGTTTTATTACTCAAAATATGTAAATGTTTCTCTCTCTCTCTCTCTCTCTCTCCAGTTCAACACAAAGCATCACCTTCACAACATGAGGAAAGCAGGCCACACACTTCAACACCGAAACTAGCTGAAAATATCTCAAATAACACTTTCTCTACCCTTACAGGCGTCTCCAGTTCTGCCTAATTTTATATTATTTAGTCAATATACACACTCATGCCAATAATTTTCACTCACCGCCATTTACACCGCGTGCTGCTCAACTCTTCACTTCAGTGTGTTGTTTTTTTTTTCCCCCCTCAGTGAGGCAAAGTTTTCGCGCGAAAAAGCCACGTGACCAAAAAGCCCGCGAAAACTCATGAATATGGAAGAAGTGCGAGCTTGTCTGGTTGCTGATTGGTCCGCGTGCTTATGACGTCGCGAGCTCACTTGATAATCGCGTTTCAGCCGCCATGATAATGGCCTCATCATAATGACTTAATATCTCTTATAACAAAATCATTTTATCATAATAATGACTTAATATCTCTTATAACAAAATCATTTTATCATAATAATGGCTTAATATCTCTTATAACAAAATCATTTTCTCATAATAATGGCTTAGTATCTAATAATTATGACTTGTTATCTCATAGTAATGAAGTATTAGAAAGTTTTTATAATAATGACTTTTTATCCCATAATAATGAGATATTAAGCCAGAATTTTCAAAATGTTCCCAAACAGCAAGTCATCATTAAGCAGAGGCAGGGGCGTCACTAGGAATTAAGCTTTACTGGGGCACTGCCCCCCGACACACACACAAAATGCCCCCCTGCACCCCCCCACAAAATGCCCCCCCTGCACCCCCCCACACAAAATGCCCCCCCTGCACCCCCCCACACAAAATGCCCCCCTGCACCCCCCCACACACATAGAAAATGCCCCCCTACACCCCCCCACACAAAATGCCCCCCCTGCACCCCCCCACACAAAATGCCCCCCTGCACCCCCCCCCACAAAATGCCCCCCCTGCACCCCCCCACACAAAATGCCCCCCTGCACCCCCCCCACACAAAATGCCCCCCCTGCACCCCCCCCACACACACAAAATGCCCCCCCTGCCCCCCCCCCCCACACACACACACAATGCACCTTAACGTTCCTGATATACATCTACTGGTAAAGTTAAAACGGGAGAGTCTGTTCAAGAATGCATTAAGATGTTTATTTAAACATACTCTATTGTCTTTCATACGCAGTAAACCTGCCAAACATTTCATGGAATAGCTAAACAGCTGAATAACCTAACTAATTTTGTTATGTATTTGATTCAAGTTTTCTATTATGCAACCTCAACTCTCACGATTCACGAACTTAGCTGGTTAGTTATGACTGACTAGCACATAGCCTACAGCCTTAATCTTACCTCTCTCACCCTCCTCCTCATCTGTCACCATTTCCCTGCCCCTGTCTCTGCTTCGTGAGAAGAACTGTCTGATATCCATCTGGAAAAGTAATTTAATATCATTTAATTCGATGTAGTTTAATAGGTTTGTTAGAATATGGTTTGCTTAGTTTTGTTGCAAAAACTTCGCGCTACCTTAACTCATCCAGAGCCCGTTCTCTGACTCATCCAAAGAGTAGACTCATCTCTCCAGTAGGCTAAATGGACTCATGGCACGCCGCACGCACGCTATGTTTACAGTGAGAATCTCCCAGACCAATCAGAAAATTAGTTAGAAAGAAGAGGCGATAGAAGTTTGAAACACACTCTGTCCTACAACTTACAGTAGATAAATGATCTGCCAAAGAAACTAGTTTGTTACGAAAATCTTTCAACATTTTCTTACTGGGGCACAGCTGATTTTTACTGGGGCACATGCCCCAGTAAAAAAGGCCTAGTGACGCCCCTGATCAGAGGTGGACAGTAACAAAGTACATTTACTTGAGTACTGTACTTAAGTACACTTTTTGAGTATCTGTTCTTTACTTGAGTATTTTTTTTTTGGAAACTTATGACTTTAACTTCACTACATTTGAAAGGCAAATATCGTACTTTTCACTCCACTACATTTCTATCAAGGTCCTTGTTACTTGTTACGATGAAGCAGCTTTGAAAGTGGATGTATTTTTTCTTTTCTTTTCTAAAACGTGATTGTTTTTTTTCCCAGGCGACACTGAGACAGACGATCAGTAATCACTAGTGGTCACGTCACGTCCATAGACTGGATAAAATCAAGTTCAATGGTTTCTCCGCAGCATTATTTAACATGATGAGTTGATGGCAGAATGCAAGGAGGCGGTTCTTCTGGAGAATGCATGCACCCATGGCTTTACCTAGAACCCATGTTTCAGTTTTCTGAAAGGATTAAAGATTCATTTCATTATAAATGTGTGCTTTGTTTGCCGAAAATGAACCACATGACAGCCTACAAAAACTTGCTGTCCAACCTGCGGAAGCATATTGAGGTATATAAAACATTTTATTCCAAGAGAAAGCTTGCAATGAAGTTGTCTGTGCTTTTAGAGCTAGCAGTAACGTTGCAATAACTATGCAGCCTAGTTAATCAAATGACTTTCTATGGATTTTCCTGCCAAGTTTCCATCGCCTTGTCCACGGCTAACGTTAACACATAGCTAGTTAACTTGGACACTGTTAGTTAGCATGTAAAAACGGAGTTACGCTAACATGAATAACGTTAACTTATTCATCTAGTAGCGTTAGCTACCCAGTATGATTTTGAGTTTGAAAAGAGTTTGCTAGCATGTCAGGTGAAGCTTCACTGACTAGCTAGCTTAACGTTAAACCACCATGATGGCACAGCATGCGTTCATTTTGTGAATTCACATTTCTGTCTTTGTTAACAGCATTATGTTTTGTAAGCATTGTGGCAATAATACAATGATGCGTTGACAGAAAACGTACTTTTACAAGCAAGTACTTCAGTACTGTAACTTAAGTAAAAATTTGACTGGACAACTTTCACTTGTATCTGAGTAACATTTGACCAGTGGGATCTGTACTTTTACTTAAGTAATGAAGTTGGGTACTTTGTCCACGTCTGTCATTATGACATACTGTAATAAGTAAAATCAGGTGTCAAACAAGGATGTGTAATGGCCAGGATGTTGTTCATATTAGTCATCAACTGGATCATGTTGCAAACCACAAACACTAACAGACATGGAATAAGATGGGAAATGCAAAATGCCCTTGAAGACCTAGACGATACTTTACTCTTTTCAAGCCGTTTATCCGATTTCCGTAACCGTTTATCCATTATCTGTAACCGCTTATCCTGTGCAGGGTCATGGGTAAACTGGAGCCTATCCCAGCTGACTGTAAACAAGTCGCTGGGTCATCGCAGGGCTGACACATAGAGACAAACAACAATTCATACTCGCATTCACACCTGCGGTCAATTTATTGCCACCAGTTAGCCTAACCTGCACGTCTTTGGACTGTGGGGGAAATCGGAACACTCGGAGGAAACCCACGCAGACACGGGGAGAACATGCAAACTCCACACAGAAAGGCCCCATGTCAGCCACTGGGCTTGAACCCAGAACCTTCTTGCTGTGAGGCGACAATGCTACCGTAACCACTACACCACCGTGCCACCTCGTTTCTCCAATATGCAAGATAAAATCAACAACCTGCATAAACATAGCTATCAAACCGGATTAAAGATCAACATCAAGAAGACTAAATCTATGAGATTCACGTACACAATCAAATAATGACGAACAAATTGAAGTCGTCAATTTACATATCTGGGCGGCACGGTGGTGTAGTGGTTAGCACTGTCGCCTCACAGCAAGAAGGTCCTGGGTTCGAGCCCCGTGGCCGGCGAGGGCCTTTCTGTGTGGCGTTTGCATGTTCTCCCCGTGTCCGCGTGGGTTTCCTCCGGGTGCTCCGGTTTCCCCCACAGTCCAAAGACATGCAGGTTAGGTTAACTGGTGGCTCTAAATTGACCATAGGTGCGAATATGAGTGTGAATGGTTGTCTGTGTCTATGTGTCAGCCCTGTGATGACCTGGTGACTTGTCCAGGGTGTACCCCGCCTTTCGCCCGTAGTCAGCTGGGATAGGCTCCAGCTTACCTGCGACTCTGTAGGACAGGATAAAGCGGCTAGAGATAATGGATGGATGGAATTTACATATCTTGGTGCTTCAATCAATAAAAATAGAGGAGGTGCCGACAATGAAATAAAAACTAGAATTATTAAAGCCAGGATTGCCTTCAGAACACTGAGGAAGGTTTGGAGAAGCTCAGCATATAGTCTGGAAACAAAGCTCAGAATATATAATACTTGTGTAAAATCAGTATGACTTTATTGCTCTGGGACTTGGAAAGTAACGAAAAGAGATGAGAACATATTAGATAGCTTCCAAAATAAATGTTTAAGGATAATTCTCAAGATATTCTGAGCTTAGAGAAAGAGCTAACACACTGAATATAAGCCAGATCATAAGACAAAGAAGGTGGAAATGGATCGGCCATAACGACAGAAACAACAAGAACCCTTCAATAGCTCTTAGATGGACACCAGACAGGAAATACAAACAAGGAAGACCAGAAGAGACATCAAGAGGTATCATCGAGAAGGAAAGAAAATATCTAGGTTGGAATTCATGGAATGAAGTAGCCAGGCAAGCACACAACAGGGACGGATGGATGGAAAACACCAAAAGACTAATGACCCTTTTCTCCAGTGGAGATACAGGATACAGGAAGATGACATAGTATCTGACATGAGATACAAAGTCATAATTATTGACTACTTAATTACTAATTAATGAGATTTATTCTCATTATTATGACATACTAGATGTGTGACTTCATTTTTTTTTCCAAGTGACAAAAATATACTTCCATACACAGGTCTGTATACTGTAAGGAAGACAGTGAAAGCATGCTGCAGTACTATGGTACAAGAAGTACAGTTTACAGTTTTTCATAAAGATGTGTTATATTCCAATTCAGAATGAATTAATGCTGCATTTCAAATTTGTATAAAGGCATTGTAAATACTGTAGCTTTGGATGGCATTTATATCTCACTGATACAGTATTATACATTTATGGACATGAGTGTTTTACTGGGAAATGCACCGCTCATATTTTTAATACGAGCTACATCTGGGACATGGAGAACCAAAACCGTAACATAAATCTCTGTCTCATTCGTGAGGAAATCGATGGATTGTTTTGATAAATTTGGGTACTTTTTGTTTGTGAATGTGTCTATATAATAAAAAGAAAATCAGACGTTGGCTTGAAGATATGAAGTTTATCTTCTTGTGTTGAAAAACTCACGTTTTTCATACAAAATACATCACGGATCTGAGTCACATATTTAAATAATATTGGCTGGCTTTTTTCGTGGTATATCAGATATATTCCATTCAGCTACTCGTCTTCATCTCGTTCAATATCATGCTGGCTGAATGGAATATATCTGATATACCATGAAAAAAACCAGCCAATATTCATTCATCTCATTATCTCTAGCCGCTTTATCCTGTTCTACAGGGTCACAGGCAAGCTGGAGCCTATAGCTGACTACGGGCGAAAGGCGGGGTACACCCTGGACAAGTCGCCAGGTCATCACAGGGCTGACACATAGACACAGACAACCATTCACACTCACATTCACACCTACGGTCAATTTAGAGTCACCAGTTAACCTAACCTGCATGTCTTTGGACTGTGGGGGAAACCAGAGCACCCGGAGGAAACCCACGCGGACACGGGGAGAACATGCAAACTCCACACAGAAAGGCCCTCGCCAGCCATGGGGCTCGAAACCGGACCGTCTTGCTGTGAGGCGACAGCGCTAACCACTACGCCACCCCCAGCCAATATTATTATTATTATTATACATACACATTCGATGGAACAATTATAGATTTTACAAAAAGTTAAGAACGGGGGGTAACTTACCGATATTGAACACTGATTCTGATCAAATGTAATTCAATGTTCTGTCAATTCAATGTACAAAGTTCTAACAATAAAAATGGTACAAGTCCAAAAAGCCTGAACAACAACCCAACTTGTATACAAACTAGATCCAGGTTGACAGTGCAAGTTCACGGCTACTTTTGGTCGGAGTTAACTGTTACATTGCAGTTGTTCAAAACAAAAGGGCTTTGCTGAGTGAAGTCCACGAGTGAAGTCCTCTTGTAAAAGTCTCCGTCACTTTTCCTCACTTCCAAGTAGAACTTTGACATTATTTCCGCTATTGCTCTCTTTTCCAGTTTTTCAGTGTCTGTTGGTATGTTTTTCTCTTGTAAATATGTGTGAAGAATATCCAGTGAAGTTTTGGTAACCTTTCAGGTGTTTATTGCATCTTTTTTTTTTAGTGAAGCAAACCTCACTGCCATGTTTGTGTACAAACTGTCACAGTCACCTGCTAGCGTGGAAGTTTTACATCTCCGACGTGTCTCTTTTCCAGTTTTTCGATGTCTGTTGGTATGTTTTTCTCTTGTAAATATGCATGGAGAATATCTAATGAAGTTTTAGTAGCCTTTCGGGTGTTCAGCGCATCTTTCGTTTCAGTTTATTCATTTAGTGCTTAATCCGCACACTGAATTAACCCCGTCTTCTCTCTTTCCTGGCCAACAAATAAATGATTGTGTGCATGCGCAGCAGAAAAGTTTTGTCATTGGATCTTTGCATGAGCGCCGAAGTGTGATGTCAGGTTGTCAAGACAACCTGCAATATAGTAACAATATTGCACGCTCATCCTCCACTGGGGATAGTGGCGTAATACATGGAGGATAAGCGATATGATAATATTGCATGCCATCAATAAACCCACTAGAAGGGAACAGAATACATGTTTTTATTCCATGGAAAAAGTGGCCCGTATGTATAATAAATCCTGATATTTCACTCCGATGACGTCACTCCCAGTGTTTTCCCCGTTGACTAGATGCGTGTTGTCAAAACAGTAAACCGGCTCAAAGGTAAAATACTTTTGATTAACTTGCGTATTGTTTTTTGTGGACGTGTCTATATAATCTAAAAGAACATTATACAGTGGCGTAAAGATATGAAGTTTACCTTCTCGTGTTGAAAATACTGTCATTAGTTCACTTCAGTCATCAATATGTTCACCACTCGAAAATAAACTTTGTATCTTTGCGTAAATGGGCGGCACGGTGGTGTAGTGGTTAGCGCTGTCGCCTCATAGCAAGAAGGTCCGGGTTCGAGCCCCGGGGCCGGCGAGGGCCTTTCTGTGTGGAGTTTGCATGTTCTCCCTGTGTCCGCGTGGGTTTCCTCCGGGTACTCCGGTTTCCCCCACAGTCCAAAGACATGCAGGTTAGGTTAACTGGTGACTCTAAATTGACCGTAGGTGTGAGTGTGAATGGTTGTCTGTGTCTATGTGTCAGCCCTGTGATGACCTGGCGACTTGTCCAGGGTGTACCCCGCCTTTCGCCCGTAGTCAGCTGGGATAGGCTCCAGCTTGCCTGCGACCCTGTAGAAGGATAAAGCGACTAGAGATAATGAGATGAGATGAGATCTTTGCGTAACCGTGTAATATCCTCTATTTATTTTTCCATTATTATGCTTGTCTATTTCACATCTCATGCTTACAGCATCCTTTTCCAAGAGCCACTCATTCCAAGTTATGAAAGATGTACATATTGTGTCAGACAACATTCCCTCAACCCTGAAAACATTCACCCCTATGAAATAATATTTCACACAAGTCACATTCAACAGGAAGTCTATAGTTTCGAAAGATCATAGGAAGATGATCATGAGCTCCGTCTCTTTTTTTGTCCTTTATTTTCATTGATATTGACTGGTGAGGTCTTAATCCATGAATCCATTACAATGCCCTTAATGTCCCAATGTCATAAATGTGGATGTAAAGTCTGTATTTTTTTTTTAAATGTTGCCCTAGTTAATTTTTTTAGAATTACAAATGCAATGCTAAATGGCACCCTAATTGTGGAATCACCCATATGACAAAACATTATACCATAGTGCTTGAATGTACATATAGATATTACGATCGTCGTCGTCGTCACTGCCGAACCCGATCTGGACTTGAGGCGAACCGTGTTTGAGTGATGTGGCGCCACTTCTCTTGATTTCTAGCAGCGCTCCAGAGCACACTTGCACTTCTGAAGGTAAAATACATTACGATATCTACAGTAAAAATAATCGGGATAGATTAAAAAATAGATATTTGAAAATGTAAACAGTTTTACCACAGTAATGATGATACTTGAAGAAAACCATATCGCGATGTCAGTGATCACAGTATTAATACCATTTCTTATTGCCAAGCCATATGAGAAGCCTGTAGATTACAAGAAACACAACACCACAAAATTCAGGTTCATGGTTTTAATTCTTTACTAATCAGTGCACGGGTCCATGATACAGCTGCTACAATACTCTTTAACATCTGAGGTCTCACAAATGATGGTCCCCCAAGTCCATGCTACAGTCTAGAGGATTTCATCATGTAGCTTTAAAGATGATATACAGCACTGGCAGGGATAAGGCAAATGCTGTGTAAGTCAGAATAGTGTTGTACAGAGTAGACTTGTTAATCTGAGACCCCAGTCTTTTCTCAGTCTGGTCCAGGCCTTGGATAATGCTCTCTGTTTCACACACTAAAAGTGGAGCATCTTTCATCTGAATGAAAGGTTTTTCCGTAGGACGATCTGAGATGGATTTCTTCACGGCCTGAAACTCAGTCATCATCTTCCCTAAATTCTGTCTGATCTGCTCCATCTGTGGCTTGATATCTTCCACAACTAACTGAGCTCTCTGGCTATGCAGAAGCATCTCTTTAATGGCTTCTTCTGACATGCTGGGTTTTGAAGGTGGTACTGCAGGTTGAGCTGCTATGGGAACAGATATACGTTTTGCATCTGTTCGATTCGTAATGGCTAACCTAAGCGTGTCGATCAGGCCTCGGAGCTCCTCTTGCTGGCTCTTGTGAGAACTGGCTTGGACTTTAATAGCTTCTTGTAGGCTCGCTGGTCCCTTCTGAGCCTCCAGGAGCAAGCTTTTCAGCTCCTGAAGGCGCACCCTGTTGATATAAGTGGACCCCATGACACCAATAATGGCACCCAGTACTGAGCCAACGATGGACCAGTTCTTGGTACGTTCGGCCCGTGCCCGCTCCTTCTCATGACTCTCGCGCACGCCAGCGGAGAAAAGGGCAAATTTTTCCCGCTCTCCTTCCTCTGCATTTTCGTAAGCCGTTTTGAGGCGCCGTTCTTCCTGTTGGTATAAAAGAAGAATTAATGAGTACTAAACGTATTTATCACCTAACTTCATTAACACCTAGAAACTTTGATTCTCATCCCACCTGAAGTAACTTGTGTTCCAGTGTTGCCAATTCCAAATAATGTGCCTCCTCTCTTGACACTCTATCCAGACGATCTCTAACCTCCTTAAGCCTCATCTGAAGAGCCTCCAAACTCACATGAGCCTCATGAACCATTCCCCTGGCCACCATGAAAGCCTTCTCAGCCTAATTTCCAACCATCAAGACATCCACTGTCAGAATTGTTGACGTTAGAGCTTATTAGTGAGAACAATAAATAAATAAAAACTTTACCTCAGTAACCTTGGACTGAGCATCTCGAACCTCATTAAGGCCAACAAACTCTTCATACTTTTCCCACCAGTAATTGACAGTAGCTGTCGCAGTTTTCACACTATTCCGTCCCCACTGTTTCCCAAGCTTGGTCACGTTCTTCAAGGCAGCCGATATCTGCTCCTGAGCGGCCACAGGTTTGTCTGGTGGACTTTTCTGAGAACAGAAGGTTCTGGTGATCGAGAAAGCATTGTACTGGGTTCTGCCGGAGATGTGGAGGAGGTAGAAGCAAGTACCAGTTCTCCTTTGTAGAACCCAACTTCCTTTGTAGCTCATTGAACTTTCATTCACAGAGCGCACATATCAAACCTGGAACCTGGTGTAAGAAGGAACAGATTTACTCTTCATAGCCTTATTGTTTCTGTACGCACCTATAAAACCAGACCAACCAGTTTATAAAGCAGAAACAACATACAATTTAACATAGCTGCCAATATGACCATCCAACTTATATGACATGACACCCAATGCTATACAGGCATGTTATTCCATTCAAACATATTTAAAACTATTCAATGACACTCATACGTATGTCATTTTCAATACTTCACTTAGCATCTAAAACATTATATAGCTACTTAGATAATTAGGTCCAGATTTACTCATCTAAGTACACTATATACTAATATACCATACCAGATATTGGCTTTTATTCCGTCTATTAAAACTGAGAGTAAATAATGGATTAAAAATGCAATGCAAAAGTCATGCTATCGTACTTAAGAGAGAAATTTTACTTCAGGCACATTTTAAGACTACTACATCCGGGCTGAACCACAGCATCACATGGGGGTCCTCAGGCACTATTTCGCCTCCCACCCGTATTCCGTGTACTACCACGCCATCTTACCACTCCCATCACGTGTATTTGGCTTATGTGTTAAACCGTGGTATCAAATCAAATTTGCCCCAAGAAAAGTATCTCCTGACTTTTCCCCCTTTCATTACCTTCTCTTATTTTCTCAACTTTACCCATATTCCTTACATATCTTTATAGCGCTCCCCTTCACTATTATTGTTTTTTTTTGTCCTTTTCCAGTTCAGTCTCTGATCTCTTTTTTTTAATGGCTCTTTTTTACTCATCTCATCTCATCTCATCTCATTATCTCTAGCCGCTTTATCCTGTTCTACAGGGTCTTGGGCAAGCTGGAGCCTATCCCAGCTGACTACGGGCGAAAGGCGGGGTACACCCTGGACAAGTCGCCAGGTCATCACAGGGCTGACACATAGACACAGACAACCATTCACACTCACATTCACACCTACGGTCAATTTAGAGTCACCAGTTAACCTAACCTGCATGTCTTTGGACTGTGGGGGAAACCGGAGCACCCGGAGGAAACCCACGTGGACACGGGGAGAACATGTAAACTCCGCACAGAAAGGCCCTCACCAGCCACGGGGCTCGAACCCGGACCTTCTTGCTGTGAGGCGACAGCGCTAACCACTACACCACCATGCCACCCTCTTTTTTGCTACTATAATTATTTTTACGGAGATTATTTCAGTTTTTCTCTGATACAGTGTACCTTTTTTCCATATATATATATATATATATATATATATATATATATATATATATATATACACACACCACACCATTGCAACCATCCTGAGCAAAAGGCAGATGAGGTGGCTGGGTCACGTCAGGTGGATGGAGGACTCCCGCATCCCCAAGCAGCTCCTGTTTGGCGCTCTGGCTGGAGGCGAACGACATCAAGGATGTCTGCGAAGATAGCATGAAGAACCTTCAGATAAACTCCGACACTTGGGAGAAAATAGCCACCAACAGAAGCAGATGGAGAGCAGCAATCCACAAGGGAGCCTCAGCATACGAGAGACAGCAGCACAATGATCACGAGGCAAAGCGACAGCGCAGAAAAGACAGAGCGTCATCATCCTCCACGCCCGATGGACCGATCTTCCCCTGCCGCAAATGCAATTGTCAATGCCTATCCAACATTGGCAGAATCAGTCATGAATGTGCTTGTCGTGCATCCACAAGCAGCTGCTAAGACCGTCAAGAGCCAAAGAAAAGAAGACACACACACACACATACTGGCTTTGATCTAGTCTGGGACATTTCCATTGAAAATCTGACACAGTCACGGTGTTCATCCCAGATATCAATGTCAGATTTTCAACAAAAACAGACAAGACGATGAGACAGATTTTAGTCATTTATTTATTTGCTCTTCTTATAGGGGGTTCATGCAAATAGTGCTGCGCACACATGTAAAAATGATCACGCACGAGCGATCAATACGCACAGGTGAAATGTCCGTCCACAACCTTTGACCTGACGATTTGTACAGTTCACTGCTGCACATGTAGGCATTTTTCTTCTAATTGTTCTCACCAACTACATAACTACACTACAGTTCAAAAGTTTGGGGTCACTTTGAAATGTCCTTATTTTTGAAAGAAAAGCACTGTTCTTTTCAATGAAGATCACTTTAAACTAATCAGAAATGCACTCTATACATTGCTAATGTGGTAAATGACTATTCTAGCTGCAAATGTCTGGTTTTTGGTGCAATATCTCCATAGGTGTATAGAGGCCCATTTCCAGCAACTCTCACTCCAGTGTTCTAATGGTACAATGTGTTTGCTCATTGCCTCAGAAGGCTAATGGATGATTAGAAAACCCTTGTACAATCATGTTAGCACAGCTGAAAACAGTTTCGCTCTTTAGAGAAGCTATAAAACTGACCTTCCTTTGAGCAGATTGAGTTTCTGGAGCATCACATTTGTGGGGTCAATTAAATGCTCAAAATGGCCAGAAAAATGTCTTGACTATATTTTCTATACATTTTATAACTTATGGTGGTAAATAAAAGTGTGACTTTTCATGGAAAACACTAAATTGTCTGGGTGACCCCAAACTTTTGAACGATAGTGTAACTTGTCCAATTTTGTGTAGCTTCCAGTAGTCAAAATGACAGTTCTGGTCCGCGATGAGAGTGGTAAGATGGCGGCCAACTGGCTTCTCTCTGGCGAGCCTATGAGCTGTCCAGGCTCAGTGACGACAAGCCAATTGTTGCAGAGTAGGCGGGATTTTTTTTTTTTTAACTCGTAATACGGGTGGAGAAAAGAACCGCCGTTCTGAACTAGTGCTTCGGTTTTCACGCTCACGCTTCTAGCTAATATATCCAAAATGTCTGGAAGAGACGGTAAATATTTAATATCTATATTATCATATTTGAATTAGGTAAAGTAAGGTATCGGAGTGGACATGTTCGGTTATCGAGTTAGAGAATTTATCGCTCTGTTCAAATATTTAATGACTAAAACGTTGCACTAATGTTAACTGTAATGTAGCCATGCGAGCTATCAGTTTATTTTATTAACTGAGGATTAATTTAGCGGATGTTTTATTAAACACTGTTAAAATTAGTTGTTTCTTTTGTTCAGCTAGCTAGTTGTTTTTTTTAAAAGCTTTATAAAGCGTATAATGTAATCTAAAAGGTAATGATTGAATGCCAATTTATCAGTGCTCCCTTTCTGAGTGCACTTCGTAGGGTTTAAAAATAATGCTTTATGCACCCTATATAGTGCACTATTTATCTAATAGGAAGCATTTTGTGATTCAGCCTTGCAACAGTTGGATAATGAACTGTTTTTTATATATAAATTAAACTATTTTATTATATAATTTTTTTATATATAAAAAATTGTAATATATAAAATATTATATATTTATTTATATATATATATATATATATATATATATATATATATGAAATGTATAAATTTTATATATGATATTTATACATTATAATATATTATGTATTATATTTTAATGATTAAAGAGAGGATGACACTGCAACATGGACATGTCCTGTACCTGAACAGCCTGTCCTTAATTCCAGACATTAGCCAGTGATTTATGTCTTTCAGTAGATTAACCTACAGCAACTGGTTTAATCCTCTGTGTCCTTTCAGATCATAATTCTTTCTCCTTTAATCAGTGAAACACTGCACGCTTTACTGACAGTGCGACTGTTTGTGTGTTTGCCCATGCAGGAGGTAAGAAGAAACCCCTCAAGGCTCCTAAGAAACAAGCCAAGGAGCTGGACGAGGTGAGTTTATGTCTGAATCGCAACTGAGCTCGTCAGAAAAAAAAAAAAAAAGAGTTGAGGCTGTAAACCAAATGACGGATGATAAAATGGAGCAGGTTTGACCTGTGGTGACAGGATTCTCCACTTTTCAAAAATAAAAGGTGGTGGTAGGGTCCAGGGCAGAGCCCCGGTGGGGGGCCGTTGAAGCTGACAGACTTTGGGCTTTTTTGACAGTGAAACTGGCCAATAAATGGATAGGAAATGCTGAATCATTGCTAAAATCTCATCTCATTATCTCTAGCCGCTTTATCCTTCTACAGGGTCGCAGGCAAGCTGGAGCCTATCCCAGCTGACTACGGGCGAAAGGCGGGGTACACCCTGGACAAGTCGCCAGGTCATTGCTAAAATCATTTTACAAAAAATTAACACATTCTTACTGTACATATCATCGGATGGGCAACAGCCAAAGATAGAACTTTTAATGCAAGATGTTTTATTGGGTCTGGTTTCCCAAAGTAGCAGCATAAACTTAACACAAAATAAATTCTAATAATAAAATAAAAGTTCAAGTAATTATTAAAAAACAAAAAAACCTTTGTCTACAGAACAGAATACTGTATTGCACTATGTTTGCACCGCCTGATTACAGGACTACTACATAAGTCAGTGCCCATGACCCAACTAATCCACCTCCCTTCAGAGGGCTAGATATAGTGGCCTGTCCCCACCCACTGGAAGATATTACCATTTACTTTATATTCCCAACATTGCATAAACCATACATTTACATAACAATTTCAGGTCTAAGTGCATGCCAATAATCTCTATAATTCATAAACAAAATACCCAATTACAATAAATACATACACTACCGTTCAAAAGTTTGGGGTCACTTTGAAATGTGCTTATTTTTGAAAGAAAAGCACTGTTCTTTTCAATGAAGATCACTTTAAACTAATCAGAAATACACTCTATACATTGCTAATGTGGTAAATGACTATTCTAGCTGCAAATGTCTGGTTTTTGGTGCACCGGAAAGTACACAGCCACCATCTTGTCGGTAAAAAACACCGCTGAATACTGCTGCATTCGTGTACAAAATGGATCAATTTCAACCGACAGACTACACGGCTCATTTTTCTAATGAACAGATAACTAGATGTATGTCTAAAATAAACGATCTACAGATTAGTGACCCTTATGGCTTAGCGGACGTAGTTTTCACAACCGTGTCAGTGGATTTTGAACTGCCAGAGGTGGAATACCCAGACGTGTATAATTACCTCATCAACTTTCCCTCGCTGTTCAGTGGTGAAGCACTGCGTGCTTATAAATCTCTGGACAGTTATCTTTACAGAAAGTCAGGATTTGTCAGCGACTCAGATGTGGCATCTTGTAAACAAGAAAATAATCCTCATTGTACGGGTAAGTCACTTAAGTATTGAGTATAGCACTGACCAGCCGATTATAGAATAGAATAAGGTAATTCCAGCTGTAATTCCAAATCGTCCGTCTTGTTTACCATGGATCTGGCGTTGGAGAGGTAGAGGCTTAGCAGTGGAGATTTGAGTGGCTGTTTTCTGAGCTTAGTCAACAGGCCGGCTCTGCAGCCTCGCTTTTGCTTCCTCTCCCGACGCCGCCTCCTTCACTTTGCTTCCGATAACAATCCACGGAGACCCTGCTGGTCTCGCTATCTCGTCCGGAATGTTGTGCATGCGATGGAAATCGCTACAAACTGTCATTTTCTGCTGGAAACCAATGTCCAGTAAGTCCATATGGTTGTAGTGGATATTGAAGTCCGGTACAGATGAACAACACGCAAAAATACACACAAAAAACGTGCACAGGTAGGGAGAGCTTGTAGCTGCAGCCGTTGTAGTAGAATTGTATATAGTAGGGTTTTCCAGAAGAAAAGGTAGAAGTAGAACCAGAAGTAGAAGTAGAAGGCGGAAATATGGCGTTTGACAGACAAGATGGCATCTGTCACAATCTGGATCGGCTGTGACGTCACATGCAAGTGCTCCATTGAGGCCCATTTCCAGCAACTATCACTCCAGTGTTCTAATGGTACAATGTGTTTGCTCATTGCCTCAGAAGGCTAATGGATGATTAGAAAACCCTTGTACAATCATGTTAGCACAGCTGAAAACAGTTTAGCTCTTTAGAGAAGCTATAAAACTGACCTTCCTTTGAGCAGATTGAGGCCAAGTTTACATTAGACCGTATCTGTCTCGTTTTCTTCGCGGATGCACTGTCCGTTTACATTAAACCGCCTGGAAACGCCGGGAAACGGGAATCCGCCAGGGTCCACGTATTCAATCCAGATCGTGTCAGCTCCGGTGCTGTGTAAACATTGAGAATACGCGGATACGCTGTGCTGAGCTCTAGCTGGCGTCGTCATTGGACAACGTCACTGTGACATCCACCTTCCTGATTCGCTGGCGTTGGTCATGTGACGCGACTGCTGAAAAACGGTGCGGACTTCCGCCTTGTATCACCTTTCATTAAAGAGTATAAAAGTATGAAAATACTGCAAATACTGATGCAAATACTGCCCATTGTGTAGTTATGATTGTCTTTAGGCTTGCCATCCTTCCACTTGCAAGTGGTAAGTGATGTGCGCTGGGATCACACACACAGCGGCTCAGTCCCGAATCACAGCTTGTTCACTTCACTCGCGCGCTCTGTGAGCTGCGCAAGGCCGGAGTGCGCACCCTCCAGAGGGCACTCGCTGTTCAGGGCGGAGTGATTTGGAGCGCAGGATGCCTGCGGAGCCGAGCGTATCCGTGTATTGGTGTTGCTGTGTGCACTCAAATCGTTTTAAAAACGTTAATCTGATGATCCGCTGATACGGTCTAATGTAAACATGGGCTGAGTTTCTGGAGCATCACATTTGTGGGGTTGATTAAATGCTCAATGGCCAGAAAAATGTCTTGACTATATTTTCTATTCATTTTACAACTTATGGTGGTAAATAAAAGTGTGGCTTTTCATGGAAAACACAAAATTGTCTGGGTGACCCCAAACTTTTGAACGGTAGTGTACATTTTGTACAATACACATAATTAATAATAATAGGTTCAATTTATATAGCGCCTTTCTCAAAACCCAAGGTCGCTTTACAATTATAGACAGAAAAAAAAGTCCACCAAATAGGGGTCAGGATGTCATTCCAGTGGTGTAGCAGCCACAGTCCCACCAAAAGGCACACGAAAACAAGTCCCGCACAGCCACCGTGACGCCGCCAGCAACATCGCTCGAACACCACGCCATGGATTCACAAAGCGAGCACAGAAGCACTGCCTCGCAGACCGCTGGTATGTCCCAAACCGCCTGCACAGCCGCTGCGATGCCACCGAGCAACATCGCTCGGAACATCACGCCAAGCACTAAAGCACAGAGCGCTGGACAACCACGATGTAAATTGAGCAACGAGCTCACTGCAGTCCATAGCTGGGAGCGCAGGCCTCACCCACAGCGAACCAAGGCCTGGAGGGAACCAACGCCCAAAACTGGGTCTGGAGCTACACCACCACCGGCAGACAAAACACTCAAATAAACATCAAACTACACAAACACACACACAAAGTAAAAATAAAAAAGGAGAGAAAATAATAAAAAAAAAAAAAAGCTCCAGTGAGAAGTGGCAGCCAGAATGCGCATGACGTACTCTCAACCGGAAACGGAAATGGGAAATACTGGTTCTCAATGTCTCATCTCATCTCATTATCTGTAGCCGCTTTATCCTGTTCTACAGGGTCGCAGGCAAGCTGGAGCCTATCCCAGCTGACTACAGGCGAAAGGCGGGGTACACCCTGGACAAGTCGCCAGGTCATCACAGGGCTGACACATAGACACAGACAACCATTCACACTCACATTCACACCTGGGTCATTCCGTGCCAACTCACCTAAATTTCAGGAACTCCCCCACATCACCGTCTCAGATTTTACTCAAAAAATTCTCTAATCAAGAATCATATGTTTGTACCACACATGCAAAATATTAGCCCCCAATTATGTTGTAGTTTTGGAACTGCAGGCCTTTGAAATATTGATGTCAAAACACCACATGTCGAAATTGGCTCTTTCCCCAACTTCAGAGACCCATAACTTTTTATTGCAGCTATCTAGAAAGTTGTGTGTGCAGATTCTTACTGAATGATACCCACTCTTTTCAAATCTGTTGCCAGAAAGCCTCTGAAGGACATACTTTTTGCATAATAGGAAGCCAAAAATGGCATTTTGGCCAAAATCGCTTAAAATTCATTAAAACTCAAAGGGGCCTAGTAGAAATATGAAACTAGTTAGATTTTTTTCCTCATTACATAGTAATTGTAGGGTTGTTATCTGTTCACAGAAACATATTTTGCGATGAAAATTATATTCCTGAATTTTTAAAATTTTTTTTAACATCTTACGTCCTTTCCGAGGGGGCTAAAATAGGGCATTTTCGCCATCTTATTTGTTAATGTGGCTAGGGGTTTAGGATCTTCTAGTTTTTTGTGAAGATGCTCTCATATAAGATGTAACTACTCCCTGATTTTTTTTAACAAACGCCCCTTGC
Organism: Neoarius graeffei; assembly: GCF_027579695.1. Taxonomy (NCBI): domain Eukaryota; kingdom Metazoa; phylum Chordata; class Actinopteri; order Siluriformes; family Ariidae; genus Neoarius; species Neoarius graeffei. The sequence goes on from NC_083594.1 coordinate 18,942,382, forward strand.
TTCATATTTTAATTTTTTGTGTACATGGACAGTTTCATCATTTTTCACTTTTTTCCACATTCAGAACTCTGTAACTCTAAATTGGAAGATTCCTACTAGCAGCTATTTCAGATTTACATACACTGACACACAAATTTTCATATTTTAGTAGTTGTATGCCCAAGAAATTCATATTTTTCTTTCTATTGGGACCTAAAAACAGCTATTTGGCCAAAAATGACAAAAACGCTGGGCAGCTTTTAATAAACAAGGGAATAATAAAGGGGTGTTTTGCACACAAATTAAGGCTTATAAGAACCTAATCTAGGCATACACATTTCCTGAACAACTTTTTCTGTATTGTATATTATTTTTTGCAATTAGAAAATTTTAGGTATAATTGCAATTTTTGTTGAATATCCTTGGAAAATATAGAAAAATAACAACAAAATTCTGGAGTAGTATTTTTTATATACTTCAAGGTTGTGTAAGCACAAAACATTTAGCAATGAGGTTTTATTTACATATTAACACATTCAATGATCCATGATCATGATGTTGAAAAACATCACAAGATTTGTACATAATTTAAAGTCAAATATGGGCATCCGTGATAATGGGTAATTCATTCACAGGCAGTACAGTTTCATGTGATGTGCTAAGACACTCATAAACTGTCATCTAGTAGTACATAAGTTAAAACTTAAGTCTTTCACAAGTTTGAAGTCATCCTCTGTTAGTTGGTAATGGCGTCCCCCACTTTTTATGTTTGGGGCCTCTACCACACAAAGGACATGAAGCAAAGGCACCCAACATTCATCTTTCCTGCTTTGTGGTGGCCATGAGAATGTGTTGCCTCGTCCTTGTCTCATGAAATTGACATACACATCATTTTCTTCTTCATTTCTGGTGACAATATTTCCAATGTACCATTTTCTGTCATAAACACAGGCAATATATTTGCCTGGCTGGTACATATTTGGTGCAGATTGGGACATTTGGCTTGGGGCCTGTAACTGGGACTGTAAAACTGGTGTGGTTTCAGGTCCTATGTCCACTACCGATGATGGTACCACATCAGAAGAAACCCTTCTCATCTCCAGCTGAGTGGGTGCAATTGGGCAGAAGCTGTGATGAGATCTTGTTCCAGGAAAGGTTGAAACATTTTTGAAACGCTGTTCCAACTTGTATGCCACAGCATTGTGAAGAATTTCTTCTGCAGAGACAAAGAAAAACTTGATTCCCATGATATTCTGGTCAGCCCATTTATACATTGCTTCAGCTGTGAGAATTTGGTTATGGTCAGCTGCTTGCAAACTAGCCCTTGCAACAAGTCGTTTCACTGTGCCCCCAATACCGTCACACGGACTTTTTCCGTGGCTGGTGGCAAAAAAATGCCACTCAGCCTCCAAGTTGAAGTCATTCTGATGGTGCAAGATGACAGTTTATGAGTGTCTTAGCACATCACATGAAACTGTACTGCCTGTGAATGAATTACCCATTATCACGGATGCCCATATTTGACTTTAAATTATGTACAAATCTTGTGATGTTTTTCAACATCATGATCATGGATCATTGAATGTGTTAATATGTAAATAAAACCTCATTGCTAAATGTTTTGTGCTTACACAACCTTGAAGTATATAAAAAATACTACTCCAGAATTTTGTTGTTATTTTTCTATATTTTCCAAGGATATTCAACAAAAATTGCAATTATACCTAAAATTTTCTAATTGCAAAAAATAATATACAATACAGAAAAAGTTGTTCAGGAAATGTGTATGCCTAGATTAGGTTCTTATAAGCCTTAATTTGTGTGCAAAACACCCCTTTATTATTCCCTTGTTTATTAAAAGCTGCCCAGCGTTTTTGTCATTTTTGGCCAAATAGCTGTTTTTAGGTCCCAATAGAAAGAAAAATATGAATTTCTTGGGCATACAACTACTAAAATATGAAAATTTGTGTGTCAGTGTATGTAAATCTGAAATAGCTGCTAGTAGGAATCTTCCAATTTAGAGTTACAGAGTTCTGAATGTGGAAAAAAGTGAAAAATGATGAAACTGTCCATGTACAAAAAAAATTATTAAAATATGAAGCAAGGGGCGTTTGTTAAAAAAAATCAGGGAGTAGTTACATCTTATATGAGAGCATCTTCACAAAAAATTTGAAGATCCTAAACCCCTAGCCACATTAACAAATAAGATGGCGAAAATGCCCTATTTTAGCCCCCTCGGAAAGGACGTAAGATGTTAAAATTTTTTTTGTAAATTCAGGAATTGAAATTTCATGGCAAAATATGTTTCTGTGAACAGATAACAACCCTACAAATACTATGTAGTGAGGAAAAAAATCTAACTAGCTTCATATTTCTACTATGCCCCCTAGAGTTTTAATGAATTTTATGTGATTTTGGCCAAAACGTCATTTTTGGCTTCCCATTATGCAAAACGTATGTCCTTCAGAGGCTTTCTGACAACAGATTTGAAAAGAGTGGGTATCATTCAGTAAGAATCTGCACACACAACTGTCTAGATAGCTGCAATAAAAAGTTATGGGTCTCTGAATTTGGGGAAAGAGCCATTTCGTCATGTGGTATTTTGACATCAAAATTTCAAAGGCCAGTAGTTCCAAAACTACAATGAATTGGGAGCTAATATTTTGCATGTGTGGTACAAACATATGATTCTTGATTATAGAATTTTTTGAGCAAAATCTGAGACGGTGATGTGGGGACCCTTAGGTGAGTTGGCACGGAATGACCCACCTACGGTCAATTTAGAGTCACCAGTTAACCTAACCTGCATGTCTTTGGACTGTGGGGGAAACCGGAGCACCCGGAGGAAACCCACGCGGACACGGGGAGAACATGCAAACTCCACACAGAAAGGCCCTCGCCGGCCCCGGGGCTCGAACCCAGGACCTTCTTGCTGTGAGGCGACAGCGCTAACCACTACACCACCGTGCCGCCCCCGGTTCTCAATGTTACTTTTAAATTAAGGTTACTTGGATGAAACCACTACAATCCATGCACAAGCTGGTGCGCGTGCCCGAGACTGGCACGACAAAGCCACCCCGGTCTCTGTAGTTCGGGTCCTTTGACCTAGGAACCTGGAAGTCCTGCAGTAAACAACCACAGTGAAGCAGCAGGAAAATGCAGCTCTCGCCTACACAATCACAGATACGTAAAATAAAAGATCTGAACTTAACTCGTGTGTGTGCTGTTATATGATGACTGTAACTGTGTATGGTCAGAAAAGACGATAGATAAGCGTAACCGTTGCACAATAACACTACAAACAACCTGTGTGTGCACCCACAAAGTTATTTAGCTGCAGCTTGGAGCTTCCAGCATTACTATGTGTCAGTATAGTGTAATGTGGTGCGGTGTAGTGTAACGCAGGGATAGACCTCAATCTGCAGAGCTCTGGGTCACAATCTGTACGCAGCCGGCCGGATGGTTTGCTATTGCAATTGCGTGGCCACTTCAGGTAGCCCCGTATGCATTCGTTTAACGGTCTTCTGCGCGTTAAATAGTTGAAGTTAGAATAAAGCGAATACTTTTATGATTTATTAGGTGTATACTGATGAAGTTACGTGGGTTTTTAAAAATTTTTTTAATTAAATAATTATTTTTTGGCCATGGTAAGGGTGACGGGCCAGAATTATAACGTGGCGGTGTGCCACTTTTAAAGGGCCCGTGGAGAACAATGGGTGATGTTTGTGTCCCACTTTGACACACAGGATGACATTGCCTACAAGCAGAAGCAGAAGGAGGAGCAGAAAGCCTTGGAAGCGATGAAAGCCAAAGCAGCAGGAAAAGGACCCTTAGGTACGAGAATGTTTTGTTTGTTTGATTTGTAATCTTATGTTCACACTAGCAAGCAAAAAAGCAGCTGGTTGCTGTTTGCGAGTGTCATTTGACTTCTTGGGTTAGCTACGCTCACTGTTTGCAAAGCGTTACTATCACTGGAGTGCCTCGCTAGTCGTTAAAATGCCCGATGCTTGCCTTGTTTTGGGTTGCTCGAATCGAATGAACAGTGAAACTGATAAAAGTTTCTTTCGGGTTCCCTGTGAAGTGATAAAGGGGTGAAAGAGCAAAGGATTTTACCAAAAGACGACGAGAAAGGTGGCTCTTGAACCTTTCACTGCGGTCAAAGGGAGCCAAGTCGAAGAACGTTTGCGTTTGGAGTGATCAGGAAAAGTTTGTAAATTCCTCTGATTTATTTAATTTGGATTCACAAATGACAATTTTCATCATTTTCTGTTGTTTTGGCGTTTCTGAGGATCTTTCTGAATTCTTTACCTGGAAGAGAAGAGCAGGGAGGATTGAGAATCGAGCGGCTGTCGTTTGTTTACACCCGATACTTGTTTACACCCGAAACTTGTAGCGTCCTAGCAGCCATCACAAAGGCGGGAACAAAAAGCTCAAAAATTTCTACTTGCCTGGATATAAACGATACAGGATTTATCTTGTAGTGTCCTGATCCCCAGATCTTTAACCCAGCCGCATATAAAAAGTTGTAGGCCTCCATGCTGTTCCAGGTTTTCATCTGTTTGTCCTGCAGAACGATGTCTGCAGCACCAGGTAGTTTGAGATGTCGGGGAACTCGACGGATGGACAATTTTCCATCTCGTAGGAAAAAGTCCTTCTTTGTTAATGTGTAAGGATCTATCCCATCGCAAAGAGCAACTTTCTGAAGATATCTTGACCGTGCATTGGCCTCCAAGTTGCGAAAATAGTCGGCGATAGTTTCACGAGTTCTTTGCATAACGGCAGCCGAATTGGTTTGCCTGACCACCATTTAATTCAGCGGAAATAAACTCGCAAGCAAAAGTCACATGACTGAATACAACGAATTGTGAGTTTTCTCAGTTCTATGCAAATTGGGTACGGAATAGTAAACTGACATAGTCATAAACGATTCCTCAGATCAATCCATCTGGGCCGACATTTCTACAGTTCCCCACTCAGATTTAGTTCCTAACTGCAATTAGTTCCAGTTTACTCTTTCACACAAAGATACAAAAAAAAAACCCTTAAAACCATGGTTTCATCTTATCCTGTTGTATACAATTTCCCATTAAGTGTGTACAGTACTGTGCAAAAGTCTTAGGCATTTAAAAAAAAAAAAACTGTTATAGGTTTTTAAGACTTCTGTATCATCCAGTCAGTACAAAAACATTTTAGAGTCCCAATCACTAGTTTTCCAGCACAGAATTTAAATGCAACAGAAAAATGTTTGTATATCAGTAAAGAAAGCAGGATATTATGTAAGGGTGTATTCAGACCAGGATAGTTCGATAGTTCACTTGCTTTGGTCCGAACCAAATTTTTTTTTTTCATTTTGGTGCGGTTCGCTTTCAAACTGTACATTTTAGTAAGCGGACCAAAATCTGTCAACTAGGGCTGTGCCGATAGACGATGCCATCGTCCATCGACGATGGTGGTCATCCATCACGATGGAGAGCCACCATCGTGATACCACGCCCCCTCCTGTCATAAACATGCATATACGGTATCATCTGGGCCTATTTAACCTAAAAAGTTAGTTTTTTGTTAGTTTAATTAGTTAGTTTTGTTTAATATATAAATATATAACATATTATAAATACATAATTATATAAATCATTATAAAGTAATATCCTATTACCGCTTGTTCACGTAGGCTATGGTGCAGGGACGTGCTAGTGAACATATGTGGTTACACAAATACAGTATGCTACTAATAATAAATTTTGACTTCATTTTTTAGCCTACACTGTACTTTTAATGTAAAATTTGTCATGTTGTTCAAACAAATAGCCACTATTAACGACTTCAGTCGGGAAATATTGCACCTTATCAAACGGCAGTGAAGCGCAGACTTCGGCAGAAGTCAAATAACTTTAATCTGGTAAATAGGCCTACTTTCAGACACAAAATGGTCCACTCTAAGCCATAATGCCAAACCAAATGGAAGAATGAAGGTGATTCTGACAAGTGTAAAGACAGTAAAAAAAAAAACAATATTAAATCATGATTTTAAAAGCTGGTGCAATAATTCAAACATTAATAAATTGGAAAAATTAGCGCGTTCAAGTGCGCACTAAAGGCCGAAACGCATCTTCAATTGATATGGTGTAAATAAACAATGAGTAATAGCTTAAGTGTAGTTTCTTCTCATAGTTTGAATACTAGTCTTTCATTGTTAGAGCAGATTAATATCTTGCCATGATCAGTGAGTGCTCGGGGAGGTTCATTTCCACCTGCGCTTTGCGCAGCTCATTTCTCCGAAGCCAGCTGTGCGCAAACGCAGTGTTGACTGCTCGGCAAACTCCAAACGCTCGGTCTGTACTGGCCCTCTGTTGCGCAAGCGAGTTGGTTATGGCCAGGTTCAAATTGTGCCCAAAACAACTTAACCACGGCCATTTCAATTGCCTGATGGCTGTGACAATATTCGCCCCGTTGTTATACAGGCGATCTTTTTCTCCTCTATTTTCCATTCGGCAAGTGTCTCGCGCAATGCGTCTTCTAAATTGTCCGCTGAATGTGTCTCTGGCATGAAACTCGTCTGCAGGCATTTGGACTGCATTGCCCACTCTCGGTCCACATAATGTACGGTAGCTGACATATATGGCATCATGTTGCAGCTGGACCACATATCCGTTATCAAGGCCAAATATTCCACATCACCTAGCGCTTTTTTTTTCTTTACGTGCCAAAGCCTCGGATGAGTATCTAATACTTTTAATAATAATAATAATAATAATAATAATAATATATTTAATAACGTGGTATTAAAATCCCCCCTCCCCCCCCGCCCACGATATGATCGTCCATCACGATGTTTGCACTGTAAACATCGTCGATGCCAATTAAGGGGACATTGCACAGCCCTACTGTCAACAAAGCCACGCGCCCTGAGGTCGTTCAGTTATTGGTCAGAGACGACACGCGCACAAAGCGTTAAGTTCAAAAGTAGTCATGGAGGCTTTCCGTGCTGTTATTCTTTTTAATGTCATCAAAGCTATATGTTTTTTCCAGTTTTTACTGTTTTCACAATTGTGCGATTACTATGCTGTTGTACAAGTAATTTATCAACGACGACGACAAAGGGCAAGGCGGCTACGGAGGATAGCGCTGATGAGCGCACATCATGTTGTGACAGTTCTGGCTCTTCACACAATAGATGAATTTCTTTTTTGCGTCGCTAGTACCGCAACTTTTTGAATGAATGTCCCTGATTTTAATGTAGGTCTGACGGAGTTTCTTCACTTTTAGCCGACATTGTTCTGGGAAGCGCATGAACCCCTTCTCCTTCATTTTCTCACTGAATACAGCAAACACGTCGGCATTTTTGTGTGTTCTCTCCAAAAGCTCAGATATGTGGACATCTGCCCAGATATCCACAAGGGTACGCGTTTCTTCCTCGGCCCACGTTTGCCCCCTACTCATTTTTTGTACTCGCCTACCACTGGTGACTGAACGACCCTTGATAACCGAAACAGTCTTTGCGCTTTGCGGTGGAGTGTCAAGACTCTGTTTCCCATAATGCTCGACAAACGACGGAAGCTCCCGAGGTACAAAAAAGCAAAACTGTCGGATTAGGTCCGGTCTGCTTTCACACCTCCAAAAGATCCGCACCAGAGTTCTTTTGGTCCGGACCAAGTCCGACCTTGCAGCTCGGTCTCGGTCCGCTTATTTGGTCCGGACCAGAGTTCGGTGGTTTGTATTCAGACCAACCCAAAAGGTCCGGACCAAGGGAAATTTGGGTCGTTTGGTCCGGACCAAACAACGTAGGTGTGAATACGCCCTAAGAGAGCACTTTTCAGACACACATTCGTATATGAGAGAGTTTTTCAAGTGGTGAATGTATATTTCGTGTCTGAGCGAAGCAAATGAGTGCTATATTTTTCAGCACGAGAAGATAAACGTCATATGTTTGGGCCATTCTGTAATGTTCTTTTTATTATATGGACACATCCACGAAAAATGCGCAAGTTAATCAAAAGAATTTTAATTTTGAACCGGTTCGCCATTTTGACAACGCGTATCTAGTCAGCAGGAAAACATTGGGAGTGACGTCATCGGCGTGAAATATGGGGAAATGGGTGTGGTGATCTTTTTATTGTATAGATGCATTCACAAAGTACCTAAATTTATCAAAGCAATTCATTGATTGTTCATCTCACGAGTGACATATATGTATACGTGTTATTTACCAGCTGGGAGGTCCATATCATGAAATACCGTGACCGAGGTCTTGAAAGTACTGACCGAGGTCACGGTATTTCACCATACGGACCGACCTTAAGCTGGTAAATAATATATATATTTTTTTCTTTACCAAATTCTAACAGAAAACGAGAGCGCCCGAAAGGGAAAGCCGAGACGCCATTTTGAATCCTTGTTCACGGCTGTAATGCAAATTGCTTCCTCCTCGGTATACAAGTGCACTTCCATGGCAGGAAAAAAACTACATTTTGTCGCCTATGTAGTCCCCTATTTATACAAATAGGAGTCATTCAGGATTCAGCCATGTTTTTGCTCGGTGTTAGCAAGTTAGAGGTTTTTAGCTTTCTCCTGAAATGTTTTCTTTTATTTTGTCTTCCTCAGGGTAGTTAAACTCGCTTTCGCTGTGAAGACTGTCGTTATCGCTATCCATGCTGTAAAATTAATTACATTCTCCTGAGAAATGCTGGCAAAAATTTATAAGATTTTTGATAATCTTATAAATAAATCTTATTTAAAAAAAAAGAGAAATGTTGACAAAAAATTCTACTATGTTTGTTGTTGTGAACGAGCGAGTCGCCAGAGGTCCGTAACTGGGGTACGTGTCATAGGATACGGACCCGCTCCCCAGCCAATCAGAGCGCAGGATTTGATGGAAATCGCACTGTGAAAAAAATAATGAGATTTACGTCACGGTTTTGGTTCTCCATGTCCCGGATGTAGCTCATAGGAAAAATGAGTGGTGTATTTTCCAGTAAAACACTTGTCTGTCCAAAAAAAAAAATTTTTTGTGTGTGTATATATACGAAGGTATGTCAAAAAGTCCTAAGACATAAAAAAAAATCTTCTTATGAAAATAACACAGCTATTTCTCGACGTATCCTCCATTTCAGTCTAAACACTTCTGCAAGCGAGGTTTCCATCGGACAATTCCTTCTCTGTATTCCTTTTTTTGAATTCTTTTGAAATTATAACATCTGTCTTAGAACTTTTTGACTTATCTTCGTATATGTATGAAGGTTGTTGGGTTTTGCTGCAAAGTTAAGAATCAAATTTGATGACGTCTCCAGAAGAACTGTTACTTCCTTATTAAACTGCTCTTTGTACTTGAGACTACAATTTTTATTTATTTATTTATTTATTTATTTTAAATGAAGCAAAAGATCGTCGCATCAGTTACTTTTTCATTTATTACCGTTTACTACTCTTTTATAATATATTTTTTTAAATGTCGCAACATTTTATTTTTGAAGGTATCTTTGCTCTACAGTATGTGTCTAAGACTTTTGCACAGTACTGTGTCTAAAATACATTTTGAAATAAAATAAACCATGGAAAGATGTAGCAGCAATTGTTGGTGCCTGTGGTCAGTGCATAATGTACACGGCTCGTATATTTAGCTTGGTTTGCTAATATGCAGGTGAGCATGGTGGAAAGATCATGGGCATGTTTTTACTTCTCAAATTCACCGATGTTTCATGATCTCCTTGTCGAAACCTACTTTGTTTCTTACGCTTTCATTTGACAGTCGCTGTTTTGTATCTAAACGTGCGTTTGAGAAGTCATGTGAGACGTTGATAATAGCAGGGCCGCGTTAACCCTTGCCGAGGCCCTGGGCAGACACCCCCCCGAGGCCCCACCCCCGCCTGTTGTCAACTGCGCTCAGCAAATTCACCCCCTCAGACGTGCCTGTCTAACTAGACACAGAAACTTAAATAATGACAGTGGCACAATTAAATACTATTGAACGATAAAACTTTATCCATCATCACCTATTTAATCGAGAAAAAGCAATGGTGAAATAAGCAATTGCATGGTGGAAAAATCCATCAGACATCACGGTTAACAAGTCTGGGTAACTAAAGTTTAGCCTCAAGAAGCCTTTGAATGAGTGAGTCAATGAACAACATGTCAAGAACATAACCTAGGCCTACAACAGTTTCTTTAGTATTCAGAACAAGAACATTCATTTGGTATATAACCGTTCGTTTTCATTTTGGAATCCAGGCGACTTTTAACTTGTGAAAACAGAGCAATAACGAAGAAAGAAAAATATCTTGCTTCTCAGAAATAAATCTCAAAATGTTAGGCTATGTGAAACATTTCATCCTTTCACACACGTAATGTCCCAAACAGCTTTGCGCATTCAGTTTGACAGCCATGGGTCAACTTACAAGGGCACTTTCCTATTTTTCTGGAAAACGAAGTCATTAAGGGTTGTTTTACAATCAGGGTAGGCAAGCTAAAAATCACATTTAACACTTCAATATCAAAAGGCTTGACTGAATAAACTTGGTTGTTTATTGTAGCCCTGTGATAGCTCTATTTACCATGCAAAAAAATTTTTTGATGATAACGTTATTTTTGGTGAATGTATGGCAATATATGTCATATTTAGCAAAATTACTCGTGTCATTTAGAAAAAGTGCTTTTTTGACCACAGGTAGCTCCAAAAGGTATGCACTTAAATCATTCTTTATACCATAAAACAAATATTTGGTTCCATATCATTGGAAACATAGTTAAGTTTTAATGTTGAATGCCAGTAAGTTTTCAGACTATTTTGATCAAATTAGTATGTAATTGTGTCAAAAAAAGTCCTCTCTGAGACAGTTAATTTTTCAATATAAAATAACATATCTAAAATGATTATTTTCATCCTAAAATGTGGTCAAGATATTGGGACATAAATATTAGAGACAACTAACACAAAGCTTACAGCCTTATATTTAAAAGCACTATGGAAGTAGTGGATTCTGAATTATCAAAAAAAAAAAATGTCCTCGCCGAGAATCACTTCATTTGTTTCTCCCAGCCCTGCTTAAAGGGGTACCAAATATAATGTATACAGTTGCTGATGTGACGAAGTAACTTATTTTTAAGTATTCTATCAAATTTATATACTAGAAAACAACGAAATATCTTGGTAATTGTAAATATAATACTTTATAAGCTAAACCGCACAAGAGTCGCCATTTTTAAAAGACTGTGACGTCAGCGCTACCCACTGCACTAGCGGAACTCTCCGAAATAGAGGAGATAAGCGTGTAATCATGGCATCGGGCGCATCAAGTGAAAGCGACAGCTCTGTCGAATCATACGAAGAGATCCCGCAAGACACACTGCAAGCAGGCTATGGCTTAGAAGGGTACCAGTTTGAACCTAGGAGAGGTACTCTCGACTCCGGTGATAAAAATAAGAGAAGAAAGCTCGGATGACGGCGAGGATGAGACTGATGCTGACCATGGGCATGGCAAGCGTGGGGCAGAGCGTCTGCGTGCAGGTGACACGGCGTGGTGCTCGTGCGGAAAATGTAACGTGGAGTTGCTCACGAGTCCAGCAGAATTTATTTGCTGCAATGAGATGGGCGCCACCCGTGGACTTGCGAAATCGTTGCAAGAGGCAGAAACAGGTATTTCACACGTGCTATACCCAACCTCAATGAGCCAACACAACTGGGCACATACATACGTCATGAGTGTTACGCAGAGAAAATGAACGTGCATTCTGATTGGATAAAATTAATATCATGTCGGGCTGTTCAAACTGCGGAAATAGTTTGCTCGAGCTACTTTCAAAACACTATAACTTTCCAACCTTAGAACAAAAAACTTTTCTAAGTCTTGAATAAGGTTCGTCAATGTGTGTTTTATTGTTATATTTACTCTATATATTGCCCTCTGTTCCCCTTTAAAGCTACACTTAATCTTTATCTTATAGCAGATTACACAAAACTACCATACACACATGTCAAAAAATTACCTGAAATCTGTTCTTTAACTTGTCCTTCACTTAAAAACTGGTACAAGAACCAATTTGAATCAATTTGAATTTTGGACCCCGTGACAAACTTTGTACCCTGATTGTAAAACAACCCTAAATTAAATCATTGAACTCAAGCTGGCGTAGCGTGTGAAGACATGGTGGACAGTGATCATATTGACAATGACAGGTGATTTATGCGACGGGACAAGGTGGGCTTCCTTACGGGTGGCGAAATACATCAAAAATGTTATCAATATGATCAAAACTTCTGAAAATATCGTTTCATATTTTCCGATCTCGCTACCTCTGAGGCCCCCTAGTGGCCGAGGCCCTGGGCAGCTGCCCATGAAGCCAATTAGGATAACGCGTCCTTGGATAATAGTGATCACTTTATCATAGTGTCCACCATTATCATATTATAATAGTGTCCACCATTATCAACACCCTGTGGAATTAAAAGTGACATTTACAACTGTTATGGATCGATCTTTGTGTAACATTTGTTGAAGTAGATGAAGTACTTAAAAAATAAAAGTGCTGTGATTTTATAATAATTTTTTTCTGATTCATAACGGAATGGAATGCTTAGAGTATTTTAAATCCGATTGTGATAACTAGAATTAGACCAGAATTACAGCGCCCTCCACAATTATTGGCACCCCTCGTTAAGATATTTTCTTAGGCTTCTAATTTCATTTTTTTAAAATAATGTAGGACAACAGTGCAAAAAAAAAAGAGAAAAATCCAACCTTTAATTCAAGTGCATTTATTCAGTGGGGAAAAAAATTCCACATTAAGAAATGATTCTTTTACATGAAATCACGTGTGCCACAATTATTGGCACCCCTGATGTTAATACTTTGTACAACTCCCTTTTGCCAACAAGACAGCACTTAATCTTCTCCTGTAACATTTCACAAGATGGGAGAACACAGAGAGAGGGATCTTCGACCATTCCTCTTTGCACAATCTCTCTAAATCTTTCGATTATGTTCATTATGTCATATATTAAATATGGTTAGTTTTTTCTTTTTTTGTCAGACATCTAGTTTTTAGGTTTGTTTACCTGACATGAGTCGTACGTCGAAACGTCTTCCTCAGAGTGTCACCGGATGTTGTTGGTGACGCATCTTTTATCAGCTGATGTTTCCGAAACAAACCAACAAACAAGAACACAGGGGAGTAGTGACATTACCATACATCAGGGGAATAACGGAACGCATTCAAAGAGCAATGAGGAAACACAACATTAACACACCTGTCAAACCACACACAACACTCCGTCAGATCCTGGTTCATCCCAAAGACAGAATACATCCGGACAACAGGTGCAACACCATATATGAGATTCCATGCCAATTATGCAATAAAACTTACATCGGGGAGACAGGAAGGAGTTTCAACACAAGGAAAAATGAACATAAGAAAGAGTGTGAAAAGGAGACAGCTACAAGACAAACCAGAACAATAAAAGAAAAGGCACAACAGGAAAATTATAAGTCAGCTATAACAGATCACTGCAAAAGGGAAAAAATCGTATTATGGACTGGGGGAATGCCAGAGTCATCCGCACAGAAGATAACAAACATCAGCGCTGGATCAGGGAGGCCATGGAGATCCGTAAGCGAAGTCCGAGGACCATCAACCGGGATGAGGGAGCATACATGCTCTCCCATACCTGGAGTGCCATCTTGCAGGGGACGAACAGACAGTAGAAGGCATGACCGACCTGTCAAACCAGACAGGAAGGCCACGCCTTCGGAAACATCAGCTGATAAAAGATGGGTCACCAACAACATCCGGTGACACTCTGAGGAAGACGACAGTCGTACGTCGAAACATGTCAGGTAAACAAACCTAAAAACTAGATGTCTGATAAAAAAAGAAAAAAACTAACCATATCTCTCTAAATCATCCAGAGTCCTTGGTCCTCTCCTATGCACTCTCCTCTTCAGCTCACCCCACAGGTTTTCAATTGGGTTGAGGTGTGGGGACTGAGATGGCCATGGGAGGAGCTTGATTTTGTGTCTGGTGAACCATTTTTGTGTAGATTTGGCCACATGTTTAGGGTCATTATCTTGCTGAAAGACCCAGTGACAACCCATCTTCAGCTTTCGGGCAGAGGCCACCAGATTTTGATTTAAAATGTCCTGGTATTTCAAAGAGTTCATGATGCCATGCAACCTAACAAGGTTCCCGGGGCCTTTGGAAGAGAAACCGGCCCACAGCATCACCGATCCTCCCCCATACTTCACAGTGGGCATGAGGTGCTTTTCCGCATACTCATCTTTTGTGATGTATTAGAGTGTTTGTTGCCAAAAAGCTCCATCTTAGTCTCATCTGACCAAAGCACACGGTCCCAGTTGAAGTCCCAGTACCGCTTGGCGAACTCCAGACGTTTACTATGCTTGTAAGTGAGAAAAGGCTTTTTCTGTGCATGCCTCCCAAACAGCTTGTTTGCATGTACATAGCGCCTGATGGTTGTTATGGAGACTTTGTGACCCCAAGATGCTACTCTTTGATGCAATTCTCTAACAGTAAGCTTTGGAGAACTTTTTACTTCTCTTACCATCCTCCTCACTGCGCGTGGTGGCAAGATAAACTTGCATCCTCGTCCAGGCTTGTTTGCCACTGTTCCAGTTGTTTTAAACTTCTCGATGATTCCTCTGACTGTAGATATGGGCAGGTGTAGGTGAGCGGCTATTTTCTTGTAGCCATTGCCTGACTCATGAAGGTCGACACACATCTGCCTTACTTGAATGGTGTGTTCTCTTGTTTTTCCTGTGTTGAAGAGTGGATAAGAGAAATAGGCCTCTGTGTCGCATCATATTTATACCCCAGGGAAACAGGATGTGATGAATTACTAATTAAAGGTTCCTGGATACTTTGATCAACTTTATAAACTACAGTAGAAATGACAGAAATGCTTCAATTACATTTATTTTCTAGGAATTGTTATGGGTGCCAATAATTGTGGAACAGGTGATTTTTTTTTTTTTTTTTTTTTTTTTATGAAAAATTATTTTTTAGTCAGGGATTTTATTATTTTTTAATTCACTTGAGTTAAGGATTACATTTTTCTACAATTTTCAGTGTGAGATTATGCTTCTGCAATAAAAATTGAATTTATTTCAAGGCTTTTAACGCATCTTAACCAGGGGTGCCAATAATTGTGGAGGGCGCTGTAAATTCCTAATATATAAAAAATTGCATGCTTGAAATATTCAGATTTTATCTATTCCATTCAGAAAATATTCTTTTGCAGTTTGTTGTAAAAATCTACCACTATATTAGGATATCAGTTGGGGGCGTCATGGCTCGGGTGGCTAGGGCGCCATGCCATAAATCCGGGGACCCGGGTTCGATTCCGACCCAAGGTCATTTCCCGATCCCTCCCCGTCTCTCTCTCCCGTTCATTTCCTGTCCTGTCTCTACTAGGCTTGGGCGGTATGGTGAAAATATCGTGTACCGCGGTACGACAAAATACCGGCGATATATTTTTAATACCGTCAAAAATAAATATTTGTATTTTTATCCAACTTACTCGAAACGACTGTAATGTCATTTTATTATAGTACAACCGTCTCTGGTACAGCGCACGCACGCCACTAGATGGCAGTTTGCGGGTCAACAGCAAAGATTCTAGAATCTTTGGTCAACAAGCAGCAGCGACAGTTGGCCCAGACATACATGTAAGGCCCAGTCAGCGCGTGAGGATGGCGACTGCAAATGATGGCGGTGCGGAATTAGTCAAAAAGGCCCATGTCTCAGCCGTTGTCTGGGAGCATTTTAGCTTTCTGCCGAATGATAAAGGTGAGCCGAGCGGAGCGTGCACAGGCAGAACTGTCAGTATATGCGCAAGAGGACACAATCCATGCTGAAGAAAACCCGTTTGAATGGTGGAAACTGAATGAAACACGTTTGCCAATGATGTCAAAAGTTGCCCACAAATACCTCTGCATATGCGCGACAAGCGCTGCATCTGAGTGCGTATTCAGTACAGCAGGAAATATGGTCACACACCACAGCGTTGCCAACTGAAGCCAGATAAAGTAAATATGCTGGTGTTCTTGGCAAAGAATGTTTGATAGAAATTAAGAATTGCTTGTGGCCTACCACTACCAGAAATGTAAATTTAAGTTAGCGAATTATTTTCATTTAGGCTATTGGGAGCATGGGGCCCCATGTATGGCTTCTGTTCATTGTTTCTGCCTTGGATTGGCTATTGCACTGAATTGCATTATGTTTCGAGTTCTCTCCAATCACTCAGCTAAGGATGCTAACCCGTTTGCTTTGCATAAAGAGGCTTTTAGTGCATTCCTAATTTTCTTCTAAATGGGCACAGCCTACTAGCAGCCCGAAATAGCTTTATTGCATTACTTGTATAGCCTATTTGCCTGTTTGAGTGGAAAAAAGCTACCTGTTATTGCTTGAATTAGGCAAATTATTTTCTTTTGATTTACAAAAAGATGTGATTTGAACTCACACGCAATGTTTTGTTTTCTGCTGGCTTTGTTGGCGTTTGCACTTCTTATTTTTATTAATGTGTGTTTTTATTTCCAACATTAATATAGGCCTACTTGATTGCTTGGCACAGAGTTCAAAAACATGTCATCCTGGCAGTTTAAATAAATGTCTTTAAACATTTCAACTGTTTGTTTTATAAATGTCAAATACAGAATATCTAAAACAGAATAGATAACAAAAAAATAGAATAACAAAGAAACATTACTACAGAATGTGAAGATACGAAATAAAGCCTACAATAGTGTGTGTGTGTGTGTGTGTGTGTGTGTGTGTGTGTATATATATATATATATATATATATATATATATATATATATATATATATATATATAAAAACCACAACACCACAAAAAACGTAAAATACCGGCATACCGGGGTATTTAGTCAGGAATATACCGGGGTATGAAAAAAATGGATACCGCCCAAGCCTAGTCTCTACACTGTCCTATCCAATAAAGGTGAAAAAAGCCCCCCCCCCCAAAATCTTAAAAAAAAAAAAAGAATATCAGTAGACATTTTATATTTTAGTTCGAGGAATGACGTGCGACCTTTGACCTGGATTTTCATGTGGTTACAGTGTCGATTGCCTGTTGACATTTATTGGTAAACTACAAATGAATACAAACAACAATGAATGATTAACAAAATATGATCTATGAAAATGGTTAGAAAGTGAAACAAAGATTTTCTGACGCAGGTTAAACATTCAGTTCTTTTGTTAACAAACATTAGAATTACTTCCTCGTTTCCGTCAGCACCGACATTGATATATTTATATAAAAGATATTTTGTACTAAATAAGTTTATGTAAAACAAATTTTAAATAAAAACTGTTTTGTTACCTTAATACCACATACCTATTTTATTTTAATTTTTAAATAAATGATTATTTGGGTGTCGATAACTGGACAAAGGTAGTCTGGTTAACACCAGACCATATCACAAGTGAAATATGGTCTGGAATCCGCCTACTGAATTTCTCGTAGGGGAGGTGTGGTTTACGATTGTCAACGGCCGTTTATTGGACGTTGCGAATGTCTATCATTTGGCGTATACGTAGCCCATGGCCAATCATGGCAGTTGTACCCGGTGACGTAGTTAGAGCGACGAAGAGGCGAAGAAAGACTGAAACGCCAAACGCTGTTCTTTTTTTAAAACAAACTTTCGCTCTAAACTATTCAGAACAGTGTCTAAAGCTTGATCGAAAGTTTGGTTCGTATCGCTCGCCGCCATGTTAAATGTGATCCGTAAACAGTCCCAAATAAACTACAAGCTTCCGTTTGTCGAGTAGTACGCGTCACCGTCTTTCCACCCCTCCCCACTCTCTGATTGGCTCCCTAACTCAGGCGAGCCTTTAGACCATAGTTTCCATGCTGTCTTTTCAGATCGGAACGATTGTGCAAAGCAGCATGGGATTTCCTAGGCTAGGACAAAGGTGTCAGTACTTGTGGAATGATGTCACGTGATCTGATACGCTAAGTAATCAGGAATCAACCCCCCCCTGTGGAAGTTTGAGTAACTGTTCATGCACAATTTACGTATTGAAAGTCTTTTCTACTTTTGCAATGGCCAAAAGATCATTAAGGTGTCGATAATTGTAGCTGCCACTCTAGTGAGGAAAAAAAAATTCAACCAGGAGCCACCTGTACTTGGGGTTTTATTTATATCTAATAGTAACTTGTCGGAAAGGGGTCGCTTCTGAACACAAGCCAAATGTGAACCACACGGTACAAATCTTTCAAAGTAATCAAGAGGGTTGTGTGTGAATAGGAGACTATGTTACCAGGAAAGATGTCCTCACACCTATAAGTGGTTGGGTTCAAGAAATAGCAGAGTCTGAATAGAATAGAAATAACAGGAGCCTAAGACTAAACTGATTGGAAAAAAATTGTTAAATAACAAAGGAAAAGCGTAATTGTTGATGTGGTTGTGTTTTAATAACATGCTTATTTAACATAAGGTTTATGGAAGGAGTCTAGAGTGTCATTGCTTTATAACAGTCAGTTTATGACTTTTTAATAGCTGCTATAATAAAAGCGATAGCGGGTAGCGGTGGAGGTAATGAAGCTTCAAATCCAAATGAGGGGAAAAAAAAGGTTACTCAGTACTTTGTTTCACACAGTGCATGCTAGCGACCCCTAATGATAAAAAAAAATTAATAGCAGAAGTCAATGTATGTTTTTAAAATTATTTTATTGCTGTTCACATAACATACATGACTGATTTAACACACAGGCTATATTTTGCTTTTGTGACTGATGGCTCAACATGCTTGTTTGACAGTAGGACATGGAGTTTAAAGATTTTTTATTTAATAAGTATTTGTTCAGTGGGCGGCATGGTGGTGTAGTGGTTAGCACTGTCGCCTCACAGCAAGAAGGTCCGGGTTCGAGCCCCGTGGCCGGTGAGGGCCTTTCTGTGTGGAGTTTGCATGTTCTCCCCGTGTCCGCATGGGTTTCCTCCGGGTGCTCCGGTTTCCCCCACAGTCCAAAGACATGCAGGTTAGGTTAACTGGTGACTCTAAATTGACCGTAGGTGTGAATGTGAGTGTGAATGGTTGTCTGTGTCTATGTGTCAGCCCTGTGATGACCTGGCGACCTGTCCAGGGTGTACCCCGCCTTTCGCCCGTAGTCAGCTGGGATAGGCTCCAGCTTGCCTGCGACCCTGTAGAACAGGATAAAGCGGCTAGAGATGATATGAGAAGTATTTGTTCAACAGTCTTGGGGCCCAATCTGTTCCTTTTCTTTTTAACACTCTCCCCTGACTTTGAAAAAATATGTTCACATGGAATAGAGGAGGCAAGTTTGTTTCATTTGTATCAGTGAAATGTTCGTAAAACTAAAGCACTCGATACTACGCGCACGGAAACACCACATAGTGATTTGAACCAATTTTAACTGCTTCTGAACCACTGACAGGGTTCTTGCTGACGCTCGTCATTGACGAACATAATCCATCAGTGATGAGAAAATTACTCGCGGTCGTCACAGTGACTAATGTGTTGATCATTATCATAAGTCATCTTTTCTAGAAATCCAACCCCAGTGTAGACACTGCGGGAAGCCAGAGTGTAAACAATGAGCACGTGCTTGTGACCTACACATAATGACCCAATAAGTGCCAAGCTTTTGAGCAATTGCATCCCGTCTTAATCGGCCTGGTGTGGTGGTGTAATTACAGTGGTGCTTGAAAGTTTGTGAACCCTTTAGAATTTTCTATATTTCTGTATAAATATGACCTAAAACATCAGATTTTCACATAAGTCCTAAAAGTAGATAAAGAGAACCCAGTTAAACAAATGAGACAATACTTGGTCATTTATTTATTGAGGAAAATGATCCAATATTACATATCTGTGAGTGGCAAAAGTATGTGAACCTTTGCTTTCAGTATCTGGTGTGACCCCTTGTGCAGCAATAACTGCAGCTAAACATTTCTGGTAACTGTTGATCAGTCCTGCAGACCGGCTTGGAGGAATTTTAGCCCATTCCTCCGTACAGAACAGCTTCAACTCTGGGATGTTGGTGGGTTTCCTCACATGAACTGCTCGCTTCAGGTCCTTCCACAACATTTTGATTGGATTAAGGTCAGGACTTTGACTTGGCCATTCCAAAACATTAACTTTATTCTTCTTTAACCATTCTTTGGTAGAACGACTTGTGTGCTTAGGGTCGTTGTCTTGCTGCATGACCCACCTTCTCTTGAGATTCAGTTCATGGACAGATGTCCTGACATTTTCCTTTAGAATTCATTGGTATAATTCAGAATTCGTTGTTCCATCAATGATGGCAAGCCGTCCTGGCCAAGATGCAGCAAAACAGGCCCAAACCATGATACTACCACCACCATGTTTCACAGATGGGATAAGGTTCTTATGCTGGAATGCAGTGTTTTCCTTTCTCCAAACGTAACGCTTCTCATTTAAAGTAAAACGTTCTATTTTGGTCTCATCCGTCCACAAAACATTTTTCCAATAGCCTTCTGGCTTGCTCATGTGATCTTTAGCAAACTGCAGACGAGCAGCAATGTTCTTTTTGGAGAGCAATGGCTTTCTCCTTGCAACCCTGCCATGCACACCATTGTTGTTCAGTGTTCTCCTGATGGTGGACTCATGAACATTAGCCAATGTGAGAGAGGCCTTCGGTTGCTTAGAAGTTACCCTGGGGTCCTTTGTGACCTCGCTGACTATTATATGCCTTGCTCTTGGAGTGATCTTTGTTGGTCGACCACTCCTGGGGAGGGTAACAATGGTCTTGAATTTCCTCCATTTGTACACAATCTGTCTGACTGTGGATTGGTGGAGTCCAAACTCATTAGAGATGGTTTTGTAACCTTTTCCAGCCTGATGAGGATCAACAATGCTTTTTCTGAGGTCCTCAGAAATCTCCTTTGTTCGTGCCATGATACACTTCTACAAACGTGTGTTGTGAAGATCAGACTTTGATAGACCCCTGTTCTTTAAATAAAACAGGGTGCCCACTCACACCTGATTGTCATCCCATTGATTGAAAACACCTGACTCTAATTTCACCTTCAAATTAACTGCTAGTCCTAGAGGTTCACATACTTTTGCCACTCACAGATATGTAATATTGGATCATTTTCCTCAATAAATGACCAAGTATAATATTTGCGTCTTGTTTGTTTAACTGGGTTCTCTTTATCTACTTTTAGGACTTGTGTGAAAATCTGATGATGTTTTAGGTCATATTTATGCAGAAATATAGAAAATTCTAAAGGGTTCACAAACTTTCAAGCACCACTGTATCCTGCACGGCTTCATGACACTTGTACAGGACTGCTGCCAACCTGGAGAACAGTTGTGCAAATTAAATTGTAATAAATTTGTGATAAAGGAGACTGCCTTTGGATATTGATTGTCTTATTACAGTGTTAATGGGCATGAACCAAAGGACTTTGTAACAGCGATGCAGTTGTTAATTCCTTCTTGCTTGTCACTTAAAAATCAAATATTGGAGCGCATATCTGTGGTAAAATGTTAGGAGTCCAACACAAGCGGCTGAATTTCCTGCTCGCTCTAAGACCGCAACCTGGTCATTTACTTTATTTGGCAAGTAAAAATGAAATTCCTGGTACAAAAACAAAAGCTTTCTGTATCAGCGAATGGAAATACCTGAAATACTCTCAGAAAAGAATGTTGATATTTACACTACCATTCAAAAGTTTGGGGTCACTTTGAAATGTCCTTATTTTTGAAAGAAAAGCACTGTTCTTTTCAATGAAGATCACTTTAAACTAATCAGAAATGCACTCTATACATTGCTAATGTGGTAAATGACTATTCTAGCTGCAAATGTCTGGTTTTTGGTGCAATATCTCCATAGGTGTATAGAGGCCCATTTCCAGCAACTCTCACTCCAGTGTTCTAATGGTACAATGTGTTTGCTCATTGCCTCAGAAGGCTAATGGATGATTAGAAAACCCTTGTACAATCATGTTAGCACAGCTGAAAACAGTTGAGCTCTTTAGAGAAGCTATAAAACTGACCTTCCTTTGAGCAGATTGAGTTTCTGGAGCATCACATTTGTGGGGTCAATTAAATGCTCAAAATGGCCAGAAAAATGTCTTGACTACATTTTCTATTCATTTTATAACTTATGGTGGTTAAAAAAAGTGTGGCTTTTCATGGAAAACACAAAATTGTCTGGGTGACCCCAAACTTTTGAACAGTAGTGTATATCATGTATAAATATCATGTGCCCAGCTGTAGTTACATATTTAATGAAACGGATTGGCCTCTAGATGGCAGTACAGAACAGTGTGCTGCCTCAGTCGTGAACATTGCACATTTCTTGAGCAATGAAAGTGAATGAGTCACATTGTTTTGCCAACAGTTAATCGTCCTATCTTCTTTTCTGCTTTTCCCTTCACAGGTGGTGGTGGATTGAAGAAGTCTGGGAAGAAATGAACTGAAATGTGTTAAGTTTCCTGCATTTGGGAACTGTTCTGTCAAAACGCTGTTCGATTCTGCTCTGGGGCCACAAATGCAAATGTACACAAACTAGCTTTTTTTTTTTTTTTTAATACCCTCCTGAGAGGATAAGAGGAAAAACACGTAAATAAAGTTTTGTACGCATTTTGTCTGGATTCACACTCTGTTTATTGCATAAATAGAGATGCAAAACAAACATGTAAGCTCTCAGATTTTAAAAAGTACTTTTTAATTTCAAGCATTTCAGCCATGCGTTTATCATCAGAAAACTGGTTCCTTTTTCCAGGTCCTCAGCCAGTGTTTTCTTTCTCCTGCCGTCATCTATTTCCTCCATGTGGCAGAGCCTAAAGCAAGAGTATTTTTTTTTTTTTTATTATATATAAAGAAGTTTGAAGTGACTCATGTATTAGATTACAGTTGGTGATGGGGATGTACAAAATAAAGAATTATGCTGCTTACTTTGACTACTCCTGGTGTTTCAGTTCCACCTCCACTGGATAGTGATCGCTCACTTTAAGTGCCTGTAAAAACGTTCATTATTGCCTGAGGATACATTTGTGGTACTGTATAATGTTAAGTGCAGCTGGAGATGAGTGGCCTTGCTTAAGGGCTCAAGAAGACCATAATGTAATGACTAAATTGCTATTGAAATGATAGAGATATGTGAATTCATAATTATCCATTCCTTCAAGAAGTGCTCTATACACATTTTGTCAAACCTAGGAATGAAATTGACTTAACTGGGGTTTTTGCCATTTAATCCACACAATATGTCTAAAATTGGGATGTGCAATGGATATTTGGTTATTGTGACAAACCAAGCCAAAAAAGAAAAGAATTTGTTTGACCATTAGCGTCAATGCTTGCTAGAATCACCTTTGGCTGCAACTACAGATGTAAGTCTCTAGAGCAGGTATCTACAGGACCAGTGAAAGGTTTGGACACACCTTCTAAATCAATTGTTTTTTCTTTATTTTTATTAATTAAAATACTTCATGTCTTAATGATGGATGTTGTTTCTCTTAGTTGAGCGGTTCTTGACGTAATATGGATTACTACAGTTGTGGAATAGGGCTGTTTACTGCATTTGTTTATTGTTTGATCTTAAATGCGTTAAGAAGACAAGAAATTCTACTAATTAACTTTTGACGAAGCACGGCTGTTAATTGAAAAGCATTCCAGGTGACTACCTCAAGAAGTTGGTTAAGATAATGGCGATAGTGTGCAAAGTGTCATCAAGGCTACTTTGAAGAATCTAAAATGTGAAACATTGTTTTTTAACACTTTTTTGTTTACCACATAATTCCATATATGTTCCATACATTATCTCATAGTTTTGATGTATTCAAAATACAGAAATTCTTATTAGTTTTTAAGTTAAGTTAAAGTCCTTCCCACACCATGTGGCGCATCGGGCGGTGCCGATCTCCATTTCCACAGCCCTCGGCCTCTCGCCTATTACATAGTTAGGGTTACAGTGGAGGGCTAGTCCTCTGGTAACCACGAGAGTTTAACTCCCCACTCGCATCTGTATTGCAGCGTGCCTTGCCAGATGGTAGTAGGTACCATTTTTATGATGGTCTTTGGTATGACCCGACTGTGAATAGAACTCCCGATCGAGAGACGGACACGCTACCACTAGGGCCACTAGCCGGTGGTACCACTTATTAGTTGGTGTGGCCAAATGATTGACTGGTACTGTATGTCTCCATCTTTGTACATCTGGATCCTGATTTTATTTTATTTTTCAAATGCCCATTCTTTTTAGCAAAATTCCTCAACCATGGTCCAATTGAATGGAGCCCACTGGTGAACAGAAAGTGGGTTAACTTTTTTTTTTTAAGCTTCAGTATTATTGTGTGTAGATTCATGATATGTAATCCCAATTAAGTCAATTTTATTCAATGCACTGATTTACATATTCTTAGCTTTCCCATATTCTCAATATGCATATAATTAACAGTTATTCCACAAAATCGAGTCGTACATGAGCTAATAGTTGACGAGGCACGTAGCGCCAAGTTGGCTATAAGCCATGTACGACGAGATTGAGTGGAATAACTGTTTTATTCTATCCACATTCACTGGATTTTGAGAAACCAAGCATTTTGTTATTTTTTGCAAATTTGATAAAAACTTTATACAAAACTTCTGACAAAAATAATTTCCGCTTAGACTGTAAACAAACTGTAGCAATTTGTGAAAAATGCGATAATTCTTGAAAAAAGATATGTTCTTACCATCAAATACTTTCATTCCATATTTTGTTGCTTTTTTTTGTATTTTTTGGGGTTTTGTTTTCGAGTAGAGTTTTTATTTTGTCCTCGGTTGGTTCAGCAACATGCGCCGCCATTTTGTTTTTCTCTACTCATGGTATATGAGCTGATAGCCTAGTCGTAGAGTAGCCAGTCAGAGCGCAGGATTGCTCATATCCAGTGAATGTGGATAGAATCAAACAAATTATAGCAGTTAAAGATTCTTTGAGCAAATACCTCTCACATGTCATTGTCTCTTTCATTATAAGTCACTTTGTATGTGTACAATTACTGACTGTAACCCATCTTTTGTGCGGTTTGTCAGCCGCCTCCACCTTATCAAATAGAATTAGGGCCAACCCATGGAGCCAGCCCCCCCAACTTTAATCATGATGGTAGCTTTTCAATTTGAGAGCAGTATTAGGCTATTTGAGAAAGATGACAGGTTTTGAGGGAAAACATTACAGAATCCATCCATCTACCATCTGTAACCACTTATCCTGTTCTACAGGGTTGCAGGCAAGCTGGAGCCTATCCCTGGTACACCCTGGACAAGTCACCAGGTTATTGCAGGGCACATTACAGAATCTGAATGTGAAATGAATAAACACTGCTCTCAAATTGAAACTCCATGCTCTTGATTAAAGATAGAAAAAATCCAGAACCCCCTGACCAGACACCATGACATCAGTGCCTCTTCGATCCTACATCCTTTAGCCCATGACCTAGATATCAATAATCCTTTCCTATGGTGGTCCTTTACCATTGATAGATGGGCTGGAAGGGAGGCTGTCAAATTGTGCATAGCAACAGATGGATTGCACTCCATACTTATTACAGGTATCTGATGAAATGGGACCTAAAAGGAATACGATGTATAAATAAATTACTTTCAAAGCCACAGAATAAAAGTAACTGTGCTTACATCAGCTTCAGTCAGTCCATATTCCTGCTGGAAGTTAAATGATTTGGCAGAGCCCGGCACAACAGCATTAAGCATTGTCTGTCCATACACCACTATCCTAGTGGAAATAGAGATGCATAAATGTCTTCCTGATTATAGCATGACATAGATAAATGCAAATTGAATTCAATGTATAGAAAAAGGACAAGGACAACTCCAGGAATGCATTTATATCATACACTTATGAGTCACACATAGGGGCTTGACACACCAGTGTTATTTAGGGCCCAATCAGCAGAGGTGCATGGCTTCCGATGTCCACTGGAGGATGCTGCACTGAGGTGCAAGGCCCTATTGTTTTCCTAAGGAATCTCATTAGTGGTTAGTGCTGTCGCCTCACAGAAAGAAGGTCTGGGTTCGAGCCCCATGGCCGGCGAGGGCCTTTCTGTATGGAGTTTGCATGTTCTCTCTGTGTGGGTTTCCTCCGGGTGCTCTGGTTTCCCCCACAGTCCAAAGACATGCAGGTTAGGTTAACTGGTGACTCTACATTGACTGTAGGTGTGAATGGTTGTCTGTGTCTATGTGTCAGCCCTGTGATGACCTGGCGACTTGTCCAGGGTGTACCCCGCCTTTCGCCCGTAGTCAGCTGGGATAGGCTCCAGCTTGCCTGTGACCCTGTAGAACAGGATAAAGCGGCTAGAGATAATGAGATGAGACAACTGTGATGAGCATAAAAACATCTCAAAAGCACAACATGTTAAACCTTGTGGTGGATGGACTACAACGGCAGAAGAACACAATGAGTTCCACTCCTACCAGCCAAAAACATGAATCTGGGACGACACTGGACACAAGCTCACTGAAACTGGACAGGTGAATATTTTTCCGATTTTCAACTATCTAGAATTCAATGCCCTACTTAATTTGGTAAATTAACTGAATATAATCCAGTGATGCATAACCTGGATATGTACTGTATATGGAAGTCATGGGTAAAAAAAAAAAAATCAAACTTCAAAGAGGGCAAAAACGTTCCAGGACAATATAGTGAAAACCTGATAATAACAACTGATTTGTTAATTAATCTGAAGTGATCATAACACGATTTCTAATAGCACACACAAGACTCAGATTTATTCATTATCTCTGTAATGTACAGTATATTTCTGCATCACTATAAATCAATCAAATCTGGACAAACCTGTCATAAGTGTGGTCATTCTTTGTGCTCGTGGTGGTGTCCTGTCTATCCGTAATCAGCCAGTGGAAGTTTTTATCAGTGTAGATACGGAGTTTCTTCATCTCTTTTTTCGACACATAACTGCCATCCGCATTGAAGTCACCCAAGATCATGATATTCTGCATATAACAATATAAACAATTCTTATGTCTTGTCCATAAATCATGTAGTATAGTTATTTTTTACTTTCCATTGACAACCCTTAATATAAGGTAACATTTAAACATGGAAAGGTTTAATTAAATACTCTTGTTTGATGCAGATGCTTCTTTATTATTTTGAAGATGATGAACTGTGATCAAAAACAGCATTAAAGGGGCCGGCTCACCCTTCCCAGAAGCCTCTATGCCAAGCAGTGAGTTGCCATTTTCTCATCCATGGATATTCTACTGTTTGAAAAACAATCCGCAACAATCCTAAGCTATACATCATAAATTCTAACATGAAATTGAAGATATTTTGTCAAAGTAGATATATTTTTAATTATTCCATGAAATCGAGTCGTACATCAGCTGATAGCTGATGAGGTGCGTAGCGCCGAGTTTATCGAATTTATCGAATTTGCAAATTTGATAAATAAAAACTTTATACAAAACATCCGACAAAATCATTTCTGCTTAGCAGACACATGACAAATTGCATACATGTATAGTAAAATATTCAAATTTGACAAGATTTACATCAATAGTTGATCAATGAAAACACATTTTATCAAAAAACTTAAGCTTCATACTTTTTGAGTCAAGTTTTTATTTTGTCCTCGGTTGGTTCAGCAACACACACCGCCATTTTGTTTTTCTCTACTCACGGTATATGAGCTGATAGCCTAGTAGTAGAGTGGCCAATCAGAGCACGCGATTGCTCATATCCAGTGAATGTGGATAGAATAATTAAAATTTTAGACCAATTCATTCTGTTTTTGTCTGGTTATTCCATTGTAATGGACCAGAACCGGCCTCAGCCATCTCAAGATCAGTCGCGAAGGAAATAAAATATCAAGCATATTTTATTCAAAACCTCCATCGATAACACATAGATGAAAAAATAGTTTGAGATGGGTTTCGAAGAGATCACTAACAGTGAATTTGCAGAAGTTTTGCTTCACAGAGAGCTAGCAGAACAGCAGTCACATGCTTTCAAAACAAAAACAACAAACTGGATTCTGGGAAGAGTGAACCTTTTAAAGTTGCATGCCTCCTTTTTTATAATTATTAATTATTTCATAATTACTTAATTTTAATTTAATTCACTTCTATAGATTCCACTTGATTAGCTTATATTTATTTTATATTATTATAGTGCTTGCAATTCAAAGCATTAAATGTTTTTTTCTCAGCTTATTGTTATTCCTTATTTTTCTTCAAACTCTTTCTGTGAATAATTTCTGAAGAACGTTTAATGGAGAAAATTTGTTCAAAGTTTGTTGCGTAGGTTTTGTAAATGACACTTATTGTGATGCTTTTTTCGTTTCTCTACACTTTTTTTTTTTTTTACAATTTTTAACACATTAAAGAAAAACTTAAAAATGTCCAAT
Source organism: Neoarius graeffei (assembly GCF_027579695.1). Lineage (NCBI taxonomy): Eukaryota > Metazoa > Chordata > Actinopteri > Siluriformes > Ariidae > Neoarius > Neoarius graeffei. Next base: position 18,970,756 of record NC_083594.1, read on the forward strand.
TGAAATGAAGGGAGGGCGGCACGGTGGTGTAGTGGTTAGCGCTGTCACCTCACAGCAAGAAGGTCCGGGTTCGAGCCCCATGGCCGGCGAGGGCCTTTCTGTGTGGAATTTGCATGTTCTCCCCGTGTCCGCGTGGGTTTCCTCCGGGTGCTCCGGTTTCCCCCACAGTCCAAAGACATGCAGCTTAGGTTAACTGGTGACTCTAAATTGACCGTAGGTGTGAATGTGAGTGTGAATGGTTGTCTGTGTCTATGTGTCAGCCCTGTGATGACCTGGGGACTTATCCAGGGTGTACCCCGCCTTTCACCCGTAGTCAGCTGGGATAGGCTCCAGCTTGCCTGCGACCCTGTAGAACAGGATAAAGCGGCTAGAGATAATGAGATGAGATGAAATGAATGGTGGAATCTTTGTCATGAATATTCTATTACTGTCAACTGTCACTGCTGCAGTCTCTACAGCTCTCTCTCTCTCTCTCTCTCTATCTGCTTGCCTGCCACTTTTTCCCTTTCTTTCATTTTTATCTTTGCATCTTCAAATTTAACTTTTCCATCCTTTTACAGTAATTTCTTTGTCTTTCACTCACTTATTTTATTTTTCTCCTCATGTTTGTTTTGATCACCTATCTCTATCTATATTTCTTTCTCTCTACACTCTGTATTCTCTCTCTCTTTAATAAGTTGGGATTACCACCTCATATTGTTTTTTATTTAATATATTAATGCATTGCCCTATTTGTATGCCTGTATAGTCTTATGTACTTGGTTGGTTTTTGGATATCAATCAATCAATCAATCAATCAATCAATCAATTTCATTTTATATTATACATAGGAAAATACTTTGAGTAAGGAAAATCTCTCTCTCTCTGCCTACATTAAATATAATTTAAACTTTCTAGTCTTTATTCTTTTTTGGCACTGCAAACATGAGTATTTCCTTCAAGAAATGCAAATCTAATTATTATCTCATCTCATCTCATTATCTCTAGCCGCTTTATCCTTCTACAGGGTCGCAGGCAAGCTGGAGCCTATCCCAGCTGACTATGGGCGAAAGGCAGGGTACACCCTGGACAAGTCACCAGGTCATCACAGGGCTGACACATAGACACAGACAACCATTCACACTCACATTCACATGTTTATACACCACCACCATCACCACAGTAATCGGATCAACAGAAATCAGGTAACCACAATTTTTCAAGCAAATATTATAAGTCACCAGTTAACCTAACCTGCATGTCTTTGGACTGTGGGGGAAACCGGAGCACCCGGAGGAAACCCACGCGGACACGGGGAGAACATGCAAACTCCGCACAGAAAGGCCCTCGCCGGCCCCGGGGCTCAAACCCAGGACCTTCTTGCTGTGAGGCGACAGCACTAACCACTACACCACCGTGCCGCCCCTAATTATTATTATTATTATTATTAGTAGTAGTAGTAAATATGTATACATTCAGAATCATTTGCTCATTACAATTGACTTTGTCTTACATTAGTTTCCCATTTGTCCTTCACAGTCTGGACTACATCAAACAGCTCATCCACCTCTTTTTCCGAGTCATCAGGCTTTGTGTGGACAGGAACAATGACCAGGTCCTTCACCACTTACACACACACACACACACACACACACACAAAACACAAGCTTTTAAAATTAAGGAAATTGTCATGTATAAGGACCGAGTCACTGTTTAGAATCACATGGTACATGAGATATAACAGTAAAATACAATCATATCACATATTCAAATCATGATTTGAACCATGTTTATACACCACCACCATCACCACAGTAATCGGATCAACAGAAATCAGGTAACCACAATTTTTCAAGCAAATATTATAAGTTAAAGCCTAGTGCTAACTAACTGGAATCAGCTGACCCATTGAATACTAATGTGTTCCATTAAAGGTGCAGATCCCAAAGCAAAACACAGTGCATTGTGTTTTATTCCTTGCTTTGCCATTTTTAAACGTTATTATTAATAGAAATCTTAAGTATGTGATCTTAAAAATCTTAAAAATCTTATGGCAGGTTCACAAGGTGTGTGTCCTTTAAACAAGTTCATTTTGGCTGTTTCACTCATGCGTTGCATGAATATACTATATGGCCAAGTTTGAGTCTGTGCTTGGTGTATGTGTGATAAATAAAGGCTTCTTCTTCTTCTTCTTCTTCTTCTTCAAAAGTATCTGCAAAACTGACCTGACCATCACACCCATATTTACCCATTACAAAACCATGGACATTCTTCTAGGAAGGCTTTTCACTAGATTTTGGAATTTAACTGTGGGGATTTGTACTCATTCAGCCACAAGAGCCTTAGTCAGGTGGAACATTAATGTTGTGAGGAGGGTGGGTGCAGTTGGCATTCCAGTTCATCCCAAAGGTATTCAGTAGGGTCAAGATCAAGGCTCAGTGCAGGTCACTTGAGATCTTCTATACCAACCATGTCTTCCTGGACTTTGCTTTATGCACAGGGGCATTGTCATGCTGGAACATGTTTGGGCCTCTTATTTCTGCTGAAGGGAAACTATAATGCTACCATTGGCTGAAATATGGCTATGATGGTCAGCTGTCCACAAAGTTTTGGTTGTATCATGTAATTATTTTGGTAAATTTTTCTTCCTCTAATTTTTCCAGGTATTTCCCTGGAAAGCTTGATCTAATGTTAAATGCTTGTGAATATAAAGATTTCTGACTTTTCAAAAGACAACTATCAACATGAAATGTTTGATAAAAGGCTAATAATGATGCAATCCAATTTCTCAGTATATAAATGGAAAATCCACCCTTAACAAGTTGCACATTAATCATTGTTACTGCAAAATGTGATGTTCACTGGTACACTGATCAAACAGATCAGCTTCCAAAGCTTCAACTTTCATTAATTAATGAACTTAACACCACCATCAGCTTCATCGTGCTCATCATATCATATTAGCTAACTAACCCAAGCCGAGTCTCTGCTGTCCCTAAGAGTGACTGCGTCCCATAAGTACGTTGCCTTCTAGGACTTCAAGGCCAGCATTGGCACTGACATCTTTACCACTTCTACACTGGATTTCTCATTAGTATGGCATTGAATGTTGCTTAAAAATGATGAGAAAAGAAACTTGCTGGGTTTTTTTTTGAGTTAATTGTAAAACCTGGTCACTGTTTATGTTCCACTACCAGTGATGTCACACAGAGGATGCTTTAAGACTACACAGGAACCCTGACTTCCTGTAAAATTTTCTTAAAATGCAACAATGAAATGTTTACTGGCGTGTCAATATTATTCATCAGTTTTGGTGGAAATATCTCACTGCAATATTGTACTGTTCGCTCATTAAACTCAAAAGTTATGGCGCTCTGCCATCACCTCAATCGTTTGGTATAAGGTGGACAGGATAGCTGTCTTATGTCAATTTTTTCTCCTCTTGACGTTCCAATAAAGTTAACCATGTTTCATCTTGGCTCATGCAGATAGTGACACTGCAAGCTCCACAGTCTTTGCAAAATCATAGATAATCTCTTGAAAATTCGTTTGGTGTAAAGCCAGCATAACTCTGTGACTAATGACACATTGTCTTTAGGTGTGAGATGGTGTCAAACTTTAGTCTTTTCAAAGTCTTCTAGTGTATGGGTAGCATTAATGTTAGCCTGCTTTATTCATTTCACAACCAGCTTTGATGCATCGTTGTCCTGTTGGAACACCCAATTGTGTTCAAGTTTCAACCATCTAGCTGATGACTTGATGTTATGCTGAAGAATTCTGAGGTTCTTCATTATTCCACCCACTTTGTGCAATGTACCAGTTGCACTGGCAGCAAAACAGCCCCAGAAAATGATGCTACCACCACCATGCTTAACAGCTGGTATAGTGTTCCTCTGTCATGGTCATTGTGCCCAAACAACTCAATCTTTGTCTCATCTGACCATAAAACTTTCCTCCAGAAGACTTTTTCTTTGTCCATTTGGTCACCTGCAAAGATGACCAAAGTCAAAGGTGTGGATTTTGGAGCAGGGGCTTCCTTCTTGGACAGCAGCCTTTCAGTCCATGGCAATGTAAAACTTGCTTGACTGTAGACAGAGTTCCAGCAGCTTCCAGTTCATGGCAGACCTGTGACTTGGTGGTTCCTGGGTTGATCCTGACCATCCAATTTCCTCTTAGCTGAGGGTGACAGTTTGGGACTTTTTTCAGCAAAGTGGCTACACCTCCCAATAACCTGTACTTGAATACAATTGTTTGAACTGATGATATTGGAATCTGCAGTTGTTTAGAAATGGCTCAGAGAGACATCCTGAATTGTGTAAATCTATGAGCCTGTTTCTCAGATCCGCACTGAGTTCCTTGGACAGTGTACTCCGTGTTATATTGTGTATTGTACTGTGTGTTGGCCATTGAGTCAAACAAACCCTTTTTATGTTGACACAGAAAAGCTACCATCTGTAGTCAGTCATCTTCACTAACAGGAAGTTAAGAAGCCTTGACAAGTTAAAAGACATTTTGGAACTTTCAACACCACTGAATTAATAATTTAAGTGGGTGTGTGTATCATTTTGACCCTGTGTTGATTTCAGGAAACCCAGAATAATAACAAAAACAAATATAAACCTAGCATTCATATTAGGTATGTAACACACACACACACACACACACACACACACCCCTTTAACACAGCCTTAGATTAATTCCTACCTGTGTTAAGACAAGAGAAACGCAGGACATAAGGTTCTCTATCAAAGGCATCCTTGTCTCCAGGCTGATTGTCCTCATACTGATAAGTGTCAATCACTTTCACCACAGCATCCCTATTAATGAAAACACAACCTCAACTTGAATTTACAGACTTTTACAATTGCTAAGAAGTTCAAGTCAAGTTCAAAGACTGTAAGATTTTGTTTCTGTAAAAATAATTACTTAATTTGTTCCTATACCAAAAATATGTACTGAATACTGGGAAGCCATAGCCTAAAGGTTAGAGAAGCAGCTTTGGGACCAAAAGGTTGCCAGTTTGATTCCCTGGACCAGCAGGAATGGCTGAAGTGCCCTTGAGCAAGGCACCTAACCCCCAACTGCTCCCCAGACTGCTCTGGGTACGTTGTACATTGCTCTGCATAAGCGCGTCGGCTAAATGCCTGAAATGTAATGTAATGAATAAAAAAAAATCGTTTTACAACTTTTTTTTTTCAGTTGTAACACTGCTTACCATTACAGGTGTGCTGGAGCCAATCCTAGCTGACAATGGGTGAGAGGCAGGGTACACTCTGGACAGGTCACCAGTCTATCACAGGTGAACAGAGAGACAGACAGCCATTCCCAGTACTAACTGGGCCTTTAAGGTGCATTGGGCGGCACCAATCTCCACTTTTATTGCCATCTTGCCTGTTAAATAGCTAGGGTTACAGTGGGGTGACAGTCCTCTGGTAACCACAAGAGTTTGACCCTCTACTTACATCTGTATTGTAGCATGCCTCACCAGATGGTATTCGATTCATACAATCATATGACATGTAAAGTCATTCACTTAGATAAGCTAATGGAAAGTTTTTCTGTTGCAACTGGAGTTAAACAGGGCTATCCCCTGCCGGCGGCCGGCGCGCGCTAGCTCCCAGCTTGCCTGAGCGCGCTAGCTCAGTAAACTAGTAAATCCAGTAAAGGAAAAACTTGAGACTGAAAGGTTTTAACAGTCATCCAAATGACTGAACGTAAACATTGCTACAGTAACATACTAGCTACTGTTGTTGACATTAGCTAGCTTGACGTTCAAAATGGTGGACACCGGGGCGTCACGTGACCCTGTGACGTCAGGTGAAATACCTCAATTGATGAAGGTAAATTGAAGGACAGATGGCCAATAACAATGATGGGCAACACTGTGGAAGAAGTGAACTCCTTTGTGTATCTTGGAAGTGTGGTAAGTGTAGATGGAGGAATGGATGAGGATGTTAAAACAAGGATTAACAAAGCCAGAATAGTCTTCAACAATCTGGGGAACATCTGGGCGTCAAAGGTGCTATCTAAGATTACTAAGTTAAAGATTTTTGACTCGAATGTTAAATCCATCCTCTTGTATGGAGCAGAGAGTTGGAGAACTACCAAAGCTATGCTTAGGAAAATTCAAACATTCCTTAATTATTGTCTGAGGAGAATAATAAATGTTAGATGGTCAGATAAAATGAAGAATGAAGAACTATGGGAATTAACCAACCAACAACCAGTAGAGATTCAAATCCAGAAGAAGAAGTGGAGCTGGATAGGACATACATTCAGGAAGTCACCAAAGAACATCAGTAAGCAAGCTTTAAAATGGAACCCACAAGGAACAAGGAAAAGAGGTCGTCCTAAAAACACTTGGCGGAGAGGCATTGAAGATGAAATGAAAGCCGGGGCTATTCATGGTCAACACTAGAGAAAATGGCACAGAAGAAAACTAGATAGAAAGCTCTTGTTGGTGGCCTATGCTCCTAGGGAGCTAAGGGCTTAATAAACAAACAAACAAACAAACAAACAAACAAAAACAACAACTAATCTCACCAGATGGCAGTAGGTGCCATTTTTTGATGCTCTTTGGGATGACCCAACTGCAAGTAGATCTTGCGATTTCCCGATCAATAGGCAGACATGCTAACCATGAGACCAACTTGCGGTCTAGTGTTTATATAGTGTATACATGTTTACCTGTAAAGGAACATAAACTGCTCCTTGTACTTGGTCCTCCCCAGACGTACACTGACCTTCATGCTGTAGTGGTGGTGTGGGTTTGTCCTACCAAAAGAAGGTTCCTTTCATCTCCAACACTCCATTTAAGAACAATGTTAACTACGTATCTATGAAAGATTAGCTTTTTTAAATCCTAGCTTACTCATTTAGTTCTTTTAGAAATGTGTCTACTGCTTTCCCGCTGGCGTCCACCACCTCCAGGATGACAACTATGTCATAGCGTGACACTATCTGAAACAAGAAACACCATGCAAAAATTTTACAGGCTGTGTGATGTTTGGGAAAAGTAGCTTCTCAGATGTTCTTTTCAATATAGACATAGACAACACGTGATACTGTGTGTTAATATCGCAAACCTCGATAAGTGTTTTGATGACGGCAGGGTCTGACAGTTTTTTCTTTCCAAATTTCTGAACGTTGAAAACGGCGATCTTCATGATTCCTGATTGACAAATAAATATAAATACATTTTAGAAGTAAGCATATAGTTTATATTTTGCAGTGTTTGCATGATTTAAAAAGATGCCCAAAAAGCACTTTGGTGGTTTCACAACTGCACATCAATTTTAGCAAGTTTCATTTCACTGCAAGCTCAAGAAACATTATTTTGTCAAAACATTGTGCTAAATTTATATCTAAAAGAAGAGGCACAATTTATAACCATGGAACAAAGTAACCTGGGATGGTAATGTAATTATTAAAGCATCCATTTTAAACCCCCCCCCCCCCCCCCCCCCCCCTTTATTTACTGGTGCCTGCACTTATTCCTGAAATAATTTTTTAAAAATGTAAATGTAAATTATAAATATTTGCATTATTTTATATATTCTTTTATTCTGGTATTTATTTCTGTATTTTCTTGTCCTTATGCCTGACTCCAACACCTTCAACACAGAAATGAAAAATGCCACAGAAGTGTAAATAAATGAAGCTTTTCCATCAATTAATCCATTGTTTATTCATTTACCTATAATACATTTATATTTATAATAATAAATATATAAATAAAGTCAGATATAATACATTGGGCCCTGTGATGACCTGGCGACTTGTCCAGGGTGTACCCCGCCTTTTGCCCGTAGTCAGCTGGGATAGTCTCCAGCTTGCCTGCGACCCTGTAGAACAGGATAAAGCGGCTAGAGATAATGAGATGAGATGAGATAATACATTGGTGAATAATTTAGCAGGTCCTGTCCTTCAGACTACTGTCTGGATTTTTAAACTTGGTAGAGAAAGACGCCAAGTAATTTTAAAACAGGATTGATTTAATTATTCATATTTCCATGACAGTTTTGGTGTCTGAATGAATATTCAGTTTCTTTCCTGAGTATCAGCAAACAGCAAACCAGCTCATGACTCAGGTAACACCTGCTGCTTGTGGTTTTGGGAAAAAACAACAGAGAAGGGTCGGAGCGTCATCAGGTCTTATCTTTCTTCCTTTTTAAAAACTGGAATGTTTAGATAATTCGCTTTAATAAATTCCTTTGATTCAAGGCTTTATTTATTTTCAGTGTACCCTTACATATAGACTAGCACGTACTGTACATTTCACATGTGATGACATGAGTAATAATTGATTACATGTGAAAGTGTACCATGTAATCAAATAGCATGTGAGATATGAAACGAATCAAGGGCTAAAAGAATCACATGAAAATAAATCATAAATCTTGTGTAAATGATCTCATTCTCATCTCATTATCTCTAGCCGCTTTATCCTTCTACAGGGTCGCAGGCAAGCTGGAGCCTATCCCAGCTGACTACGGGCGAAAGGCAGGGTACACCCTGGACAAGTCGCCAGGTCATCACAGGGCTGACATATAGACACAGACAACCATTCACACTCACATTCACACCTACGGTCAATTTAGAGTCACCAGTTAACCTAACCTGCATGTCTTTGGACTATGGGGGAAACCGGAGCACCCGGAGGAAACCCACGCGGACACGGGGAGAACATGCAAACTCCACACAGAAAGGCCCTCGCCGGCCCCGGGGCTCGAACCCAGGACCTTCTTGCTGTGAGGCGACAGCGCTAACCACTACACCACCATGCCGCCCTGTGTAAATGATATCACGTGAAAATAAATTGTGTGTAAATAAATGAATGCTGTGGAAAATCACATGTAAAAACATCTAATGGGGAAACAAACAAACAAATCATCTCATCTCATTATCTCTAGCCGCTTTATCCTTCTACAGGGTCGCAGGCAAGCCGGAGCCTATCCCAGCTGACTACAGGCAAAAGGCGGGGTACACCCTGGACAAGTCGCCAGGTCATCACAGGGCTGACACATAGACACAGACAACCATTCACACTCACACCTACGGTCAATTTAGAGTCACCAGTTAACCTAACCTGCATGTCTTTGGACTGTGGGGGAAACCGGAGCACCCGGAGGAAACCCACGCGGACAACATGCAAACTCCACACAGAAAGGCCCTCGCCGGACCCGGGGTTCGAACCCAGGACCTTCTTGCTGTGAGGCGACAGCGCTAACCACTACACCACCGTGCCGCCCCCAAACAAATCATATATATAAATCAATTAATTATGTGGAAAATTCAGAAGTGAAAATAAATGAATTATGTGTAAAAAATAATGTGAAAATCATGTAAATAAGTGACTCGTGTAAAAAAAATAACGTGAAATATCATTTGTAATAAATAAATAATCCAAAAATAAACAAATCATGCATAATTAATTGAATTACATGGAAAATTCCAATGTGAAAATAATAAAATCACATAAATAAATGACGTTAAAAAAATCAGGTGTGAAAATAAATGAATCATGAAAAACACGTGGAAATAAATAAACTAGGAGCACTGGTGGCTCAGTGGATAAGTCTCTAGGTTCCTGAACACAAGGTCAGGGGTTCAAGCCCTTAACCCTCTTGGCTGCTGTATCATGGGTCTGACCCCAACTTCGTAACAAGCTAGGACATGCAAAGAAATGAATTTCACTGTGGTGAAATGTATTTGAGGTGTGTGTGTGTGTGTATATATATATATATATGTGTGTGTGTGTATGTACAAAAGGCACCTTCTCCATCATGTGAAACTACAGTAAATGTATCATGTTTAAACATAAATAAATTGGAGAAATGTGACTTTTATAAACTAAAACAACAAAACATTCTGAAGAATGCAGTCAGTGTGTATCAGGTTAACATGTTGGCAAGCTAACACATGTAAGTGCTTTTTTTTTAACAGCACTATGGTCTCAGAAGGGTTTAAGGAAGAAAACACACTTGGCTATTATGGGCAGACAAACAGTTTCAACTAGAAGGGCACTTGTTAGCGTGCATACCTCCACTAAGCAACATATTATCAACATAAAAATCAAATCACTTGAATCTAGGATAATACTAAAGCTGTACACCAAATTTAATCAAAATCCGTTCACTACTTTTTGAGTTACGTTGGGAACAGACAAACAAACAGAGGCGAAAACATAACCTCCTCCAACAAAGTTGGTGGAGCCTCAACTAGTGTTAATCTTAATTTTAACTCTGACCAAGGTGACATTCAGCCTACAGCCATGATCAGAGTATACTTTACATATATTATATGGAAACGAACGTTTTATTGGGAAATACACCACTCGTATTTTTCATATGAGCTACATCTGGGACATGCAGATTCAAAACCGTGGCATAAATCTTGATATGTGACTTGCAAGGAAATCAATGAACTGTTTTGATAAATTTGGGTACTTTTTGTTTGTGAATTTGTCTGGGTAAGTCCAAGCCAAAAAGACCCATTATATAGAAAATTGGTTGAAGCAATATTTTTATTTTAATGGTGGAAGTTACTGATGAAAATATATGTAAATCTAAATTAGTTTTTGAAATTTCAGCTTTCTAGACCCAGAGGTTTTTTTTTATTTATGCCACTTTGAAAAATTACTATATTAGACTAGAATGTACTCCCTAAATCCTCGCCAGGGATTTTTGGGATTTTAAATGCATTTTTTCTCAGCTTCTAGGCTACACAGAGATTTGAAATTTGGTAAATTAACTCTCTACATGTTGCTAATCTGGTAGGAAAACATAGAGCCATCTATCTAGAAAATGCTGGCCATAGGTACTTCCTAAAAGTGCTAAAAATTAAGAAAAATGCACTTGCCAGTGGGGTTTAAGGCCCTAAAAATACTAGAAAACAAATGTATTCATCTCCTATCACTACCTGGTCTTATTATAAACCAGATTACTTGGTCACTTATATAATAGGAGCTCTCTAGATAGAATATTTACAGAAATATGGCAGATTCAATTACATACCCCACAAAAAGTATCATATCTTTAAGACCCTGAATGGAAATGAAGCACAGGTAGCACAGCTCTGCAACTTGGTAAATAGTTTCATTAATTCAATCACTGCAAACATGCGAAATGTCATCTTGTCATCTTGTGTCATCTTTGTGCATCATTCTCTTTTTTCAATCCCAAATCTTCCATTTTTAATGCCCTTGAATTTGTTGTTTGTGTATTTAGATGAAAACAGAAAGGAAATATCAAATAAAAAGTGATATAAATTATATACATGTATTTTAAAATACTGGTGTATACATGCTCTGCAGAAAATTATAAATACTGATATAGGCTCTGTCAGAAATGCAACTGTAAACAGACAATACACCCAATATCAGTCATGACAAACATATGAATAGGAGAGTGCTGCATCTGTGATCTTAAATTACTTTTTCATGGTCAAGTATATAGTTATTTGTGAACTGTAGAGTACATGTAACAGCAAAAACAACAAATTTGACTATCAAAATGGTGAACCAGTTCAAAATTAAAATTCTTTCAATTAACTTTGTGGCTGTGTCTATATAATATAAAGAACATTACACGGTTTATCTTCTCGTGTTGAAAACATTTTCACTTGTTTGCTTCGCTCACTCAAATATACATTCACCACTCGAAGATAAACTTCATATCTTATATTTTTTTTATTTTTCGAACATGTATAAAAAAATGTAACTATTTGTACATACAAAAGAAAGAACACGAGAAAGTGACAAAAAAAATAATAATAAATAAAATACATAAAGAGCTCAGACATTACAATACATCTCACATTGTTTGAAAAAGGAGTGGGAAGAAGTACAATACTTTTTTTAATTTCCCACCCCTTTTTAACTACCCCAAAATCCAAACTTCATTAATACACCTAAAAAAAATATACCATATATACACTTCATGAATATCTATATAATTACAAAAATAGATATATACTACACACCATATATATATACACACTTCCTAAACATCTATATAAATATTTAATTACAAAATAAATATATACTACATTCCATATATACACTTCACAAATATCTATATAAATATATAATTACAAAAAAAAAAAAAAATATATATATATATATATATATATATACTATATACCATATATACACTTCATAAATATCTATATAAATATATAATTACAAAAATAAATATCTACTACATCTTCGCACAACCATGTAATATCCTCTATATATACACACAAATATGAATGCAAAGATAAAGTAAATTTAAACACAGGTAAAGTCTTTGGCAACAACCTACTGTATGTGCATGTTTCATTTCTAAAACCTTTACATTAACAAGGGAAAACATTGGAAAATAGCAATTTGCCTGTAATTTCCTCAGTGTACTTCATCAGTAATATTTTATATTTCCACTATAAACCAGTTACACAAGATAAAGCTCTACACATCTGAATCAGGATTTGAGGAATAAAATTTGAATTACTTAATTCATCAACTGGATACAATGCGTGATGTTTTTATCACACAATAGCAGACTAAAATTTCTATTTACAAGGATTATATGTGGAATGTACAGTACCAGTCAAAAGTTTGTACACCCCTACTCATTCATAGGTTTTTCTGTATGGTATTTTGACTATTTTCTACTTTGTAGAACAATATTGAAGACATCAAAACTATGAAATAACATATGGAACATAAATGGAATTATATGATAAACAAAAAAAGCATTTCACAGCCCCTCCTAGAATGGCCACCTTATTGTGGTGGAGGGGTTTGTGTGCTTGAATGATCCTAGGAGCTATGTTGTCGGGGGCATTATGCCCCTGCTAGGGTTTCCCAAGGCAGACAGGTCCTAGGTGACAGGCCAGACCAAGAGCAGTTCACCAAAAAACCCCTATGGAGAAAAAATCCAGGACCGTGACGTCGCCCGGTAGGACGCAGCCGGGGCCCCACCCTGGAGCCAGGCCCGGGGTTGGGGCTCGTATGCGAGCGCTTGGTGGCCGGGCCTTTGCCCATGGGGCCCGGCCGGGCTCAGCCCGAAGAGGTGACGTGGGCCCGACCTCCTGTGGGTTCACCACCCACAGAGGTAGCAGTAGGGGTTTGGTGCAGTGTGGATTGGGTGGCAGTTGAAGGCAGGGGCCTCGACGACCTGATCCCCGGACACAGCGGCTGGCTGTTGGGACATGGAATGTCACTTCGCTGGGGGGGAAGGAGCCTGAGCTTGTGCGGGAGGTTGAGAGGTACCGGCTAGAGATAGTCGGGCTCACCTCCACGCACAGCTTGGGCTCTGGAACCCAGCTCCTCGAGAGGGGCTGGACTTTCCACTTCTCTGGAGTCGCCCGTGGTGAGCGGCGGCGGGCTGGTGTGGGCTTCCTTATAGCTCCCCAGCTCAGCCGCCATGTGTTGGAGTTTACCCCAGTGAACGAGAGGGTCGCCTCTCTGCGCCTTCGGATTGGGGAGAGGGCTCTTGCTGTTGTTTGTGCCTACGGGCCAAATAGCAGTATAGAGTATCCGGCCTTCTTGGAGTCCCTGGGAGAGGTACTGAGGGGTGCTCAGACTGGGGACTCCATTGTGCTACTGGGGGACTTCAATGCTCACATGGGCGATGACAGTGACACCTGGAGGGGCGTGGTTGGGAGGAACAGCCTCCCCGATCTGAACCCGAGTGGTGTTTTGTTATTGGACTTCTGTGCTAGTCACAGTTTGTCCATAACGAACACCATGTTCGAGCATAGGGGTGTCCATAAGTGCACGTGGCACCAGGACACCTTAGGTCGGAGGTCGATGATCGACTTTGTAGTCGTGTCATCTGATCTCCGACCCTATGTCTTGGACACTCGGGTGAAGAGAGGGGCTGAGTTGTCAACTGATCACCACCTGGTGGTGAGTTGGATCCGCTGGCGGAGGAGGAAGCTGGACAGACCTGGCAGGCCCAAACGTATGGTGAGGGTCTGCTGGGAACGTCTGGCCGAGCACTCTGTTGGGGAGGTCTTTAACTCCCACCTCCGGGAGAGCTTTTCCCAGCTTCCGAGGGAGGCGGGGGACATTGAGTCTGAGTGGACCATGTTCTCTACCTCCATTGTGGATGCAGCTGTTCAGAGCTGTGGCCGCAAGGTCTCCGGTGCCTGTTGTGGCGGCAATCCCCGAACCCGGTGGTGGACACCGGAAGTAAGGGATGCCGTCAAGCTGAAGAAGGAGTCCTATCAGGCCATGTTGACCTCCGGGACTCCTGAGGCAGCCGACGGGTATCGGCAGGCCAGGCGTGCTGCAGCTCGGGCAGTTGCGGAGGCAAAAACTCGGAACTGGGAGGAGTTCGGGGAGGCCATGGAGAAGGACTATCGGTCGGCCTCGAAGAAATTCTGGCAAACCGTCCGGCGCCTCAGGAGGGGGAAGCAGTACTCTGCCAACACTGTTTACAGTGCGGGTGGGGAGCTGTTGACCTCGACTGGGGACATTGTCGGGCGGTGGAAGGAATACTTTGAGGATCTCCTCAATCCCACCGTCATGTCTTCCACTGAGGAGACTGAGGCTGATGACTCAGAGGTGGACTCGTCCATTACCCAAGCCGAAGTCACTGAGGTGGTTTGCAAGCTCCTCGGTGGCAAGGCACCGGGGGTGGATGAGATCCGCCCTGAGTATCTCAAGTCTCTGGATGTTGTGGGGCTGTCTTGGTTGACACGCCTCTGCAACATCACGTGGCGGTCGGGGACAGTGCCTCTGGAGTGGCAGACTGGGGTGGTGGTCCCTCTTTTTAAGAAAGGGGACCGGAGAGTGTGCTCCAATTATAGGGGAATCACACTTCTCAGCCTCCCAGGGAAAGTTTACTCCAGGGTACTGGAGAGGAGAATTCGACCAATAGTCGAACCTCGGATCCAGGAGGAACAATGCGGTTTTCGTCCTGGTCGCGGAACACTGGACCAGCTCTATACCCTTCATAGGGTGCTCGAGGGTTCATGGGAGTTTGCCCAACCAGTCCACATGTGCTTTGTGGATCTGGAGAAGGCATTCGACCGTGTCCCCCGTGGTATTCTGTGGGGGGTGCTTCGGGAGTATGGGGTTCGGGGCTCTTTGCTAAGGGCTGTCCGGTCCCTGTACGAATGGAGCAGGAGTCTGGTTCGCATTGCCGGCAGTAAGTCAGACCTGTTCCCAGTGCATGTTGGACTCCGTCAGGGCTGCCCTTTGTCACCGGTTCTGTTCATAATTTTTATGGACAGAATTTCTAGGTGCAGCCAGGGGCCGGAAGGAATCCTGTTTGGGAACCACAGGATTTCATCTCTGCTTTTTGCGGATGATGTTGTCCTGTTGGCTTCTTCAAACCAGGACCTTCAGCATGCACTGGGGCGGTTTGCAGTCGAGTGTGAAGCGGCTGGGATGAGAATCAGCACCTCCAAGTCCGAGGCCATGGTTCTCGACCGGAAAAGGGTGGCTTGCCCTCTCCAGGTTGGTGGAGAAGTCCTGCCTCAAGTGGAGGAGTTTAAGTATCTCGGGATCTTGTTCACGAGTGAGGGAAGGATGGAGCGTGAGATCGACAGGCGGATCGGTGCAGCCTCCGCAGTGATGCGGTCGCTTTACCGGTCCGTCGTGGTGAAGAAGGAGCTGAGCCAAAAGGCGAAGCTCTCAATTTGCCGGTCGATCTACGTTCCGACTCTCACCTATGGTCATGAGCTTTGGGTAATGACAGAAAGAACAAGATCGCGGATACAAGCGGCTGAAATGAGTTTCCTTCGCAGGGTGGCTGGGCGCTCCCTTAGAGATAGGGTGAGAAGCACAGTCACTTGGGAGGAGCTCGGAGTAGAGCCGCTGCTCCTCCACATCGAGAGGAACCAGCTGAGGTGGCTCGGGCATCTTTTTCGGATGCCTCCTGGACGCCTCCCTGGGGAGGTGTTCCAGGCATGTCCCCCCGGGAGGAGGCCCCGGGGAAGACCCAGGACACGCTGGAGGGACTATGTCTCTCGGCTGGCCTGGGAACGCCTCGGTGTTCTTCCCGAGGAGCTGGCCGAGGTGTCTGGGGAAAGGGAAGTTTGGGCTTCCATGCTTAGACTGCTGCCTCCGCGACCCGGTCCTGGATAAGCGGAAGAAGACGAGACGAGACGAGCATTTCACAGTTTAGATTCTTCAAGGTAGCCAGTGTTTACCTTGATGATGCTTTGCTCACTATTGGTATTATCTTAACCAGTTTCATGAGGTAGTCACCTGGAATGCTTTTCATTTAACGGGTGTGCCACGTCAAAAGTTAATTAGTACAGTTTCTGGCCTTCTGAATGTGTTTGAGACCAAACAGTAAATAGCCCTATAAGACAAATGTAGTAATCCATATTATGTCAAGAACCACTCAAGTATGTAAAAAGAAATGACATCCATCATTACTTTGACATTAAATGTATTGCAATTAATAAAAATAAAGAAAAACCATTGAATTAGAAGGTGTGTCCAAACTTTTGACTGATACTGTACATTCCACATATGTAGAAGATATTTGGATTTCTCAACTGACTTGTTGTGACAAAGGAGATGTTTTCCCTCATACAGCACAATGAAACATGATTCAACATTCACTAGTCAGGAAAAAGACATTCTTAGAAAAGCAAGTTATGCCAGTCGGTTCTGAAGTGTCATGTTGACACTGATCGTAGAGACTTTATGAGGTTCCAAAAACATATTTAAATAGAGCTATGCTTTTTCCGTTAGCACATGCAAAGAAATGCTGTAGAGCAAAGATGCTAAGAAGAATAAGGTAATTAAGATGTTTCTACATTTAAAAAAATACTATAAAGAGCAATAAACAGTAATAGATGAAACAAAGTCAATATTTGGTGTAAGACGACCTTTTGCTTAAAAAAAATAGTAGTCTCAGGTACAATGAGTGCAGTTTTATAAGGAAATGAGCTGTAGGTTTTACTGAGCATCTTACAGAACCAGCCACAGTTCTTCCGGACACTTTGTCACACTCGCTTCTTCATTTTGCAGCAAAACCCAGTAGCCTTCATTACATTTTCTTTTATAATCTGAAAAGTGCTCTCTTATGTAACATGCTGCTTTCTTTACTGACATACGAGCATTTTTTCTGTAACATTTCATTTTGTGCTGGAAAACTAATACTTGGAAATCTAAACTGTTTTTGGACTGACTTGATAATATAGAAGTCATAAAATAAAAATCTATCACAAATTTCGTACTAAAAAATAGGGTTTCCTATGACTTTTGCACAGTACTGTATCTTGAAATATATATATATATATATATATATAATTTTGTACATTGGTAGTTTATTTCCTTAAAAAATGTTTCCATAAGGTTAGAAATTGTGCGTTTATGTTCCATTGCAAGGATGTTAGAAAATGCTGTTTTTCCCCAGTAAACATTATAAAGCCTCTCTCAGTAATCACTAGCAGGTGACAGATGGTGCCTTGGGAGAAAAACTCAAAACAAGAAAGGTGGGTACACAATACCGAGAGTAATTGGGCTCTAAAAGCATTGCTCTTTTATGCCTTCAGGCTCCAGTTCACTAGAATAATTGCATCACGGTTGAGCCATTGATTAATGGCCCATAATATTCACATGATTACTTTCACACAATACTGTTATATAGGCTTATATGTAAAGGTTAAAAAAATCCCAGTACTTACATATTCATATTATACCTTTGTACTGGTTTAAAACATAAGCTGAGAAATAACTAAAGTGCCTTGAAGACTTCAGATTTCTCTCCTTTATGCCGACTAGAAAAGGTATTATGTTTAAGTTCCAAATAGCAGACATACTCAAAACCTGTTCAGGTAATTCAAATTATTTAAAAAATGAGCTCACCTTGGTTGTTATGACTGAAAGCGGAAACAATAGAAACATGGAAACATATAAGATTGTGGGCACAAGTAAACTGAAGAAAAAAAAATCACTTACTTCGAGAAAGCAAAGCCAAAACCCACAGGAAACTGTCTGACCTTCAAGGCACAACTGAGACCTTTTGATTAGCCAAGGGTGTGTGGCTTGGTATGTACTTGGCCCAGCCCCAAACATGAACACATGAGCACAGAAAGCATTGCTATTCCCTCCCACAAGCCTTCATAGTAGGCTTAACAGATTGAGGAAACAACCATACCGAGAAAACAAAACAACATGGGAAGCTTCATGAAGTTGTACAGTCCAAATCTTCACTATGGATAGAAGGTATTTATGTGCATTGTAGATCAGTAGGCGGCATGGTGGTGTAGTGGTTAGCGCTGTCACCTCACAGCAAGAAGGTCCGGGTTCGAGCCCCGTGGCCGGCGAGGGCCTTTCTGTGCGGAGTTTGCATGTTCCCCCCGTGTCCACGTGGGTTTCCTCCGGGTGCTCCGGTTTCCCCCACAGTCCAAAGACATGCAGGTTAGGTTAACTGGTGACTCTAAATTGACCGTAGGTGTGAATGTGAGTGTGAATGGTTGTTTGTGTCTATGTGTCAGCCCTGTGATGACCTGGCGACTTGTCCAGGGTGTACCCCGCCTTTCGCCCGTAGTCAGCTGGGATAAGCTCCAGCTTGCCTGCGACCCTGTAGAAGGATAAAGCGGCTAGAGATAATGAGATGAGATGTAGATCAGTGTTGGCTTGGCATTCATTTCCTCATTCCATATTAACACCAGTAAAATTGAACAAGGACCGGGTGACAACATGACCACATCTTGTATTGGTGAATTAATTAAAAACAAGATCAACTGTGAGCTACTGCTCAGTGACGTATACCCCCGCTCTCACTTATATTAGAATACAAGCAATTGAAGGAACAGGAAGCTTATTATGAATGTTGATTTCAACAAATAATTGACCCTGAAACAAGTAAATAAAGAGCAGTGTTCTCCCCAGGGATTTCAAATAGCATCCTGGTAAAGTGTCATTTTGAAATACAACCCCGATTCCAAAAAAGTTGGGACAAAGTACAAATTGTAAATAAAAACGGAATGCAATGATGTGGAAGTTTCAAAATTCCATATTTTATTCACAATAGAACATAGATGACATATCAAATGTTTAAACTGAGAAAATGTATCATTTAAAGAGAAAAATTAGGTGATTTTAAATTTCATGACAACAACACATCTCCAAAAAGTTGGGACAAGGCCATGTTTACCACTGTGAGACATCCCCTTTTCTCTTTACAACAGTCTGTAAACGTCTGGGGACTGAGGAGACAAGTTGCTCAAGTTTAGGGATAGGAATGTTAACCCATTCTTGTCTAATGTAGGATTCTAGTTGCTCAACTGTCTTAGGTCTTTTTTTGTCGTATCTTCCGTTTTACGATGCGCCAAATGTTTTCTATGGGTGAAAGATCTGGACTGCAGGCTGGCCAGTTCAGTACCCGGACCCTTCTTCTACGCAGCCATGATGCTGTAATTGATGCAGTATGTGGTTTGGCATTGTCATGTTGGAAAATGCAAGGTCTTCCCTGAAAGAGACGTCGTCTGGATGGGAGCATATGTTGCTCTAGAACCTGGATATACCTTTCAGCCACAGGCAATTGCTCTAAGACAATGAGGGAGGCTCAGCCTCCTCTAAAAATGACGAACATTGTGTAGGATGAATTGCGCTAGGCTTATGTTATAGCCGACCTTATAACATTGCTATTTCAGATCCAGAATCATAGAAATATATGTGCTCAACCCAACTACAGTGCGAAATCATTCCCTTATAACTTTAATGTGTGTGTGAGTTTTTCCCCCTCGACAGCGCGATGCAGCGCAGCCTCAGTGGACTTCAGTGGCATTTGGGAGCTCTGTGCTTTTCAATCTCAAAATGCAAGACGATTATTGGACAAATACTGTGAAAACGCCCACCCACAGAGTCTCACGGACTCCCAGCCTCAGTGGACTTCAATGGCATTTGGGAGCTATGCGCTTTTCAATCTCAAAATGCAAGACGGTTATTGGACAAATACTGCGAAAATGCCCGCCCATGGACTCCCAGCCTCACATGGGAGGGACATGGCAGTTTCCGCGAGGACAAGTTTGCTATCTTAGTTCCAGAAATTTCGTTTATTTGAGTGACTGAACTTGAACTTGAGGGGGCTAGTCAGCTAGCAAGAAAGCTGCGCACGGATGCCGAGCATTGCTGATTTAATTTTGGCGAAGCCATTTGCCAGTCTTCCTTTCGAGGAAAAAATTAAAATTAAAGAGCAGGGTAGACCAATGCCTCAAATTGACTTGGTGAAAAAGGTAGGGAATAATACTCGTTCCTTTCAGCTCTCCTGGTACGAGAAAGTGAATTGGCTAACAGCAAGTGACCCACATCAACAACAGTAAATAGGCTACTTTAGTAATATGTCATGGATGGACCAAAAATATAGAATCTTTTTAAAATGTTTATGCTGAGTATATTATATTGGAATATATATTTTTCTGGATATGAATTAAACACAGCTACAATTTGGAAAACATTTTTAAACAAAAACACAGCCGAGAACATTTCACACTACAGACCTGGATTAAAAGTGAAGGATTATCAAAATTGTCAATAAAACATTTCTCAGTCAAAATAAGTAAAATATAGGGAAAGTGTCATTGAATGAAATGTGTGGCACCCAGCTCTACTGCTGAGGTTCCTGACAAAGAGCTGCTTTCAATAATGATAAATTTTTAAACAACATGCCACAATTTTAAAATATAAAATGTTAAAATATACCCCTCCCCCCCAACACCACCATCATGTATATTGGACAGTAGGCTAATGGGCCAAAAGAACCTGTTATTTCACAGTTTGTGACGCTGCCAACAATCAGCCAGATCAGAGGCAAGAGTATGGGCAAAATTGATGTTTTTTCTTTTAAAATCTGGAAATATTGTAACCGACCAGCCTCCCCTGTTTGAAAGACTACCAGCCGCCACTGCTTTCAGCATTGATGGTGTCTTTCCAGATGTGTAAGCTGCCCATGCCACATGCACTAATGCAACCCCATACCATCCTCCTGTCCTCCGTATCTTTTTCTATAGCACCAACTGTCCTCCTTCACCACATCCATAAATCTCATTTTTAGTCTTCCTCTTTTCCATCTCCAGCATTCTTTTCCCAATATACCCTGGATCTCTCCTCTGTACGTGTCCAAACCATCTCACTCTCACCTCTTTCACTTTGTCTCCAAGCCATCCTACATGTCCTGTCCCTCTAATATTCTTGTTTCTAATCCTGTCCAACTTCATCACTCCCAATGAAAATCTCCGTATCTTCAGCTCCGCTACCTCCAGTTCAGCCTCCTGTCTTTTTGTCAGTGCTGCTGTCTCCAAACCGTACAACATCGCTGCTCTTACTCCTGTCTTGTACACTTTCCCTCCCTTTCACTCTTGCTGGTACCCTTCTATCACAAATCACTCCTGACATCCTCCTCTCCTCCTTCCATTCCAACCTGCTTGCAGTCTCTTCTTTACTTTTCTTTCTCACTCGCCATTACTTTGTACAGTTGACTGGACCATGGGTGTGCGCTAAGTAAGCACTGAGCTGAAAAGCTATCGTGAAAATAAAAAAAGACTGAATTTTCCATCACTACCCGCCTGTCTGCGCTTCAGTGTTCCACCCACTCTCAGGGACATTTTACACTGGTGCCGAAAGCGAACGGCCAGCCGACCTCCTCCAGAGTCAGTGTGCGGAAACACTGTCAATGTTGTCCTGAGTTTCGGCACCAGTGTAAAATGTTCCTGAGAGTGGGTGGAAAACTGAAGCGCAGACAGGCGGGTGGTGATGATAAAACCTCGCCCAGCCCTGCCCTCCATGAACTAACGCTTGACCACACCCCTGCTGCCACATATCGCTTTTCTGGTTTTGATGGTGTTTGTGTTTTTGGACTGTGAGTAATGTATTACCTCTGATCTCCTGTCTGTGCCTCCCAGCCTGTTTTTTTTTTTTACTCTGCCCTTAGTCTTTGTTTTGGATCTGTTTGCTAGTGTGTTTTCAATAAATTGCTTCCTGAACTTACATCTGTCTACTGCCCTCTTATGTGAAACTATCATGAATATTTTTCTGTAAAAATGTTTTCGCAATTAATCCCACATTATTTAAAAAATTAAAGTAAGTGCTGGATACAAACCCATCTAGCTTATGTAAATTACATTACAGCATTTAGTAGACATTCTTATCCAGAGTGACATACAACATACCTAGAGCAGCCTGGGGAACATTTGGGGGTTAGGTGCCTTGCTCAAAGGCACTTTAGCCATTCCTGCTGATCCAAGGAATCAAACCAGCTACCTTTTGGTCCGAAAGCTGTTTCTCTAACCATTAGGCCATGATGATAGACTAGTTGTAAAGATAAAAATTTCATTGTTCAGTGGTCAAGTGCTTGAAATATGTTGCCTTGCACTTACAATTGTTCCCTGTGATGGTACATATGCGTACAGACGTGTTACTGTCAAACCATCAAAAATCAGGTCTGTGCATTTCTGTTAAGCATGGGGTTCCGCTCCGCATGCACAAGGCGCGCGCAAGGAGCTCCACTGTGACGGATAAAATTAGTTCAGATGCTTAAAGTCTTTATTTTTCTGTAAAGCTGCTTTGTGAAAAGGTCTGTTGTTAAAAGTTTTATACAAATAAACTGACTTGACTTGAATGTGTGCACGTGTTTGGTCATATTTACAAACAAGCAGGATCTAAGATGGTGGAAATTAGTACATTACATGATGTGTGTAATTGTGATGTTTGTATTTCACCACAGACATTGCTGTTTTGCTTACTTGGATATTTCGTTTAGTAGGATGCTTTGCTTATTAGCAGTTTTGCTGATTAGCAGGTTTAGCCAGTTAGCAGGTTAGGTTTATTAGTATGCTTGCTGTTTAGCACATTACCAGCTACCAGGTAGCTAATACTTCTTTCTTGTTTTATGATGTGTTATGTTTTTTCTTATTCGGATGGACAATAGACCTAACCCAGAACTACATCGTCGCTAGTTTACCGCAATGCATTATGGGCGATACCTGGGGTCAACTCTGCTGTATTGTTTACTTTTACCTTTGTTAAACACTGCATTGTTCTTCTGCATTGTCATGTTGGAAAATGCAAGGTCTTCCCTGAAAGAGACGTCGTCTGGATGGGAGCATATGTTGCTCTAGAACCTGGATATACCTTTCAGCCACGGGCGATTGCTCTAAGACAATGAGGGAGGCTCAGCCTCCTCTAAAAATGACGAACATCGTTTAGGATGAATTGCGCTAGGCTTATGTTATAGCCGACCTTATAACATTGCTATTTCAGATCCAGAATCATAGAAATATATGTGCTCAACCCAACTACAGTGCGAAATCATTCCCTTATAACTTTAATGTGTGCGTGAGTTTTTCCCCCTCGACAGCGCGATGCAGCGCAGCCTCAGTGGACTTTAGTGGCATTTAGGAGCTCTGCGCTTTTCAATCTCAAAATGCAAGACGATTATTGGACAAATACTGCGAAAACGCCCGCCCACAGAGTCTCACAGACTCCCAGCCTCAGTGGACTTCAATGGCATTTGAGAGCTATGCGCTTTTCAATCTCAAAATGCAAGACGGTTATTGGACAAATACTGCGAAAATGCCCGCCCATGGACTCCCAGCCTCACATGGGAGGGACATGGCAGTTTCCGTGAGGACAAGTTTGGTATCTTAGTTCCAGAAATTTCATTTATTTGAGTGACTGAACTTGAACTTGAGGGGGCTAGTCAGCTAGCAAGAAAGCTGCGCACGGATGCCGAGCATTGCTGATTTAATTTTGGTGAAGCCATTTGCCAGTCTTCCTTTCGAGGAAAAAATTAAAATTAAAGAGCAGGGTAGACCAACGCCTCAAATTGACTTGGTGAAAAAGGTAGGGAATAATACTCGTTCCTTTCAGCTCTCCTGGTACGAGAAAGTGAATTGGCTAACAGCAAGTGACCCACATCAACAACAGTAAATAGGCTACTTTAGTAATATGTCATGGATGGACCAAAAATATAGAATCTATTTAAAATGTTTATGCTGAGTATATTATATTGGAATATATATTTTTCTGGATATGAATTAAACACAGCTACAATTTGGAAAACATTTTTAAACAAAAACACAGCCGAGAACATTTCACACTACAGACCTGGATTAAAAGTGAAGGATTATCAAAATTGTCAATAAAACATTTCTCAGTCAAAATAAGTAAAATATAGGGAAAGTGTCATTGAATGAAATGTGTGGCACCCAGCTCTACTGCTGAGGTTCCTGACAAAGAGCTGCTTTCAATAATGATAAATTTTTAAACAACATGCCACAATTTTAAAATATAAAATGTTAAAATATACCCCCCCCAACACCACCATCATGTATATTGGACAGTAGGCTAATGGGCCAAAAGAACCTGTTATTTCACAGTTTGTGACGCTGCCAACAATCAGCCAGATCAGAGGCAAGAGTATGGGCAAAATTGATGTTTTTTCTTTTAAAATCTGGAAATATCGTAACCGACCAGCCTCCCCTGTTTGAAAGACTACCAGCCGCCACTGCTTTCAGCATTGATGGTGTCTTTCCAGATGTGTAAGCTGCCCATGCCACATGCACTAATGCAACCCCATACCATCAGAGATGCAGGCTTCTGAACTGAGCGCTGATAACAACTCGGGTCGTCCTTCTTGTCTTTAGTCCGAATGACACGGCGTCCCTGATTTCCATAAAGAACTTCAAATTTTGATTAATCTGACCACAGAACAGTTTTCCACTTTGCCACAGTCCATTTTAAATGAGCCTTGGCCCAGAGAAGACGTCTGCGCTTCTGGATCATGTTTAGATACGGCTTTTTCTTTGAACTATAGAGTTTTAGCTGGCAACGGCGGATGGCACGGTGAATTGTGTTCACAGATAATGTTCTCTGGAAATATTCCTGAGCCCATTTTGTGATTTCCAATACAGAAGCATGCCTGTATGTGATGCAGTGCCGTGTAAGGGCCCGAAGATCACGGGCACCCAGTATGGTTTTCCGGCCTTAACCCTTACGCACAGAGATTCTTCCAGATTCTCTGAATCTTTTGATGATATTATGCACTGTAGATGATGATATGTTCAAACTCTTTGCAATTTTACACTGTCGAACTCCTTTCTGATATTCCTCCACTATTTGTTGGCGCAGAATTAGAGGGATTGGTGATCCTCTTCCCATCTTTACTTCTGAGAGCCGCTGCCACTCCAAGATGCTCTTTTTATACCCAGTCATGTTAATGACCTATTGCCAATTGACCTAATGAGTTGCAGTTTGGTCCTCCAGCTGTTCCTTTTTTGTACCTTAAACTTTTCCAGCCTCTTATTGCCCCTGTCCCAACTTTTTTGAGATGTGTTGCTGTCATGAAATTTCAAATGAGCCAATATTTGGCATGAAATTTCAAAATGTCTCACTTTCGACATTTGATATGTTGTCTATGTTCTATTGTGAATACAATATCAGTTTTTGAGATTTGTAAATTATTGCATTCCGGTTTTTTTACAATTTGTACTTTGTCCCAACTTTTTTGGAATCGGGGTTGTAGCATTTTGCTTCTTGAAATAGCATCAAAATCCACCCTATATGTTTCGTAAATACATTCAGTCGGTAAACAGGAAGTCCATGTGTGACAGACCTGAAAATAGTATGCATGGCATAGAACCCCAAGCTGAAGTTTGGTACTAAGTATCAAGTGGCTATGATTTGTCGTTGCTGAGAAAAAGGGTGTTTCGGATTGGACAGAGATACGAACGGACGGACAGAGGTAAACCAGTATACCCCTACCAATAAAAAAACACCCAGACACAACTGACCTCTGACCCTACATGTAGTAAGTCACCAAAGACATGTTTATTGTCCAACATTTGCTACTTTAGCTAGAGCTACAAAGCTAATGTTGGTAACTAATAAGAGAAGTCTATCTCACCCAATAACTTTTCACCAACGTCAAGCCAAAATCAAATTCAAATTCAAATTTTATTTGTCACATACACAATCATACAGAGTATGACATGCAGTGAAATGCTTATTGCAATGCTCTGCAGGTTGTAAGGATAGTTGGGGGACGGGTGGTAAAAAAGGAGAGGGAATAAAATAGAATGTAGTAAATATTCCATCCATCATCTGTAACCACTTATTTTGTGCAGGGTTGCGGACAAGCTGGAGCCTGTCCCAACTGACTATGGGCGAGAGGCGGGGTACACCATTCACACTCACTTTAGAGCCACCAATTAGCCTAACCTGCATGTCTTTGGACTGTGGGGGAAACCGGATATAAATATATCAATGTCGGGGTGGTATGGTGGTGTAGTGGTTAGCACTGTTGCCTCACAGCAAGAAGGTCCTGGGTTCGAGCCCAGCAGCTGGCGAGGGCCTTTCTGTGTGGAGTCTGCATGTTCTCCCAGGGTCTGTGTGGGTTTCCTCCAGGTGCTCCAGTTTCCCCCACAGTCCAAAGACATGCAGGTTAGGCTAATTGGTGGTTCTAAATTGACCGTAGGTGTGAATGTGAGTGTGAATGGTTGCTTGTCTCTGTGTCAGCCCTGTGATAACCTGGCAACTTGTCCAGGGTGTACCCCGCCTCTCGCCCATAGTCAGCTGGGATAGGCTCCAGCTTGCCTGCGACCCTGTAGAACAGGATAAGCGGCTACAGATAATGGATGGATGGATGGATATAGATGGATTGATATCAATCCATACTAAATCAGAATCAGAATTACTTTATTAATCCCCGGAGGGAAATTCAAATTTGCTACCAAGCTCCTGAATCAGAGAAGAAGTAAACATGTCTAAAAATAGAAGATAAAATCATCTGAAAAAAGAATAAAAAAAATACATTTAAATAAGTTCAATAACTTAAGTAAAAGCAAAATGAAGTGATTCTATATACAATGATTCCTATATATTGCACCTGAGTTAAGGATACGGTATACATGGTAAAGACAGTGTACCACAGTTATACAGTGGCATTGTACAGCTTGACTGCAACAGGTAGGAATGATTTCCTGTGTCTCTCAGTTGTGCAGCGTGGAAGAATCAGCCGTTTACTGAACGTGCTCCTGTGGCTGATCAGCTCCTCATGTAAAGGGTGGGAAGGACAGTCTAAGATTGTTTTCATTTTGGACAGTGTCCTCTTCTCCAACACCACTGTCAGAGAGTCCAGTTCCACGCCTACAACATGGCTGGCTTTCCTGATGATCTTATTGAGTCTGTTAGTGTCCTTCACCCTCAAACCGCTGCCCCAGCAGACGACAGCATACAGGATGGCACTGGCCACCACAGACTCATAGAACATCTGCAGCATCATTCGGCAGACGTTGAAGGACCTCAGCCATCTCAGAAAATAGAGACAACTCTGGCCCTTTTTGTATACCGTGCCCACGTTTTTGAACCAGTCCAGTTTATTATCCAAGTACACCCCCAGGTACTTATATTCCTCCACCATGTCCACACTGACCCCTTGGATGTTAACAGGGTTCATCGGAGCCCTGATTCTCTTCAGATCAACCACCAGTTCTTTCGTCTTCGTCATGTTGAGCTGTAGGTGGTTCTTCCTGCTCTTAAAGCATAGATATCAACCCCAAAATAAAACAAGAAGTGAGAAAGCCAGGGGCCAGGGGCTGTAGGTCAGGTCCAGGGCAAAGCCCTGGTGGGGGGTCTAAGGGGGTGAAGCCCCCCAGCTGAAAACAATTTTGCCAACTTTAAGAGGGGATTGGTGGCCTTAGGATGAATATTTAGTTTTCACCTTCTTGTTACTATTAATGAAAAAATGGCTTCTGAAAACAAAGCATGTTTAACTTTTTTCAAACATGATAAAATCTAAAAATATTCCTTCTCACTGACAGAAGGCTGTGCTGCAAACACGATTGTAGAACCAGAGCAAGTGGGTGGAGCACAGAAGCACGGCAGGCCAGAACTGAGTTCTCAGAAACTTTTTATTTTCTGCTTTATAGGTGGCTTTTCAGCTCATTCACTCTCGCACACACATGCATTCAGGTCGGGAGAGAGCTCCCTTTCTCTGCTCTCTCTCTCTCCTTTTATAGGGTGCGGTCACTGGGGAAGACACACAAACACAGGTTAACTCACATCAGGTGCAGTGATTCTGCCACTTACCTTCCCTGACTCCGCCCTCCATTCACAGACCGACGCTTGACCACGCCCCCGCTGCCACAACGATCAAGCTCACTTTTTGAATATCTTTGTGAAACTTTCCCTGCATGCGTAGTTCAACATCTTGAAGGTCTTGGTGTTTACATCTGAAACTCCTGTTGCAAACAGTGCATCGGAAATGGTGCTTGCTCTCTGAATCAGCAATAATGCATGGAGACATTTTGGTCCAGTTGGAATTAATCTTTGTATCATACTTAGCTGCACCTGTTTTTTAAAACTTGGAGGGCCCTCTGAACGAGAATCGCTGTCACTCATTTTTGCCACGTGCGTCTTTCCCGCCGGTAATGTGGAAATGATGAAGACAAAGTAAGATGTGATTTCATTGGTTGACTTCCTGCAGTCAGCCAATCATGAGCGTCCTTTCAAAAGCTCTTTCTTTGGGCATCTGGAAACACGATATCGTGTAGGCTACATAGCGGACATTGTACGCACTGGTACATCGATAATGATTTGTTTTCCATGAATATACTATGTATTTTTTTCTGAAAAATTGTGAGATTTGATAGTGGAAGTGTGAGCGTGTGATTCAGTGGAAAAAATCGTGAGTCTCACAGCAAAGTCGTGAGAGTTGACAAGTATGCGAAAGACAAAAAGGGCACTCGGTAGGGTGTATACCGCTACCAAGCCACATGTTCTAATTTGCATCAAAATCTAATCAATTGTTCCTTGGCCCAAGGCCTGCCCATAACCAGCTGGGATAGGCTCCAGCTTGCCTGGAACCCTGTAGAACAAGATAAGCGGCTACAGATGGCTGGATGGCTGGATAGATGGATGGATTCGGCAGATACTTTTATTTAAAGTGAGAGAGAATCCAGTCAAAGCAACTAGCTGTGATTCTCTGTGAACTCACAAAATTTATTTCACAGACATAGAACCTTAACTCCTGATTCACTGGTGCCAATAAATTGTGCCACTTTATTTTCCTCGTGGATGAATTACAGCGATCTAACTGTATCAAAGATACACATGCATCATGTAAACCTCCAGGCTAACTTATTAACAGATATGACTCAGAGAAGTGTGCTGATTACTTCAGTCTCACAGTTGTGACTTCTTACATATGCTGTCATGCTTTTATCAATAAAACAATAGAAATAATCACACAACATTAATTACACCAAAAAGTTTGATACTACATTAGGTTTTACAATAATTACAAGTGTATAGACAAATATGAGTCATGGAAAGTCTGGGCAAGTTTGTGCATGCGTAAGCAGCGTAGGAAGTGGTTTTTTTTTTTTATAGTGTTGTATTTCAAGGTTAAAAATGAACATGGAACAAAACTCTAATCCTGTAATAAAAAAATCTACCTGAAAAGTTAAAATATTAGATATAAAAATAAAAAAACAACAACTTTTATCTCTAAATAAGGAAATTCATGGGGTCGTAGTTCATGAACAAGAAAAAAAAAACCCACAATAAAATAATGATATTTGACCTACAAAAATACAAAAAGACAACATGCTAAAGATAAATAAATACATATATTTTCTATCTAAATTCAAACAGCAGGTGAATGAGGGCGGACACAAGTGAATAAACATATCATAATCCAAAGCGTAGGTTAAAAAAAGGTAACAAATAATAAACTGGTATAGTTCATAGACTAGAAAAACAAATAGAAAAACAAATTAGTGACTAAACACAAAACAGGTGCACACATTAAGGGAGCGAACCAATGACAGAATTACATGGAAACATAAAAGCATATGTGAGTTTTTTTTAAATATTACTTTAGTTGGTCTAGGAATAAACGAAAAATATTTAATAATTATTTTCTATACAAGAAAGAATTCAATTTTCTGTATATTTGGTTGTAATTAATTGAAAACAAAAAAGTAGAAAAAATATGCAGAAATAGTTCACTCGACATTGAACTGAACTTTTTTTTTTCAAGACTGCAAACAATGAACGAGTAAAAGCAATCTGATTAAAACTCGAAGATTACGGGGTTTTTTTCTTTAAAGGCAGGGTAGGCCATTTTTTGTGTGTACTCTATTCATCCCCAAGGGGAAAGTAGGATTCTCTGTATTTAACCCATTTGAGGCAGTGTGAACACACACACACACACACAAGATAAGACATGTTTCATGCAGATCTTTACATTCTTGATGTCATTTTAGAATGTAGTGATTGCATCAAATGTTTCTCCCTTGTCTTAGTTCAGACAAAAAGATATGTAATATTTACCACTCAACCTTTTCAATTTATTCAGATAAGGGGAATTATTTTTTGTGCAACAGCTGTATCTGCTTACCTTTAGTTTATCCACCAGTATGATTAGCTTTTTTCTCCAGCATATAGATAAATGCTTGAAAGTGACAGTTTGGCAGAGATTAAATGCAGATACAGTCTGTATGTAGATTGCAAAATGTTAAACTGGTATCTATAAGTCAATGAGTTGTTATCTACACAAGCCCTTGTAGCTCGTGTGCAAAACTAATGAGGCAAACTTTAAACTCCAAGGACAAAAAATATTTGTACTTGATCAAAGACTTTTGGGTTATGTAGAAAATTTGTGAGTTTTTTTCCCCTTGTGTAGTTGCAGAGAGTTTTTTCCCTTTGCCGTTATCACCTCTGGATTGCTCATTATGGATAAATCTAAATCCACATCTGAATTTGTCCATTGTTAAAAGCAGTATATAAAAAAACTGACCTGAAATGAATTGTGTAAATTTCTTTGGCTGAAAAATTAGTTTAATTTTGCATCTTAACAGTTGTATTTCCATTTTAGGTTTCTTATCTTACACTGTAAAAAATGTCCGTAGAATTAACAGTGAATTTATGTAAAATCATGACATAAAAAAACTGTAAATACAAAAACAATGAAGCAGTGTGTAATTTACATCAATATACTGTAAAACTCCTAACCAAATGCCACTGTTAATTTAACAGTAAGAATATGTTGAATTGATCATATTTTTTTGTATAATTTACAAATTGTTGTATTTTAAACACAGACAAACTGTAAGACTAAAACAGAATGTGATGGTTAAAATTACATCATTGCCCTGTTAAAAAAACAAAAACATGCCCACCATTGTGGCTCAGTCAACTAAGGTGTCATACAATGAATCTGGGGACCTGGGTTCAATTCCGACCTGAGGTCATTTCCTGATCCCTCCCTGTCTCTCTTTCCAGCTCATTTCCTGTCTCTGCACTGTCCTATCCAATAAAGGTGAAAAAAGCCCCAAAAAATTCTAAAAATATATATCTGTCTAGTAGATCATTGCTTGTAACCATCATTTTGAATCACTGTTTATTGTACAATGAATATCCGTAAAATTAAGTTATGTACTGATTATTGTACATTGAATACCTGTAAAATTGAACATTTTCAAACTGTTGTTTTTACAAGTGTTGATATACCTTACTGTAAAGCCATATACACTGTCACTGTATTTTTTACGGTGAAAAAATGGCAACCACAGCTGCCAGTTTTTCACTGTAAATTTGACAAGATTTTTTTTTACAGTGTACAATAATCTGTTAAATATCTGAAACGTTCTCATATTCCATCCATCCATTATCTGTAGCCGATTGTCCTGTACAGGGTCGCAGGCAAGCTGGAGCCTATGGGTGAGAGGTGGGATACACCCTGGACAGATCATCGCAGGGCTGACACATAGAGACAAACAACCATTCACACTCACTTTAGAGCCACCAATTAACCTAACCTGCATGTCTTTCGACTGTGTGGGAAACCGGAGCACCCAGAGGAAACCCACGCAGACACAGAGAGAACATGCAAACTCTACACAGAAAGAACCTAGAACCTTCTTGCTGTGAGGCCACAGTGCAACACCACCATGCCACCCCCTCAGAGTTCCATTTTCATTTTCATTATTTTACATTTAATTGGCCAGTTGCAAGGAATCTCTTTTTTAG
The DNA here is from genome assembly GCF_027579695.1 of Neoarius graeffei. Taxonomy (NCBI): domain Eukaryota; kingdom Metazoa; phylum Chordata; class Actinopteri; order Siluriformes; family Ariidae; genus Neoarius; species Neoarius graeffei. The sequence continues at coordinate 19,002,722 of NC_083594.1, forward strand.
GACTCATTGGCAGTCCTGGGATTTGAACACAGCCTATCAGTCACTAGCACCAGAAACGTAACTGCTGCACTATCACTTTCCAAATTATATTCAGTATACATTACAAATAAATTTGTATAAATTCATTTAATTGATTCACTTAACTTGAATGTGAATAATTACTTCTGTCATCTAAGCTGAAATGCAGAATGAAGGGCTCTCTTGAGAATACGTCCTCATCTCCTTCCTGGTCATCCTCATATTGGTATGTGTCAGTCAGCTGGACTTGGTCTGGTGTAATAAATGATACCCAGAATATCACAACTATTTACCCTAAATCCTAAATCAGTGAACATATTTAAACAGATCATGAATACACAGTCGTACAAACACAAAGTGTATCTTTATCATAATGTTATCATGATGTAGTATTGTAATAGTATTGTATTTAATTCAAGAATACAATTGAAACTGTCATACATGAAATGTAAATTTATAAATTGCTAAACAACTGCAGATTCCAAGATCATCAGTTCAAACAACTGTACATAAGTACAAGTTATTGGGAGGAGGAGCCACTTTACCAAGCCACTTTGCTGTAAGAAGATCCAAACTGTCACCCTCAACTGAGAGGAAATTGGATGGTCAGGATCAACCCAGGAACCACCAAGTCACAGGTCTGCCATGAACTGGAAGCTGCTGGAACTCTGTCTACAGTCAAGTAAGTTTTACATTGCCATGGACTGAAAGGCTGCTGTCCAAGAAGGAAGCCACTGCTCCAAAATCCACACCTTCAATCTTTGCAATTGACCAAACTGACAAAGAAAAAGCATTCTGGAGGAAAGTTTTTTTGGTCAGAGAAGACAAAGATTGAGTTGTTTGGGCACAATGACCATGAGAGAGGAACACTATACCAGCTGTTAAGCATGGTGGTGGTAGCATCATGTTCTGGGGCTGTTTTGCTATCAGTGGAACTGGTACATTGCACAAAGTGGATGGAATAATGAAGAACCTCAGAATTCTTCAGCATAAGATCAAGTCATCAGCTAGATAGTTGAAACTTGGACACAATTGGGTGTTCCAACAAGACAGTGATCCAAACTGATCAAAGCTGGTTGCGGAATGAATAAAGCAGGCTAACATTAAGCCTATTTATGTTTACCATGAGGTGCTGATTATTTAATTTTAGTTTTTCTCATTTTTTATCCCCCGCTGGCTGAAAGGCCTGAAAGGGGATTTTGTCGTGGCGATGTCCGTCTGTCCATCCATTCATCTGTCCCTCTCGGAAAGGGTGCTCACCTTCTGAAATCAACTCCTCTCACAATTTTTGGAGGAATTTCATGAAACTTGGCAGGATTCTTTGATATATGTCGGTAATGTGCGTATTGTAATTTCGCTAAATTCAGTCACATTTTACCAGAGTTACAGCCCTTAAATAACAAAATTCTAATTTGACAACTTCATGAGGAGTGTGTTTTCCTTCTGAAATCAACTCCTCTCACAATTTTTGGAGGAATTTGACCAAACTTGGCAGGATTCTTTGATATATGTCGGTAATATGCGTATTGTAATTTCGTTAAATTCAGTCACATTTTACCAGAGTTACAGCCCTTAAATAACAAAATTCTAATTTGACAACTTCATGAGAGTGTGCTTTCCTTCTGAAATCAACTCCTCTCACAATTTTTGGAGGAATTTGACCAAACTTGGCAAAAGGCATTGTTATGTGTCGGTAGTATGCATATTGTAATTTTGTTCAATTTGGTTGTATTTTACCAGAGTTGTGGCCCTTGATTAACAACCTTGTACTTTCACAATTTCATGAAGGTGTGCTTGCCTTCTGACATCAACCCCTCTCACAATTTTTGGACAAATTTCTCGAAGCTTGGCAAAAGGCTTTGTTATATGACGCTAATATGCATATTGCGATTTAATTTTGTTTGTGAAAATTTTACCAGAGTTTTGATCCTTGATTAAATAACTTTCAATTAAATTTTTTCAATTAAATTTCACGAGGGTGTATGTTCTTCTGAAATCAACTCCTCACACAATTTGTGGAGGAATTTCACCAAACTTGGCAAAAGGCTTTGTTATATGACACTTATACACATATTGAAATTTCGTTTAATTTGGACAAATTTTTACCAGAGTTATGCCCTTGATTATTAACAAACTTGTACTTTGGCAATTTCATCAAGGTGTCCTTGCTTTCTGAAATCAACTTCCCTCACAATTTTTATCCCCTGCTGGGTGAAAGGTCTGAAGGGAGATTATGTCATGGCAATGTCTGTCTGTCCGTCTGTCCATCCATCTGTCCCAGAAAGGGTACTCACCTTCTGAAATCAACTCCTCTCACAATTTTTGAAGGAATTTCATGAAACTTGACATGATTCTTTGTTGTATGTCAATAATATGCATATTATAATTTCGTTCAGTTCAGTCCCATTTTACCAGAGTTATGGCATAGTTTCTAGCGGGGGATATTGTGCTCTCAGAGCATGGTTGTTTTTCTCATGCTACTACAATTGTGAGTGTTGTATATCTATTGAGTTCTACAGAGTCCAATGTACTATGTTTTTCTGTTCTTATTGGAAAAACAAATCAGAAAATATTTAAAAGTGTAATTTTCAGATTCTCATCCATGATATCTTAATTTTATCAAAGCCTTTTAATGAATTCCTGATTGAAAACTGACCTCTAATTCACAAAATGACAAAAACAATTAAAGGTCTAACATATGCTTGTATTTATACAGGGAAATGTTTTGATAGCATCTTTCAGCCAATAGGGATCTTGCCCTCCAGATGGTGAGCGATGTTGAGGTCCTTTGAGATAAAACCACAAACAGTGTCTAAACATCACTACTGATCCATTTAGGATTAAAGCTTTTGTATTCCACTGATCTCAGCACAAAGGACTCAGTGTGGGAAAATCAGACACACTTGTTGCTCATGTTGGCAAACACCGTCAAGCCGTAAAGTACTGTGGCAACGGGGGTGTGGCTAAGCATCAGTTTGTGAATGGAGGGTGGGGTCAGGGAAGATGAGCAGCCAAGTCGTTACACCTGTTGGCAATTAGTGTGTGTGTGTGTGTGTGTGTGTGTTTATTGCAGTGATGGTGGAGCATAAAAGGAGTAGGAGAGCAGGGAAGAGAGCCCCCAGGACCAGAACATGACTGTGTGTGTGTGTGTGTGTGTGTGTGTGTGTGTGTGTATACAAGCGTGCATCCTAGAGTTGAGCAAGGGAAGCTGAAAAGCTTAAATAAACATGTGTTTGAACACTATCTCCCACCTGCTGTACTTCTGTACTCCACCCACATCAGGGAAACCGTTACAGTAACCTGGATGTACCAAAGGGAACCAGCCCCATGGAGTCCTAGCCATTCAAGGACGTCATCCATGCCCTCGCTACCGCTCATCAGAACCAGCATCAAGCACTGACCACCCTCCAGAAGGAGCAGGAACAATGCTTTGAAGCCTTGATGCTGGCCCAGCAGGAAGATCACCAGGCATTCTGGCACCTGCTCGTGTCAGCGGGGTCCTTGATCGCTACCGCAGCAGACCCTTCCCACCTCACCCTTATGAAGATGGACCCACATGATGATCCGGAAGCCTTCCTAGTGCTCTTTGAGCAAGCAGCTGAAGTGTGGGGGTGGCTGGTTGAGTAGTGAGCAGCGCGCCTACTTCCGCTGTTGACTGGTGAGGCACAGCTTGCTGCGCTGCAGCTCCCCGCTGACAGCCGGCTCATATACACTGACTTGAAGTGAGCTGTCCTACAGCATGTTGGCCACTCCCCGAAACAACAGCGTCAGTGCTTCCGGACGCTGAAGTTGGCGGAGGTCAGCTGGCTGTTTGCATTTGGCCAACAGCCCTGGGATGTCTGCCGGCAGTGGCTGAGGGGAGATGACCGCGACGCCGAGGGAATGATTGACCTGGTGACACTGGAGCAGTTCATCGCGTGACTTCCGGGAGGAACAGCGGAGTGGGTCCAGTGTCATCGCCTGGTGTCGCTGGAACAAGCCATCGAACTGGCAGAGACCCACCTGGCAGTGGTTCCGACAGCAGGAGGACATGCCACCTCTTCTCCTTTTTCCTCTCCTTCCCCCTTCCTCTCTTCTTCCCTTCCCTGCCCTGTTCCCCCACCATGGAGGCATGGGCTGGCTCCCCCTCAGCCAGCCTGACACACCTGTCATGGCCTCCCGTTTTTCCCTTTCATGTCTGTGTCTTCTCCCATTCAGGTGAGTGACACCCATAACACCGATGCAGAGGGGAAGCCTGGGCCAGTGTGCTGGAGCTGCAGGGAGCCGGGACATCTTCAGAGTCAGTGCTCCACGATGGAGGTGGGAGTGGTGGTCCGGATCCCTGACATGCCAGAGACCGCCCCCAATAGGGCTGGAGTATATTGTATACCAGTAAGTGTGCAAGGGGATACATATCATGCATTGGTTGATTCCGGCTTAATCAGACCTCAATCCACCAAAGCCTGTTGCAAGGTGAGGCACTGGGGAGAGGACAGGTGGTGAAGGTGCTGCATGCGCATGAGGATATTCACAACTACCCATTAGTGTCTGTCCACATTCTATTTCAGGGAGAAAAGCATAGAATAAAGGTGGCGGTTAATCCTTGTGTCACCCACTTGCTGATTTTGGGGACTGATTGGCCAGGGTTCAAAGAATTGATGGAACACACAGTAAGAGGTGGGTCCTGCATTAGTACGTCACAGGAAGATCCCAGTGTGGCATTGACTGGGGAAGCTGTCACTGAGCCATCTACGTCAGCACCACGTCAAGGCGATATGAGGAGTGAGGAGCAGCGTGCCCTTCCTCCCTCTCTCGGGGATTCCCTTGAGGATTTCCCATTAAAGTAGTCGTGAGACAAGACTCTGCATCATGTGTTTGACCAAGTGAGAGTAATCGATGGTCAAACTCTTCAGCCAAGCGTGACACTGGCCTTCCCATATTTTGCTATTATTAAGGACAGGTTGTACCAAGTGATGCAGGAAACTCAAACCAGTGAGCAAATAACCCAGTTGTTAATCCCAAAGAGCCACAGGGAACTCATATTCCATGCGGCTCACTTTAATCCCATGACTGGACACTTAGGGCAGGATAAAACACAAGCTCAAATAATGGTTTTATTGGCCAGGGATTCATGGGGATGTCCATCAGTGGTGTGCAACGTGCCGTGAATGCCAATTAGTAAATTCCGTGGCCACTCCAAAAGCTCCTTTGCACCCTCTCATCGAGACCCCTTTTTTTTTTTTAAGATATTTTTTTGGGCTTTTTGCACCTTTATTGGATAGGACAGTGTAGAGACAGGAAATGAGCAGGAGAGAGAGAGACGGGAAGGGATCGGGAAATGACCTCAGGCCGGAATCGAACCCGGGTCGCCCGCATTCATGGTATGGCGCCTTAACCACCTGAGTCACGACACCCCCAATCAATGCCCCTGATCTCACTAAAAAGGGAGCACCAGATCCAGTCCAGTGGACGGAGCAGTGCCAGCAGGCTTTCACTAAAGTAAAAGCTGCACTGGGTGGGGGGCCACTTTTACATTCCCTTGACTTCTCTCTCCCCTTTGTTTTACAGACGGATGCATCGGACAGGGGGCTGGGGGATGTTTTGTCCTAGAAGGTGGAGGGTGAGGATCGTCCCATGCTGTACATCAGCTGCAAGCTCTTGATGCATGAAAGCAAGTACAGCACTATCAAAAAGGAGTGTCTGGCCATCAAATGGGCAGTCTTCGCCCTTCGATACTACCTGTTGGGGTGCCCTTTGACCCTCTGTTCAGATCACACACCCCTCCAGTGGCTCCACTGCATGAAGGATGCCAACACGCAGATCACCCGTTGGTATCTCACCCTCCACCCATTTAAATTTGAGGTGGTCCACAGGCCAGGGGCGCAGATGGTGGCGGCAGACTTCCTGTCCCATCATGGGTGGGTGGGGGGGAGTCTGCTGCAGGTCGGACCGCTCCCCGGCCTGAGTTGGGCGGTGGGGTTATGTGTCAGTGGGGGTGTGATCTAGTGTCAGTTTGTCAGGGAAGGTGAATGGCCAAGTCGTTACACCTGTTGTCAATGTGTGTGTGTGTTTGTTGCAGTGATGGTGGAGCATAAAAGGAGTGGGAGAGCAGAGAAGAGAGCCCCTGGGACCAGAACACGACTGTGTGTGTTTGTGTGTGTGTGTACATGCATGTGTCTTAGAGTTGAGCAAAGTGAAGCTGAAAAGCTTAAATAAACGTGTGTGTGAACACTATCTCCCGCCTGCCGTACTTCTGTACTCCACTCACATCAGGGAAACTGTTACAAATACATTTGTTACACATAGAGCCTTATCAGTGACAGAATAAAGGACACATCATTTTAACATGATACAAAAACATGATCCACAAACCTCCAACCACCAGAAATTATTTATAACAGATCAAAATCAAGTGCATATCAATATACATGAACTTTTAAAACTTTAAATGATGATAAATAAGTATTGTAGCATTGCCCTGTTGAATTCTTGCTTCTGATTGGTTAGAAGATGTTGATAATTTTCTGTAACAGCAGCTCTCACATTAATGTCATACTTTATACAGAAATCTTAGTGTCCCCCTCATCTTTCTTCCAAAAAGGATTAATAAAGTTCATCTCTATGCAGTGTTGTTTTCGTTAACGATGACGATGATGAAATGGTTTCATTAACGCACCTTTTTTTCATGACTAAAACGAGACAGTGACGAGCTAAACATAACTCTTTGATCACAAAAATATGATGAGACATATCTGTTGTTTTCGTTGATGAGATGAGATGAAAATGTTAGTGGGTTGGCTATAGGACTATCAAAATGCATGGTGTTTCCTCCAACGGTGCGTGCAATCTATTTGCCAAATGCTGAAAATATCAGCAATGCACCTGCATCCTGTCCTTGTTTGGTCACACCCACCACCAGGCATGTCCGGGCACAGTGCACACCGGGGCAGCCACACACAGTTCATGGACCATGGCGGCGGCAATGCCAGCACAAGGGCTTGGTGGGCAGAAAAGACGTGATGATTTATGGACATACTTTACACATAATCCAGCCGAAAATAAAACGGAATGCCTTGTCGTGGGAGACAGAGGTACATGCTGTGGCTATAAACTACATGGCAAGAATACAACCAACCTCAAGAGGCATCTAAAGGCTCACCATGCTGCTATTTCTGCGATGGTAAGTTAACGTTACAAGAAGTCCTGTTAACAGATCATATATACGTTTGCTAGCTTTGGTTAATGTCACTCAACAATTGGTCTGTGATGAATTCCCTATGAAGTTTTCCAAAACACCGTGACCTGGCGAAAATGAATGGGACCGCTAGCTTCATGGTAAAGTTGGCTTGGTTAAGCTACCTTAAATTCAATTAACATGTCATTAGTAAAACTTGTCCTGCAGGGATTTTTGGTGGGACAGCAACTGAATGCTTTGTCATATATTGACACATAGTTGAGTTACTGTGAAACATATGGGGGGAAATGTAGCTTTTCAGACCTGTTGCTGTGCCTTAATATGTCTAAATGAGCAGCAGCACACCTGGCTACTCTAACGTTAGTAGCATGTTTAGCCATCATATTTACATTAACGGACAGCGTGGTCATCTTCTAGTTGTGGGTTCATCATGACATGTTTGTGCTCTATCAGCGCATTGCAACATGTTAAACGGAGGCAGAAACATGAGTCTGTGAACAATGGAGTACACACACTAAACAGCGTTTATGTAGAGAGCATGCACACTAGATAGCGTTTATGTAGAGTGCATACACACTAAACAGCGTTTATGTAGAGAGTATACACACTAGACAGTGTTTATGTAGAGAGTATACACACTAGACAGCATTTATGTAGAGAACATACACACTAGACAGCCTTTATGTAGAGAGTATACACACTAGACAGCGTTTATGTAGACAGCATACACACTAGACAGCGTTTATGTAGAGTATACACACTAGACAGCGTTTATGTAGAGAGTATACACACTAAACAGCTTTTATGTAGAGTATACACACTAGACAGCGTTTATGTAGAGAGCATACACACTAGACAGCGTTTATGTAGAGAGCATACACACTAGACAGCGTTTATGTAGAGTATACACACTAGACAGCGTTTATGTAGAGAGTATACACACTAGACAGCGTTTATGTAGAGAGTATACACACTAGACAGCATTTATGTAGAGAGAATACACACTAGACAGCGTTTATGTAGAGAGTATGCACACTAGACAGCGTTTATGTAGAGAGCATACACACTAGACAGCGTTTATGTAGAGAGTATGCACACTAGACAGCGTTTATGTAGAGAGTATACACACTAGACAGCGTTTATGTAGAGTATACACACTAGACAGCGTTTATGTAGAGAGTATACACACTAGACAGCGTTTATGTAGAGAGCATACACACTAGACAGCGTTTATGTAGAGTATACACACTAGACAGCGTTTATGTAGAGAGTATGCACACTAGACAGCATTTATGTAGAGAGCATGCACACTAGATAGCGTTTATGTAGAGTGCATACACACTAAACAGCGTTTATGTAGAGAGTATACACACTAGACAGTGTTTATGTAGAGAGTATACACACTAGACAGCATTTATGTAGAGAACATACACACTAGACAGCCTTTATGTAGAGAGTATACACACTAGACAGCGTTTATGTAGACAGCATACACACTAGACAGCGTTTATGTAGAGTATACACACTAGACAGCGTTTATGTAGAGAGTATACACACTAAACAGCTTTTATGTAGAGTATACACACTAGACAGCGTTTATGTAGAGAGCATACACACTAGACAGCGTTTATGTAGAGAGCATACACACTAGACAGCGTTTATGTAGAGTATACACACTAGACAGCGTTTATGTAGAGAGTATACACACTAGACAGCGTTTATGTAGAGAGTATACACACTAGACAGCATTTATGTAGAGAGAATACACACTAGACAGCGTTTATGTAGAGAGTATGCACACTAGACAGCGTTTATGTAGAGAGCATACACACTAGACAGCGTTTATGTAGAGTATACACACTAGACAGCGTTTATGTAGAGAGTATACACACTAGACAGCGTTTATGTAGAGAGTATACACACTAGACAGCATTTATGTAGAGAGAATACACACTAGACAGCGTTTATGTAGAGAGTATGCACACTAGACAGCGTTTATGTAGAGAGTATGTTAGGCACAACCTGTCAACCTCGATTACAATTTCTTATCTCTGTATTGGCCTAATTTAATGTTTTAAAGTAATTATTTTTTTGACTAAAATGAATGACTAAAACTGGACTAAAACCCTTTTAGTTTTCGTCGACTAAAACTAGACCAAAACTATCAAGGATAGAATTGACTAAAATGTGACTAAAACTAATCAGCATTTTGTACAAAAGACTAAGACTAAAACTAAATCAAAAATGGCTGCCAAAAACAACACTGTCTCTATGTCCATGATGGACTCAAAACATGAGTAAACATTAAAACTAGTTTTCAAGCTTCTCATCATCTCTAGCCGCTTTATCCTGTTCTACAGGGTCGCAGGCAAGCTGGAGCCTATCCCAGCTGACTACGGGCGAAAGGCGGGGTACACCCTGGACAAGTCGCCAGGTCTTCACAGGGCTGACATATAGACACAGACAACCATTCACACTCACGGTCAATTTAGAGTCACCAGTTAACCTAACCTGCATGTCTTTGGACTGTGGGGGAAACTGGAGCACCCGGAGGAAACCCACGCGGACACGGGGAGAACATGCAAACTCCGCACAGAAAGGCCCTCGCCGGCCACGGGGCTCGAACCCGGACCTTCTTGCTGTGAGGCAACAGCGCTAACCACTACACCACCGTGCCACCCGTTTTCAAGCTTCATCTAAAAAATAAATCTTGTAGTTCAGCAATTCCTGAAGTTAGACTATTATGTCTTTTAGGATACTGCAATATTTAAGTGTCTTTCATCACAGCTCAATCTTAGTCTTTCCTCAAAATGACAAACAGCCCCTGAGGTTCTTTTCTAAAAGTTAGTTAGATACCTTTATTGAAATAAAACAGGGTAGTCTAGGGTGACCAAACGTCCGGTTTTCCCCGGACATGTCCGTTTTTCACGTCCTGTCCGGGGCGTCCGGGTTTTTTTTTAGAAAGTGGGGAAATGTCCTGTTTTTTATTACCTTTCATTGGACCATTAAATTGACCGGCACTAGGGCACTGCGCACGGTGCTGCGTGTGACGTAATCCCTGAGCCGCTTCAGTGCGATCAGCTTTTTATAATCAGAAGACAGCGTGGCTGTCAGTACGCCAGCAACATGCCGAAGCGCAAATGCACGTTTACAGACGACTTACAAAAGAAGTTCCCCGCTTTCAGACCGGGTCGAGACAAGTGGGAAGCTTTGTGCACAGTGTGCAAAGCAGGTACATATGTCTCGGTGTCCAGTGGAGGTGCCAGGGATTTAAAATTCCACCTGGACACCGAGAAACACAAAAAAGCTGTTCGAGGCGAGAGTACCTCAAAGTTGATAACAGAGTACTTTGTGAAACCAGGGAACGAGGATGCCGTGAATGCAGCGGAGGGTGCCTGGTCATTTCACACAGTGAAACATCATAACAGTTATCGGTCTATGGACTGCACGAGTTCATTGTTGAAAAAGACCCTCCCCGATTCTGACACGGCCAAAAAGTTCAGTTGTGCCCGTACTAAGACGGAGGCAATTGTTAACGGTGTTCTGGCACCTCACTCTGTCGAATTGGCGCACGAAGTGCTCAAAGATATCCCATTCTGTGGTGTTAGTACTGACGGGAGTAATCACGGTGCAGTAAAAATCTTCCCCATAATTATCCAATACTTTGATTGGAAGGAGGGTGGTGTGCAGACCAAATTAATTGAAGTGAAAGATACACCAAATGAGACAGCAACCACCATCGCAAACTACCTAATGGAAACATTGGCAAAGAACAATTTGTCTTCCAAATGCATCGCATTTACTGGGGACAATTGTAACACTAATTTTGGTGGAACCCGGCGTGACGAAGGGGGAAACAATGTATTTGCGAATTTGAAAAGATTGCTGCAAAACAAAACACTGATTGGCGTGGGTTGCCCAGCACATATACTGAACAATTGTGTCCATCACGGGGCAGACACACTTGATGTGGACCTTGAAAATATCATTTTTAAAATATACCAGTACTTCCACATTTACACCGTGCGTACTGAGTCCCTCAAAGAGTACTGTGATTTTGCTGACATTGAGTACAGGAGGATGCTTTCACACAGCAAGACAAGGTGGCTCTCTCTGTTCCCAGGCACAGAGAGGATGCTACAGATGTTCCCTGCTTTAAAAGCATTCTTTATGTCTCAGCAAAAGCCACCCATGGTGATCAAGGCGTTTTTTGAAAACCCATTTAGTGAGATATACTTGTGGCACATGCACTCACTCATGTCCATCTTCCACAATCACATTCAAGAAATGGAAAGGGAGAATAACTCCATCATGGAGGTTAAGAAAATATTGAGCACCATCCACAACATTCTTCTTGAACGGAAGAACAACAATTTCATGTCCCTCAAAGTTAAGGGACTGCTGGCCGAAAATCGCAGAGATGGACTTGAAGGGGGCTGTGACAAGTTCATGGCTGATGCGCTCGGCATGTACAGTTCATGTTTAGAGTATCTGGAGAAGTGGATGACTCCCATGGAAGAGTTCTCACCATTCATGTGGATGGACATGAGTGAGCCACCAAAGTGGAATGATGTGGAGGCCTGCATCAAGTACCTTGGAGAGAAGGGGGTGCCAATTGATGATGTTAAATGTTTTGACCAGGTTGCCAATCTGAAGAAATTCATTGAAAGCTGCAGTGACGATGAGTTCATGGGCCTGCAGGTGCACCAGAAGTGGACCAAATACTTTGAGAAGGCCAAAAATACTGCATGCTACTCAGAACTGCTGAAGATTGCACAGTTTGTCTTTGCACTTCCTTCTCACAATGCAAATGTGGAGAGAGTTTTTTCACTGATGCAGAGCCAGTGGACAAAGGAGAGGAACCAGCTCTCTGTTGAATCATTGAAAGGGATTCTATTTGTGCAATACAATTTCAAAGATATGTCTTGCAAATACTATTTGTTGAGCAACAAAAAACTGCTGAGAAAGATCAGCTCTACAGCAAAATATCAATGGGCAAACAAGGAGGATGAGGAAGAAAAACCAGACAAAGAGGAAGAAAAACCAGACGAAGAGGAAGATGAGGATTAAGCAGGAAACTAAAGATAGACTATTGATATTTTTTGTTAGTTTTTTTACATTTTTGAGTTATTTTTAAAGTTAATATACAAGAGGTATTTTTGTTAATTAGCTAATTTGTTAATTTATCTTTTCCAATAGCCTACAGATCAGACATTATTTCTTTCATTACTGAAATTGAGGCTAACTGAGTATCAGTATGTTTGTTATTGGGAGTTGAGAGTTATTGTTAACTTTTATTGTTAATATGAGTGAATGTGGTTTAGATGAGACATTATTTCTTTCATTGTGTCATTCATTCATTACAGAAATTGTAAAGCATTTTTGAATAAATACATTTTAAATATCATTTGTTATTGGAGTTATTGTTGACTTTTATGAAAAGCATTTTTAATAAACCAACTTTAAATATCATTTTATTTGTATGTTTCTTAAGTGAGTGCATGTGCCATAAGTATATCTCACTAAATGGGTTTTCAAAAAACACCTTGATCACCATGGGTGGCTTTTGCTGAGACATAAAGAATGCTTTTAAAGCAGGGAACATCTGTAGCATCCTCTCTGTGCCTGGGAACAGAGAGAGCCACCTTGTCTTGCTGTGTGAAAGCATCCTCCTGTACTCTGTGTCAACAAAATCACAGTACTCTTTGAGGGACTCAGTACGCACGGTGTAAATGTGGAAGTACTGGTATATTTTAAAAATGATATTTTCAAGGTCCACATCAAGTGTGTCTGCCCCGTGATGGACACAATTGTTCAGTATGTGTACTGGGCAACCCGCACCAATGAGTGTTTTGTTCTGCATTTGGAAGACAAATAGTTTTTTACCAATGTTTCCATTAGGTAGTTTGCGATGGTGGTTGCTGTCTCATTTGGTGTATCTTTCACCTCAATTAATTTGGTCTGCACACCACCCTTCTTCTTCCAATCAAAGTGATTACTCTAGTCAGTACTAACACCACAGAATGGGACACCTTAACAGAGTGAGGTAAGTTTGTAGTTTGATATTGTTACTAACACTACTACTACCCCCCCCCGCACTAAGGTGTCCTCATCTCATCTCATCTCATCTCATCTCATCTCATTATCTCTAGCCGCTTTATCCTGTTCTACAGGGTCGCAGGCAAGCTGGAGCCTATCCCAGCTGACTATGGGCGAAAGGCGGGGTACACCCTGGACAAGTCGCCAGGTCATCACAGGGCTGACACATAGACACAGACAACCATTCACACTCACATTCACACCTACGCTCAATTTAGAGTCACCAGTTAACCTAACCTGCATGTCTTTGGACTGTGGGGGAAACCGGAGCACCCGGAGGAAACCCACGCGGACACGGGGAGAACATGCAAACTCCGCACAGAAAGGCCCTCGTCGGACACGGGGCTCGAACCCGGACCTTCTTGCTGTGAGGCGACAGCGCTAACCACTACACCACTGTGCTGCCCACTAAGGTGTCCTGGTTTTCCCAAATCAAAATATGGTCACCCTAGGGTAGTCCAAACAGTGGTTATACACCTGTGCTATCAAAAGGAGCCCTGTTACACATATACAACACACAATAAATAAAAACTAAAACAGAAACTAGAGTGACAGCTACAATTATCGACAGTCCATAATTATCGACACCTTTTCAGATTTACCAATAAAAAACAATTTTACAAAGGTGAGTTCAGTTACAACATTAATTATTGGTTAATTAATCAACCAGAAGACCCCCTCGCCCTTTGATCTTGTTGTCTGATGACACAGCTCGTTACCTGAGATGGAATTTTTTTTTAGCACGATCAGCAAGTTAAGGAAAACCCGGATATTATCATCGCAGGTAAGCATGGTGGAAAGATCATGGACATGTTTTTACTTATCAAATTCACCGATATTTCATGATCTCCTTGTCAAAACCTACTTTGTTTCTTACTCTTTCATTTGACAGTCATTGTTTTGTATCTAAATGCGCGTTTTAGAAGTCACGTGATGTTTTGATAATAGTGATCACTTTCCCCGGTGTCCACCATTATCAACACCCTGTGTAATTAAGTGACATTTACAACTGTTATGGATCGATCTTTGTGTAACATTGTTGAAATAGATGAAGTACTTTAAAAAAGTAAAAGTGCTGTGATTTATAATAAATTTTTTTTCTGATTCATAACAGAATGGAATGTTTCTAGAGTATTTGGAATCCTATTGCAATAAATAGAATTAGACCAAAATTAAATTCCTAGCATATAAAAAAGTACAGGGTGGCTCGGTGGTGTAGTGGTTAGTGCTGTCGCTTCATAGCAAGAAGGTCCGGCATGCAGGTTAGGTTAACTGGTGACTCTAAATTGACCGTAGGTGTGAGTGTGAATGGTTGTCTGGGTGTCAGCCCTGTGATTACCTGGCGACTTGTCCAGGGTGTAACCCGCCTTTCGCCTGTAGTCAGCTGGGATAGGCTCCAGCTTGCCTGCGACCCTGTAGAACAGGATAAAGCGGCTGGAGATAATGAGATAAAAAAGTACATGCTTGATATATTTAGGTTTTTCTATTCCATTCAGATTTTTTTTTGCAGTTTGTTGTAAATATGTACCAAATATTACAATATCAGTAGACATTTTATATTTTTAGATGTAAATTTAAAATCTCAATAAAAAAATCGACCTTTGACCTGGATTTTCATGTAGTTACAATATCAATTGCTTGTTGACATTTATTGGTAAAATACAAAACTAGAAATTAATACAAACAACAACGAATGATTAACAAAATGTGATCTATGAAAATACTTAGAAAGTGAGTAGAAAGTGGAACAAAAAGATTTTCTGACACAGGTTAAACATTATCAGTTCATTTGTTGACAAACATTTGAATTATTTCCTCATTTAAGTAAACACCGACATCGATATATTTATATAAATGATAGTTTGTACTAAATATAAGTCTATGTAATTTTAAAAAAATAATGAAAACTATGTTTTGTTAACGTAATACCATATATCAATTAATTTTTTTTATAAATCATCATCTGGGTGTCGATAATTGTGGAACGGTGTCGATAACTGTGGACAAAGGTGCCAATAATTGTCACATGTGTCACGTGATCTGATACACTAAGTAATTGGGAATCAACTCATTTTTTTTCCAGTGGAAGTTTGAGTAACTATTTCTGCACAATTTATGTATTGAAAGTCTTTTCTACTTTTGCAATGGCCAAAAGATTGTTAAGGTGTCGTTAATTGTAGCCGCTGTTCTAGTTATGAACGATATCAAATTACAATATCCACAATATGTACATATTCAATATATTCAAATTAGTTACAAAAAAACTACACAAATAAAATATATTAGTGTATAAAATGCAAACTATAAACTACAAACTACAACCCTGATTCCAATGCAATAATTTACAAATCTCAAAAACTGTATTCACAATAGAACATAGACAATATATCAAATGTCGAAAGTGAGACATTTTGAAATTTCATGCCAAATATTGGCTCATTTGAAATTTCATGACAGCAACACATTTCAAAAAAGTTGGGACAGGGGCAATAAGAGGCTGGAAAAGTTAAAGGTACAAAAAAGGAACAGCTGGAGGACCAAATTGCAACTCATTAGGTCAATTGGCAATAGGTCATTAACATGACTGGGTATAAAAAGAGCATCTTGGAGTGGCAGCGGCTCTCAGAAGTAAAGATGGGAAGAGGATCACCTCGTCTCGTCTCGTCTCGTCTTCTTCCGCTTATCCAGGACCGGGTCGCGGAGGCAGCAGTCTAAGCATGGAAGCCCAAACTTCCCTTTCCCCAGACACCTTGGCCAGCTCCTCGGGAAGAACACCGAGGCGTTCCCAGGCCAGCCGAGAGACATAGTCCCTCCAGCGTGTCCTGGGTCTTCCCCGGGGCCTCCTCCCAGGGGGACATGCCTGGAACACCTCCCCAGGGAGGCGTCCAGGAGGCATCCGAAAAAGATGCCCGAGCCACCTCAGCTGGTTCCTCTGGATGTGGAGGAGCAGCGGCTCTACTCCGAGCTCCTCCCGAGTGACTGTGCTTCTCACCCTATCTCTAAGGGAGCGCCCAGCCACCCTGCGAAGGAAACTCATTTCAGCCGCTTGTATCCGCGATCTTGTTCTTTCTGTCATTACCCAAAGCTCATGACCATAGGTGAGAGTCGGAACGTAGATCGACCGGTAAATTGAGAGCTTCGCCTTTTGGCTCAGCTCCTTCTTCACCACGACGGACCGGTAAAGCGACCGCATCACTGCGGAGGCTGCACCGATCCGCCTGTCGATCTCACGCTCCATCCTTCCCTCACTCGTGAACAAGATCCCGAGATACTTAAACTCCTCCACTTGAGGCAGGACTTCTCCACCAACCTGGAGAGGGCAAGCCACCCTTTTCCGGTCGAGAACCATGGCCTCGGACTTGGAGGTGCTGATTCTCATCCCAGCCGCTTCACACTCGACTGCAAACCGCCCCAGTGCATGCTGAAGGTCCTGGTTTGAAGAAGCCAACAGGACAACATCATCCACAAAAAGCAGAGATGAAATCCTGTGGTTCCCAAACAGGATTCCTTCCGGCCCCTGGCTGCGCCTAGAAATTCTGTCCATAAAAATTATGAACAGAACCGGTGACAAAGGGCAGCCCTGACGGAGTCCAACATGCACTGGGAACAGGTCTGACTTACTGCCGGCAATGCGAACCAGACTCCTGCTCCGTTCGTACAGGGACCGGACAGCCCTTAGCAAAGAGCCCCGAACCCCATACTCCCGAAGCACCCCCCACAGAATACCACGGGGGACACGGTCGAATGCCTTCTCCAGATCCACAAAGCACATGTGGACTGGTTGGGCAAACTCCCATGAACCCTCGAGCACCCTATGAAGGGTATAGAGCTGGTCCAGTGTTCCGCGACCAGGACGAAAACCGCATTGTTCCTCCTGGATCCGAGGTTTGACTATTGGTCGAATTCTCCTCTCCAGTACCCTGGAGTAAACTTTCCCTGGGAGGCTGAGAAGTGTGATTCCCCTATAATTGGAGCACACTCTCCGGTCCCCTTTCTTAAAAAGAGGGACCACCACCCCAGTCTGCCACTCCAGAGGCACTGTCCCCGACCGCCACGCGATGTTGCAGAGGCGTGTCAACCAAGACAGCCCCACAACATCCAGAGACTTGAGATACTCAGGGCGGATCTCATCCACCCCCGGTGCCTTGCCACCGAGGAGCTTGCAAACCACCTCAGTGACTTCGGCTTGGGTAATGGACGAGTCCACCTCTGAGTCATCAGCCTCAGTCTCCTCAGTGGAAGACATGATGGTGGGATTGAGGAGATCCTCAAAGTATTCCTTCCACCGCCCGACAATGTCCCCAGTCGAGGTCAACAGCTCCCCACCCGCACTGTAAACAGTGTTGGCAGAGTACTGCTTCCCCCTCCTGAGGCGCCGGACGGTTTGCCAGAATTTCTTCGAGGCCGACCGATAGTCCTTCTCCATGGCCTCCCCGAACTCCTCCCAGTTCCGAGTTTTTGCCTCCGCAACTGCCCGAGCTGCAGCACGCCTGGCCTGCCGATACCCGTCGGCTGCCTCAGGAGTCCCGGAGGTCAACATGGCCCGATACGACTCCTTCTTCAGCTTGACGGCATCCCTTACTTCCGGTGTCCACCACCGGGTTCGGGGATTGCCGCCACGACAGGCACCGGAGACCTTGCGGCCACAGCTCCGAACAGCTGCGTCCACAATGGAGGTAGAGAACATGGTCCACTCAGACTCAATGTCCCCCGCCTCCCTCGGAAGCTGGGAAAAGCTCTCCCGGAGGTGGGAGTTAAAGACCTCCCCAACAGAGTGCTCGGCCAGACGTTCCCAGCAGACCCTCACCATACGTTTGGGCCTGCCAGGTCTGTCCAGCTTCCTCCTCCACCAGCGGATCCAACTCACCACCAGGTGGTGATCAGTTGACAACTCAGCCCCTCTCTTCACCCGAGTGTCCAAGACATAGGGTCGGAGATCAGATGACACGACTACAAAGTCGATCATCGACCTCCGACCTAAGGTGTCCTGGTGCCACGTGCACTTATGGACACCCCTATGCTCGAACATGGTGTTCGTTATGGACAAACTGTGACTAGCACAGAAGTCCAATAACAAAACACCACTCGGGTTCAGATCGGGGAGGCCGTTCCTCCCAAGCACGCCCCTCCAGGTGTCACTGTCATCGCCCACGTGAGCATTGAAGTTCCCCAGTAGCACAATGGAGTCCCCAGTCTGAGCACCCCTCAGTACCTCTCCCAGGGACTCCAAGAAGGCCGGATACTCTATACTGCTATTTGGCCCGTAGGCACAAACAACAGCAAGAGCCCTCTCCCCAATCCGAAGGCGCAGAGAGGCGACCCTCTCGTTCACTGGGGTAAACTCCAACACATGGCGGCTGAGCTGGGGAGCTATAAGGAAGCCCACACCAGCCCGCCGCCGCTCACCACGGGCGACTCCAGAGAAGTGGAAAGTCCAGCCCCTCTCGAGGAGCTGGGTTCCAGAGCCCAAGCTGTGCGTGGAGGTGAGCCCAACTATCTCTAGCCGGTACCTCTCAACCTCCCGCACAAGCTCAGGCTCCTTCCCCCCCAGCGAAGTGACATTCCATGTCCCAACAACCAGCCGCTGTGTTCAGGGATCAGGTCGTCGAGGCCCCTGCCTTCGACTGCCACCCAATCCACACTGCACCAAACCCCTACTGGAAGAGGATCACCAATCCCCCTAATTCTGTGCCGACAAATAGTGTAGCAATATCAGAAAGGAGTTCGACAGTGTAAAATTGCAAAGAGTTTGAACATATCATCATCTACAGTGCATAATATCATCAAAAGATTCAGAGAATCTAGAAGAATCTCTGTGCGTAAGGGTCAAGGCCGGAAAACCATACTGGGTGCCCGTGATCTTCGGGCCCTTAGATGGCACTGCATCACATACAGGCATGCTTCTGTATTGGAAACCTCAAAATGGGCTCAGGAATATTTCCAGAGAACATTATCTGTGAACACAATTCACTGTGCCATCCGCTGTTGCCAGCTAAAACTCTATAGTTCAAAGAAGAAGCCGTATCTAAACACAATCCAGAAGCGCAGACGTCTTCTCTGGGCCAAGGCTCATTTAAAATGGACTGTGGCAAAGTGGAAAACTGTTCTGTGGTCAGACGAATCAAAATTTGAAGTTCTTTATGGAAATCAGGGACACCGTGTCATTCGGACTAAAGAGGAGAAGGACGACCCAAGTTGTTATCAGCACTCAGTTCAGAAGCCTGCATCTCTGATGGTATGGGGTTGCATTAGTGTGTGTGGCATGGGCAGTTTACACATCTGGAAAGACACCATCAATGCTGAAAGGTATATCCAGGTTCTAGAGCAACATATGCTCCCGTCCAGACGACGTCTCTTTCAGGGAAGACCTTGCATTTTCCAACATGACAATGCCAAACCACATACTGCATCAATTACAGCATCATGGCTGCGTAGAAGAAGGGTTCGGGTACTGAACTGGGCAGCCTGCAGTTCAGATCTTTCACCCATAGAAAACATTTGGCGCATCATAAAACGGAATATATGACAAAAAAGACCTAAGACAGTTGAGCAACTAGAATCCTACATTAGACAAGAATGGGTTAACATTCCTATCCCTAAACTTGAGCAACTTGTCTCCTCAGTCCCCAGACGTTTACAGACTGTTGTAAAGAGAAAAGGGGATGTCTCACAGTGGTAAACATGGCCTTGTCCCAACTTTTTTGAGATGTGTTGTTGTCATGAAATTTAAAATCACCTAATTTTTCTTTTTAAATGATACATTTTCTCAGTTTAAACATTTGATATGTTATCTATGTTCTATTCTGAATAAAATATGGAATTCTGTAACTTCCACGTCATTGCATTCCGTTTTTATTTACAATTTGTACTTTGTCCCAACTTTTTTGGAATCGAGGTTGTATAAACTTACTCTATTAAAAACAATACATCCATGATAATAAAAGGATTTCTTGGCCAGCTCAGTTCTTACCCTTGGTAAATGTAACATATTGCTTTGGGCAACTCCCATTAATACATTTCTTAACAAGTTTGAATACATGATCATCCCGCCTACTTTGTAGAGTAGGCCACTTATCTACATCTAAGGCTCTATCACTCTCGCCTATTCCAGTAACTGTCCTTGCAGCACACTGCTGGAGTCTCTCGAAAGACTTAGCATTTCCTATACCACAGCATCTCATGCAGTGTCACAGTATTCAAGAACAGGACGAATAAAGGATATAAATAATATTCACACAATCTCATCTCATTATCTCTAGCTGCTTTATCCTGTTCTACAGGGTCGCAGGCAAGCTGGAGCCTATCCCAGCTGACTACGGGCAAAAGGCGGGGTACACCCTGGACAAGTCGCCAGGTCATCACAGGGCTGACACATAGACACAGACAACCATTCACACTCACATTCACACCTACGGTCAATTTAGAGTCACCAGTTAACCTAACCTGCATGTCTTTGGACTGTGGGGGAAACCGGAGCACACCCACGCGGACACGGGGAGAACATGCAAACTCCGCACAGAAAGGCCCTCGCTGGCCCTGGGGCTCGAACCCGGACCTTCTTGCTATGAGGTGACAGCGCTAACCACTACACCACTGTGCCGCCATTCGCACAATGCAATGTTAAATTATTCCTAATGCACCCTAGCATACCTAACCTTTTGCCAGCTCTAGATATCATATACTGGATATGGCAATTCCATGAAAGGCATTCATCAAGAATGATTCCAAGATACTTAAATTCAGACGCATGCTTAAAAGGATACTTTAGCATGTGAATCAGCACACTTCTATTGTTTCTGATCCAGTCGTTGAAAACTTTGGGAAAGCTCAAGAAGGAAGAGTCACAGTCTAACCAACTGAAACTCCACCAGCTGCAGGGATATTCTGAGTACACACAGGAGAGTAGACACACTTATGGATATGAAGGTGAAGTTTAACACACAGTTTTGTCGACACAATTAACATAATCATGGTATTGGCATCTGCATCAGTAAGATGTAAATGCAGTGACACATGGGAATAGAATTATACACACTTATAGCTACTGTGAATAATGATGCAGTCACAAGGGAAACAGTGTTTTAGAAATTATGACGAATATCAAGTCAAGTCAAAGTCCCTCTCATGCCAGAATCTGGTCTTCCCAGGCAGTCTCCTGTCCCAGTACTAACCAGCTCTTTGAGGCGTATGGGTGCGATAGCCGTCAGCCTCTCACCTATACAGCTAGGGTTACAGTGGGGGGCCAGTCCTCTGGTAACCGTGAGAGTTTGACTTCCCCACTCGCATCTGTATTGCAGCATGCCTTGCCAGACGGTAGTAGGTATCATTTTTATTATGGTCTTTGGTATGACCCAACCGCGAGTAGAAATCTCCCAATCGAGAGGCAGACACACTAACCACTAGGCCAACTCGTGGTTATGACAAATATGATGGTTGACTATTTGTTCATAAATCACCTAAAGATGATGTGTCAGAAAGTAGTGAAAAAAACTTCATTAATACAGTTGCTGATTGTATTGGTGGATCATCTTGACCCAGAATATAGACTTTTTTATTAATAAATAGCACATTTACAGAATTTAGCAGACACTCTTATCCACAGCGACATACAACATACCTAGAGCAGCCTGCAGAGCAGTTTGGGATAGTTGCATTGCTCAAGGGTACTTCGGCCATTCCTGCTGGTGCAGGGAATTGAACCAGTGACCTTTTGGTCCCAAAAGTGCTTCTCTAACCATTAGGCTATGGCTTCCCCCAGCACAGTTGTTGAATTCCAGTAGCTCTGGCTTCACACATGTGTAGCAGTGATGATGAGTATGTGTTCTGCCAGTGACATTGATCAGGCAGCAGATCTGCTCTCTTTACAGGGTCACCACTTTCCCAGATACACACAGTGTTCAGTGAGTTCATCTCCATCACCCCACCCCTCCTCCTGCTCCCCTGAGACATGGACATTGTCCTCTGCTAGAACACTGAGCATGTGGCAGCCCTACATTCCTCATTGTGTGTCCAAGCTCTCCCATTGGCTCCAAACTGTGAGAAACTCCAACAAGCCCAAGACCCACACATTCATTGGGAGTATAGAGGAGATGCAGCCAGTATAAATCACACTCACTCTACACAGAGAGATCTACCATAGCACCAACCATCACTTCAGTAGTGACCATCTCAAACAATCACCTCCCTCTGAACAACAAGGTCAATTAAGAACCTGCTTCCTTTCAGTGTTTATAATTACCTGCTTTATACTCAATAGCTCTTTATAGTTCAAGACAACTAAATGTTCTTTCTTTGTTATTTGCAGTCGAGGAAGCCAATGATGGAGAAGATGCGCAGAGATTGTATCAACAGAGGCATTGAGCAGCTGAAGTCTCTTCTTTCCCCAGAGTTCCTCAACCAGCAGCCTGACTCCAAGCTGGAGAAAGCAGATATCCTGGAGATGACAGTCAACTTCCTGAGACAGCAGCAGCAGTCTGCATTCTCCTCCAGCTCAGCAGCTGTCAATCAAGGCTTCCCCAGAAGTGTCCATGAGGTTGTCCACTTCCTGTCCAAAGAAGAGGTGAAGACACAGAGCCAGAGAAAACTGCAGAACCACTTCCAGAATCTGCAGCCATCTCCAGATGAGAGCAGGAGGGAAAGCGTTCTGCTTCAGCTGAACTCGACAGAGCATCAGATCATCAGCGAAGAGAAGAATTCAGTGAAGAGTGCCCTCTGGAGGCCCTGGTAAAGAGAAACTCAAGACTCCAAGCAGGGAAAACAAGTTTATGTGGATGTTAATTCTTTAAGTTTCAACTTCTGTGTGAACAGGATTATAACTGAGTTAGTAAAACTTAACATATTATTATTATTATTATTATTATTATTATTATTATTATTATTGTCTTATGGCAATAGACCTATATCTTTCTACTTTGAGAAAGATTTTGAAGTGAAAATGCTGATAGGATCCAGTTAGGAGCGACATCAATATCTGCAGTTAGATCTCTTCAGTGCATGTTTATATCATTATAAATAACATTGATGAATTGTTTTCAATTTATGAAACAGCCTTTACATCACTATTTCCATTTTTGAAAAAAAAACATTGTATGTATTATTCTATATTACAGCTCATGTTTGTGTTATCTTTTTGATTTTATAAAACTGATGATATTTGATCACAATTTTGGGAATTGGTCACCAGTTATACTGTGAAATACACAGACTATGTACAGTCTGGTTCAATACACCATCTTTACAAAGTGAACTAATATATAAGCGTTAAATTCCCTCAGTAAAGGTGATCACATTCTGATTAATACAGAATTATTACGTTTTAAATGGGATTTTAGTGATCAATTACCCATATTTCTCATTTTATTTGAGAAGTTTTACATATTTTTTTTTTTTACCTTAGCCAAGGTTTATTTTCTACCTATTGTTTGCCCTTGACAGTATCTGTGTTTAATTCCCATTTATTTCTTTTGAGAAATATGATCTTTATATTTAACAGATTTTATCTGTTGGAAATGTTTCGTGTGTCTTTTGCAAACTTTACTGGTGAAAGAGGCTTAAGGTAATGAATAACAATCTGATGAGGGGGATATACACTCAACATATAATAATCAAGATGATATAAGGGGTTACCTAAGGACACTAAAGCACACATATGCACACACGTATACACACATAAAGGCATAATGTTGATTTTGAATTGGAGGCCTTTAGAGTTTATAATAATCTCCCTCCCTCCTTTTCTGTTTCTTCTGGTTTACTATATCTAAGGGCACAGGTTTTTTTTTAATCACGTCTTTAATATGGGGGTGATTTTAATTTGGTGTTGGATCCTTATTTGGGAAGGTCCTCTACTCTGAGGCATGCAAACTTTTGAAAATATTAAATAAAAACTATTTAATTGATTACAAACTAATTAGCACAACTCTTCTATTTAATGGAAGAAAAGAAGAAAAGAAATATCACACAAAATTATTTTTCGCCCCACTGGAAGTGGTTAATAGCTGCATTTATTTACTTTATTTGTCACATGCACACTCAAGCACAATGAAATTCGTCCTCTGCATTTAACCCATCTGAAGCAGTGAACACACACACACACACACACACACATACCCAGAGCAGTGGGCAGCTATGCTACAGAGTCCGGGGAGCAGTTGGGGGTTAGGTGCCTTGCTCAAGGTACTTCAGCCCAAGGCTGCCCCATGTTAACCTAACCGCATGTCTTTGGACTGTGGGCAAAACCAGAGCACCCGGAGGAAACCCATGCAGACATGGGGAGAACATGCAAACTCCACACAGAAAGGCCCCCCGTCGGCCGCTGGGCTTGAACCCAGAACCTTCGTGCTATGAGGTGACAGTGCTAACCACCCTGAAAGATAATTTACTAATTATTAATAGAAATATTCCGGTATAAAGATCCATATAGTTGATTCAGATTCATACTCTTAACTTTTCTCTGTGCCTCTTTGTCGATGTACTCACCATCAAAGAGCTGTCACAGATAAATCTGGGAAAGACAGAGTGGGTATTTTTTTTTAAACCACCAGGACCATTTCTAATCTCTACGGCACATGCGCCATGCCTTTGGAATGTTCAGTAGGAGAGAAGTCCTGCACAGGAAGTGAGTCAGTGATGAAGTTGCAGAGCCATCACAGTGGCCAAGGGACGTGGGAAATGGTGGTCATTTTTTGGTGCCCTGCAAAGCATCGATGAGGATCTTATTGTATTCAGACAGCTGCATGATGACTTTCTCCTTCATGGGCTGGTAATCACTATCTATGCTTTCAGAGGCGATGGATTCTTTCATAACAAAGTAGTTCTGTTCGACTCCAGGTAACATCTCCAGGTAAGTGTCAATTTCCTCTTCTTTTACCTGCAGCTCTTTGTACTTTTGGGTTTGTTCACCTTGATCATCCTCCAGGTCCATGTCAAGTTGTTGCAACTCTTCCATGAGGCGGTTTATTTTTTCCCGCGTTTCAGTCAGTTGCCACTCCATGCTGGCAATTTCTTGATTATCTTCTTTCATCTGTTTCAGCATATGTTCTTTTTCTTCCTGTGGAGAGATCATGCTATTGTGTTCAGCCTGCAGGGCATTTTGGCACAGCTCCAGTTCATGTAGCCGTTCGTACAGCACCATGGCTTCTTGCTTGACCTGAGAGTGCTCCAACTCAGCCTCTAATGTTTCCTTCCTTGCCATCAGTGCATCCAGCTCATCCTGATGAGCTGCCAGTTCCTGTAGCAGCTCCTCGTTAACAGCTTTCTTCTCGGCATACTTGGCTTGTTTCTCTGGGGGCATTTTTTTCACTATATCATCTGCTGCCTTCTCCCTTTCAATCTCTTCCTTTATAGCATGGATCAAGTCCTCCTTCTTTCTTCTCTTTGTGAATATGGCATCTATTCTTTGGGCTTCTCGGTCATTCTGTACTTTCAGAATACTGATTTCATTCATTACTTCATCCATTTCTGTATTGGTGTTCAGTTTGTCAACCAGGATGTTGTAGTCTGCCAATTGCCCCTGTAGATCTTTGATTTCCCCAGCAAGACTCTTGGCACTTTTTTCATATGACCAGTAAACCAAGTTCTGCTGTTTGAAGACATCAATCTCTTTCTGTAGCTTGCTGTTTTCTGTTGTGAGCTCATTTATTTTACTCCGGAGTAAACCAAGGTAGTAGGACTTATCCAGGATTTGCCTCTGGGGTCCTTTCCCGCCAGTCTTCATTCCACTGAGACCGTGCAGAGTGACAGGACGATCTGTCACTTTAATCTGAGCTGATAACACACCGGGGGTGGCAGCCCTGGTCCCTGGATGTCCAGTACCTGGCACCATCCCTGTTCCCGCTCTGATCGCTGTCTGTGGAGGTCTGACGCCAACTGGTGGTCTTGCAGTCCCCGGGACTGAAGAATTCCAGCTCATAGGCCTGCCTGATGGGGATCTCTGACTTGCCATAATGGTTCAGTCTAGTAGCTCAGTGGTCAGTTAACAGAATGTTAGCTAACTAACTAGCTGTTCGGCGCTAAGCTAATGTGTCATTTAGCATTATCTGACTCGTAGCGAAAATGTGCCTTTTCTGTTCTACTTGTAGTTTCCCAAGAGCTGTTACCATGGTTACAGAATAAGAACATAGAACCAGAAAAAGAAGACAGAACCAAAGCACAGAACATAAAGATAATGTAAGTTAGACATTAAAACTCAGCACACATATTAAACTAAGCATAAGAATAAGCTGGGTGCGATTTGCTGGGGGGGATGGTGGGGATCATCCCCCCTTCTGGTTTTTATCTCTGCTGAAAAAAAATCCTCGGGGACAACCCCGTCAATAAAACAAACAAACCAAAAAAAAAAGTTGACATGACAGGCATGTTGTGACACAGTTTTCTATGGTCTACATTGCACTCACTTTCAAAATGACCCGAAGTGGCAGCTTTGATGTTCACGAACGTCCCCAGCAAATAGATACATTGTAGATAATAACAATATCCAGAGTGTGAACGTGGATTTAGCGCCATGAATCACATCCTTACTGATGAGCGCAACAGAATGAATGTATCCACACTGACAGCCTTCTTTTCCTCGCTGTCAATGGGCCAGACGTGCGTTCCTTCCCTGCTGAGAAGTTCGCAGAAATGTGGATTAAAGAAGGGCGAAACGCGGCGGATAGCGCACCGACAGGAAAGCAGAAATGGCCACATGAACTGCGCCATCAGAGCAAACTGTTCATTTAGTATTCATGTATTTTAGTGATTTTCGAGTCACTGTCCATTTAATCCGGAGGGAGAGAAACATCACAGCAACGCGACAAGCAATGCGAACTTTGTTGTGTGTTAGTGCTCGTGTATTTAGTCAGCGAGATAGGAAGATGAATTTACTATCTCTGGTTTAGTGCTCGTTTTCATTTAGTGTTATTCATTTGATATCATCGGATGTTATTGAGCTGTTAGCCTATTGTTACCTTAATTTTGTGACGTTTCATGATTAAAAAAAAAAATCCCCCCTTCCGGTTTTTTGACAAATCGCACCCTGAGAATAAGTAAAAAAAAAAGTAAACAGTATTTTTCCTGATGATTGTAAAGTGCCAAGTGGATTAAATTAATAAACAGTATTACAAGAGTGGAAAGCAGAAGGATAAGGCCTAGCAACAAAAAAATAAATAAATAAAAAAGGGAAAAAGTGTTTCCTCTATCACAACCTAAAAAATAAAAATAATAAAAAAAATCAGTGTAGGATGGTCGGATCCCCCCCACCCTCCAATTTTTCTTTTCTTTCAGAACCATAATAAATTAGTACATACAGTTTGTACGAGGCAAGAGGTTTGAGTGATGATGCATGAAAATTTCTTAATTGTATGCATGATTTCATGAAAATAAAATGAATATTAATTAATGCGCTGTCATGGTGGTGTAGTGGTTAGCACTGTTGCCTCACAGTAAGAAGGTTCTGGGTTCGAGCCTCATGGCTGACGGGCCCTTTCTGTATGGAGTTTGCATGTTTTCCCTGTGTCTGCATGGGTTTCTTCTGGGTGCTCTGGTTTCTCCCACAGTTCAGAAATGCAGATTAGGTAAAAAATACCCAGCCACTGGGGTTTCATAAGTCAGTGCATACTTAGTGCCAGTCCCAAGCCTGGATAGATTGGGGAGGGTTGTATCACGAAGGGCATCCGGTGTAAAAACTTATGCCAAATCAAATATGTGGAACAGATCTGCTATGGCGACCCCTAATGGGAGCAGGTGAAAGAAATAGAAGAAAATGAATATTAACACTTTTTGAGGTGTTTTCCTTCTTGGTTTATTTTGTACACTTCAAATTATTTTATATTCTATTTTTATAGTTATTACTTATTCAGCTGATAGCTTCTTTTAATGTGTGTGCATGTGAGTAAATGGGCTGATGAGTAGAGTGAATGGGGTACAGTTTTTCCTTTATTTTAAGAGAGACAGCAAGTTTCGTTGCATGTTAATATGCAATGACAATAAAGGGCATTCTGATTCTGATTCTTATTCATACACCACTCCCTGATGTTTAATCATACAAAGGCTACATCAAAACTTCATAATGGTCTGCTTTATCTCATCTCATTATCTCTAGCCGCTTTATCCTGTTCTACAGGGTCGCAGGCAAGCTGGAGCCTATCCCAGCTGACTATGGGCGAAAGGCGGGGTACACCCTGGACAAGTCACCAGGTCATCACAGGGCTGACACATAGACACAGACAACCATTCACACTCACGGTCAATTTAGAGTCACCAGTTAACCTAACCTGCATGTCTTTGGACTGTGGAGGAAACCGGAGCACCCGGAGGAAACCCACGCAGACACGGGGAGAACATGCAAACTCCGCACAGAAAGGCCCTCACTGGCCACGGGGCTTGAACCCGGACCTTCTTGCTGTGAGGCGAAAGCGCTAACCACTACACCACCCTGCTGCCCAGTCTGCTTTATCAATTCCAAAATGAAGCAATAAAGTGAGAGAATATTCAAATTCAGGCTTTAAACAGACACGGAAGACAAGTATGTCCACCAAATAGGACATTTGATAAACACAACACAGCCCAATTCAGGTAGGCCGAGTTACATCTAGGCCTAGAATTTGCTTATATTATCGCTCACAAGAAGTGCGTGAAATCCAGAGAAAAACATTTGTGGACAGGGCCGGAATTGACTCATTTCCATTTTAAAATTACATGGAATAATTCTATTTTATAATTTTCATGAAAATAAAATTTTATTGAATCAACGTAGGGCGGCACGGTGGTGTAGTAGTTAGCACTATTACCTCAAAGCAAGAACATTCTGGGTTTGAGCCCAGCAGCCGACAGGGGCCTTTCTGTGTGGAGTTTGCATGTCCTACTTGTGTCTGTGTGGGTTTCCCTCACAGTCCAAAGACAGGTTAGGTTAATTGGTGGCTCTAAATTGACCGTAGGTGTGAATGTGAGTGTGAATGGTTGTTTGTCTCTGTGTTAGCCCTGCGATAACCTGGCAACTTGTCCAAGGTGTACCCTGCCTCTCACCCATAGTCAGCTGGGATAGGCTCCAGCTTGCCCGTGATCCTGCATAGGATAAGCGGTGACAGATAATGGATGGACTTTGACTGTGGCAGGATTGTTGGTCTGACCTCTCTCAACAACTGCTGTTCACTGGACAGTTTTGTTTTTCACACTATTTTGAGTAAACACTAGAGACTATCGTGTGTGAAAATGGCCATCACCGAAATCACATTTCCCCCCCATTGTGATCTGTACTGTGAACATTATGCATTGCACTGCTGCAACATGACTGGCTGATTGGATAACTGCATGAAAGACCAGGTGTATATACGTTCTTATTTAAGTGGCTGTTGAATGTACACAGACGAAGTCAAGTTACGGTATACTGGTCTCATTGTTAACATTTTATACATCATTTATTATTTTTCCTTTTCAACCAGTAAAATTCAGTGGGATTTTGTTTTGTCGTTTCAGTTAGTATTACATGGACGACATGGATTGTGAAGAAATAATTTAATTTAAGTTGAGATGTCAGTGAGATGCTTCCAGTTGTTTGATTTTTAATAACTGTATTTTTCACCCTTACAAAATCTGCCACAAGACATGATACTGTTGAAAGCATTTTACTTCACATCCATGTATAAGGCATTGATGAACACAAGAATATGCAACTACAAGACACAGAAATAGAAAAATAAGACTACTCTACATGAAACAGATAAATAAGCATGCGCTAACAAATAAAAATACCAGTTTTATCAAATTTTTAGACTAGTAGGCATTACAGATGTGCTTTTAAACAGGTAACAGTTCTAAAACAGTCTATTGCAACTCGAGTGCATGGGAAACTACATTCCTGCACAAGTAGGGAAGATGTCTAGCAACCAGTACAAGCAGCGAAAGCACAGATGTCACACACATCCATAGGCACTGCAGCTACAAGAGAAGCAAGACAAAAAATAGTTAGTCAACCATACCTTTATGCTAGAATGCTATGAAATTATTTGAATGAGTTATCTGATAAGACAGGTGCTTACCGAGCCTGGAGAAGACCTGGGCAGAGTCGCTTTGACGACAGAGACTGATAAACTCCTGGGGCAGGGTTGGGTTGCTACAAACTGCACCATAGCTGGTCTTGGCGAGGCGAGGATTCTGCTGCCTGGGGACAGAGCTGCTGTCCAACAGGCGCTGAAGGATCTTCACCGATTCAGCTGAGAAGAAATATTCTCCATCCTGCAGATGAACATTAAGAACCATGTTAGACTGATTGTTAAGGTGAAACCCTGTCAGAGTTAACTATTAGTGGCTAAATCTACATGGGCTAGTGGAAACAAATTTCTAAATTTGAATAAAAATGCCTCCATTAAAGGAAAAGATGTTCATGTTTAGAAAGTTGTTCTTGAATGCGATGTCATGGAAAGCCTTTCAGTTAACAGATAGAGCAGTAAGGACAAACCCATTCAGTTACATTTGAGAATCACTATTTCATGACAGTATGCTAAAAAATTGCATAATTACATAAAGTCCCGACTCAAAAGTCAGGCAAGATAATGATGGCAGAAGATTAAGGAAATCAAAAACTGTAGCAGGGCGGCACGGTGGTGTAGTGGTTAGCGCTGTCGCCTCACAGCAAGAAGGTCCGGGTTCGAGCCCCGTGGCCGGCGAGGGCCTTTCTGTGCGGAGTTTGCATGTTCTCCCCGTGTCCGCGTGGGTTTCCTCTGGGTTCCCCCACAGTCCAAAGACATGCAGGTTAGGTTAACTGGTGACTCTAAATTGACCGTAGGTGTAAATGTGAGTGTGAATGGTTGTCTGTGTCTATGTGTCAGCCCTGTGAAGACCTGGCGACTTGTCCAGGGTGAACCCCGCCTTTCGCCTGTAGTCAGCTGGGATAGGCTCCAGCTTGCCTGCGACCCTGTAGAAGGATAAAGCGGCTAGAGATAATGAGATGAGATGAGAAAAACTGTAGCACTTGCCTGGACTTCGACAGCCTCAGAGCCCAGGAAGAGAGCGGTCAAGAGAAGAGCGATTGAAATGATGGTCTTCATGTCAATGATTTGAAAGAAGCTGATGGTCTTTCCCAGTTGTTCTCCAGGTGTTCTCACCTCAGTGTTATGTCCTGCCTCTGCTTCTCTTCCTCTTTATAAAGGATTCATTACTCTAGTCATACCACATTACATCCTCTCACAGCCAGGTTTTTCCCCTGTAGTTAATGAATAAACACAATCTGGGTTACAGTGTCATAAAAGGGATTTCATAAATCTTTAGTTACTTTATGTAATGTGAAATGTCTCACCCCACCTCACCTAGCCACCCTTTTTGTATGGATCCATGGTTGTTGTCTCAATTTTCCAGCATATGTAAGTGACAACTTTTGCTGGCATTGATACATGTATCTAATAAGATCCAGGAAAGGATGTAAAACATGCTTTATCCATTAAAATACCAGATGAATACACCATGTGAATCCTTGAAAATCCATGGTGTCATTTTCCATAATCACCCACAAATAACAAAATGCTAATGATCCAAAGTATAATTCATGTTATAGCATGTTGTGTGAATGTAGTAGGTATAAAACCCAATCTTCATACAGGCTTCAACTGTTCCTGAAAGATGATCTGGTATTTAAGGATTTTTCACTTCCTAAAGGTTTCTACTTGGAAACCTCTTTGACAGAGACGTACTGGGTTGTAAAGTTTTACATAGAAACTTTCAGGGTTCCTCAAGAAAGAAAACAGGAAAAAAAATCTTTAAAAGTTATTTCTGTATTTAAGTATTTTTTCTAAAAGTGTAATAAAACATGAAACACTATAATATATACAATATAGTGTGCTTAATAGAAAAATTATTTCCTTATATAATGTCCACATAAACACCTGTCAATCTTGGATAGTTCCTGATTTTAAGTATTACTGCTGGTGTATAAATCTCTAAATGGTACAGGGCCCAATTACCTCTCTGATATGTTGCAGCGGCCTAACCCAATCAGATCTACCAGATCGCAACAGAAAAATTTACTATTAAAACCAGTTGTTAAAGCAAAGTGTGGTGAAGCAGCTTTTAGCTACTATGCAGTACATCTATGGAACCAACTGCCAGAGGACATTAAAAATGCTCCTGCTGTTGGCAGCTTTAAATCTAGGTTAAAGACCAAGCTGTTCTCAGAGGCTTTCTGTTAAATAATTAATATTTTTTACATTTTTTATAATCTTTACTTTCTCTGTATGTTTTAAATTTACTTTAATTTTATTCTATTTTATTCCGCTGGTTTCTTTTTCTTTTTCTCCTTTTTTCTTTTTGGCATTTTATTATTTTATTTCTACTATTGTTTAATTCTTATTATTTTCTTTTAATTATTTTAATTCTTTTAATTAATTGTTTTAGATTAAAAATAAAATTATTTTATGTAATTTTATTTCTCTATTGTTTACTGTTTTTGTTTTTGCTTCTGTAAAGCACATTGAACTGCCATTGTGTATGAAATGTGCTATATAAATAAACTTGCCTTGCCTTGCCTTTACAGTAGCACTGACTGGATTGAACTATTTAAGTGTTTCACCAATAAAATGAAGAATCAAATTCTATCAAAATGATAATTTTGTAATCCAGATATTACATTAATTTTATTTTATTGAAATTATACTAGTGTATGTAACATTTGGACTCATTATGGCAGAGCTTATCTTCAACTGATTCATGTCCTGATTGCTTAATGTGTGTCAGATATTAAGGGCTGTATCTCAAACTTGAGTGGGCTGGTCTGGTATATGTGAGAATGACTAATTCAAAATATAACAAGATAAAAAATGTTTGTAATACCGTTATGCTTACAAAGGCTATCGTAGGCTGTTGAGAAAATCTTAATGAAGTCTCACAGTTTGTCCTTTGGTGCTGGAATTGATCAATGTTGCCTTTTAAGTCTTTTTTTTTTTTTTGACATTTCAACTGGTCAGGATCATTTAAAAACATTTTAATTTTCAGACCCTGTGAGCAGAAGGTGAATTTTATATTCTGTAATTTGAAATTGACTTCAGTCTGTATCAAAGTAGTTTTCTCTCTGCAATGTTTCAATTTGTTCTTCCAATATACAACAGCAAACAATTGTTTTTCAACAACAACAACAACAACAACAACAACAACAACAACAACAACAAACTTTCCCTTGCTTGATTGTAACATTGCCAGGTTATGACTGTACTTATATAACTTTACACACACACACACACACACACACACACACACACACACACACACACACACACACACACACACACACACACACACAAACCTCTTACTACAATGCACACAAGAACAATAAAAGCATTGCCCCTTTTAACCTTAAATAGACAGATATTTGTAAACAACAACAACAACAACAAAAAATTGCTAAACCACATTCTGTATGATGACACCTGCATGACTCTGTAGTAAAAGAGTGTTGGTGCTAAACTGGCCTGCCTGCAGTTCATACCTGTTTCCCATTGAAAACATGTGGTGCATTGTGAAACACAATATACGACAAAGGAGACCCCAAACTGTTGAGCAACTGAAACTGTATATCAGACAAGAATGGGACATAATTTCAGTTTCAAAATTATAGCACCTGGGGCCTCATGTACAAAGACCTGCGTGGATTTCCCACTAAATATGTGCGCACGTCAAAATCGGGAAATTTGCGTACGACCAAAAAAATCCGGATGTATCAATCAGTGCGTACGAAGGTTTCCACGCACTCTCCTGTTGTACATCCCAATCAACGTGGAATTCGGCGCACATGCATGAGCCCCGTTCCCCGCCCCGTCTCCTCCCTCAATTATTCCACACTGAATATGCTAATTAGTATAAATAGACCTGCAGTAAGGCCCGCGTTAGGTAAAAGACATGGCAACTTTTACTAACGCGTTAATGTTAATTAAATGTTAGAAATCTCGCGTTAATCAAATTAACATTTAACATTTATTATTAACATTTAACATTAACATTTATTCGCGTTAATCCCTGCCTTTAGCACAGTGTAATAGAATTCACATACATCACTTAATTGTTCTGTCACCTCCAATTAAAGTGATGTTCAAAGTGTATGCTATGAGACATGCAACGGTCACTGATTGTATGCCACTGAATGTGAATGTAGCCTATACCAAGATAACGGTATGATTCGCATCGTCCGCAGTGCCTGTGCCACAATGAGTGTCTATTTGAGTTACATGGGTTTTGAAAACAAAAAAAACACCTTTAGTGCTCTAATGTGTACATTTTTTCGGGGACACCCTGTATTTGAGGAAATGTCTTCCTCTCTTAGTAGGCCCAATATTCCTAGCCACATGTAACCAGAAATAAAACATGTGCACATATTTTCCACAATAGGATTTTAATGACAAATGTATTCTAGCAGGGTGCCAGGGAACAACAGGAGGCCCCCAGTCCATCCCACCCGAGCAGGAAGAGGACCCCCAGCCGAGCGGATCCAGCGTCACTGTCACCTGCCCCCCTTCTCCACCGCCTGCCCCTGTCGCCGGGTCCACAGGCCGGGTGCTGACGCGCGTGGTCCTTGAGTCGCAGGGGGAAATTTTAAAGGGGATAGAGGCGATTAACGACAACCTCGAGGGAATCCGCGAGGAATTGAAGGAACTGAATAACACATTAAAAGAATATCTTAAAAAATGAATGGTGTCCCGTGTCCCGTCTGTCCTTACCTTTTCACATTGTGGCTATTAAGCGCTGCCGGGTTTGTATGCCATGTCGCTGTGGCACCTCGTTGTGAGGCCCAGGGTCTGGGTCCTCCGGCAGGTCTCGCTCCATTATTGGCACGCCGTGCCGCTGCGCCACATTGTGTAACACGCCACACACCGCGGTTGTGTCTGATTTGTACGCACTTGGAAATCGTTTCATATATTGATCTTGGTAATTATGTGATAAGGCTACCCCCACGCAACATTAACTAATAATATTTCAGTCTGACAGCTCGCGGCAAATGCGCGAGGAAGATCTATTAAGCTAGCTGCAATGCATGGTCCTGCATGTGCATTCTTTAATTTAATTAATTAACCAATAGTCAATGGGAATAATACCGAAATGATATTGCTGGGGTTTCTCATTTCCCGTAATTACAATATGGAAGGGATGGTTGATGGATCTGTTGGCATTTACCCAACAGTCTCGCATTATGTGTCTCGACAATGTCGTATGACTGACATACATTTCAATTCACGCATCCTGATGTTCCGATGCATTTTTGGATGCCTCTTATCGCCATGTCATGACTCTTGACCGAGTAGGCCTAAATGTAGTTGCGTTGCTCTGCCTCTAAGTGTCGCCAAGTACCAAGATGCACCAGAAATGTGCGTACGCTTGCCATGAGGTTTGCATAGAGTACCGCACTTTTCCATGCCAAGTCAATCTTTGTACCTACGAATGTTTGCGCAGAAAGTGACGTACGTAGCTTTTTTGTGCGTACGCAAGCTTTGTACATGAGGCCCCAGCAGAGGCTCTGTCACATGACAGCATCTCACCGATCACATGTAGCAGCCAGAGCCATAGTGGGAGGAGCTATGGTTTAACTCCGTTTCGCCAATCAAACAGAGCCAAGCGGCCGCGCGCGCCCGCACACAAAATTCCAGCGGCAAGAGCAGTCCAGGTGGAAAAGAGCACGGAAGCAGAAGAAAAATGGCAGAGACAGCGGCCAGCGTTTCTCATCAAACTGAAGAGGCACACCCCTGGCCACACATACAAACCATGTTCACTATCCAAACAACAAAAAATAATAGTTATGTTATGCGGTGTCACAATGTGTCTCCCCAAACCAGTGGACGTTTCAGCTTATAAAAACTCAACGTTGAATTTGAGGAAACACATTGCGGTAAGTAGGCTATGTGCTTTTGGCTGTCTTCGTAGGCAGACGTTAGCCCTGTTGTAACATCATAAATAACTGTAAAATACATTGTTTTGTGGAAATGTATTGATGCACTGCAGCCTCAGACGGCAAGATAACACACACACACACGCACACACCAGAGAACCAAGAAATAAAACTACATAAAAATCTTCCTAACAATCACTTTTTATTGATGTGAAACCAAAAAATGCTCATGAAAATAAGGTTGCTCGCCTAATGTCAGCTCCTCAATAGCGTTACAGTTGTACACGGCTCTGGTCAAAAACTGGGAATGGAAGACTGGTGAAAACGTACTAAATAACAAAACGCGTAACATATCGTTTGTGAAATCTCCATTTTTCAAGCGACTGTAATTGTTGTGGATTCGAGGGATTTGTGAAGACTTTAGGTGTTTTTTTTCTGTGAGATTTGTTTTATTATTTGTCTACAAGTGCTTGTTCACAAAAGGAAGGGCATTAGCTTGTTAGCTTGACCGCTTGCTAGCAATCCCCACCACCACCCAGCCAAGCTGGGCACTAGCAGCTAGTTAGCAACCTTTCTGCTTGTTACTTCCACTTGCTAACTCCTCTGCGAGATGGATCCAGTAAACAACTTTTTGGGAGATAAAAGGATTAACATCGTTGATCGCATCTTACAGGATTATTTCCAGTCTTTTTCGTACAAGGAGATATTACGTGTGATGTTCAGCTGCTGTTAAAGCTGAATGGTCACTTCACGGAGTGAACATGCATGCGTGCACACAGAGTGTTATGGTTTATGTGCAGACTGCCTTTTTCTTTTTAACCTCTACCCATTGTTTTGTTATTATGTTACTTTGTAAAGATTTAATTAATATTTAATTTATTATTGTTTTCACCTGTTCACGGCTAAAAGGTCACAGCTTCACAGTGCAAAATTGAGAGCCAGCTGCTGTTAAAGCTGAACAGTCACTTCATAGAGTGAACATGCAAGCATGCACACACACACACACACACACACACTGTTATGGTTTATGTGCAGACTGCCTTGAGCTTCTTGTTGTTATTTTTTTTTTAACCAATATTTTATTAATTTTTAAACATACAGAACAGAGAACAAACATGACAGCAGAAGCAAGTAAAAACAACACATAGACTGAATGACATGAAAAAACAGGCAAAAATAAACTAAAAAATTATATTAAAAAATTATATATAAAAAAATAAATAAAAAATAAAAAAAATACAAAAAAATACAGGTAGAAATAAAACAAGAATAGCAATACTATAACGGACCTTTCATGGAAAGTTCTAAGAGAATTTACAGTTTAGACATTATACATGGAACAGGAACTGTGCAGCCATATCAATAAAACAAAATCAACACTTGAGAAAGAACATTAGGGAAATACAGAGGTGCAAGGGGGGGCGCCAATCCACATTGCAGCGGCCTGTACGTACTAAGTCTGCTACATCACCCGGTAGGTGGTTCAAGAAGGGAGCCCACAACTTATCAAAATAACTCTCGTTCCCCTTTAAAACTGAGCTCAGACGCTCCATTGGCAGAATTTTAAATATCTCTCCATACCACTGGTTAACAGATGGAGGTCTGGGCTTGATCCACTGAAATAAAATGCATCTCCTAGCTAAAAGAAGTAACTTGTACAGGAGTTTTTGCTGGACACTTGACAAAGAGAGTCCCTCCCTTGAGAGATTAAGTAGAAACAAACCAGGATCAATTTGTATGTTCATAGCAAAAATTAAGTTGATTTCCTGTGAGACTTTTTCCCAAAATTTAAATATTAAAGAGCAGCGCCAGATGCAATGTATGTAAGACCCAACCTCCCGCTTGCATTTGCAGTACTACACAGGGGAGAAATTTCAGGATTGAAAGAGTTCAAGGACTGGGGCGTGCGTTGTAATCTTTGAAGGATCCTATACTGGATCTCAGTTAGTCTATTGCATAAAAAGATCTTGCCTATTGATGCTATTGCATCTGACCAAGCTTCCTCCCCAAACTCAGTTGCCAAGTCCCTGTGCCATAAACCTTTAATTTTATCAATATTACATACCGGTAGATTGAGGGACTGTAATTTCCTATAAAAATGGGAAATAATTTTCTTGTTATGTTGACATTGTAACAAAAGTAAGTCAATAGCTGAGAATATTGGCTGGGCTTCAGTGAGACCTAGGCTATAAATAAAATGTCTGACCTGGAGATAGCCATAAAAATGTTGAGATGGAACACCAAATTTGGCCCTTATTTGTTCAAAAGACAACAGTTCATCCCTCTCGAACAAATCTCCAACAATTTTAATACCATGATCATACCAGCACTGGAATATATTTGTATCAAGTCCTGGGGGAAAGGCCTCATCTCATCTCATCTCATCTCATCTCATTATCTCTAGCCGCTTTATCCTGTCCTACAGGGTCGCAGGCAAGCTGGAGCCTATCCCAGCTGACTACGGGCGAAAGGCGGGGTACACCCTGGACAAGTCGCCAGGCCATCACAGGGCTGACACATAGACACAGACAACCATTCACACCTACGGTCAATTTAGAGTCACCAGTTAACCTAACCTGCATGTCTTTGGACTGTGGGGGAAACCGGAGCACCCGGAGGAAACCCACGCGGACACGGGGAGAACATGCAAACTCCACACAGAAAGGCCCTCACCGGCCACGGGGCTCGAACCTGGACCTTCTTGCTGTGAGGCGACAGCGCTAACCACTACACCACCGTGCCGCCCGGGGAAAGGCCTTATACTGAATAATAGGGTGAAGAGCCGGTGAGGGACATTTACTTTGAGTGGGCTTAACAATCCTCTCCCATGTTCTAATTGTGTTCATCATAATGGGACTGTCTTTTACCTTGACAGGGAGCAAAGACTTCTCATTAACAACAAGGCTAAGTGGAGACAACAAGGGGCAGTGCCAAGCATCGATGTGGGTTTCCTGTGTAGGATCCATAAAATGTTTCAGCCACCCAAACACTGTACGCATATGACATGCCCAATTATAAAGTTTAAAGTCAGGCAATGAAAGACCCCCACTCTCCCTGGGAAGCCGCAGCGCTCTCAAACTGAGACGCGGTTTCTTCCCATGCCAGATAAATTTCGAAATAGCTTTATCAATATCAGAGAAAACAGAATTATTTATCTTCAGAGGGAGCATCTGCATAGGGTACAGGATTCTCGGAAGAACGTTCATTTTAATTAAACTCACTCTACCCATCCAGGAGAGGGGGAGGTCAAACCACCTGAGCAAGTCACTTTTAATTGAAGACAAAACAGGGAGAAAATTTAACTTACACAGGTTGTTTAGGTTGGCAGAGATCTTAACACCTAAATACCAGAATCAGACCATTTAAAGGGAAAATTGGGTATTGCACCCCTATCCCCAAAGTCGCCCAACGGCAGCGCTTCAGATTTGTCAAAATTAATTTTATAACCTGAGAACTTGCCAAATAATTGTATAGTGGAGATGAGGGCTGGAACAGAAGATTCCGGCTGAGTCAAAAAGAGAATAACATCATCTGCATAAAGTGCTAGTTTATGAACAGTTCCACAGAGACTGACACCACAGTTCCACAGAGACTGACACCAAAAATGCTATCTGCACACCTTATTGCCTCAGCTAATGGCTCGATGGCCAGAGCAAAGAGCAGAGGGGACAGGGGGCAGCCCTGCCTCGACCAAGATGAAAGGCCTCAGAGGCAATGCCATTAACCAGCACTCTTGCCATGGGGGCGCTATAGAGCAGCCTAACCCACTTAATTAATTCAGGCCCAAGTCCAAACTTCTGAAGAACTTCAAACAAATATTCAAATTCCACTCTATCAAATGCTTTAGCTCCATCTAAAGCTACACATAAAATTCTCTCTTGAGTACAGTTTGCATATTGAATCACATTAAGAAGGCGCCTAACATTAGTGTGTGAAAGCCTGTTCCTGATAAAACCTGTCTGATCAGGCTTAATGAGAGCTGGAAGCTGAACCTCCAGTCTCCTGGCAAGGAGTTTAGATAACAATTTACAGTCAACCCCGATCAGGCTTATTGGCCTATATGATGAGCAGCAGTCTGAGGGTTTGCCCTTCTTTAAAATAAGCGATATATTGGCCAAATTGAGTGTTGGCGGTAATGTGCCACGTTCAAAGGACTCTGTATACATTCTGGTAAGTGGCTCCACCACCAACTTGGCCATTTTCTTATAAAATTCTGGGCAGAATCCATCGGGACCTGGAGCTTTCCCACTCGGTAAAGATTTAATTGTTTCAAAAACCTCCTCTTTAGTGATCGGATGGCAAAGAAGGTCCCTGCTCTCAGCTGACAGTGTTGGGAGATCTATATGGTTCAAAAATCTGGCCTGTCCCCAGTGTCACTCAGGCTTTCTGGAGAGTACAAATTTTGATAAAAACATTTCATGATATTAACCAGATGTTTATTTTCAAAAACTTTAACTCCTTTATCATCTTTCAATGATGGGATGACATTAGATTCAACCCTGCCTCTTGCCAGACGAGCCAGGAGTCTCCCTGGTTTATTAGCAGACTCAAATAATCTGTGCCTAGCATAAAAAATTGCGGTTTCTGCTTTTTGCGTAAGAAGGTTGTCAAGGGCAGAACGGGTTGCATCCAGCTTCAGCCGAGATGATTTAGAGAGGGACTGTTTAAATTCCCTTTCTAAAACAGAAATTTGGGATTCAAGCTCTAATTGTTGTCTCAGTGTTTCTTTCCTTTTAGCTGAGGTGTAAGATATAATAACTCCCCTTATATAGGCTTTCGCTGCCTCCCATAATATAGATGCAGAAACCTCAGGTGTATCGTTTGTAGAGAAAAAGAACGCCAGTCGTTCTTCTAACATAGATACAAAGGTGGGATTACTAAGTAAAGAGGGGTTGAGCCACCAGTGACGTGCGGCAGGATCATAATAAGGGGGTGTAAGTTCCAGACCAACAAGAGAATGATCAGAAATTGCCATAGTTTTTATACTACATGTTCTAACTCTATCCAATGCTTGTCTTGAGGTAAAAAAAAAAAATCAATCCTTGAAAATGAGTTATGTGGACGGGAAAAAAATGTTAAGTCCTTCATTTTTGGGTTCAATATTCTCCCAGCGTCAAATAGATTTAAATCACAACATAGCGCCTTGGTGGCTACTGCCAATCTAGATGGACGTGTGGATTTCACGGGACACTGGTCCAGCTCTGGCTCCAGACAGGCATTTAGGTCCCCGCCCAGGACTATGAGAGGTGATGTACTAGAAGACAAATCAGCCATCAATTTGGAATAGAAAGAAGCCTCAAATGTATTGGGGGAATATATGCACCCCAGAATAAGCCTTTGCCCATATAAGAAACCTGAAATTATTACATATCTTCCTTCGTGATCCTTTATACATTTTTCAAGTGTAAAAGGCAGCCTTTTATGAAGGAAGATCGCCACCCCTCTACTTTTGGAATTAAAAGAAGAATAGAAAACTTGACCCACCCAGTCTCTTCTTAATTTCACATGTTCAAGGTCACTTAAGTGGGTCTCTTGTATAAAAGCTATCTGGGCTGCTTCCTTTTTGAGAGATGAGAGAATTTTACGTCTTTTAACTACATTATTAATTCCCTTTACATTCCATGTAATACATTTAGTGACACTCATCTTAAGGGTGTATTTCCCATGTACATAAATATTGGTGTCCACAAAAACCTGTAGCTCTTAGATACTGAAAAGAACAGAAAATAAAATAAAGCTGTCATGAGAAAAAAAGAGGTCGTCCCCAAACGACGACCGCACACTAAAAGGAACCAAAACCCACCCAAGACAGAAAAACAAACTCAAAAGTGACCAGTAGGTCTCTAATACCCATGGGGTCTTACAAGGGGATGTGATGCTAAAGGGGGCCATCACTATAGAGAGGGCACGAGAGAAAAAAGAACACAAAATCCTCCCCCTCCAAAAAAAAAAAAAAAGACCCCTGCTCCAATCCCAATTTGGCAACAATATAATTAGATAGCACCTGAACAAATCTGGGCAAAATTCAGTAGTGTCGGCTCCTCTGTCAAACACGGAGCCATGTGCTTAAAATTATATTAACTCTCTAACTATTCGGTGTATGATAAAGCAACCACCAAAGATGTAAACAAGAAAAACAGAGGAGCACAGAGATCAAATCACAGAGTTTTAACGAAACCAACATTGTAATAAAGAAGTTCCATAGCTTTCAACTGAGCTAAGCTTGGTCTAAATGAAGTCCTGGCAGAAAAACACCACATAATGGAGAGCTTCTCGCTACAAAAAGTCTATAAGTGTAAGTCTAGAGCTGGCACGACCATTTCTTATGGCGTGTTTATATCCATACCTCACTGACAGTGTGGTCAGTCAAGCGCAGCCAGAAAACGACAAGCCTCCTCTGCGTCGCTGAAGCTGTGCTCCGTCCCGTTATGCTGTATCACAAGCCTGGCCGGAAACCGC
This sequence comes from Neoarius graeffei, assembly GCF_027579695.1. Lineage (NCBI taxonomy): Eukaryota > Metazoa > Chordata > Actinopteri > Siluriformes > Ariidae > Neoarius > Neoarius graeffei. The sequence goes on from NC_083594.1 coordinate 19,045,309, forward strand.
ATCATGAATCTAATGTCCTTGTCTATAAGCTTTCGAACCACATCATTATAGGAGCGACACTTCAGCCGAACTGCACTGGACAGGTCCTGATGGATGAAGATGCTCGAACCCCCATGTTCCAGGTTTTTTGCCTTTCTTGCAGCAGCTAAGATCCGAGTCTTGTCCCGGGAGTTGTGAAGTTTGATAATCACCGGTCTGGGTCGGTCACTCTTTGGTCCGGCGGTCCGATGCGCACGGTCCATCTTTATGCGGCCCTTTGCGGCGGACAAACCGAGCAACTTTGGTAGCCAGGATTCAAAGAACTGCAGAGGGTTTTCACCCTCTGTGCCTTCCTTCAAATTTAAGATCCGTATATTATCACATCTGCTACGGTTCTCCGTGTCGTCTATCCGCTCGGCCATGGTCACCTGCCTGACCTCCACCTGTGATAGACGGAGCTCGAGGGTGGCAACCTGATCCTCCACGGCGGAGACCCGCTGTTCAGCTTCAGTGATGCGTTTAGCCTGACCTTCCAGGCTGCCGGCGATTTTGTCCAAAGTGTCGGTTAGTTTTGAAAACTTCTGTTCCATAATTTCACTTGTGTTTTGAGTAACTTTCCACACCAGCTCGGACATGTCCATGCTGCTAGCTTCCGTCTTGCTAGCTGCCGGAGAGGAAGTAGCCGCCATACTAGGCCACAGTGGGTGATCCGTAATCTTCAACTGGGTTGTTTGCCTCAAATTAGCCGGTCTTTCTCTCTGAGACTGACTGCCAGGTTTATTTGCCATGTTATAAAATCGTTAAAGTAGCGTCAGGTTGGTATAGACGAGTTCACAAACACGGCAACGCGCAAGGAGTTGTGGGAAAGGTCAAAGGTTAAGGGCTCATAAACGAGCGGAAGTAGAGCACGTCAACAATGGCGGAGGCTACAGGCTCGCTGTGGGGACACTGTTGTGTTGTCGATTGCCACAGTGGACATCGACTGCTTGAACAGTGGATGCGAGAAGACTGTAGTGTACATTTAAGTGAGTGTATACAGAAAAAATGATGTGAATCCAAGTACACAGTTTAACGCAAAAGTTCGTTTATATCCCGACCTTGTCAGCTGTCAGATTCATGTTCATGGACCCGCCTTGATTTTCACTCTCGCCGATAATCATTGTCTGTATATACAACAGTATTATCTTGATTTTTATGTGCCTTAAAATGTAAAATGTTGGTTGTAATAAAAATCTGACAAGTTTCTGTGACTGTAGTTCTTACACCAGCAATGACTACTACTAGTCCCAAAATGATGGAAGCCTTGTAATTTATATTAAATTTTAATTTTTAAATTTCACAGATTTCACAAAATGAAAAGTAAATGGACACAAAAATGAAACATCCTTGTCTACTATGAAATATACTAAGCAAAGAATAATGCATTTCACATATTCCCACTACCTTTTGGTTAACAGGAGTAGATGTTGATCAATTATATTTTTGTTTTAATGAATTAAAAATTTTGCAAGTAATATTTTTACTACAGTTTACTACATATAATACACGGTTAAATACATAAAACACTAACACTACTAGTACAGCTTAATACATGATAAAGTAATACTAAATGGTATAAAAACACTGAAGTTCTGATGAACTATTGATAAGTATTAACAAAAGACCTGCATGCGAGAAGTTCACCAGTAACATTACAATTTAACAATCTGAGCAATTTGAACATAACCAGTCATTATCAGACAGCAAACATCAAAGCCCTAACACCCCCAATGATACCACTTATAGCACTGATCACATCCTACGCTATTGTCATCATTTTCTGTTATGTCCCCACTGTCCTTTCGGGTCTTTCTTCGCCTGGTCTTTTTAGCTGCTGGTTTGTTCCTGCCTTTCGGTGGAGAGTCAGGTTTGGACAAAGTTGATATAGCAAGGTCAGCTGTTGAGGCAGCAGGCTGAGGGTCAGATGTACCTGAAGTACATGACTGATGAGTATAGCAAATGATACTAGTACTGATACAATAAAACAGACGGCTGTAATCTGGTAGGCAGCACGACTTATATTATTTCTCCGTGTCAGATATTGAGGTATTTCACCTGACGTCACAGGGTCACGTGACGCCCCGGTGTCCACCATTTTGGACGGCAAGCTAGCTAATGTCAACAACAGTAGCTAGTATGTTACTGTAGCAATATTTACGTTCAGTCATTTGGATGACTGTTAAAACCTTTCAGTCTCAAGTTTTTCCTTTACTGGATTTACTAGTTTACTGAGCGAGCGCGCGATGGCTCCCGGCTCGGCCGCCGAGCGCGCGATGGCTACCGGCTCGGCCGCCGAGCGCGCGATGGCTCCCGGCTCGGCCGCCGAGCGCGCGATGGCTCCCGGCTCGGCCGGAGAGCGCGCGATGGCTCCCGGCTCGGCAGGAGAGCGCGCGATGGCTCCCGGCTCGGCAGGAGAGCGCGCGATGGCTCCCGGCTCGGCCGGAGAGCGCGCGATGGCTCCCGGCTCGGCCGGAGAGCGCGCGATGGCTCCCGGCTCGGCCGCCGAGCGCGCGATGGCTCCCGGCTCGGCCGGAGAGCGCGCGATGGCTCCCGGCTCGGCCGAGCGCGCTAGCTCAGTAAACTAGTAAATCCAGTAAAGGAAAAACTTGAGACTGAAAGGTTTTAACAGTCATCCAAATGACTGAACGTAAACATTGCTACAGTAACATACTAGCTACGATGTTGTTGACATTAGCTAGTGCTAACAGCTAGTTGCTAATACACTGCTACAACTACACCGACCCTAATAATACAGTTCTTGGTCATTGCCTGGTAACAGCAAATTTATAACGGGCCATGTCTCAACAGACTAAGAAGCTATTTCAATGACATTTAATAACATTTTGTTTATCCTGAGGACCGAAAGTAAATGAAAATGTGAACAAACCTTAGCTGTAATAAGATGGCGACCACCGGCTCCAGGGACGACCCGCTGATGTAGGCATGTTACCCAGCCTGACACAAAATATTTGTAGGCATCCAAACTCTTATACGCTTTCAGATCAATACCTGTGTATGGCGATGGGTTTTTAACGACATAGGTACACAGATCATGTGGGCCGAAGTCAGGTAAAGACGAGGGCTTCGTGTACTTCCGTACATCAGTGAACAATCCTGGTGGAAGCAGGTAAACGTCGTTCTCTAAGCCTGCGAACCTCAATTTTTGCAAATACCTCTCCCTCTGCTCGCCCTGTAAATGCCCTACGTCGCTGGATAGTGAAGGTGTTTTCTGCATCTCGCTCCTTTTTCTTTTATGTTTTTCGTTTGTCGCCTTCCTCGCATTCAAACTGATTCGAGCCGTGCCGTCCAAAATGGTAGCATCACATGACTTGGTCACGTGAGTGAAATACCTCAATAGAACTATAACCATGAATCGTTGACCTGTCAAAAACTGCAGTGGGCATGGCAGTATCACCGGGCACATACCTCGATTTTTCTTTGTCTTCCTTGGACGGTACAGGCTGGATTTTCAAAATATCTGTGGCATATGCAAGCGCCCTTAACTCTTCTACCCCCATGGTAGTTGGCAATCCCCGTTCTCTCATATGCCTCTGCAATTCTGCCTTCTTCCATAAGGCGTATTTGCTAAGGTTTGGCTTGTTTGTCGCCATGTTTGCATCTTCGATGAGGCCTCGACCTTTGACCCCTGCGCATGTGCGGCGATATGTGTGAACTGGTCTATAAGGTGCTTTTAGGCTGAAAAATATCGGGACCAGAGCGGGAGCTCCGCGAAGACAGCCTTCAGCCAACCATCGTCACGTGACCCCCCCCCCCCCCCCCCCCCCCCCCGTTGTTATTGTTAATACACAGAACTACACACACACAGTTTGTGTGAAATATATACGAAATCTCTGCCTGTTATGACATCCTGATCAATAAACAAAAGTTACTCAGCAGTTACTCAGTACTTGAGTAGTTTTTTCACTTAGGACTTTTTACTCTTACTCAAGTAATTAATTGGACGACTACTTTTTACTTTTACTTGAGTAATATTATTCTAAAGTAACAATACTCTTACTTGAGTACAATTTTTGGCTACTCTACCCACCTCTGCCTATTTGTGATTCCATCTCCAGAGATTTCTTTCTTTCTTGGTCTTTCCTCACAAAATTTTGTTTAACCTGATTTTGCCAAACTTGGTGGTGCTTTAGTTTTCCATAACATTGTACATCATACCTCTAAATGAAAATCTCACACTAGTGTTGTTCTGAAGACCACCTAAGCCGAGACCAAGTCATGACCAAGACCAAAGTGTATCGAGACCAAGACAAGACCAAGACTTTGAGGGGTTGAGGTCAAGTCAAAATCAAGACCAAGGCAGGACGAGACCAAGTCAAGACCAGGACCAGACCAGTGTGTATGAAGGGGGTGGGGAGGGGTGACATCCGTTAACAGGAAGAAAATTTTCAAATGAGCAAGGAGTCACGTTGTTGGTCACATTTGAAGCAGGGAATTTTACATCCAGTCACAGTAATAATGTTAAGAAATAAATCAGACAATGCATAGGCAACTTAGTGAAATATCTGCAGTTGTGGTCTTGACTGGACTTGAAATAAAATCCCGAGTCCTCTATTTTTGATACCAAGGTAAGACTGAGTAAAAAATGCGGTTGATTCTGAAACAAGATCTTCAAAAATTGGTCTTGAGACTGGTCTCAAGTACTACAACACTATCTCACACACTGCAGCAGCTCTGGTACATTGTAGTGATGGGATTTGAACTCACAGCCCACTGATCACAAGCAAACATCTTAAACCACTGATCTACCGTTGCCGCAATCTGGATTGGGGATACTGACCAAGATTGGTTCCCTACTTTTGAATGGCTTTGCATCTCTGACACCCACATAACATACTTTATTATCCTATCCTACATTGTGGACACATATGGAATTTTTGCGAATAAAAACGTTAATTTGCCAATCATGTGACAGCAGTGCAATGCATAAAATCATGCAAGTACAGGTAACAAGCTTCAGTTAATGTTCAAGTCAAGATCAAAATGGGAACATTTTTAACTTTGGCTGTGGCAGGATTGTTGGTCTGACCTCTCTCAACTACAGGTCACTAGACAATTTTGTTTTTCAAAGTATTTTGCGTAAACACTAGAGCCCGTTGTGTGTGAAAATGGCCATCACGGAAATCACATTTTCCCCATTCTGATGTGTACTGTGAACATTAACTGAAGCATGATATTATGCATTCCACTGCTGAAACATGACTGTCTGATTGCATAATTGCATGAAAGAGTTGGTGGATAGATCTTTCTACTTATTTGGCCATTGAATGCGTGCAGATGAAATCAAGTTATACCAGTCCCACTATAAACCTTTAGTGCATCATTTATTATTTTTCCTTTTCCCCAATGAAATTCAGTGGGATTTTGTTTTGTAATTTCAATTATTATTACACGGACAACATGGATTGTGAAGAAATCATTTCAGATCAATTGAAGAGTCAGTTAGATACTTCAGATTGCTTGATTTTAATAACTGTATTTTTCACCCTGACAATATCTGCTACAAGACATGACACTGTTGAAAGCAATTTACTGCACATCCATATATAAGGCATTGATGAACACAAGAATATTCTCTAAATTGGCCGTAGATGTAAATGTGAGTGTGAATGGTTGTTTGTTTTTATGTGTCAGCCCTGCGATGATCTAGTGACTTGTTCAAGGTGTACCCCGCCTCTTACCCATAGTCAGTTGGGATTGGCTCCAACTTGCCTGCGACCCTGTACAGGATAAGCAGTTACAGATAATGGACGGACTTTGACTGTGGCAGGATTGTTGGTCTGACCTCTCTCAACAACTGCTGTTCACCGGACAGTTTTGTTTTTCACACTATTTTGAGCAAACACTAGAGACTATTGTGTGTGAAAATGCCCATCACCGAAATCACATTGTGATCTGTACTGTGCAGACCCGTTGCAACCAGGTAGGCAGACTTGGCAATTGCCTAGGGCCCCAGCCCTCGAAGGGCCCCCACTGCTGAACGACTGATTATGTATTCAATAGCAATGACAACTTTTTGAGTGCGGCAGCGCAGCACCTAATGACACTTGTTGAAATATCCTAGTTCCAAGGGGGGGCCCCCTAATGCACAACAGCACCTCCCTACATGCTTTGGCCAAAAAGTGCAATGACAGTCTGTTGTCAACCCCTCAATGCCCATCTCCGTCCAGTCAAGTGGTTGCAGAGCTCCTCGGCAAAAAAAAAACAAACAAAATCAAATATGAAGCGAAATTACCCCTCAGGGAGCCAGAAGAGAAAGAAGAAAAGGGAAGAGAAAGACAGAAAAAAACAAGACACTGGTAAGTGAGAATGTACACACTCATTAATACCAAGCGGGTCGACAAGCAAATTTTGTAGCTAGCTTACTACGTTTACTTCTTACACTTCCTGTGTCAGTTGCCTCAAGTGAGAGGAGCTTTTCAGCTCTGAAGCTTATTAAGAACTATATGAGGTCTGCCATGGGCCAAGAGAGGCTCTCCGGACTGGCACTGATGTCAATTGAATGTGATGTCCGCAGGTCTTTGGACATGGAGGGTATTGTGGCTGCCTTTGCTGAAGCCAAAGCCCGCAAGCAGCAGTTTTAGACATTTTGCCCATGATTCTAGTTGTGTATTCTTTCATTTAATCACCATTTGAAGTTATTTCTACTTGTGTATATACTGTAAATATTTAGTGTTGTGTTATTTGCACATTTTATATTACTTTGTCTTATTTTCATATTTGATTTATATATATATATATATATATATATATATATATATATATATATATATATATATATGTGTGTGTGTGTGTGTGTGTGTGTGTGTATTTTGTCTATTCTTGTGTTTAATTGGGTTTGATAATTATTTATAATCATATAAAGAGTTCATTTATTAAGTAAAAATCGTAAGAATGATTACAATATGTGTGATGTTTATTTATTAAGTCTTCAGTGGGTAGGTGGCCATAAGGCCTTTCGTCGAGGGGGGGGTGATTATGGGCCCCAGATCCCCCTTTTGCCTAGGGCCCCCAAATAGCTTGAAACGGGCCTTGTACTGTGAACATTAACTGAAGCATGATATTATGCATTGCACTACTGTAACATGACTGGCTGATTGGATAACTGCATGAAAGACCAGGTGTATATGAGTTCTTATTTAAGGGGCTGTTGAATGTACACAGATGAAGTCAAGTTATACCGGTCTCAAGGTTAACATTTTATACATCATTTATTATTTTTCCTTTTCCCCAAAAAAATTCAGTGGGATTTTGTTTTGTCATTTCAGTTAGTATTACATGGACAACATGGATTGTAAAGAAATAATTTAATATCAATTAAAGAATCAGTTAGACACTTCAGATTGTTTGATTTTTAATAACTGTATTTTTCACCCCGACAAAATCTGCCACAAGACATGATACTGTTGAAAGCAATTTACTGCACATCCATGTATAAGGCATTGATGAACACAAGAATATACAACTACAAGACACAGAAATAGAAAAATAAGACTACTCTACATGAAACAGATAAATAAACATGCTCTAACAAATAAACAGTTTTATCAAATTTTTAGACTACTGTATGTTAAACAGGTAACAGTTCTAAAACATTCTGTTGCAACTCGAGTGCATGGGAAACTACATTCCTGCACAAGTAGAGATGTCTAGCAACCAGTACAAGCAGCGAAAGCACAGATGTCACACACATCCATAGGCACTGCAGCTACAAGAGAAGCAAGACAAAAAATAGTTAGTCAACCATACCATATGCTGGAATGCTATGAAATTATTTGAATGAGTTATCTGATAAGACAGGTGCTTACCGAGCCTGGAGAAGACCTGGGCAGAGTCACTTTGATGACAGAGCCGTACAAACTCCTGGGGCAGGGTTGGGTTGCTACAAACTGCACCATAGCTGGTCTTGGCTAGGCGAGGATTCTGCTGCTTGGGGGCAGAGCTGCTGTCCAACAGGCGCTGAAGGATCTTCACCGATTCAGCTGAGAAGAAATATTCTCCATCCTGCAGATGAACATTGAGCACCATATAAGATTGACTGTTAAAATGAAACCCTGTCAGAGTTAACTATTAGTGGCTAAATTTAGTTCGGCTAGATGAAATGCAACATCGTGGAAAGCCTTTCAGTTAATGGATAGAGCATTAAGGGCAAATCCATTCAGTTACATTTGAGAATCACTATTTCATGATGGTATGCTAATAAGTCACATAAATACATAAAGTCCTGACTCACAAATGCAATGCTAATCAAGCAAGACAATGATGGCAGAAGATTAAAGAAATAAAAAAAAAAAACTGTAGCACTTACCTGGACTTCGACAGCCTCAGAGACCAGGAAGAGAGCGGTCAAGAGAAGAGCGATTGAAATGATGGTCTTCATGTCAATGATTTGAAAGAAGCTGTTGGTCTTTTGCAGTTGTTCTCCAGGTGTTCTCACCTCAGTGTTATGCCTTGCCTCTGCTTCTCTTCCTCTTTATAAAGGATTCATTCCTCGAGTCATATAACATTACAGCCACTCACAGCCAGGTTTCCCCCCTGTAGTTAATAAATAAACCCAATCTGCATTACAGTGTCATAAAAGGGATTTAATAAATATTCTGTGTCATCACCTAATGTGAAAGCTCTCTACTTCTCCCTCTCCCTTTTGTATGGATCAGTGGGTGGCTTTGTCTCAGGTTTCCAGTGCAGCTAAATTCATAACCCTGGCAGAAAAGTGTCTTTATTCAGCAGTGTAAGTTAAAGAGTTAAAACACAAAAAGGAAGTGATTCAAAAATATGTCAGTGTAATCATACTGAGAATGGCTCCTTCAGTGATGGTGAGCAGGAAAGGATGTAAAACATTCTTTAGTGTATTAAAATACCAGAAGAATACAACCCTGATTCCAAAAAAGTTGGGACAAAGTACAAATTGTAAATAAAAACGGAATGCAATAATTTACAAATCTCAAAAACTGATATTGTATTCACAATAGAACATAGACAACATGTCAGATGTTGAAAGTGAGACATTTTGAAATTTCATGCCAAATATTGGCTCATTTGAAATTTCATGATAGCAACACATCTCAAAAAAGTTGGGACAGGGGCAATAAGAGGCTGGAAAAGTTAAAGGTACAAAAAAGGAACAGCTGGAGGACCAAATTGCAACTCATTAGGTCAACTGGCAGTAGGTCATTAACATGACTGGGTATAAAAAGAGCATCTTGGAGTGGCAGCGGCTCTCAGAAGTAAAGATGGGAAGAGGATCACCAATCGCCCTAATTCAGGCTCAGGAATATTTCCAGAGAACATTATCTGTGAACACAATTCACCGTGCCATCCGCCGTTGCCAGTTAAAACTCTATAGTTCAAAGAAAAAGCCATATCTAAACATGATCCAGAAGCGCAGACGTCTTCTCTGGGCCAAGGCTCATTTAAAATGGACTGTGGCAAAGTGGAAAACTGTTCTGTGGTCAGACGAATCAAAATTTGAAGTTCTTTATGGAAATCAGGGACGCTGTGTCATTTGGACTAAAGAGGAGAAGGACGACCCAAGTTGTTATCAGCGCTCAGTTCAGAAGCCTGCATCTCTGATGGTATGGGGTTGCATTAGTGCATGTGGCATGGGCAGCTTACACATCTGGAAAGACACCATCAATGCTGAAAGGTATATCCAGGTTCTAGAGCAACATATGCTCCCATCCAGACGACGTCTCTTTCAGGGAAGACCTTGCATTTTCCAACATGACAATGCCAAACCACATACTGCATCAATTACAGCATCATGGCTGCGTAGAAGAAGGGTCCGGGTACTGAACTGGCCAGCCTGCAGTCCAGATCTTTATCCCATAGAAAACATTTGGCACATCATAAAACGGAAGATACGACAAAAAAGACCTAAGACAGTTGAGCAACTAGAATCCTACATTAGACAAGAATGGGTTAACATTCCTATCCTTAAACTTCAGCAACTTGTCTCCTCAGTCCCCAGACATTTACAGACTGTTGTAAAGAGAAAAGGGGATGTCTCACAGTGGTAAACATGGCCTTGTCCCAACTTTTTTGAGATGTGTTGTTGTCATGAAATTTAAAATCACCTAATTTTTCTCTTTAAATGATACATTTTCTCAGTTTAAACATTTGATATGTCATCTATGCTCTATTCTGAATAAAATATGGAATTTTGAAATTTCCACATCATTGCATTCTGTTTTTATTTACAATTTGTACTTTATCCCAACTTTTTTGGAATCGGGGTTGTACAACATATGAAATATTAAACAGCCACAGCGTCAGTTGGCAGCGATCATCCACAAATAAAAAAAATGTCAATTATACGAAGTGTAATTCATTTAATAGCACATGTTTCATGGTAGTACATATAAAAGATTAGTCAGTATTTAACATTTCTTAGCTTCTGAAAGGGTTTTACTTGGAAAAGTCCCTATTTGAGAAATGCTCATTTGTAAGGTTTTACTTAGAAACTTTTAGAGTTCCTTGAGAAGGGAAACAGTAAACAAAACACTCGTGAGCATTCTAGATTCAAGTATTTTTCTAAGAATGCAATAAAACATGAAGCACTATGGTATATAAAATACAATGCGGTGAATAGTAATAATTTCCTTATATAATATCCAAATAAACAACTGTCAGTTTTGGATAGTTATTAAACCTACACTAGCATTGTATCAGGTATCTCACACCCACCCACGGAGAGACAGAGAGGCAAACACGGATGCAGGTGTGGCTCTGTCTGCAATCCAAGCAAACAAATCCATATACCTAAACAGAGTTCAAGTTCAGGGACAGGGACTGGTCAGGCAAACTGCAAGCAACAAACACTGGTAGGATCAGAACTCAAGGTCAGGAGCAGGCAATGGTCAAGCAATCTGCAAACTACAACAAACATAGTGATCCAGACTCGGGAAACTAGGAACTCACAAAACGTTACAACTCGGATCAGAGTACAGATCAAAATAATTGGCAATGACAGACTGAGTGATTACTTCTCAAAGTGTATGTTTGTTTGTGTGTAGTTCCAATCAGTAGGAGGTGAGTTGGAGCAAGTGAAGCCTCGTGATGAGCACTGGGAATTGGGGTTTGTGTTGGTCATGATTGTATGCTGAGCATACTCTGGTGCAGATGTGACACACTGACTGGACCGAACCATTTATTCCTGCACAAAGTGATTCATGTTAGCTTGATAGCTGCGCAAAGTGATTCATATTAGCTTTAAAGCTGCATAAAGTGATTCATGTTAGCTTCATAGCTACACAAAGTGATTCATGTGAGCTTGATAGCTGCACAAAGTGATTCATGTTAGCTTCATAGCTACACAAAGTGATTCATGTGAGCTTGATAGCTGCACAAAGTGATTCATGTTAGCTTCATAGCTACACAAAGTGATTCATGTTAGCTTGATAGCTGCACAAATTGATTCATGTTAGCTTCATAGCTACACAAAGTGATTCATGTTAGCTTCATGGCTGCACAAAGTGATTCATGTGAGCTTGATAGCTGCACAAAGTGATTCATGTAAGACAACATATATATTTTGAAGCTGTTCACCAATAAAATGAGGAATGAGGAATTAATATACTAAGTCTTTCATGGCACTGGCTTCTTCTTCTCCAGCAATGTTGCCAGGTCATGGTCCATGTGGACCCTATTGAACCACGTCATATTAATTGGAGCGTAGTTTTACGTCGGATGCCCTTCCTGCCACAACCCTCCCATTTCTGGGCTTGGGAAACAACCATTCACACACATTCACACCTATGAAGAAGAAGTCGTCTTTATTTGTCACATACACACTCAAGCACAAGATCTTGAGTGAAACTCATCCTCAGAATTTAACCCATCTGAAGCAGTGAACACACACATACCCAGAGCAGTGGGCAGCTATGCTGCAGTGCCCGGGGAGCAGTTGGGGGTTAGATGCCTTGCTCAGGGCACTTCAGCCCAAGGCTGCCCCATATTAACCTAACCGCATGTCTTTGAACCATGGGGGAAACCAGAGCATGCAGAAGAAACCCATGCAGACACAGGGAGAACATACAAACTCCACACAGAAAGGCCCCTGTCAGCCATTGGGCTTGAACCCAGAACCTTCTTGCTGTGAGGCAACAGTGCTAACCACTACACCACCATGCCATCCATAGCAGTAGCAATATGTTCAAATTAAATAAAAATACTGCATAAAGCATGGATAGCTCAATCAAAAACAAAGTAAAACTAAACTTACAGACCCTAATCTGTTTCCTTGTTGCACGCCTCAGACTGCAACTCGCGTGCAGAGCCATGCTCAAGCTCATTAGAACTAATTGCCATGCACCTGTTCCTGATTAGAGCACAATCACAGTGGATGCATATAAGGACTCTTAGTATACAAAGACGTCGTGAAGTATATGTTCTGTACCCCGTGGCTGACATTACCAAGCCTTGATTGCTGTTGTGCTACTCTGGTTTTTGAATTTGTTTTCTTGACCACACATTGCCTTACCTCTGATATCCTGTTTGCAGTGTTGGGCACGTTACTTTCAAAAAGTAATTAGTTATAGTTACTTTTCCTAAAAAGTAACTGAGTTACTAACGGAGTTACTTTGTCATAAATGTAACTAATTACCAGGGAAAGTAATTATTCAGTTACATTTTGTTACCCCCCCCCCCCCAAAAAAAAAATCAATCAAATTCAATTAGTGTAATCATAAAGTGAATGTTAAATGTGTTTAATGACTGAAATGGACACTTAACAGAACCAATCAGTAACATTATCTACACTATATTAATATTTTTGTGGGACAATGTGAGAAGACATCTATCAAATTTAATATATTTTTGTAGTTATTAAAATTATGTTACTAATTACTGGCCACTGACGAGGACAAATGCTTTGTTCCTCGACATAATGCGCATTGCACGTAAACACTCTTTCCTTTTATTTCAAGTAATGAAAAGTAATGGCTGTATTTCCAATGTGAAAGCGCAGTGTTGGGCTGACCGCTCGCCATCGCTGTGTCTTCTGATTGAAAGAGCGCGCAGTAGTGCAGTAGGCGTGGCCTACCTACGTATGTTGTCCAAATCTACTCTGATTGGCTTACTGTGTTGTTGTCTCGTGTCTCCCCGCCCCACACTAAAGCAGAGTAAAGAAAGGCTGAACGAGCAGCGTGCCAGATGAGAACAGCTTTAATAAAGTAACGCATAGTATTTTATTGTAAGTAACGGGAACGGCGTTATAACGATGTAAAAAGTAATTAGTTAGATTACTCGTTACTAAAAAAAGTAACGCCGTTAGTAACACCGTTTATTTCTAACGCCGTTATTCCCATTGCTGCCTGTTTGTGCCTTGCCTGAACTCTGCCTGTTTCTGAACTCTGCTTTTGCCCAGTGTTTTTGATCTGTTTGCCAGCGTGTTTTTAATAAACTAATTCAGTACATACATACATCTATCGCCCTATACATGACACTTGTAATGTACCACATTATTGTGTTAATCCAGGTATTACATTTAAAGATACTTATTGAAGTTATACTAGCGCATTTCACATTTGTGCTCATTAAGACAGCGCTTATCTTCAACTGATTCATGTACTGATTGGTTAATGTGTGTCAAATCATCAAGGGCTGTGTCTCAACCATGAGTGGGCTGATCTGATATACATGAGAATGACTAATTCAAAATACTGCATTATAAAAACAGTTTGTAATACCATTATAGTATTATATCAAAGGTTATAACAGATTGTTTGAGAGGAAATCAATGAAAATTCAGTTTTTCCTTTGGTGTTGGAATTGACAAGTATTACCTTTGAATGCTTTTTTTAATTTTTATTTTTTTATATTTTATCTGGTTAGGATGAATTAAAATAATTTTCAGAGTCTGTCAGTAGAAGGTGTATTTTATATTCTATAATTAGAAATTGGTTTAAATCCATATCAAAGTAGAGTTTCCTCTCTGCAATGTTTCAGCTTGTCCTTCCAATATACAACAGCAAATAAATTTAAACAAAATAACTTTCACTTCCTTATGACTAATAAAGATAGCTACACACACACACACACACACACACACACACACACACACACACACACAATCAAACCTCTTACTACAATAATGTTAACCTGGGCCCCGACTGATCCGGTATGGTATTTCTCTTTTCATTCCGCATGTTAGATTTGGCACAGTTTTACGCCGGATGCCCTTCCTGACGCAACCCTCTCCAATTTATCCGGGCTTGGGACCGGCACCAAGAGTACGCTTATGCACCCCCAGTGGTACACTCTCAGAAAATAAAGTGTATTATTGTCCCTTTAGAGGTACAATGGCTTGTCACTGGGGCAGTACTTATTTGTACCCTTTATATCCTGCTTGGGAACATTATGTACATTTTTGGCCCTAAAAAGGTACACATAGTTACCTTGAGGTCTAATAATGAGCCCTAAGGGGTACATTAGTATAGATTGGACCATGGGGTCCAGAAATGGACCCCTATTGGACTCCTATTTCTAACAATGTAAACAACCACAAATGAGAGTTGATTTTCCATATTGATTAGAAGAAGAAGAAGCCTTTATTTGTCACACATACACTCAAGCACAAACGTAAGCACAAAGTGAAATGTTTCCTCTGCATTTAACCTATCTGAAGCAGTGAACACACATATGTGAGCAATGAGCACACACACACACACACACACGCACACACGCACACACACAGAGCAGCTATACTACAGTGCCCAGGGAGCAGTTGGGGATTAGGTGCCTTGCTCAAGGGCACTTCAGCCCAACCTCAGGCCATGTTAACCTAACCACATGTCTTTAAACTGTGGGGGGAAACCAGAGCACCTAGAAACACATGCAGACACGGTGAGAACATGCAAACTCCACACAGAAAGGCCCCCACTGGCCACTGGGCTCAAACCAAGAACCTTCTTGCTGTGAGGCAACAGTGCTAACCACTATACCACTGTGCTGCCCTAGGCGATAGATTAATTGATAGATTAGGCGATAGATTAGGCAATATCTTGCCACAAATCAATATGCTAGATAGGCATTTTGCCTTAAGTACTTAGTATTTCAGCTTACCCATATCTCATGTGAACTATGATGAAACTTAAGCGTCCCTACTTTATGGAGCATGTAGCTCAGAAATTAAAAAGGTAGCCTTGCAATTTACTCAGTGGACTGAATGCCAAGTTTATGTGTTAGCATTTCCAGTCATGACAGACATTCGTTTGTGAAGGTGTATCTGTGGTAATTCTGTGTTTTTTGTGGTGATTATTTTTTACTGTTAAAGAAACTGATCTATCAACATTGACAGAAATTCAACCTCCCCCCAAAAAAAATATTCCTAGCAATGTCCCAGACCTTGCAGCAGCTCTGGTGTATTGCAGTGTTAGGATTTGAACTTACAGTCCTTGCGTCAATAGCAAACATCTTTAACCACAGAGCTACTATTGCCGTAAGCAGTATAGTTGAAGATGATATATGATGTTCTACCAAGCGACCACTGACCAAGAACGATTCCCTACTATGTAACTGCTGTGCATCTCTGACACCCACATAACATACTTTATTATCCTGTCCTACATCTCAGATACATTTGGAATTTTTGCTAATAAAAATGTGTAGCAGTAGCAGCGCGGTGGATAAAATCATGTGGATACATGTAAAGAGCTTTCGTTAATGTTCACCTCAAACCTAAAAATGGGGACAAATATGAGTTCAGTGACTTTGACTGTGGCATGGATGTTGGTCTGATCTCTTTCATCAACATGTCTGCACAACTGCTGTTCACTAGACAGTTTTGTTTTTCACTCTATTTTCGGTAAATGCTAGAGACTGTTGTGCATGAAAACACACACCACTTAGATCACATTTCCCCCATTCTGATGTTTACTGTGAAGCATGATATTTTGCACTGGACTGCTGTAACATGACTGGCTGATTGGATAATTTGTATGCAAGAGCAGGTGTATAGGTGTTCCTATTTAAATAGCCAGTGAATGTACACAGATAAAGTCAAGTCACACCAATCCCATTGGTGTTTACGCATCGTTTATTATTATTCTTTTCCCGAATACACTTCAGTGGGATTGTATTTTGTAATTTCAATCATTATAAAAGAGACAACATTGATTGTGAAGAAATAATTTCACATCAAGTGAAGAGTCAGTTCAACAATTTATTAATGTTAATAATTGTATTTTTCATCCAAGATATGATATTTGTGAAAGCATTTTACTGCACATACGTATTTCAGGCATTGATGAATATCAGGATATGCAGCCACAAGACACACAGAAATAGAAAAATAAAACTACTCTACATCAGTCAGATAAATAAACAAGCTGTAACAAATAAAAACAGTTTGATCAAATTTTCAGACTAATAGGCATTAGAGATGTGCATTTAAACAGGTAACAGTTCTAAAACAGTCTGTTGCAACTTGAGAACTTGAGTGCATGGGAAAATACATTCCTTCAAAGTAAGGAAGATATCACCAGTACATACAACCAGTACAAGCAGGGAAAGCACAGATGTCACATACATCCATAGGCACTTCAGCTACAAGAGAAGCAAGAAAAAAAAAAAGTTAGTCAACTGTATCTTTAGGTCTATGTTGGAATGCTATGAAATTATTTGAATGAGTTATCTGATAAGACAGGTGCTTACCGAGCCTGGAGAAGACCTGGGCAGAGTCACTTTGATGACAGAGCCGTACAAACTCCTGGGGCAGGGTTGGGTTGCCACAAACTGCACCATAGCTGGTCTTGGCTAGGCGAGGATTCTGCTGCTTGGGGGCAGACCTGCTGTCCAACAGATGCTGAAGGACCTTCACAGATTCAGCTGAGAAAAAATATTCTCCATCCTGCAGATGAACATTAAGAACCATGTTAGACTGATTGTTAAGGTGAAACCCTATCAATGTTAACTATTAGTGGTTACATTTACTTGGGCCAGTTGACAAATTTATCAATTACATAAAGTCCTGACCCACAAAAGCAGAAGCAAAAGCAGGCAAGATAATAATGGCATAAGATCAAAGAAATCAAAAACTGTAGCACTTGCCTGGACTTGGACAGCCTCAGAGCCCAGGAACAGAGCGGTCAAGAGAAGAGCGATTGAGATGATGGTCTTCATGTCAATGATTTGAAAGAAGCTGTTGATCTTTCCCAGTTGTTCTGCAGGTGTTCTCACCTCAGTGTTATGTCCTGCCTCTGTTTCTCTTCCTCTTTATAAAGGATTCATTCCTTGAATCATACCACATTACAGCCACTCACACCCCGGATTTCCCCCCAAGTAGTTAATGAATAAAAATAATCTGCTTTGGGATTTCATAAATCTTGAATGAGTAACCTCATCTGATGCTTTTCCCTCCCTCCTTTGTATGGATATGTGGTAGGGTTTATCTCAGTTTTTTAGGCCAGCTAAATGAATAACCCTGGTAGAGAAGTGGAGTTATTTAGTAATGTGAGTTAAAACACACCAAAGCAGTGATATACGTCACATAATTCCACACCTGTATTTTATTCCTATTTAAAAAAAAAAACAGAATAATCAAGGTTGTCAGTAACTGTTGTCATGTCAATGATACATGTAACTGCTAAGATGTAAATATAAATGCTCATGTAGCTGAGCGGCACTCCATCCAACCATTATCTGTAGCCGCTTATCCTGTCCTACAGGGTTGCAGGCAAGCTGGAGCCTATCCCAGCTGACTATGGGCAAGAGGCAGGGTACACCCTGGACAAGCTGCCAGGTCATCGCAGGGCTGACACATAGACACAGACAACCATTCACACTCACATCTATGGTCAATTTGGAGCCACCAATTAGCCTAACCTGCATGCCTTTGGACTGTGGGGGAAACGAGCACCCGGAGGAAACCCACACGGACAGCATGCAAACTCCACACAGAAAGGCCCTCGCCAGCCGCTGGGCTCAAACCCAGGACCTTCTTGCTGTGAGGCGACAGTGCTAACCACTACACCACCGCTGAGCAGCACTCAAGACTGATAATTCCTAATCAGGTAAAGAGTAAAGGAAGTGTGAAAATTATATGAATTGTAGCCATGCCACCCTGGGTATCTCACCAAGAGAATTGTGAATTCCTACAAGTAAAAGGACACAGGCTTGTTAATATTTAATAGTCAGAGAGACATGATTTCCTATATAAAGTATCCCATTTTTATTTTACATATCATCCGCACAACAAAAAACCTGATGTATTTCTTCAATAAAACAATACTATATTTACCAAGGAATCACTATAACAAAATGAAAGATTAAGCATGCTCACTCTAGAGAGGATCATGGATACCACCTTTATGAAGGAACAGAACAAAAGGGGGGGGGGGGATGTTCAACAGCAGCACAAGGGCTTTGGATCCAGGCTATTAGGGAGAAGTGTTTAAACCCCAAACCACATACACCTGTGCATGCACACATACAGCAACCAGTAATGATCGCCACAAGTACCAATTGCACTCTGAGTAAAAAAGACAGAAAAACATACAAGAAGCACACAGAACAGAAATGCAAAATTCATACCTATAACTACAACCCTTAGATCCAACATGAACAAGGGGATCATACACACTAAAAGAAAACAGGAAGAAATGATTGCAGTGGGTCCCAGCGGTAAACCTTAAAAATAAAATCAATGCTTGAAGTTAAGAGACCCTAGGAGAGCATACAGTAAACAGCAATATTTACATGTAATGTAATTATAGAATTACATTTTGGTTTACTGGAGCCTGGGTGATTGCTGCCGGACCTCATTGGAAGGCAGTCACTGAAATGAAGCCAAGTCACCTGAACCTGTTGGTTGAGACCTACAAGGGGCTTGGGAAACTTCTATGTCTCTACCAGTGTATCGACCAAATCAACAACTGGATGTCACAAAATTTTCTTCAGCTGAACACAGATAAAACAGAAGTAATTCTATTTGGGAAAAAAGATGAAAGACTCAGGATTACCACTATTCTTGACACTTAGGGGATTAAAACAAAAGATATGGTTAAAAATCTTGGTGTTTTCATTGACAGCGAGCTAAATTTTGACAGTCACATGAAAGCAATCACTAAAACGGCATTTTATCACCTAAAAAACATTTCCAAACTAAGAGGACTTGTGTCAAAAAATGATCTGGAAAAACTTATACATGCCTTCATCTCTAGTAGGGTTGATTACTGCAATGGCCTTTTCACAGGCCTGCCAAAAAAGACCATCAAACGACTTCAGGTGATTCAAAATGCAGCGGCTAGGGTTCTCACATGAACAAAAAGAACAGAGCACATTACTCCAATTCTGAGGTCTCTTCACTGGCTTCCAGTAAGCTATAGAATTGACTTTAAAGTATTGCTGCTGGTGTACAAATCTCTAAATGGTACAGGGCCCAATTACCTCTCTGATATGTTGCAGCGGCCTAACCCAATCAGATCTACCAGATCGCAGCAGCAAAATTTACTGGCAAAACCTGTTGTTCAAACAAAGTGTGGTGAAACAGCTTTTAGCTACTATGCAGTACAGCTATGGAACCAACTGCCAGAGGACATCAAAAATGCTCCTGCTGTTGGCAGCTTCAAATCTAGACTAAAGACCAAGCTGTTTTCAGATGCTTTCTGCTAACTGATTAATATTGTCATCTTTACATGTTTTAAACTTTCTTAACTTTTACAGTCTCTGCATGTTTTAAACTTTACTTAACTTTTATTCTATTTTATTCTGCTGTTTTTTTAACTGAATTTTTACTTCATTTTATTATTTTTTTCTACTATTGTTTAATTCTTATTATTTTTCTTCCCCATTTATTTGATGTAATTTTATTTTCTATTGTTTACTGTTTTGCTTTTACTTCTGTAAAACACATTGAACTGCCACTGTGTATGAAATGTGCTATATAAATAAACTTGCCTTGCCTTCTAGCAAAGGAAGCCACAAACATTCTCTACAGACCTCTGGTTCTTGGGGTTGTGTGTGCTCCTCAGAGGGACCCTCATTAGGGGTTTTACTGGAGGATTCTGCACCTACCTTGCCCTTCAGCATAGTCTGATTGAACCACTCACATTGTTCATTACCAGCAGAATGATAAAGAGTTGTTTGAGACTTTGCAATCCCATACAAATCACAAAGTTGCCGGATGAGGGCACTGTCAAAGCTTCAGCCCTGGTCCGAATGAAGATGACTGGGAACCCCACATTTACAAAACCATTTGACCACCAGAACCTGGGCCACTGCAGAGGCACGCTGGTCCCGAGTGGGGACAGCCAGGGTATATTTACTGAAAATATCCATCATTACCAGGACATTTGGGTGGTATGGTGGTGTAGTGGTTAGCCCTGTCACCTCACAGTAAGAAGGTTCTGGGTTTGAGCCCAGTAGCCAATGTGGGGCTTTCTGTATGGAGCTTGCATGTTCTCCCCGTATCTGTGTGGGTTTGCTCCTGTTTTCCCCACCATCCAAAGGCATGCGGTTAGGTTAACTGGCTACTCTAAGTTGGTGTGAATGTGTGTGTGAATGGTTGAGAGGAAAAAAGCCTCTATAATAATCCAGTAGAAGGCAACAGGAAACCACTACTATAATTCTTCCCAAGAAACTTTGATGGCTGGAGCTGTCAGAGCAGCCATGTCACTGCAGTGATGTGCCAAATAGACAGAGACCAGGACATTTTCTAGCCCTGTGTGGGTAGACTCCAAAACTGTGAGCTCTATAGCTAACACATAAAATTATGGGCCATGGGCTGAGCCCCCTTAGCTACCTGGCAGTGTCCATACTCCAGGCACTAATCAGCAATCATTCCAGGCCAGAAGCACCTCTGCCAGCTCTTGCTGAAGGTGTTTATTGTCAGTTGTGTGATCAACTCCCTCAGCTACTGCAGTTCCTTCTCCATAGTAACTGGACACAACTGTTTGTCACAAATTACAGTAAGACAAAGAGGAGAAACAAAAATAGAAGCACCATCAACAAATTGCAGGTAGTCTCCTATCAAATTCTGGCTACAGTTTTATCTATGATCTAACATCAATGCATACGAAAAGAAAAAAATTAAACAGAAAAACTACTCTTGTTTTCCTTCCTCTTAACACAAACCACAAGAGCCCATTTTAACAACTGAATCAACAGATGTTTAATCCAACATGCAGCGCACAGTGAATTGGCACATACCCCCAACCATGAAAGCACACATGAAAGGGGGGAGGGGCACCTCCAAGAAGCAGAACCTCGCCTAGCTTCTACCTGGGCCTTTTATACCCCAGTGCTGCCTGAATATATTAATTATCTCATTCTCATCTCATTATCTCTAGCCGCTTTATCCTGTTCTACAGGGTCGCAGGCAAGCTGGAGCCTATCCCAGCTGACTACGGGCGAAAGGCGGGGTACACCCTGGACAAGTCGCCAGGTCATCACAGGGCTGACACATAGACACAGACAACCATTCACACTCACACCTACGGTCAATTTAGAGTCACCAGTTAACCTAACCTGCATGTCTTTGGACTGTGGGGGAAACCGGAGCACTCGGAGGAAACCCACGCGGACACGGGGAGAACATGCAAACTCCATACAGAAAGGCCCTCGCCGGCCACGGGGCTCGAACCCAGACCTTCTTGCTGTGAGGCGACAGCGCTAACCACTACACCACTGTGCTGCCCTATATTAATTATGTACTGGAAACATAATCAAATGACAAACATAACTTCAACCATGCAAAAAAGAAAAAAAGCATCATACAGTGTACTAAAAATAGATAAGCGGTAACATTACTTGTTACACTCAGATAAATGAAACACATTACGAAATGAAAGGAAGTTATTCAAAATATGTTAATGTAATCATAATGAGAATGACTTCTTCAGCAACGGTGAGCAGGAAAGGATTTAAAACATACTTTGGCCCATTAAAATACCAGATGAATACACACATGAGACCTTAAACCAGGGGTGTCCAAACTGATCCATAAAGGGCCGTGTGGCTGCAGGTTTTCATTCCAGCCATGCAGCAGCACACCTGATTTGGCTTATTCAATCAACTGACACACCCACCCTTTAATCTTGGGTGGGTGTGGCTGCAAGTATTTGACTGTGTGAAGACAGTTCAGTTGATTGAATGAGCCAAGTCAGGTGTGCTGCTGCATGGCTGGAATGAAAACCTGCAGCCACACGGCCCTTTATGGATCAGTTTGGACACCCCTGCCTTAAACAGTCACAGTGTCAGTTTTCTGTGATCATCCACAAATAACAAAATGTCAACTATAGAGGTTTTCGACCTGACGTCATAGGGTCACGTGATACTGTTTACGCCGGCATTTTGGAGGTCAAACAAAGCCACGCTTATCAGCAAACAACGCTTGTAATATCCATCTTCTTCATCACTTACTTTTATCGTAGAATGCCTGATACGTGTTGTGCAGTTAGCTGCCACAACAGAAGAGGGGATAAACCTGGATTAACGTTCCATAGGTTCCCGGCTGATCGACAGCGTCACGAAAAGTGGATCGCGGCGATCAGGCGAGAGAATTGGCAGCCCACCGAACACACGCGTTTGTGTGGCGAACATTTTGTCTCAGGTAACTTTTCCAAAAGTTTAAAGATATCGTATACGAGATAAATGACAAATTATACATGTAACCTAGCACCTAGCCTACACGTAAGCCCTGTTAGGCGGTGTTCAGGCTACCTGGCACCTAGCCCCACTAGTCAGGCTATGATGGTTTTATCTTTATACATCCGTGGTTTTATATACGTGAGACGGGGACCGCTCGGCCTCATCAATGGGGCTACCTGGCACCGGGCTTCTTACTAGTGTTTGGGCGGCTTACGTG
The DNA here is from genome assembly GCF_027579695.1 of Neoarius graeffei. Lineage (NCBI taxonomy): Eukaryota > Metazoa > Chordata > Actinopteri > Siluriformes > Ariidae > Neoarius > Neoarius graeffei. Next base: position 19,068,149 of record NC_083594.1, read on the forward strand.
TAGTCTAAGTTTAACATACACGGTGCCCTCAGGTGAGGCAGAGCCATGTTGTTGGGTGGGTTGTACTTTTTAGATGTGAATATGCAATGGACAAAACTAGAATTCGATACTAGACATATTAATTATGCATTTTTCTATATGATTAATGTAACTCTCTCTCAACCTGGACACTATTTTTCTAACTGCAATGAATTTACTTTTATTTGGTATCACGTTGAAGTAGACTGTTATGGAATTTTTTTTGCCACAAAATGTTGTTGGAAATCTTTGCATATGTTGTCATGGCAACCATTCAAACAATGCATGCTGTGAAAAGGGAAAATACATATTTTTTTGACAAATCTCTGACATGTTGGGCTAGCGGGAGTCACCATTGTTGTGACTGCCAAAATGGCGCCATCTACTTGTTGACATGGCAACGGTCACGTGGATCGAAAACCTCTATACAAAGTTTAATTCATGTAATAGCATGCTGTATGTACCGTAATAGCATGTGTGAATTGTGTGAAGGTAGTAGGTATGAAAACCAATCTTCAAACCTGCTTCAACTGCTCCTGAAAGATTATCAGGTATTAAAAAACAAAACAAAAAACAAAACCCTATCATTACCATAACAAGTAAAACACATACAATTAAATAAAGATAAATGGTACTACAAGATAAGATAAAATATAAGAGATAAGATAAAACAGATCCTTCAGCCAGAAGCAACCAGACGTGTAACTGCATAAAAAAAACATCGCAAGAAAAATTCTCGAAAAAAGTAATGCCACCTGCAGCAAACCCTATTTCACATAAGGTAAAAAAAGAAATGATTAAACAGAATCCCATTTTCATTTTGCCCCATTTGATTTTTACCAAAACTTACAACCTTCTAGTGTCCTCTTAATAGTTTGGTGATCTCCTGGCGTTTTCACTATAAACAGTTTACAAGGAATGGTGCAAAAGAAAAAAAAAATCCAGTGAGTGTGAGTTCTGTGCACAGAAATGTCTTCTTTATGAGAGAGGTCAGAAGAGAATGGCCATGCTGATTTGAGCTGACTGAAAAGCAATGGAAATTCAAATAACCACACTTTGCAATTGTGGCACAAAACCCTGAGGCAGATTGTCTACAGCAGTCTGGACCTGGAATCTGAGACAACCATGAGCACAGAGTCAACAAACTAACAGTTAAAGATTGGACAGTTAAAGTTTGGAAAAGGACGAGATATAAGACGTGTTTTCTCAATCTTCAACTGCCCTGTCCATTTCTCAGATACTTGTCTGCTCACCATGGTTGTAAAGTGTGGTTATTAGCTCATCCAGCCAACAGGTGATGAGCTTATGCCATGTTGTCCGCCACCCATCCAGCATCCTCCATATTTCACAAAAAATCGCTTCTTCTCTCTCAATTCTTCACTGATTTTTATTCTTTTTGGCAGGAAGATAGATCTGCCTGGGGTGCATATGGCTTCTACCCAAATTTGCATAATTGCAATTAATAATGAAGATATGGAGTAATTAAGCCCTAATGAGCAGTTTCCACACAAATTGCTTCTAATCAGTTAATTCATCAGCTTCTTTATGGCATGAGAGTAGGGGTACCTAGGGTGCATATAACTTCTACCCAGATTTGCTTAATTACAATTATTAATGAAGTTATGGACTAATTAAGCCTTAATGAGCAGTTCAACAAAAATCGCTTCTAATCAGTTAATTCTTTGCCATTTTGGATTCTTTCTGGCAAATAGGTAGGTATTTCTAGGGTGTATATAGTTTGTATATACCTTGTATATTAGTGTATGTAGTTTGCAACATTTATTGCTCAAGGTGGCTCACTTTAAGTTGTTCCTTCTGGACTAGACAGGGCCGGAGTGAGCTACGCCATCATTGACGGTCTCGTTTGAGTTACCATAGCCTTCCTCTCAGTCTGAATTGGTCTGGCCACTCATTGGATGTTTTTTCTTTCTCACACCATTCTGTACTTGAGAACTGTTGTACTGTATATGAAAAAACTAGGAGATCAACAATTTCTGAAATATTCAAACTAGCCCATCTGAGACCAACAACCATGCCATGGTCAAAGTCACTGAGAACACATTTTTCCCCATTCTGATGTTTACTGTGAAGATTACCTGACGTTCTTGATCTATATCTGCATGATTTTATGCATTGTGCCTCTAAGAAATTCAATTCAATTAAATTGTATTTGTATAGCACTTTTAACAATGAACATTGTCATAAAGCAGCTTTACAGAAATATATCAATTCTGGATATATATATATATATATATATATATATATATATATATATATATATATATATATATATATATATATATAAAACATTTATCCCTAATGAGCAAGTCAGACACCAAGGAAAAACTCCCTGAGACAACATGTGGAAGAAACTTTAGAGGAACCAGACTCAGACTCAAAAGGGAACCCATCCTCATCTGGGTGACATTGGATAGTGTGATTATAAATAACTTGCTTCGATAACTGTGTGCTATATAGTCAAAATTGCAATCATGTAACCAAGAAATTCATTATAGTTTTAGCATTAAGTCTATTTTGATGAAGTTTATCAACTGTTCACTGATGGAGCCTTGAGTGCAAGACTGTTCACAGCAATTGCAGTCCTAAAGTTATCAGGGAAATTGTAGTCCTAAGCCATCATAGCAAAACTATCAATTGCGGTCCAATGCCATCTTCATGGTTCCGAAGTGCAACTTTACACTGTCCATATGGGGCCCTCCTCAGCAAGAGTGAGATGATGAGAACTTCAACCAGAAGTAGGGCAAAAGGATGGATCAGGTAGGTCCAGAGCAGAAGGGGTCAATGGTATGCCAGGAGTTGCAAGTGTAACTCGACAGAGAGATGGCGAGAGAAATACAGATTGTTAGGTACGCTTATTGTCATGTAATGGTTAAGAACAGTGGTCCTTTCAAGAGTGCATATCCATCCATTCATTTTGGCACATCACTACAGTGACATGGCCACTCTGACAGCTTCTGCCATCAAAGTCTCTTGGGAACATTACAGTAGTGGTTTCCTGTTGCCTTCTACTGGATTATTATAGAGATTTTCTCCTCTCAACCATTCACACTCACACCTATGGACAATTTAGAGCCACCAATTAGCCTAACCTGCATGTCTTTGGACTGTAGGGGAAACCAGAGCACCTGGAGGAAACCCATGCAGATATGGGGAGAGCATGCAAACTCCACACAGAAAGGCCCTCACCGGCCTTGAACCCAGGACCTTCTTGCTGTGAGGCAACAGTGCAAACCACTACACCACCATGCCACCCACAATCCCCACAGCCACTCTCCAAAATCTAGTGGAAAGCCTTCCCTGAAGAATAGAAGTTATTATAAGAGCAAAGGGGGACTAAATCTGTAATGGTATGTTTAGAAAGCATATATGGGTGTCACAAACAAGTGTCCACATACTTTTGAACATATCGTATGTGTGTGTGTGTGTGTGTGGTTTGTTGATAATCCTAATTTGTTGGCTTGTTAAACAGGGCAATTTTGAGATTGCCATAATTCAGGTCACTGATGTCACTACACCATGGAAACAACTAAAAAAAATAAAGCTGTAGATCACAACAGACATAGTACGCAATCAGAATATAAATCAATGCATCCAGGCCCACCAAATACAAGGCTCATAGACTTTCCATTTCACTGAACAATATAGGAGCAAAATGACTGACAAGCATAGTATTGTCCCAGTATATGACTGACAGCATAATGACTGACAAGGATAGTATTGTCCCAGTCATAAACCCTATCAAAAAGGTGTGTCAGACATTTCTGATAGGGTTATAGCATAAAATAAAACAAATAGGCTTTGCATATGCGTCACAGTAATATAGTAATACTGGAGTCTGTTTGAAATAAACAGTCATCCAAATCAGAGATATCTCAAAATACATATGGTCATATATAAGTTCGTTTTTCATGTGTAATTGTGTATCTTCTAGATATCACCAATTAATTACCATTTATTCATTCATTCATTCATTCATTCATTTATTCATTCATTCATTTGGACTCTATTAGACGATATAAAGATCAGAAGCGTTTACAGGATTTTTGACGACCCGAACCTCTTTTAGCAATTTAAGTTGTATGCTTTTTCAGTTTAAAATATTGTTTGCACAGAACAGCTGTATTGCTGCTTGTTGATGAAATGTCACCCTGAATGATTTAACAGTTTTCCATGTTTTCCTGATGTTCTCTCATTTATTTACCTTGGTCTTACCCACACAGAGATCACATCTGAAATCAATTGGGCAACAAAAAACACTTGAGAAAGAGAACCAAAAAACTACATGGCTCATTATCACATTATCCATTTTATATATCTTCTAGCCGACTAAGTAGAATTTTTTTTGTTTTTATGATTTATTACAAACATATGCAATAAACATAAAGTGCAAGAGTGCAGCGAGTGCAAACATCACAGACAATAACATACACACAACATAAAGTATAGAAGTGTTCACAGGTTTGGTGATTGGTATATATGTATATATATATATAAAATGGTGGCACGGTGGTGTAGTGGTTAGCACGGTCGCCTCACAGCAAGAAGGTTCTGGGTTCGAACCCAGCGGCCGGCGAGGGCCTTTCTGTGTGGAGTTTACATGTTCTCCCAGTATCTGCGTGGGTTTCCTCCAGGTGCTCTGGTTTCCCCCACAATCCAAAGACATGCAGTTAGGTAGACATGGGGTGGCCTTGAGCAAGGCATCTGACCCCTGACTGCTCCCTGGGTGCTCTGGAGTGGCTGCCCACTGCTCAGAGTGTGTGTGTGTGTGTGTGTGTGTTCACTGCTTCAGATGGGTTAAATGCAGAGGATGAATTTCACTGTGCTTGATGTGTGCATGTGATGAAAAAGAGGTTCATATATATATATATATATATATATAAAAAAGAATATAAATAAATATTTTATTCTTATAAGAATAAAAATTCTTTTATATATATATATATATATATATATATATATATATATGTGAGTGGCCTAGTGGTTAGCGTGTCCGCCTTTCAATCGCGAGATCGCAAGTCCTATTCACGGTCGGGTCATACCAAAGACCATCATAAAAATGGTGCCTACTACCATCTGGCAAGGCAAGCTGCAATAAAGATGCAAGTGGGGAGTCAAACTCTTGTGGTTACCAGAGGAATAGCCCCCACTGTAACCCTAGCTATGTAATACAGGTGAGAGGCCGAGGGCTATAAAATGGAGATTGGTGCCGCCAAATGCGCCATGCATGGTGTGGGAAGGACTTTGACACACACACACACGCACACATATACTGTATATATATATATATATATATATATATATATATATATATATATATATATATATGTGTGTGTGTGTGTGCATATATATATATATATATATATATATATATATATATATATATATATACACACACACACACACACACACACACATATATATATATATATATATATATATATATATATATATATATATATATATACACACACACACACACAATATATATATATATATATATATATATATCCCCCCTAGGGGCAGTGTAGTGGTTAGCACTGTCGCCTCACAGCAAGAAGGTCCTGGGTTCGAGCCCAGCGGCCGGCAAGTGCCTTTCTGTGCGGAGTTTGCATGTTCTCCCTGTGTCTGTGTGGATTTCCTCCGGGTGCTCTGGTTTCCCCCCCACAGTCCAAAGACATGCAGGTTAGGCTAATTGGTGGCTCGAAATTGACCGTAAGTGTGAATGGTTGTTTATCTCTGTGTCAGCCCTGCAATGACCTGGTGACTTGCCTAGGGTGTACCCCGCCTCTCACCCATAGTCAGCTGGGATAGGCTCCAGCTTGCCTGTGACCCTGTAGAACAGGATAAGCGGCTACAGATAATGGATGGATGGATATATAGCCTAATGATTAGAGAAGCAGCTTTGGGACCAAAATGTTGCTGGTTCAACTCCCTGGACCAGCAGGAATGGCCCTTGAGCAAGGCACCTAACCCCTTACTGCTCTCCAGGCTGTTGGCACCTAACCCCTTACTGCTCCCCAGGCTGTTCTGGTTATGTTGTTTTGGATAAGACTGTCTGCTAAATCTCATTAATGTAATAGTGTGTGCGTGTGTGTATATATATATATAACCCTGATTCCAAAAAAGTTGGGACAAAGTACAAATTGTAAATAAAAACAGAATGCAATGATGTGGAAGTTTCAAAATTCCATATTTTATTCAGAATAGAACATAGATGACATATCAAATGTTTAAACTGAGAAAATGTATCATTTAAAGAGAAAAATTAGGTGATTTTAAATTTCATGACAACAACATATCTCAAAAAAGTTGGGACAAGGCCATGTTTACCACTGTGAGACATCCCCTTTTCTCTTTACAACAGTCTGTAAACGTCTGGGGACTGAGGAGACAAGTTGCTCAAGTTTAGGGATAGGAATGTTAACCCATTCTTGTCTAATGTAGGATTCTAGTTGCTCAACTGTCTTAGGTCTTTTTTGTCGTATCTTCCGTTTAATGATACGCCAAATGTTTTCTATGGGTGAAAGATCTGGCCTGCAGGCTGGCCAGTTCAGTACCCGGACCCTTATTCTACATAGCCATGATGCTGTAATTGATGCAGTATGTGGTTTGGCATTGTCATGTTGGAAAATGCAAGGTGTTCCCTGAAAAAGATGTTGTCTGGACGGGAGCATATGTTGCTCTAGAACCTGGATATACCTTTCAGCATTGATGGTGTCTTTCCAGATGTGTAAGCTGCCCATGCCACACGCACTAATGCAGCCCCATACCATCAGAGATGCAGGCTTCTGAACTGAGCGCTGATAACAACTTGGGTCGTCCTTCTCCTCTTTAGTCCGAATGACACGGTGTCCCTGATTTCCATAAAGAACTTCAAATTTTGATTCGTCTGACCACAGAACAGTTTTCCACTTTGCCACAGTCCATTTTAAATGAGCCTTGGCCCAGAGAAGACGTCTGCGCTTCTGGATCATGTTTAGATACGGCTTCTTCTTTGAACTATAGAGTTTTAGCTGGCAACGGCGGATGGCACGGTGAATTGTGTTCACAGATAATGTTCTCTGGAAATATTCCTGAGCCCATTTTGTGATTTCCAATACAGAAGCATGCCTGTATGTGATGCAGTGCCGTCTAAGGGCCCGAAGATCACGGGCACCCAGTATGGTTTTCCGGCCTTGACCCTTACGCACAGAGATTCTTCCAGATTCTCTGAATCTTTTGATGATATTATGCACTGTAGATGATGATATGTTCAAACTCTTTGCAATTTTACACTGTCGAACTCCTTTCTGATATTGCTCCACTATTTGTCGGCGCAGAATTAGGGGGATTGGTGATCCTCTTCCCATCTTTACTTCTGAGAGCTGCTGCCACTCCAAGATGCTCTTTTTATACCCAGTCATGTTAATGACCTATTGCCAATTGACCTAATGAGTTGCAATTTGGTCCTCCAGCTGTTCCTTTTTTGTACCTTTAACTTTTCCAGCCTCTTATTGCCCCTGTCCCAATGTTTTTGAGATGTGTTGCTGTCATGAAATTTCAAATGAGCCAATATTTGGCATGAAATTTCAAAATGTCTCATTTTCGACATTTGATATGTTGTCTATGTTCTATTGTGAATACAATATCAGTTTTTGAGATTTGTAAATTATTGCATTCCGTTTTTATTTGTACTTTGTCCCAACTTTTTTAGAATCGGGGTTGTGTGTGTATATATATATATATATATATATATATATATATATATATATATATATATATATATATATGAATGAGTTTTAATTAGAGAACATATTATAATGTCTAAAGAATATTAAATTGAGAGTTTTCAAACATTTTTTATTATAACATTTTTATTTTTTATTAAATTATATCAAAACTGGCTGGGGAACTTAATGGACCCAGATTTGAGATAATGTCCCCTGTACAAAGTATGGCTGTAGAATAAAAATTTTCATCACATGCTTTAAAGATTCCCAGTTTATAATAACACACCAAGAATAAAAAGGATAATCAAGGCCCCAACTTTCACCTCATAATTTATGCCCTATCATAAATAGAAAGACAGCTCACTGTTTGAATTGATTTTACCACACCTTGTGTTATAATCTAATGATGCAATGCTGCTTTGTAATTCATCACACACTTTCAACCAAGTCCCTCCCTGATCTTTTTAATGTGATTGTGTGCACGGTAACTACTTGACACGTACACAAGTGCAGAGATGATGACTAAAGCATGGTGATAATACATATCCATATCTGTGTTTTTTTAATTGCTAATCATAAAAAAACCTAATCTCTCAAACAAGATGTGTGGGAGCTGTAAAAGTCTAATTGAGGTTTGATTGCCAGGATCTCAGGACTCCTTCAGTGAAGAAATAGAGATATTTCCATAAACACAGAAAGTACAACCCCAATTCCAAAAAGTTGGGACACTGTGCAAAACATAAACAAAAACAGAATATGAAGATTTGCAAATCATGGAAACCCTATATTTCAGTGAAAATTGTACAAAGACAACATATCAAATGTTGAAACTGAGAAATTTTATTGTTTTTTGAAAAATATATGCTCATTTTGAATTTGATGTCAGGAACACATTTCAGAAAAGCTGGGACAGGGGCAACAAAAGACTGAAAAAGTTGTGCAATGCTAAAAAAACTAATTTGGTTAACTGGCAACAGGTCAGTAACATGACTGGGTATAAAAAGAGCATCCCAGAGAGGCGGAGTCTCTCAGAAGTAAAGATGGGATGGGGTTCACCGCTCTGTGAAAGACTGCATGAGCAAACAGTGCAACAATTTAAGAATAATGTTCCTTAATGTACAATTCCAAAGAATTTGGGGATCACATCATCTATGGTACATAATATCATTAAAAGATTCAGAGAATCTGGAGAAATCTCTGTATGCAAGAGATAAGGCTGAAAAATACCATTGGATGCCTGTGATCTTCAGGCCCTCAGGTGGTACTGCATTAAAAGTAGACATGTGTCTGTAGTGGAAATCACTGTATGGGTTCCAGCACACTTCAGAAAACCATCGTCTGTGAAAACAGTTCATTACTGCATCTGAAAATGCAAGTTAAAACCAGATATAAACAATATCCAGAAACACCGCCACCTTCTCTGGGCCCAAGCTCTTTTACAGTGGACTGCAGCGAAGTGGAAAATTGTCCTAAGGTCTGATGAATCAAAAGTAGAAATTATTTTTAGAAATCATGGACACCACATCCTCCAGGCTAAAGAGGAGAGGGACCATCCGGCTTGTTATCAGTGCAAAGCTCAAAAGTCAGCATCTGTGATGGTATGAGGGTGCATTAGTGCACATGATATGGGTAGCTTGCACATCTGGGAAGGCATCATTAATGATGAATGATATATACAGGTTTCAGAGCAGTCTCCAGACAAAATCTTTTTCAGGGAAGGCCTTCCTTCTTTCAGCAAGACAATGCCAAACTGTTTTTTGCACATATTAAAACTGCATTGCCCTGTAGTAAAAGAGTCCGGGTGCTAAACTGGCCTGCCTGCAATCCAGACCTGTCTCCCATTTAAAACATTTGTTGCATTATGAAGTGCAAAATACGACAAAGGAGACCCCGAACTGTTGAGCAACTGAAATTGTATATCAGGCAAGAATGGGACAACATTTCTCTTTCAAAACTACAGCAATTGGTCTCATCAGTTCCCAAATGTTTACGGAGTCTTGTAAAAAGTAGGTGATGCAACACAGTGATAAACATACCCTTGTTCCAACTTTTTTTTAAATGTGTTGCTGATATCAAATTCAAAATGCACATATATTTTTCAAAAAACAATAAAAATTCTCAGTATCAACATTTCATATGTTTTCTTTCTACTATTTTCAATTAAATATAAGGTTTACATGATTTGCAAATCTTCACATTCTGTTTTTATTTATATTTTACACAATGTCCCAACTTTCTGGAACTGGAGTTGTAGATAGTGGGTAGGTTTATTTTGGTATTGTGGAGAATGTGTTTACAGAGCCATTCAATTCAATGAGGCCTTAATAATTCAATATTTTAGTTGCATTCAAAAGATAATCTTTCATGTTCCCAAAAAGAGGGAATTATTTTTTTTGCATATTTCTGCATATTTTCAGCTTATTTACTGCTGTTCTGTTCATGTAAAAGGTTAGGCTTTTACACAAACATATGCAAGCATTTTACTGTACACATAATACACATTCAAAAAATAATTAGCAAAAACTCATGTAGTCAAAGTTTTTTTTTTCTTAATATTTATTGACAGTATAATTATACAGAGTTGTAGTATGACTTTGCCTTGGTGGCTATATTATTAACCATGGAAATCTGAATGAATCACAATCATTCATTGTCCATAACCACTTATCCTGCACAAGGTCACAGGCAAACTGGAGTCTATCCCAGCTGACTATGGGCAAGAGGCAAGGTACACCCTGGACAAGTTGCCAGGTCATCACAGGGATGACACATAGAGACAAACAACCATTCACACCTACAGTCAATTTAGAGCATCCAGTTAGCCTAACTTGCATGTTTTTGGGGTAAATCGGAGCACCCAGAGGAAATCCACATAGACACGGGGAGAACAATGCAATCTCCACACAGAAAGACCCCTGTCAGCCACTGGGCTTGAACCCAGAACCTTCTTGCTGTGAGGCAACAGTGCTAATTACTGCATCACCATGCCACTTTGAGTCGCAATCATATTTATGTAAACATGCATATACTGTACATGTGTGACCAAATACTCATACCTGGCATATTTAAGCTCCAGCAACAGCATGTAATGAGGAACAGTCTGAATCAACTCGGAGCCTGTGGAACATTTATGCACTGCTTCCACTCCATTAACCTTGCCTTATAAGAAAATGAAAAAGCAGTACGCATGCCATTGATTTAACTCATTTGGCTGGAAAAAAAAATCCAGTACTGTCTTTGCTTTCCCCCATTCCATCTGCTCTTGTGTCGTGACTACATTTCTGGTCAATGGCATTACACAAATGTTCATCCATGAATAAAAAAAGGTCTTTGGTAAGGTAGAAAAAGACATTTGGGACAATGAGAAAATGGAGTTCATTTAGATCTGATTCAGTGAAAATGATCTAAAAAGCAAAAGCAAAAGTAAAAGGCTCACAGTGAATGAAAATGCATACAAATGTAAAGTATTGATCTCATCTCATTATCTCTAGCCGCTTTATCCTTCTACAGGGTCGCAGGCAAGCTGGAGCCTATCCCAGCTGACTACGGGCGAAAGGCGGGGTACACCCTGGACAAGTCGCCAGGTCATCACAGGGCTGACACATAGACACAGACAACCATTCACACTCACATTCACACCTATGGTCAATTTAGAGTCACCAGTTAACCTAACCTGCATGTCTTTGGACTGTGGGGGAAACCGGAGCACCCGGAGGAAACCCACACGGACACGGGGAGAACATGCAAACTCCGCACAGAAAGGCCCTCGCCAGCCCCGGGGCTCGAACCCAGGACCTTCTTGCTGTGAGGCGACAGCGCTAACCACTACACCACCGTGCCGCCCGTAAAGTATTGATAATATAACAAAAAGGTCAGAAATCATTACTAAGTCTGAGTAGCAGAAAGTGAGTTATGTGAGATTTTAACCACATGAAAATAAAAGTGTTCATTTTCGTTGATAGGGGAAGTCATGACCTAATAGTTAGCAAAGCAGCTTTGGGACCAAAAGGTTGCCAGTTTGATTCCCTGGACCAGCAGGAATGGTTGAATTGCCTTTGAGGTAAGGCACCTAACCCCCAACTGCTCCCCAGGATGCTCTGGGTATGTTGTACATCAGTCTGGATAAGAGTGTCTGCTAAATGCCTGTAATGTAATGGATCAAATTCCTATTATTCACTATTGTCTTGATTCAGGCTGTCTTAAGTTTATGAAACTTTCTTGATCTGATTAGTGAGCTTTCGCTCTGGATGAAAACTTACTTAAGAGTACATCTTTGATTGCCAGAATAACTCATGCATTATTCCAGTGATCATTATTATAGTGATCAGTATTCACTCTGGAGTGATCACGTCTTTTTGGTGGATGTTATTGCTTAGCAGAACATGATAAATGTAGTGGATGTAAGACAGGACAGGACATGTTGAGCAGTAGTCATTTGTCCACAAAAGTGTGTGGCTTGCGCAGCTGATCAAGGACTTCAGATATCTGTGGAAACTTTGTTTACACATAACTGTCACCACATTGAGTAGCTGTACTGAAGTACACTGTATATTTTAATGACACAACAGCCTCAGTGTTCAGCAGACTAATATTTCATACCACACTGACATTTACACCCAGCGTATTGAAATGTTAGACAAGCGTGTGCTTAAGTCATCGTAGAGATGTGACAGCATGGAATATACTGTCATCTTTATTTGTGAGTGTTACATCCAATCAACTCAGTTTCATAGTCAAGTTGTACCCAGTACAGAGCAGTACAGACGTCATTGTAGAACTCATGACGTTTATCCCCAATTCTTTTAGTTCCCCTTTTTGTGTCTCAGAATCCTGACATAGATATCGTTTACAATCTGTCACCACACTATAATAACACACTAATTTTGAAGTCATGCTGTGTGGCATTATGAATAATGTCAGTCATATATTTAAAAGGTTTTAAAAGAGATAAAAAGACATGTTGCGTGCACACATACAGTTAGTCCCGGACATCATGAGTTCTACCTTATTGTGTATATAGAGTACATGAGAAATGATAACTACAGACAGGGTGAGCAAACCATACAGGAAGGAAGAAAATCATAAATCCATCTCTCTGCACTTGATTGAGGTGTGTATGTCAAATAGCTGTCTGGTTACTAGATAAAAGGATCGATTGCACACCCTTTCCCTGTGCAATATAAAATATGATACCAAGGATTTCGGCGGCACGGTGGTGTAGTGGTTAGCGCTGTCGCCTCACAGCAAGAAGGTCCTGGGTTTGAGCCCCGGGGCCGGCGAGGGCCTTTCTGTGCGGAGTTTGCATGTTCTCCCCGTGTCCGCGTGGGTTTCCTCCGGGTGCTCCGGTTTCCCCCACAGTCCAAAGACATGCAGGTTAGGTTAACTGGTGACTCTAAATTGACCGTAGGTGTGAATATGAGTGTGAATGGTTGTCTGTGTCTATGTGTCAGCCCTGTGATGACCTGGCAACTTGTCCAGGGTGTACCCCGCCTTTCGCCCGTAGTCAGCTGGGATAGGCTCCAGCTTGCCTGCGACCCTGTAGAAGGATAAAGCGGCTAGAGATAATGAGATGAGATGAGATATTTATGAACAAATCTGTTCAGAATATATTCAATCAATTAATTAATCAGTCTGTCTAAAAAACATTAATTTTGTATTCTTTTAATCATGTCTGTTTTGATTGAGTTTTCATACAGTGGTGCTTGAAAGTTTGTGAGCCCTTTAGAATTTTCTATATTTCTGCATAAATATGACCTTAAGCATCATCAGATTTTCACACAAGTCCTAAAAGTAGATAAAAAGAACCCAGTTAAACAAATGAGACAAAAATATTATACTTGGTCATTTATTTATTGAGGAAAATGATCCAATATTACATACCTGTGAGTGGCAAAAGTATGTGAGCCTCTAGGACTAGCAGTTAATTTGAAGGTGAAATTAGAGTCAGGTGTTTTCAATCAATGGGATGACAATCAGGTGTGAGTGGGCACCCTGTTTTATTTAAAGAACAGGGATCTATCAAAGTCTGATCTTCACAACACATGTTTGTGGAAGTGTATCATGGCACGAACAAAGGAGATTTCTGAGGAACTCAGAAAAAGCATTGTTGATGCTCATCAGGCTGGAAAAGGTTACAAAACCATCTCTAAAGAGTTTGGACTCCACCAATTCACAGTCAGACAGATTGTGTACAAATAGAGGAAATTCAAGACCATTGTTACCCTCCCCAGGAGTGGTCGACCAACAAAGATCACTCCAAGAGCAAGGTGTGTAATAGTTGGAGAGGTCACAAAGGACCCCAGGGTAACTTCTAAGCAACTGAAGGCCTCTCTCACATTGGCTAATGTTAATGTTCTTGAGTCCACAATCAGGAGAACATCGAACAATGGCGTGCATGAAAGGGTTGCAAGGAGAAAGCCACTGCTCTCCAAAAAGAACATTGCTGCTCATCTGCAGTTTGCTAAAGATCACATGGACAAGCCAGAAAGCTATTGGAAAAATGTTTTGTGGACGGATGAGACTAAAATAGAACTTTTTGGTTTAAATGAGAAGCATTATGTTTGGAGAAAAGAAAACACTGCATTCCATTCCAGCATAAGAACCTTATCCCACCTGTGAAACATGGTGGTGGTAGTATCATGGTTTGGGCCTGTTTTGCTGCATCTGGGCCAGGATGGCTTGCCATCATTGATGGAACAATGAATTCTGAATTATACCAGCGAATTCTAAAGGAAAAGGTCAGGACATCTGTCCATGAACTGAATCTCAAGAGAAGGTGAGTCATGCAGCAAGACAACAACCCTAAGCACACAATTTGTTCTACCAAAGAATGGTTAAAGAAGAATAAATTTAATGTTTTGGAATGGCCAAGTCAAAGTCCTGACCTTACTCCAATCGAAATGTTGTGGAAGGACCTGAAGCAAGCAGTTCATGTGAGGAAACCCACCAACATCCCAGAGTTGAAGCTGTTCTGTATGGAGGAATGGGCTAAAATTCCTCCAAGCCGGTGTTCAGGACTGATCAACAGTTACCGGAAACGTTTAGTTGCAGTTATTGCTGCACAAGGGGGTCACACCAGATACTGAAAGCAAAGGTTCACATACTTTTGTCACTCACAGATATGTAATATTCAGGGGCGGTTCTAGCCATTTTGGGGCCCTAGGCGAAATACAGACATGGGGCCCTCCTAAGTCAGTCTTGAAACACACAGAATAATGGTCATCCCTACTTGGTACATGCCATATCTCCTTGCTGTAAATTCAGAAAAAAAGATAGCAAACTGCCACTAACAATGTGCCCCAAATAAGCTCCACAGTGAAACAGGTTTGAGATTACTCCAGCATTTGCCAAAATTCTGACAGTGTTTATTGCTCAGATCAAACCAGAAAGAGAGAGAGCGACAAGGCAGACAACAGAAGAAGAGACAGTAGAGAGAGATAGCCAATTTTAAGAGTCAATCTCCATATTTTAATAAAACAAGGCTATGGTCTTTTAGCTGGGCTGCTAAATTCTTCCAATCATTTGTTCCCTCCGCATTGAACTGCTTGTTAAACACTCCAAACAGCCGGCAACAAAAGCATACGACATGGTCGTTTGTCTGACTACACACCATCCAGGTCCTCTGTATTTTTTGTCCATTCTTCATGTTTATGTAGTAGTTCGTGACTGTAAATCGTCTCTCATCTTTGTTTTTGGGAAAATCTACTCCTCGTATTTGTACTGGACCTTTTTGGACAATTGAACACCTCTCTGAGTCTGACAACGTTGCTGGCCACAGTGCCGGATCATCGCTTAATATGACATTGTCTCCACCTTGATTGCTGCTGGTAAATGACTGTTGTGACCACCAAATCGTCATCGTCTTCTTCGTCAGTGTCATCAGTATCCACCACAGTCTCCTCTGTCCCAGCTTCCACCTCTTCTACCTCCTCCACATGAACACATTCCTCAACAGTCAACAGCGGAGGTTGAGGCTGTAGCAGACTCGGGCGATTTGAAAAATGTAGTTAGTTTCAGAAGTGCAGCTGCATTCTTTTTGCTTTGTGCCCTTTTTTTCGTTTAGTGCAACCACTCTCATAACTGCGCTTCATCTTGTTTACAGTTCCCTCTGCTTTGGTTTGAATTTCTATCGCGCACCTGTCTACGTCGTCAGATCATGGACTAGTCCAATGTAAAACAACCAGGGTGTGTGTGTGTGCTGGGACAAATAGTACACATGAATTCGATATTCTGATGCTATTTTGGTGTGTTTTTCCATTTATATCGTTGGCTACTTAATATCAGAGACAAATTAAGATTACATATATATTGTTTGGTGTTTACCGTGACGGGGCTGACTGTTAGGGGCCCCCAAATTTTGGGGGCCCGAGGCAACCGCCTTGGTTTGCCTAATGGTAAGTCTGCCCCTGGTAATATTGGATCATTTTCCTCAATAAATAAATGACTAAGTATAATATTTTTGTCTCATTTGTTTAACTGGGTTCTCTTTATCTACTTTTAGGACTTGTGTGAAAATCTGATTATGTTTTAGGTCATATTTATGCAGAAATATAGAACATTCTAAAGGGTCCACAAACTTTCAAGCACCACTGTATTATGTTGTTGAAATAGTATTCTATTTCCAAGTTTAATTTCCAGATGGGGGCCATTTGCTTGTGTTCATTTCCTCCTCTGTTTTACCCACAACTATTCTGAACCTGCTTCTGGTCAGTCGGTGCATATCTAATTTTGTTGTTTTAGATGATAAAGTATATTAAATGAATAAATGTAAAGGTTTATTAAGCTAATCTAAAACAGCACTGAGCACTTTAATAGAGAGTTGATTCCTACAGTCATTTGATCAATTATTCTTAACTACTGATCAGGATGCTTCAATTTAGGAAGCTGGGGGAAAGGGACAAAAACACAGAGGCCACACTTAGGGTTTTAAATACACATTATATGATGTTATTGTTCCAAATCCCTTCTTATCTTTTTTTGAGGAACATCTTTCTTTGGGGAAGCCATGGCCTAATGGTTCGAGAAGCAGCTTTGGGCCTGAAAGGTTGCTGGTTTGATTCCCTGGACCAGCAGGAATGGCTGAAGTGCCCTTGAGTAAGGCACCTAACCCCCAACTGCTCCCCAGGCTGATCTGGGTACGTTGTATGTTGCTCTGGATAAGAGTGTCTGTTAAATGCCAAAAATAATTATAAATCATTTGCATGTGCACAACAGCCTGAAGTATCTCAGCCTATTGATGACACAAGCAAGATTTAAAGATAAATGAATATACAATTTCTAAATGTCAAGAGAATTGAGAACATCCTCTGGTTAATGTTTGACAGGGCTATATTTGTTACTGGGAATATTTTGCCTCTTTCTGAGAATGTTTTGCTTCCTGCTGATTGGTCAGTAAGCTTTACAATCAGCTGCATCATGCTAAGCCTGAAGTTTATTAAAAGTTATTGCCCCTGTAATGTCATTCCAGACAATAGCATACTTTTTGCTCTTGTTTCCAAGTTCATGTGAGTGGCTGATCCCAGGAGATGGCAGATTGACTCAGTCCTTAAATTAATAATCACATGGGTATGGTAGGTAAAGTAATTTGTATGAAAAAAAACCTGTAGGCATTTAAAAAACAACTTAACCTTGCATTAAATTGCAATGGATACCACCAGAGGTTCAGCAGTCACATCAATTAACAATGAGTAAATTTGTTGACTATATGGTTGGGTGGATGGACTTCACAGATATTATCCTAGATAATAAACTCTAAAATAACAGATATAACTTATTGAAAAAATTAGAGCTCAACATGGTCCATGCTGCATATCCTGTCCATAATAAACTATCTTGGAGCAGTGGTGTCGTTAGGCCCTATGACTCGGGGCTATACAGTGGTGCTTGAAAGTTTGTGAACCCTTTAGAATTTTTTTATATTTCTGCATAAATATGACTTAAAACATCATCAGACTGTCACACAAGTCCTAAAAGCAGACTTTGACTTGGCCATTCCAAAACATTAACTTTATTCTTCTTTAACCATTCTTTAGTAGAACGACTTGTGTGCTTAGGGTTGTTGTCTTGCTGCATGAGCCACCTTCTCTTGAGATTCAGTTCATGGACGGATGTCCTGACATTTTCCTTAAGAATTCACTGGTATAATTCAGAATTCATTGTTCCATCAATGATGGCAAGCTGTCCTGGCTCAGATGCAGCAAAACAGGCCCAAACCATGATATTACCACCACCATGTTTCACAGATGGGATAAGGTTCTTATGCTGGAATGCAGTGTTGTCCTTTCTCCAAACATAACACTTCTCATTTAAACCAAAAAGTTCTATTTTGTTCTCATCTGTCCACAAAACATTTTTCCAATAGCCTTCTGGTTTGTCCATGTGATCTTTAGCAAACTGCAGATGAGCAGCAATGTTCTTTTTAGAGAGCAGTGGCTTTCTCCTTGCAACCCTACCATGCACACCATTGTTGTTCAGTGGTCTCCTGATATGGTGGACTCATGAACATTAACATTAGCCAATGTGAGAGAGGCCTTCAGTTGCTTAGAAGTTACCCTGAGGTCCTTTGTGACCTCGCTGACTATTACAAGCCTTACTCTTGGAGTGATCTTTGTTGGTCGACCACTCCTGGGGAGGGTAACAATGGTCTTGAATTTCCTCCATTTGTACACAATCTGCCTGACTGTGAATTGGTGGAGTCCAAACTCTTTAGAGATAGTTTTGTAACCTTTTCCAGCCTGATGAGCATCAACAACGCTTTTTCTGAGGTCCTCAGAAATCTCCTTTGTTCGTGCCATGATACACTTCTACAAACATGTGTTGTGAAGATCAGACTTTGATAGATCCCTGTTCTTTAAATAAAACAGGGTGCCCACTCACACCTGATTGTCATCCCATTGATTGAAAACACCTGACTCTAACTTCTACCTCAAATTAACTGCTAATCCTAGAGGTTCACATACTTTTGCCACTCACAGATGTGTAATATTGGATCATTTTCCTCAATAAATAAATGACCAAGTATAATATTTTTGTCTCATTAGTTTAACTGTGTTCTCTTTATCTACTTTTAGGACTTGTGTGAAAATCTGATGAAGTTTTAGGTCACATTTATGCAGAAATATAGAAAATAAAGGGTTCACAAACTTTCAAGCACCACTGTCACCTTGGGTATTCTGAGCCTAGCTCCGGGTATTTTTGTCCTAAAAAAAAATAAGAGATTAATAGAAAACAACTGACTGAAACAGATCAGAACTTGAATTGCAGCATCTGAAGATGGAGTGGGGAGGGGGGACATAACTGAGCGCTGCACAGTGCACATTCAAAACTGCCAAAAGAAGAAGAACATTCAGAACTGGTTGGAAGATGACTTCAAAGAAACAATTCACTATTGTTGGATTTTTCAAGATGAAAACAGATGGTAAGTCATCGACCGTGGGTGTATATATAGAATGTATCAACAATGTAACCTGTCGAATTATGTTGATGCGCAAAACCCGCTCTGTGTAGCCTGGTTATGTTGAATTTACAGCGTAGGGCCTGTATGATTCGTGTGCCAGGTGAGCTCTAAAGTTCAAGTGGTTTAATGAATATCTACAGTGGGGGTCTATTTGCCCCAACTAAGTTTATTTAACAAATCAACAACAATTTGTGTTCACATAGACACCAATAGAGCGATGGCTATAATTATCGACAGTCCATAATTATCGACACCTTTTCAGATTTACCAATGGAAAAATTTTTTTACAAAGGTGAGTTTCAGTTACAAAAGTTATTGGTTAATTAATCAACCAGAAGACCCCCCCCTCACCCTTTGATCTTGTTGTCTGATGACACAGCTCGTTACCTGAGATGGAATTTTTTTTAGCACGATCAGCAATTTGAGGAAAACATTATGTTGGCAGGTAAGCATGGTGGAAAGATCATGGGCATGTTTTTACTTATCAACTTCACCGATATTTCATGATCTCCTTGTCGAAACCTATTTTGTTTCTTACTCTTTCATCTGACAGTCACCATTTTGTATCTAAACGCGCGTTTGAGAAGTCACGTGATCACTTTCATCGGTGTTCACCATTATCAACACCCTGTGGAATTAAGTGACATTTACAACTGTTATGGATTGATCTTTGTGTAACATTGTTGAAGTAGATGAAGTACTTTAAAAAGTAAAAGTGCTGTGATTTATAATATTTTTCTTCTGATTCATAACAGAATGGAATGTTTATCGAGTATTTGGAATCCTATTGCAATAAATAGAATTAGACCAGAATTAAATTCCTAATATATAAAAAAATTACATGCTTGAAATATTTAGGTTTTTCTATTCCATTCAGATTTTTTTTTTGCAGTTTGGTGTAAATATCTACCAAATATTACAAGATCAATAGACATTTTATATTTCTAGATGTAAATTTAAAATCTCAATTAAAAAAAAAACAATCAAAACGACCTTTGACCTGGATTTTCATGTGGTTACAATATCAATTGCCTGTTGACATTTATTGGTAAAATACAAAACTAGAATTTAATACAAACAACAACGAATGATTAACAAAATGTGATCTATGAAAATACTTAGAAAGTGAAACAAAAAGATTTTCTGGCACAGGTTAAACATTATCAGTTCATTTGTTTACAGACATTAGAATTACTTCCTCATTTACGTAAGCACAGACATTTATATATTTATATAAAAGATATTTTGTACGAAATATAAGTCTACGTAAAACAAATTTTATATTTTGTTACCTTAATACCACATACCGATAATTTTTTCAATAAATAATCATCTGGATGTCGATAATTGTGGAACGGTGTTGATAACTGTGGACAAAGGTGTCGATAATTGTGGAATGGTGTCACGTGATCTGATACGCTAAATAATCGAGAATCAAGTCATTTTTTTCCCAGTGGAAGTCTGAGTAATTATTCATGCACAATTTACATATTGAAAGTCTTCTCTACTTTTGCAATAACCAAAAGATCGTTAAGGTGTCGATAATTGTAGCCACTGCTCTAGTTGCCCTGACATAATTTAATCATATGTTTTAATGCTACATGTAGCCTAACCAGCCAGCTGACCATCCCATAGCCAGCCTTTGGCATATTAGCCACATATAGGAATACATTTTTTTTTTTTGCCATGCAATATTAATGCCAACATAAATTTGTGTTGTCCAGACACCACAAATGAGCTGCTGCAATCAACTGAGCCTGGATGCATTGGAGAAAATGGTATTTCTGTGTGTGTGCCATGTGTGTGAGAGAAACTTGGAAGACATATTTATATGATCATAGTCTTGTGAGATGGGACATCATCTGGGATTTTTAATGTTATACTATTGATTGATTGATTGATTACTTTATTCTGAACAATAAAGAAGAAAGATATAAAAATAAAAAAAATTAAATAAAAAATGCAATAATCAAAACATCGTCATAAACAAACAGAATAGCGTAGCCACAAGGCAGTAACATAATAATGTTCAGAAAGGATTAGGAAGAAGTAATAACTTATCCAATCCTAACCCTCTATACCACCGCTAATCAAACGTCACTTTCCACCATAATAAACTATATATACAAAAGAAAACAAAAGCAACAAACAAAAAGAAAACATACCAACATACCAAGACATACCAACATGGTATAATATCGACCAAATCAAATCATATATACAGATACTTATGTTATGCATATATACACACATACAATACATCCATACAGTACATATCCATCCATACATCCATATACACCTACCTATAAATATATACAAAATACAAGAAGACCAGTCACAGACTTACTCTCAATTTCATCATCACCTACAGTATATAGTCTGCCTGTCCTCATTCTCATATATTTTTAGTAACGTTTTTATATAATTTTTTAAACAGTTTTATGTTGGTGCTATTTTGAGTTCATTATCCAGACCATTCCACAATTGCACCCCACAGACTGTTATGCACATACTTTTCATAGTTGTTCTAACATTTACTCTCTTAAAATTCATTTCCCCTCTCAGGTTATACCCACCCTGCCTTTCCATAAACATATTTTGTACCTCACCCGGAAGAAGGTTATGTCTTGCTTTATACATAATTTGTGCAGTCTTGTGTTTAACCAGATCAGTGAATTTCAGTGAATAGTATAATCCTGTAGCTGAGAATTTGTGTCTTTGTGGTCCTAAAGGAGAGATATGTGAGTGAGAAATGATATTTTTATTAAACTGATGATTTATTTTACTCGTAATATTTAAGTCAGTTGACACATGCTTCAGTTTCCTGCAACATTATGGGTGTTGATGATAATAATAATGAGACAGAAACTGAAATGAACTACATATATTTAAAAAGAGCAGTGTAAAATCACTAATAAAGATGTCAAGACCTTTGAATGTGTGTAGGTGAGAATATTTCTTGTAAAGTTCAATATAACCTTTCTAACCTATCTGTGCAATAAAATCTGTGAAAAAAAAAATACAAGCCCCAGGAAAAATTGACTTAGCCCCTGGTCTTTTCAATAGCTAGAAACGGCCCTGTCTTGGAACATATATTCATCAAATTTGATTATAATATCCATCCATCCATTATCTGTAGCCGCTTATCCTGTGGAGGGTCGCGGGCAAGCTGGAGCCTATCCCCAACTGACTATGGGCGAGAGGTGGGGTACACCCTGGACAAGTCACCAGATCATCGCAGGGCTGACACAGAGACAAACAACCATTCACACTCACATTCACACCTACGGTCAATTTAGAGTCACCAGTTAACCTAACCTGCATGTCTTTGGACTGTGGGGGAAACCAGAGCACCCGGAGGAAACCCATGCGGACACGGGGAGAACATGCAAACTCCGCACAGAAAGGCCCTCATCGGCCACTGGGCTTGAACCCAGGACCTTCTTGCTGTGAGGCAACAGTGCTAATCACTATACCACCGTGCCGCCCCGATTATAATATGTTTCAAAGTAAAAAAAAAATATATATATATTTATAGATTTCCTGCTTCTACTAAAGGAAAAAAAATCTTGATTGACTCATTGTATTTGCCTACTTATTTTTCTTTGTGCTCCCATCTAACAGTAACGCCCAATCTCTCAACACAACTGTAAACATTGCCCTCTTCTGGTGAACTGAAGTACATCAACTGAAAAGTAAAATATTGCCAATGTAATAGCTTTGCCCAGGTGATTACAACTTTGACTGTTTAAGAATCACGTTTTAATGTAATTATGTAAGAATGTAATAAATGTTTAGAAGTAGTAACCTTTCTTACAAACTAATTTGAATGAACACCCTTTAAAATTGCTCTATTTTGTTAGAATTTATACAAATTTTACAGTGTACTTAAAGCATATACACAGAGCCATGGCCTCACTTTCGTTTATAAATGCCTTGAGACCTCAAGAACGGCACAGGAATAGTTTTAAGCGCTAATAATAAATCTAATATCATAATTTTTATGATTAAAGTGATTTATAAAAAGACACCTGTATAAAAGACACCTGTCCACACATTCAATCAATCAGACTCCAACCTCTCCACCATGGGCAAGGCCAAAGAGCTGTCTAAGGACACCAGGGACAAAATTGTACAGCCCTGATTCCAAAAAAGTTGGGACAAAGTACAAATTGTAAATAAAAACAGAATGCAATGATGTGGAAGTTTCAAAATTCCATATTTTATTCAGAATAGAACATAGATGACATATCAAATGTTTAAACTGAGAAAATGTATCATTTAAAGAGAAAAATTAGGTGATTTTCAATTTCATGACAACAACACATCTCAAAAAAGTTGAGACAAGGCCATGTTTACCACTGTGAGACATCCCCTTTTCTCTTTACAGCAGTCTGTAAATGTCTGGGGACTGAGGAGACAAGTTGCTCAAGTTTAGGGATAGGAATGTTAACCCATTCTTGTCTAATGTAGGATTCTAGTTGCTCAACTGTCTTAGGTCTTTTTTGTCATATCTTCCGTTTTATGATGCGCCAAATGTTTTCTATGGGTGAAAGATCTGGACTGCAGGCTGGCCAGTTCAGTACCCGGACCCTTCTTCTACACAGCCATGATGCTGTAATTGATGCAGTATGTGGTTTGGCCTTGTCATGTTGGAAAATGCAAGGTCTTCCCTGAAAGAGACGTTGTCTGGATGGGAGCATATGTTGCTCTAGAACCTGGATATACCTTTCAGCATTGATGGTGTCTTTCCAGATGTGTAAGCTGCCCATGCCACACGCACTAATGCAACCCCATACCATCAGAGTTGCAGGCTTCTGAACTGAGCGCTGATAACAACTTGGGTCGTCCTTCTCCTCTTTAGTCCGAATGACACGGCATCCCTGATTTCCATAAAGAACTTCAAATTTTGATTCGTCTGACCACAGAACAGTTTTCCACTTTGCCACAGTCCATTTTAAATGAGACTGAGGCTGTAGTCCCAGCTCTCTTCAGGTCATTGACCAGGTCCTCCCATGTAGTTCTGGGCTGATCCCTCACCTTTCTCATGATCATTGATACCCCACGAGGCGAGATCTTGCATGGAGCCCTAGACCGAGGGAGATTGAAAGTCATCTTGGAGTTTCTTCCATTTTCTAATAATTGCACCAACAGTTGTTGCCTTCTCACCAAGCTGCTTGCCTATTGTCCTGTAGCCCATCCCAGCCTTATGCAGGTCTACAACCCCGATTCCAAAAAAGTTGGGACAAAGTACAAATTGTAAATAAAAACGGAATGCAATAATTTACGTATCTAAACATGATCCAGAAGCGCAGACGTCTTCTCTGGGCCAAGGCTCATTTAAAATGGATTGTGGCAAAGTGGAAAACTGTTCTGTGGTCAGACGAATCAAAATTTGAAGTTCTTTATGGAAATCAGGGATGCCGTGTCATTCGGACTAAAGAGGAGAAGGACGACCCAAGTTGTTATCAGCGCTCAGTTCAGAAGCCTGCAACTCTGATGGTATGGGGTTGCATTAGTGTGTGTGGCATGGGCAGCTTACACATCTGGAAAGACACCATCAATGCTGAAAGGTATATCCAGGTTCTAGAGCAACATATGCTCCCATCCAGACGACGTCTCTTTCAGGGAAGACCTTGCATTTTCCAACATGACAAGGCCAAACCACATACTGCATCAATTACAGCATCATGGCTGTGTAGAAGAAGGGTCCGGGTACTGAACTGGCCAGCCTGCAGTCCAGATCTTTCACCCATAGAAAACATTTGGCGCATCATAAAACGGAAGATATGACAAAAAAGACCTAAGACAGTTGAGCAACTAGAATCCTACATTAGACAAGAATGGGTTAACATTCCTATCCCTAAACTTGAGCAACTTGTCTCCTCAGTCCCCAGACATTTACAGACTGCTGTAAAGAGAAAAGGGGATGTCTCACAGTGGTAAACATGGCCTTGTCCCAACTTTTTTGAGATGTGTTGTTGTCATGAAATTGAAAATCACCTAATTTTTCTCTTTAAATGATACATTTTCTCAGTTTAAACAGTTGATATGTCATCTATGTTCTATTCTGAATAAAATATGGAATTTTGAAACTTCCACATCATTGCATTCTGTTTTTATTTACAATTTGTACTTTGTCCCAACTTCTTTGGAATCAGGGCTGTACAATTTTGTCCCTGGTGTCCTTAGACAGCTCTTTGGCCTTGCCCATGGTGGAGAGGTTGGAGTCTGATTGATTGAATGTGTGGACAGGTGTCTTTTATACAGGTAACGAGTTCAAACAGGTACAATTAATACAGGAACGAGTGGAGAATAGGAGGGCTTCTTAAAGAAAAACTAACGCTATGTTCACACTGCAAGGCTTAATGCTCAATTCCGATTTTTTTGTGAAATTCGATTTTTTTGTGAGGTCGTTCACATTAACAAATATATGCGACTTGTATGTGATCCTCAGCATGAACGAAAAGCGACCTAAAAGTGTTCCGCATGCGCATTGCAGGATACGACGACGTCACACGCAGTGAGCATGGCCAGTGTTTACGGAAGTAAAACCGCCCGGTTGCGGTATGACCCATCCAATCTAGCTTGAATAGCTGCATCCCCCCAAATGGAAATCAGCTCCCTAACCTCTGCATCCTTCCATTGAGAAGATTCAGAACCTTCACAGCCCGAAGCGTCCCTCGCATTGATGTCATGCGCAGGGGCGCAGATACGTTTTTTGAACTGGGGGGGACAAAAAACTGGGGGGGGACAAAGCTGCCAGCAAACCAACCCCAAACCCCGATATGCCTGTCAAATTTGTTATGGGTTACTATAGCAACCAAGCTCGAGCTCGCAACCTGTGCAGTCTGCGCAGCTCAACCAACCGAATATCAGTCTTTGTTTTGTTTTATGTGAGTTGTTGCAACTATGTATACACTGCCGAGCACCTCAATAAACCGAATGGTAATTAGTCTTTTGATTTTTCCGTGAGGTTTGCCTTATGCAAAGTGGGGGGGACCGAACGAAGTGAATTTAAATCTGGGTGGGACGAATCCCACCCGTCCCACCCTCTATCTGCGCCCGTGATTATGCGCCATGTTGTTGTAACTTTTTTTGAGAGACCCGCCGCCTACTTCAGTGCAGAATAGTGACGTTTGTGGCTTGTTGATGACGTGTAAGTCGGATGAATGCGACCTGGCGGTTCAGACTGAAGTCGCATATGAAAAGAGCGGATAGGAATCGGAATTAGGACCACATATCCAAACGGCCTGGGTCGGATTTGAAAAAATCGGATCTGTGTCGTTCATATTGTCAATAAAAGATCGGATACAGGTCACATATGGGCGAAAAGATCGGATTTGAGTCACTTCAGCCTGCAGTGTGAACGTAGCCTAAGAGGTCTGTGAGAGCCAGAATTCTTGCTGGTTGGTAGGTGATCAAATAGTTATTTCATGCAATAAAATGCAAATTAATTATTTAAAAATCATACAATGTGATTTTCTGGATTTTTTTTAGGTTCTGTCTCTCACAGTTGAAGTGTACCTATGATAAAAATTACAGACCTCTCCATTCTTTGGAAGTGGGAAAACTTGCAAAATTGGCAGTGTATCAGATACTTATTTTCCCCACTGTATGAAATGCTTAAACAATTATTCTAGCAGGGCACAACTGGGCAATAAGAAGCTCCTGTCAAGCACATGTTCCAATATTTATGATCACTTGAAAAATGGGTGGGTTCAAACAAAAGGTGCCATGTTCTGATCTGTTGAATGCATCTAGATGTAAATATCAGGAAATGAAAGCTTATATACATATATCTTATTTCACATGTAACCTCACTGGGACTAGGGTTACTTGCATAGTAGCATTCCAACAGTCCAGTGTTCTCAGCACTTGTTCATGTGTGTCTCACTCCAGTAGCCCATTTCTCATGAGGTTGCCCCAGTTCCTCAACACCTGACACAGACCTTGTTAGACCAGGCGATGTCCAAGCTGTCTGTCTGTTATTGATGAGGTAGGCAGGTAGCATTAAGGGGCCTGCCTACAGAAATTGCCTCAACCAGAGTACAAACCCATGACCTCCTGCACCAGCATGCACAAAATCAGTGATGTTATCAACTGAGCTATCCAGCAGCAGCTACCAGAAGGTGGTTGAAAATGATGAAGCTAAGATCCTATGGGATTTCCAGATACAGATGGACAAACTGGTAATGGTTAACCAACCAGATATGGTAGTGGTGGACAAAAGGGAGAACAAGGCTGTGGTGATAGATGTGGCAATACCAAGTGACAATAACATCAGGAAAAAGGAACTTGAGAAGCTCAAGAAGTATCAAGGGCTGAAAGAAGAATTAGAAAAGATATGGAAGATGAAGACAACAGTGGTCCCGGTTGTGACAGGAGCCCTCGGTGCAGTGACCCCCAAACTGGGAGAGTGGCTCCAACAGATCCCAGGAACAACATCCAAGGTCTCTGTCCAGAAAAGCGTAGTCTTAGGAACAGCTAAGATACTGTGCAGGACCCTCAAACTCCCAGGCCTCTGGTAGAGGACCTGAGCTTGAGGGAAAAAAGACCGCCTGAAGGAAGGGATGAGTGGGGAATTTTTTTTATCTATCTATCTATCTATCTATCTATCTATCTATCTATCTATCTATCTATCTATCTATCTATCTATCTACGTATCTATCAGAGGCTGGGGGAGCAGATATATTACAATTTAAAGGTTAATGCTCAGCACAGTCCTTTCTCCTTTTCTGACTGAAAAACAATCATAGCCTGTGCAAGACCTTAAAGTCTTGATGTAATCATTTAAACATGAGGATTAAACTCACATCCTTTAAATTATTATAACTAGTACTGTAAAATTGAAATTCTTAAAAAATATATAAATCGGCTGAATATTCTTGTTTGTTTTAATCTTAATCTCATAATGTAAAATTTGAATTATATATTTTCCCTTTTGCCTTGAGTGTGTAAGGTGTAGCAGTGTTTCAGAGTGCTCTTTTAAACACATCAATATCCAGGCAACAGTAGCTCTGTGGTGAGAAAATGACTAATGGAGGGTTAGGGGTGAGTAACACACTGTGCATAGAAAAAACTGTACACCCTGAAAGGTCATACAAACTTTTACAAGTTTTGGAAATGCGCATATTGCGATTTGTGCATTTTTCACATGTGGAGTCAGGGCCGGAGTGGACCCCTTTTTCAGCCCGGGAGTTTCATGCCCAAACCTGGCCCACTTTTTTCATGGAGGAGGACTTTGAATAAATGAAACAGCAGCTAGCTCTTACAATGCCTTTTTACTGATTATAGTTCAGGCATACGTTAGTAAGTCAACAGAAAGCACTTCACTTAAACAATATCTCATCTCATCTCATTATCTCTAGCCGCTTTATCCTGTTCTACAGGGTCGCAGGCAAGCTGGAGCCTATCCCAGCTGACTATGGGTGAAAGGCGGGGTACATCCTGGACAAGTCACCAGGTCACACAGACAACCATTCACACTCACACCTACGGTCAATTTAGAGCCACCAGTTAACCTAACCTGCATGTCTTTTGACTGTGGGGGGAAAACGGAGCACTCGGAGGAAACCCTCGCCGGCCACGGGGCTCGAACCCGAACATTCTTGCTGTGAGGCGACAGCGCTAACCACTACACCACCGTGCCGCCCTAATTAAAATAATTTGAAATTAAAATTGCATTTTTCTTCCCAATGCTCTATTGTTATTGTTTAGATTTACACTAAACTCTTAAGTAGCTTGACTACATGTATATTAGGCTACCTACAGCATCAAAAGCCTCCTAAGCAGTGCACTGGTTTCTGCAACTTTATTAATAATGGTGTCATTATCTATAGACATGAGTATTTCCTTCTCTGTGTACATGAAGGCCTCCAAGAGGCTCATCTACACTAGCAGCTGCCTGAATCTGTGGGACCTCCTGCTGCACTGCTGCTGTCTCACTGGACTCTTCCCTCTCAGCATCTGACTCACCTGTATTATATAGCATATAGGGCATATACACTGTGATCATGGACAGAGATAATTATTGATTAAACAATGTTTAGCTATGGGCGGCACGGTGGTGTAGTGGTTAGCGTTGTCACCTCACAGCAAGAAGGTCTGGGTTTGAGCCCCGTGGCCGACGAGGGCCTTTCTGTGCGGAGTTTGCATGCTCTCCCCGTGTCCGCGTGGGTTTCCTCCGGGTGCTCCGGTTTCCCCCACAGTCCAAAGACATGCAGGTTAGGTTAACTGGTGACTCTAAATTGACCGTAGGTGTGAATGTGAGTGTGGATGGTTGTCTGTGTCTATGTGTCAGCCCTGTGATGACCTGGCGACTTGTCCAGGGTGTACCCCGCCTTTCGCCCGTAGTCAGCTGGGATAGGCTCCAGCTTGCCTGCGACCCTGTAGAA
Source organism: Neoarius graeffei (assembly GCF_027579695.1). Taxonomy (NCBI): domain Eukaryota; kingdom Metazoa; phylum Chordata; class Actinopteri; order Siluriformes; family Ariidae; genus Neoarius; species Neoarius graeffei. Next base: position 19,097,749 of record NC_083594.1, read on the forward strand.
CAGGATAAAGCGGCTAGAGATAATGAGATGAGATGAGATGTTTAGCTATTTCAATTGGGCTGATTTTAAAGCATTTTCAGCATTCTGAATATCTGGGTACTGGGTATTATTTAGAATCTGTCTATCACATCTGTTCTGTGTGCATTTTCTTACATAAAATAGGTTTTTTTAGTTGATTTTTATTCTCTCTACCTGTTGCCTCTGTAGTCCTGGCTTCTCCATGCCTACTTGGTTTGCCAGCAGTATCAGACTGGCTTATCTGCTGCTCTGAGGCTACAAAAACATTTCATTAAGGGTTAGCCTATTTTGCTGAATAACGTAACATGCTTGAATTTTTTCCCCCCACAATTTAGCCTATATTGTGATTGTGTAAAATTGATAGTGATTTAGGCTATTTGTCTCCATTTGTTAAAATAAATTAGGCTATCGTGCTGACATCTTTCTGAATGTCTGAACAATTTAACATATATTTATCATATCTCTATGTTATCTTTTACATTACAAATAACTATCTAAGTTTAAATAAATAACTGTTAGACCATCCTCTACCTGTCCCTTCAGTAGTCATGGCCTCCTCGGGATCATCAGTAGCGTCAGAAGGGGTTTGCTGCTCTGACGCTACAAAAACATTCCATTAATGAGATGCTATTTAATGGGAAATTTGGTCTCTGCATTTATTCCAATCGTGAATTAGTGAAATGCACACAGTGAACACACAGTGAGGTGAAGTACACACTAAATTATACCTTTAAATTATGTTTATTATTGTCAGCTTGAAACTGGGGGCGGCACGGTGGTGTAGTGGTTAGCGCTGTCGCCTCACAGCAAGAAGGTCCTGGGTTCGAGCCCCATGGCTGGCGAGGGCCTTTCTGTGTGGGGTTTGCATGTTCTCCCCGTGTCCGTGTGGGTTTCCTCCGGATGCTCTGGTTTCCCCCACAGTCCAAAGACATGCAGGTTAGGCTAACTGGTGACTCTAAATTGACCGTAGGTGTGAATGTGAGTGTGAATGGTTGTCTGTGTCTATGTGTCAGCCCTGTGATGACCTGGCGACTTGTCCAGGGTGTACCCCGCCTCTTGCCCAGAGTCAGCTGGGATGGCTCCAGCTTGCCTGCGACCCTATAGAACAGGATAAAGCAGCTAGAGATAATGAGATGAGAATGAATGAGCTTGAAACTGGATATTTGTGATTAATGTGTATATTGGGCTCTACAAAATAAACTATGTTAAATTGACATTGCAAACGTTGCGCAATAGCCTTACACTGACAGTAGGCTACAAAATTATTTCCATATCTCTCTTTACCGGCTGCAACTGAGGTCTGTCCTCTGGAAAACAGGTCTGTTAATTTCGCACATCTGGCAGCATCTTCTTCCAGTGCCTTTCTTCTTTTTGTCCTGGCCTTCTCGGCTCCACCTGGCCTCTTCCCGCCCTCCATCACCACTGACTGACACTTCGCGCTATTCTGTTGGTATATTTAATTTTACCGCTCCAAAAATGACTACTCATGGGCCCAACCAACTTCAACATTTGGGAGGGGAGAATTCATCAGATGGTAGAACCCATCTAATCTACTGCGAGCTGTCAGATGAATGGAGAATGAATGCAAGAAGAAGATTAGATAAGTGTCAAAATTATTTTTTCCATCCAACCGACCCAAATTTGAGATTGACATGACCTGGCCCATCGGGAATCCTCCCGAATCTCCCGATTACCCAATCCGGCTCTGTGTGGAGTTGATGCATGTGTTTTCAGGATTAATTTATTTTCAGATCTTTTTTTGATACAACTGTTGACACACAGCTTCACTGGTATCCTATGGCCGATTTAACTACAGTGTGTTTTATTAGGACAAATTATTAAAGCTAGACGGACTTTCAGCTTTATAAAATCGGTGAAATTTAGTTCCCTCTGAAATTTGGTCATTGTGATATATGTTCATTTCTGTAATACATCACAAAAAACAGCCCATTGTGTGGCTGGGAAGTTATTTAATTTGAGGGGATTCCTGAGCAAATAGTGTGCATGAAATCACTTGCTTTGTGCAGTCAAGCAGACAGAGAAAGTCCGTGTGCGCATGCGCAGGTTTACCTTCTTCTTCTTTTTGTTTTTATGGCAGCTGGCATCCACTGTGCTGCATTACTGCAATCTACAGGTTTACCTTGACTGTGCACCGACCGTTCCATCATTCTGTTGCTAAACGAACAGCTGATCACACCGAGGTGCTCACTGACTACCGATATTTATTAGTTTGGTCCTACATTTCCTTTCCTTTGCAACATAACGTCTTTTCTTCTCGCTTTCCGTTACTGTAGTCAGTCTTTCACATTTTATTCACACGCTCACGTCCTCCATTTTTCTCTCCTGTTTCAGATTTGTATCCCACAATGCATTGCGTGAATGGGGAACGCCCACCACATGATGCATGATGTAGTATCTTGAATTGAGTCATCGTGAAGCAGAAAAAAATAGCAGAGAATTTAGGGCCATGTGGCTCTAAATTCATTAATTGTTCGATTTAAAAATAATAATAATAATAAAATTGGAAGTCTGTGATTTGAATTCAGTAGCTTTCGGTCCACTAAACAAAAATAATTGGGTGTCAGGGAAAATTCTTTTTATGACCTACACTTGAAAAATCTGAAGGTCAGTCTAGCTTTAATGCTTATTGCACAGCAGGCTTTTTAATGCATAATTTCAGGTCCCTTCCAGATGTATAGTACTGTGCAAAAGTCTTAGGCATTGTTTTTTTTTTTCAGTACAAACGTTGTTATAGACTTTTATTTTATGAATTCTACATTATGGAACCAGTACAAAAACAATTTAAAACATTAGTTTTCCAGCACAAAAATTAAATGCTAAAGATGTTTGTATGTAAGTAAAGAAAGGAGCATATTACATAACAGACTGCTTTTCAGACAAAAACATAATGAAGGCTACTGGGTTTTGCTGCAAAAATAAGAAGGAAGTGTGACAGTCAAAGTGTCCAGAAGAAATGCGGCTGATTCTGTAAGATGCTCAGTAAAACTTACAGCTTCATTCCTTATAAAACTGCACCAACTGTATCTGAGACTGCTTCTTTTTTAAGCAAAGGGTCATCTCACACCATCCATCCATTATCTGTAGCCGCTTATCCTGTTCTACAGGGTCGCAGGCAAGCTGGAGCCTATCCCAGCTGACTATGGGCAAGAGGCAGGGTACACCCTGGACAAGTCGCCAGGTCATTGCAGGGCTGACACATAGACACAGACAACCATTCACACTCACATTCACACCTACGGTCAATTCAGAGCCACCAGTTAGCCTAACCTGCATGTCTTTGGACTGTGGGGGAAACCGGAGCACCTGGAGGAAACCCACGCGGACACGGGGAGAACATGCAAGCTCCGTACAGAAAGGCCCTCGTCGGCCACGGGGCTCAAACCCAGGACCTTCTTGCTGTGAAGCGACAGTGCTAACCACTACACCACCGTGCCGCAATCTCACACCAAACATTAACTTTTTACATCCATTACTGCTTACTGATTGTTATGGTATTTTTTAAATGTAGAAACATTTAATTTAATTACTTTTGAAGGCATCTTTGCTCTACAGCATTTCATTGCATGTGCACAGTGCTGTATTTGGCATCTCTGCGAGTCACTGGGTGTGTGGGCAGATGGATATTGGATGCATGGCTTCTCCATAAAAATTACTGGGAGGTCTCTCAAAGGGGCGGATCCTCATAAGCTACAACCAGTAACCGAAACAATAATGATGAACATGACTGACATCTCAAAACTAAGCATATCACTGCAAGTCTGATGCACAGCACTCAGAGCTGCAGTAGTGGTCGGTAACTGAATCAATAGCAGTTTTACACAACTAGTACAACTAGTAGCCTGTTATTATAATCTTTTATAATTAGTATATATTGTAAATGCGGCACGGTGGTGTAGTGGTTAGCACTGCCACCTCACAGCAAGAAGGTTCTGGGTTCAAGCCCAGTGGCCGATGTGGGCCTTTCTGTTTGGAGTTTGCATGTTCTCCCCGTGTCTGTGTGGGTTTCCTCCGGGTGCTCCGGTTTCCCCTACAGTCCAAAGACATGCAGGTTAGGCTAATTGGTGGCTCTAGAAACTCTTTTTTTTTTTAAGATTTTTTTTGGGCTTTTTTCACCCCTACTGGATAGGACAGTGCAGAGACAGGACAGGACAGGAAATGAGCGGGAGAGAGAGACGGGGAGGGATCGGGAAATGACCTCGGGCCGGAATCAAACCCGGGTCCCCGGATTCATGATATGGCGCCCCCCCACCTGAGCCACGACGCCCCCGTGGGTCTAGAAACTCTGATGGATGTCAGAGCCGGACCTGTCATCAGGCAGAACACTATATGCACCTATATGATACAAATGTACAAAATAGAAGAAGAAGCCTTTATTTGTCAAATGCACAGTGAAATTCGTCCTCTGCATTTAACCCATCTGAAGCAGTGAACCCACATTCACACACACAAGTGAGCAATGAGTACACACAAATGCACCTATATGATATAGGTGTACCTTATATTGCTAATGCAGGTGTTCATTCCGTGTAGTGGTTGCACGTGTGTTAAACAAATCGGTAGTAAAGACAAAAAGATTTCATTCAATCTGCCACGTTTTAAAATAATACAATGTATTATACAACCCTGATTCCAAAAAAGTTGGGACAAAGTACAAATTGTAAATAAAAACAGAATGCAATGATGTGGAAGTTTCAAAATTCCATATTTTATTCAGAATAGAACATAGATGACATATAAAATGTTTAAACTGAGAAAATGTATCATTTAAAGAGAAAAATTAGGTGATTTTAAATTTCATGACAACACCGCATCTCAAAAAAGTTGGGACAAGCCATGTTTACCACTGTGAGACATCCCCTTTTCTCTTTACAACAGTCTGTAAACATCTGGGGCCTGAGGAGACAAGTTGCTCAAGTTTAGGGATAGGAATGTTAACCCATTCTTGTCTAATGTAGGATTCTAGTTGCTCAACTGTCTTAGGTCTTTTTTGTCGTATCTTCCGTTTTATGATGCACCAAATGTTTTCTATGGGTGAAAGATCTGGACTGCAGGCTGGCCAGTTCAGTACCCGGACCCTTCTTCTACTCAGCCATGATGCTGTAATTGATGCAGTATGTGGTTTGGCATTGTCATGTTGGAAAATGCAAGGTCTTCTCTGAAAGAGACGTCGTCTGGATGGGAGCATATGTTGCTCTAGAACCTGGATATACCTTTCAGCATTGATGGTGTCTTTCCAGATGTGTAACCTGCCCATGCCACACGCACTAATGCAACCCCATACCATCAGAGATGCAGGCTTCTGAACTGAGCACTGATAACAACTTGGGTCGTCCTTCTCCTCTTTAGTCCGAATGACACGGCGTCCGTGATTTCCATAAAGAACTTCAAATTTTGATTCGTCTGACCACAGAACAGTTTTCCACTTTGCCACAGTCCATTTTAAATGAGCCTTGGCCCAGAGAAGACGTCTGCGCTTCTGGATCATGTTTAGATATGGCTTTTTCTTTGAACTATAGAGTTTTAGCTGGCAACGGCGGATGGCACGGTGAATTGTGTTCACAGATAATGTTCTCTGGAAATATTCCTGAGCCCATTTTGTGATTTCCAATACAGAAGCATGCCTGTATGTGATGCAGTGCCGTCTAAGGGCCCGAAGATCACGGGCACCCAGTATGGTTTTCCGGCCTTGACCCTTACGCACAGAGATTCTTCCAGATTCTCTGAATCTTTTGATGATATTATGCACTGTAGATGATGATATGTTCAAACTCTTTGCAATTTTACACTGTCGAACTCCTTTCTGATATTGCTCCACTATTTGTCAGCGCAGAATTAGGGGGATTGGTGATCCTCTTCCCATCTTTACTTCTGAGAGCCGCTGCCACTCCAAGATGCACTTTTTATACCCAGTCATGTTAATGACCTATTGCCAGTTGACCTAATGAGTTGCAATTTGGTCCTCCAGCTGTTCCTTTTTTGTACCTTTAACTTTTCCAGCCTCTTATTGCCCCTGTCCCAACTTTTTTGAGATGTGTTGCTGTCATGAAATTTCAAATGAGCCAATATTTGGCATGAAATTTCAAAATGTCTCACTTTCGACATTTGATATGTTGTCTATGTTCTATTGTGAATACAATGTCAGTTTTTGAGATTTGTAAATTATTGCATTCCGTTTTTATTTACAATTTGTACTTTGTCCCAACTTTTTTGGAATCGGGGTTGTAGAGTGGCAGCTACAATTATCGACACCTTTTCAGATTTACCACTAAAGAACAATTTTGCAAAGGTGAGTTTCAGTTACAACAGTTATTATTGGTTAATTAATCAACCAGAAGACCCCCCCATCCTTTGATCTTGTCGTCTGATGACACAGCTCGTTACCTGAGATGACATTTTTTTTTTTTTAGCACGATCAGAAATTTGAACGAAACCCGTACGTTATCATCGCAGGTAAACATGGTGGAAAGATCATGGACATGTTTTTACTTATCAACTTCACCGATATTCCATGATCTCTTTGTCAAAAGCTACTTTGTTTCTTACTCTTTCATTTGACAGTTGCCATTTTGTATCTAAACATCCATTTCAGAAGTCACGTGAGGCATCGATAATAGTGATCACTTTCACCGGTGTCCATCATTATCGACACCCTGTGGAATTAAGTGACATTTACAACTGTTATCGATCGATCTTTGTGTAACATTGTTGAAGTAGATGCCTGGTACCACATTTCTTATGCGTCCAATCCAGCCGCCTTTTCTGGCTTAACTCAAGACGAGGCTGAAAATGTAGAATTTATATGTGATCAGTGCAACACAGTTTCTCATTCTTTTCCAGATTGAGGATGTAAATGACATTTATTGGTAAACTACAAAACTAGAAATTAATACAAACAACAACAACAACAACAACAACAACGAATGATTAACAAAATGTGATCTATGAAAATACTTAGAAAGTGGGTAGAAAGTGGAACAAAAAGATTTTCTGACACAGATTAAACATTATCAGTTCATTTCTTTACAAACATTAGAATTACTTCCTCATTTACGTAAGAACCGACATCGATATATTTATATAAAAGATATTTTGTACTAAAGATAAGTCTATGTAAAACAAATTTTAAATTAAAACAACTGTTTTGTTAACTTAATACCACATATCGATTATTATTTTTTAAATAAATAATCATATGGATGTCGATAATTGTGAATGGTGTCGATAACTGTGGACAAAGATGTTGATAATTGTGGAATGGTGTCACATGGTCTGATACGCTAAGTAATCAGGAATCAATGCTTTTTTTTTTCCAGTGGAAGTTTGAGTAATTATGCATGCACAATTTACGTATTGAAAGTCTTTTCTACTTTTGCAATGGCCAAAAGATTGTTAAGGTGTCGATAATTGTAGCCGCCGCTCTAGTTATTCACGCTAACAAAAAATGTCTGTAGTTCATGAATAAAGTGGACGTTTGAGAATCTACAAATTGATGCTGTAAGAGTGAGACGTCATGCAACACAATTCTATCATCATCCACACCAAAGCGGAGGGATGAACAAATGTTTGAGATTGTCTCATTAAGCCCTCAGTGGCTTTTAAACCAAACAGCAGCACTAAAGCAACCTGAGAATGAAGCGTGAGCGCAAGTAGCAACTGAGCTGCATGTGAGTCTGGATCTCAGGGAAAGCTGTGCGTGTGACAGGAGAGCTCAAGTCCAGAATCATCATCATCATCATGAGCTGTGTTTGCGCTGCACTTCATGTGTGATAATGGGATCGTGTTCTGTGCTGCTTTACAGATAAAGTTCATCATCAGAAGAAGTTAATCGTCTTTATTTTTTTTTCTAGAAGGAGGATTTTTACAGAAGGACGTTTACCTTTCCCCCCCCCCTTCTGAACCAACATTTCCGATCAGGTATGTGTCTTTGGTCTGTATGAAAAAGGTGTGTGGTTTTCTATCATCTGGACCAGAATAATATGTGACAGTAAAGGTAAATAGTCTTATGACAAGTTATTGACATGTTTGTGATAATGGTAGTTCCTTGTATCACTCTATCAGTATAAATCTACATACTGCACATTTCTGAAATCAAGAACACTATGTCCACTATGTCCTATGTAGTGATTTGGTTCCTGTGTCTTTAGTGATGTGCTTTTTTGTTTTTCATTATAAATAGTCAGGTTTGTTTCTGTATCTGACATTTGAGAGTTGTCTTCTCTATGGTAGTGAAATCTTTCTTTCCTCTTTTTTAACAGAATGAATTTACACTTTTATTCCTGCTTATTCTTGAAAACAGAAAAGAAAGAACATCACTAACATCTCTAGTTTTCAACTGCAGAAAATCTCAAATGACCAAAAGGTACACTGTTCTATGTTTGGCAGATAGTGTGTTTTTATACACTGTAGGAAAATATACACTATATCTACTCAGTAAAATTAAGGCAACAGATTACAAGCAATATTGTTAATCAAGTCTAACTATGTTTGGTTTTGAGTTAATATAAATTCATCCATCTATCCATTATCTGTAGCCGCTCATCCTGTCCTACAGGGTCGCAGGCAAGCTGGAGCCTATCCCAGCTGACTATGGGCGAAAGGCGGGGTACACCCTGGACAAGTCGCCAGGTCATCACAGGGCTGACACATAGACAAACAACCATTCACACCTATGGTCAATTTAGAGCCACCAGTTAGCCTAACCTGCATGTCTTTGGACTGTAGGAGAAACCGGAGCACCTGGAGGAAACCCACGTAGATACGGGGAGAACATGCAAACTCCACACAGAAAGGCCCTCGTCAGCCACTGGGCTCGAACCCAGAACCTTCTTGCTGTGAAGCAACAGTGCTAACCACTACACCACCGTGCCGCCCACATGAAAAACAGAAACCTCTAAATTTGTAAATAGTACTCATAAAAATTAATTGATATCTCCATATCAATGATATAGCCTAGTTGTATAATAATAATCTGCATTAATCAGTGCATTTATCAGAATTTATTCAATGCAGTCTAAAATCTCTATATCTTTCTTTCTTAGGAATAACAAGCTCAAGCATTAATGAATAACTCTTCACTTTATTTTGAATGCTGCCAACATGATCTAAAAAGTCATGTACAGCTAAAACAGTACAGCTAAAAGTCCAGTTTTAAGAAACGGGGCCAAAATTCTGCAAAATAGCCATTTGAAGTCTGTAAACACCATAAGTCTCATCTCATCTCATTATCTCTAGCCGCTTTATCCTTCTACAGGGTCGCGGGCAAGCTGGAGCCTATCCCAGCTGACTACGGGCAAAAGGCGGGGTACACCCTGGACAAGTCGCCAGGTCATCACAGGGCCGACACATAGACACAGACAACCATTCACACTCACATTCACACCTACGGTCAATTTAGAGCCACCAGTTAGCCTAACCTGCATGTCTTTGGACTGTAGGAGAAACCGGAGCACCTGGAGGAAACCCATGTAGATATGGGGAGAACATGCAAACTCCACACAGAAAGGCCCTCGTCAGCCACTGGGCTCGAACCCAGAACCTTCTTGCTGTGAGGCAACAGCGCTAACCACTACACCACCGTGCCGCCCACATGAAAAACAGAAACCTCTAAATTTGTAAATAGTACTCATAAAAATTAATTGATATCTCCATATCAATGATATAGCCTATAGTTGTATAATAATAATCTGCATTAATCAGTGCATTTATCAGAATTTATTCAATGCAGTCTAAAATCTCTATATCTTTCTTTCTTAGGAATAACAAGCTCAAGCATTAATGAATAACTCTTCACTTTATTTTGAATGCTGCCAACATGATCTAAAAAGTCATGTACAGCTAAAACAGTACAGCTAAAAGTCCAGTTTTAAGAAACGGGGCCAAAATTCTGCAAAATAGCCATTTGAAGTCTGTAAACACCATAAGTGACAAAAAAAAAAATCACCTTAATTATTTGTCAGAATGCTCAAAATCCTGACTGTTTGAATGTAGAAATAAAATAATTAAAATTATATAATAACATCAAGCAAAGAAAGACATTAATACATAAAATCATTCCATTAAAGCCAAAACATGGGCTCAAATAAAAGATTAAAAATCACAGACAGGTACAATTACACACTTCATTGCATTACAGGCATTTTGCAGACGCTCTTATCCAGAGCGACATACAGTACAGCATACCCAGGGTAGCCTGGGGAGCAGTTGGGGGTTAGGTGCCTTTCTTAAAGTGCATATCACGGGTAAATTCAGGAGCAAGATCAATGTAATTCTCCTATTTTATATTAAACTTTGGTCAAATATCTGTAACATTCTACATTCTCTGCAATTTTTTTACCTTGCGCAATACCAGAAAAATTCAGTTGAAATCAAGCCATTTGAGGTGAATTGGTCCGCCTCTGAAAAAACTTGGCATTTGAATTTCCTGGCAAACATTGATTTTCATGACATCATCTGCGGGACGCCTCCCTCTGAATCCTACGTCAGCACTGGTTTGTTTATGAGAAAATGACCTAGTGGTTTTCTGCAAATTTCTTCAACGTTATCACATAATTATTAAAATGGTTAACAGATGTATCATAGGAGGGTGTAGCAAAACCAATCATGATGGGATTAGTACTCATCGTTTTCCAAAAGACCGGACAATGAGAGAGAAATGTGAGCGCTTGGTCTACGCAGGCTGTGCACTGAAACTGCGCAAGCTCATGCAACCTGCTGGCGCTTCTGCAGGTAACGTCATGATTCTGGCTCCAGACTCCCTTGGGATTTTTCCAGACGCGTTTTGTTGTTTTATTTTTTTTCTGCTGTAGACAGATGGCCTTGTGCAAAATTACCCTTCTGGATGAGTGTGTAAAGGGACATACTTTCATATAAAAAAAAATGAAATTGGTCCAGAATATGCACTTTAACACTTTGAGGTCCTGGGCCTGTCAGACACTCTGTGGCAGTCTGATAAACCTTGACATTTTTAAGTATTTCATCTAACTAAAAACATCCATGCAAAAGTGACACACATGGTTATATTCTGGACACCCTCAGCAATAATAATATGAGAGTAAAGTGAATGTAATGAAATTTGTTTTTATTTAAATTAAGTGCAAACACAACCTTACAAAAAACTATTTTCAGAGTCTTCAAACCTTGTGAAAAAAACAAACACTATAAATATATCTGCACAAGACTTTTGAAGTCTGAACCTTGTAAGCATAGGTGTTGACTACATAAAAGTAAGAACAGCATTCAGAAATGTTATGTAGTTTCAATACTAATTGTAGAAACTTCAGACTACCTTTGTTTTCTCCAAAGTCAGTTACCCTTTCAAATGAATATTGATGAGGTAGGCGTAATTCAGGGGCAGCACGGTGGTGTAGTGGTTAGCGCTGTCGCCTCACAGCAAGAAGGTCCGGGTTCGAGCCCCGTGGCCGGCGAGGGCCTTTCTGTGCGGAGTTTGCATGTTCTCCCCGTGTCCGCATGGGTTTCCTCCGGGTGCTCCGGTTTCCCCCACAGTCCAAAGACATGCAGGTTAGGTTAACTGGTGACTCTAAATTTGAACGTAGGTGTGAGTGTGAATGGTTGTCTGTGTCTATGTGTCAGCCCTGTGATGACCTGGTGACTTGTCCAGGGTGTACCCCGCCTTTCGCCCGTAGTCAGCTGGGATAGGCTCCAGCTTGCCTGCGACCCTGTAGAAGGATAAAGCGGCTAGAGATAATGAGATGAGATGAGGCGTAATTCACCTGTAATCCCCCCTGTCACTGTCAACAGTCCATTTGTCAAAGACAAAAACCCTGGCCCTGGCCCCTGTACCTCCCTGCCCCCACACCTCTCTGCTTGGAAAGTTACTGCAAAGAAAAGAAGCCCTAAAAGCCAAAGCTACATTTCACAATCTTATGCACAGACGTACGCACGGACTATAATAAATCTAAAGTTAGCAATGAAGGTAAACTACGACTATGCAGGGCATGTTGACTTAGATAACTATTTACTGTAAATCAGTAATCAGTAATCAGTAAATCAGTGAAATATAGTTTGGCAACAGAAAAATGTTTTCAAAACTTGACGAAAATAACAGCACGTTTCAATCAACTAGTTCTTTCTCTTCAAAGAGCACCTCTTATCCTAACAACCCACTAACCATCTAACCTTCACTCTCTTCTTCTTACTCTATGATTTTCTGTATTTTGCTGTAGCTTGATTGTTTTTCTCAATTGTAAGTCGCTTTGGATAAAAGCGTCTGCTAAATGTAATGTCATGTAATGTAATGTAGTTCTCCGTATACGCTAACCCAAAAAAGCATGACAACAACCACTAGTGAGACAGATATTAGCTTACTTACTAATCAAAAATATCCTCAGCGGGATCAAGACGAAGTTCAAAATGCATTCGTTCATCATCGCTGTCCTCACTGGATACATCTGACATTGCATCATCTGACTCACTCTCCAGAGCGAGTTGATCCTGGATCAGCAGTGAAGCTTCAGCAGGCAACATCTTCCTTGCATTGGCCATTCCTCAAAGTTTCTCAGTTGGCATGGAAACAAGTGAACATGTGCACTTGTTTATACCGGTGAAATGGGGCGTGTTCTCACCTCCCCTTGCTACACAATGAGTGAATGACGACACTGATGTTCCATGCACTTAATGAATGAACCCTTTATTGTCACTAGTCACAAGTGCCAGCGAAATTGACCATCAACCCATCCTTACATATACACATACATACAATTGACAGAGGGGGAGTAGACAGGACAGGAAGACAGGGATGAAAAGAAAAAAAATACAGAGTAACATGAGGAGAGGGGAGGAGAAAAAAGCAACCCCCACACTATGCTCCTGTGAGGAGTACAGTGTGGGAACATAAAAAAAAAAACACCTCAGCACATAAGCACAAAATAACACAAGTACACTTTACAACATGAAAACTCGGGATTTTAGGGGGGGAGGGGGCGATCAGGGGTGGGGGTAAGGGGGGAGGGGGGAGATAAAGGTAACCCAGCACAAGCAAGCAGCCGTCCGTTCCTGCAGCCATGACGGCGCTGGTCGCGCACCCGCTTGTCACACTGGGGGTAAAAACGGCGACCGCAGGAAGTGGGGAAAGGAATGCGAGAGCATCCCACTGCAGTGATCTTCAGGGGAAGTTGTTGTTCCAGCAACGACCTTGGCTGAGGCCAGTGCTGTCTGAGGGAGCCGAAAGCAGATAAGATTGGGATTGTTTGGACTTGGGGCGAGTAGATGCATTCCTTTACACGACTATTCTGTTTGTCCATTCTGATCTCCAAATCAATCCATTTCCTTTGCAAAGCCAAAAGCTTCTCCATGATGTTATCCATGTTGCGGTTCAAGTTCTGAATAGCCACAGTCTGAGTGCCGACAGCTCTGCCCACCGCTTCAATCATGTTGGGCAGCTTTATGGGGCTTTGGACAGCTGTCACCGTTTTCTGATTTCCTTGATAAACCAGGGCAATGCCTAATCCAATCAGCAAAAGACCTGTAATCATGGTTCCGAATAGGTAGATGTCTTCAATGTCCTCCACAGAAAGAATCGCCAGGCACACGACCCGCCACTTCTCCCACGCGTCTATCGTGTAGCCAGCTGCGAACATTCCGGCAGGACAGTTATTAACATGTGAATAGCTGATGGGTATGTCGTTAAAAGGCTGCTGCTGGCTGAAGTACTGAAATTCATAAGATTTGTTTATATATATTTAAAAACTAGAAGATTCAAGGTTTCTAGTGGTGTTTCTTGAATGTTTCTAGCACAAAAACTCGCGGAGCTTTAGATGTGTGTTTACTAACAGTCCTAAAAGTCCCCTGGGGGGGGGGGGTCGGTGACCTGAGAGTGTTTTAAGGGCACTACAGCCATTCCTGCTGATCCAGGGAATAGAACTGGCAACCTTTTGGTCCTAAAACTGCTTTAAGCCATGGCTTCCCCTACTTCCTGTGTAAACTTGTGCATGGAAACAATAATCAAGCAAAAAGAAAACCTAAAGTTTTTAAAGTGATTCAATACAACTGGAACTGTGTATTATTACCACTGTCATGTCAAACAGGTCATTTGCTCTTTAGGAACTGTACCTCACAGTTCAACACTTAAACTTGAGCTATCTGGGATAACAAATTTGTCAAACCATGAACATTTAAGGAAACCAAAGTTGAGGTGCATGTAGCCTATTAAAAGCCTTAAGATATCATCAATCTTAGTTCACTATTTCAGCTGCTTAATTAAAAGAAATAAACATAAAAAAGCCTTCATACTCAATCTTTGAACAGACCATGAAACACCTTTCACTGACATTTATAGGATAGAGTCAAAATCAGTCCTAACTTACAAACTTGGCACTTTTTTTGGCACAATTTGCGATTTTCCAGGTCTGCAGGGGAACACCGAACATTGTGTAGCACTGACAATGTAGACCTACTTAAAAGTGTGCACTGCAATCACAGTCTCATTTCAAGCTAGAAGTTTGCTCTTGAAGTTTTGAGGGTCTGGACCTCATTTGACAGCTTTGAAGCATCCGATTCCAAGAAACGTTTTTGGAATACCTTCAAGGTGTAGCTTCCTTTGGCTGCCTAGGATAACTGAGATTCAGTGCATAGGTCAAGCCAAGGAGGATAGAGCAAGCCCTGGCAATACTTTCAAGCCCTGTGATGACTTCCACGCCCTCAATAATAATTCCAATGCCCTTTGGGCTGTCACTTGTCAATGCTCCGGTCTTTGTGATCACAGTAATTGCCACTATGAACTGTTCAAGTTCCTCCAAGTTCTCAGTGCCCTGCGACATGAAATTGTAATCAATGTCATAGAATAAATTGTGAAAAAAACATATTGTAGGTATATCACATCACCAGTGTTGGGCACGTTACTTTCAAAAAGTAATTAGTTATAGTTACTTTTACTTCCCAAAAAGTAACTGAGTTAGTAACGGAGTTACTTTGTCATAAAAGTAACTAATTACCAGGGAAAGTAATTATTCCATTACATTTTGTTCCCCCTCAAAAAAAATCAAATTCAATTAGTGTAGTAATCATAATAAAAGTGAATGTTAAATGTGTTTAATGACTGAAATGGACACTTAACCCTCATCCTACCATGCTATTTTACACCTTAATCTTACCATGTGGGGTCCGTTTGAACCCCAATACTTTTCTTTAAAATTAAAGCTTATAAAGACAAAATCACCAGATAAGTTTTGTTCAGAACATCTTGTATTAATAACAGCAATACACTAAAGGGCCCAAGGCATAAAGAACACACTTAACCTTCATCCTACCAGCCAATTTTACATACACAAACTACCAGGCGGGGTCCGTATGGACCCCAGGAGGGAATACCTTGAAATCAATGCAGTAAGAACCAATTCAATGCAGCAAACAGACATAACTTTATTGAAGAACAAAATCCACTATGGCTGAATATCAATGATGTATTATAAATGCAATAACATTGCAATAATATTGCAATAACTAGCATACATGTAGCAAATTATAGCGCCACAAAAAAAATTGGCATTATATACATGATTTTTGCAGCTCATGCAGCTGTAAAACATTCTGGATTACAACTTAGGTCTTTTCTTACAGAATTTAAAACAAAAAAGTAATTGTAAAATAATTTAGGGCTTTTGTTTTGCAGCCTGTGCTTATTGCAGCAGTGGGGTCCACACGGACCCCAAGAAGGAATGCCTTGGTAGTTTCATTATGGAACATAAAAGAAATGAAAGAAGTTAACTTTCAGTGTGCTATTCAATTATAAAATGAAAGACAGATAAACTTTACTCTGGGGTCCGGTTGGACCCCAGTAACAAATTAATTATACCTTCACAATGCAAAAAGCTGATCTTCCGGTGCTTTAGTGTTTTAATTAAGACATAAATTCTGACAAATTCATAAAACGGTGAGGCAGTATGTCACATATTTTTAAAATGGCAAACAAACATATAGGTGCGGGGTCCAGATGGACCCCACTTGGTAGGATGAAGGTTAACAGAACCAATTAGTAACGTTATCTACACTATATTAATATTTTTGTGGGACAATGCGAGATAAGACATCTATCAAATTTAATATATTTTTGTAGTTATTAAAATTATGTTACTAATTACTGGCCACTGACGAGGACAAACGCTTTGTTCCTCGACATAATGTGCATTGCACATAGACATGTTTGCCTTTTATTTCAAGTAATGAAAAGCAATGGCTGTATTTCCAATGTGAAAGCGCAGTGTTGGGCTGACCGCTCGCCATCGCTGTGTCTTCCGATTGAAAGAGCGTGCAGTAGTGCAGTAGGCGTGGCCTACCTACGTATGTTGTCCAAATCTACTCTGATTGGCTTACTGTGCCGTTGTCTCGTGTCTCCCCGCCCCACACGAAAGCAGAGTAAAGAAAGGCTGAACGAGCAGCGTGCCAGATGAAAACAGCTTTAATAAAGTAACGCATAGTATTTTATTGTAAGTAATGGGAACGGCGTTATAACGATTTAAAAAGTAATTAGTTAGATTACTCGTTACTAAAAAAAGTAACGCCGTTAGTAACGCCATTTATTTCTAACGCCGACGATACTTTTTTAACAAAGGGTCTATGTGGCTGCAACCAGAGTATTAATCAAAACTAACGAAACTAAAACCGAAAAGCTTTGAGTATATCGCTCTTGTTTTGGCTTCTCTTCACTGGCTCACAGTGAACTGATTTTAAAATACTTTATTATTTAGAAATCCATGAATGGCTTAGCTCCTCCTCGTGTTGCTGACATGCTCAATGACTACACACCGGATAGATCTCTTAGATCATCAGCAAATGTCTTCTCACTATATCCAGAATAAATTCTAAATCAGCTTATTGACTACTTTCACATGACCCATAATGCTTTGCGCCTTGGGGGGGGGGAGGGGGTGTCACCAAAATATACACAAACTAAAACAACATGGCATCGCACACTGACCGTAATCTTTCAAATTTAAATCTCCCTAAAACCTTCAAAGAAGTGTCAAAACTAACTCAACCAAAGCTTAAAGAAATCTGTAAAGCCTTTTCTGTGGACTTTGAGAAATCAATTGGTAAAAAAGTGCTTGTAAATATCATATTGAACGCTTTGAACATCTCTGCTTCCGGTGACCGTCAGCAGCCTTCTTTGTCTGCCAACACGGGTGTTCCAACAATTACTTACCTGCAGAAGTTAAAAGATTGGCTGAAGAGCTGAGAAAGAGCAACACTGCTCATAGAAGAATCCACAATGAAATCGTTTTTGCTGGGTGCTGGTTATGACGAGAAAGCAGTAAGAAAATACAAAATGCTTCGTGCATGAGAACACAAGCAAGGAATTCGCTCAGTCAAGGAAGTACTGTAAACACAGCAGAATAGTCAAATTTATTTTTAAAATTGAAGTTGATTTTGATTTTCTTCACTCTGATTTTCCTTGAGCTCATAGGCTACCAGATAATGACAATATTTGGGCTGTTAGAGGAAGCTGTTTGGACTACAGGGTCAAAACATTTGATCTATTTACATAAAGACTAAAATGTGAAGCACATGCAAGCTTACTTACATTGCATCGTTTATTTGATCCTTCAATAAGGTTGTCCTTTTCAGTTCTTTGACTTGTCCTTGTTTTTCGCACTTTTTATGACTGAACACAAAGACAGAGGGGTTGTAGGCTTCGTGACTTGGATCATCAGGCTTTACTCCACCACTGAAGCGTGCAGAACACAGTCGTGTGTTGTCTGTCGGTGTAAAGTTTTGACGGCAAATCCTGTCTAACCACGCTTTTTGACGCTTTTTTAGGTATTCTATCCATCCATCATCTGTAGCCGCTTATCCTGTCCTACAGGATCACAGGCAAGCTGAAGCCTATCCCAGCTGACTATGGGTGAGAGGTGGGGTACACCCTGGACAAGTTGCCAGATCATCACAGGGCTAACACATAGACACAGACAACCATTCATGCTCACACCTACGGTCAATTTAGAGCCACCAATTAGCCTAACCTGGATGCCTTTGGGGGAAACTGGAGCACTTGGAGGAAACCCACGCAGATATGGGGAAAGCATGCAAACTCCACACAGAAAGGCCCTCACCGGCCTCGAACCCAGGACCTTCTTGCTGTGAGGCGACAGTGCTAACCACTTCACCACCATGCCGCTCTAGGTATTTGATAAAACTTTAAATCAGGAAAAGTCATTTTTGCTCATGTGAATTCAAAGAAATTATTGAGGTTATCTAACTTAGTAAACAAATACACAGCTTGGTTACCCCCCCAAGGTGCAAGGCATTATGGGTATGTGAAAGTAAGGAATGGTTCCTTCAGTCATTATGGTCCTACTCTTTGGAATTCTGTACCACATGAGCTCAGGTCTACTACAACCATATCTTTATATACTATATAAGTGAAGTTAAGCAGTGTGTGCAAAAACACCATAGCCAATGGGCTTAAAACAATACATTTTCAACAAACCATTAAAATGGTATAATTTAAGGAAACGCTTCTATGTGAAACCAAAATAGGTTTCCTTACCTTAGTCAACCAGCTAACATAAGTATTTATGAGATGAGTAATCTAGAAGAAGAGGGGCACTCACTTTCTGCACTCTCTTCAAATGTCTTGTGGCCAGATGAGAGCCTGCTGCATCGATAAAAGCGCACTTAGGGAGTGCTTTTCAGTCAAAAACTGCCTAATTATGTTGGGTTGGATTCACTCACATAAACTTACATAAACAAAGTGCTTATGTTTTATTTAACTCGAATAAGTGGATTTTATTCAAAACATTTTTATTTGCTATTTACTTAAATAAATGCCACAAAATCAAGGACACAATTATATTGAATATATTTTATGTAATACATTATTACCTCACCCAGGACAGAGTCCACCAGGGGGTGAGGTATTGTTTTCAGTCGGGTTTCTTTATTTCTTTGCTAACGATATTACGGGAAAACAGCTGGATCAATCTTCATGAAACTTTCAGGATAGATGGGCATTTGTCTCAAATAGAACCTCTGACTTTTTGGGAGTCATCCAGTCAAGGTCACCAAAAAGGTCAAAATAATTTTTGTTGTGGCTACTGCCTCATATAGAGGCACTAGCCACTACGTCATCGTATTGTAAGAATGTAAGAGTCTAACAGTCGCACACTGTACATGCGCATACACGTGTTCTGACTAAAATGGCCGGTGAGTGTATACAATTCAGTTCACCATTCGAAATAAATGGATAGACTAAAGAAATTGCTTTCAGACATGTTTATGCTTATGACAGAGGGAAAGTGCGTTTCACTGAGCTCTAGTGCCGGGCCATTTCCGGGAAATAAGAGTTTGGATCATGGCGACAGCATGTGTATGTCAGCCTTGGTTCGGAGGTTTCAGTTTTGAAAACTGTAAGAGGTAAGAGTAGAATAATATAAAGTACAGACACTTGGAATATTTTACTTCTGTGATTTTTAAATTGTTCATTATTGGATTATGCTTCATTTTTGTGGTTACTGCCTCATAGAGTAAATATATATATATATATGTTATATTTACTGTATGGACATGGGATCAGAAAACTATTTTATTTATAAGTAGTAGCCACATGAGCCTTGCGACAACCTGGCGACTTGTCCAGGGTGTACCCCGCCTATTGCCCATAGTCAGCTGGGATAAGCTCCAGCTTGCTTGCAACCATGAAGAACAGGATAAGCAGCTACAGATAATGGATGGATGGACAGTAGCCACATGTACCCATAGGGTACCTATTTTTTCCACAATATCTTCCTTCATATTCATCATAAGTGCTACCAGGTGAGGTTTGTTTCGCCTGGCAACACTTGCTTAAATTGGGGTGGCACGGTGGTGTAGTGGTTAGCATGGTTGCCTCATAGCAATAAGGTTCTGGATTCAAGCCCAGTGGCTGACGGGGGCCTTTCTGTGTGGAGTTTGCATGTTCTCCCTGTGTCTGTGTGGGTTTTTTCTGGGTGCTCCAGTTCCCTCCCCCCCAGTCCAAAGTGTGATATCACAAGAGGTTGACTGGCTCTCAGCGGGACCCTTCAATTAGTGCAAGGACACAAAGGTTAGAATAAATCAAGATTTTTAATGTTACGCCAGGAGATTAAACAGAAAAGGTATCTCAAATTCCAATGTTCAAACGAGGATGGATTCCCAAAAGTCAAACTCAAACAAGGTCTCTGGCTTTAGAATAACAAAATTATAGGCAGGTTTCCTTCAGTCCAATGTCCTTTTCACAGAACAAACAAAATCTTCTGCCTTACTTTGAGTCCAGTCAACAATCCCCGTAGTCTTCAGCCCGGTGGCGGCCCAGAGGCAGGCATTCAGAACACAGGTAAGTATTTCAGATAAGCATTTCCATGAATACTCCGCCCAGCAGGATCCACTCAGCAAAGAGAGTCCATGAACCTCTCTCCTCTCCCCTCCACATTCACACTGAGAGTTTTGAGCTCTCCCAAAGTCCTCTTGCTCATTAGGCCCTCATTGGCCCCAGGTGTGTTGCTGTGTTGTGTGCTGAGGGGTGAAGTTCTCGACTCCACCACCAGATGGAGTTATAGCTGCTTGTTTTTGGAGCCATCTGCATGGAATATAGCGCCCCTCCAAGACACAGCCTCTCGGGATGTCACCCCCCCCGGGACCGACATCCTTGTCGGGCTGAAGGTCACGAAGAGGGCATCTCACCGGGACAGGGCATCCGCATTGTCATGGCATCTGCCAGCCCTGTGGACAACAGAAAAGTTAAACGCTTGCAAGCTTAAAAACCATCTGGTAACCCTACTGTTTGTCTCCTTGTTCTTGGCCATCCACTGCAGAGGGGCGTGGTCAGAGATCACCATGAAATGCCAGCCCAGGAGGTAATATCGTAGGGGTTCCAGGGCCCAGGTAATGGCGAGACACTCCTTTTCAACCGTTGAATAGTTCTTCTCTCTTGGGAGTAGTTTTCTGCTTAGGTATAGGATGGGATGTTCCTCACCTTCATGCACTTGAGTGAGTACAGCCCCCAGCCCCACCTCTGAAGCGTCTGTCTGAACCACGAACTCCCTCTTGAAGTCTGGTGCCACCAGAACCGAACTGGAACAGAGGGCCTGCTTCAGCTTGATGAAGGCTGCCTCCGCTGCGGGATTCCACTTCATCATTCTTGAGTGCCGTTTCATTGTCAGATCTGTCAGGGGTGCAGCAATGGAGGCAAAATTGGCAATAAAACGCTGGTAGTAGCCGGCTAGGCCCAAAAATGACCTCACCTGTTTCTTTGTGAGGGATTGCGGCCAGTCCTGTATGGCCCGCAGCTTTGCTTCCTTTGGCTTGACCAGTCCCCGGCCAACGGTGTACCCCAGGTAATTGGTTTCACTGAAGGCCAGCCTGCATTTTTTCGGGTTTGCTGTGAGTCCTGCATCTCTGAGGGAATCAAGCACAGCTTGTACACGGGGTAAATGACTTTCCCAATCTGGACTTTGAATGACAACATCATCTAAAAATGCAGCTGCATACCTCTTGTGGGGACCAAGGACCCAATCCATTAAGCGCTGGAACGTGGCCGGTGCTCCATGCAGACCAAATGGGAGCCGTGTTTATTGGTAGAGACCTTCTGGTGTGGCAAAGGCTGTCTTCTCCTTTGACGCTGGGGTCAGGGGCACCTGCCAGTAGCCTTTTGTAAGGTCCAGAGTGGTGAGGAACCAGGCGTGTCCTAAGGAGTCTACTAAGTCTACATACTTTTGCCACTCACAGATTTTTTTTTTCATTTCCGTTTCCGGATGAGAGTATGTCATGCGTATTCTGGCTGCCGCTTCTCACCAGAGCTTTTTTTTTTATTTTTATTTTCTTTCTTTTTCAATTTTCATTTTATTTATTTTTTTGTGTGTTTGTGTAGTTTGATGTTTGTTTGAGTGTTCTGTCCGCGGGTTGTGGTGTAGCTCCAGACCCAGTTTTGGGCGTTGGTTCCCTCCAGGCTTTGGTTCGCCGTGGGCGATGCCTGCGCTCCCAGCTGTGGACTGCAGTGAGCTCACTGCTCATTTTACATCATGGTTGTCCAGCGCTCTGCGCTTTAATGCTTGGCGTGATGTTCCGAGCGATGTTGCTCGGTGGCGTCGCGGCGGCTGTGCAGGCGGTTTGGGACACACCAGCGCTCTGCGTGGCGGAGCTTCTGTGCTCGCTTTGTGGATCCACGGCGTGGTGTTCGAGCGATGTGGCTGACGGCATCACGGCGGCTGTGCTGGAGATGTGGGACTCGTTTTCATGCGCCTTTTGGTGTGACTATGGCTGCTACACCACTGGAATTACATCTTGACCCCTACTTGGTGGACTTTTTACTTTTATTTTTTATTATTTATTCATTTATTTATTTTTTTTATTGTTATTTTTTTTCTTTGTCTATAATTGTAAAGCGTCCTTGGGTTTCTTGAAAGGCGCTATATACATTTAACTTATTATTATTATTATTATAAGTCATCAACATGGGGCATAGGGTATGAATCAAACTCTGACACCTCATTCAATTTGCGATAATCACTGCAGAATCTCACCGACTCGTCTGGTTTGGGAACCAGGACGATGGGGCTTGCCCAGGCACTTTTGGACTCTTCGATGACTCCTAGCTCTAGCATCTTTCTCACCTCCTCCTGGATAGCCACCTTGTGAGCCTCTGGCACATGATATGGACGCTGGGTCACCGTTTGGCCAGGGACGGTGCGGATCTCGTGTTGGACCACCTCTGTGTGCCCGGGGAGTGAAGAGAAGATGTCTCGGTTACGGTCCACCAACTCTAGGGTCATCTGCCGCTGATGTGGGGATAGGCCTGGCCCCACCTGAACCTCCTCTCTGGCGGGTTCTTTGGACTCTGTCGGGGGCAAACAGCTGAACAACGCCTCCCTGGCATGCCATTTTTTCAAGAGGTTGACATGATATATCTGCTCAGGTTTTCTTTTGTCGGGCTGTCTCACCTTATAATTCACCTCTCCTACCTGCTTGATGACCTCATACAGTCCTTGCCAGGTTGCCAGGAACTTACATTCCACAATCGGCACCAGGACCAGCACCCTGTCCCCCGGCTTAAACTCTCTTGGCTGGGCAGGTCAGTTGTAGGAGGCCTGCTGTTGCCATTGAGCAGTCTCCATGTGTTCACGCACTATCGGGTAGATGGCCCTCATTCTCTCCTTCATGGCCTCGACATGCTCGATCAGGGTCTGCTGTCTGCAGGGTTGCTCCTCCCAAGCCTCCTTGGCAATGTCCAGCAGCCCTCTGGGTCTGTAAGAAAGCAAAAGTTCAAAAGGCAAAAAGCCAGTAGAAGATTGGGGTACCTCTCTCACTGCAAACAGCAGGTATGGCAGCAGCTGGTCCCAGTTCCGCCCATCCTCTTCAATTGCCTTCCTCAGCATGGACTTCAGAGTTTTGTTAAAATGCTCGACCAATCCATCTGTCTGGGGGTGGTAGACAGATGTTCGCAATTGTTTGATCTTCAACAGGGCACACAGTTCTTTCATCACCCTGGACATAAACGGACTGCCTTGGTCTGTCAATATTTCCTTTGGAATTCCCAGACTGGTGGAGAGGAGGAACAGCTCCTTAGCTATTTGTCTGGAGGTAGCCTTCCTCAGGGGGATGGCCTCAGGGTACCTGGTCGCATAGTCCAAGATGACCAGAATGTACTGATGCCCCCTGGAGCTTTTTGGCAAAGGACCAACTATATCCAGTCCAATCCTCTCAAAAGGAGTTTCAATAATTGGTAAGGGGATGAGCGGGTTACGATATGGGGGCTTAGGCGCCACCTTCTAGCATTCTGGGCAACTACGACAGTAATTCTCTGTTTCCTTGTGCACTCCAGGCCAGAAGAAATGCTGTAAGATCCTTTCTTTTGTGTTCTCAACACCTAGGTGGGCCCCCAGTGGATGTGTGTGTGTGCCAGATTGAGCACAGTCACCTGGTGGGGCTGTGGTACAAGGAGCTGTTCATGCACTTTGTCATATTTCTTCACCACCTGATACAGTAGGCCACGTATAACTGCGAAATGGGGGTATGTAGGGCTTGCTCTACCCCCTAACAGTACACCCTCTAGCACCTACACATTTCTTAAGGCATTTGCAAGCGTGGGATCCTGCAACTGGGCAGTACCATACTGGCCTGTGAGAGGGGGAAGCTCCTCGATGCCTGGGGCGTCTTCCTCGCTGGAGCTCGGAGAGCTTTCCGGGGCCACATTCTCTTCTCCAGTGTCCGGGCCAATCTCTGTGTCGGCCTGGGTGCCTGTCATCCCTGCGAGGGCAAACACAGGGATGAGTGGTTGTGCGGGTTGCACCTGTGTGTTTGCAGGACGGATCTTACCCCTCTGACTGCGGGGTACCCAGGCTGGCCTCTGCTGGGTCTCTCTCCACAGCAGGTGGAAGGCTGGGCAATCTCGCCCAATCAGAACAGGAACAGGGAGGGAATCAACCACTCCCACCCTCGTGTGTATAGTCCCCCTGGTGGTGGTCATTTTTAGTTCAGTGGTGGGGTACTCTTTGGTGTCTCCATGGACGCAGGAAACTGGGAGAACTTTGTCAGTGGTCAGACTGCCCGAATCTAACAATGCTTCGACATCATGGCAATTCACCGTCACTGGGCAGGTGGGGGGGTTGATCTGGGGGCCCATCTGTAGCCCCGACGAGTGATGCAAACAGCTGGGCAGATGGTGCGATGGAGGACCCTGCAGTGGGAATAGGCTCGTCCACCGGTTTCCCACACTGCCAAGACATGTGTCCCATATCCCCACACCAGAAGCATTGTCGGGTGTCACTATCACGGGGAATTCTAACCGGACCCAGCTGGCTTCTGGCTCCCCCTGGAGCATAGCCAGGTCCTGCTGTGGCTGGGCTGGACCCCTTGGGGTTTTTGGGGCGGCCTCCCCCTGTTGGCAGCGGGGGCACAGTCCTTGGGTCCTTCCTGGAAGCACGGAGCATTTCTGTTGTGGCCTGGTACTTTTCAACAGCTTCAACAGTCAGTTCAGCTGTGGTTAGGGCTTATTGGCTGATGAAGCGCTTCACCTCAGATGGCAGGGCTTGAATGTAGTGATCCACGACAATGGCCTCCACTACTGCAGCTGCTGTGGTTTTCTCAGGTTCCAGCCACCTCCTCGCAATTCTGGAAGGTTCGTGCATCTGCGCATGGAGAGCCTGGTCTGCTTGAAAGATCCAGCTGTGGAAGCGTTGAGCCATACCGAACTTGGTGAGCCCATGTCTGCTGACGATCTCAGTCTTCAGAGCATTATAGTTCGTAGTCTTGTCAGGGGGTAGGTCTCGGACAGCGTTCAACGATTCTCCCGTTAAAAATGGGGCTAACAGTCCAACCCACTGTGCCTTGGGCCATCCTTCCCTAGTGGCCGTGGCTTCAAAGGTGTGCAAGTATGCCTCAACATCATCTGTAGCCCCCATTTTGGAGATAAAGTTACTTGCCTTTATTGGGCCAAAACTCCGAACAGCCATCGTCTTCTGTAGCTGCAACTCCTCTGCCTTCAGTTGGTTGGCTTTCCTTTGTTCCTCCAGGAGGGCCGCACTCACCTGAATTTGGGCTTGCTGGCCTGCAACAAGGGCCTTCAAAATTTCCTCCATCTTGTTATGGGGAGGGACGATGGCTAACTGGGAGAATTGAGTAATCAAATGTTCAGTGTCCTCCTCGTACATGCACTATTATTGATGATTGAAGTGCCCGCATTCTCCACCATATGTGATATCACGAGAGCTTGACTGGCTCTCAGCGGGACCCTTCAATTAGTGCAAGGACACAAAGGTTAGAATAAATCAAGATTTTTAATGTTACGCCAGGAGATTAAACAGAAAAGGTATCTCAAATTCCAATGTTCAAACGAGGATGGATTCCCAAAAGTCAAACTCAAACAAGGTCTCTGGCTTTAGAATAACAAAATTATAGGCAGGTTTCCTTCAGTCCAATGTCCTTTTCACAGAACAAACAAAATCTTCTGCCTTACTTTGAGTCCAGTCAACAATCCCCGTAGTCTTCAGCCCGGTGGCAGCCCAGAGGCAGGCATTCAGAACACAGGTAAGTATTTCAGATAAGCATTTCCATGAATACTTCACCCAGCAGGATCCACTCAGCAAAGAGAGTCCATGAACCTCTCTCCTCTACATTCACACTGAGAGTTTTGAGCTCTCCCAAAGTCCTCTTGCTCATTAGGCCCTCATTGGCCCCAGGTGTGTTGCCGTGTTGTGTGCTGAGGGGTGAAGTTCCCAACTCCACCACCAGATGGAGTTATAGCTGCTTGTTGTTGGAGCCATCTGCGTGGAATATAGCGCCCCTCCAAGACGCAGCCTCTCGGGATGTCACAAAAGACATGCAGGTTAGGCTAATTGGTGGCTCTAAATTGACCATAGGTGTGAATGGTTGTTTGTCTCTGTGTGTCAGCCCTGTGATGATTTGGAGACTTGTCCAGGGTGTACTCTGCCTCTTGCCCATAGTCAGCTGGGATAGGCTCCAACTTGCCTGCAACCCTGTGCAGGATAAGCGGCTACAGATAATGGATGGATTATTTAAAATCTACATGACCAATCATTTTTTTACTGTGTAAAATGCTAGCTGCTCTTGTCTGAGACGTGACACCAATCAGAACCCATTCACACATCCTGCCCTAACTTGTACTGCACACTGTAATCTACACAGTTTAGGGTTCTCATAACAACTTAATCCTAAGACCACATTGGTCCTAGAAAAGCACATCAAATCTTGAAATGTGTTTGTTTTAACACGCCTCCCCATGCCCACCCCAAACACACACTTATTTAGGACCATTTTCTGAAACTCTAACCTCATTCTCAAACTCCAAGTACAGTTATTAAAACGGTAAAACAGCAAAATACATCTCATTATCTCTAGCTGCTTTATCCTGTTCTACAGGGTCGCAGGCAAGCTGGAGCCTATCCCAGCTGACTACAGGCGAAAAGCAGGGTACACCCTGGACAAGTCACCAGGTCATCACAGGGCTGACACATAGACAACCATTCACACTCACTTTAGAGTCACCAGCTAACCTAACCTGCATGTCTTTAGGGGAAACCGGAGCACCCCAAGGAAACCCATGCGGACACGGGGAGAACATGCAAACTCCGCACAGAAACACCCTCGCCGGCTATGGGGCTCAAACCCGGACCTTCTTGCTGTGAGGTGCCACCCCCATTTTATTACATAACAGACTTATTCTACAATAGATTGAGTCCATTTTTTGTCGCAAAATTCTACACAAAATAGCCCATAATGACAAAGTGAAAGCAGGTTTTTAGATATGTGTGCTAATTTATTAAAAATCAAAATGTAAAATAATCAGATGTACACAAGTGTGCACACCCTTTGATATGACACCGAAAAGTGAGCTGAGGTGCATTTTGTTTCCACTGATACTGCTTGAGATGTTTCTACAACTTAATTGGAGTCCACCTGTGGTAAATTCAATAGATTGGGCATGATTGGGGATTGCCAACACCTACCTATATAAGGTCCCACAGTTGACAGTGCATGTCAGAGCAAACTCCAAGCCATGGGGTCAAAGGAATTATCTGTACATCTCAAACAGGATTGTGTCAATACATAGATCTGGAGAAGGGTACAGAAAAATTGCTGCAGCTTTACAGGTCCCAAAGAGTACAGTGACCACCATCATTCGTAAATGGAAGAAGTTTGGAACCACCAAGAATCTTCTTAGACCTGGCTGCCTGGCCATACTGAGTGATCAGGGAAGATGGGCCTTGGCCAGGGAGGTGAGCAGGAACCCGAGGGTCACTCTGACAGAGCTGTAGCGTATCCTTGTGGAGATGGGAAAACCTTTCAGAAGATCAACCATCCAGGCAGCACTCCACAAATCAGGCCTTTATGGTAAAGTGGCCAGATGGAAGCCACTCCTAAGTAAAAGGCACATGACAGCCCGCTTGGAGTTTGCCAAAAGGCACCTAGAGGACTCTCAAACCATGAAAAACAAGATTCTCTGGTCTGATGAAACCAAAATTGAACTTTTTGGCCTGAATACCAAGTGTCACATCTGGAGGAAACCAGGCATCTCTCATCACCTGGCTAATGGCATCCCTACAGTGAAGCATGGCGGTGGCAGCATCATGATATGGGGATGTTTTTCAGCAGTGGGAATGGGGCGACTAGTTCTGAGGGAAAGATGAATGCAGCTAAGTACACCAAGATCCTTGAAGAAAACTTGCTCCAGAGTGCTCTGGACTTCAGACTGGGCTGAAGGTTTACCTTCCAACATGACAACAACCCGAAGCACACAGCCAAGAGAACAAAGGAGTGGCTTTGGAGAAAGTCTGTGAATGTCCTTGAGTGGCCCAGCCAGCCAGAGCCCAGACCTAATCCAACTGAACATCTGTGGAAGGAGCTGAAAATGCCTGGGTAGCGATGCTCCCCATCCAACCTGATGGAGCTTGCAAGGATATGCCAAGAGGAATGGGCAAAAATGTCCAGAAACAAGTGTGCCAAGCTCATAGCTTCTTTCTTTGCCAAAGGTGCATCAACCAAATATTAGGCTAAGGCTGTGTACAGATATGTAACCCCTAAATAACCTATTTTTGTCAGTAAAATAAAATTGCATATTTTCTAAAAACCTGTTTTCACTTCGTAATTGTTGGTGATTGTGTGTAGTTGTTTGAGACAAAAAAAAATGAACTCAATCTAGTGTAGAATAAGTCTGTAACGTAATAAAACTTGGAGAAGGTAAAAGGGGTATGCAGACTTTCCGGCTTGACTGTATCTACCTGTAAATGACACAAAGCATACTTTAACATCCATCCATTATCTGTAGCCGCTTATCCTGTGCAAGATCTCAGGCAAGTTGGAGCCTATCCCAGCTGACTATGGGCGAGAGGCAGGGTACACCTTGGACAAGTCGCCAGGTCATCGCAGGGCTGATACATAGAGACAAACAGCAATTCACACTCACACCTACGGTCAATTTAGAGCCACCAATTAGCCTAACTTGCATGTCTTTGGACTGTGGGGGGAAACTGGAGCACCTGGAGGAAACCCACACAGACATGGGGAGAGCATGCAAACTCCACACAGAAAGGCCCTTGTCAAACCCAGGACCTTCTTGCTGTAAGGCAATACTACACCACTGTGCCGCCATACTTTAACATATGAAAGAAAAGACTTTTAGTTGTTCTAGCGATACCTCCTCATTACCATGTCTATGGTGAAGAGATTCACAAAGTTTTTTTTCTGACAGATGATAATGCTCGCAAAGCCTTTATTACACAACATGAAGAGGTCTAGAGAATGCATGAATTAAATGACACAAAAGTGTGTTGAGCTTCAATAATCATGCAGTGGACATAATACTTGAAAATGTCCACATCCACTGTTATTTCAGACATTTAAAACAACTGAATATGTAATGAAACTACTGGGAAGATGATGCATGTTTGCCTTCATGCACAGTGAGGAATAGGGTTAAGCTAAGCTCTCACACAGCCAGAATCACTTCATGATAGACGATTTTGAGCCTTCTGGGAGTCAACCGGCACGCGTTCCGGGCCCTTCCATCAGAATACGTGAGAGCCAGTGAGCTACCTTGACAACCAAGAGGGTGTGGCTTCAGAAAGTTTTGTGTTGAAAATTGCCATGGGTCAAGCGCTGGATGAATTCATCTGTTGCAACTGTGAAGGCATACGTGAGTATCCTTGAATATCCTTGAAGCAAACGTGAGGCATATGTTAACTACCGGGGGTTACCGTAGCATTCCGTTGCAACCATCGAGCTCAAAATGTTCACAGAACATCATTCTGCAGAAAGTAAAAAGTTTGCCAAGGGGGCATGGCTTATTTCATCTTGCTGTGGCTATGCTGTCCTGCAGCCATGAAAACCGTACACACTGCCATCATTGCCATAAGGCCATACGTCACTATATGTCGCTGATGCCATTGGTTTACCGGCATCTTCCGTCACTACCATTGTGGCTACTGCAGCTTAATTTGCATATTTACTCCACCCAAATTTATGCGATGGATCACTTCCAAAATCTTCCAGAATGGCCACGGCAGCCCCAGGCACAGTTTTCATGGATCAACCTTAGCATTAGAGAAGCAAAAGATTTGCTAAGGATCGAATCACAAATGAAGTGCCTAGCATTTGCTAGATGATACTGGAACCTTTAGTGCAATCAGACTCTATGGTCAAATGAATTAAAAAATTTAAACGTGCTTTTTAAAAAAAGATTTAAAAAATGAGGTTCTGGGCAGTAAACACTCAAAGTTGGTTGGAGTGTTTCCAATCTCATCAAGCACTGTAGAAAAAGACTCAGTGCTGTTATTTTGACTGAGGGAGGCACAAAATACTAAATGGAGGGGTGCCAATGGGATATTTTATTAGAATGAATTTCAATTAAAAGTTATATTTCTCTCATTCTCATTATGATATTAATCTAACTGAACACAAAAATATGCATAAAGTTTTTTGCCCGTCTTTGTGCATGGGTGCCAAATAATTCTGGAGCTGACTGTAGGCCATGTTTTTTTTTTTACACTATATACAGTAGTGGTGAAATATTTAGATTCTTTTTTTTTTTTGGTTAGGGATAACCAGAAAGGTATTCAGGAATAGTTACTCATTCCATTGGAAGGGATGATGTTAAGCTGAGAAAGTGCACAGTGATGCACAAATAGCCGCAGTGCATTCATGAACAGAACACTTCTGAATAATACCTGTGAGAATGAGAAATAGAAATAATATCTATTGGCCCTTTTCCACTACCCTTTTTCAGCTCACTTCAGCTCGCTTCAGCCCGACACGGCTCACGTTTCGACTACCAAAGAACAGCACGACTCGGCTCGCTTCAGCCCTGCTTAGCCCCTAAAACTCGCACCGTTTTGGAGTGGGGCTGAAGCGAGCCAAAGCGAGCCGAGTGAGGCTGGGGGCGTGAGCAGACACTCCCCTGTGCACTGATTGGTGAGGAGGAGTGTCCTCACACTCCCACACACGCCCCGCGAGCACGCTGGGATCTGTAAACACCGTAAACCCGGAAGAAGAATAATTACGAATTACGAGAATTTCTGAAGCCTTATGCGCATCGCCTCATCTATACGCTCTTGCCAGTATCTGTTGGCGTTGTCGGTGACAACAAGCCACAGCACCAAGACCAGCAACACTAACGACTCCATGTCCTCCATGTTTATTGTTTACTATCCGGGTCATGAGACTACCGCTTAAAAGCTCACTGATGTCACTGTTTGCGCTGCTTAACGACATCACGTGACGTCCACCCACTTTCGCTAACTCCACCCAATGTGTCCACCCACTTCCAGCCAGCACGGTTCAGCGCGGTTGTAGTCGAAATGCAACTCCAACAGCCCCGCTCAGCACGGCACGGCTCAGCCCAACTCAGCACGGCACGGCTCAGCCCGACTCAGCCGCGTTTGTAGTGGAAAAGCGGCATATGTGAAAGAGAAGCAAATTTTCCTGTTTTGTTTATTTTGCATTGTAATTCTTAGTAATTGCCTTTTGGGTTGATATTGTAAAATTACAAACATAGTTACAAACTTCTTGATTATATGGAAGTTACTATATTCTACAACAGCGGTTCCCAAACTTTTTTGGCCGCGCACCCCCTTCTATACTCCAACCAGGTTGACGCACCCCCAGTTTCCCAGTTTCAAAAAAACACACGCTTTCTTATAAAGGCAGCATCTTTAATCATGCTAAATGATAACAAACATCGTTTACCACATCTGCAGGAAACCACAAAAGTGAAAAAAAACCACCAAAGCTTTCTTACAAAGGCAGCACGTCGTGCTTGAATGAGAACATCGAATCACATTAACATATTATGCGCTCTCGTATTTGAATTAGATAGAATTTGATTGAAATGTAACAGTTTTAAAACGTTGTAACATGGTAAATGCGCAAATTCATTACAAAGGGAGATCACATCGAGGCATGTAGTCTACCAGCCAGATATGGGGAAAATATATGATTTTCATCCGTGTTTAAAACACTAGCAACACATCCCTGTCATTACAAGGTTATGAAAATGAATTGAGAATGAATTTAATTTGCAAAAAAGTTAACATATAATAACAGTAAAAATAGCAATGATAATTATGAACATATGCATTTTAAAGAGATACAACAATTAAGGAGCATATCAGGAACAGATAAAGAAGAGGATCCATCTGATTGTGAGGTGCAGCGCTGGCGGCTCAGTCTGCAGTGAGAGAGAGAGACAGACAGACAGACAGACAGACGGTGGGTGGGTCAGTAGGCTATATAGGTCCTATTTTCAGTAGCAGTATATATTTTTAGCAAGATCAATGCCATTTGGCCAAATACATACCAATATTAATGCGACGGATGGGCCTGCATCTTGGCACAGAGCTCTCAGATGTTTGGGGTAATTGAAGACAGTCTCAGCCTCAAATCTTTCTGAACATCTCCCAGTCTTTGCCGATGTTTAGTTGCCGATCGGCATTTAGTTTTGCCGATTTCAACCAGTTGAGCATCGCGAATGAATGAATGAATTAATGAAGCCACAAACTACTGCAGAACCGTTACGGTGTAGAAGAAGAGTTAAAAATCGCCATTACATTTTTTATCTTGCGCACCCCCGGGGGTGCGCGCACCACACTTTGGGAAACCCTGTTCTACTACAACAACAACAACAACAAATTAATAAAAACTTTTAGCTGAGGAATCTATGGCCTAATGGTTAGAGAAGCAGCTTTGGGACTAAAAGGTTGCCAGTTCAATTCCTTGGATCAGCAGGAATGGCTGAAGTGCCCTTGAGCAAGACACTTAACCCCCAACTGCTCCCCAGGCTGCTCTGGGTATGCTACTCTGGATAAGAGCATCTGCTAAATGCTGTAATGTAAATACTGTTGCACACACAGGCATGCAAGTCAGGAACATACCAGAGGGGAACTGTCAGGACCTTCAGAGAAGGCCCAAACATATCAGCATTTCAAATGTTATAGTTAATTTCATTATAATTATTATCTTCTAATTTGGCTTCATTTTCTATCAAATTTGCTTCAGAAATGAAAGGGTTACTGTCCTGAAAACATTAAAATAGAGTTATCCAATGAGATTTTTTTTGTTCGTTATCTCTAGGCTGAGAAGTGTTTAGAGCCAGCTCACTCATTGGTTAGGACTTCATTGCCGGGACAGAAGGCCATGACAGTGTATGTTTATGTAGGAAGTGACAGATGAATTAACCAATCAGATTTTGATTTATAGTGGGAAGCAACAAAAATTTATTGCCTCGAAGGCCAACGCAAGTTGGCGCCATCAGCGCAGCAGTGACGTAACCTTCCAGGCAGTGTAGCGTTCATCAGTGGTGTTAGCAAATGCTAGTAAAGCAGTCAAGCCAGTGCTATCGAGAGCAAGTAGCACAGGCTAATGACCGAGAAACTAAGATTTCTGTCTCCAGACTCTTCTTCCATGCAGTGTCATAATTTCATATGAATAAAGTTTTTTTTGTGAACTTCCCCAAATTTGTCTATTGTAAAATATATTAATTTGTTGGGTTCCATTAATGGTTCCACTATTGTTTCTGATGGGGCATTAATTAGTGTAACACAATTGTGGATATTATCGTTCTTGGGATGTCTGGAAAGGGGTAAGCTGGCTTCGTGAATCCTGCATGGACAATATTCATTAATACAGTATATTTTTTATTTTTCCCAATAAAGTTTATCCCAATAATGTTTATTTTTTGATGTAAGAATGTTTTGACACATATCTGCTGTTTATATTGGATCAAATATGTAAAAAATAACTGTAAAATTCCATATGAAATTCGAGTGTTTATCTGAGTAGCCATTTGGCTGGGTGCTCACTGGTGCATTATGTTGCATTATGTTGTAGGGATGCCAGAATGCTTTCCCCAGTGTCTGTGCTGATAGCCCTGTCATTCATTGTTTTCCAGAATAAATGCTGACAGATCAAATCACCTCCTCTGCATCATTTATTAGCCACACAGAGACTTTTAGTTATTATTAGAGTAACTGACAGGTTACAGTAGGTTACACACACTCACCCCAGTATTTTTCACTCAGACTTAAGTATTCATTTTCCTATGCAATTTACTGAGTTACGTTTAAACTCAGGGTGGCACGGTGGTGTAGTGGTTAACACTATCGCCTCACAGCAAGAAGGTTCTGGGTTTGAGCCCAGTGGCCGACGGAGGCCTTTCTGTGTGGAGTTTGCATGTTCTCCCCATGTCTGTGTGGGTTTCCCCAAGGTACTCTGGCTTCCCCTACAGTCCAAAGACATGCAGGTTAGGCTAATTGGTGGCTCTAAATTGACCGTGAGTATGAATGGTTGTTTGTCTCTATGTGTCAGCCCTGCGATGACCTGGCGACTTGTCCAGGGTGTACCCTGCCTCTCGCCCACAGTCAGCTGGGATAGGCTGCAGCTTGCCTGCGACCCTGTAGAACAGGATAAGCGGCTACAGATAATGGATGGATGGATGGAATTTGGTTGAACTTATGCATGTTTCTGAGCTAAAAATGATAATTCTGTTGCCTTGCCCCCAAGCTGGGATGCATGTACAGTTCAAGACCCTTTACAGATGCCTGTTCAAGGCCAATTCCATTTCTTTTGTTATCTTACTCATTTTTCAATAGAGGTCATTGGTTACATCATGAATGTCTGCTTCAACGTAACCTCTTGGTACACACTCTAAAAAATACGTGTTTCCAGAAATACTTGCTAAATTAAGTCAGTGACTATGGGTTTGTTTCTCTCATTTCCCCTGTCAGCTTCTATTTTACAGCTTGTCACACAGTGTCTTCGAATGATACGTGAACTATGTACATCCTTATACCGTATGCAGGGCAGTGATGTGGCTCGCAATTTGTCACGACAGATAATTCGCCAAAGCATCATAGAGTTCACTGGCAATGATAAATTCAATTTGACCAGCTCTTTATTAGTGAACTGGCATGTATGTCAGTAAAACTGTCACACATTTTCATTTTTCTTTTTGTGTTTTAATTTGTGCAGGTATTTCAAATGAATGAACAGAAAACTCCCTGAGGAAATGCTTTTGTTTTTACCACCAGCACAAACACCTGTACAGCTGTTATCCTCCTGCCCCGTGCAGCCCTTATTCCCATCCCTGCATAGTCTGTATTGTAAGCGGTAAAAAATAAAATTCTGTTTTATCCTTATGCTGTTTACCACAGGAGTGGGACAAATCATGATAGATTATAACATAACATTATAATAGCTATAGAGACAAAGACTGAAGGGTGACAGTGAACATTCTGGGCTAGGAACTTATCAACATTGTCATATGAGCAGCAATACCATTCAGTGAAACGCTGATAAATGTATTTAATATTGGCCCATAAAATACAGAGTGCTGATTTGAATTTTGGATTTATGTACAGCGAAAGCCTGAGCAAATGAAATACGCGGGGGGGAACCCAGATCATTTGTGACAGAGACTTCACCATCCACATGTAATCACACACTGATTTGTATACTCATTATTTATCTTACAATAAACCTCATACATATTTCTGGTTTTGTATTAACTTTCATTGTTTTTAGCACTTTTTCTTCCCATTTATTGCTTATTCATGGTGCAGACATTTTGGAGCATTTTAGGGGGTTGGGGGAGTTCAGTCTGCCACTGCAGGTGCTCTTCAGCTTAACAATCCCCTCATGAAGAGGATGAGAGTTGTTGTTTAGAATACTCACCAGCATACAGTGGAGCAAAAAAGTATTTAGTCAGTCACCAATTGTGCAAGTTCTCCCACTTAAAAAGATGAGAGAGGCCTGTAATTTTCATCATAGGTATACCTCAACAAAATGAGGAAAAAAAAATCCAGAAAGTCACATTGTCTGATTTTTAAAGAATTTATTTGCAAATTATGGTGGAAAATAAGTATTTGGTCAATAACAAAAGTTAATCTCAATACTTTGTTATATACCCTTTGTTGGCAATGACAGAGGTCAAACGTATTCTGTAAGTCTTCACAAAGTTTTCACACACTGCTGCTGGTATTTTGGCCCATTCCTCCATGCAGATCTCCTCTAGAGCAGTGATGTTTTGGGGCTGTCGCTGGGCAACACGGACTTTCAACTCCCTCCAAAGATTTTCTATGGGGTTGAGATCTGGAGACTGGCTAGGCCACTCCAGGACCTTGAAATGCTTCTTACAAAGCCACTCCTTCGTTGCCCGGGCAGTGTGTTTGGGATCATCGTCATGCTGAAAGACCCAGCCACATTTCATCTTCAATGCCCTTGCTGATGGAAGGAGGTTTTCACTGAAAATCTCACGATACATGGTCCCATTCATTCTTTCCTTTACACGGATCAGTCGTCCTGGTCCCTTTGCAGAAAAACAGCCCCAAAGCATGATGTTTCCACCCCCATGCTTCACAGTAGGTATGGTGTTCTTTGGATGCAACTCAGCATTCTTTCTCCTCCAAACATGGCAAGTTGAGTTTTTACCAAAAAGTTCTATTTTGGTTTCATCTAACCAAATGACATTCTCCCAATCCTCTTCTGGATCATCCAAATGCTCTCTAGCAAACTTCAGACAGGCCTGGACATGTACTGGCTTAAGCAGGGGGACACGTCTGGCACTGCAGGATTTGAGTCCCTGGAGGCGTAGTGTGTTACTGATGGTAGCCTTTGTTACTTTGGTCCCAGCTCTCTGCAGGTCATTCACTAGGTCCCCCCCGTGTGGTTCTGGGATTTTTGCTCACCGTTCTTGTGATCATTTTGACCTCACGGGGTGAGATCTTGCGTGGAGCCCCAGATCGAGGGAGATTATCAGCGGTCTTGTATGTCTTCCATTTTCTAATAATTGCTCCCACAGTTGATTTCTTCACACCAAGCTGCTTACCTATTGCAGATTCTGTCTTCCCAGCCTGGTGCAGGTCTACAATTTTGTTTCTGGTGTCCTTTGACAGCTCTTTGGTCTTGGCCATAGTGGAGTTTGGAGTGTGACTGTTTGAGGTTGTGGACAGGTGTCTTTTATACTGATAACGAGTTCAAACAGGTGCCATTAATACAGGTAACGAGTGGAGGACAGAGGAACCTCTTAAAGAAGTTGTTACAGGTCTGTGAGAGCCAGAAATATTGCTTGTTTGTAGGTGACCAAATACTTATTTTACTGAGGAATTTACCAATTAATTAATTAAAAATCCTACAATGTGATTTCCTGGATTCTTTCCCCCCATTCTGTCTCTCATAGTTGAAGTGTACCTATGATGAAAATTACAGGCCTCTCTCATCTTTTAAAGTAGGAGAACTTGCACAATTGGTGGCTGACTAAATACTTTTTTGCCCCACTGTATTAGCATCCTTCTCTCCGCCATCACCCCCAGTAAGCCTCACTCAATTCCAACTCATATGACAGAGCTGGCTTTCCTAATAAGCTCATTCATTCTGTACTGTTGCACACCTTAAGACCTGTTTGCAAGAAGAATGAGACAATATAATACCTGAAATTTTTCATCCTTTGATTGTCTTCAGTCCTTATACATCTATTAAGTGTTGTGAAAAGTAATAGCGACATTACAAACGGCTAAATGCTTTACTGTCCCAACGTTTTGGTACGCTTTCTATGGTAACTTGAGACACCGAAGCACTGGGACAGGCAGTGCATCACAAACAATTATAATATCTTGAAAAAGTTCAAAAATTTCCATCAGTTATTTAAGAAAGTGAAAATTTAATATATTCTAGACTCATTACTTGTAAAATCAAATGTTTCAGGCATTTTCCTATTTTAATTTTGATAATTATGGCTTACAACACAAAAAGATCCTCAAAATATGAGAATATTTCATTTCGAGCTTGAGTAAAACAGTATAAATAAATACCAGGAATCGTCGGTGGGCGGTGGGGCTATCACCACTTCTTGCATATGAGCAATGATGGAGATGTTCTAATAGTTGTCTTAGCAGCTGCCATGCCAGCCCGTTGATCTTGTTTAATGCTGCTGTTGTTCCTCCTCCCAGGAACAGCAACCACCCCACATTCACTACAGGTGATGTTCAGGGGTCAGCAAGGACATGCCCATTATATCTAGTGGGTGTTGATCTTCTCATCATATGGTGAATTTTCTTCTGAAATGGGTTATCTTGAGCAATCATTAGGCCATCCGCTGTTTGATGTATACCCTTAGGCATGTTTGTATTACGAAGTAGTTGTCCTATAAAAAGGACTAATTGCATACTTTCACCCACCCAGCACTTTGTTCTGTCCTTGTTGAGCTCCCCAGCCGTCTCATTATCTAGCGGCACCTTGGCCCAGTTTTAATGCAATGAGTGGCATATCCAGCATGAGTCACTAATTGATAAATTCTTTGCAGTATCTACAGCCAAGGTGCATGGTGTGTTTCCGTGACACATAGTCAGTGATTCAGTTACTGCCGTCACCCCATTTATTACCATGGGGAATAGGATTAAACTTAGGAATAGATTTGTAATCGCCACTGAATTCATTCTTGATTTTCTGGGTCTTTGCCTGTGTCATGTCAGTTATATTAGCTACTAATGGTTGTGCTTTGCCCTCAGGAAAACACCTACTACAATTAGGCACGTGCCCCAGCAACTTACAAAACCAGGTGACGGGCGATCAATATCGCAGCATCAGATAGGGAAACACTGATAGGTGCTGTTCGGGGGTGACACTTCGCTATTCTTGATGTATTTTGGTGCTCTGAGTGCAGGCACACCCTTTTGCACTCTTCCCACTTCACTGAAACTCTATGACATTCCACTAGCCTCACCTACTCACTGTTCTCTTTCTCCTTCATCTCCGATGGTTCCTCTTTGTCCTCCTCTGTTCCTCCTGGCAATGGTATGCGCTTGCAATGTGACGTTTGAATCCAAGTGGCTCTTTCCCCCAACCTTAACAGCTGTTTGCGTCGTCAGCAGCACCTGATATGGTCCCAACCACCACGGTCGTCTCCAGCCCTTCCTCCTTAGGTCCTTTGCCACAATCTAATCACCGGGCTTCAACTCATGAAGTGAACCGGACGTACGTCCTTCACCTACTTGTGAGTGCTAGCGAGAGAAAAAAAAAAAGAGATCCATACAATAACACACTTCATCTTCACACAATACAGTTTGGGTTTGTGGTTTTAGGCCCTGAGCTCATGCCAGTATTGAGTGGCCTGCCAAACAGAACTTCAAAGGGGCTGAGATTGTTTTCTTTTCCCCCCTCACACGCATTCTCATATGAAACAACATGAAAGGAGGGCCTTCACCCAATTCAGGCCCGTATCTTCACAGTATTCGGCCAGCTTATTCTTCAATGTGCCATTTTCTCTATCTATTGCACTGGCACTTGCCAGGTGATAGGCACAGTGGTGTCTTAAGTCAAAGTCTATCACCTCACTTACTTGTTTCAAAGCCTAATTAACAAATGAGGTACCATTATCACTGCTAATTTTCTTTGGGATGCCCCAACATGGAATAATTTCAGTCAGCAGGGCCTTTGTTACTGCACCTGCATCTTGTTTGGAGGTTGAAAAAGCCTCTACCCACTTAGAGAACATATCGACAATTACTAGACAGTACTTTTTCCTCTCAGTGGGCAAGAGCTCAATGAAATCCACCTACAAATGATCAAATGGCATATCTGGTGTTCGGTGCGCACCTGTAGGCATACTCTGATCTTTCCTTTTATTGTATATAGCACAGATGGGACACTTTTCATAAAATTTTTGGGAAAAAACTGAAAACCCCTTTGTAAACCATTACTTAGCAATATAACTCATCATTCCCCCTTTTGATACGTGGTCCTGCCCATGTATCAACTTAGCAAACATGGGGAAATAACAACTAGAGGGGCAGGGCATTCCCTCATGACCTGGCCTAGTATCAGGACCATACCACACCCCATTACGTTTGACACAACCGGCCTTTTTTTCCCTCCAGCGTGCTATCTCTTGTGATGTAGCTGGTGACTGAATCTGCTCCAGCATAGCAAATCTGAAAAGAGGATTCTGAGACACAGTTAGGGTTAACACAAGTGCAAAATGGGGAACCCTTGGAAGTTCAGTACACACAACCACAATCATGGGGAAGACTGTTGACTTGACAGTTCTCCAGAAGACGATTATTGACACCCTCCACATGGAGGGTAAGCCACAGGAGGTCATTGCTGAAAAGGCTGGCTGGAAAAGGTGCACAAGCAACAGGGATGATCACAGCCTTGAAAGGACTGTCAAGAAAAGTCAATTCAAGAACTTGGGAGAGCTTCACAAGGAGTGGACTGAGGCTGGTGTCAGTGCATCAAGAGCCACCACACACAGATGTCTTCAGGAAAGGGGCTACAACTGTCACGTTCCTCATATCAAGCTACTCCTGAACCAGAGACATCAGAAGCATCTTACCTGGGCTAAGGAGAGAAATAACTGGACTGTTGCTCAGTGGTCCAAAGTCCTCTTTTCAGATGAAAGTAAATTTTGCATTTCATTTAGAAATCAATGTCCTAGAGTCTGAAGGAAGAGTGGAGAGGCACAGAATCCAAGGTGTTTGAAGTCCAGTGTGAAGTCACCACAATCTGTGATGATTTAGGGTACCATGTTATCTGATGGTGTTGGTCCACTGTGTTTTATCAAGTCCAAAGTCAATGCAGCCATCTACCAGGAGATTTTAGAGTACTTCATGCTTCCATCTGCTGACAATCTTTATTGAGATGCCAATTTCCTTTTCCAGCAGGACTTAGCACTTTCCCACAGTGCAAAAATTACTAACAAATGGTTTGCTGACCATGATATTACTGTGCTTGATTGGCCAGCCAACTCGCCTGGCCTGAACCCCACAGAGAATCTATGGGGTATTGTCAAGAGGAAGATGAGAAACACCTGACCCAAAAATACAGACGAGCTGAAAGCTGCTATCAAAGCAACCTGGGATTCAATAACACTTCAGCAGTGCCACAGGCTGATCGCCTCCATGCCACGCCACATTGATGCAGTAATTCGTGGTAAAGGAGCCCCTACCAAATACTGAGTGTATAAATGAACAT
This sequence comes from Neoarius graeffei, assembly GCF_027579695.1. Taxonomy (NCBI): domain Eukaryota; kingdom Metazoa; phylum Chordata; class Actinopteri; order Siluriformes; family Ariidae; genus Neoarius; species Neoarius graeffei. The sequence goes on from NC_083594.1 coordinate 19,138,726, forward strand.
ACTTTTCAGAAGCTGGACATTTCTGTATTGTAAATCTTTTTTCTTTTTATTGATCATAGGAAATATTCTAATAATTTGAGATACTGGATTTCTGATTTTCATGAGCAATAAGCCCTAATCATCAAAATTAAAACAAAAAAAAAAGCCTTGAAATATTTCACTTTATATGTAATGAATATAGAATATATGAAAATTTACCTTTTTGAATTAAATTCTGAAAAAAAAAGTTTTCCATGATATTCTAATTTTTTGAGATGCACTAGTATAATTCAATTGTCAATTGTTGATTGATTATTGTTTTTTTCAGATTTGTTCAAATATTGTATTTTATACCTGTGCCTCTGTGTGACTCGCTTTATTCTTGATAACAGTAATCTATTTTTACTGCCTAGCTAGATTAGCTTATCAGTTATTTCTAGGCAGTATTGTATCCTTCGTATGTATTATTTTTTATGTGTGTAACTTGATTTCTGTGCAAGATATAAATAAACTATTGACCGCAGGTGTGAATGTGAGTGTGAATGGTTGTTTGTCTCTGTGTCAGCCCTGCAATGACCTGGAGACTTGTCCAGGGTGTACCCCGCCTCTCACCCATAGTCAGCTGGGATAGGCTCTAGCTTGCCTGCGACCCTGTAGACCAAGATAAGTGGCTACAGATAATGGATGGATGGATTATTGTATTGTATTGTCAGTGTTGTTATTTATCACTTTGTAAATACATTGAGAAGTATAATAGTGACCAATATAACGCATATGAAAATCAGTATGATTTTTATATTCATGATGACATGTTAACTGGGGGCGGCACGGTGGTGTAGTGGTTAGCGCGGTCACCTCACAACAAGAAGGTCCGGGTTTGAGCCCCGTGGCTGGCGAGGGCCTTTCTGTGTGGAGTTTGCATGTTCTGCCCGTGTCCGCGTGGGTTTCCTCCGGGTGCTCCGGTTTCCCCCACAGTCCAAAGACATGCAGGTTAGGTTAACTGGTGACTCTAAATTGACCGTAGGTGTGAATGTGAGTGTGAATGGTTGTCTGTGTCTATGTGTCAGCCCTGTGATGACCTGGCGATTTGTCCAAGGTGTACCCTGCCTTTCTCCCGTAGTCAGCTGGGATAGGCTCCAGCTTGCCTGTGACCCTGTAGAACAGGATAACGCACTAGAGATAATGAGATGTTAACTGGAAGTCATGATGGAAAAAAATAGAAACCTTTTTGCAAAGTGTCTGCAGAGTGTCTCACGAAATAATTTGAGCTAACATCAGAGATTTTCTTTCATGCTGTAATCTTTTACTCTGCTTTTCATGCCAATGTTTCAGATACATTTCTAAATACATGCACTATATGCAGACCATGGTGACAAGTATCATCTGTTTTATAGGTCTCCATCACACTGAGCATGAGGTCGAAACCTACAGAATGCAAATTCTATAGCAACCACTAAGGATCTGTTTCCCAGATTGTTGCCTTTAGATGCCTTACTTCAGAATGTCCATAAAATGCTTTTGTGATCCTTTTCTGAATGGAACTGAATTTGATTTCACTCCATGCAACAACACATCCTTCAACCACACTGGCAATGGAAGTGAAGCTTGTCAGCCCCAAACACTGGAAGATATCCTGCTCAGACTCCTTGGGCCAAGGAGGTCTCCATTCTTCCTCCCAGTGACACTGACTTACATACCTATCTTTGTCACTGGTGTGTTGGGGAACCTTCTCACCTGCACTGTGATCAGTAAGCACAGAAAGATGAGAACACCTACCAACCTGTACCTCTTCAGCTTGGCCATCTCTGATTTGCTGGTGCTGCTGTTTGGAATGCCTCTGGAGATATATGACCTGTGGCAGAACTACCCTTTCCCATTTAGTGAGAGCATTTGCTGTTTCAAAATATTTTTGTTTGAGACAGTTTGCTTTGCATCTGTGCTCAATGTCATGGTTCTGAGCATTGAACGCTATGTGGCTGTGGTCCACCCACTCAAGACTCGATATGCCATCACCAACAAACATGCCCAGAGGGTTATTGGAGGGGTTTGGGCTGTGTCTCTGGTCTGTGCCATCCCCAATACCTCCCTCCATGGCCTGCGTTATTATTATCTACCTGAGAAGGTCCTAGAGTCAGCCACCTGCAACCTTCTCAAGCCCCAGTGGATCTACAACTTGGTGATCCAGGTGACCACCATTCTATTCTACTTTGTGCCTATGGCAGTGATCAGTGTGCTCTACTTAGTGATAGGGATAAGGCTGGGCAGGGAGCAGAGGCAGAAAGGTAGAAAACTGGGGAAGAATTGCAGTGCAGACACAAGCTGGAAGATCCAAGTTGAGAGTGGACGCAGAAGACAAATCACCAAAATGCTAGGTGAGTCACAGTTGCATGTTTTTAAACATCCGCACTTTTTTATATGAGGAATTATGTATTGTATACATCTGCTTGGATATATAGTTTCACAGTTTCTGGTCAACATTTTGCTTTTAGTTGCATACCTATTTTTGTTTCCTTGGTCAGTTTCTACTTTGGACAAGTCAACATTATCAAAAACTCAAAAATCAGCAAAACTCCTAGATGAAAAAGTATGTGTGACATCTAGTTAGCGAGACTTATAAACAATACGTTTCAGAAATGAATGTAAATAATCAAACAGAATTTTATACTTCCAGCTTATTTATGCTATTTACAAATTACACCCACTGCAGGCTACAAACAAATCCGACTTGTGCCGATATGTTTAAATTTTAGATGTCACTTGAGATTTACTGTTGATTTACTGAGTGATTACAAGGTGCCACCCACTATGGGAGATCTACCAATCATCATAAAGAGAAGCTGTGTATCCAGGTGGGACAAACAAAGCATGCACTGTCCAATAAATGTTGAGATAGAGGGGTGGGTGGATGAACGATGGTCAAACTATCCAAGCAATACCCAATAAGTACTGACTACAATCACCTACAATTTCTGACTACACCACTACTGACTACTATTTCACTCCAGGAAACAGTAGGAATATTTAACAATTATTCGCTGAAGGCAAGGTGAATATCTGTGATTATTATACATACAGGACACTTTTTCAATGGAATAAAAATGTATTCGATTCCCTTCTAGCAGGTTTCATTCATTTGGTTTGATAGCATGCAATATCGTTAGCATATCGCTTATCCTGCATGCATTACATCACTCTATCCAATGGAGAATAAGTGTTAAGTATGGTTTGTGATATTGCATGGTTGTTAAGACAACAAGACATCACACTTCGGCGCTGATGTGATACATATTACATGTAAAACTTCCACGCTAGCGAGCGACTGTGAAAATTTGTAAACAAACATAGCCGCCAGGTTTGCTTCTTTAAATACGGAAGATTTTGAGAGAATTTTGAAAGAGAAAGATGCGTTAAATGTGTCTGTATAATAATAATAATAATAATAATAATAATAATAATAATAATAATTCATTTAATTTCATTCATTTCATTATCTCTAGCCGCTTTATCCTGTTCTACAGGGTCGCAGGCAAGCTGGAGCCTATCCCAGCTGACTACGGGCGATAATAATAATAATAATAATAATGGCTGGCTTTTTTCATGGTATATCAGATATATTCTATTCAACTAGAATGATATTAAACAAGTCAAAGATGAGTTCAATATCATGCTAGCTGAATGGAATATATCTGATATACCACTCAACGCCAGCCAATATTATTTAACTATATCACCGAGACAAAGCTGAGGTTATTATTCACTGATATTCACTGAGCCTGAGGCAGATAATTGTTTTAGTATAAATATACACGTGATTATTTAAAAAAATAAAATAAATTGTCTTTAAAAATATAATTTATTTCAATCTTCAAAAGCGGCATGCAAATGTAATGTGCACAGGCTTGTGTCACTTATCTATGCGACTCACATAAAATGCTTTATTTTGAAATAGATAAAATAAATCAATTCCACCTTCCCTTTGAATAGTTTTAGACCAAACTTCGTAGCATCTTTAGTGCTTTTAAGAACAGCATTTTCTTTCATAATTTGTAATTCTTCCTCACTTATGGTGATGAAGTGATTGGCCGCCATTTTGCTGAGTCACTCAAGGTGATTATTGAGAAATAGTCAGAATCTCTTGACTCGTCAGCATGTCTGATTTTCTATAATCATCTAAGTATTTATACTAAAAAACATAAGGACAATTCATGTTGCAGGTAGGTTGTAAATGAGCATATTAGAGATGTGTTTTTGAGTTGGATGAGCAACTTTAATGCTCAGCTTCAAAGCACATATTCAGGGACATCAAAACTGAATCCAATTTATTTTAAAAGAATAAAAGATTTTATCTGTTTATTAATACACAAATAAATAAATAAATAAATAAATAAAAACATCCTGCAAAATATATTACAATCAGTCAAACACACTCAGAGATCAGAAAGCCAAATCAGATTAAAAGAAGAAGACAGAGTCATCTATATCCCCTGCCCTATATACCAACTATATACCAAGTTTCAAGATATTATTTGTCATGTTTTTCAAGTTCTGCTGGAGGAAACCAAACCTACCACTTTACACTGACCTCAGCAGCCCATGGCATAAACCCACCGGACCTTTGGTCCAGGTGAGCTAAAAATGAAAATTTCTCACATTTCTTAGTATCAAAAGGCACATATATATTACTTAATCAACACATGTACCAACTTTCAAGACCATACCACTCATAGTTTTCAAGTTCTGCTCCGGAAACAAAACCTACCCCTAAGACTAACCTGAGAAACTAAGTCTGAAATTGTTTCCATGGAAACATGAAAAATTAAAATTTCTCAAATTTCTTAGTATGAAAAGGCACATCTACATCACCTTGTTAACATGTATACCAAGTTTCAAATCCATATCATGAATAGTTTTGGATATATGCTCCGGAAACGAACACTGCTCTTAGAAACTAAGTCAAAATCTATTTTTTTATGTAAAAATTTGAAAAATACTGTTTTTCAAAAATCCAAAATAGCAAAAGGCACCAGTTCACATGTTGCTTGATATGTATACATGAAGATATCTTCAGTAGTTTTAAAGATATGGCCCGGAAACGAAAACGTGACCAGACGGACAGCCAGACAGACGGAACCCGTTTCTATATCCCCCGCCAAACTTCATTTGGGTGGGGGATAATAACTGACAAGGGAAGAAATAACCAACGCTGGAAGATTACCTTTCATTGGAAGGAAAGGATAGCTCAGTTTACTCATGTATAAACGTGCAACCACACTACAGCTCCTTTACCACTACAGCTGAGGTGCAGGAAAGTGAATGAGAGGAGAGAGAACCCTGGGTTGGTAACTAGCCTGTGGGGTGTAAACCACATGTTCTAACTAACTTCAAGGGGAAAGAAGCAGAGTAGAATTTAAATAAAGCCACTCTCCAATCGCCTGTAGCTAACTGTGGACCAACAAATTTACACACAAAACAATAGTACAGCTGTTATACCTCTACACCAATAGCCCCCAAGCATAACTACATCACTTGTTTACTGCAATGCATTGTGGGGGATAGCTGGGGTCGGTAGTTGGGTGATATGACGGATGTCAGATTAATTTAACGCGAGAGGGATGTGAGAGGAGCGATTTTGCTGTGCTCTGTCATGGAAGACAATGAAATTAGATCAGATCAGATCAGACAAAGTGATTTAAAGAGGTGGATAACATGTCAAGGGTTTACAGCAGGAAAATCGGAATCCAAATCCAGCTTGGTGAGAAGGTAAGAGTCTAGACCAAGTCTAACACACTGTACAACTACATCAAATCTCAGAATGTCTTATTTCTGAGGATGTATATTGGATCACGAAGCAATCTTAGACTTAAGTCTAAATTTGTTTCTTTTAATCTTCAGTTATTCCTTACCATTTTCTAAGAAGCTTTGTTCTAATGAAATCTTAGCCTTGTACTTAATCTTGATCCAGCACAATGAAAGTTACAGATGCAGTAAGGGATACTATTATGAAAAATCAACTGTTGACTTGAGTCTAAGATTGCGTCGTGATCCTGGGCCCAGATGAACAGCATCAAAACATTTATAAATGAGTGATTAGTTAAATAAAACTTGATATCAGGAAACATTACAAAAAAAAAAACCTTTGGAAACCCGCTGATCTGTCATGTCATGTTCATTATAAATGCATTTTCTTCAGTAAATGCCGCTAGTGAGGTACACTGAACATTATACATACCTGAAAGAGAACCCTTTGTGGTTTGGGAGTTTTATCCGTCCACAGGTTCGTTCAGCTGCCGAGTGCTTCAGCAAAGGCCGAAGAATGCTTCTTTGTTTTACAGGCTTTGGAATATCGCTAGTTTCAGATGATGAACAGTGTTGCTTGTTATAATCTTCTATAACTGAAGGCCATGCCACAGACCATGGAAATATTACTGGGTCACAGTTTAAATCCGTCTTTTTCCCACCAGAGAAATGTAAGCTACAAACACTTGTCCATTTTGATTCAGTTCGAAGGTTTTCATTGCAGATTAAACTCATCCATTTCTTTCTTCTCTTCTTCTCGACTGGCAGCTGATAAAAGCTCAAATTAGGTGTTCTCTTTGTTGTGGAGACACAGTAATTCACTTTAGACACGGTTAAAACCGGTTAGACAGAACAGTGCAGTGTTTAACAAAGGTAAAAGTAAACAATACGGCAGAGCTGACCCCAGGTATCGCCCATAATGCATTGCAGTAAACAAGCGACGATGTAGTTCTGGGTTAGGTCTATTGTCCATCCGAATAAGAAAAAACACAACACATCATAAAACAAGAAAGAAGTATTAGCTACCTGGTAGCCGGTAATGTGCTAAACAGCAAGCATACTAATAAACCTAACCTGCTAACTGGCTAAACCTGCTAATCGGCAAAACTGCTAATAAGCAAAGCATCCTACTAAACGAAATATCCAAGTAGGCAAAACAGCAATGTCTGTGGTGAAATACAAACATCACAATTACACACATCATGTAATGTACTAATTTCTACCATCTTAGATCCTGCTTGTTTGTAAATATGACCAAACACGTGCACACATTCAAGTCAAGTCAGTTTATTTGTATAAAACTTTTAACAACAGACCTTTTCGCAAAGCAGCTTTACAGAAAAATAAAGACTTTAAGCATCTGAACTAATTTTATCCGTCACAGTGGAGCTCCTTGCGCGCGCCTTGTGCATGCGGAGCGGAACCCCATACTTAACAGAAATGCACGGACCTGATTTTTGATGGTTTGACAGTAACACGTCTGTACGTATATGTACCATCACAGGGAACAATTGTAAGTGCAAGGCAACATATTTCAAGCACTTGACCACTGAACAATGACATTTTTATCTTTACAACTAGTCTATCATCATGGCCTAATGGTTAGAGAAACAGCTTTCAGACCAAAAGGTAGCTGGTTTGATTCCTTGGATCAGCAGGAATGGCTAAAGTGCCTTTGAGCAAGGCACCTAGCCCCCAAATGTTCCCCAGGCTGCTCTAGGTATGTTGTATGTCACTCTGGATAAGAATGTCTACTAAATGCTGTAATGTAATTTACATAAGATAGATGGGTTTGTATCCAGCACTTACTTTAATTTTTTAAATAATGTGGGATTAATTGCGAAAACATTTTTACAGAAAAATATTCATGATAGTTTCACATAAAAGGGCAGTAGACAGATGTAAGTTCAGGAAGCAATTTATTGAAAACACACTAGCAAACAGATCCAAAACAAAGACTAAGGGCAGAGTAAAAAAAAAAAAAAAAAACAGGCTGGGAGGCACAGACAGGAGATCAGAGGTAATACATTACTCACAGTCCAAAAACACAAACACCATCAAAACCAGAAAAGCGATATGTGGCAGCAGGGGTGTGGTCAAGCGTTAGTTCATGAATGGAGGGCGGGGCTGGGCGAGGCTTTATCATCACCACCCGCCTGTCTGCGCTTCAGTTTTCCACCCACTCTCAGGAACATTTTACACTGGTGCCGAAACTCAGGACAACATTGACAGTGTTTCCGCACACTGACTCTGGAGGAGGTCGGCTGGCCGTTCACTTTCGACACCAGTGTAAAATGTCCCTGAGAGTGGGTGGAACACTGAAGCACAGACAGGTGGGTAGTGATGGAAAATTCAGTCTTTTTTTATTTTCACGATAGCTTTTCAGCTCAGTGCTTACTTAGCGCACACCCATGGTCCGGTCAACTGTACAAAGTAATGGCGAGTGAGAAAGAAAAGTAAAGAAGAGACTGCAAGCAGGTTGGAATGGATGGAGGAGAGGAGGATGTCAGGAGTGATTTGTGATAGAAAGGTACCAGCAAGAGTGAAAGGGAGGGAAAGTGTACAAGACAGGGGTAAGAGCAGCGATGTTGTACGGTTTGGAGACAGCAGCACTGACAAAAAGACAGGAGGCTGAACTGGAGGTAGCGGAGCTGAAGATACGGAGATTTTCATTGGGAGTGATGAAGTTGGACAGGATTAGAAACAAGAATATTAGAGGGACAGGACATGTAGGATGGCTTGGAGACAAAGTGAAAGAGGTGAGAGTGAGATGGTTTGGACACGTACAGAGGAGAGATCCAGGGTATATTGGGAAAAGAATGCTGGAGATGGAAAAGAGGAAGACTAAAAATGAGATTTATGGATGCGGTGAAGGAGGACAGCTGGTGCTATAGAAAAAGATATGGAGGACAGGAGGAGAAGGAGGGACATTATCCGCTGTGGTGACCCCTAACGGGAACTGCCAAAAGAAGAAGAAGAAGAAGATCAGTAGAAATTTGCCAAGCCTTGTTTTTGTAGGTCCTTGTTAGTTTTGGTTATGGACCATTCTCATACAGTTTAGACTTTAGCTGAACTGACATATTCAGAACAATTTCTTTGTCAAGACGGAAATACAACTTCTCCAACTCTTATTTCACCCTCCTGGGCTACAAGAAGAGTTGTTATGGACACCTGGTGTGCAAAAAAAAAAGGTTTTGAAATGACAGCAGAGCATATTCTTTTGTCCTTCTATAGCTGTAGTCACGCAGAAACCAGTTGGAGAGCTACATAATTGTAGAGTTTAGGTTCAACCCTTATTTAGCCACACCAACTCATGATTGTGATTCTTTTTTTTTTTTGTTACACAGTTTTGATTCAGATCTCATTTATATGTTTCATCCACACTCTTCTGCTTCCAAACCTCCTCTCCTATCTTAACCTGTTGTTTGTATTTTAATGTTCTTCTCTGGTATTTGCTGCAGCTGTTGTGGTGTTGGCTTTTGCTATCTGCTGGGCTCCATTCCATATCGACAGACTCTTGTGGAGTTTCATTACTAATTGGACCGACCACATGCACAACATCTTTGAGTACGTGCATATCCTCTCCGGAGTGTTGTTTTACCTCAGCTCCGCCATCAATCCTATCATCTACAACCTTCTCTCCAGCCACTTTCGACAGCAATTTCTCGAGCTGATGTGTCGACACCCAGAAGTCAACACCTCACGGAGCAATTCTCCACCCAACAGCAAGAGGATTTCTTCCCATAAAAGCAACACAGCTATCAGAACCAACTCTCATGGCCACAGCAGCTATCCAAAAGGGCCCCAACCTTCTGTTATCCTCAGCACAGGATGGGAGCAGGAGCTTGACACTTCCTTTATGTAACGCAGTGTGTGAACTTTTTACTGCCCTCAACATGGACATTTTCTTATCCAGTGAACGGAGGTGTCATTCTTTTACTTAACATTCAATTAGCATTTTAAAAACCTGTAAGAAAAGGAAATGAGAAAGTATTGTTGTTAATGTCATGGGTTTGAGATTGGTATTGCTGCAATGAAAAAGAAATTCCTGTAACTTTGTCATATTTCTGCACAACCATTTGTAGCAAGAACATCAGTGCCCTATACGGTCAATTAAAGCTGTGTAATATGATATAATAATTATATCACAACATTTCTATGATACATGAAATGTAGCTAGATGTGCTAACAAACTAGCAGCAAAATATTTAATTTGCTTTTTTAAAAACTAAAAAAAAAATTATGTTCATTGATAGAATTATTTAATATCTAATTTTAATATCTAATCAGCTGCTCCAAATCAGAGTTTGTAATCGTTATAAAAAATACTGGCAATGTACTATGGTATCTCACAAACAATGTATTATGACTGAATTTATCACGATATTAATATATTGTCATATTGCCCAGACTTATACACTGATCAGCCAGAACATTAAAACCACTGACAGGTGAACTGAGTAACATTGATTATTTCATTACAATGGCACCTGCCAGGGGTTGGGATATATTAGGCAGCTTATTACCTCGCCTGTGACAGAGTAAGGAGGGCGAGGTATTGTAATCAATGCGGTTTGTTTGTTTGTTTGTGTGTGTCTGTTAACAATCTAGTATCTGGACGGTTGCACCAATTAACTTCAAATTTTCAGGGTAGGTGGGCAATGGTCTGTAGATTACCTGATTAAATTTTGGGGGTAACTGGGTCAAGATGAAGGTCACCGGAAAGGTCAACCTTTCGGTCAAAATAACATTTTCTATTATAACTCAAAAACGGTTACAGATAGACAAATGTTTACGATTATGAACATGTAGGAACGCCCATATCGCCTTTCATTTGGCACCTTGAAAGGTCAAACTCAAGCCCACGGGTTTTCAGAGGGCTGTAACTTGAAAACGGTTGATGGTAGACAGATATTTACCGTTATCAACTTATAGGAAGTGCCATATGGGCTTTCGTTTGGCACCATGATATTTGACCTTGAATGACTTTGAAATGTCAAACTCAAGGTCATGGATTTTCATAGGACTATAACCTGACAGCTGATGACTGAGAAATATTACCATTATCATCATATAGGTCAGTGGCGGCTGGTAGTCTTTCAAACAGGGGAGGCTGGTCAGTTACGATATTTCCAGATTTTAAAAGAAAAAACACATCAATTTTGCCCATACTCTTGCCTCTGATCTGGCTGATTGTTGGCAGGGTCACAAACTGTGAAATAACAGGTTCTTTTGGCCCATTAGCCTACTGTCCAATATACATGATGGTGGTGTTGGGGGGGTATATTTTAACATTTTATATTTTAAAATTGTGGCATGTTGTTTAAAAATTGATCATTATTGAAAGCAGCTCTTTGTCAGGAACCTCAGCAGTAACAGCAGAGTGTTCTGGAATAGGCACAAGCACTGACCTTGGGGAGCCAAACATAGAGCTGGGTGCCACACATTTCATTCAATTACACTTTCCCTATATTTTACTTATTTTGACTAAGAAATGTTTTATTGACAATTTTGATAACCCTTCACTTTTAATCCAGGTCTGTAGTGTGAAATGTTCTCGGCTGTGTTTTTGTTTAAAAATGTTTTCCAAATTGTAGCTGTGTTTAATTCATATCCAGAGAAATATATATTCCAATATAATATACTCAGCATAAACATTTTAAATAGATTCTATATTTTTGGTCCATCCATGACATATTACTAAAGTAGCCTATTTACTGTTGTTGATGTGGGTCACTTGCTGTTAGCCAATTCACTTTCTCGTACCAGGAGAGCTGAAAGGAACGAGTATTATTCCCTACCTTTTTCATCAAGTCAATTTGAGGCGTTGGTCTACCCTGCTCTTTAATTTTAATTTTTTCCTCGAAAGGAAGACTGGCAAATGGCTTCGCCAAAATTAAATCAGCAATGCTTGGCATCCGTGCGCAGCTTTCTTGCTAGCTGACTAGCCCCCTGAAGTTCAAGTTCAGTCACTCAAATAAAAAAATTTCTGGAACTAAGATAGCAAACTTGACAACACTATATTTACACTTTATTTACAATGAAAATATATACAAACTAAAAAAGCTGGTAGAAACCGTATGTAATGAATGAAATCAAAATGTAAGCTGATCTCTTACAATACACCACAGCACTTGCGAATCCGCATGGGACTGAACTGAAATTCACCGCTGCCTGTCTATAGTTGAAACGAGCTGTCAATCAAAGAAAATATTCGGCCGCTTTCACCAATCACCAGTCTCCTCGCAGAAACTGCCATGTCCCTCCCATTGTGAGGCTCGGAGTCCGTGGGCGGGCATTTTTGCAGTATTTGTCCAATAATCGTCTTGCATTTTGAGATTGACAAGCGCATAGCTCCCAAATGCCATTGAAGTCCACTGAGGCTGGGAGTCCGTGAGACTCCGTGGGCGGGCATTTTCGCAGTATTTGTCCAACAACCGTCTTGCATTTTGAGATTGACAAGCGCATAGCTCCCAAATGCCATTGAAGTCCACTGAGGCTGGGCTGCATCGCGCTGTCACGAGGGGGAAAAACTCACGCACACATTAGGCGAACTGGGGAAAGTTATAACGGAATGATTTTGCACTGTAGTTGGGTTGAGCACATATATTTCTATGATTCTGGATCTGAAATAGCAATGTTATAAGGTCGGCTATAACATAAGCCTAGCGCAATTCATCCTACATGATGTTCGTCATTTTTAGAGGAGGCTGAGCCTCCCTCGTTGTCTTAGAGCAATCGCCCGTGATATAGGTATAAAATAAGTGCTGCTGGGTGAGGTTTGTTTTGCTTGGCAATACTTGTTACATAAGAGAACAGTCAGTTGATGTGTTGGAAGCAGGAAAAATGGGCAAGCATAACGCCTGGCGCACATGGGCAATTTTCTGTCGCAAGCATATTGCGATTTTTGGATGCAAGTTTCCCCTCTTCTGTGTGCGTTATCTGCGACCAGTGGGCGATTTGGGAAAGGGGATGCAAGTCACGTGGAACTCAAATGACTACTTCATGGGCGGGGATTGTCTTAGCCTTTGGAGGTGATCGCTTCGTTATCGCAAGGACAAGCACATGCGGCGATATTTCTGCAACAAGTCATCGATTGGCAATTTTTTGTCACAAAATATCAAGCATGTTTGATACCTGCGATCTGTCGCAAGCAACAAAAAAAATCACTGTTGCAAATATCTGCACACAAAGTGATTTTTCGCTTGCGTCAAAAAGTTGCACGACCAAGCGATGGAAAATCCTCCTTGTGCACTGGGCTTAAGGATCTGAATAACTTTGACTGGGTCTGAGCATCTCCAAAATGGCACATCTTGTGGTGCATTTGTATGCAGTGGTTAGTACTGACCAAAAGTACTACAAACTGCTGAAAAGATTAATGCTGACATCTTTCTGTTTTAGGAAGCATTACATTTTACAGGGGGCGGCACGGTGATGTACTGTAGCACTGTTGCCTCACAGCAAGAAGGTCCTGGGTTTGAGCCCAGTGGCTGATGAGGACCTTTCTGTGTGGAGTTTGCATGTTCTCCCCGTGTCTGTGTGGGTTTCCTCCGGGTGCTCCGATTTCCCCCACAGTCCAAAAACATGCAGGTTAGGCTAATTGGTGGCTCTAAATTGACTGTAGGTGTGAATGTGAGTGTGATGGTTGTTTGTCTATGTGTCAGCCCTGCAATGACTTGGTGACTTGTCCAGGGTGTACCTCGCCTCTCGCCCATAGTCAGCTGGGATAGGCTCCAGCTTGCCTGCGACGCTAAACAGGATAAGCGATTACAGATAATGGATGGATGTATACATTTTACAGCACTTTGTGCTACAGTAACACTTCTGTGGGATTGGAGCATATGGGCTAGCCTTTGTGCCCCATGCAAATCAATGAGCCTTCGACACCCATGACCCTGTCTCTGGTTCACCGTTTGCCCTTCCTTGGACCACTTTTGATAGGTACTAACCACTGCAAACCGGGAACACCCCACAGGATGTACCATTTTGGAGATGCTCAGCCCCAGTCATCTAGCCATAACAATTTGGCCCTTGTCAAAGTCGCTTAGATCATTACGCTTGCCCACTTTTCCTGCTTCTAACACATCAGCTTCAATAACTCACTGTTCTCTTGCTGCCTAAGATATCCCACCCCTTGACAGGTGCCACTGTAATGAGATAATCAATGTTATTCACTTCACCTGTCAGTGGTTTTAATGTTCTGGCTGATCGGTGTAAGCTGTGGGGAAAAAAAGAACACTTCATTTTTATGAAAAAGAACATGGATCATCTCATGTCAAAAAGCATTGTGGTGTGTTGTCTCTTACAGTTTTTGACATTTTAAATGACTATTAATGGCTTTCATATTGTGCTTTTCTGCTACACTGTGATATAATGCATACAAGTAATCAGTGTCATGCTGTATTCAATGTTTTACACTGGTTTGGAAAAATATAAGTGAGCTTACTGAAAGTACTTTCATTGATGGACCATGCTCCCTGAATGGACATCAGTTACCTTGGTAGCAAATGGTGGACTAATTTTGTTTTCAAGGATATGAAAGGGACAACAGAAAGAGAGGTGATGCCTGGATGCCCCAGCAAACAGATGAATAGCTGTTGATGAAAGGATAGCTTTCAGAAAAATACATGAACTAAAAGATGTGTCCAAAGCTATTTGGGGTAATTGAACCTAACATAATTGGCTGTGGGAGCTTAGGAAATTCTGCATGCATCAATGCGGACATTAATGGTGTGAATTTTGCTGTTTGAACAGTGCTGGCATGTATGTTATTAAAATTCATAGAATGATGAGATGTGAGAAACAGATGTGTTATAAGAATCACTGCTAATTACTGACAGACCATCTTTTTTTTCTTCTTTAGCTCAACTATGACTAATGGTCTATGTCCCATTAATAGCTGAAATCGTTGCCCATGATGCACTACACCAGTGGTTTTCAACCTGTGGGCCATGGCCCACTGGTATTGTAGGGGGAGAACATCTATTATTACTGCTATTTTAAAATAGATGTGAAAACATCATTAACTGAAATGTAATTATCTAAATTATATCTAAAAGTGGTTCATTTACTTTTGTGTTCATTCATTATTCAATTTTTCAACTAAAATGAAAACCAAAATGAATGGTTTTATGATTTTTAAAACTGTGGTAATAAACATGTAATGAATAATTGCTCCTTTTTCAAAAGATCTGAAAATATGAATTCAATATTATCTCTATTATGTTTTCAGTTTGTTTGTCTGTTAGTCTGACTCTAAGCATGATTGCACAAAACCTACCAACCCAATTTCAATTAAACTTGGTGGAAGGGTGTAGTATGGGCCAAGGAAGAACCCATTAAATTTTGGAGTGAATCCAAGTCATGGGGTGGATCTGTGAAATTAATTTCCCTTTTGTTAACATTGTGAGATACCAGCTTTCTGGCTTGCTAGAAGCTCAACAATGCCATACATCTTAAAATCCAGTAGATTGCAGTAAAGGTCATCCATTATCTGTAGCCGCTTATCCTGTACAGGGTCGCGGGCAAGCTGGAGCCTATCCCAGCTGACTACGGGCAAGAGGTGGGGTACACCCTGGACAAGTCACCAGGTCATTGCAGGGCTGACGCATAGAGACAAACAACCATTCACACCTACAGTCAATTTAGAGCCACCAATTAACCTAACCTGCATGTCTTTAGACTGTGTGGGAAACCGCAGCATCCAGAGGAAACCCACGCAGACATGGGGAGAGCATGCAAACTCCACACAGAAAGGCCCTTGTCGGCTGCTGGGCTTGAACCTAGGACCTTCTTGCTGTGAGGCGACAGTGCTAATCACTACACCACCGTGCCACCCAGTAAATGTCAATAGTGACAAAACATAGCCAATGTAGAAACACAATGATTCCATATCAAATGTGTATTAGTATGTGACCACTGCCATACATGGACGTATATGCACAGCCATAGAAGCACTTGTGGATGACGGTGGCATCACCTAATGAGGAGGAAACTTTGATGGCTGAAACTTGATTCCATGGAGAGAGATAGATATCGGCCTCAAAACATACACATTCACACATAACCCTGCACACACAAACAAACAGGAACATTTACACATTCTCAACACATGCATTTTGTTATCATGTGGATCACATGTTTTTTTTTGTTTGTTTGTTTCTTTTTGCTTGTTGCCAAATTAGTTTTAGAGCAGTGACCGTAACAATCATGGATTATGATTACGGACTGATTGTAAGTAACGTACAGTATATGTGGCCCTTGCAATGATGTCACACCAAAATGATATTCTCATACGTTTTTCTTTTAAAAAAGATATGTTGATTGCAATCATATAAGCACATATCAGTTAAATTCACAAATCAAGATGTGTATTAATTTTCTTTTACAGCAGCTCTGGCAATAGCGCAGCTGCGTTCATTCTAATATGTAGAAAGGCCATGAGTTATTTCTTTTTTTCTGGACTGTTATCTTGAAATCAGAGGAAATATAAATTGTGATCTCAACATAACAGCACAGATTTTTTTTCTTGTGATCACAACATGTATTTTTCTTGTGATCTCAAGATAACAAAATTTGTTTTCTTGAGATTACGACTTATTTCTCTCACGATGTCGAAATGCATGATTAGGCATACATGATGTACATCAGGGATGAGAGCATCCATTTTTACTTTGCTAAGTGCAGTTTCTAAAAGCAAAGCCTTTAATAGTTGATGTATTCATTCTTGTGAATAAGAAGATACCCTTTCCCGTGATTTATAAAAAGAAAATTGAATGAACACAAAGGTACATAGACCACGGTCATGTCAAAGCCAAAACTGGCATTCAGCTACAATTACCAGAACACAATGTGGCCTACAACCATGACCAACAAGGGCTACAACACCCAAGCACCACATACTCTCTCACATACACGTTCACCAGATTGTTTCCATGTGTATGTGCAGTAATCACTTCACAGTCACACTCATGGTATAAAAGAACACTCAATTCTCACTGTCTAGTTATATTGGCACATTGTCATTTTGGTTTTGATTATTCTTTTGGTTTCATGGTTTCTTGTCCTGAGAAATTACCGAAATGCATACCCTCAACTCCCAAATTGATATGTCCGACAACCTGATGAATATCAGAAAAGTCACCCAAGCATCCATCATTCCAGTTATGGAAATCCAAGCCATTGAAACTATGCAGCTTGGCTAGATCAAGTTCATTGTTGTGGAACACCAAAGCCATCGAAGGGAGAAGCTTTGATTCTACTGCAGCAGCCCTGAACACCAGGTAGCCCACTACTCCTCACATCTCTCTGCCAGGGCTCCACAGTCCACTCCTGAGTGAGCTTTCTCCATGTCTCACTCCACCATGGTGAGTCCAGCCCATTTTTTTCTCACCCATTTCTCGCCTGTAATCTTGTGCACATGCAGAAGGAAGATGAGTGGAAGGCAGTCTTTAGCACCATCTCTGACCACCTATTATTGGCCATCTGGCCACTGAGTATTAGGTGATGCCATATGGGCTATCTTCAGTGCCAACAGTCTTCCATTACCTTATTAATGACGTCTTATGGGATATGTTGGGGAAGTTTACCATAGCTTACATCTTGATCTGTTCCCCTGAAAAAAACAACTCATGTCTAGCATGTCAAGAAGGTACTGTATAGACTGTTCAAAAATCAGCACTATGTAAAAGGAGAAAAATACAAGTTCCATGTGCACAAGGTAGCTTTCCTGGGATATATCAGGACCAAAGAGGGTGCTTAAGGATCAGAATGAGGTCACTGTAGTCACAAACTGGCCTGTTCTCACCACAGAAAAGGAACTTAAGTGTTTCTTGGGTTTCGCAAACTCCTATCAATGTTTTGTCCAGGGTTTCGGCAGCTTAGCATCTTCACAAACTGCACTCCTCAAGAAAGGAACCAAATGGCTATAATGGAGTCCCCCAGGTGACTAAGCATTCTCATAACTCAAAGAAGCCTTTACCATAGCACCCATATTAAGGCACCCTGACCCCTCCAAGTCATTCATTATGGAGGTAGAGGCCTCAGAAACCAGTATTGGAGCCATTTTCTCTCAGCCGAGAAAAGCTCCATCCAGTGGCTTTTTATTCTAAAAAGTTGTCCTGGACTGAAAGAAACCATTACATTGGCATCTGGGAGCTCCAAGCAGTTTAACGGGCTCTGGAACAATGGCATCACTGGTTGATGGTGCTCTTCATCTATTTATGATTTATACTGACCACAAAAAACTTGAGTACCTCAAATTTGTGAAGAGAATCAACTCCTGTCAGGTACGCTGGGCACTGTTCTTCACAAGGTTTCATTTCACCCTCTCATATTGCTCAGGATTCAAGAACACCAAAAGAAAGAAAGCACAACTTTATTCATCACACACTTGTGAAATTCCTCTTTGCATTTAACCCATCTGAAAGGTCCCCGCCAGCCACTGGGCTCAAACCCAGAACCTTCTTGCTATGAGGCAACCATGCTAACCACTTACACCATTGTGCTGCCACAGTGACTCCCTTTTCCTTCTGTATCCAACCTCACTTCACGAATCCTTGAAAGGGTGCATTCTACCCAAGTCCCCCTTCATAGGCACTCTCACTTGGGACAATGGCAGATTGACATTTCAGAGGCAAGAATCTCTTCACAGTGCCCAGTGGGGAAATGTTTATGCCTTCTCCCATCCCTAATCACAATGGGTTCACACCTCCCCAGCCACAGATCACCCTGGCACTCACAAAACCCACCAACTTCATCTCATCTCATCTCATTATCTCTAGCCGCTTTATCCTTCTACAGGGTCGCAGGCAAGCTGGAGCCTATCCCAGCTGACTACGGGCGAAAGGTGGGGTACACCTTGGACAAGTCGCCAGGTCATCACAGGGCTGACACATAGACACAGACAACCATTCACACTCACATTCACACCTACGGTCAATTTAGAGTCACCAGTTAACCTAACTTGCATGTCTTTGGACTGTGGGGGAAACCAGAGCACCCGGAGGAAACCCATGCGGACATGGGGAGAACATGCAAACTCCACACAGAAAGGCCCTCGCCGGCCCTAGGGCTCAAACCCAGGACCTTCTTGCTGTGAGGCGACAGCGCTAACCACTACACCACCGTGCCGCCACCCACCAACTTCTACAAAGAAAATACTGGTGGCCATACATGCTTCAAGAGATCCATTTAGTCCTCCTGGTCAACCTGTGCACATGCCAATATACCTTGCACCCTTCCAGCTGGTAGACTCTTTTCTCTGCAAATACTGCAAAAATCCTGGCCACATATGGTGATCAAATTTATCATCAATCTCCCCCTTCGCAAGACAAAACAGTCATCATGGTCATCATTGATACTTTACTCACATTCCCACAGGACACCTTTACAGCATAATAACATAAAATTTACAGTTTTGACTGTGAGTGGGAATGGGATATATGACAAACATAACATGCAAAGATGTGGTAAAAGGTGTTGGAAAAGGGGTAATGAGTGTTCTCATTCTCATTTCTGAACTTCACTGGACACTTACAGTGGTGCTTGAAAGTTTGTGAACCCTTTAAAATTTTCTGTATTTTTGCATAAATATGACCTAAAACATCATCAGATTTTCACAAAAGTCCTAAAAGTAGATAAAGAGAACCCAGTTAAACAAATGGGACAAAAATATTATACTTGGCCATTTATTTATTGAGGAAAATGATCCAATATTACATATCTGTGAGTGGCAAAAGTATGTGAACCTCTAGGATTAGCAGTTCATTTGAAGGTGAAATTAGAGTCAGGTGTTTTCAATCAATGGGATGACAATCAGGTGTGAGTGGGCACCCTGTTTTATTTAAAGAACAGGGATCTATCAATGTCTGATCCTCACAATACATGTTTGTGGAAGTGTATCATGGCACAAACAAAGGAGATTTCTGAGGAGCTCAGAAAAAGTGTTGTTGATGCTCATCAGGCTGGAAAAGGTTACAAAACCATCTCTAAAGAGTTTGGACTCCACCAATCCACAGTCAGACAGATTGTGTACAAATGGAGGCAATTCAAGACCATTGTTACCTTCCCCAGGAGTGGTCGACCAACAAAGATCACTCCAAGAGCAAGGCGTGTAATAGTCGAAGAGGTCACAAAGGACCCCAGGGTAACTTCTAAGCAACTGAAGGCCTCTCTCACATTGGCTAATGTTAATGTTCATGAGTCCACCATCAGGAAAACACTGAACAACAATGGTGTGCATGGCAGGGTTGCAAGGAGAAAGCCCCTGCTCTCCAAAAAGAACATTGCTGCTCGTCTGCAGTTTGCTAAAGATCACGTGGACAAGCCAGAAGGCTATTGGAAAAATGTTTTGTGGACGGATGAGACCAAAATAGAACTTTTTGGTTTAAATGAGAAGCGTTATGTTTGGAGAAAGGAAAACACTGCATTCCAGCATAAGAACCTTATCCCAACTGTGAAACATGGTGGTGGTAGTATCATGGTTTGGGCCTGTTTTGCTGCATCAGGGCCAGGATGGCTTGCCATCATTGATGGAACAATGAATTCTGAATTATACCAGCGAATTCTAAAGGAAAATGTCAGGACATCTGTCCATGAACTGAATCTCAAGAGAAAGTGGGTCATGCAGCAAGACAACGACCCTAAGCACACAAGTCATTCTACCAAAGAATGGTTAAAGAAGAATAAAGTTAATGTTTTGGAATGGCCAAGTCAAAGTCCTGACCTTAATCCAATGGAAATGTTGTGGAAGGACCTGAAGCGAGCAGTTCATGTGAGGAAACCCACCAACATCCCAGAGTTGAAGCTGTTCTGCACGGAGGAATGGGCTAAAATTCCTCCAAGCCAGTGTGCAGGACTGATCAACAGTTACCGCAAATGTTTAGTTGCAGTTATTGCTGTACAAGGGGGTCACACCAGATACTGAAAGCAAAGGTTCACTTACTTTTGCCACTCACAGATATGTAATATTGGATCATTTTCCTCAATAAATAAATGACTAAGTATAATATTTTTGTCTCATTTGCTTAACTGGGTTCTCTTTATCTACTTTTAGGACTTGTGTGAAAATCTGATGATGTTTTAGGTCATATTTATGCAGAAATATAGAAAATTCTAAAGGGTTCACAAACTTTCAAGCACCACTGTATGTGTCTTCTCTGTTGTTTCCCTCCTAGCTCTGTAGTTCTGGAGTGGGTTTCGCAGAAGCATCGTAGCAAAAAGATCATCATTAAATGGTAGAGCGAGCATCATAATGAACACTGTCTCTCCTAGTTAAGATGCTCTTGGCGTTAAGAAGCTTTTGGGAAACCCACCTGTTGGGTCAAAATTTATTATATGTAGATTATGATCAGAATATGAATCAGAATCAGTAGGTTAAATCAGGATATATGTAGGTGTATATGTAAGTTTAGTGAAATAGTGATTCTTAGCTTATTCTGTGTTAAGATTTAGTTTGAAATGACCTTAGGTCCGGCTGGACATTGTTTGGGAACATTTTGTTTATGAATGTGTATTTTTTGAACAGAGACGTGTCTGAAGGTCTGTTTTAGTGTCAGATCGACTCATACCACACTCAGAAATAGTAGAATTAAAGTTCATGATTATGCTTATTCATTCAGTTGAATCTTAGGTCATGGCTTCATAAAGGCTATGAAATACACTGAAATATATTGAAATATACTATGGTAATGATTAATATTAGTTTTATAGATCCCGTAATTAATGAATACATTCCGTGATTAATGTTAGTTTCATAGTTCTAGATTAGTTTCATAATGACATTATAATTATAATTAAGATCTCATGATTCTAAGGATTTTTAGTTTAAGAGCATTAACCTAATTTAGTTATAAGTTTAATCCTGTTAGTGGTTTAATTGTTCTCTCTCTTTCAGACATATTCTCATTGTACTTGTGGTTAAGTTGTTCTTTTTTTTATGTTTATTCTCTTATAACATTCATTATTAAGAGCTGATTGTTATTTGTTAATTACTTATGTTGATGGAATCAAGATAATCAAGATGTAATTTACTGACTGACCACACATTCATGTGTTAAGAATTATTCATGTTAATTATTAAGAATTAGTACGATCCTTTCTGTGCAAACTAGTGTTTTTTGACCTTCTTCGTAGGCAAACATTAAACATTATCTATGTTTATACATTCCAAACTATTCCACGAAGAATCAGACATAACATCTATCTGTACCTTATTGTCAGCAAAAATGTTATTATATTATTATGATTGATTCAAGATCATTACACACTTCTACATAGACACACACACATAGACACACACACACACACGAAGACAAAACATAAACACAGCAACACTATAAGACATTCCCACAAATGTTTTCATTCAGACGAAGCGAGCGAATAAACTGGCATGTGAACAACCCACACGTGTTCTCCTGTCCGTTTCTGAGCGATTCGTCTCCTTGTCTCCTTGTCTCCTTCGGGCCCGAAGGGAAGGCATTCACGAAGGAATCCAGGGTCTCTTTCTGGGTGAACCCAACAATTTGGTGTCAGAAGTGGGATACTGCCAACCAGGTGAGTAAATTTAATTTTAATTTATAATTTGATTGGTTATTGATTGGTTGACCGCCTGGTTGGTAGTAATTTCAAAAATAGAGACCCGTAAATTCAGGTTGGTAATCCTCGTGTGGAGGCACGGGACGTAAGGACCCTCGTAGACTGAAGATTAGATTAGACCTTTATTTATTTTAGACTCTTGTTTACGGGACGAGACGGGGCTAGTAGAGCCACGGGATTGGGCTGGTAAACCTCGTAATTTGTTTACGGGACGGTAAGCCTCGTGAAGACACTTCAAGGGGGAGAACTGTCACGAGAAGAGCGCGCTTTTAATCTTTGATTCCTTCGTGCGGCCATGGGGGGTAGTTGTGGTAGTAAAGAGGTACTCAGACCCGATTCTGAAGACACTCCACGGGATTGGATGAATCGATGTGATTTGGGATTCTATACTGCTCCTTGGCTGGACCTTCTAGCCGATTGGTCTACGAAACAATTTCAGTCTCGGTTAATTTATCCTCGTGCAGGGACTTTTAGACCAGAGTATCTAATTTCGGCACACAAACAGATATATGAAGGATTTGGCAACCCAGAATGGGATTATGATTACATGACCAAAGGTTATTTAGAGTGGATTAGAATGAAGCCAATTTGGGATCATTTTCAGAAAATTAAAGAGACGAAAGAACAAAAGAATTCAATACCACATCCCAAGTGCAATGCAGAGGTGCAACCTGCTTTATTTCGATCCCTAGCCTCTGCTCCTCTGCTGATCGAGGAAACAAGAAACATTCCAAACATTCCTGTAGATACACCGGCGAACGCTTCATGTCCCGCTGATAACGTTCCTAGCGTATCTCATAACACAGGCGCTAGAAGGAAAACTGTAATGAGCAGAAGAAACGAGACAAACGAATCTCATACGGATTCTGACGATGAAATAAACACAGCTTGTGTGTGGGCGCGAAGAGGAAAGGGATTTAAGATCTATCCGCCTTCAGCATCAGAATTAAAAGACATTATCAAGCTATTGCCTTCGATAAACAACCCAGTCAATTTCGTAGACATGCTCGTAAGAATGTGCAGGCACAAACAAATGGTTGGTGCAGATTATCGCCTTCTCATGCATGCTGTTCTCGGTGATAAATATGATGAAGATGCATTGCTAGCCGCCGTCCCTTGTCTAAAACCGGAAAATGACGATTATGCTGTTACGGAGGTTAAAGAGGAAGAAAACGGTCAGACTACGACCAAACAGGTAATGAGGTTTTACTGGAAAGATATTGATAGAGCTATGAGAGAATTAAGGGAACAATTGACGCGTTATCTGCTCTCACGAAGACAGGCTAGCCGTGATCTTTCACAGGTTACTAATTGTAAACAGGAGAAGGCTGAACTCACTTCCAAGTTTTTGACACGCTTTAGCGAGACATGGACTTGTTTGGGAAATATGCCACTGAACCAGCAGCAAAGCAATCCTCTCTTTATTTCGACATTTCTGAATAATTGTCGTCCTGATGTGCAGAAGGTGTTGAAACATCATTTGAGTGACCGGAGTAATATGATAGTGAGAGCTCTAGGGGAAAAGATTAGAATTTTGGAGGGAGATGATCTTTTGGATACTAAGCAGGTGGCTTGTCTTTCCGTTGCTAGTGGTTACTCACAACAGAATTGGGGTGATCCACAAGGACGGGCGGGGAATAAGGGATTCCCCAGTGATAGATTGTGCTATTATTGTGGTAAAGAAGGACATTGGAAGCGCGAGTGTAGAAAGAAACGGATAGATGAGGATAGGGCACGTCAAAGAGCTGCTTCTGCTTCTTCTTCTAATCTTCAGCATGGTGTGTCTTTTCCTTCTCCTCCCCCTCCTTCTCCTGCTTTGCCTACTGCAAGCGTAGGCCCATATCGAGCATAGAGCTGCCTACAGAGCTGTGACCCCATGATGTTACATTGTTCTTTCGACTCTTATCTAGCTAGTGATTTGCCTGTTGTAGAATTGGTTGTGGATGGAAAGGTGCTCCCTTTCTTAATTGACACTGGTGCTACAATGTCCTCGGTGGGAAAGTCATATGAGGGTCCGATGTCTAACAAAACCGTTCGCTCTGTGGGAATTGATGGGGTCCCTTTTCCTTCCCCTTGCACTCCTCCGTTACTGGTAACCTGTCCCGCTGACCCAGCACTTCGTAAACATCACTCTTTTGTGTTGATGTCACAGTGTCCTTTTAACTTAATGGGACGGGATCTAATGAGCCTGTTACATTTATCCATTTCGTTTCAGGGATCCAAGATGACAATTTGCACTCCTGACTCGCTGCCTCCTGCTTTATCTTATCTTTCTTCACATGTGACTGTGCCAAATATCTCTGCTGTTTGCATGACTTCTGTAAACTCTGTTATTCCCTCTGCTGACCCTTCTACGGCTTTGGCTGAAATTCCCTCCTCTCTTTGGGCTGAACAGAAGGATGAGGTAGGCCTGGTTAATTGTGTTCCTTATGAAGCTAAGCTGAAACATCTGCTCCCTGTTTATGTTAACCAGTATCCTCTCTCTGAGGATAAAGTCAAAGGGATCGATGTCATCCTCCGGTCTCTCCTTGAACAAGGCGTGGTGAGAGAGTGTATCAGCCCGTATAATACACCTGTCAACCCCGTGCCCAAGCCAGACGGTACCTGGCGTTTTACGCAGGACTTGCGTAAGATTAATGAACTAATTGTTCCTGTAGCACCTATTGTACCTGACGTTTCCTCTGTAATATCACAAGTTCCTGCTGATCATTGCTGTTTCTCCGTCATTGATCTCTGCTCTGCTTTTTTCAGCGTTCCGGTTGGAGAAAACACACAGCCTTTGTTTGCGTTCACGCACAGACGGAAGCAGTATACTTGGACACGCCTACCACAAGGTTTTATTGATTCTCCAGCTGTGTTTTCAGCTGTAATTCGTAACGCACTTTGTGACCTCTCCCTCCCCCAGGGCTCTGTGATCCTGACCTACGCCAATGATCTTCTGATATCCGCTGAGTCCCCAGAAATCTGCCAAGCCGCATCATTGCACCTGCTCCAACATCTGGCGAAAAAGGGTTTCAAGGTTTCCAGAACCAAGCTCCAGTTCTGCAAAGACACTGTTAAGTATCTGGGCTTTGAACTTTCACAAGGTTGTCGTAAGCTGTCAGCTGATTGGGTGCAGGCGATTCTAGACACGAAACGCCCTGCCACTAAGCATGCCCTCATGTCTTTTCTGGGTCTTATCAATTACTGCAGACAATGGATCCCTGACTGCTCCTCCTATGACAAGATTCTCCGTGCTGCAATCTCTCCTCAAGACCCACAGCGACATCCTTTGACCTGGACTGACACTATGATTAACGCTTATCACTCCCTCAAAAGCGCTCTCTGCTCCGCCCCAGCTCTGGGTTTACCTGACTACTCCAAGCCCTTTCATCTCTACTCCTGTGAACAACAAGGTACGGCGTCTGGTGTTTTGGCTCAGGAGCATGGAGGGGGGATTCGTCCGTGTGCGTTCTTATCTAAAACATTAGACACTGTTGCTCAAGGCTTGCCTGCGTGTCTAAGAGCTGTCGCCGCCTGTGCTATGATGGTTTCAGATGCAGAGAAATTGGTTTTGTCTCACCCACTGATCTTGCACTCGTCACATCAAGTTAAACAGGTATTGCAAAATTTGCAGACTCAACATATGACTGCACAGCGACGCTCCGGATATGAAACCATTCTCCTTTCTACTGATAATCTCGAAATTCGAACCGCATCCTCTAATACTGTAGGTCACGCTCTCGCACGCCTTCTTAACTCTCAGGACGACACCTTAGAGGACACTGATCATGACTGTCTATCTGAAATCTTGCATACTACCAGTATCAGGCCTGATCTTTCCTCCAGCCCTCTGGAGACTGGGGAAGTAATCTTTGTTGATGGCTCTTGTTCTAAACCTTCAGATAATGTTTTCCTCTGTGGCTATTCTGTGTGTTCCCTGCCTGACATTGTACACGAGGCCTATGCTCTCCCGTTCTCTTCCGCTCAGGCAGCCGAATTGTATGCACTAATGCGTGCCTGTATTTTGTTTCAGGGCAAGGACGTCACTATCTACACAGACTCTCGTTATGCCTTTGGGGTGGCTCATGATTTTGGGAAGATTTGGCAGTCACGGGGCTTCCACGCAGCAGATGGAAAGCCCATTTCACACTCAACCTTAGTACAAAATCTTATTGATTCTTGTCATCTCCCTAGGTCACTCGCTATAGTCAAGACTAAAGCGCATGCCTCGGGAAACACCCCTGAACGCATGGGTAACTCTCTTGCTGATCGTATGGCGAAATTTGCTGCTGCTTCTGGTGTCATGTCTCCTGGTCTAGACTCTTCATCATGTAATACATCTTGTCTTGCTAGTAGTTTGATCCCAGATTTAGACCTTATCTCTTTACAGGCTTCAGCTTCTCCAAATGATTCTGCCTTTTGGCAGCTACAAGATGCTTATGTCGCCTCTGATGGCCTATGGTACAGCCAAGATGGCCGTCTTTGCCTTCCATCACATTGCCTTCCTTTCCTTGTGCGTGAATTTCATGGCGTAACACACCGTGCACGAAGGGGAGTAAAGGGGGACATGAACAAACTTTTCTGTATAGCTAATCTAAACAGTTTGGTGGATTCAATTCTCGAGAGATGCCTCATCTGCGCACAGAACAATCACTCCAAAGCAGTCGCGAAACACGAGTGTTTACCCATACCGACATCTCCATTCTCAGAATGGCAAATTGACTTCACACACATGCCTCCCTGTGGGCCGTTTAAATATCTCTTGGTGATTGTGGACAAATTTTCTAAATGGGTAGAAGCCTTTCCATGTTCTAGAGAGAATGCAAAGGTAGTGACTCGTACGTTGGCAAAAGAAATAATACCTCGTTATGGGGTTCCAGATGCCATAGACTCAGACAAAGGTACCCCTTTCGCCTCAAAGGTCACACAAGATCTGTGTAAGTATCTTTCACTAAACTGGCGCTTTCACATTCCATACCATCCTCAATCTTCTGGTATTGTAGAGCGTACTAATCGAACATTGAAAGACAAACTAACTAAGGCTATGCAGACCACGGGTTCCAGAAATTGGGTAGACCTATTGCCAGCCACACTGGCCGAAATTCGCATGACATCGAAGCCTAGTCTCGGCGGCTATTCCCCCTACGAGATCATTTTTGGGCGACCGTTCCCTGTCCCCTGGAGAAAAGGGACTCCGGCTCTGGGTACCTCTGATTTGAAGACACATATGGATGAGTATTCTGCAGCCCTTATCGATAAATTGCATGAAATTTGTAATAAGGTCAATAGTACAATATCACTTCCACCATCGGCAAACACACACCCCTTCCAAGTGGGAGATAAGGTGCTGGTGCAATTTTTTAAACGATTTGGACAATTGGGAAAACCTCGATATAGTGAGCCTGCAGAAATAGTCGCCATTACTCGTACTGCTGTTTTAACTGACCTTTTTCCACAGTGGATTCACGCCACCCGACTGAAGAAGGCTCCATAATAAAGTTGTGTTACAATCAGTTGCTATTAACGCTTTTTGTGTCCCTATCTAGTCTCTTTCTCTCTCTCTCTCTCTCTTTCTCTCTCCCTTTCTCTGTGCTATAGAATTGACCTGTGTGCAAACGCTGACTGAGTTGTGCAGCCCGGCTGACTGAGAATCCGTTACTGCCCGTGAGACGTTGTGAACAAAGGGGGGGAAGAGATCTTGCGCCCAGTCCAGATTTGGAACCGTGGAACCGAACCACCTCACTACAATCCATGATGGTCCACATCGCGGGTCTCATGACATCACTGCTCGGGGCAGGGCTACCCGCCCGAGCCTTCAGGATCACTTCATCTCTGCTCGGGGCAGGGTTACCCGCCCGAGCCTTCGTGGCTGCTGCATCTCTGCTCGGGGCAGGGTTACCCGCCCGAGCCTTCGTGACCATTTTCCTATTGCTCGGAGCAGGGTTACCCGCTGGAGCTGGACCTCGGGACAACATCTTCTGGCAATTTGCTAACTGGACTGCACGGGCTCACACAAATGAAAGTTGTTATGTATGTCATTTGATGCCATCCTCCACTATTATTACACGCCCACCTTTGCCATTATGCTCTGAAGCTTTATATTATGCTTGGGGGCCAAAAGGCCAACCTTCTAAATTTTGGGGCCCTTTCTGTAATTACTCTCCTCACCCTTCTGTGGTAGCAAAGTTAAACCAGACTTCTTCAGTACATGGCACAAATACCCCCGACATTATATTACAAGATTCTATTCTCACTACTCTGAAAGTAGATATGCCTTCTAATTTCACTTTCCCTCATTGTTTTAGAATGAATTACTCTCAAAAAAGTAATATTTATTTAGGACACATTCCTAAGTCTCAATGTAAGCAGATATATGATCAGAATTCCGTCACCTCTCCATGTCCTCGCTGGATCCCAAATTCATGCCGATGTAAACCTCCGCTAACTGATTGTACACTCAACAGTATCGGATATATCAAAAATACATGTAGAGCTCATCCTAATTGCGTTCCACCACACCCTAATAATTATCCTGGTGTTAAATTGGCATTAAACTGGTATTGGTACTGCGGTAATAGTAATCTCCTTGTTTCGTTTCCCACCAAGTGGTCAGGCATTTGCGCTCCCATACAACTCAAAAACGCTATCACTGCTATCCATCCTCTCTCTGCTCATCGCCCAAAACGAGATGTTATTCATAATTTTCCACCCCTGGAACATCATCTTACTACTCGGTGGCACAGGTTTTGGACATCAATGTTTCCTCATTTTGGTGTAGCTGATCTATGGAAGAATGTAGAATTAACACATTATCGCTTGGCCAGCTTTGTTAATGAAACCATTAAAGCTGTCGATGGTATTAGGACTGAATTAACCTCCCTGCGTCTAATGACTACTCAAAATCGTATGGCCCTTGATATTTTGTTAGCAGAAAAGGGGGGTGTTTGTGCTATGATTGGAGACAGCTGTTGCACTTTTATTCCCACTAATGATAACCCGGATGGTGAAATAGGTGCAGCCGTACATCAAATGAGACAGATTGCTCAACAATTAGAACATGATGAACATGGGGATACGGCAGGGTGGGTGTGGTTTTCTGGACTGTTTGGTAATTTGTCTAGTTGGTCTGCTATTTTTTCTATGTGTATTCCTGTAGTGGTGATTGTTCTTTTGTTTATTTTTCTGGGACCTTGCATTCTGAGATGCTTGATGGACAGAATGCATAAGATGATTTATAGTCTTACCCGCAAACCTCTGCATAGAGAGAATAATGTATATTATCGTCCTGCTAGGGTGTAACACTAATCTTAATCATAATCTTACTTACTTACATATTTACTTAAAATCTAAAGTTAATACTGTGATTAGTATTAAAGGGGGGGATTGTTGGGTCAAAATTTATTATATGTAGATTATGATCAGAATATGAATCAGAATCAGTAGGTTAAATCAGGATATATGTAGGTGTATATGTAAGTTTAGTGAAATAGTGATTCTTAGCTTATTCTGTGTTAAGATTTAGTTTGAAATGACCTTAGGTCCGGCTGGACATTGTTTGGGAACATTTTGTTTATGAATGTGTATTTTTTGAACAGAGACGTGTCTGAAGGTCTGTTTTAGTGTCAGATCGACTCATACCACACTCAGAAATAGTAGAATTAAAGTTCATGATTATGCTTATTCATTCAGTTGAATCTTAGGTCATGGCTTCATAAAGGCTATGAAATACACTGAAATATATTGAAATATACTATGGTAATGATTAATATTAGTTTTATAGATCCCGTAATTAATGAATACATTCCGTGATTAATGTTAGTTTCATAGTTCTAGATTAGTTTCATAATGACATTATAATTATAATTAAGATCTCATGATTCTAAGGATTTTTAGTTTAAGAGCATTAACCTAATTTAGTTATAAGTTTAATCCTGTTAGTGGTTTAATTGTTCTCTCTCTTTCAGACATATTCTCATTGTACTTGTGGTTAAGTTGTTCTTTTTTTTTATGTTTATTCTCTTATAACATTCATTATTAAGAGCTGATTGTTATTTGTTAATTACTTATGTTGATGGAATCAAGATAATCAAGATGTAATTTACTGACTGACCACACATTCATGTGTTAAGAATTATTCATGTTAATTATTAAGAATTAGTACGATCCTTTCTGTGCAAACTAGTGTTTTTTGACCTTCTTCGTAGGCAAACATTAAACATTATCTATGTTTATACATTCCAAACTATTCCACGAAGAATCAGACATAACATCTATCTGTACCTTATTGTCAGCAAAAATGTTATTATATTATTATGATTGATTCAAGATCATTACACACTTCTACATAGACACACACACATAGACACACACACACACACGAAGACAAAACATAAACACAGCAACACTATAAGACATTCCCACAAATGTTTTCATTCAGACGAAGCGAGCGAATAAACTGGCATGTGAACAACCCACACGTGTTCTCCTGTCCGTTTCTGAGCGATTCGTCTCCTTGTCTCCTTGTCTCCTTCGGGCCCGAAGGGAAGGCATTCACGAAGGAATCCAGGGTCTCTTTCTGGGTGAACCCAACACCACCCTTGATCAGTTATCCATCCATTATCCGTAACTGCTTATCCTGTGCAGGGTCGCAGGCAAGCTGGAGCCTATCCCAACTGACTATGGGTAAGAGGCAGAGTACACCCTGGACAAGTCGCCAGGTCATCAGTGGGCTGACACATAGAGATAACAACCATTCACACTCACATTCACACCTACAGTCAATTTAGAGCCACCAATTAGCCTAACCTGCATATCTTTGGACTGTGGGGGAAACTGGAGCACCTGGAAAAAAACCATGCAGACACGGGTAAAACATGAAAACTCCACACAGAAAGGCTGCCATTGGCCACTGGGCTCAAACCCAGAACCTTCTTGCTGTGAGGCGACAATGATAACCACTACATCACCATGCCGCCTTTCTGATCAGTTATAAAATTGAAATTCCAGTGAAAAATTGGGTGAAAGATTGTAGAGTATGGCCAGCTTTAAAGTAGCATTTGCCTCAAGAACAACTTTATCAGGAAAAATTAAGCAAAGCTCAAAATCTGCCTATCTGCATTCTGGCTTTTTAAGAAAAAGCTAGAAAAGAATTGTTTCACCATTTTTACAAACTTGTGATTCATTTAGTAGATTTTTAGCACTATGGACTTGGCTGTATGGTTTGGTCAGTACTTTCACAGTGTATGTACATATATAGACCTAAAATCATATCGATAAAATAGTTTTAAAAAATTATACTGTTCATATTTATGTACAGTTTATAGAGTGAGGATGATTTTTCTGGATGGCAACATAATTCCTTATTTGTGCAAAAATGCCCCCAATCGATGAAACATTTATGTAAATGATAATCTGTTAATGAAAAACCATGCTATTACCTTTTTTCTTTTAAAGTGATATAATTTAAGTAAAATTTTGGCTCAACAACTATGATGTAATAATTTAGCCATGCAGTTTTAGAGTTGGTCAAATGTGCACCGTTTATTATGTTTACTGTCGTGTGTAGTTCATTGAGTGCTGGATAATTACTTGATAAATTAGACTGCAAAGGCAAAAACATTAAACTCATACTGCTCTCCATGACACAATGTCAAGCCAAATGTGAAAGAAAAAGGGTTTTATAAACCTGGAACTTCATTTAGACTGCATTTATTTACATTTTTATATCCAAGCTTAACAGGGGACATTAATGTGGAGTCATAAAATATCAACCACACAATACTGTAAAATGGGTATAAATCATAAAGCAGTACACAGTATTAATTTAAAAAAAGAGCATGAATGAGTAATATGTAGATGATGCTTTGTCATACATACAGGGCATTTGCACAAGTCTTTGGTTTAAAAAACAGAAACAGTAATACTGCACAATCTCCGGGTTTTTTGGTTCATTTTTTTTTTAATGCTAGATTTCACTTTGAAAATTTGGGTCTGTGGGTGATTCGGACCACATTGTAAGTGTTCAGACCTGGTGCATCAAAACCAGGGGATAACCCAATTTTGTTAAACACATAGAAATTAAAGAGCTGCCCATCTTGGGCTTCCAACGACACTGAGGCAGAACCCACATGTAAAATGCAGGGGTATTGTTTCTCAAACACAACCACAAAAATTCGATCTACCAGGTAAGACAACTTTATGGTTCGGTATCTCTCAGGTATCAGGCTCTCAATCTGAGGCCCAAATTGCTGCATGATGAGGACTCCTTCTGGTCCAGCTTTGATCTCATAAAATGTGATGTTCCTGTATGTGTAGAATCCTACATATGGATCAGGATTGGGGGGAGGCACAAGGACCCGCTTTGCATCTCTGAAAGCTCTCTCCATGGCAGGAATGATATATGAATAGGCCTTGGATATCACATCCTGGTTCTGAGGCCTTGTACCTGCCATTAGAACAACCATGCTGATCTTGAGTTGAGGTACTAGGGAGAATGTGGCGGAGTACCCATCAAGGTCCCCATCTTTGCGAAGCAATTCATAACCAAGCTGTTCATTCACCTCCCATGGAGTTCCAGTACGGTTGGCAAAGTAATCTTTATCACAGTGGAACAAGGGAGTGAGCATTATTTTTATGGTGTCTGGCTCCAGAAGCTTGCGTTGATAAGCCCCAAGAAGCATCATGGCCAGCTTGGCCAGATCAGCAGCTGTAGAGAACATCTGCCCTGACGGGCGATACCAGCCTAGGTCATAAAGTGGTGCAGGTTGGCCATTGGCATAGACACCAATGGCCATGTTGTCCTGAATGCTGGGCGTGATATCAAAGCCTGTGTCCTCCATTCCCAACCGGTCAAGGATGTTATCAGTAATCCAGCGCTGGTAATTCAATCCCACCACCCTCTCAGCCAAGACATGGGCCAACAAGGAAAAAGCTAAATTGCTGTAGTGACATCTTGGGAAACAAAATAGATTTGTGGGAAACAGTGAATTAAATATTATATTAATGGAGTTTTACACATAGGTTTACATTATATCCAGAATAGTGCTGTCAAGCGATTAAAATATTTAATCTCGATTAATGTCGCGACTGTCATAGTTAACTCGCGATTAATCGCAATTTAATCGCACATTTTTGTCACATGAAAAAACATTGTAATTCTCTTATCAGCATAAAAAAGTGAATGGGCTTGCTCACTGTTCGAACTACGGGGGTACTCGGGGGATCCGAGATCCCCTGAAACAGACATGAGATCCCTTGAAAACATGACTTGGGAAATGTTGGGGGGTCTCTA
The DNA here is from genome assembly GCF_027579695.1 of Neoarius graeffei. Classification (NCBI taxonomy): domain Eukaryota; kingdom Metazoa; phylum Chordata; class Actinopteri; order Siluriformes; family Ariidae; genus Neoarius; species Neoarius graeffei. The sequence goes on from NC_083594.1 coordinate 19,172,369, forward strand.
AAATATTGTCAAAATGATGTTTATTGACATAGCAATCGTGTGTAACGGGAAGCATTTGAATATCCGAAGTGAGCGCGCGATGGAGAGCCGCGCTCTGAGACAAGCGCAAGCACTCCCCCAAGGGAATAAAGGGACCCCCCGAAAATATCGGCATAGTTCAAACACTGGTTGTACCAATGTTTTTTTTTTTTTTATTGCAGAGCATAACACGTCTTGTCACAGCCACTGCAAAGTGGGGCTGGAGCCGCCGATGGGAAAACGAAACCTTAGCCGAGCACCGTGGCTCTTCGGGGGAGGGCAGAGGACTCTGGCTGTGCAGGGCGTGGCATCATGTCACAGAGCATTAATCTCGTGATAAAAAAATTATCGCCGTTAAAATTGAGTCAAGTTAACGCGTTAATAACGCAACATTTTTGACAGCACTAATCCAGAACTGTTTTACACTATATGGCCAAAAGTATGCAGACACCTGACCCTCACATCCATATGTGTTTTTTTTTAACATCCCATTCCAGAATTAGTCCTCCTTTGCTGTAATAATAACCTTTGAAGGCTTTCAACTCGATTATGGAGTGTGGCTTTTGTTTGGATTTGGCCATCCAATCACAAGAGCATTATTGAGGTCATGTAGTGATTTTTTTGGTGAGGGGCCTAGGGTCCAGTCAGCAATCTTATTCATCCCAAAGGTAATCAGTGGGGTTGTGGTCAGGGCTCTGTGCAGGCCACTTGAGTTCTTCCACTCCAACCATGGCAAACCATGGCCTTCTTGGACCTTGAGTTGTGCACAGGGGCATTGTCATGCTGGGATATATTTGGGCTAGGCCCCATTAGTTCTAGTGAATGGAAATTATAATGCTACAGCATACAAAGACATTCTATACAATTGTGTGCATTCAACTTTGTGGCAATAGCTTGGAGAAGGCTCACATAGGGTGTGATGGTCAGGTGTCCACAAACCTTTGGATATACAGTGTATTTCTTTCTTATTGTGTTACTTTCTAACTTACTTTGTTAATTGTATGGTGTATTAGAGCAGAGACAAAAGTTTAATTCTCCAGTGTGCTGTTCTACTGTGAATTTAAAAAAGAGACATACTTGGTTCCTGGATCAGCAACCAGCACATCATCCTGTAGAAGATTGATTGCAGCTTGAGTCTTGCCCTTCCATAGCAGGTTCGTGGACCGAAGTCTTCTTGGTAAACCTGTATATCACATAAAATGGTTATAAACTCACCCAAAGGTAGAGAATTTTGTTTATTTATTGCAAGGTTTTATGTGTGTGTGTGTGTGTGTGTGTGTGTGTGTGTGTGTGTGTGTGTGTGTGTGTAAATGCTGTGTGGCTTGGTATTAGGAGAAGGGGTTGCCTGCACAGGCCAAATCATATTTAACTCCTTACATCTCATCATTTGGAAAATCCTGCATTCATTCTGTTGGAATGTTAACTGGGGTTTTATATGTTCTAAGAGGATTACAAATTGTCAAACAAATATATGCAAGCTAAAATAATATGAGTAGTTTAAATATTAATACATAGTAATTTAAAAAAAAGAACATGATATAGATGAAGTAGTACAAGGTTGTTTGTTGGTTTGTTTGTTTATTTCATATGAGATGATTTGCTATAAAGGCCTTAAAGTCAAACAAAACCCAAAAAATAAACCCCTTTATACTGACAGATAATATCCATACAAGACATGTTTGAGTATTTATTTGTTCATATTTGTACCTGTATACTGTGTACAGATTTTATTTTAAAAGAAAAACAACGTCCCTGCCCTGGGCGCTGACATCGTACTCCCTCCGAGGTTCAAATATCACGCTCTGAGTACAAATCGTCACATCATCTACTCCTCACATGACTTACCGAGGCTGTTGGAGCTCATGGAATAATATATACTTAATGCAGACAAGGCTACCAACAAACTTTGCACCTCTCCATAACTCTAGATTCGAATGTCCAAATACAAAAAAGATGAGTTGAAAGTGCGATTATTAAGCGCCAGCTATAGTGGACTGGACAACTAGTCTGTATGGACAAACCAAGAATCCCAAAGAAACTATTCACAGAGTGGGGTATCAGAAGACTAAGGTGATTTAAGGACCGTATCAAAAACTCTCCAAAATACTGTGGCACAGTCCTATCACCCAGACCCTGATCGATCAGGCCCATCTTCAAAGAAAAGCACGGGAATCCGTGGATGAGACAACACACAAATGCCGAGTGTGTTCCATACTGTGTGCCTCTGCTACCATTGCTGCTCATACCTGCGCATGCCATCCAGTCCACTGACAGTCGTTGTCGGATACGACGTGGCCTCCATGAGTGCACACAAGGGATAAACCAACTTCAGGATAATGAGTGCTACAAATCCCAGTGCTTTAAGAATAATTCTTGTTATTCTATCCATGTTAACTGGATATGAGCAATCGCATGCTCTGATTGGCTACTCTACTACTAGGACATCAGCTCATATACCATGAGTAGAGAAAAACAAAATGGTGGCACGTGTTGCTGAACAAACCGAGGATGAAACAAAAACTCTACTTGAAAACAAAACTCCAAAAAATAAAAAAAAGGAACAAAATATGGAATAAAAGTATTTGATGGTAAGAACATATCTTTTTTTTTTAGGAATTATTATTATTATTATTATTATTATTATTATTATTATTATTATTATTATAACATTTTTCACAAATTGCTCCCGTCATTTTGCGGGTTTGTTTACATTCTAAGTGGAAATAATTTTTTTGGGACATTTTGTATCACATTTTTATTTACTGAATTTGCCAAAAAATAAAAAGGCTCTGTTTCTCAGAATCCAGTGAATTTGGATATAATAAAACAGTTATTCCACTCAATCTCATCATACATGGCTTATAGACAATTTGGCGCTACGTGCCTCGTCAGCTATCAGCTCATGTACGATTTCGGGGAATAACTATTAATTATATCATAAGAAAAGCACACTGGTCAATTAGGAAGCAAATAAGAGGAGGCTATCATCAGCTTTGCCAGAAGGGCACTTATAGCTCTGACAGTATTCACAAGCCGCTAAGTGGATAAATCCATGCCATGGTCAAGCAGTCCAACATGCTCACAGGCAAACTAAAAGGTAATGGTTGTTGTATGCTTGTGACAAGGGTTTATTTAGCTGTTTTGCACTGCCCCTGGCAGTTAGGAGAGGTGACATATCTTTATTGAGTGATAAGAGGATGAGCCATATACAACCCCGATTCCAAAAAAGTTGGGACAAAGTACAAATTGTAAATAAAAACGGAATGCAATAATTTACAAATCTCAAAAACTGATATTGTATTCACAATAGAACATAGACAACATATCAAATGTCGAAAGTGAGACATTTTGAAATTTCATGCCAAATATTGGCTCATTTGAAATTTCATGACAGGAACATATCTCAAAAAAGTTGGGACAGGGGCAATAAGAGGCTGGAAAAGTTAAAGGTACAAAAAAGGAACAGCTGGAGGACCAAATTGCAACTCATTAGGTCAATTGGCAATAGGTCATTAACATGACTGGGTATAAAAAGAGCATCTTGGAGTGGCAGCGGCTCTCAGAAGTAAAGATGGGAAGAGGATCACCAATCCCCCTAATTCTGCGCTGACAAATAGTGGAGCAATATCAGAAAGGAGTTCGACAGTGTAAAATTGCAAAGAGTTTGAACATATCATCATCTACAGTGCATAATATCATCAAAAGATTCAGAGAATCTGGAAGAATCTCTGTGCGTAAGGGTCAAGGCCGGAAAACCATACTGGGTGCCCGTGATCTTCAGGCCCTTAGATGGCACTGCATCACATACAGGCATGCTTCTGTATTGGAAATCACAAAATGGGCTCAGGAATATTTCCAGAGAACATTATCTGTGAACACAATTCACCATGCCATCCACCGTTGCCAGCTAAAACTCTATAGTTCAAAGAAGAAGCCGTATCTAAACATGATCCAGGAGCGCAGACATCTTCTCTGGGCCAAGGCTCATTTAAAATGGACTGTGGCAAAGTGGAAAACTGTTCTGTGGTCAGATGAATCAAAATTTGAAGTTCTTTATGGAAATCAGGGACGCCGTGTCATTCGGACTAAAGTGGAGAAGGACGACCCAAGTTGTTATCAGCGCTCAGTTCAGAAGCCTGCATCTCTGATGGTATGGGGCTGCATTAGTGCGTATGGCATGGGCAGCTTACACATCTGGAAAGACACCATCAATGCTGAAAGGTATATCCAGGTTCTAGAGCAACATATGCTCCCATCCAGACGACGTCTCTTTCAGGGAAGACCTTGCATTTTCCAACATGACAATGCCAAACCACATACTGCATCAATTACAGCATCATGGCTGTGTAGAAGAAGGGTCCAGGTACTGAACTGGGCAGCCTGCAGTCCAGATCTTTCACCCATAGAAAACATTTGGCGCATCATAAAATGGAAGATACGACAAAAAAGACCTAAGACAGTTGAGCAAGTTGAATCCTACATTAGACAAGAATGGGTTAACATTCCTATCCCTAAACTTGAGCAACTTGTCTCCTCAGTCCCCAGACGTTTACAGACTGTTGTAAAGAGAAAAGGGGATGTCTCACAGTGGTAAACATGGCCTTGTCCCAACTTTGAGATGTGTTGTCATGAAATTTAAAAATCACCTAATTTTTATCTTTAAATGATACATTTTCTCAGTTTAAACATTTGATATGTCATCTATGTTCTATTCTGAATAAAATATGGAATTTTGAAACTTCCACATCATTGCATTCCGTTTTTATTTACAATTTGTACTTTGTCCCAACTTTTTTGGAATCGGGGTTGTAGTTAAATTCATAGTGAGAGAAGTGTTGGCTGGGGATAGGTCATAAAGAAAGACAGACTCAGTAAGACGGAGCAGGAAGTAACTTACCAGAAAGATGACTGGCCATTCTACGTAGGGTGACTGAGGAAGAGCGAATCGGAACCTCACTGCTATCGAGGAAGATCAGCCCATCCGTCACATATTTCAGCTCTGAATTTTTGCTCTTCCCAAGTGGGTTTTTGATGGTGAAATTCTCCACATACTTCTCCAGTGGGTCATCTAATGAGCCCACTTTACCGTCCTCCCATAGCCGGTAGAGCATCAAAGTGGGGAAGATCTTAGATATGCTTGCAATCCTACAGGCAGAACATATGAGGGATTTCTTGAAGTGTGTGTCTAATATTTATGACTCTTAGACCCTCAAAGGGTACCAACAGACAGTTTCCTTTTAACGTAGCACCATACAGAGAGGAATACAATTTTAGAAAAAGTTCAGTAAACTGTTGGATGGTTAACAGTTCAACCATGCAAGTAAACTTTGAGGATTTTTTAAAAAACTTTTTTTGTCCTGTTGCATAAATAAATCTTGTGAATCCTTGTGATTTCAGCCTTCTTTTTAAAAAAAAAAATGATATAATTTAGTTGTCTTATAGCCATGTGTACCCCAGCTGGATACATTATGAGAAGAAGAGAAGATTCTTCATTCTATTTTTGGCCAGTGAAATCTTTTTAGCATTTGGCTCAGTCACAATGGCTGCAAGCATGGAGTACTTTGTTTAAGTTCATCGCTAGCTTTGAGATACACAATATGACAGACTAAGCCAGTGTTAGTTATTATGGTACCAAGTCATGTCAAAGTCCCTTCCACGCCAGGACCTGGTCTTCCCAGGCAGTCTCCTGTCCCAGTATTAACCAGCTCTTCGAGGCACATGGGTGTGGCACTGATCTCCGTTTCAGTAGCCCTCGGCCTCTCGCCTAAACAGCTAGGGTTACAGTGGGGGGCTAGTCCTCTGGTAACCATGAGAGTTTGACTTCCCTACTCACATCTGCATTGCAGCGTGCCTTGCCAAATGGCAATAGGTACCATTTTTATATATGGCATTTTTATATAAATGGCAATAGGTACCATGTAGCATATTGTCTGGTCTAAGCCAGTCTGGGGAGGAAAGCCATGGTCTTGAGATAAGCAGCTTTGGGATCAAAAGGTTGCCGGTTTGATTCCCTGGACCAGCAGGAATGGCTGAAGTCCCCTTGAGCAAGGCACCTAACCCTCGCTCAAGGGGACTTCAGCCATTCCTGCTGGTCCAGGGAATCAAACCGGCAACCTTTTGATCCCAAAGCTGCTTATCTCAAGACCATGGCTTTCCTCCCCAGACTGGCTTAGACCAGACAATATGCTAACTTCCAGGAAGCAACAGGGATTTATTTAAATATCACAGATGCCAACATATTACCTGGTGTGCAGACTTTTGTCCTTATCTCTGCTGTGTTAGAATACAGCATTTTTATAACTGGAAGATTTTCTATTATGAATATTGAATGCTGCAGGCTAATGATTAATTGCAGCCTTTAAAAAAAGAAACTGCCCTAACTCATAATTTAACTGAGCATTAACTGTGTTTAATTGTTTTATTTAAGTTTATTTTATGCAATGCTGCAAGATGCAGACAGATTTATCATTCTTATTGTCACAAATTCCCCCTATCATGACAGCTTTTGTTTTATAATAATCTGCAGCTTGCAGAACTAATAATGGGTTTCATTCATTAAGTAACTCAAACATCAGATCAGTTTAGAAAATCTTTCACCAAGAAAATCTTTAATTTATTGAGCTTCTTTTCCCCCTCAAAGTGTTCCTTAGTGAATGCCAGCATCTTAGTACTACAAGGAACTTGCTATAATTATGGCAGAGACATCTTTATTAACTTTAGTTTGGGCAAAAATGTGCCAAATTAACTGTAAAATAAAAGAGAGGCGGGGTACAACCTGGGCAAGTTGCCAGGTCATCGCAAGGCTGACACGTAGACACAAACAACCATTTACACTCATGGTCAATTTAAAGCCACCAGTTAACCTAACCTGCATGTCTTTGGACTGTGGGGGAAACCGGAGCACCCAGAGGAAACCCACACAGACAATGTGCAAACTCCACACAGAAAGGCCACTGGGCTCAAACCCAGAAACTTCTTGCTGTGAGGCAACAGTGCTAACCACGACACCACCATGCTGCCCTACTATAGAAGTTATTGCTAGTAATACTAATAGTAATTTCACTACTAGCATTACAAAGTATTACTAATAATACTCTTTATTTGGCATTGTACAGTAAGTGTCATTTACATTTGAAAATAGCATTTACCAAGTTTGATTCAGACTTGAGGGTGACATGGTGGTGAAGTGGTTAGCACTGTCGCCTCACAGCAAGAAGGTCCTGGGTTCGGGCCCAGTGGTCAACGAAGGCCTTTCTGTGTGGAGTTTGCATGTTCTCCCCGTGTCTGCGTGGGTTTCCTCCGGGTGCTCCGGTTTCCCCCACAGTCCAAAGACATGCAGGTTAGGCTAATTGGTGGCTCTAAATTAACTGTAGGTGTGAATGGCTGTTTGTCTCTATGTGTCAGCCCTGCGATGACCTGGCGACTTGTCCAGGGTGTACCCTGCCTCTCGCCCATAGTCAGCTGGGATAGGCTCCAGCTTGCCTGCGACCCTGTAGAACAGGATAAGCGGCTACAGATAATGGATGGAAGGATTCAGACTTGAAAGACGCAAGTGCAAAACCTCTTGAGTATAATTCATGAATTAGAGCAATTTTAATTTACCTGCTTTTTCAAAACATGAGTAGGAAAAGCAGCATGCGCTATTTTGCACATATCATTGCTTTCTTTCTCAGTTGGGAGTGAGCTTGTATGTATATACAGCAATTAGCCAAACAGCATTTCAGATTAATATAAGGTAAACGTATTGATACCTTTGAGAAATATGTTAAATTGGCCACATTCCATTCCACGGTATAATAGTTTGAAACGAAACAATCAACTGCATAATAAAAGTAATTTCATATGATAATTATGCTTCAAATATCACACTACTAATGTCCCATCATTAATCTTTTCCTCCATTCTTTTTTCATTAATTCAACTGAAAATGCAGATTGCTAATTTGTTGTTGTTGGTAGTGTGTGTGTGTGTGTGTGTGTTTGTTTAAGAGTAGTGCAGCTATAGGTGCTTCTGGCTGCAGGATGTAGTGTTCTCATAATACAAATCTTGCGAGAGAGATACGTGAGAACAGAATAGAATAGGATGATAGCGAGGCAAGCATGATGGAAATGTGTGTTAGAGTTGAGCGTGTTCATTAAAAACCAACAAAACGGATATTCCTCTCTTGTGTGATTCCTAACACACTACAACTGGCGACGAGGATGTGCCCGACAGCATAGCAGGACGGAAAAGAAAGCCCTCTCGGCTGTCGATGGACTCAGAGCAGAAAAAAAAAATCTGCAATTCATGACCTCGCAACAACATTGGCAACGAACGTCAGAGCTACAATTCAGGATCTTCACTGGAAAATTCAACGCCATTCTTTCAGGGAAGTGAAATAAGTTTTCTGTGTGATGCCAAAACGTTTAATACTCGAAATTGAGCGTGCATATGCCAGAATTACTGCTCACGAAGCTTGTTAGAAGCCAACTTTTAAACGAACACTCCACGTCTGAAAACGAAAGTAAAAATGGCTCAAGCTGTCCTGCTTGGTGGACTCACTCCACCGAAACCATTAGACACAGTTGGCAAGTCTGAAACTTTACATCAAAGGTGGGAAATGTGGCGGAATGAGCTTGAAATATACATCATAGCCTCAGGAGTCGTAAATGCTGCACAAAAGAGAGCTGTGTTATTGCTAACAGGGGGAGAAGGACTGCGTGAGATATGGAAAAATTTCATGGACGAGCAAAAAGCCCACCAACCCAACAATGATCAGTGACCTGCAGTAGATGTATATCAAGTAGCCATCCGGCTCTTCGACAACACCTTTGCATTAAAGGAGAACATACCAAAGGCCCATACAAAATTCTGGGAAACAGAGCCCAATGCTGGTGAGACAATAAATAACTTCATCACTCGCCTCAAAGTACTAGTTAAAACATGCAACTTCGCTGCTGAAGCTGATAACCGTGTGAGAGATAAAGTACTACTGCACATTAAAAATTCTGAGTTAAAGGCCAAATTATATCGAGAAGACAATCTCACACTGGATCACCTTATCCAAGTAATTGGCTCATACCACCACAAGGAGGCGCTAATTCTCAGTTCTCCAGCCAATACAAACCATGTCGCTGGCAGAACAAGGCCCAAACCAAAGCCCAAGGCACCATCACAGTCTGGGTACTACAAGTGTGGTGCACAAGGACACATAGGTCGCGAATGCATCCAATCCAAGAACCACAAGTGCAGCCTCTGTGGCAAAAAGGGTCACTTTGATGATCTCTGCTTCCACAAAGATAAATGCAAGTCAAACCAAGAAGACATGCCGAGCTCACAGGGTCGTGGCAGAGCCTCAGGTCGCAGCAAGGATGATCCAAAGCAAAGCAAAGGTGGAAACAAAAAGGGCCAACATAGGGTAGAAGAAGGAGAAAGCAATGACTCGCGGAGTGAATCTGAAGATCTCTACCTATTCAAGATATCTAAAGCAGAGGACACTTTAGATCTGCGCCTGAACGGTTTCACCTTATCCATGGTGATAGACTCTGGTGCTCACCACAACACGCTGTCTGTGCATGATTTTAAAAAGTTACAGAAGGCCAGACCTGAAGTTAGTCTGCAACCCGCCTCTACAAAACTGTATCCATATGCCAGCAAACAAGCCCTCACGCTTCTAGGTAAATGCACACTTGAAGTTGAAGTCCCAAACACAACACAACATGCCACTGCTTTGTTCTTCATGGTGCCACAAGCACAGGCATCACTCTTAAGCAGCAGAACCAGCAAAGAGCTAGGACTGTTGAGAGTTGGCATTGACGCGAACATCCTGAGCTGTTCTGGAGCCGACATATGGTCAAGCCTACGCACACAGTACCCAAAAATCTTCACTGGGCTGGGGAAACTAAAAAACTACCAGCTCAGACTGAAAATTGACCCAGACGTCACTCCAGTCATTTAGCCAGTGCGGAGAATTCCATTCAATCGAAGGCAACGCGTCATTGAAAAATTACAAGAGCTAGTGGACCTAGACGTCATTGAGCGAGTGACAGAACCAGCTCATTGGGTGAATCCACTAGTCACTGTGGAGAAAAGGCCAGAAAATGATCGCAAACACGGAGATGTGCGAATCTGCATTGACATGTGAAGAGCCAATGTAGCCATCGTCCGTGAGCGTCATCCAGTGCCTACGATCGACGAGACCATCCAAGAAATGGCTGGAGGGAAATACTTTTCGGAAATTGACCTCAACATGGCGTATCACCAAGTAGAGCTCCACCCTGATTCCAGAGAAATCACAACATTCGCTGCACCAGGGGGACTCTACAGGTACAAAAGGCTCTTGTTTGGAGTAAACATGGCCTCAGAAAAATTCCAACAGATAATCAGCCAAGTTATCAAAGACTGCCCAGGAGCCTACAACAGTCTGACGACATAGTGGTAGTTGGCAGCACAGAAGCAGAACATGACTCAAGGCTGGCTACCATGGTCCAACGGCTAGCAGAAAGAGGACTGACAGTCAATGAGAAGAAGTGTCAGGTCAAACTGACATCCATCAAGTATATGGGTCATGTTCTGTCACAAGACGGCCTGAAAGTGTCAGATGAAAAAGTCAAAGCCATCGCGCATGCCCCCCCACCAACTGATGCGTCACAAATGCGTAGCTTCCTCGGATTGGCCCAGTTCTGTGCAAAGTTCGTCCCACAGTTCGCCACAATAACTGCGTCTCTCTGGGAACTCACAGAGCAAGATGCTGAGTGGAAATGGGAAGAGGAGGAACAGCATGCGTTTGACCAGCTCAAGGACGCTTTGATCGACGCCCCCATCATGGCATACTACACAGTTGGAAGACCAACCAGAATCACCTGTGACGCTTCCCCCATTGGCGTAGGTGCTATCTTAGAGCAACAACAGACAGACGGAGTCTGGAAGCCAGTGTACTATGCCAGCAGGAAGCTCACACCCACTGAGACACGCTACTCTCAGTTTGAAAGAGAAGCTCTCGGAGTATTCTGGGCCTGTCGAAAATTCAGCTTGTATCTCATTGGATGTGAATTCAAGATCCTCACAGATCACAAGGCACTTGTAAAAGTACTGTCACCCAACTCACTTCCTCCATCAGCGAGAGTGGAACGGTGGTTGCTGTATCTGCAACAGTTCACTTACCAAGTAGTCCACATTCCCGGCAAGACCAACAAGGCCGACCCCCTGAGTCGTCAACCCGTTGGTCACTGCAACAAAGCTGAGGAAAGAGAAACCGATGAGTACATCTACAGCATCGTTAAAGATTCAACACCTCATGCTCTAACCCCTCGTGAGATTGAGCAAGCTTCAAAGGATGATCAGATAATCTCCAAGCTACGCCAAGCCATACTGAAAAATGACTGGACCTACTTTAAAGGCACAGCATTCCAGGCAGTCAAGGATGAACTTTGGACAGCTGGACAGATGGTCATGTGTGGAAATAGGATTGTGATTCCTGAAGCTCTGCAGGAGCACGTACTGGAGTTAGGACATGAAGGACATCAAGGGATTGTACGAACAAAGAATCGACTGCGATCCAAAGTCTGGTGGCCGGAAATGGGCAAAATGGTCAAAAAGAAAATAAAGCAGTGCTATCCATGTCAAGTGATTGGCAAAAACGCTCCACCAGAAGAGTTAGAGTGTACACCATTGCCAGACCAGCCCTGGACTTACCTGGCAGTTGATCTACTAAGCATCTCTGAAGGTAACTACCTGCTTGCTGTAATTGACTATTACTCCAGGTGGCCTGAAGTTGCCTACATGAAAGTCACAAATGCCACAAATGTGAATAATGCTCTGGAAATGATGTTCCAAATTCATGGCTATCCCAAGTATCTGAGAAGTGATAATGGACAACTGTTTGCATCCAGAGAGTTCCATGATTACCTCACTGTTCATGGCATCATGCAGCTGAAAGGAGTACCATACTGGCCTCAGTCCAATGGAGAAGTGGAAAGATTTAACAGATCAATTCTGAAATCAGTGAAAATAGCCAAGATTGAAAAGAAAGAGTGGAAGGTTGCACTGAAGAGTTTTCTGTTCCACTACCGGACCATGCCTCATGCAGTCACAGGAGTGTCCCCGGCAAAGCTGTTGATGAACAGAGAGCTCCGTGACAAACTGCCCAGCTTCACCGGTATGCCTGCTGCCAATGAAGAACCCCATGCCGCCGCTTCAGAGGAAATTCATGACAAGGATGCTCTGCACAAGTTGAAACGGAACATTGCTGCTAATCAGAGAAGAGGAGCCAAGGATCAGGAAATAAAACCAGGAGACATGGTTCTTTGCAAGAATCTACACAAGTCCAACAAGCTAGACCCAAACTTCGAATCAAAGCCATATGAAGTCATCAGCAAACAAGGAAATGCAGTCATAGTTCAACAACCCAACAGCCCACCCAAAATGAGAAATGCCGCTCAGGTGAAGAAGTTTGATGGTGATGTCAGTCTCGGCGCCCCCTCCATCCCAAATCCAGTCCTCACACCAGCGGAGTCTGTCCCGGTCGCCACTTCCATGCCCACCCATTCCCCCCCATCATAGATCCAGAACCCATGACAGCAGTACCGTCACCTGATGCACCGGTGAAGTCGACTCGTGTCAGGTCCCCACCTGTATGGCAGAAGGACTATGTGATGTCTACCTGAACTCTGACTTTACTAAAAAAAAGAAAAAAGAATGATTTTGTTGTTTAAAAAGAGGGAAGGGTGAATTATTTTAAGTTTTGTTTAAAACAGATGTTTATTTTTCATTCTGATTTAGGAAAAGAAAAGAACACTTATGTTAACATGTTGAAATGAGATTGGTTTAGCATACAGTGCTGATGTCATACAAGTTAAGGTTCAACACAGCCTAGCTACATTGATGTAGATATGATTTGTTTTTTTTTTAAGTTTACCTCTAGGAATGTCATTATTAAAAAGAGGGAAGATGTAGTGTTCTCATAATACAAATCTCGCAAGAGAGACACGCGAGAACAGAGTAGAATAGGATGATAGCGAGGCAAGCATGATGGAAATGTGTGTTAGAGTTGAGCGTGTTCATTAAAAACCAACAAAATGGATATTCCTCTCTTGTGTGATTCCTAACACACTACACAGACCCAAAGGCAATTTATTCTGAAATCCAGGATGGAAATAGATCCATTTGAACCTCTGAAAACATGAAACATCTGTAGCTTGTAATTAGCACTTTCTCATGGCATATGGGCATCAGTCCATTATACTGAGAAAATCAAATAGAGGCAAGTGGAGTCCAAAAGTACTCACAGTCTGTTACATGGATGCTGTCTCTTTAAATTGTGCTTTACATGGTAATTTGATCTTGTACTCTGCTATCCAGCAGAAACATAGCATAGGTAACATAACATAGTCGTAACTTAGCTCTCTGGCTAGTATGCCTCAGATGAAATTCACTTTACACAACAATAATCCTTATATGAGGGCTGTCAAAATACATAATAATGAAATCTGATTTAGATATAGTACTGTGCATACAGTGGCGCTTGAAAGTTTGTGAACCCTTTAGAATTTTCTATACTTCTGCATAAATATGACCTAAAACATCATCAGATTTTCACACAAGTCCTAAAAGTAGATAAAGAGAACTCAGTTAAACAAATGAGACAAAAATATTATACTTGGTCATTTATTTATTGAGAAAAATGACCCAATATTACATATCTGTGAGTGGCAAAAGTATGTGAACCTCTAGGATTAGCAGTTAATTTGAAGGTGAAATTCGAGTCAGGTGTTTTCAATCAATGGGATGACAATCAGGTGTGAATGGGCATCCTTGTTTTATTTAAAGTACAGAGATCTATCAAAGTCTGATCTTCACAACACATGTTTGGGGAAGTGTATCATGGCACGAACAAAAGAGATTTCTGAGGACCTCAGAAAAAGCGTTGTTGCTGCTCATCAGGCTGGAAAAGGTTACAAAACCATCTCTAAAGAGTTTGGACTCCACCAATCCACAATCAGACAGATTGTGTACAAATGGAGGAAATTCAAGACCATTGTTACCCTCCCCAGGAGTGGTTGACCAACAAATGGCCCTTTTCCACTACCCTTTTTCAGCTCACTTCAGCTCGCTTCAGCTCACTTCAGCCCGACACGGCTCGCATTTCAACTATCTAAGAACAGCACGACTCAGCTCGCTTCAGCCCTGCTCAGCCCCCAAAACTCGCACGGTTTTGGAGTAGGGCTGGAGCGAGCCAAACCGAGCTGAGTGAGGCTAGGGGCGTGAGGAGACACTCCCCTGTGCACTGATTGGTGAGGAGGAGTGTCCTCACATGCCCACACACGCCCCGCGAGCACGCTGGGATCTGTAAACACCGTAAACCCGGAAGAAGGAGAATTACGAATTACGAGAATTATGAAGCCTTATGCGCCTCACCTCATCTATACGCTCTTGCCAGTATCTGTTGGCGTTGTCAATGACAACAAGCCACAGCACCAAGACCAGCAACACTAACGACTCCATGTCCTCCATGTTTATTGTTTACTATCCGGGTCGTGAGACTACCGCTTAAAAGATCACTGATGTCACTGTTTGCGCCGCCTAACGACATCACCTGATGTCCACCCACTTTCGCTAACTCCACCCAATGTGTCCACCCACTTCCAGCCAGCACGGTTCAGCACGGTTGTAGTCGAAACGCAACTCCAACAGCCCCGCTCAGCTCGACTCAGCCCAACTCAGCACGGCACGGCTCAGCCCAACTCAGCCGCATTGGTAGTGGAAAAGCGGCAAAAGATCACTCCAAGAGCAAGGCGTGTAATAGTTGGCAAGGTCACAAAGGACCGCATGGTAACTTCTAAGCAACTGAAGGCCTCTCTCACATTGGCTAATGTTAATGTTCATGAGTCCACCATCAGGAGGACACTGAACAACAATGGTGTGCATGGCAGGGTTGCAAGGAGAAATCCAGTGCTCTCCAAAAAGAACATTGCTGCTCATCTGGTTTGCTAAAGATCACGTGGACAAGCCAGAAGGCTATTAGAAAAAATGTTTTGTGGATGGATGAGACCAAACTAGAACTTTATGGTTTAAATGAGGAGTGTTATGTTTGGAGAAAGGAAAACACTGCATTCCAGCATAAGAACCTTATCCCATCTGTGAAACATGGTGGTGGGAGTATCATGGTTTGGGCCTGTTTTGCTGCATCTGGGCCAGGGCGGCTTGCCACCATTGATGGAACAATGAATTCTGAATTATACCAGCAAATTCTAAAGGAAAATGTCAGGGCATCTGTCCATGAACTGAATCTCAAGAGAAGGTGGGTCATGCAGCAAGACAATGACCCTAAGCACACAAGTCATTCTACCAAAAATGGTTAAAGAAGAATAAAGGTAATGTTTTGGAATGGCCAAGTCACCTTAATCCAATGGAAATGTTGTGGAAAGACCTGAAGTGAGCAGTTCATGTGAGGAAACCCACCAACATCCCAGAGTTGAAGCTGTTCTGTATGGAGGAATGGGCTAAAATTCCTCCAAGCCGGTGTGCAGGACTGATCAACAGTTACCAGAATACCAGAAATGTGTAGTTGCAATTATTGCTGTACAAGGGGGTCACACCAGATATTGAAAGCAAAGGTTCACATACTTTTGCAACTCACAGATATGTAATATTGGATCATTTTCCTCAATAAATAAATGACCAAGTATAATATTTTTGTCTCATTTGTTTAACTGGGTTCTCTTTATCTACTTTTAGGCCTTGTGTGAAAATCTAATGATGTTTTAGGTCATATTTATGCAGAAATATAGAAAATTCTAAAGGGTTCACAAACTTTCAAGCACCACTGTATATAGAAATGCTGTCGACCAAAAATGGCTTAAAAATAATGAAATGAAATGTTTCAACATTAAAAAAAAATACTATAAACAGTAGTAAGTGATAGTAAATGAAACAAAGTCAATATTTGGTGTGAGACGACCCTCTGCTTAAAAAAAAAAATAGTAGTCTCAGGTACAATGAGTGCAGTTTTATAAGGAAATGAGATATAGGTTTTACTGAGCAGCTTACAGAACCAGCCACAGTTCTTCTGGACACTGACTGACACACTCACTTCTTAATTTTGCACCAAAACCCAGTAGCCTTCATAATGTTTTCTTTTTTTCATCTGAAAAGTGGTCTCTTGTGTAATATGCTGCTCAGATACAAACATTTTTTCTGTAACATTTAATTTTGTGCTGGAAAACGAACATATGGAACTCTAAAATGTTTTTTACTGACTCGATAATGTAGAGGCCATAAAATAGAAATCTATAACAAAGTTTGTATGGAAAAAAATAGGGTGTCTAAGACTTTTGCACAATACTGTATGTTATTAAGATTATGGTATACTTATAGGGCGGCATGGTGGTGTAGTGGTTAGCACTGTCGCTTCACTGCAAGAAGGTCCTGGGTTTGAGCCCAGCGGCCAACGGGGGCCTTTCTGTGTGGAGTTTGCATGTTCTCCTCGTGTCTGCGTGGGTTTCCTCCGGGTGCTCCGGTTTCCCCCACAGTCCAAAGACATGCAGGTTAGGTTAATTGGTGGCTCTAAATTGACTGTAGGTGTGAATGTGAATGGTTGTTTTTCTCTGTGTGTCAGCCCTGCAATGACCTGGCGACTTGTCCAGGGTGTACCCTGCCTCTCGCCCATAGTCAGCTGGGATAGGTTCCAGCTTGCCTGTGACACTGCACAGGATAAGCCGCTACAGATAATGGATGGATGGATAAAAGTTACATTTATATAGCGTCTTTCTCAAACTCAAGGTTGCTTTACATAGGTCAAAGGAAACAACACACACACACAAAAATAGTGTGTGTGAGTTGCTAAAGACTGGTGAGTTTATGCAGTGGTGGAGGAGAGGTGTTCATGACACAGAAAGGTTTTGATATGAGATTTAAAGAAAGGAAGGGAAGAGCAGTCATGGAAGGAGTGAGGGAGGGAATTCCAGAGCTTGGGGGCCATGGCGCTGAAGGACCTGCCACCTAGGGTAGAGAGTCTAGTGCAAGGAACAGCAAGGAGATTATGGCTAGAGGATCTGAGAGAGCGGGATGGAGTCTAAGGGGTCAGAAGATCACAGATGTAAGAAGGAGGAAGGTTATGGAGAGCTTTGAAGGTGAGTAGCAAGATTTTATACTTAATACAGGACAGAACAGGTAGCCAGTGAGGTTAAGAAAGAATGGGGGTGATAAGAGCAGATGGTTTGGTATGGGTGAGTCTCGCTGCAGAGTTCTGAATGTATTGTAATCTTTGAAGAGATTTAGTAGGGAGGCCAATGAAAAGGGAGTTGCAATAATCTACACAGGACAGAATGAAGGAGTGGACCAAAGTTTGAGCATCATGAGTGGAAAGGATGGAGCGAAGGAGGGCAATGTTCCAGTGGTGGAAAAAAGCAGTCTTGGTGAGGGATTTAACATGGGGATCAAATTTGAGTGAGGGGTCAAGCAATATTCCAAGGTTTCTAACAACAGGTGAAGATTTAACAAGTGCACCATCGATGTTAAGACTGAAGCTGGAGGATTTGGACAATGAAGATTTGGGGCCGATATAATTATTCTGCATCCACAACTTTACGTCTGATAGACAGTGACTGAGGGAACTGGGAGGGGAGTCAGTGGGGGAGGATGTAGTAAGACATAATAATGTTATCAGCATAGCAATGGAAGTTAAGACTATGGTTACGAATAATTTGGCCAAGGGGCAGGATGTATATAAGGAAGAGGAGGGGCCAAAAAACAGACCCCTGGGGGGCACCACAAATAACAGGGGACATGGAGGACTTATGTGGACCCACCCATCCATCCATCCATTACCTGTAGCCGCTTATCCTGTCCTACAGGGTCGCAGGCAAGCTGGAGCCTATCCCAGCTGACTATGGGTGAGAGGCGGGGTACACCCTGGACAAGTCACCAGGTTATCGCAGGGCTGACACAGAGACAGACAACCATTCACACCTACATTCACTGTAGAGCCACTAATTAACCTAACGTGCATGTCTTTGGACTTTGGGGGAAACCAGAGCACCCGGATGAAACCCACGCAGACACTGGGAGAACATGCAAACTCCACACAGAAAGGCCCTCGCCGGCCTCGAACCCAGGACCTTCTTGCTGTGAGGCAACAGTGCTAACCACTACACCACTGTGCCGCCCTTATGTGGACCCTCATCATCTCATTCTCATTATCTCTAGCCACTTTATCCTGTTCTACAGGGTCGCAGGCAAGCTGGAGCTTATCCCAGCTGACTACAGGCGAAAGGCGGGGTACACCCTGGACAAGTCGCCAGGTCATCACAGGGCTGACACATAGACACAGACAACCATTCACACTCACATTCACACCTACGGTCAATTTAGAGTCACCAGTTAACCTAACCTGCATGTCTTTGGACTGTGGGGGAAACCAGAGCACCCAGATGAAACCCACACAGACACGGGGAGAACATGCAAACTCCCCACAGAAAGGCCCTTGCTGGCTGCTGGGCTCAAACCCAGGACCTTCTTGCTGTGAGGTGACAGTGCTAACCACTACACCACCGTGCCGCCCTTATGTGGACCCTGTATATATTAAATAATAAATATATTGAATACTTACACAGCCAATTTAGTGTTATACGGTATGTCTTTTTAATGTATTAAAAACTGTGAAGCTGTGATTAGATACATAATTACATCTGTACTGTGAATCTGTACTGTGAAATTCTGAGTCTTGTTTCCTCTGTTGTTATTGCTGGTTTGACTTTTGCTTTTGCTCTTCATTTTGATTCTGTCTATCCTGTGTTGCTCTGTATGAATGATCAGTTGACCCCTGCATGATTTTTGGACCACAACTCTGTCTTCTAATTTGGATTGTTAATAAAAACAAGCTCGTACTTCCATTCACCTGGCTCCTCTTTTTGACAGTACTTCAAAATGTCTAGAATGTGAAGATGCGCTTTATTCTTGACATTAAGAGAAAGTAATCAGTTGTAAAATAGTTATACTAGTGCATCTGAAAAAAATTAAAATATTGTGAAAATTTTTATTTTTTCATAATTTAATTCAAAAAGTTAAACTTTCATATACTGTATTCTATAATCATTACATGTAAAGTGAAATATTTGAAGCTTTTTTGTTTTAATTTTGATGATTAGGGTTTATAGCTCATGAAAATCAGAAATCCAGTATCTCAAATTATTCGAATATTTCCTAAGATCAATCAAAAATGGATTTACAATACAGAAATGTCCAACTTCTGAAAAGTATGTTCATTTATACACTCAGTACTTGGTTGGAGCTCCTTTACCACGAATTACTGCATCAATGCGGTGTGGCATGGAGGCGATCAGCCTGTGGCACTGTTGAGGTGTTATTGAATCCCAGGTTGCTTTGTTAGCGGCCTTCAGCTCGTCTGTATTTTTGGGTTGGGTGTTTCTCATCTTCCTCTTGACAATACCCTGTAGATCCTCTGTGGGGCTCAGGTCAGGTGAGTTGGCTGGCCAATCAAGCACAGTAATATCATGGTCAGCAAACCATTTGGCCGTAGTTTTGGCAGTGTGGTTAGGTGCTAAGTCCTGCTGGAAAAGGAAATCAGCATCTCAATAAAGCTTGTCAGCAGATGGAAGCATGAAGTGCTCCAAAATCTCCTGGTAGATGGCTGCGTTGACTTTGGACTTGCTAAAAACACAGTGGACCAACACCAGCAGATGACATGGCATCCCAAATCATCACAGACTGTGGAAATTTCACACTGGACTTCAAACACCTTAGATTCTGTTCCTCTCCACTCTTCCTCCAGACTCTAGGACCTTGATTTACAAATGAAATGCAAAATTTACTTTCATCTGAAAAGAGGACTTTGGACCACTGAGCAACAGTGCAGTTCTTTCTCTCCCTAGCCCAGGTAAGACGCTTCTGATGTTGTCTCTGGTTCAGGAGTAGCTTGATATTAGGACTGTGACGGTTGTAGCCCCTTTCCTGAAGACGTCTGTGCATGGTGGCTCTTGATGCACTACCAGCCTCCATCCACTCTTTGTGAAGCTCTCCCAAGTTCTTGAATTGACTTTTCTTAATGATCCTCTCAAGGCTGCAGTCATCCCTGTTGCTTGTGCGCCTTTTCCAGCCAGCCTTTTCAGCAATGACCTTCTGTGGCTTACCCTCCTTGTGGAGGGTGTTGATGATCATCTTCTGGACAACTGTCAAGTCAGCAGTCTTCCCCATGATTGTGGTTGTGTGTACTGAGCTAGACCAAGAGATACATGGTATTTATACTGTTTTACTCAAACTCGAAATGAAATATTCTAATTATCTGAGATACTGCATTTCTGATTTTCATGAGCTATAAGCCATAATAATCAAAATTAAAACAAAATAGGCTCAACATATTTCACTTTGTACATAATGAATATAGAATATATGAAAGTTTATCTTTTTGAATTAAATTATGAAAAAATGAACTTTTTTCAGGATATTCTAATTTTTTGACATGCACTAGTAATTATTCTAAAAATTCTATAACCTGTGAGAATGACAGGGCCTATGGGAGGAGTTGGGAGAATATATAAGGTAAGTAGTAAAGTAGTTAATTGGATTGGATTGGATTGTGTTGTGTTTGCAACTGTTGAAGACAAGAGATTGCAGAAGAATACCTTATGTAAAGTTGGAAGCCAACTCATTTGAGTGTGTGCTAAATTACAAGAAAGATAAAGAACCATGCTGTGAATGAGCTGAAATTAGTCCACCCTATTGTCAGGAGCTCACCTGATAGTGAGGTGAGAAAGAGAGTGCAGGCAGGGTGGAGCAGTTGGAGAAGGATTTTGGGAGTCATTTGTGATAGGAAAGTCCCAGCAAAAGTGAAAGGTAAGATGTAGAAGACAGTCGTGAGACCAGCTATGATGTATGGATTGGAGACCGTACCCTCAACGAAGAGACAGGAGGCAAAATTGGAAGTGGCGGAGTTGAGGATGTTAAGGTTTGCGATGGGAGTGACGAAGTTGGACAGGATAAGGAACGAGCACATCAGAGGGACAGCACATGTGGAGAGCTTGGGAATTAAGCTAAGAGAGATGAGACTGAGATGGTATGGGCACATCCTGAGAAGAGATGCAGAGCATGTTGGAAGGAGAATGTTGAGGATGGAGCTGCCAGGCACATGAAAATGAGGAAGGCCAAAGAGGAGATACATGGATGTGGTGAGAGAGGACATGAAAGTGGCAGGTGTGGTAGAGAAGGATGCGGAAGACAGGGAGCAATGGAGATGAAAGATCCGCTGTGGCGACCCCTAATTGGGAGCAGCCAAAAGGAGAAGAAGAAGAAGAAGATTATCAGGAGCTCACCTGTAGATTGTGTACTCATTAGGAGGTGGTGATTTCGGGTCACTGCCATTCCTCTTTCCGAAGTTTCCTGTCCACAGTACAGTGTCATTGTAAATGATGATGGCAGATATTGTTGGAAGGCTGGTAGGATTGATACTATGCCGGAGAACTGCATCTACCTGGAAGAGGACATTGCATATTAATGCATCATTATTCACAGCTTTCAGAAGCAAACAAAAGCTGCCAACAAGAGTGCTCATTCCAGTGTTTCTAAATCCTCTATCCCAAAAATATTTTACTGCCCGATATGGGCTGGAATAACTGCCTTTAACCCAAAGAATATGAACTTCACCAGGAATATGAGCACATGAGTTGAGTAGGTTTGGACTGCTTAATTTTGAGGGAGTAATCAAGTTTCCATTCAAGTATCCTAAAGGAAGTTTTAAAGTGTGACTTATAAGAGTTTAGTGTTTTTGGTGGGTTGATTTGTAATAGAGAAATGTTTACCTTCTCCAGTGCTGCCTTCAGGTATGGGATTGGGTGCTCCAACGGAGTGGGCTTGGGGTATCGGGGACACAGCTTCTCAGATTTAAGAGTTTTCCCCAACTCTTCCTCTGAAGAAAGATGAAGGGGAAAATGTTAGAAAATAAAAAGAAGGAACCCTAAAACAGATTAATGTCCTATTTTTCATAGCCTACTTGCCACACAGGCTGCTTCATCATTCATAATTGAATGCAAGTGGGACAAGGGGGGAGAGGACATGAAGGACATGTAGGAAAAAGGGAGGAGTCTGGTGCAAGTTTGACAAATAGATGATAGCTAGGCACATCATTTAGGGTGGCATGGTGGTGAAGTGGTTAGCACTGTGGCCTCACGGCAAGAAGGTTCTGGGTTTGAACCCCATGGCTGACGGGGAGTTTGCATGTTCTCCCTGTGTCTGTGTGGGTTTCCTCTGGGTGCTCCAGTTTTCCCTATGGTTCAAAGACATGCAGATTAGGTAAAATACCCAGTTACTGGGTTTGTACAAGCCAGTACATACTTAGTGCAGGTCCCGAGATTGGGGAGGGTTGCATCAGGAAGGGCATCCAGTGTAAATAAATAAATAATCTATGCCAAATGGGGTTGAAAATCAATTGGGGTTTTGCCCTGTGTTCTTCCCTTGTCTCTATGTGACAAATTAAATTAAATCTTAAAGGTAGATTGACTTTCAGGTTTAGGTCATAAAAAGAATTTTCTCTGAAACCCAATTATTTTTGTTTAGTGGACTAAAAGCTACTGAATTTGAATCACAGACTTCCAATTTTATTTATTTATTTATTTATTTATTTTTATATATAACAATTAATGAATTTAAGGCCACATGGCCTAAATTCTCCACTATTATTTCTTGCTTCACCGTGACGCAAGTCAAGATAATACATCATGCATCACATGGTGGGCTTTCCCCGTTCGCGCAAGGCATTGTGGGATACAAAATTGAAACAGGAAAGGAAAATGGAGGACGCAAATGAAACATGAAAGACCGACTACAGTAACGGAAAGTGAGAAGAAAAGACCTTATGTTGCAAAGGAAAGGAAACGCAGGACCAAACTAATAAATATCGGCGGTCAGCAAGCATCTCGGTGTGACCAGCTGTTCGTTTAGTGACAGAATGATGGAACTGCCAATGCACGGTCAAGGTAAACCTGTAGATGGCAGTAATGCAACACTGGATGCCAGCTGCCGTAAAACCCAAAAGAAGAAGAAGACGACGATGACGCTGAAAGGTACACTTGCCCATGTACACACCGGACTTCCCCGTCTGCTTGACTGCACAAAGCGAGCGATTTCATGTACATTATTTGCTAGGGAATCCCCTCAAATGAAACTTCCCAGCCACAGAATGGCCATTTTTTTTTTAAAGATATTACAGAAATAAACGGGCGGCACGGTGGTGTAGTGGTTAGCGCTGTCGCCTCACAGCAAGAAGGTCCGGGTTCGAGCCCCGTGGCCGGCAAGGGCCTTTCTGTGCGGAGTTTGCATGTTCTCCCCGTGTCCGCGTGGGTTTCCTCCGGGTGCTCCGGTTTCCCCCACAGTCCAAAGACATGCAGGTTAGGTTAACTGGTGACTCTAAATTGACCGTAGGTGTGAATGTGAGTGTGAATGGTTGTCTGTGTCTATGTGTCAGCCCTGTGATGACCTGGCGACTTGTCCAGGGTGTACCCCGCCTTTCGCCCATAGTCAGCTGGGATAGGCTCCAGCTTGCCTGCGACCCTGTAGAACAGGATAAAGCGGTTAGAGATAATGAGATGAGATGAGATGAGACAGAAATAAACATATATCACGATGATAAAATTTCAGAGGGAACTAAATTTCCCTGGTTTTAAAGAAATTGAAAGGCCGTCTACGTTTAATCAAATCATCAAAAATGTCATCAAAACAAGAAAAGAAGATTTCTACAAAATTTAGGCATCTGTATTTAATAATTCTATTTTAAAATTTTGTATTTATAAAAATCAGTCAAATATAAGTCAAACACTGTATCTAGCTGATATTACTCATTAATGGTCAGTGCTGGGGTAGCCTAGTTGCTCGTTAGCTACAGTTAAAGACATTGGGCTTGGCACCATACTGCTTTAATTTGCTTGCTAGGTCAAAGTCTCTGACAGACTGAAGACAATTTAAAGAAAAAAAGGGGGGAAAAACCCAACCAAATAGGATTACTGCTAATTATGACAGTTTCAGCACATCTCATTCTGTATTGCTGCAGCTTTCAGGACTACATCAGGACACAAAACTCAGCCTGAATTGCAATGAGGATTGCTGTGAGTTTATCTGCTTTGTATACACATCTGCATACGGTTTCTGTCTCGTGTGATGAGAAGTTCTGAAAAAAGTCCTTCAACTAAAATTAGTTTGCTCCATTTGGGACATAATAAACTGTACAGGCAGCAAAGAAATGTTACCAGAATATTTTCTAAGTTTAAGGAAATTGGAATATTTATAGATAAAAGAGTTTGTGTAAATCTCTTCTTTTTGAATGAAATAAATGATCATTTGCTTTCAAAATTTGTGTTAATTGACTTTTGGCTTGTTGTTTTTTTTTTTCCAATTGTGAAAATGTTATGCAGTAGCAGTAAGCTGATAAGCATCATAATAAACAAACAAACGAACAAACAAACAGGATGCGCTCTCTAGTCATTGCAGCTATTTTATAAGCTGCCTCATAACGAGGGTGGAAGCCTCGTTATGAAATTAATTCAACCTCATCGTGAAATTAATCCACATTTGCAGTGATTAATGTGACAATTATAACGAGGACTATTCATGCAGCAATATATTGGCAATATCCTATTCAACGTTTATTTGAATAATTCTCATTTATATTTCATTATCTTTTTAAATACTTGTTTATTTATTTTTAAATTGTCTCTTGATTTTATGTTACATCATAATATTCTAGCCACAGGTTTTTTTTTTTTTTGGTCTGGTTGTTTTTTAAGAGGAGCTTATAAGTGAGTGCTTGTGTTTAGAAACTAAATCTGCATATGGCTCATTATTGTGAATAATATTAGCTATTATATTTTTGTATAAGCAAAGTTTTTGGAAATAAATAAAGATTTTATATACACAAATACATATATTAAAACCACCTTTACATTTCTGTGTTCCTTAGTTAATGGTCTAAGAAAGTCCACTTGTTGCACTGATATCTAGTTACATTAATATAGTGACAATATATTATCAGGTGCAGTTAGAAACACAACCATATGTTTGTAATATATTCTATGTAATAGGGTCAAGCATTAACTGAGAATACCAGTTATTCATACATGAAACCATTATTTGCACCTTTATATTACAGCCTTCAAATAGAAGGTGAAAAATAAAGATTATAAAATATCATTCATCGAACTGAAAGAGGACTTTTTAGGAGAAATACGTATTTAAAGCCAATCTCACCAGGTATTAGCTTGGGCAGATGGTACTGCCAGAGGAAGCAGCCTGT
The DNA here is from genome assembly GCF_027579695.1 of Neoarius graeffei. Taxonomy (NCBI): domain Eukaryota; kingdom Metazoa; phylum Chordata; class Actinopteri; order Siluriformes; family Ariidae; genus Neoarius; species Neoarius graeffei. The sequence goes on from NC_083594.1 coordinate 19,197,660, forward strand.
CATAATGATAGACAGCATTACAAAGAAGATGAGACCCAAATGAGTCCATTTCACGTCCATCCTGGTAGTTGTGGTAAGTCTCTCGATGGCAGCTGCTGGAGTACGCTGAACCAACATGTGTTACAGGATAATACAAAACACAAAAGGATTAACCTTGAAATCTTTTTAAAATGGTCTTTCTTTCTTTCTTTCTTTCTTTCTTTCTTTCTTTGGGTTAAAGTTCAGGAGAGAAACTGATTCTTCTCATTTCTTAGTTGTGGCATTTTTGATAAACACACAGTTGAATCATTTAAGCCTAATGTGGATCAGACTGAACTACAAGCTTGAGACAAATATACAAAACAGTTTTTATGACAGAGCCATAACAGCACTGAACATGGACACACAAATAGCATGAACACCTGAAATGTGCAATATCTTTTGAATTTTTTTTATGTGTGTCTTAGTATTGATCTATTATTGATCTTTTATGTTATGTGCACTGGCAAAGGACAGCCAACCAATTTCATTGTACTGTACTTGTCCATTACAATGACAAAGGTCTATCTACAGTGTCTTGCAAAAGTATTCATCCCCTTTTGTGTTTGTCCTGTTTTGTCGCATTACAAGCTGAAATTAAAATGGATTTTTGGAGGGCTCGCACCATTTGATTTACACAACATGCATTTAAAGGTGCAAATTGTTGTTTTATTATGACACAAACAATAATTAAGATGAAAAAAACAGAAATCTGGAGTGTGCATAGGAATTCACCCCCTTTCATATGAAACCCCTAAATATGAGCTGCTCCAACCAATTCACTTCATAAGTCACATAATGAGTTGATTAAGATCCACCTGTGGGCAATCAAAGTGTCACATGATCTGTCACATGATGTCTGTATAAATCAGCCTGTTCTGGAAGGACCCTGACTCTGCAACACTACTAAGCAAGCAACATGAAAACCAAGGAGCCTCCAAAAAGGTCAGAGACAAAGTTGTGGAGAAGTACAGATCAGGGTTGGGTTATAAAAAATAACCCAAACTTTGAATATCCCAGGGAGCACCATTAACTCCATTATAACAAAATGGAACTGAACTCCTAGAACTGCCACCTTATTGTGGTGGAGGGGTTTGTGTGCTTGAAGGATCCTAGGAGCTATGTTGTCGGGGGCATTATGCCCCTGTTAGGGTTTCCCAAGGCAGACAGGTCCTAGGTGACAGGCCAGACCAAGAGCAGTTCACCAAAAACCCCTATGGAGAAAAAATCCAGGACCGTGACGTCGCCCGGTATGACGCAGCCGGGGCCCCACCCTGGAGCCAGGCCCGGGGTTGGGGCTCATATGCGAGCGCTTGGTGGCCGGGTCTTTGCCCATGGGGCCTGGCCGGGCTCAGCCCGAAGAGGTGACGTGGGCCCGACCTCCTGTGGGTTCACCACCCACAGAGGTAGCAGTAGGGGTTTGGTGCAGTATGGATTGGGTGGCAGTTGAAGGCAGGGGCCTCGACGACCTGATCCCCGGACACAGCGGCTGGCTGTTGGGACATGGAATGTCACTTCGCTGGGGGGGAAAGAGCCTGAGCTTGTGCGGGAGGTTGAGAGGTACCGGCTAGAGCTGGTGCGTGGGCTCACCTCCACGCACAGCTTGGGCTCTGGAACCCAGCTCCTCGAGAGGGGCTGGACTTTCCACTTCTCTGGAGTCGCCCGTGGTGAGCGGCGGCGGGCTGGTGTGGGCTTGCTTATAGCTCCCCAGCTCAGCCGCCATGTGTTGGAGTTTACCCCAGTGAACGAGAGGGTCGCCTCTCTGCGCCTTTGGATTGGGGAGAGGGCTCTTGCTGTTATTTGTGCCTATGGGCCAAATAGCAGTATAGAGTATCCGGCCTTCTTGGAGTCCCTGGGAGAGGTACTGAGGGGTGCTCAGACTGGGGACTCCATTGTGCTACTGGGGGACTTCAATGCTCATGTGGGCGACGACAGTGACACCTGGAGGGGCGTGGTTGGGAGGAACGGCCTCCCCGATCTGAACCCGAGTGGTGTTTTGTTATTGGACTTCTGTGCTAGTTACGGTTTGTCCATAACGAACACCATGTTCGAGCATAGGGGTGTCCATAAGTGCACGTGGCACCAGGACACCTTAGGTCGGAGGTCGATGATCAACTTTGTAGTCATTTCATCTGATCTCTGGCCCTATGTCTTGGACACTCGGGTGAAGAGAGGGGCTGAGCTGTCAACTGATCACCACCTGGTGGTGAGTTGGATCTGCTGGCAGAGGAGGAAGCTGGACAGACCTGGCAGGCCCAAACGTATGGTGAGGGTTTGCTGGGAACGTCTGGCCGAGCACTCTGTTGGGGAGGTCTTTAACTCCCACCTCCGGGAGAGCTTTTCCCAGCTTCCGAGGGAGGCGGGGGACATTGAGTCTGAGTGGACCATGTTCTCTACCTCCATTGTGGACGCAGCTGTTCGGAGCTGTGGCCACAAGGTCTCCGGTGCCTGTCGTGGTGGCAATCCCCGAACCCGGTGGTGGACACCGGATGTAAGGGATGCCGTCAAGCTGAAGAAGGAGTTCTATCGGGCCATGTTGACCTCTGGGACTCCTGAGGCAGCCGACGGGTATCGGCAAGCCAGGCGTGCTGCAGCTCGGGCAGTTGCGGAGGCAAAAACTCGGAACTGGGAGGAGTTCGGGGAGGCCATGGAGAAGGACTATCGGTCGGCCTCGAAGAAATTCTGACAAACCATCCGGCGCCTCAGGAGGGGGAAGCAGTACTCTGCCAACACTGTTTACAGTGCGGGTGGGGAGCTGTTGACCTCGACTGGGGACATTGTCGGGCGGTGGAAGGAATACTTTGAGGATCTCCTCAATCCCACCGTCATGTCTTCCACTGAAGAGACTGAGGCTGATGACTCAGAGGTGGACTCGTCCATTACCCAAGCCGAAGTCACTGAGGTGGTTTGGTTTGCAAGCTCCTCGGTGGCAAGGCACCGGGGGTGGATGAGATCTGCCCTGAGTATCTCAAGTCTCTGGATGTTGTGGGGCTGTCTTGGTTGACACGCCTCTGCAACATCGCGTGGCGGTCGGGGACAGTGCCTCTGGAGTGGCAGACTGGGGTGGTGGTCCCTCTTTTTAAGAAAGGGGACCGGAGAGTGTGCTCCAATTATAGGGGAATCACACTTCTCAGCCTCCCAGGGAAAGTTTACTCCAGGGTACTGGAGAGGAGAATTCGACCAATAGTCGAACCTCGGATCCAGGAGGAACAATGCGGTTTTCATCCTGGTCGCGGAACACTGGACCAGCTCTATACCCTTCATAGGGTGCTCGAGGGTTCATGGGAGTTTGCCCAACCAGTCCACATGTGCTTTGTGGATCTGGAGAAGGCATTCGACCATGTCCCCCGTGGTATTCTGTGGGGGGTGCTTCGGGAGTATGGGGTTTGGGGCTCTTTGCTAAGGGCTGTCCGGTCCCTGTACGAACAGAGCAGGAGTCTGGTTCGCATTGCCGGCAGTAAGTCAGACCTGTTCCCAGTGCATGTTGGACTCCGGCAGGGCTGCCCTTTGTCACCGGTTCTGTTCATAATTTTTATGGACAGAATTTCTAGGCGCAGCCAGGGGCCGGAAGGAATCCTGTTTGGGAACCACAGGATTTCATCTCTGCTTTTTGCGGATGATGTTGTCCTGTTGGCTTCTTCAAACCAGGACCTTCAGCATGCACTGGGGCGGTTTGCAGTCGAGTGTGAAGCGGCTGGGATGAGAATCAGCACCTCCAAGTCCGAGGCCATGGTTCTTGACCGGAAAAGGGTGGCTTGCCCTCTCCAGGTTGGTGGAGAAGTCCTGCCTCAAGTGGAGGAGTTTCAGTATCTCGGGATCTTGTTCACGAGTGAGGGAAGGATGGAACGTGAGATCGACAGGCGGATCGGTGCAGCCTCCGCAGTGATGTGGTCGCTTTACCGGTCCGTTGTGGTGAAGAAGGAGCTGAGCCAAAAGGCGAAGCTCTCAATTTACCGGTCGATCTACGTTCCGACTCTCATCTATGGTCATGAGCTTTGGGTAATGACAGAAAGAACAAGATCGCGGATACAAGCGGCTGAAATGAGTTTCCTTCGCAGGGTGGCTGGGCGCTCCCTTAGAGATAGGGTGAGAAGCACAGTCACTCGGGAGTAGCTCGGAGTAGAGCCGCTGCTCCTCCACATCGAGAGGAACCAGCTGAGGTGGCTCGGGCATCTTTTTCAGATGCTTCCTGGACGCCTGCCTGGAGAGGTGTTCCAGGCATGTCCCCCCGGGAGGAGGCCCCGGGGAAGACCCAGGACACGCTGGAGGGACTATGTCTCTCGGCTGGCCTGGGAACGCCTCGGTGTTCTTCCCGAGGAGCTGGCCGAGGTGTCTGGGGAAAGGGAAGTTTGGGCTTCCATGCTTAGACTGCTGCCTCCGTGACCCGGTCCCGGATAAGCGGAAGAAGATGAGACGAGACGAGACAAAATGGAAAGAATATGATATCACTACAAATCTGACAAGAGAAGGCTGCCCACCAAAACTCACAGACCAGGCAAGGAGGGCATTAATCAGAGATGTAATAAAGACACCAAAGATAACACTGAAGGAGCGATAAAGATCCACAGTGGAGATGGAAGCATCTGTCCATAGGACCACTTTAAGCCGTACACACCACAGAGTGGGGCTTTATGGAAGAGTGGCCAGAAAAAAGTAATTGCTTAAGAAAACACGCTTGGAGTTTGCCCAACAGCATGTGGCAGACTCCCAAAACACATGGAAGAAGATTCTCTGGTCAAATGAGACTAAGAGTAATCTTTTTGGCCATCATGGAAAATGCCATGTGTGGCGCAAACCCATCACCCTGAGAACACCATCCCTACAATGAAGCATGGTGGTGACCGCATCATGCTGTGGGGATGTTTTTCATCTGCAGGGACAGGAAAGCTGGTCAGGACTGAAGGAAAGATGGATAGCACTAAATACAGGGCAATTCTGGAGGAAAACTTGTTTGAGTCAGCCAGAGGTTTGAGACTTGGACGACGGTTCACTTCTAGCAGAACAATGATCCTAAACATACTGCTAAAGCTACACTGGAGTGGTTTAAAGGGAAACATTTAAATGTCTTGGAATGGCCTCATCAAAGCCCAGATCTCAATCCAATTGAGAATCTGTGGCATAACTTGAAGATTGCTGTACACTAACACAACCCATCTAACTTGAAGGAGTTGGAGCAGTTTTGCCTTGAGAAATGGGCAAAAATTCCAGTGGCTAGATGTGCTAAGCTAATTAGAGACATACCCCAAGAGACTTGCAGCTGTAATTGCAGTAATAGGTGGCTCTACAAAGTATTGACTTTGGGGGGTGAATACCTATGCATACTCCAAATTTCTGTATTTTCATCTTAATTATTGTTTGTGTCACAAACCCCCCCCCCCCCCCCCCCCAAATTTGCACCTTTAAAGTGATAGGCATGTCGTGCAAATTAAATGGTGCCAACCCTCCAAAAATCAATTTTAATTCCAGGGGGATGAATACTTTTGCAAGATGCTGTATCTATCAAAAACAAAAGCAAGAAAAGAAAAACAAAGAGAGAAAAATGAAAAGAAACAGGAAGACCTGTTACTTGGTCTTTAAATACACTTTAAATTTTGCTGTTAACTATAGAAATAAATAAGTTATTATTTTAATTAGAAGTAAGATGCATTTAAATAACAGTTTCACAGTGAAGTGAAGTGTGTATTAGATCCTAAATGGAGAAAGTCTGATTAGTGTGTGACAGAATAAGAATAGGAAGGAAATTACCAACTTGGTAATAAACCCAACACGCAGTCTCGTTTCTGTTTTTATTTAATTTACCAGAAACATAATGATGGTATTCTAAGAGAAATAGATAATAGAAAGAAAAATTCAGTTCAACTGTCAAAGACCTATTTCTCAAGGTAATATTGAAATCAGCTGCAAAAACAAACAAACAAACAAACAAACAAACAAACAAACAAACAAACAAACAAACAAACCTACCTAACTTTTACCATCCTAAAATGATATTTATTGGCATATTTTTTTGAGGCAAGCTCAACAAGATGTATGCAATGTTAATTCTATTGTCTGATACTCAGTAGAAAACTATATAATAAAACATGCAATACTCACCACATAAAAATACATCCTCTTCAGTCTAAAAATATGCCGATTCTTCATGTAGGAATTTACCAAAAGTGCTGAACACCATATTGGCTGACCTTTGAGTCTTGGGCACAAACATAATTTAGGATTGTCATCTCTATACTAAACAAGTAGTTGTGGACTGACCCGCAGTGTTGTGACAATTCAATTTCCTCTCCCAGCCCAGGACGCTACTTGACATTATAATCCTGAGATTTACTCCTCACAAGCCCAACAAGAGCAGGGTTGCCCTTAATCCTTGCAAATCAATTCACTTCTGGCTGGTTGGCTTCTGACAGCACAAGCGCAGTGCATACCTTAATGTATACTATTGTGGTGTTCTCAGGAAACAAGTCATGAGACAAGCCATGTCAGGTGTTATAATGCAAGTCCACGAGACCTTGCTCCGACATGATGAGTAACAAAGAAGATGCCAGAAGAGAAAGTGAAGATTGTACGTATAAACAAGGCTGAGGTGCATTCTGAAGTGATCATGGCTATGCCCTAAACCGTCTGAAAGCTGGGAACTCTGAAGGGTCTCCTCAATAAGGGTTTTATACTGTATATATATATATATATATATATATATATATATATATATATATATATATATATATGTATATATAAACCAGTCATTAGGAAGGAATTTGCATGTTAGTTTTATGTTGCACAATTACTATTACATAAAGAACAAGTAAATGGACTTATCATTATGAATACATTATGAATATGAATACATTTTCAATAAGAGTACCTTTGTTTTAAATAAAGGGGAAAAAACAGCTTAGATTTATGAGCTACAGTGCCTTGCAAAAGTATTCATCCCTCTTGGTCTTTGTCCTGTTTTGTTGCATTACAAGAATTAAAATGGATTTTTTGGGGAGGTAAGCACCATTTGATTTACACAACATGCCTACCACTTAAAAGGTGTAATTTTTTTTTTGTAACACAAACAATAATTAAGATGAAAAAGCAGAAATCTGGAGTGTGCATAGGTATTCACCCCTCAAAGTCAATACATTGTAGAGCCACCTTTTGCTGCAATTACAGCAGCAAGTCTCTTGGGGTATGTCTCTATTAGCTTAGCACATCTAGCTATTGGGATTTTTGCCCATTTCTCAAGACAAAACTGTTCCAACTTCAAGTTAGATGGGTTGCGTTGCTGTACAGCAATCTTCAAATTATGCCACAGATTCTCAATTGGATTGAGGTCTTGGCTTTGACTAAGCCATTCCAAGACATTTAATGTTTCCCTTTAAACCACTCCAGTGTAGCTTTAGCAGTATGTTTAGGATCATTGTCCTGCTGAAACATGAACTTTCGTCCCAGTCTCAAACCTCTGGCTGACTCAAACAGGTTTTCCTCCAGAATTGCCCTGTATTTAGTGCCATCCATCTTTCCTTCAGTCCCAACCAGCTTTCCCGTCCCTGCAGATGAAAAACATCCCCACAGCATGATGCTGCCACCACCATGCTTCACTGTAGGAATGTTCTTCTCAGGGTGTTGGGTTTGCGCTACATGTGGCATTTCCCTTGATGGCCAAAAAGATCAATTTTAGTCTCATTTGACCAGAGAATCTTCTTCCATATGTTTGGGGAGTCTGCCACATGCTGTTGGGCAAACTCCAAATGTGTTTTCTTAAGCAATTACTTTTTTTTGGCCACTTTTCCATAAAGCCCCGCTCTGTGGTGTGTATGGCTTAAAGTGGTCCTATGGACAAATACTCCCATCTCCACTGTGGATCTTTGCAGCTTCTTTAGTGTTATCTTTGGTGTCTTTGTTGCATCTCTGATTAATCCCCTCTTTGCCCGGTCTGTGAGTTTTGGTGGGCGGCCTTCTCTTGTCAGGTTTGTAGTGGTGCCACATTATTTCCATTTTGCTATAATGGATTTAATGGTGCTCCCTGGGATATTCAAATTTTGTGATATTTTTTATAACCCAACCCTGATCTACACTTCTCCACAACTTTGTCTCTGACCTGTTTGGAGGCTCCTTGGTTTTCATGTTGCTTGCTTAGTAGTGTTGCAGAGTCAGGGTCCTTCCAGAACAGGCTGATTTATACAGACATCATGTGACAGATCATGTGACACTTTGATTGCACACAGGTGGATCTTACTTAACTAATTATGTGACTTATGAAGTGAATTGGTTGGAGCAGCTCTTATTTAGGGGTTTCATACGAAAGGGGGTGAATACCTACAGTATGCACACTCCAGATTTCTGTTTTTTCATCTTAATTATTGTTTGTGTCACAATAAAACAACAATTTGCACCTTTAAAGTTGTAGGCATGTTGTGTAAATCAAATGGTGCTAACACCCCAAAAATCCATTGTAATTTCAGCTTGTAATACGACAAAACAGGACAAACATAAAGAGGGATGAATACTTTTGCAAGACACTGTACCTCCTGTACTGACTTAACCTAAAAGTCACCTCTTTGAGCTGGCTAAGTCAGGAATAATAGACCGTGTGATTATACATACCCCGAAAAAGTTTTTTGTTTGTTTGTTTGTACCTTCACTTGTTCTTGCTGTGTTTGCATGGATTTACTCCAGATTCTCCAGTTACCTTCCATCTTGCATGCTAGTCAGTCGATTGGCTGTGCTAAATTGCCACAGGTGTGAATGAGTATATGAAATGTGTGTGGTGCATTTGTACATTGACCCCTGCTACAGATTATGATGATAATTTGTAGATTTACCCTAATAACCTCAAAGTTTGAGCATGCATTTGCACTGCCTCATCACAGCATGCATTTACAAGCCTTTTGACCTTAAAGGCTGTCGTATTAAAAAATTAGTAGTAAAATTGTGCTTACCTATCAGAATTAGGATTTGCCCAGCTAAATTTTGGTTATTTTGATTACTATTTGATTATTATAACATACCAAGTTAAGAACTACTTTGTACTGAACCTGTCTTGAAAACAGTCTTTCTATCAGACAGTCATGCCTTACCAGTGATTGAACTCCATCTTTTGAGGACTTTGTCAGCACAAACTTACTTCCAGTCTTCCCCATAGTGAATTTTACAACTCTGAAACACAAACAGTTAAAATCAGACCATTCTTGCTATCCTGGCATTTCTGGACTTCAGGGTGGAGGTTTGAAAGCCAGCAAAATACAATCACTTTAGTTTGCCATTAATTCCACAGGAGGAAGTGTGAATATGCTATTACCTTGTAAACGGTATGTCACATTGTTGAAATTCACTGAACAGTAAATTAAAATAATTAACAGTTATTCCATGAAATCGAGTCGTACATGAGCTGATAACTGACGAGGCGCGTAGCACCGAGTTGGCTGTAAGCCATGCATGATGTCATGCTTCCAGGCTCACCCTCCATCTGCCTCAACCCTCAGGACTCCATTTCCCATAATCCCCCTCACACACCAGTAAGTACCGGATGCACTCTGTCAACCAATCCGGAACCACTTCATAGGAGTGGTTCACCTGAGTTCTGATCACAATCACCTGTACTCTTTTGTTTTTGTTTGTATTTATACCCCTTTGTCTGTCTTGTCCTTTGCACAGTATTGTCTTCACTTCATGCAAGCCTACTGAGCGTTATTGTATCGATTGCTTCTCTGTGTATGACCCTTTTTGCCTTCCGTTTTTTTCCAGTTTTGCTTAGCCTTTGTGCATTGATTGCCCGTCTCTCTTGATTCCTGGTTTCTCGATTATTGCCTATTTTCTGACTATGACTTGCCAAGCCCTTGTGTTTTGATTGCCCATACCTCTTGATTCACGGTTTTTCGACTATAGCCTACAATTTGTCTAGCCCTCATTACTGTTTTGTATTTCCCGGTTTTGACCTGGCCTGGCTTTTGTACTCTGATTTTGGATCACCCTTCTCTCATTAAAATCTTGAGTTCATTTATAATCTGCGAGTGTCTGGTTTGTCACAGCTGCGTTACACATGATGAGTTTGGGTAAAATAACTGTTTTATTCTATCCACATTCACTGGATTTTGAGAAACAGAACATATTTTTTTTTGCAAATTTGATAAATAAAAACTTTATACAAAAAGTCCAACAAAATCATTTCTGCTTAGAATGTAAACAAACGAGTGAAATGACAGTAGCAGTTTGTGAAAAATGCTATAATAATAATTCTTGAAAAATAAAAAAAGATACTTTAATTTTAATATTGTGTTGCTTTTTTGTATTTTTGGGGGTTTTGTTTTTGAGTAGAGTTTTTATTTCATCCTAGGTTGGTTCAGCAACACGCTCTCTACTCACGGTATATGAGCTGATAGACTAGTAGTAGAGTAACCAATCAGAGTGCATGATTGCTCATATCCAGTGAATGTGGATATAATAATAAGGAATATATCTATAACTCAGGGCGGCACGGTGGTGTAGTGGTTAGCACTGTCGTCTCACAGCAAGAAGGTCCTAGTTTCGAGCCCCGTGGCCGGCGAGGGTCTTTCTATGTGGAGTTTGCATGTTTTCCCCGTGTCCGCGTGGGTTTCCTCCGGGTGCTCTGGTTTCCCCCACAGTCCAAAGACATGCAGGTTAGGCTAATTAGTGGCTCTAAATTGACCGTAGGTGTGAGTGTGAATGGTTGTTTGTCTATGTGTCAGCCCTGCGACGACCTGGCGACTTGTCCAAGGTATGCCCCGCCTCTCGCTCATAGTCAGCTGGGATAGGCTCCAGCTTGCCTGCGACCCTGTAGAACAGGATAAGCAGCTATAGATAATGGATGGATGGATATCTATAACTCTTAAGTCGTCTTTGGATTGTCTGACTTCAAGGTTCTAGAACCCATCTGTGTTTCTCTCCAGAAAGAACATTAAGAAGGAAAACGTTCTTCAAAGAGTGGGTTGGTTCCAAAATTTTCAGAATAAATGCTAATTAGGGGGCGGCACGGTGGTGTAGTGGTTAGCGCTGTCGCCTCACAGCAAGAAGGTCCTGGGTTCGAACCCTGGGTCCGGCAAGGGCCTTTCTGTGTGGAGTTTGCATGTTTTCCCCGTGTCCGCGTGGGTTTCCTCCGGGTGCTCCGGTTTCCCCCACAGTCCAAAGACATGCAGGTTAGGTTAACTGGTGACTCTAAATTGACCGTAGGTGTGAGTGTGAATGGTTGTCTGTGTCTATGTGTCAGCCCTGTGATGACCTGGCGACTTGTCCAGGGTGTACCCCGCCTTTCGCCCGTAGTCAGCTGGGATAGGCTCCAGCTTGCCTGCGACCCTGTAGAAGGATAAAGCGGCTAGAGATAATGAGATGAGATGAGATGAAATGCTAATTAGTCTGTCAGATAGCAAGTGATTTTTTTCCCCTTTTGATTTACTTACTTACTTATTACCCTATTTTCAGTCATTACCACTTCCTACCAACTAGCTAGTTCTCCCTTTTCTCACAACACCTTGGGTAAAGGCTAGCATGTGCTTTTGATCATGGATGGCTGTGGCATCACTGAGGTTTGAACTTATTATCTCCTTGAAGATAATTCAAAGGCTTTTTGGATGTGCCACTCAGAGGCCCTCTTTCCTATTGTTTTATTTATGTGTCACTTGTGTTCCCTGTTGAATTGTTTCATTAGATTGCTCAAGCGCTTTCAAAATCCAGTCTCTTTAAATCCATTTTTGATGATACAGAAGGACAGCCAACAGTGAATAAAGGTTTATGAATTCTCCTTCAACCCAGCACCAATATATGACTATGGAAACACCTGCCACTTCCCCTCAAAATAGAAAAAGATACTCAGACTATGACTGTATGTCAATTTAATTAGTGACCAATAGCTGAAGAGGAAGATATAAGATTCCATTTATTTTTCTGATGTGTTTTTTTTTCCACAGAGAAAAATATGAATGAGGGAATTAGAGAATGTCAGTGATATGGATGAAAAAATAATACTGTATTAAAATAATACTGCAGATAATACTATAAGCTTGTCCCACAGGCTATTTTTTCTCTCTTTTTTCTTTTTTTAACAACATTAACAAGTATGTTGTTAATTGTGAAATGGCATATGACTCTTTTGCTCTCAATGCATTTTCAAATATGCTGTGACATAATGACACGTAAATGCATGACCCCATTTCTATATAACCAGTTTGGCTTTCCAGATATTTAACTTTTTTGTTTTAAACAATTTCCTAAATATTAATCTATAATAATGTTATAACACTTGTTTTAAAATGTCTAGCTCAAGATCTTTTGTATAGTACCTTTTAAAAAATTTTGTTACTGTCATGATCCGCCCCGGACTTCCACTCCGGAGAATCATTATCTCCCAGTTCAGCGCAATCCGGATCTGGGACTGGACTTCCATCTTGCCGGCATCCACTTCCTGGTTTGCTCTGCTGTGCATAAATAGGCCGTTCTCAGAAAGGGACTTGCAACAGTTTTTGCACTCTTGTCTTGCCATTTTTTTCATGTTTTTTGTACTACATTTTTTGTTTACAGTTTTTCGTCAGGACTATTTTTCATGTTTTTTCATACTAGCATTTTGTCTTTGCCTACCTCATTTTTGTCTGGACTATTTTTGCCATTTTTGTTTGTTTACTCTCTTGGACTTCAATTAAATCTTTTTTTATTCCTTGGATTTTCTGGTTTGTGTTTCTGCTTTTGGATTCTAAAGGTCAATTTATACTGACAACCCAGTCCTCACAGATAGCGTCGCAGACAGTGTCTGCGTAGCCCGCGCACCTCCCAAAAATTGTGACCACTGCAGAAGCCTCGCAGACAGAGCCGCAGACAAGAGGGGTCTGATTGGTCCACTCTACATCCGCTGTACACGCACTTCCGCTTCCCTACTTTCCCGGTTTGGTTTGTTTTCACGAGCGAAGATGGAGCAGCATGAAGAGCAGTTGATTGAGGAACTACGGACATCTATACGACTCCAGTTCTAGTCATTATAAAAAAAAAAAGTTCTATTCATTATAAGTAACCGGAGGATAAACACTCCACTAACCACACCCACCAACTACTCCTAGCGACTTCGCGCCCCCTTGCGTTGTGCCGGTGAATAACATCGCGCACGCCTATTACTCCCGCTCAACAATAAATTACAACTGTCTGCGAAAAGCTATCTGCGAAAGCCTTGTCGCAAGAGCATGCAGAGGCCTTAACTCACCACATCTCGTCACCCATAACAGTTACTAATATTGGAAAAATTAACAGTTAAGATACTGTTAGAATTAGAGATATTAATATTACCTTTGGGTGGCACGGTGGTGTAGTGGTTAGCGCTGTCGCCTCACAACAAGAAGATCCGGGTTCGAGCCCCGTGGCTGGCGAGGGCCTTTCTGTGTGGAGTTTGCATGTTCTCCCTGTGTCTGTGTGGGTTTCCTCCGGGTGCTCCGGTTTCCCCCACAGTCCAAAGACATGCAGGTTAGGTTAACTGGTGATTTTAAATTGACCGTAGGTGTGAATGTGAGTGTGAATGGTTGTCTGTGTCTATGTGTCAACCCTGTGATGACCTGGCGACTTGTCCAGGGTGTATCCTGCCTTTCGCCCATAGTCAGCTGGGATAGGCTCCAGCTTGCCTGCGACCCTGTAGAACAGGATAAAGCGACTAGAGATGATGAGATGAATATTACCTTTTACCTGCTGTGGTTTTTGATGTTCATTTTCCTCTCTGCTATTTAGTGCAAAGTACAAAAGGGATGGAAAGGCAGACCAGTTATTTGACAAAAGAGTATGTTGTTTCCTTTCAGCACCAGTTGTCATGAATAGAGGAGGCAGACAATGCAGGATGCATGTGATGCACATGCAGGATGCAGGTGTCGCTTGAGTTCTTTACTTAGAACTGCAGGCATGAGATAAACAAAAAAATCAAGACAAAAGAGCAGAACTATAGTCAAACAGAATTAAAATAGAAAAAACATCAGGACACTACAGGCTAGACAAAGTTAGACTAAATATCTCAAATAAATGAAAACTGGCTTGGCTACGTCATACTTAACATCATGGAGCCTAATGCCTCACACAGCATGAGTGCAAAAAACATCCATTTATAGTCCTTGGTGTGATCAGTAACAGGTGCAGGTATGTGAATAATCCAGAGAGAGTGAGGGTTTGCAAGAAGTACTGGGAACTGGAGTCTTGTGTTGGCCGTGTCATGAGAAATCCTGTGAAACTGAGGTGCTAAAGAACCCATAAGTGTTGCCAATACAGCCACGGAACCTGGAAGTGGTCATGTCACAAGGAGTTGTAGGAAATTCAGGCACTGTGAAACCTGTAAGTTTTGGACGTGTTGAGAAGGCTCATGACAGAACCTGAAGCACCCTTTAAGACACTTAACTGGTTGACCTGGACATGACCATGAATACTGCCCCATCAGTCTTTGGCATGGGCATGGGCACATGTGTAAGAATGGACCTGGGCATAGGCATAAGCATGGAATTGGACACAGACATGGGTTGAGGCATGGGCAAGGGCATAACACTGGGGACCACCTCATTGGGCTCTGACATGGGCATGGGCCTGTCACTGAAGACTGCCACATAGGTCTCTGGCCTGGACATGGGCATGCCACCAGAGATCATCTTGTCAGTCTCTGGCATGGGCATGACACTGAAGACTGCCATGGCATTCTCTGGCACAAGCATAGGCATGGATTCAGGCATATGAATGGGCTTAGGCACAGGCATGGGCATGGACATAGGCTTGGACAAGAGTTCAGATATGGGCATGGACTTAGACATAGTTATGGGTAAGGACATGTGTAAAGGTTCGCTGGATGTGGGTGGAGCACAGAGGACGGCAGGACAAAGACTGAGTTCGCAAAACAGTTTTATTCTCACTTTTCAGCGGAAGCGGTTTTCTCTCTCAGACACACACACACACACACATTCCGGTGCTCGGGTTGTAGAGCTCCTCTGCTCTCGCTCTCCCTCCTTAAATAGCCCGGTTTACTGGGGAGAACACACACAAAACATAGATTAATCACACTCAGGTGAAGCGATTCTGCCACTTACCTTCCCCAACTCCGCCCTCCTGTCACAGACCGGTGCTTGACCACGCCCCCGCTGCCACATACCCCCACCGCCCGACTCAGGCCGGGCGCCCGTCCGGCCCGCAGCCGACTCCCCCCCCCCTTGACGGGAGAGGAAGTCCGCAACGACCATCTGCGCCCCCGGCCTGTGGACCACCTTGAAGTTGAAAGGTTGGAGCGCTAGATACCAACGGGTGATCCGCGCGTTGGCATCCTTCATGCGGTGGAGCCACTGGAGGGGCGCGTGGTCCGAACAGAGGGTGAAAGAGCGCCCCAGCAGGTAGTAACGGAGGGCGAGGACCGCCCACTTGATCGCCAGACACTCTTTTTCGATAGTGCTGTAGCGCCCCTCACGCACCGACAGCTTCCGGCTGATGTATAACACTGGGCGATCCTCTCCCCCCACCTGCTGGGACAAAACGGCCCCCAGCCCTCTGTCCGACGCATCCGTCTGTAACAAAAAAGGGAGAGAGAAGTCAGGGGAGTGTAACAGTGGCCCCCCACACAGTGCAGCCTTTACCTCAGAGAAAGCCCGCTGGCACTGCTCCGTCCACTGGACCGGATCTGGCGCCCCCTTTTTAGTGAGGTCAGTCAGCGGGCTGGTGACGTCCGAATAATTAGGTATAAACCTACGATAATAGCCAGCCAGCCCCAGGAACTGTCTCACCCCCTTTTTGGTCTTGGGCCTCGGGCAGGCCGCAATTGCTGCGGTCTTATTAATTTGGGGACGCACCTGCCCGTTACCCAAGTGGAAGCCCAGATACCGTACTTCCACCCGCCCAATCGCACACTTCTTCGGGTTGGCAGTGAGCCCCGCCCGCCTCAGCGACCTAAGGACGGCCCTCAGGTGTTGCAGGTGCCGCTGCCAGTCATTACTATAAATGATGATGTCATCCAAGTAAGCGGCCGCATAGGTGGCGTGGGGCCGGAGGACCCGGTCCATCAGCCGCTGAAACGTAGCGGGCGCCCCAAACAGCCCAAATGGAAGTGTGACGAACTGGTGTAAGCCGAACGGTGTGGAAAAGGCCGTTTTTTCCCGGGATAATGGAGTCAAGGGGATCTGCCAATATCCCTTCGTCAAATCCAGTGTCGAGTAAAAGCGAGCCGTGCCTAGTCGATCGAGCAGCTCATCAATACGAGGCATTGGGTACGCGTCAAATTTAGACACCGCGTTGACTTTTCTATAGTCCACACAGAACCGGACCGAGCCGTCGGCCTTGGGAACCAAGACCACCGGGCTGCTCCAGTCACTGTGGGACTCCTCGACAATGCCCATTTCGAGCATGGCCTGAAGTTCTTCCCGAACCACCTTTTTTTTGTGTTCGGGTAATCTATAAGGACGGCTACGCACTACCACCCCCGGGGGCGTCTCTATGTGGTGTTCTATGAGATTGGTGCGACCGGGCAGGGGCGAGAACACATCCGAAAACTCGGCCTGCAACTGGGCGACCTCCGTGAGTTGGGTCGGGGAGAGGTGGTCTCCACAGGGGACCGGAGAGGTGCGAGATGCCAATGACCTTTTTTGGACCTCCGGCCCCAGCTCCGCCTTCTCCGGAACTACCGACACCAACGCCACGGGGACCTCCTCGTTCCAGAGCTTCAGCAGATTGAGGTGGTAGATCTGTAGCGCCCCCTCCCTGTCCGTTCGCCTAACCTCATAGTCGACGTCCCCGACTCGCCGTGTGACCTCGAAGGGCCCTTGCCACTTGGCGATTAATTTGGAGCTCGACGTGGGCAGCAGGACGAGTACCTTATCTCCCGGAGTGAACTCTCTAAGGCGCGTGCCCTTGTTGTACAGGCGGGTTTGCCGTTCCTGGGCCCGCCGCAAATTCTCCTGAGTTAAGTGGGTGAGTGTGTGGAGTTTTGCGCGCAGATCCATAACGTATTGAATTTCATTTTTGCTCTGCGAAGGTCCCTCCTCCCAATTTTCCCGCAGTACATCTAAGATGCCGCGCGGCTTACGCCCATATAATAATTCAAACGGGGAGAACCCCGTGGAGGCTTGGGGGACCTCTCGCACTGCAAACAACAAGGGTTCGAGCCACTTATCCCAGTTACGTGCGTCCTCACTTACGAATTTTTTGATAATATTCTTGAGGGTGCGGTTGAACCGTTCGACTAAACCGTCCGTCTGTGGGTGATACACGCTGGTGCGGATCGGCTTAATACCCAGTAGCCCATACAGTTCGGCCAGTGTTCGTGACATAAACGAGGTGCCTTGATCAGTCAGAATCTCTTTCGGGATTCCGACCCGGGAGATGACGTGGAAGAGGGCCTCTGCAATACTACGTGCGGAGATATTGCGAAGAGGCACCGCTTCCGGGTATCGCGTTGCATAGTCCACCAGAACCAATATAAAGCGGTACCCTCGTGTTGACCGATCTAATGGCCCGACGAGATCCATCCCAATTCTTTCAAACGGGGTCTCGATTAATGGTAGGGGGCGCAAAGGCGCTTTTGGAATGGCCGCGGGATTAACTAACTGGCATTCGCGGCACGCCGTACACCACTTACGGACGTCGCCGCGAATCCCCGGCCAATAGAACCGGGCCATTATCCGGGCGAGTGTTTTATCCTGCCCGAGGTGTCCCGCCATGGGATTAAAGTGAGCCGCCTGGAATACCAATTCCCGGCGGCTCCTTGGAATTAACAACTGGGTGACACGCTCCTTCGTCTGAGTGTCCTGCGTCACTCGGTACAACCTATCCTTTAAAATGGAAAAATAGGGGAAGGTCGGGGTGGCGTTCGGCTGGAGCGTTTGACCATCGATTACTCTCACTTGGTCAAACGCGTGTCGCAGAGTTTCGTCTCGCGATTGTTCCAGTGGGAAATCCGCGAGGGATTCCCCAATAGAAAGAGGAGGGGCCGGGGGCTCCTCACTCTGTCGCGGAGATGACGTAGACGGCTCTGCGACCGCAGCTCCAGCCAAAACGACACCGGGACCCCCACCCGCTAACCGGCAGGACCCACTCTTTACTAGGTGTGCCATCAACCCCCGGAATCCCGGCCAATCAGTCCCCAAGATCAAAGAGTGGGTAAGGCGAGGATTAACCGCCGCCTTTACTATGGATTTGTCCCCTCTGAAATATATGTGGACCGACACCAACGGGTAGCAGTGAACATCCCCGTGCACACACAACACCTTCACCCCTTGTGCTCCCCCCAATGCCTCGTCTTGCACCAGGCTTTGGCGGATCGAGGTCTGGTTGCAACCCGAATCCACCAACGCCTGATATGTCGCCCCTTGTACACTTACCGGTATGCGATATGCTCCGGCCTGATCGAGGGCAGCCTCTGGCGCGTCGGGGATCCGCACCACCGCCCCCACCTCCATCGCGACACACTGTTGCTGCAGGTGGCCCGGTTCCCCGCAGCACCAGCAAACCGGCCCGGGCCTCCCCTCTGCAGCTGTGGTTTGAGGGTCACTCACCTGAGGGGGGGGAGAGACAGACACAGAAGGGAGAAACGGGAGGGCACCACGGGTGCGGTGGGCCGGCTGGGGTGGAGCCGGCCCCCGCCTCCGTGGTGGGGGAATGGGGCGAGGACGGGACACGGGAGGAGGGGGAAGAGAGAGAGAGAGAGAAGAGGAGAGAGAAGATGACAGCCGTTGTCCTGCCGCCGGGACAGCCGCCAGATGATCCTCCGCCAGTCCTACGGCCTGATCCAGCGACGCCGGGCGGTGGCACTGGACCCACTCCGCGGTTCCGGCGGGTAGGCGGGCGATGAATTGTTCCAGCGCCACCTGGTCGATGATCCCCTCGGCGTCGCGATCTTCGGCCCTCAGCCACCGCCAGCAGGCGTCCCGGAGCTGCTGGCCGAACGCGAATGGGCTGCCGACTTCCTCCATTCGCAGCGCGCGGAAGCGCTGGCGCTGCTGCTCCGGCGTGCGCCCCACGCGCTGGAGGACAGCCCGGCGAAGGTCGGCGTAGGCCAGCCGGTGGTCGGCGGGGAGCTGTAGTGCGGCTAACTGCGCCTCTCCCGTCAGGAGGGGGAGGAGGCGCGCCGCGCGCTGCTCCACCGGCCACCCCGAGGCTTCGGCGACCTGTTCGAACAACGCGATGAATGCCTCGGGGTCGTCCTGCGGGCCCATCTTAGTCAAGGTGATGGGAGACGGGCCCGCGGCCGGTGCGCTGGTGGACCCCGCCGACGCGAGGAGGCGCCGGAACGCCTCTCGGTCTTCCTGTTGAGCCAGCACCAGGGCTTCGAAGCGCTGCTCCTGCTCCTTCCGGAGCGTGACGAGTGCCTGGTGCTGGCTCTGCTGAGCCGTGGCGAGGGCGTGGATCAAGTCCGCGAACGGGGAGGATTCCATGGGGCTGCAGGACAGGTGCTCCACGATCCCGGGTTTCGGCACCACTGTAAAGGTTCGCTGGATGTGGGTGGAGCACAGAGGACGGCAGGACAAAGACTGAGTTCGCAAAACAGTTTTATTCTCACTTTTCAGCGGAAGCGGTTTTCTCTCTCAGACACACACACACACACACATTCCGGTGCTCGGGTTGTAGAGCTCCTCTGCTCTCGCTCTCCCTCCTTAAATAGCCCGGTTTACTGGGGAGAACACACACAAAACATAGATTAATCACACTCAGGTGAAGCGATTCTGCCACTTACCTTCCCCAACTCCGCCCTCCTGTCACAGACCGGTGCTTGACCACGCCCCCGCTGCCACAACATGGAATCAGGGATTGCCTCATTGAACATGTACAGGAACGTGGCATTGGAGATTGCCTCGTTGACCTCCAGTGTGACCCAAAAAAGAGACTCTGGCAGAGTTACTTAGTTTTTATTTTTTTTATTTTTTATTAATTTTTTTTTGGGGGGGAGGGTTCTTAAGTTTATGCTCCACTTAGGTGCCTACAGCAAATCTTAACATAACTGTGAGAAAGAGGGGTTCTCCACACCCACCTCACACCAGGATTGGCCACAAGAGGAAGAAAACTAAGGCTACTTAAAGTATAACATAAAATGGGTGCGAGTTTATTTACAGTGCAAACAGTGAATACAAAAATAGGAAAACAAAAACTGAAAAGAAATGCAAAACAAAACCGGTCTCAATCAGGCAACACAAATATAACTACAACAAAATACTTTTTGAAATACAAAACTCAGTATGCACTTCTCTGCACCTACTTCTGTTACACAGCCTCACAGGAAGCATGTGGCCTCCTGCGCCTCTCTCTCTACAATGAACACTCCTGCCCCTTTTAAAGGGTTCACAATCAAGGGTAACATGCTGATTGGACAATCAGCAACCAATAGAAGCATCCCATTACATTAACACTCAAAAAACAGTTAAAAACACACATTTAATTAAACCTGCACAATACCACCATATACCCCAGACATATTAGAAAACACATACACCACATTAAATTCAATACATATATAAAATAAAGCTACACAACAATAATTACAAAACATTACGTCACCATTTCAACCAAGTTCCCGCCACTGCACCGGAACAGTGGTTAAAACATTGGTTCCGGAAGGGCTCCGGTTTCCCCCCCGGCCCGGATTGTTGTCACCCCAGGTGCAATGGTGAATAAAAATGTTTGTTGTGTGGTAAAACTATTGTGTGGCGAGTGGAATATGATGCGAGACAACGGGTACCTACGCTATTCACGATGATGGTAAATAACTATTAAACTGAGGAATATGTGTCCATTGCATGTGTGTAGCGTATGTGTGATCTCACGCTAGCTGCGCTAAAAAGCAAATTCCAATACATGGAAAAAACGCCAACAGGTGCGCATCGGCCGTGTGTGTATGTGCGTGTGTGTGTGTGTGTGCGCGTGTTAGAAGATGTCTATGAGTGTCGGGAAGACATGTCTCTGGCGTTTCTATGAAAAAATGCAACTACCACCCCTCGTCATTTTTCACATTTCCTCCCCCTTCTGTTGGCTCGCCACCAGGGTGGCGAGACAGGAAGTCCGCTACAGGGTTCTGTGACCCTGCCCTGTACTTAACAGCGAACCGAAAAGGTTGTAATGACAAAAACCAGTGCGTAATGCGAGCATTAGAATCTTTCATACGGCCCAACTATTGCAGAGCCCTGTGGTCAGTCTCTAAAAGAAAGTCTCTGCCCAACAGGTAGTATTTAAAGGTCTCTAGTACCCACTTCACAGCAAGGCACTCAAGCACCACCACAGAGTACCGTGTCTCCCGTGGGAAGAGCTTGCGGCTGATGAACGCCACCGGCTTCTGCTGCTCTGCCTCCCCCTGGAGAAGGACTGCCCCCAGCCCAATCCCAGAGGCATCAGTCTGAACAGTGAAGGTCTGCTCAAAGTCTGGGCTCTGTAAAAGTGGCTCACAGAGTAAAGCCCCCTTCAGGTCCTGGAAAGCCCGCTCCTGCACCTCCCCCCACTCCACCTTTGCTGCACCTGACTTCCGTGTCAGGTCTGTGAGGGGTGCAGCATGGGTAGCAAAGTTCGGGATGAACCTCCGGTACCATCCAGCGAACCCCAGAAATGACCGGACGTCCTTCTTTGTCTGGGGTCGCGGATAGTCCCGGACGGCCTCAACTTTGTCCTTCTGAGGCCTGATCACCCCCTTGCCAATGATGTGCCCCAGGTATCTGACCTCTTGCTGGGCCAAAGAGCACTTCTTTGGCTGGATGGTCAACTCAGCCTCACTAATCCGTTGGAACACTTCACCCAGGTGTTGGAGGTGCTCCCTCCAGGTGGCGCTCCAGACCACGACATCATCCAAATAGGCTGCTGCGTAACCACCCGTGCCCTCCAGGACATGGTCCATCAGCCTTTGGAATGTCGCTGGCGCCCACTGCAGGCCAAAGGGCATGGTCGTAAATTGGAAGAGCCCCTGCGGAGTATGAAAGGCTGTGTACTGTTTTGCCTCCTCAGCCAGGGGTACCTGCCAATACCCCCTGCAGAGGTCTAAGGTGGTGATGTATGACACCCTCCCAAGCCCCTCAATCAGGTCCTCCAGCCTGGGCATTGGGTAGGCATCAAAGGTAGACTGGGCATTCAGCTGCCGAAAGTCAATACAAAACCTTATGCTGCCGTCCTTCTTAGGAACCAGCACCACAGGACTGCTCCAGCTGCTGCTGGACCGCTCGATGACCCCAAGCTGCTTCATTACCTCCAGCTCCTCCTGCAGAGCGGGAAGCAGACGCTCTGGGATGCGATACATTCATTGCCGTGCTGGAGTATGGTCCTTCAGCTGCAGGTCATGCTCCACCAACATGGTACGTCCAGGTTGGTCGGAAAACAGGCCATAAGGCAGGGGTGTCAAACCTGATCCATAAAGGGCCGTGTGGCTGCAGGTTTTCATTCCAGCCATGCAGCAGCACCCTGATTTGGCTTATTCAATCAACTGACACACCCACCCTTTAATCAAGGGTGGGTGTGGCTGCAAGTATTTGACTGTGTGAAGACAGTTCAGTTGATTGAATGAGCCAAGTCAGGTGTGCTGCTGCATGGCTGGAATGAAAACCTGCAGCCACACGGCCCTTTATGGATCAGGTTTGACACCCCTGCCATAAGGAATGATGGCCTTCAACTCCTCGGCTTGCTGCTCAGTCAAGTGGGAGATGTCTGGGTCAGCTGGTGACATGGCTGCTGGGAAGGACTGCTCCAGCGGCTCCACATCGCCTGCACGTCCTGCACCAGGAGCTGCTGACTGAGCAGCACCTCCCGCTCATGCCACTCCTTGAGCAGGTTTATGTGAAAGGCCTGCCTTATCTTTCATTGACCTGGCATCTCCAGCTCGTAGGTCACCGGCCCCAGCTGACGTGTCACGGTGTACGGCCCTTGCCACCGGGCCAGCAGCTTGTTTTCGGTGGTCGGCAGCAACAAGAGAACCTGCTGCCCCAGTGCGAAGCTCCTCTGCCTCGCTCTCTGGTCATACCACCACGCCTGATTCTGCTGCGCCTTGGTCATGTTCTCCTCCACCATATACGCCATCTCCTCCATCTTTTCTCTCATTTTCAATACATATGAGAGCACACTGTCCAGCTCCTGGGGTTTTGGGGTCACCCAGGCATCTCGTAGTAGATCCAGTGGGCCCTGGACTTGGCGCCCATACAGCAGTTCAAACGCGGAAAAACCAGTGGAAGCCTGCGGTACCTCCCTATAGGCAAAAAGGAGGTATGGCAACCACTGGTCCCAGTCTTTGCCATTTTCTGAAACAAACTTCCTCAGCATAGCCTTCAAAGTTTGATTGTAATGTTCCACCAACCCATCAGTCTGGGGGTGGTAGGAAGTGGTCCTTATCCCCTTTATCCCCAGTAAACTGTACACTTGTTTAAGTGTCTTGGATAAAAAGGCTGTACCCTGGTCAGTCAGGATTTCATGAGGTATGCCTACCCTTGAAATGAGATGTAGGGGTGCACGTGCAACTGACCCTGCTGTGATTTTGCGTAATGGAAATGCTTCTGGGTAGCGTGTTGCATAGTCACACATTACCAAAATGAATCTGTGACCTGATCTAGTCTTCTCAAGGGGACCTACAATGTCCATTCCTACCCTCTGAAATGGAACACCAATGATGGGAAGTGGTTGCAATGGGAAAGGTTTGGCTTTGTGTTTGCTGGTGACCTGACAAATGGAGCATGTATGACAGTATTTCTGTACATCAGTGTAGAGGCCTGGCCAGTGAAAATGCTGCACTATCCTCTCCAGTGTCTTTACCGTGCCTAGGTGTCCCGCCCAAGGTATATCATGCCCCAAACTCAGCACTCTGTCTCTGAGACACTTGGGAACTACCACCTGCTGTACACTGCTCTCTTCAGGTTGGTGGTACAGTATGCCATCTCGAACAAAATAGAACTCCCCAGTCAGCTCATTAGCCACCCCAGTCTTAACCCCATCAATTTCAGTAACTTTGGAAAACACATCTTTCAAAGACTCATCACTCTTCTGCAGCTCACCAAGATTACTTGGGGGCTCCCACTCGTCTTCAACATCTACGCTTGGCTTTGGCAACTGGCTCACTGATTTCTCTGCGGCACCCTGTAGCTTAGCCAGTCTTTTCAGTCTACGTGTCTTACGTAACTTAGTAACACCAGGGGGATCAATGTCACATTGGCTATATGGCAACATATCAAACACTTCCTTTCTTGCTGCGTCATCACCAGAATGCTTAGCCTGAGCTCGTGTGACCACCATGCTAACCGGCTGTGTTGATCGCACAAGCTCCGGTAGAATCAAAACATCCTGCCCCAAAACTACTGGATAGCATAGCCCCTTCACAATTCCTGCCCTCAACAAAAAAACTTGCCCATTGACTGCAAGGCATATATCAGCTATTGGGTATACATGCTCATCCCCATTAACACAACACACTCTAAGCTGCCCTTTCCCCCACTCTTCTAATTGGTCAATGAGGTGTGGCTGTACTAGAGTGTGTGTGCTGCCAGTGTCTAGGAGTGCAGATGTGGCCTTATCATTTATGGTTACTGGGATAGTCTGTACTCGGGAGAATATGTCATCAGTTCCTACCCCAGGTCTAGGCACATTACAAAAACTTGACCCCTGAGACTTTCTAACTGGACAGTCTCTGGCAAAATGACCCGGCTGACTACAATTGTGACAGAGGAGAGGTGGCCTGTGGGATGATGTAGCTGTGGGTGCTGGGTATCTAGACGGTGGAGTGTAGGAACATGCTGGTGGCCTGTGTGATGGGGTATGGGGGGGTGTTGGTATGGTGTGGTGCCCTAACCTGTCCTAACCCCCTCGGACCAGCTCCCCCACCAAGAACCCCAGACTTACCACCCACAGCTGGCCGGTTGTAGTTCTGGCTGCAGAATGTCTTTGGTCCAGGTCGAGCTGCCAGGAATGCCTCCACCAGTTCTGCTGCCTGCTGGCCTGTGGCTGGGTTGTGCTCCTTCACCCAGACTCGAATGTCAGGAACTAGGGTGCGCAGGTACTGTTCCAGCACAAGAATTTCTCCAATCTCCTCCACAGTCTTCTCTGCTGGTCTCACCCACTTCCTATAAAGGTCCATCAGGCGGTTGTACAGCTCTCTGGGTGTCTCCCCTACTCGAACCTCTGGATCGTGTAAATGTTGCCGGTAAGTCTCTCCATTGATTTCATATTTCGCCAAGATTGCCGCTTTCACCCTATCATAGTCCATGGCATCTTGCATGTCCATTGCCACATATGCTGCTCGGGCCCGACCAGTGAGGTTTGGCACCAGATAAGTAGCCCAGTCCATTCTAGGCCACCTGTAGACTGTGATGAGTCTCTCGAACGTTGTTAGATACTGCTCGATGTCATCTGCTTCTTCCAGCTTTGGCACTGCTGCCCTCGTCTAGGCAACTTGAGTCAGCGCGGCTGGGTCAAGTGCAGGGGATGGTACTGCTTGCTGTGCTGGAGGCCATTGGGGGGCTGCCACAGGAGACACTGGGACTGCTGGAGCTGCTGGTGCTACTGCCGGGACCTGGAAACTCGGCGGTGGCGCTACTGGCATGCGTGGTGGATCAAGCTGCAGCGGAGCTCCGTTGTCATCATGCTCTGGCTGCTGTCGCCACTCTGCTGCACTCTGCTGCTCCCTCTCCAGCTCATCGTGCATGCTGTTGAGCTGGATCTGGACACTGTGCCATCGCATGTCTTGCTTATGGGCTTCCCGCTGCTGGTCTTGTAGAGATTTCTGCAGGAGGGCATATAGCGAGCCCATATCCATCATGTGTGGAACATCTGCCACTCCACCTGTGGCGCCTTCTATCTGCTCACCAGCATCGTACTCTTCCTCCTCGGCTGCACCCTCTTTCTTGACTGTGACCTCCAGGCCATCTTTGCGTAGTCGTCGGTATGCCATCACAGGAATCGGCACCATCTGCCTGTCTTCTTCCTCAGCTCTCCTGTGGAGGCGTCACATCCCACTCCTGACACCACCTGTGAGAAAGAGGGGTTCTCCACCCCCACCTCACACCAGGATTGGCCACAAGAGGAAGAAAACTAAGGCTACTTAAAGTATAACGTAAAACGGGTGCGAGTTTATTTACAGTGCAAACAGTGAATACAAAAATAGGAAAACAAAAACTGAAAAGAAACGCAAAACAAAACCGGCCTCAATCAGGCAACACAAATA
Source organism: Neoarius graeffei (assembly GCF_027579695.1). Lineage (NCBI taxonomy): Eukaryota > Metazoa > Chordata > Actinopteri > Siluriformes > Ariidae > Neoarius > Neoarius graeffei. Next base: position 19,223,776 of record NC_083594.1, read on the forward strand.
TAACTACAACAAAATACTTTTTGAAATACAAAACTCAGTATGCACTTCTTTGCACCTACTTCTGCTTCACAGCCTCACAGCAAGCGTGTGGCCTCCTGCACCTCTCTCTCTACAATGAACACTCCTGCCCCTTTTAAAGGGTTCACAATCAAGAGTAACATGCTGATTGGACAATCAGCAACCAATAGAAGCATCCCATTACATTAACACTCAAAAAACAGTTAAAAACACACATTTAATTAAACCTGCACAATACCACCATATACCCCAGACATATTAGAAAACACATACACCACATTAAATTCAATACATATATAAAATAAAGCTACACAACAATAATTACAAAACATTACGTCACCATTTCAACCAAGTTCCCGCCACTGCACCGGAACAGTGGTTAAAACATTGGTTCCGGAAGGGCTCTGGTTTCCCCCCCGGCCCGGATTGTTGTCACCCCAGGTGCAATGGTGAATAAAAATGTTTGTTGTGTGGTAAAACTATTGTGTGGCGAGTGGAATATGACGCGAGACAACGGGTACCTACGCTATTCGCGATGATGGTAAATAACTATTAAACTGAGGAATATGTGTCCATTGCATGTGTGTAGCATATGTGTGATCTCATGCTAGCCGTGCTAAAAAGCAAATTCCAATACATGGAAAAAACGCCAATAGGTGCGCATCGGCCGTGTGTGTGTGTGTGTGTGTGTGTGTGTGTGTGTGTGTGTGTGTGTGCGCGTGTTAGAAGATGTCTATGAGTGTCAGGAAGACATGTCTCTGGCATTTCTATGAAAAAATGCAACTACCACCCCTCGTCATTTTCACAATAACATTTTTTTCTATTTTAACATGACAACATTAACAATCTTAATGGACCAAAAAGAGACAATAGAAAAAAAAACTGTCAATGGCAATGTAAGTAAAAGATGCTAACTAGTCTGGCCCTAATTCACATTCACTGTTTTTTTTTTCAGACCCTCCCTCCACACACACAAGCTGTACTAGCTCACAGAAAGAGTAGGTCATCCTCATTATGGTCAAGGCTTCCTATGGCAGGTTCAGCAACTGAGGAAGCTGACTTAAATGAGTAAGCAGCTGATGTGCCAAAGAGCTGCAAAACATCAGGCAGCTTGTGCTCATAGCAAGCCTCACCAGACAGCTTCAGACCCAATCAGACATACAGGATGGAGTTAAGGGTCTGCAAGGACATCTGATTTCTAAGTTTGCTTTTTACCACACTCATCTGGCTGAATAATCTCTCGACTTCAGCATTCGAGTGTAGCAAAGACAACACAGACACAGCAGCCATGGCAAGTTCCTGAAACGGGTTGATATCAGCTGCATCCCTGAACTTCCAAATCTCACTCCAGAAGCCCACTGTGTTTTTTGTTTCATTCCACTTACTAAGATGGATGACACGCTATTGCTGGACAATCTTGTCTATCTGTGCAGGAGAGTAGCCAAGGAACTTTGCTATTTTTTTCTATTTCTCCCAGGCTCTTAATGTGCTTCAGAGTTTCCTCTACATTGAAAACTGACATGTACTGCAATGCTTCGATGTTGTCCAGCAGTCTCACCCTCAGCTCATTAGTGAGGGAGATGGTGAAAGCTACACACCGCTTTCGGACATTATCCTTCTCCTCAGGTGCAAGATGGAGCTCAGCTGCCTTTGACTCATAAAGGTAACCAAGGTATGGTTTGGGACTGATCTCGTCTCGTCTCGTCTTCTTCCGCTTTATCCGGGACCGGGTCGCGGAGGCAGCAGTCTAAGCAGGGAAGCCCAAACTTCCCTTTCCCCAGACACCTCGGCCAGCTCCTCGGGAAGAACACCGAGGCGTTCCCAGGCCAGCCGAGAGACATAGTCCCTCCAGCGTGTCCTGGGTCTTCCCCGGGGCCTCCTCCCGGGGGGACATGCCTGGAACACCTCCCCAGGGAGGCGTCCAGGAGGCATCCGAAAAAGATGCCCGAGCCACCTCAGCTGATTCCTCTCGATGTGGAGCAGCAGCGGCTCTACTCCGAGCTCCTCCCGAGTGACTGTGCTTCTCACCCTATCTCTAAGGGAGCGCCCAGCCACCCTGCGAAGGAAACTCATTTCGGCCGCTTGTATCCGCGATCTTGTCCTTTCGGTCATTACCCAAAGCTCATGACCATAGGTGAGAGTCGGAACGTAGATCGACCGGTAAATTGAGAGCTTCGCCTTTTGGCTCAGCTCCTTCTTCACCACAATGGACCGGTAAAGCGACCGCATCACTGCGGAGGCTGCACCGATCCGCCTGTCGATCTCACGCTCCATCCTTCCCTCACTCGTGAACAAGATCCCGAGATACTTAAACTCCTCCACTTGAGGCAGAACTTCTCCACCAACCTGGAGAGGGCAAGCCACCCTTTTCCGGTCGAGAACCATGGCCTCGGACTTGGAGGTGCTGATTCTCATCCCAGCCGCTTCACACTTGACTGCAAACCGCCCCAGTGCATGCTGAAGGTCCTGGTTTGAAGAAGCCAACAGGACAACATCATCCGCAAAAAGCAGAGATGAAATCCTGTGGTTCCCAAACAGGATTCCTTCTGGCCCCTGGCTGCGCCTAGAAATTCTGTCCATAAAAATTATGAACAGAACCGGTGACAAAGGGCAGCCCTGCCGGAGTCCAACATGCACTGGGAACAGGTCTGACTTACTGCCGGCAATGCGAACCAGACTCCTGCTCCGTTCGTACAGGGACCGGACAGCCCTTAGCAAAGAGCCCCGAACCCCATACTCCCGAAGCACCCCCCACAGAATACTACGGGGGACACGGTCGAATGCCTTCTCCAGATCCACAAAGCACATGTGGACTGGTTGGGCAAACTCCCATGAACCCTCGAGCACCCTATGAAGGGTATAGAGCTGGTCCAGTGTTCCGCGACCAGGACGAAAACCGCATTGTTCCTCCTGGATCCGAGGTTCGACTATTGGTCGAATTCTCCTCTCCAGTACCCTGGAGTAAACCTTCCCTGGGAGGCTGAGAAGTGTGATTCCCCTATAGGGGAATAGGGTTTGGGACTGATGTATCTATCAATTGACTCTTTGAGTACATCAATATTTGCCAGTGGATTCAGCACCCTGTTACTCATAGACTTTATCAGGCTAACCAAGCTGTCAAGAAGTTTAAGAGGATCTACCTGCTCTCCCTCAAAAGCCTTGATGGCCAACTGTACCTCACCTAGCACTGACTTCAAAAAAGTCAGATACAAGATGTTTTGAGGATCATTGTACATGGAATATAAAACCTCAGCCATGTAGCAGTGGTCACTGGACTTGGTGACTGTGAAATGCAGTTTAAGGGCATCCCACTGGTCCAAAATGCATGAAACTGCTGGTTCAGTGGAGAGCCAACGTGTAGGACACACCTTGGTTATTTGTAAGGGTTTCTCCCCATAGTTGATGGTCTCATATAGTGCTTTGTAGGCCTCCCTGTGCTTTGGAGACACTGAAAACCAGTTATAAGTCTCCCATACCAAGTACTCCACACTAGGGGGGATGGTGTCATTGGAAGCATGGCTCCCAGCAAGCTGCAGAGAGTGACATACACAGAGAATAAGAACCAGATCTTTAAGGCCATACTCCTCCTTCAGCACTTTATGAACCCCATTGTTAATCCCCGTCATAATGGAGGCATTGTCAGTCCCTATCCCTAGGAGTTTCTCTTTTTTAAGACAACACTTCTCCAGGAAAGCCACAACAGCTCAGGCTATAGATCTGGCATCTCCTTCCTCCAACTCAACTAGCCCCAGAAATGTTGAGACAATTGTGTGTTTGGTGTCACCGAAGTACCTTATCACAACCCCCAAGTACTCAGAAACACTTACATCCGTGGACTCATCAAGGAGGAGGCTGAAACGCTGGTCACCCACATCTGCAACCAACTTTTTTAGAAAATATGGTGCTAGAACACCATTAATCATTTCCGTGCACTTTGTCCTGTGCATTTTGAAGTGAGTAGCAGCAGTGGAGTCTGAGAAAGCAGCTTTACATGCTTCCCCAATGTGATCACATACCAGCAGGGAACAGTGTTCAGCAATAGCTAATGCCATGGTGGCTTCAGTCTTTTTTGCAGAGTCAGTTTTTTTACACATTAATGGCAGCTTGCTTTGGGTGGAAATGTTATAAGGCTTTGCCTTTTGAGTATGTTTTTGAGTTGCCATGTGTTTTTTTTATGTCACAAAGTTTGGCATAGAAATCAGCCTTACAATACAGGCAGTATGCCCATGTATCATTCCCAATAAACTGTTTCAACCAGCCTTTGAATTCAGGGGTTGATTCCCACTCCTTTCTGTATTTCTGAGTGCACAGTTTAGACTGAGACATGATGAACTAGCTAGCTAGATGTTTAGCTTATGTCAGAGGCACACACACAGTGGACGAGGTGAGTAATACCCCTTTTCCACCAAATCAGTTCCAGGGCTGGTTCGAGGCCAGTGCTGGTGCTGGTTCACAACTCGTTCAACTTGCGAGCCAGCTGAGAACCAGTTTGCTTTTCCATAGCTCGCGGTGCTAAGAGAAGACACGTCATTACGTCGCTGTATACGTCAGTTACGTCGTTGTATACGTCATTACGTCGCTGTATACGTCAGTTACGCCGCTATGTTTGCATAAACCTTGGCGCGAATATCGAAGCAAAAACAATGCAGAAGAAGCAGCAGCAGCAACAACAACAACAATAATAATAAAGGATGACTTCGTGTTTGTACAGCTGCTGCTTCTCGTCGCTTAAAAATGGCGCTCTTTCGCGGTCTTGTTATTGTTGTTGGTCTTAACAACTCCGCCCCCCCCCCGCTGACATAAGCGGTTCTTTCCTCTGGCCCAGCAGAGAGGTGGTGCTAGCCTGGAACCGGTTTTTCTGGCCCCAGAGCCAGTTCTTTGTCAGTGGAAACAGAAAACCCGGTTCCAAACTAAGCACTGGCCCCTAACCAGCCCTGGAACTGCTTTGGTGGAAAAGGGGCATAAGTGACTGAGGCTGTGTGAGTAAAATGCAGTGATTTATTTTAGTGTGACAGTGAAGAAACATTTACATTTACATCCTGCTGTCTAAGCCAGGGCGGGAATAGTGGCGGCTTTGCACATGATGCATGATTCATTAGAAGTCTGGAGTGGAGAGGAGTGCCCCCACTACTCCTCTCTGCTCTGACTGCAGCTGGGACTGCTGCGCAAGGCCGCTGTGAGACCGACTGCCTGTGAGTTCTGTGGGACGGCAGAGGGGCTCACGGCAGCACCTGCTGCTCATTGAGGACAGTACCTGCAGAAATACTAGTGCATCTCAAAAAATTAGAATACCATGAAAAAGTTCCTTTTTTTCATAATTTAATTCAAAAAGGTAAACTTTCATATATTCTATATTCATTACATGTAAAGTGAAATATTTAAAGCCTTTTTTGTTTTAATTTTGTTGTTTTAATATTGATGATTTTTTTCATGAGCTTATAGCTCATGAAAATCAGAAATCCAGTATCTCAAATTATTAGAATATTCCCTAAGATCAATCAAAAAAAGGATTTACAATACAGAAATGTCCAACTTCTGAAAAGTACACAGTAAAAAATGGAGTGTCAATATTGCAGTGTAAACCTATTTTCCTCTGGATAGAGTAGTTATAACACTATGCAGAGTAAAATTGTCTAAATGGTAGTGTCAAAAGTGAGAGTTAATTCCCACTTGCACACAACGACAAAATCTACTCTGCAAGGTGATGATTCCCCGCGAAAATACAATATAGAGTCAGATTAACTCTGAAAATCTTACACTATCTATAGTGTTAAATATTTTTACACACATTGTTAATTTTGACACAAAATAGAGTAAAATTAACTCTAAAAATCTTACACTGGCTATAGAGTAAATTTTACACTGATTTTGAGTGGGACCAAATGTTATCTGACAGAGAGTTAAATTCAACTCTTAAAGAGTAAAATTGACACTATGATTTTTACTGTGTATATTCATTTATACACTCAATACTTGGTTGGGGCTCCTTTACCATGAATTACTGTATCAATGTGGTGTGGCATGGAGGTGATCAGTCTGTGGCACTGCTGAGGTGTTATTGAAGCCCAGGTTGCTTTAAGAGTGGCCTTCAGCGTATCTGTATTTTTGGGTCGGGCGTTTCTCATCTTCCTCTTGACAATACCCCATAGATTCTCTATGGAGTTCAGGTCAGGCAAGTTGGCTGGCCAATCAAACACAGTAATATCATGGTCAGCAAACCATTTGGTAGTAGTTTTGGCACTGTGGGTAGGTGCTAAGTCCTACTGGAAAAGGAAATCAGCATCTCCAAAAAGCTCATCAGCAGATGGAAGCATGAAGTGCTCTAAAATCTCCTGGTAGATGGCTGTGTTGACTTTGGACTTGTTAAAGTAGAGTGGACCAACACCAGCAGATGACATGGCACCCCAAATCATCACAGACTGTGGAAACTTAACACTGGGCTTCAAACACCTTGGATTCTGTTCCTCTCCACTCTTCCTCCAGACTCTAGAACTGTGATTTCCAAATTAAATGCAAAATTTACTTTCATCTGAAAAGAGGACTTTGGACCACTGAGCAACAGTCCATTTCTTTCTCTCCTTAGCCCAGATAAGACACTTCTGACATTATCTCTGGCTCAGGAGTAGCTTGATATTAGGAATGCGAAAGTTGTATCCCCTTTCTTGAAGATGTCTGTTCGTGATGGGTCTTGATACACTGACACCAGCCTCAGTCCACTCCTTGTGAAGCTCTCCCAAGTTCTTGAATCAACTTTTCTTGACAATCCTCTCAAGACTGCAGCCATCCCTGTTGCTTGTGCACCTTTTCCAGCCACCCTTTTCAGCAATGACCTTTTGTGGCTTACCCTCCTTGTGGAGGGCATCAGTGATCATCTTCTGGACAACAGTCAAGTCAGCAGTCTTCCCCATGATTGTGGTTGTGTGTACTGAACTAGACCGAGAGATACACTGTGTTCATACTGTTTTACTCAAACTCAAAATGAAATATTCTAATATTTTGAGATGGGTTTTTTAATGTTTTTGTACTGTATGCCATACTGATTAAAATTAAAATAGAAAAATGCTTGAAACATTTTAGTTTATGTGTAATGAGTCTATAATATATAACATTTTCACTTTCTTAAATAACTGATGGAAAATATTGAACTTTTTCACAATATTCTAATTTTTTGAGATGCACTAGTATATGTGCTTTCACGTCAGAGTCTCCAAAACACCAGAAAAGTCTCCAATAACACCAGTAAAAGTCACTAGATTTGTCGCTAGTCACTTTTGACAAAAAAAGTCGCCAAGAGGATTTGTAAAGTCGCCAGATTTAGCAAGAAAGTCACCAAGTTGGCAACACTGCACTGAAGCAGCAACCCATTCGGTAGACATTCAATGCCATCATAGGGGGACGAGGTGCACAGAGGCCAGTCCTTCTGTGGAAAATCGAACAAGACAAACACTGGCAGGGTGAGGCACTCATACTCCTGGTGGTGATGCTCCTGCTCTCCGCTGTGATGTTCTTGAGCAGAAAGCATGCTCCAGAATCTGATCCATGTGATCAGAGAGGCATTCTGTCATGTCTTGTTTCAACCATGATGCAAGAAACCCTGGGAAACCAAAGTGTTGTCAATGCACTGCTGAACCGGCAAGCAACCATGTCATGTGGCGTTCTGGGAAACAGAGTTGCTGCAGGACCTGAAAGTATTCACCCTGCCATGCTGTTTTCATGAGGCACACCAAAGAGAGCTCATGACAACAACTGAACATGTGAACACTGTCATAATGCTGATTTCAAAAGACCTGTATTGTAATGTATTACTGTATATGACATACCACTAGACAGCATGGTGGTGTAGTGGTTAGCACTGTTGCCTCACAGCAAGAAGGTCCTGGGCTCGACCCCAGCGGCCGACGAGGGCTTTTCTGTGTGGAGTTTGCATGTTCTCCCTGTGTCTGCATGGGTTTCCTCCAGGTGCTCTGGTTTCCCCCACAGTCCAAGGACATACAGGTTAGGCTAATTAGTGGCTCTAAATTGACCGTAGGTGTGAATGGTTGTTTGTGTGTCAGCCCTGCAATGACCTGGCGACTTGTCTAGGGCGTACCCCGCCTCTTGCATAGTCAGCTGGGATAGGCTCCAGCTTACTTGCGACCCTGCACAGGATAAGCAGTTACAGATAATGGATGGACATATCACTACTTTTTATAAGTTACACATATCTGTCAACATAAACATACAGACTGGCAGACTGAGCTAGAGGTGTGTGTGGGACTGTTCTTTGTTCCAGTTTGCGATATTTTTTAACAAACTTTTCAAGATCTAAACATATGGGTCATTTAAATCACAAAGATTTGTGAAAAGTTTGGAAAGGCCGGTGGGGGGCATAATGAGCCAAATATATTCTGGCAATTCAAACTGTTTGGTGCATCAGGAGGGGAATACAAGACCATGCACTGTGTAGGGGAGTGTTGGCCTCTACTGGGGATATTACTGGACAATGGATGAAGCACTTTCAGGAACTCCTTAACCCAGTGAACATGGCTTGTGTTCAGGAGGCAGTACCAGAAACCTCTAGACTTATGGAGTCTATCTCTATGCCTGAGGTTACTATGGCAGGTGGCAAGGTTGGAGTGGTAAGGCTGCAAGTGCAGATGAGCTGGAGATGTTGAATGCACTGGACAAGTTTGGAACCATGTGGTTAACATCTTTCTTCAATGTTGCATGGAAATCTGGGGCAGTGGACTGGGAAAGTGACATTGTGGCTCCTATTTTTTATTTTTTTTAAATGGGACAAAACACTGTGTTTCAATTATAGAGGAGTCATACTCCATAGCCTGCCAGGAAAGGCCTATGCTAGGTATTTTTAGAGAGGAGTCTGTCTGAAAATTGAATCTTGAATTCAGAAGGTTCCCTCCCAGGCTATAAAACAGTGGATTAGCTCTTGACTCTTGCACAGCTTTGTGAGGGGTTATAGGAGTATGCTAATCCAGTCAAAATGTTTTTATTGTTGTTATTGATCTGGAGAAGGCCTATTTACATGTGCCTTGACATTTGTGGCTGGTACTATAGAAATACACAGTACAAGTTCCTAATTTGTGCAATACAGTCTCTGTTTAAGAGCAGTGAGAGTTGTTTCTGCATGCTTGGTATTATGAAACCATTTAAGGTAGGTATTGGACTTTGTCAAAGGTGTCTTGTCTCCACTCCTGTTTCTGGTTTTCATGGTCAAGAATAAGATACAGGCAAGGTTGGAGAGGTGTGAAGTATGGGATGCTGGAAGTAGCATCCCTATTAGGATAGCAAACTCTCCTTGTCGTCACCTCTGGTTACAAGCTGTGGGTACTGACCATAAGAATAAGGTTGCAAGTACATGTGGCAAAATTAGTTTCCACTGCAAGGATTCTGAGCTTACTCGCCATGATAGTTTGCAGAGCTTGACAGTCCAGGAGATCCTTAGAGTAGAACAGCTGCTCTTCTGAATTGTGAGGAGCCAGTTGAGGTAGTTTTGGCATCTTATAAGGATGATCATGCCCTTATAATTACATATGTATCAACATTTCTCATCAGATGAAGACCTCAGGGCAGACCTTGGATGAGCTGGAGAGACCATATCTCACATTTGGCTTGGTAACATCTGGGGATCCCCAGGAGGAGCTGGAATCTGTGCCTGGGGATGGAAAAGTTTGTCAAGCCTGTTGCCACTGTGACCCCCATCAGGAAAAGTGGTGGGAAAATGAAGGACTGAATGAATCAGTGAATAATAAAACATACTGTATACATCTACAGTACACCAACCATCAATTAGTATGTAATGTGAGCTGTCACAGCAACAAACATGACAATGTTAACATTACTGTGCAATGAACTTTATGATGACAATTACGAGTCAATGACTAGTAATGGTTAAATGATACTGCTACCAGTGTTGTAGTCAAGTTACTAAACCTCGAGTCCCCAGTGTTCAAGTTCAAGTCAAGTCCAAGTCATTAAAGAAAATTTTTGAGTCAAGTCCGAGTCAAGTCCACTATTGATCCAAGTCGAGTCCAACACTCCAGCTGCACCATTTGCCAGTGGCTGTTTTAGCGCCATTAACATTAGCTTGTTCCTGAATATGACGTATGAACAGGTGATTGTGCATTCTCTTTATCAGGGAGTGCAAAGTATTCTGTAAGAGATGGTTGGGAGATGGACGTAAGTGCAGAAGGTGTGTTTATTAATACAAGTGAAGACAGGGAAACAATCCAGAATGGCAGGCAAAATCGTAAAACAGTGAAAAAGGCAATAGGTCGAGTGAGGCACAAACAGGCTATCATAGACTAGTCAGAATCAAAGACAAGAAACAGGAACTCAAACCAGGAAATAAGGCTCAGTAATGTGTCAGCAACGCAATTCAATACTTCACAAAGTAAGTGTGTTTTCACAGTTTTTATATCGGTGCGCTGATTGCACCTTAATCCTCTACATCTTCCTTGACACATTGTGACATGTCTATGACAGTCTTATAATGCAGTAAATGGCGTGCTGCTCATTTATCTTATCACTGGGTCTTATCAACTGTCTTGCATTTTATTTAAGAATTTCATTACTTCTTGGACTCTAGGAGCTGAAACCAGTTCTAAATGGATGATCATATAATAGCTACTGTCAAAACAGGTCCTTTATTACATGGAATTCCAAAGAGTGTACATGAGCTCTTTTTCTCTAAGCCTCTTCACTTCATTGCTCCCGTAGCAACAACTAGTGACACAACAACAGACATGTGATTAATGCGAGGTCAGTGGGTGTTGAAGTGTGTCACCACTGAAAAGGAGAAATCCTTCATTCTGTTGGTACCAAGGTGCTCAACAAAACCAGCCATTTTTCTTTTGCTTTCTTCACTGTACAGAAAAGACAATAAACAAATCCCGTAATGATGCATACGGAGTGATGAATAACAAAAACTGATCCTTTAGGGCCTGTCATTGTGGTGGCTTTGTAAGAGGTGCTTTTATATATGAAAAAAAAAGCATAATCAATTTTTACATTATATTTTTCTGGCCTCTCTTTAAATTAAATCTCTCTGAATTAAACAGGCTGTTTTGTTGCTAGTGGCCTTTGAATACTGCTAACGTTACATTAATACACTTACTCTATTATTACGCTTATTTTAAATTTAATAGTGTAATTATTTATAATTATGTATTATTATCTTCTAATTATATTATATTACTAGATCTAATTATATTATATTACTAGATTATGTATCTTAGGTTTTGTCTTATGCAATACGAATATTGGTTACACTGCATACATAATATTTTGTCTGATTGACAAAATTGTATTGTATTTTCTGAATTTCCAGCATATCATGAACACATTATTACAAAGGAAATTCACATCGTTGAAATCACTGCATTGAATTAAGGGATGCAGTAGCCAATGATGTGAGCTCTGGCTGCATACTGGAAATTTTCACCAGAGTGGTATATCCTCTAAGTAACTGTCATGCACTGCAAATTTTTTATTTTTCATGTTCTGCGTACGACTTACTATTTTTCCACCAAGATCAATATATGAGCAGTATCCAATACAGAGTTTCGGACTCTATATTTCTTTAAAATAACGCAGTGATTTGACTTCTTATTAAAGGCTGATAGTATAAGAGGTCCTTTTCAAGAATTTATTTCAGAAAACTGAGGAAAATCTGGCTTTCCATGATTTTTAAGAGAAACATCTTGAATGCTAGTGATGAACATTTTAAGCAAAACAGGAAAAAAAAAACATACTTATTATTAGGCTAATCGCTTTTCACTCTGTAAGTGACCATCAATGAAATTCTCTCTATCTTGGCAATGGATGGCTTATAGATCAGAGCATCTTTTGTTCTTTCAACAGGGGTAACACAGACCATGGCATCATCTGTGACCTTCTTAGGAAATCTACACATTTCTGAAGGAAATCTTCAGTCTCATTTGCTGTGAATAAAGAAAGGATGCAATGTTTAGGATAGGAAGAGATGTACTTTAAGTACAATACTAGTCAAAAGTTACAGAAAAGCCTACTCATTCATAGGCTTTTCTGTATTTTGACTATTTTCTCTCTAGAAATGATACCAAAGACATCAAAACTATGGACTAACATATTGAATATAGATGGAATTATGTGGTAAACAAAAAAGTGTTAAAAAAATAACATACAGTGCCTTGCAAAAGTATTCATCCCCCTTGGTGTTTGTCCTGTTTTGTCGCATTACAAGCTGGTATTAAAATTGATTTTTTTGGGGGGGTGAGCACCATTTGATTTACACAACATACCTACTACTTTAAAGGTGTACATTGTTTTTTTTTTGTTTTTTTTTTATTGTGACACAAACAATAATTAAGATGAAAATACAGAAATCTGGAGTGTGCATAGGTATTCACCCCCCTCAAAGTCAATACTTTGTAGAGCCACTTTTTGCGACAATTACAGCTGCAAGTCCTCTTGGGGTATGTCTCTATTAGCTTAGCACATCTAGCCACTGGGATTTTTCCCCATTCCTCAAGGCAAAACTGTTGCAACTCCTTCAAGTTAGATGGGTTGTGTTGGTATACAGCAATCTTCAAGTTATGCCACAGATTCTCAGTTGGATTGAGGTCTGGGCTTTGACTAGGCCATTCCAAGACATTTAAATGTTTCCCTTTAAACCACTCCAGTGTAGCTTTAGCAGTATGTTTAGGGTCATTGTCCTGCTGGACCGTGACCCTTCATCCTAGTCTGAAACCTCTGGCTGACTCAAACAGGCTTTCCTCCAGAATTACCCTGTATTTAGTGCCATCCATCTTTCCTTCAGTCCTGACCAGCTTTCCGGTCTCTGCAGATAAAAAAACATCCTCACAGCATGATGCTGGCACCACCATACTTCACTGTAGGGATGGTGTTCTCAGGGTGTTTGGTTTGCACCACACATGGCATTTCCCATGATGGGCAAAAAGTTCAATTTTTGTCTCATTTGACCAGAGAATCTTCTTCCATGTGTTTGGGGAGTCTGCCACATGCTGTTGGGCAAACTCCAAATGTGCTTTCTTCAGCAATGGCTTTTTTTCTGGTCACTCTTCCATAAAGCCCCGATCTGTGGGGTGTACAGCTTAAAGTGGTCCTATGGACAGATACTCCCATCGCCGCTGTGGATCTTTGCAGATCCTTCAGTGTTATCTTTGGTGTCTTTGTTGCATCTCTGATTAATCCCCTCTTTGGCTGGTCTGTGGGTTTTGGTGGGCGGCCTTCTCTTGTCAGGTTTGTAGTGGTGCCACATTATTTCCATTTTGCTATAATGGATTTAATGGTGCTCCGTGGGATATTCAAATTTTGGGACATTTTTTATAACCCAACCCTGATCTATACTTCTTCACAACTTTGTCTCTGACCTGTTTGGAGTGCTCCTTGGTTTTCATGTTGTTTGCCTTGTAGTGTTGCAAAGTCAGGGTCCTTCCAGAACAGGTTGATTTATACAGACATCATGTGACAGATCATGTGACGCTTTGATTGCACACAGGTGGATCTTAAGCAACTAATTATGTGACTTATGAAGTGAATTGGTTGGACCAGCTCTTATTTAGGGGTTTCATACGAAAGGAAGTGAATACCTATGCACACTCCAGATTTCTGTTTTTTTCATCTGAATTATTGTTTGTGTCACAATCAAACAATAATGTGCACCTTTAAAATGGTAGGCATGTTGTGTAAATCAAATGATGCTAACCCTCCAAAAATCCATTTTAATTCCAGCTTGTAATGCAACAAAACAGGACAAGTACCAAGGGGGATGAATACTTTTGCAAGGCACTGTATGTTTCATATTTTAGATTCTTCAAACTAGCCAGCGTTTACCTTGATGATGCTTTGCACACTATTGGCATTATCTTCACCAGCTTCATGAGCAGTCACTTGAAATGCTTTTCAATTAACAGCTGTGCCTCATCAACAGTTCATTCATGAGAATTCCTACCTTCTTGAGATCAAACAGTCAATAGTTAATAATACAAATACATTCAATAACTGTTCAACACCTGTAGTAATCCATATTATGTCAAGAACCGTTCAACTAACTAAAGAGAAACAACATCATGACTTTAAGACATGAAATGTCTTATTTAATAACAACTAAAGAAAAACCATTGAATTAGAAAGTGGTCCTGTAGGTCTGCTACAGTTGTGGGCTTTATCAGCAATTGTGATGAGTCAGGAGGTGGAGCGGCTTGCAGAATGCTGACAACAGTCTATTTTTTATCATCAACAAGAGGGTTCTGAGAGCACAATATCCCCCGCTGGCAACTATGCCATAACTCTGATAAAATGTGACTGAACTGAACAAAATTGCAATATGCTTATTACCGACATATACACTACCGTTCAAAAGTTTGGGGTCACTTTGAAATTTCCTTATTTTTGAAAGAAAAGCACTGTTCTTTTCAATGAAGATCACTTTAAACTAATCAGAAATACACTCTATACATTGCTAATGTGGTAAATGACTATTCTAGCTGCAAATGTCTGGTTTTTGGTGCAATATCTCCATAGGTGTATAGAGGCCCATTTCCAGCAACTATCACTCCAGTGTTCTAATGGTACAATGTGTTTGCTCATTGCCTCAGAAGGCTAATGGATGATTAGAAAACCCTTGTACAATCATGTTAGCACAGCTGAAAACAGTTTAGCTCTTTAGAGAAGCTATAAAACTGACCTTCCTTTGAGCAGATTGAGTTTCTGGAGCATCACATTTGTGGGGTCGATTAAATGCTCAAAATGGCCAGAAAAATGTCTTGACTATATTTTCTATTCATTTTACAACTTATGGTGGCAAATAAAAGTGTGACTTTTCATGGAAAACACAAAATTGTCTGGGTGACCCCAAACTTTTGAACGGTAGAGTAAAAAAGAGTCCTGTCAAGTTTCGTGAAATTCCTCCAAAAATTGTGAGAGGAGTTGATTTCAGAATGTGAGTACTCTTCCCGGGACAGACAGACAGACATCGCCATGACATAATCCCCCTTTGGGCCTTTCGGCCAGCGGGGAGTAATAAAAATTGTGAGGGAAGTTGATTTCAAAAAGCAAGCACACCTTGATGAAATTGCCAAAGTACAAGTTTGTTAATAATCAAGGGCGTAACTTTGGTAAAATTTGCCCAAATTAAAACAAAATTTCAATATGCGTATAACTGTCATATAAAAAAGCCTTTTGCCAAGTTTGGTGAAATTCCTCCACAGATTGTGAGAAGAGTTGATTTCAGAAGGTAAACACACTCATGAAATTGTCAAATTATAATTTTGTTAGTCAAGGTCTGTAACTCTGGTAAAATGTGACCCAATTTAACAAAATTACAATATCTGTATTACCAACGGGCGGCACGGTGGTGTAGTGGTTAGCGCTGTCGCCTCACAGCAAGAAGGTCCTGGGTTCGAGCCCCGGGGCCGGCGAGGGCCTTTCTGTGTGGAGTTTGCATGTTCTCCCCGTGTCCGCGTGGGTTTCCTCCGGGTGCTCCGGTTTCCCCCACAGTCCAAAGACATGCAGGTTAGGTTAACTGGTGACTCTAAATTGACCGTAGGTGTGAATGTGAGTGTGAATGGTTGTCTGTGTCTATGTGTCAGCCCTGTGATGACCTGGCGACTTGTCCAGGGTGTACCCCGCCTTTCGCCCATAGTCAGCTGGGATAGGCTCCAGCTTGCCTGCGACCCTGTAGAAGGATAAAGCGGCTAGAGATAATGAGATGAGATGAGATGTATTACCAACATTGTCATGCTCAGCCCCGGACATCCACTCCGGAGATTACGGCCCTCCCACGCCAGCACCGATCCGGATCTGGGATGGGAATTCCATCTCACCTGAACTCACTTCCTGGTTTTCACCACTGGATATTTAAATGCTGTTATCAGACTCTGACTTAGCCAGAATGTCTCGTTTTGCTTCTCTAGCCGTTTCTGCGCCTCATTGCGTTTCATGGGTTTTTCTCTCAAGCTTATTTTTCTAGTTCATGTTTTTTTGCACTAAGGGTTTTTCTTCTTGTTCATGGTTTTTTGCTCTAGCATTTTGGTCCTTACCTGTCTCGTGCTTTTGTCAAGTTTTTTGTCTCTTTTTTACCCGGACTATTTTTGCCATTTGTGTTTTTACTCTGTTTGCTTACCTTTTTGCCATGCCCTTTTTTCCCTAGATTAACTCACCTTATTTATTGGATTACTGTCTGTGTTCTGCTTTTGGATCCTTATTTCACCACACCTCCACCACCCCTAACAGTACGTTCTGGCCAACATGGATCCAGCGGAACTCACCCGTCTGAGAATGGCCATACAGCAGCAAGGGACTCTCCTCGGGACCCATCAACAAGACCTCCAGCAGATCACCCAAAACCTCGCCACCCTGTCTAGCTCGCTCAACCTCCTCACCACACAGATGCAGCGCTATTAAGCCGTGCCTACCCCTGCCCAGCTGTCTCCTACTTCAGCTCCTGCCACTGCTTTTCTCCATGAGCCGAGACTCCCAGTGCCTCAGCCCTACGATGGAGAGCCAGGTACTTGCAGATCGTTCCTATCTCAATGCTCATTGATTATGGAGCTGCAACCTCTGACCTTCCCCACAGAACACTCCTGGGTGGCATATATCATCATGCTCCTCACCGACAAGGCCAGGGAGTGGGGAACAGCGGTCTGGGATGCCGATGCTCCCTGTTGCTCCAGTTTCAAAGATTTCTCCGAGGAGATGGGGCGAACTTTCAACTGCTCTCTGTCCGGCCGGAAGGTGGCTAGGGAACTCATGGAGCTGCGGCAGGGGTCCCAGTCTACCTCAGACTACGCCATTGAGTTCCGGACATTGGCAGCATCGTGCAGTTGGAATGAGAGTGCCCAGGTCGACGCGTTCCTGCATGGCTTGCCCGACGCCATTAAGGATGAACTGGTATTGCGGGAACTGCCGTCGGACCTCTCCAGTCTCATGGACCTTGCCAACCATATTGACGCCCGGTTCCAGCAATGGAGGAGAGAGAAGAACTGCCCCAGCTTCAACTCCTCTCCACGTCCCACCTTGTCCGTCGAACCCATGCAGGTAGACTGAGTATGGGTGTCAGCGGAGGAACGATCGCGCTGGCAGAGCACAGGGACCTGTTTCTACTGCGGTCAGCGAGGACACATCTGCCGAGCCTGTCCACTAAAGGGAACGAGACCACCAGTGAATCGAGGGGCCCTGGTGGGCAATGCTCAGAACCAGTCCCCCGCTGATTGACCGTTACTCCCTGTCATCATCATCCACGACAACCAGCATCACCATCTCCAGGCCCTTGTCGACTCAGGGCGGACAGGAATCTGATCTGCTCCGCCACCGCCAAGCGTCTGGGAATCTCGCTACTCACCCTCAACGTCCCTCTCACAGTCCTGACACTCAATGGGACTGGCTTGACCACCATCACCCACCTTACTGCCCCGCTCACCCTGAGGATTTCCGGTAACCACTCAGAAACCATCCAATTCCACATTATGAATGACCCCCACATACCCATCATCCTAGGATTACCCTGGTTAACACAGCACAACCCCCACCTGAACTGGGCCGACAACACCATCCTAGGCTGGAGCCATTCCTGGCTAGCTTCCTGGCTGAACTCCACTCTGTCTCCCACCAAACCACCGCAGCCTTCAGCCAGCGAGTTTCCCGACCTCTCTCATGTGCCTAAGGAATACCTGGACTTAAGACTCGTCTTCAGCAAGACCCAAGCAGTGTCCCTCCCTCCTCACAGACCCTATGACTGCAGAATCGACCTCCTGCCCGGGACGGCACCACCCAAAGGGCGACTCTCTCTCTCCCGTCGAAAGGCAAGCCATGGAGAAGTACATCTCCGAGTCTCTGGCAGCTGGGATCATCCGCCCTTCCTCCTCCCCAGAAGGGGCGGGATTCTTCTTTGTGGAGAAGAACGACAAGTCACTCTGCCCCTGTATTGACTATTGAGGTCTCAATGCCATCACGGTCAAGAACCGCTACCCACTACCACTCATGGCCACGGCCTTTGAACTACTCCAGGGAGCCAAGATATTTTCCAAGTTGGACTTATGCAATGCCTACCATCTTGTCAGGATCAGGGAGGGGGACAAGTGGAAAACAGCCTTTAACACCACCACTGGCCACTACAAGTACCTCGTGGTCCCTTTCGGCCTGACCAAAGCTCCCACAGTCTTCCAGGCACTCGTCAACGATGTCCTAAGGGACTTCCTTAACATCTTCATTTTCATGTACCTGGATGACATCCTGATCTTCTCTTGCTCCCTGGAGGAACATCGGGGCCACGTCCAGCAGGTCCTCCAGTGCCTACTAGAAAATAAGCTGTTCATCAAGGCGGAAAAGAGTGAATTCCACCAGAGCTCTGTCTCGTTTCTGGGGTTCATCATCTCCCCGGATAGGATCCAGATGGACCCCCTCAAGCTTGAGGCAGTTGCTTACTGGCCCACTCCATCCTCGCGACGAGAGCTCCAGAATTTCCTGGGATTTGCCAATTTCTACAGGCGCTTCATCCGCAACTTCAGCACGGTGGCCGGACCTCTCACTGTATTGACCTCGATTAAGACCTCATTCAAGTGGGGGGAGGAAGCAGAGAAAGCCTTCTCCATGCTCAAGTGCAAGTTCACCACAGCACCCATTCTCACCATACCCGATCCGACCAAACAATTCATCGTGGAGGTCGACGCTTCCGAGTCCGGGGTCGGAGCCATTCTCTCCCAGAGGGCCAATGATAACAAGGTCCACCCCTGCTCCTTCTTCTCTTGCCGGCTGTCCGCTGCTGAACGAAATTATGACATCGGCAACAGAGAGCTGTTGGCCATCAAGCTAGCCTTGGAAGAGTGGAGGCACTGGCTCGAGAGGTTGGATCTCCCCTTCCTTGTCTGGACTGACCACAAAAACCTTGAATACCTCAAGTCTGCCAAACGCCTTAACTCACGGCAACCCCGATGGTCTCTCTTCTTCTCCCGGTTCTGATTCACGCTCCCCTACCGCCCAGGCTCCAAGAACGGCAAACCCGATGCCCTGTCCAGGATATTCTCTGCCCACCAGGAGGAGTCTAGTACACCCGAAACCATCCTTCCTCCACACTGTCTGGTGGGGGCTGCCCTACTTGAGGTGGAGACATTAGTGCAGAAGGCCCTGGAGCAGGACCCCGGAGAAGGTAACTCAAGCAACATACCACCTAACCTTCTGTTTGTTCCCTGTTCTGTGCGAACCCAGGTGCTGCAGTCATGGGTCATGGCTCCAAGTTGGCTTGTCACCCAGGAGCTGCTCGAACCCTGGCGCTCGTCCAACAGCGCTTCTGGTGGCCATCCATCAAGGAAGACGTCCAGGAGTTCATGGCAGCCTGCGACACGTGCCTGGAACAAGATAGCCAATCCACCCCCTGCCGGCTTACTAAGACCCCTCCTGACTCCTCATCAACCCTGGTCTCACATCGCCCTGGACTTCGTCACAGGACTCCCCAACTCAGGTGGCAACACGTATCCTCACAGTTATTGACCGGTTCTCCAAACAGTCCATTTCATCCCTCTGCCCAAGCTTTCCACAGCTAAAAAAACCCACCAAATTACCCATCCTTCACATTTTCCACCTACACGGACTCCCCACTGACATCGTCTCCGACCAGGGTCCTCAGTTCACTGCGCAGTTCTGGAGGGCCTTCTGCAAACTCATTGGGGCCTCCTGTAGTCTCTCCTTAGGGTTCCATCCTCAAACCAACAGCCAGGCAGAACAGGCGAACCAAGATTTGGAGGTGGCACTCAGGTGCATGGCGTCCAGGGATGCCGGTTCTTGGAGTAAGTACTTACCTTGGGTCGAGTACGCTCACAACACTCTCCCTTCATCTGCCACAGGTCTCTCGCCCTTCCAGTGCTCCCTAGGTTACCAACCACCACTCTTCCCCAACCAAGAGGAGGAGGTCGCTGTACCCTCAGCCCAGACCTTCATAGGCCTCTGCAGGAGGATGTGGGCATTGGTCCGGAGAAGACTCATTCGCTCCGCCCTAGCATCCAAGAAGCAGGCCAACAAACGCTGCTCTAAGGCACCCACCTACTGGGTGGGGCAGCTTTTCATGCTCTCCACACACCATCTGCCACTCAGAACCATCTCCCATAAGCTGGCCCCCAAATACCTAGGACCTTTCCTCATCAGCAAGGTAATTAATCCATGTTTCATCAGACTGGCATTACCACTCACCATGTGACGTATTCATCCCACTTTCCACGTGTCACAGCTTAAACCTCTGGTCTCTAGTTCTTTGTGGCCCTCAGTGGCCAATGAGGGCCTTTCTGTGTGGAGTTTGCATGTTCTCCCCGTGTCTGCGTGGGTTTCCTCCGGGTGCTCCGGTTTCCCCCACAGTCCAAAGACATGCAGGTTAGGCTAATTGGTGGCTCTAAATTGACTGTAGGTGTGAATGCGAGTGTGAATGTGAGTGTGAATGGTTGTTTGTCTCTGTGTCAGCCCTGCGATGACCTGGCGACTTGTCCAGGGTGTACCCTGCCTTTCGCCCATAGTCAGCTGGGACAGGCTCCAGCTTGCCTGCGACCCTGTAGAACACGATAAGCAGCTACAGATAATGGATGGATGGATGGAACATCTTCTGACATCACGGACATATAAAAAGCTGAAACAATTTCATGTTTCATATCGGTGGGTGGATTCTTTTCTAGCCCTGCATCAAGAAAATGGTCTCGAGCTCTCAGACTATCTTCAGTTTAGAGACTTTTGATTTCCATAGCATAAAAGTAGTGTTTGTCATGCAGGGACTGTTAGTTGCGTATTTATTCTTTGCTACATGGACGCAACACAGATGCTCATCATCATCATTTTTCCCCAGGACTACTATTCTTAAGCCCTTACATAGTACTTTACAAAATATTTTATACAATGCTTCATTTTGAGTTATATTTATCTGTCTGTGGAATGCAAATACAATGCTCTTAAATTCAGTGTTGATTCTGGGAGAATTTTACGAAACAGAATGATATGACTGAGTGTATAGTATTAATAGTGCATGGTCTGATTAAAAAGTTCTTCGTATGAGTAATGCTGACCTAGATTTCACTTGCCATCTGAATCACAGCTTTTTGCAAAAGCTTTTGAAATCCCCACAAATGGTGGAGAAAAATAGACTGGATTTAGTCCAATGGTCATTTTAATAAGTCAGAATGTGAATAAAAAAGAAGAGCAAGCTTTCAATGACATTGACAATGGCGACAATGAAAAATGTTGTACTACCACATTTAGTACTATGTATCGTTACTTATTTAGGGGAGAAAAACAAGCAGTCTTCATAGCAAAAAAAAAAAATGCTTTTATGCCATTGTGAGGTACAGTCACACTTCCCACTGAGGAATATACAATGTGAAAGTATTGCTTTGGGATAGAAAATAACCATCAAATTCACTGGCCATTGAGTATGGTCATATAATTGCGATCTGAGGAAACATTCTGTACAAAAAAAAAATATTTATTCTTTATTATTTACTTATTGGTTTTCTTTTTGCATTCGATTTAGCATGAGCTAAATAAAAAAAAATCAAAAAGCTATGCATAAAGGCAGCCATATTTTCATTCAATAACAGTGCACACCAAACTGGCACACCTAGCTTTGTTTTCCTTTTGCCTTACCTTACTTTTTGTCCCCAGGAGAAAATTAAGAGCAGTTTCCCCTAAAAAAGGAGACGTGCCTGGTACGTTTGTTCGCTGAACCAGCCAGCTCACTCTCTAGCCTCACCAGATGTTTGCATCTTGGCTGAGTTAAATCCTGCTTATATCAGACCCGGGATTTTGGATTATCTGCCATCTGCAGTATCTGGGAAATAGACATCACAGCAATTGCACTACAGAGTGCGCTGGCACGTGAGTGCACTTTCTAAAGCATTGAATATTAGTAATATTCGATGCATCGTGTTCCTAAACAGTCATAAAGTCATCAGTCATAAAACCTTGTTTATGACCAAACTGGTTTGCATTTGTACTCAGGCATCGATGTTCTTTTCACCTAGGACTTGCCGATTGAACATTTGCACTGTTATTACACTGCGTTCTCGACTGGATCACTCTGACAGCATGTGACGCACTTAACATAAATTGAGTAGACAGACTAAACATTGTACTGCAGTACGATCCAATTTCAATTGGAATATGCATTGTGAAAGCAACATGGTGCTGGCTCTATAATTGCAGAGAAAAAAAAAACACAGACATATGCTTGCCCATTGGATTTACATTTCATTGATGAAATAATC
The DNA here is from genome assembly GCF_027579695.1 of Neoarius graeffei. NCBI lineage: Eukaryota > Metazoa > Chordata > Actinopteri > Siluriformes > Ariidae > Neoarius > Neoarius graeffei. Next base: position 19,246,029 of record NC_083594.1, read on the forward strand.
ATCAGTGAATAATCTGCTACTGAAACGGGGAAGTCCTAGAAAAGTTTCCCTCTGAGATAAAAATTTGAGTAACACATATTTAAAGGGTTTTTCAGTATTTGCAGCACTTTCATAAGAATTGCACAAATCTTTCATAAACCATGGCTGGATTTATGAAAGCTTTATGTCAAAACTCAGGAGCTGACACGACAGGTTTTATGCATCATGGCCGTCTGATTAAATAAAGAAGATTTTCTGGACAGATGGAAGAAGATTATGGTTTGGGAGTGTCGATTTGTATTCTTCTCTTGAAAGTTAGTTTGTTTTTACGAACTTTGAAGTATCTTTTACAAAATGTTTTTGACTAGTTAAATTAGCGCCCATAAGGTCTTGGCAAATAAATGAAGTCATGGAAAGTAGACAAGTTGATTTGAGAAGATATGGGCTGCTTAAATAAATGAAGTGTTGAATTTATAGTTTTGAATGCAAATAGACCGCCACCACTTCATCTGAGGAACGTTTGATTCTAGACCACTACATGAATCTGATACAGTAAATTACATATTACAAAAGCAAAAGTGGGGCGGCACTGTGGTGTAGTGGTTAGCACTGTCGCCTCACAGCAAGAAGGTCCTGGGTTTGAGCCCAGCGGCCGACGAGGGCCTTTCTGTGTGGAGTTTGCATGTTCTCCCTGTGTCCACGTGGGTTTCCTCTGGGCCCTCCGTTTCCCCCACAATTAAAAGACATGCAGGTTAGGCTAACTGGTGGCTCTAAATTAATCGTAGGTGTGAATGGTTGTTTGTCTCTATGTGTCAGCCCTGCGATAATCTGGCGACTTGTCCAGGGTGTACCCTGCCTTTTGCCCATAGTCAGCTGGGATAGGCTCTAGCTTGCCTGCGACTCTGTACAGGATAAGCGGCTACGGATGATGGATGGATGGATGGATGGATGGAAAAGCAAAGGTAGCAGGTGATTACATCAAAGATGATGTCAAAATTTCAGAAAAGGTGCTGCTGTTAAAAATAAATCAAGAACTTACTAATAAAGTAAGGATCATTATTATCCGTACAGGACACATTTTTGATGGAATAAAAACACGTGTTCTATTCCCTTCTAGCAGCTTTCATTCATTTGGTTTGATAGCATGCAATATTATTCGCATATCACTTATCTTACATGCATTACGTCACTCTACCCAATGGAGAATGAGCGTCGAATATGGTTTACGATATTGCATGGTTGTCAAGACAACATGACATCACACATCGGAGACTTAAAACTTCTGTGCTAGTGAGCGACTGTGACAATTTGCAAACAAACGTGGCTGCCAGGTTTGCTTCGTTAAATACAGAAGATTTTGAGGGAATTTTGAAAGACAAAGATGCGTTGAACACCCGAAAGGAATGTGTATGTATAATAATAATAATAATAATAATAATAATAATAATCATATCGGCTGGCTTTTTTTGTGGTATATCAGACATAATCGAATTGAAGATAAGTTCAGTGTCATGCTAGTTGAATGGAATATATCTGATATACCACCCAACGCCAGCCAATATTATTTAATTATTACATGGACAACAGTTAACGTCCATTTCTTGTAAATAGTACTGCTTGTTGAATACAGTATACAGTACTGGGGTGGGCTTCCCAAAAGCCTCTTAATGCTAAGAGCATCTTAACTAGGAGAGAGAGAGAGAGCATTCATTGTGCTGCTCATGCTACCATTTAACAATGATCTTTGTGCCGCGATGCTTTTGGGAAACTCAGGTCTGTGTGGTACTCGTATTTTAGCAATGCACTGTAAATAAAAAAGGGCTTTGACATGTCTTATTTAAATACCCCTAAATGTAACACTTAGAAGACATTTCTTGGGTATTTAAAAATACTTGGAAGACATGTCTAGGGTATTTAGCAATGCCTGGAAGACATGTCTTGTGTCTACTGATAGATGCCAGTGTCTTTATAATAGACACGTGTTTTCTTGCATCCTCCATATACACCCATGTCTTCCTAGAAGACACTGAAGCATCATTTAAATACCCTGGTGTTTCATGTAAATACCCTAGACATGTCTTGTTTTTTTACAGTGTGTTTTTAGGCAAACAATTAACTTAGAACATCGTGTTTTAATGCATTTGGTTGTTGCTGATGTTCAATAGTGAGCAGTACAGCAATTTTTTTTTAGCTTTCGTACAGCATTTTGGTCAACATTTGCTTTTTTTTAAAAACGTGCTTGATGAATAAACATGACTTACGGTAACAGTATAGAAGCGTTCTTTGAAACGAGCTACAGGCAAGTTATACGTGTATCATACAGTATATACAGTATTGTGCAAAAGTCTTAGGCACGTGTAAAGAAATGCTGGAGACCAAAAATGGCTTAAAAATAATGAAATGAAATGTAAATCAGTAAGCCATAATAAATGAAACAAAGTCAATATTTGGTGTGAGACGACCCTTTGTTTTAAAAAAAAATATAGCAGGCTCAGGTACAGTGAGTGCAGTTTTATAAGGAAATGAGTTGTAGGTTTTACTGAGCGTCTTATAGAACCAGCCACAGTTCTTCTCGACACTTTGACGGTCACACTCGCTTCTTCATTTTGCACCAAAACCCAGTCGCCTTCATTATGTTTTCTTTTTTCATCTGAAAAGTGCTCTCTTGTGGAACATGCTGCTCAGACGGAAACTTTTTTTTCCCTGTAATATTTAATTTTGTGCTGGAAAATGAACGTTTGGACTCTAAAATGTTTTGTATTGATTCGATAATGTAGAAGTCATGAAATAGAACTCTATAACAAAGTTTTTATGAAAATAATAGGGAGACTAAGACTTTTGCACTGTATTGTATATGAAAATCACCTTTGCTTATTTGCAAGCAAGAGCAAAAACAGTGTCTGGTAATGGTGTATGGTGCTATCAGGTGAGCTCAGGATGATTAAATTCTCTTTAGCAAAGTATACCGAGAACTGTTAATATGCAACATTAAACAAGCTTTCCCCATGACACGATCCATGCAGAACGATGTAATAGCAAATTGAATGTGAATGTGAGACTTGTGTTGCTAAAGGATACATGAGAAAAATAAATACAAGGGATACAATGTTGTGCTTATGCTTAAAAGCTTGTCAGTAGTGTTGTGGTCATGGCCCTTCATATCACATTTCTCATGGAAACAAGCATTTGTGTTTTGTTTTGGTTTCATGCCCCTTGTCATTGGGATGTTTTCCTAACTGTGCCCCCCTGTTTCTTGTTATTCCTATAAGAGTTTGATTATTTAAACTTCTGTGTTGACAAAGTCATCTCAACTGTTACCATCAGTTCTGAGCCTTACAGTGGTGCTTGAAAGTTTGTGAACCCTTTAGAATTTCCTATATTTCTTCATAAATATGACCTAAAACACCAGGTTTTCACACAAGTCCTAAAAGTAGATAAAGAGAACCCAGTTAAACAAATGAGACAAAAATATTATACGTGGTCATTTATTTATTGAGGAAAATGACCCAATATTACATATCTGTGAGTGGCAAAAGTATGTGAACCTTTGCTTTCAGTATCTGGCGTGACCCGCTTGTGCAGCAATAACTGCAACTAAACATTTCCAGTAACTGTTGATCAGTCCTGCACACCGGCTTGGAGGAATTTTGGCCCATTCCTCCGTACAGAACAGCTTCAACTCTGGGATGTTGGTGGGTTCCTCATATGAGCTGCTCACTTCAGGTCCTTCCACAACATTTCGATTGGATTAAGGTCAGGACTTTGACTTGGCCATTCCAAAACATTAACTTTATTCTTCTTTAACCATTCTTTGACAGGAACGACTTGTGTTCTTCGGGTCATTGTCTTGCTGCATGACCCACCTTCTCTTGAGATTCAGTTCATGGACAGATGTCCTGACATTTTCCTTTAGAATTTTCTGGTATAATTCAGAATTCATCGTTTCATCAATGATAGCAAGCAGTCCTGGCCCAGATGCAGCAAAACAGGCCCAAACCATGATACTACCACCACCATATTTCACAGATGTTTAAGCGGTGAGTGGCCTAGTGGTTAGCGTGTCCGCCTCTCAATCGGGAGGTTGTGAGTTCTACTCACGGTCGGGTCATACCATCATAAAAGTGGTACCTTCTGGCAAGGCACGCTGCAATACAGATGCGAGTGGGGAGTCAAACTCTTGCGGTTACCAGAGGACTAGCCTCCCACTGTAACCCTAGCTATGTAATAGACGAGAGGCCAAGGGCTACGGAAATGGAGATCGGTGCCGCCACATGGCATGGGAAGGACTTTGATTTGAAATGTTTTATTCCAAGAGAAAGCTTGTAATGAAGTTATCTGTGCTTTTAGAGCTAGCGATAACTTTGCAATAGCTATGCTGTCTGGTTAGTCAAATGACTTTCTATGGATTTGCCAGCCAAGTTGCCATAGCCTTGTCCATGGCTAATGTTAACACATAGCTAGTTACGGAGTTACGCTAACATGAATAATGTTAACTTATCTGAAGTCCTTTCAGAAATATGTTTTAGCATAATTTTGCCAAATAAACAGAATGGGGCATGCTTTCTTTTCTTGTAACGTTAGCTACCCAATATATTGTCGAGCTTGAAAAGAGTTTGCTAGCATGTCAGGTGGTGCTTCAGCTCTACAGGTTCTACAAGCTAGTCAGTAAATCCAGTAGGTTGCTTCAGAAGCATTAGGTTTTGTCAGCATTGTGGCAATAATACAACAATGTGTTGACAGAAAATATGCTTTTAATACTGAAGTATTTTTAAAAGCAAGTACTTCAGTACTTTAACTTAAGTAAAAATTTGACTGTACAACTTTCACTTGTATCGGAGTAACATTTGACGAGTCGTAGCTGTACTTTGACTTCAGTAATGAACTTGGGTACTTTGTCCACCTCTGATTTTAATTGAAATACTGAACCAACTGCACATAGATCTATTAGGGTTTTTTTTAAACAGTATAACCAACCCTTTTAAACAATTCTCTGTGTATCAGAGAAACAAGTATTAGATCTCATCTGTTAACTGATTTCCTGGTGTCCTTCATGTGGGGAAGACTGACAATAAAGATTCATCAAACGGATAATCCTTATGCATTCTCTGTGCTGTTACGTGGAGAACAATACCAGGCCAACTGTCAGCTCATTTCACATTGCCCTTTTATGTGATGAATATGCTTAGTGTTCCTTTTCCTGTTACAACCTCTTTTTTTTTTGGTCAGGTCAGTGCAGTTGATGCATAGTGGGGCCATTTTAGACAAAGTCATGCCTCACCTAAAGTTCATTCTGCAATCTCTGAACCTCCTTTTGAGATTTCTACTTAATTTAAAATTTTGTTTTGTGTTAAATTCTCTGTTTCCCAGTATCTCATCTCATTATCTCGAGCCACTTTATCCTGTTCTACAGGGTCGCAGGCAAGCTGGAGCCTATCCCAGCTGACTACGGGCGAAAGGCGAGGTACACCCTGGACAAGTCGCCAGGTCATCACAGGGCTGACACATAGACACAGACAACCATTCACATTCACACCTACGGTCAATTTAGAGTCACCAGTTAACCTAACCTGCATGTCTTTGGACTGTGGGGGAAACCGGAGCACCCGGAGGAAACCCACGTGGACAACATGCAAACTCCGCACAGAAAGGCCCTCACCGGCCATGGGGCTTGAACCCAGACCTTCTTGCTGTGAGGCGACAGCGCTAACCACTACACCACCGTGCCACCCTGTTTCCCAGTATGAGGATTATTATTTTGTCTGTTAATTTTCCCAGAAATTAACAGACAAATTAGAAAAAATTTCAAAATTTTACTCTAAACTACTCAAAAGCGGGGCAGCACGGTGGTGTAGTGGTTAGCGCTGTCGCCTCACAGCAAGAAGGTCCTGGGTTCGAGCCCCGTGGCCGGCGATGGCCTTTCTGTGTGGAGTTTGCATGTTCTCCCCGTGTCCGCGTGGGTTTCCTCCGGGTGCTCCGGTTTCCCCCACAGTCCAAAGACATGCAGGTTAGGTTAACTGGTGACTCTAAATTGACCGTAGGTGTGAATGTGAGTGTGAATGGTTGTCTGTGTCTATGTGTCAGCCCTGTGATGACCTGGCGACTTGTCCGGGGTGTGCCCCGCCTTTCGCCCGTGGTCAGCTGGGATGGGCTCCAGCTCGCCTGCAACCCTGTAGAACAGGATAAAGCGGCTACAGATAATGAGATGAGATGACTACTCAAAAGTGGAAGTACAGTATAGTAAGTTACTATAAAACATTGCTACTTTTAAATGCACTTAAGTATTCAAAAATAAAATGTAAATGTCAGTCAAAAGATGAAATTCAATTAATATTATGTTTTTGTGCGACTATTATTACTTTGTTAGAAGATGCTTTTCATTTTAAAACAGTTATACAATTTTGCCAACAAATATCATTAAATCTCTAAGTTTGCTGGTCATAATACATGTGTAAGCAATAAAGGTTACAAGAAGAAATATACCAAATCTGGCCTGAACCCGACAAACTGCCAAGGAGAAGAACGTCAAAATGTAACACGTATCAAAACACACAAAACCAAAAGTAACTCACTTCCTGTTGAGTATGGCTAATACAATGTACATTACAATTTTGTTCGTCTTGGAGCACCGCCACACACCAACCAAATTTGACACAGATAGGTGAAACTATATACCTGGCAAAAGTCTCAATGACGTGTGGGGGGTGCTTTGGAGTCCCCTGGACACACCTGGGGCCAAGCCTCTATCACTGAGTAGCAGTGGCCAGGACTGATGTGTCTACCAAATTTCATGAGTTTTTGCCCATGGGAACCACCTCAAAAATGGCCAAGTCTTGAAGAAAAAGAAGAAGCAGAATAATAATAAGAATCCTTAGGAAAACAATAGGGCCTTGCACCTCCGGTGCTCGGGCCCTAATTTTCTTTTGAAATGGTGGTGTTACACATTCATACACACATTCAAATAAGAGTGCAGATATTCAACTTCAACAACACCCAAGTGAAGTATAAATGGTGAGGGACTTTGCTGTGTGGTGCAACAGGAACCATCTGCAGCTCAACACCTCGAAGACCCAAGGAGCTGGTCATTGACTTTGGGAGGTCCAGACCAAAGTCACGACCAGTTCTGATCAAGGGAGTCGAGGTGGAGGCTGTGGATTCCTACAAGTACCTCGGGCTGTAGCCGGACAGCAAGCTGGACTGGACTTGCAACACCAATCACTTATACAGGAAGGGACAGAGCAGGCTATACTTCCTTAGGAGGCTGTGGTCCTTTAACGTCTGCAGGAAACTCCTGTGGATGTTCTATCAGTCTGTGGTTGCCAGTGTCCTGTTTTACACTGTGATGTGCTGGGGGGGCAGCACATCCAAGAAGGACACATCCAGGCTGGACAAACTGATCAGGCAGGCCAGCTCTGTGGTCGGCATGAAGCTGGACTCTCTGGTGACGGTGGCAGAGAAGAGGTCTATGGACAAACTTTTGAATATCATGGATGATGCCAGTCACCCTCTGCACACCATCATCAGCAACCAGAGGAGCCTGTTCAGTGACAGAATGCTCCTTCCCAAGTGCAGGACGAACAGACTCAAAAACTCCTTTGTCCCTCATGCCATCAGACTGCACAACTCCTCTCTGGGGGGGAGGAGGGGTAACAGGAAGACAGAGGATGGGAAGGAGCAGTAGCCTAGCCTAACAATAAGCAATACCGGACAATGTGCAATATAAAGTGCAATATCTCTCCTGCTGCCTCCCCTTCTCCCCCTTTTTTCCCCTCCTCCCCCTCCCCATTCCTCTCTTCCCCATATCTTATTCTTTTTTTATTTGTATATGTAAATACTTAATTTATTTTAATTTATCTAGAAGTTTTTCTCTATTTCTTTTCTCTGTTTATCTGTAATGATGCTGCTGGAATCTTAATTTCCCTGAGGGAACCCTCCCAAAGGGATCAATAAAGTTTAAACTAATCTAATCTAATCTAATCTAATCTAATCTAATCTAATCTAATCTAATCTAATCTAATCTAAATACATGAAAATAGTACTTAAAGGCGCATTCAGTAAAATGTGTCTTTTTTTTTAAAGATATGCCTTTATTGACCAGATGGTTGTCCTATAGATTTGTAAAGTTCACGTGGTTGGAAAAAAAAAAAGACTAGCAATATGACCATGTAAATATGTAAATATGTATTTTATCACTGAAATCCTTAATTTAAAGCTAAAGTATGATATGTTGTTCATTCCAAAGATAATGCAGCTGAAAATGGGTTGGTCAGAAATCCATAACCAGGATAAAGATGATGTTTATAAACTCAAATGACCTTGCACGCCTCCAAAATGTCACTTTCCTAATATTTTGGTCCATTTCCATGTCAAAATCTTACTCACACGTGAAGTAAAAGTTAAAATAAAAAATCCCTAGTTTGAAATATACTCAAGTATTAAAAAGTAAATGTTTTTAAATGATGAAATTAAATTAATGTCATGTTTTAATGTCATAAGTAACTCTTGCTGCTTATCTTAAATGCCGAGATTATTATTTTTATTTTGCATAAAAACATCATTCAGTCTCTGTGAGTTTGCTGGTCATATGCATGATTAATGTTATATACTTTAGTTTGCCAATGAAGTCATCAGAAGTAAAATAATGTCAATCACCAATGTTTACCATTAACTAGGATTTGACTTGCTGCCTAATCAATTATGTTCACTACTGAAGAACAACAAGAGTGCTCTGAGAGCACAATATCCCCTGCTGGCAACTAGGCCATAACTCTGGAAAAATGCAACTGAATTGAACGAAATTGCAATATGCGTATTAGCAAAATATAACAAAGTATCCTGTCAAGTTTCGTGAAATTCCTCCAAAAACTGTGAGAGGAGTTGATTTCAGAAGGTGAGTATCCTTCCTGGGATGGACAGACAGATGGCTGGACGAACATCGCCATGACATAATCCCCCTTCAGGCCTTTCAGCCAGCGGGGGATAATAATAATAATTGTGAGGGAAGTTGATTTCAGAAAGCAAGCACACCTTGATGAAACTGCCAAAGTACAAGTTTGCTAATAATCAAGCGCATAACTCTGGTAAAATTTGCCCAAATGAAACAAAATTTCATTATGTGTATAATGGTCATATAACAAAACTTTTTGCCAAGTTTGGTGAAATTCCTCCACAAGCTGTGAGAGGAGTTGATTTCAGAAGAACGTACACCCTCATGAAATTGTCAAAGTACAAGTTATTTAATCAAGGGTCAAAACTCTGGTAAAATTTTCACAAACGAAATTAAATCGCAATATGCATATTACCGTCATATAACAAGGCCTTTTGCCAAGCTTCGAGAAATTTGTCCAAAAATTGTGAGAGGAGTTGATGTCAGAAAGCAAGCACACCTTCATGAAATTGTGAAAGTACAAGGTTGTTAATCAAGGGCCACAACTCTGGTAAAATGTGACTGAATTGAACAATATGCGTACTACTGACATACAACAATGCCTTTTGCCAAGTTTGGTGAAATTCCTCCACCAATTGTGAGAGGAGTTGATTTCAGAAGGAAAACACTTTCATGAAATTGTCAAAGTATAATTTTGCTGTATAATCAAGGGCTGTAACTCTGGTAAAATGTGACCGAATTGAACGAAATTACAATATGCGTACTATCGACATATAACAATGTCTCTTGCCAAGTTTCATGAAATTCCTCCAAAAATTGTGAGAGGAGTTGATTTCAGAAGGTGAGCACCCTTCCCGGGATGGATGGACAGACGGACATTGCCACGACATTGACCTTTTGGCCAGCATGGGATAAAAACAAGACGAGTAAGCTTCTATCAATCACATTTCTCTCTCTCTCTCTCTCTCTCTCGCTATCCCAGCTTATTAGGAAGCTGGGGTCAGAGTGCAGGGTCAGCCATGATACTGGAATAAATGATAAACTAAGCTGGCTATAGCAAAGTAACAGGGTGACTTAGTTAAAGCCAATTTATATTAGCAAATGGGAAACTTCTCAACATGCTTTTTCAAATTAGATGGAATTCATGAGACTATGTCATCTTTACTAAGAGCTTTGCTTTCCCAAGCATATTGAAATATTTTACTAAAGGTTCACATTGTAGTCTTATGACTGATTCATATTCAGGTGCACACAGATAGCTCTAAGGCAAACTACATGATCCTTGGTAGCTTTTTTGGACTTGTCTGGATTTTAAAATGAAATGACTGAATGGTAAACTGAGTCCATTTGATTTATTATGTAGCATACAGTCACTGGCTGGGAATTACTTTATGGGTTTTGTTTTGTTTTGTTTTGGTTTTTTGTTGGAAAGGAGTACAAGTACTCATTTTCAATAACAATCAAGTATTTGAAAAGTATAAATACACAAAAGTAATAATTAACTCTGGGTACACAAGTTATCTAGAGTTCATTATGTCTATTTTGGTGTTTGACCTCCTGTTCCAAATAATCCCACAGAATTTCTGTGGGATTGAATTATGGTAATTTTGTAGGCTGGTAAAAGCTCGTCGAACCAGTGACCCAAAGATTTGGCCTTATGTACCCAACACTCGTCATCGAGTCAATGAGGAGCCCTGGAATGATGAATCAGGGATGTTGTGTTTTGCGACAACATGAAGCACAAAAGGTGACTCAGGGCCAGATGTATATACATGAGGAGGTGCAACTTGATGCTGGCACAAAATGTGCACTTAATACGTGTGACAGTAAGGTCAGTTTACTAAGGCTGTAGGTGATCATATCAAGGCTTTGGCCTAATTATACCTGAAAATACAAATGGGAGAAAATATGATCTCAGTGACTTTATCTGTGGTATGGTTTTTAGTCCTAGACCGGCTGGTTTGAGTACTTCAAAAACTGCTGATCTCCTGAGATTTTCACATACAACAATCAATAAGTTGACACAGAATGGTGCAAAAAAAAGCCAACAACAACAAACCAGTCAATGGCAGTCCTGCAGGTGGAAATGACTTGTTGCAAAAATGCCAGACTGGTTCAAACTGGGGTGGTACGGTGGTGTAGTGGTTAGCACTGTTGCTAACCACTGTGCCGCAAGAAGGTTTTGGGTTTGAACAGGGGCCTTTCTGTATGGAGTTTGCATTCTCTTCCCATGTCTGCATGGGTTTCCTCCAGGTGCTCCGGTTTCCCCCACAGTCCAAAGACATGCAGGTTAGGCTAACTGGTGGCTTTAAATTGACCATAGGTGTGAATGTGAGTGTGAATGGTTGTTTGTCTCTATGTGTCAGCCCTGTGCTGGCCTGGCGACTTGTCCAGGGTGTACCTCGCCTCTCGCCCATAGTCAGCTGGGATAGGCTCCAGCTTGCCTGTGACCCTGCACAGGATAAGCGGCTACAGATGATGGATGGATGGTTCAAACTGACAGGAAGGCTACGATAAGTTAAATAACCACTCTTTACAACTGTGGTGAGCAGAAAAGCATCTCAGAATGAACAACATGCCTAACCTTGAGGCCAATGGGTTACAACAGAAACAAACAAACAAATCCACATTGGATTCTTCTCCTATCAGCCAAGAACAGGAATCTAAGGCTACAGTGGGTACAGTCTCACCAAATCTGGATAGCTGAAGATTGGAAAAAGACCAGAGGACAGTGCGTGTATTCAAAAAACCTGAGACAGTTTTTGAATTTCCAAGATATTTCCATTAAAGCGAGACTGCCTGTCAATTGCATAAAATCCGTGAAATTTAGTTCCCTCTGAAATTTGATCATTGTGATATGGGTCTGTCTCAGAAACTGGTCTCTCATTTGGGACATTATGGTCAAAAATTTTTTCTAATTTTACTTTTTTTTTTTTGCATTTACCTAACACTCAATGTTTCTTTTGTCATGTTTAATAAGAATAAAGATAGTATCTTGCTTTATCTGGCCTCCACTGTGGAAATTTTTTTTAATTACAATTTAAATGCTTTTGTAAAATTGATTTACATATAAAATAACTACACCATGAAGAATTAAAGCCCCTTCTTCACAGATGAGTGAAAAAATTGAATAAATTTCCTCTTTTTGATTGCTGGGGTTAAAAATGCCAAGTTATGATGACTGAATTGATTATTCACTTAAATATGAATAATATGATACATTTTGGGTATTTGATATGGCGAAATAGGACACAATGGAAAAATCAAGAACACACCGGAAAGATGAGAATAACGGCGCTGGTAAAAGAACAGCGACTGTACCGGCTGAAGGTCGCGCGGGTCTCTGCTGCGGCGCACGAGCAACGGGACATCACTACCGCACCGGACAGAGCGCGAGGTGGGGGCGGGGCAAAATGACTGGCCATAGATTCTATCAAAAGTTCGATCTAAATTGACCATGGTTGCAAAATATTGGCCAAAAATACACAAACACTACAAAATATGAAAGTAAGATGAGAAAGAAACATTCTATTGCCTTATACTGCAAGACTAAAACAAAATAAAACTGTCAAAACTCACCTTTTCAGCGATAACGTCCGAACAGATCACCCGCGTAACAGAAAGACCGCAAATGGAAGCTCGATCAACTTCTAACTGTTGGAGTGGAAGATTCCATTCTACACATGCAAATTGTTAATGTGTGTCCTTCTCCGCACACAAATAACACGCTACAGTAAAAAATAGACCACAACTCATTTTATAGCTCAGAAATTCATACAAGACCAGCTACCATCGTAACATATTCTGTAAGAAACATTCTATACATATTCTATATTTTGCATGATGTTTTATTACGGTTATGATTATTCTGTGAGTGCACCAATCCTTAGGTGTATAAAGTTACAATTTAAAATACAATTAGTGATAACTGTAGACTTTTCAGTGGACTACAACCTTTTTAAGGGAATGCGATGTAGTCAACCATTTATCATGTCCCAGATCAAGCCGCCATTTTTCCACAAATTTGCAGAATTTTTGCCAAATTCTGAATATTCACATCAAAGATTTAGTTTGATCTGTATTATTTCTTTCATAATTTTATTTCAAATTAAAACCAACATCACCATTCAAAACCGTATAGTTTATTGACTGTGAGTATATTTAGTGGGCTACCCCCGCAGTACTCAGTTTCTGAGACAGACCCATATATGTTGACTTCTGTAATATCTCACAAAATATCAGGCCATTCTGTGGCTGGGTAGTTATTTAATTTGAGGGTATTCCCGAGCAAATAACGTGCATGAAATTGGACGCTTTGCGCAGTCAAGCAGACAGAGGAAGTCCGTGTGTGTGCGCATGCGCAGGTTTACCTTTGACCGTGCACTGACAGTTACATCATTCTGTCACTAAACGAACAGCTGATCACACCGAGGTGCTCGCTGACCGCCAATATTTATTAGTTTGGTCCTGTGTTTCCTTTCCTTCGCAACATAATGTCTTTTCTTCTTGCTTTCCGTTACTGTAGTCAGTCTTCCACGTTTCATTCACACACTCACGTCCTCCATTTTCCTCTCCTGTTTCAAATTTGTATCCCACAATGTCTTGCGCGAACGGGGAAAGCCCACCACATGATGCATGACATAGTATCTTGAATTGGGTCATGGTGAAGCAGGAAAAAATAGTGGAGAACCTAGGGCCACATGGCCTTACATTCATTAATTGTTCTATTAAAATAAACTAATAAAATTGGAAGTCTGTGATTTGAATTCAGTAGCTTTCGGTCCACTGAGCAAAATAATTGGGTTTCAGGGAAAATTCTTTTTATGACCTACACTTGAAAAATCTGAAAGGCAGTCTACCTTTAATAAAACAAATACACCAACGCATGATACATTTTTAAACACCTCAAGACGCTGACTGTCTACATGTGATGGAAATTGTTTTTATTATGGTTACCAACTTCATGGTTGTTATAGTAGTATGTGTTTGGTAAGGCCAATTCTGTTGTCTTTGCTATACAGTGAAGGCATTTTGATTTGAGTTCAAAAGATGAGTATGAGAAAATAGATCAGAATTTCATCTTTCATTGCCTAGTATTTAAGTTATCTAGATGTGTTAAACTACTTATAACATGGCACCTTTTGTTTGAAGCCACCCATTTTTAAAGTAATCAATAATATTGGAACATGTGACTGACAGGTGTTTCTTGTTGCTCAGGTGTGCCCTGATAGCTTAATGGTTTAAACGATTAATAGCACTGAATGTCTGTTCGTGTTCTGAGCCCTGAGTTTTGCCTGTAAATATAGTATTTGTTTTTAAAAAGGCTAAACCAACATGAAGTCCAGAGAGCTGTCTGTTAGCTGTCTAAAAGCAAGCCATTTCTAAACTGAGAAAAGGGAGAAATCAGAGCCATTGAATAAGCATTGGACAGAGCTAATGCAACAGTTTGGAATGCTCTGAAAAATAAAGAAACCACTGGTCTACTAAACAACCAGACATCAAAGAGTCAAGGAAACAGCAGTCGATGACAGAAACATTGTGAGAGCTGTGAAATTAACCCCAAAAACAACAGTCGATGGCATTACCAACAACTTCCACAGGGCAGGGTTGATGTTATGACAATCCACTGTTTCAAAAAGACTTCATGAAGAAATACAGAGATGAACCACAAAAGTTCTGGAACCAAGATTATCCTCAACCAAAGTGATGGAAAGACTAAACTGAGAAGAAAGAAAGGATCTGCTCACGATCCAAAACATACAAGGTCAACAGTCAAACACAGTGGAGGTAGTGCTATGGCTTGGGTGTGCATGGCTTCTTCTGAAACAGGCTCACGAATCTTTTTGATAATGAAACTCTTGATGGTATCAGCAGAATGACTTCAGAAGACTACAAAAACATTGCCAGTTTACAGAGAAATGCATCCAATCTAATTGGGAGGAACTTCGTCATACAGCAAGACAATGACCCAAAACATACTACCAGCACAACAAAGGATTTTTTTTTCCAATTGCTATACAGGTCCCAGGTCCATCGTCTCGGAGCGCGGGGTAAAGGAAATAGTCCTCACCCTATTATAGCAAAGTTTGAACATTTTAAACACAAGGAACTGATTAAAAGCAATGGGAAAGCGCTCAAAGGCACAACAAAGAATTTCATTGGGGGTAAGGAGTGGAGGGTTTTCAATTTGCCAAGTCAATCACCACACCTTAATTCAATTGAGCATGCATTTCACGTCCTGAAGAGGAGACTGAACAGCGAATTAATTTTACTCCAAGACTGTCTGTTCTAATACTTTTGGTTGCGTAAAAATTGGGTAGTCTGTCATCAAAGGTTCCATGTTCTAAGTTGTTTAACATGTTCTTAGGCAAATATCAGGAAATAAAAGCTGAAATTCTGATCTATTATTTCATATCCATCTTTTGATCTTGAGCTTAAACCCAGATGTCTTCAGTGTATAGCCCCCAAAAAAGAAAAAAAAAAAAGAAATCAGCCTTGCTGTTCCGATAGACTGTACAGGCATTGTAATTATGTATTAATCATTAGTCATAACAATTTTAACCTTATGGAAAAAAAAACCCAGCCAAAGTATATGTTATTTTTTCTATGTCAAGATTTCTGGGGTCAGCTTCCTCTCTGATGCTGACTACACCCCCTTTTATGATATCATATTAATTAAGTTGTGTTATTTCTATCAAGTACTTCCACTGCAAGTGCTTAGTAACATAAGTTTTGACTTTCACTTATCAGGCTAGAAAATAAAGGCTGTACCAGTTTACCTGATGACCTAATATACACAAATTCACCCTATATAATATATAGGTATTCATATTTGATGAGGGCCATTTGATGGCAAAGAGATCCTTTGGTCCTTTTTCATTGTGTTCATTTTGTATAGACTTCTGTTTGTGTTATTATTCTTTCAACATCATCTTATTTTTGGCTAAGTATGACACTGTCTGCATTGTGAGCTGGCCTAGTGGTTAGTGTATTTGACTCGGAGATCGTGAGTTCTACTCATGGTCAGGTCATACCAAAGATCATCATGAAAAAAAAAAAAGGTCCCTCCTGCTGTCTCTGACTGCCTGTTTTTGATTCTGCTATCAGCCTTAGGATTTGCATTTGTTTACCTGAATAAAATCTCTTTCAGTTTTTACATCCATCTGTTACCTGCACATCTGACAGGCTCCAAATAGGTACAGCCTTTCATCAGAGGTAATAATAAAAAAGAAGACTAGCAGCAGTAGTGCTATCAGGTTAATTTTAGGCTGTCAGAAGCAGGCTTTGATTTTTGCTTTTGCCTTTTTTGTTACATTTAATGGTTTGACTTGTCAGTACGTGTATGATTGATGCCAAAGCTTTGCATAACCTGAGGCTAAAGTTATTCAATCTCAGTTATTCCACACATTTCATTACAGGTAACTTTAACACAATTGATTAAACAGATTTATTTCAGCTTTAATTCACTATTTCAGACTTCCAGTGGGTCAAAAATGTGCATACATTACGTTGACAGTCTGGAAGATTCCAGAATTGACTTTTAAAAGCTTTTAGTTGACTAAAGACATAATTTGAAATTAACTGGGAGTGCACCTGTGGCTGCATTTAAGGGACTATCTTTAGGGCTTCTGTCTTTTTATCCTTGCTACCATGGGAAAATCCAAACAACAGCCTTGGGACCAGCCAGAAGCTGCATTCTTCAGAAAGAAGGCACAAATGAACTTCTAGAGTGAAACACCCTTTGATCCAAAAGGTACAACTGAACCCCAAGACACTAACAAAGAAATTGGTGAAGCACCAAACTGAAACTGGTTGGAGGCACCAAAGTAAGTGTAGCGCGGACAATGCGTGGGTGGAGCACAGAGGACGGCAGGACAACGTTTGGAGGGAGTAACAGCGTGTTTTATTAATAAACTTTTCAGCTTAAACGAACTCGCAGCACACAGACACACTCTCAGCCTCCACTCCCGGGTCGCGCTCCCTCTGCTCTCTCTCAGCCTCTTAAAATAGGGAGCGGTTTACTGGGAAAACACACACAAAACACAGGTTAATTACAGTCAGGTGTAGCGAATCTGCCACTCACCTTCCCCGGCTCCACCCTCCTGTCACAGACCGATGCTTGACCACGCCCCCGCTGCCACATACCCCCACCGCCCGACTCAGGCCGGGCGCCCGTCCGGCCCGCAGCCGACTCCCCCCCCCCTTGACGGGAGAGGAAGTCCGCCACGACCATCTGCGCCCCCGGCCTGTGGACCACCTTGAAGCTGAAGGGTTGGAGTGCCAGATACCAACGGGTGATCCGCGCGTTGGCATCCTTCATGCGGTGGAGCCACTGGAGGGGCGCGTGGTCCGAACAGAGGGTGAAAGAGCGCCCCAGCAGGTAGTAACGGAGGGCGAGGACCGCCCACTTGATCGCCAGGCACTCCTTCTCAATGGTGCTGTAGCGCCCCTCACGCACTGACAGCTTGCGGCTGATGTATAGGACTGGGCGGTCCTCCCCCTCCACCTGCTGGGACAAAACGGCCCCCAGCCCTCTGTCCGACGCATCCGTCTGCAACAAAAAAGGGAGAGAGAAGTCAGGGGAGTGTAAGAGTGGCCCCCCACACAGTGCAGCCTTTACCTCAGAGAAAGCCCGCTGGCACTGCTCCGTCCACTGGACCGGATCTGGTGCCCCCTTTTTAGTGAGGTCAGTCAGCGGGCTGGTGACGTCCGAATAATTAGGTATAAACCTACGATAGTAGCCAGCCAGCCCCAGGAACTGTCTCACCCCCTTTTTGGTCTTGGGCCTCGGGCAGGCCGCAATCGCTGCAGTCTTATTAATTTGGGGACGCACCTGCCCGTTGCCCAAGTGGAAGCCCAGATACCGTACTTCCACCCGCCCAATCGCACACTTCTTCGGGTTGGCAGTGAGTCCCGCCCGCCTCAGCGACCTAAGGACGGCCCTCAGGTGTTGCAGGTGCCGCTGCCAGTCATTGCTATAAATGATGATGTCATCTAGGTACGCGGCCGCATAGGTGGCGTGCGGCCGGAGGACTCGGTCCATCAGCCGCTGAAACGTAGCGGGCGCCCCAAACAGCCCAAACGGAAGTGTGACGAACTGGTGTAAGCCGAACGGTGTGGAAAAGGCCGTTTTCTCTCGGGATAATGGAGTCAAGGGGATCTGCCAATATCCCTTCGTCAAATCCAGTGTCGAGTAAAAGCGAGCCGTGCCTAGTCGATCGAGCAGCTCATCAATACGAGGCATTGGGTATGCGTCGAATTTAGACACCGCGTTGACTTTTCTATAGTCCACACAGAACCGGACCGACCCGTCGGCCTTGGGAACCAAGACCACTGGGCTGCTCCAGTCACTGTGGGACTCCTCGACGATGCCCATTTCGAGCATGGCCTGAAGTTCTTCCCGAACCACCTTTTTTTTGTGTTCGGGTAGTCTATAAGGGCGGCTACGCACTACCACCCCCGGGGGCGTCTCTATGTGGTGTTCTATGAGGTTCGTGCGACCGGGCAGGGGCGAGAACACATCCGAAAACTCGGCCTGCAACTGGGCGACCTCCGCGAGTTGGGTCGGGGAGAGGTGGTCTCCACAGGGGACCGGAGAGGTACGTGATGCCAATGACCCTTTGGGGACCTCCGGCCCCAGCTCCGCCTTCTCCGGAACTACCGACACCAACGCCACGGGGACCTCCTCATTCCAGAGTTTCAGCAGATTGAGGTGGTAAATCTGTAGCGCCCCCTCCCTGTCCGTTCGCCTAACCTCGTAGTCGACGTCCCCGACTCGCCGTGTGACCTCAAAGGGTCCTTGCCACTTGGCGATTAATTTGGAGCTCGATGTGGGCAACAGGACGAGTACCTTCTCTCCCGGAGTGAACTCTCTAAGGCGCGTGCCCTTGTTGTACAGGCGGACTTGCCGTTCCTGGGCCTGCCGCAAATTCTCCTGAGTTAGGTGGGTGAGCGTGTGGAGTTTTGCGCGCAGATCCATAACGTACTGAATTTCGTTTTTGCTCTGTGAAGGTCCCTCCTCCCAATTTTCCCGCAGTACATCTAAGATGCCGCGCGGCTTACGCCCGTATAATAATTCAAACGGGGAAAACCCCGTGGAGGCTTGGGGAACCTCTCGCACTGCAAACAACAAGGGTTCGAGCCACTTATCCCAGTTACGTGCGTCCTCACTTACGAATTTTTTAATAATATTCTTGAGGGTGCGATTGAACCGTTCAACTAAACCGTCCGTCTGTGGGTGATAAACGCTGGTGCGGATCGGCTTAATACCTAGTAGCCCATACAGTTCGCTCAGTGTTCGTGACATAAACGAGGTGCCTTGGTCAGTCAGAATCTCTTTCGGGATTCCAACCCGGGAGATGACGTGGAAGAGGGCCTCTGCAATACTGCGTGCTGAGATATTGCGAAGAGGCACCGCTTCCGGGTATCGCGTTGCATAGTCCACCAGGACTAATATAAAGCGGTACCCTCGTGTTGACCGATCTAATGGCCCAACGAGATCCATCCCAATTCTTTCGAACGGGGTCTCGATTAATGGTAGGGGGCGCAAGGGCGCTTTTGGAATGGCCGCTGGATTCACTAACTGGCATTCGCGGCACGCCGTACACCACTTACGGACGTCGCCGCGAATCCCCGGCCAATAGAATCGGGCCATTATCCGGGCGAGTGTCTTATCCTGCCCGAGGTGTCCAGCCATGGGATTAAAGTGGGCCGCCTGGAATACCAATTCCCGGCGGCTCTTTGGAATTAATAACTGGGTGACTCGCTCTTTCGTCTGAGTGTCCTGCGTCACTCGATATAATCTATCCTTCAAAATGGAAAAATAGGGGAAGGACGGGGTGGCGTTCGGCTGGAGCGTTTGACCATCGATTACTCTCACTTGGTCAAACGCGTGTCGCAGAGTCTCGTCTCGCGATTGTTCCAGTGGGAAATCCGCGAGGGATTCCCCAATAGAAAGAGGAGGGGCCGGCGGCTCCTCCCCCTGTCGCGGAGGTGACGTAGACGGCTCTGCGACCGCCGCTCCAGCCAAAGCGACACCGGGACCCTCCCCCGTCAACCGGCAGGACCCACTCTTTACTAGGCGTGCCATTAAACCCCGAAATCCCGGCCAATCGGTCCCCAAGATCAAAGAGTGGGTAAGGCGAGGATTAACCGCCGCCTTCACTATAGATTTTTCCCCTCTAAAATATATGTGGACTGACACCAACGGGTAGCTGTGAATATCCCCGTGCACACACAACACCTTCACCCCTTGTGCTCCCCCCAATGCCTCGTCTTGCACCAGGCTTTGGCGGATTGAGGTCTGATTGCAGCCTGAATCCACCAACGCCTGATATGTAGCCCCTTGTACACTTACCGGTATGCGATACGCTCCGGCCCGATCGAGGGCAGCCTCTGGCGCGTCGGGGATCCGCACCACCGCCCCCACCTCCATCGCTGCACATTGTTGCTGCAGGTGGCCCGGTTCCCCGCAGCGCCAGCAAACCGGCCCGGGCCTCCCCTCTGCAACTGTGTTCTGGGGCTCACTCACCTGAGGGGGGGGAGAGACAGACACAGAAGGGGGAAACGGGAGGGCACCACGGGTGCGGCGGGCCGGCTGGGGTGGGGCCGGCCCCCGCCTCCGTGGTGGGGGAATGGGGCGAGGACGGGACACGGGAGGAGGGGGGGAAGACAGAGAGAGAGGGGGGGAAGACAGAGAGAGAGAAGAGGAGACAGAAGACGATGTCATCCGTTGTCCTGCCGCCGGTACAGCCGCCAGATGATCCTCCGCCAGTCCTACGGCCTGATCCAGCGACGCCGGGCGGTGGCACTGGACCCACTCCGCGGTTCCGGCTGGTAAGCGGGCAACGAACTGTTCCAGCGCCACCTGGTCGATGATTCCCTCGGCGTCGCGATCTTCGGCCCTCAGCCACCGCCAGCAGGCGTCCCGGAGCTGCTGGCCAAACGCGAACGGGCTGCCGGCTTCCTCCATCCGCAGCGCGCGGAAGCGCTGGCGCTGCTGCTCCGGCGTGCGCCCCACGCGCTGGAGGACGGCCCGGCGAAGGTCAGCGTAGGCCAGCCGGCGGTCGGCGGGGAGCTGTAATGCGGCCAGCTGCGCCTCTCCAGTCAGGAGGGGGAGGAGGCGCGCCGCGCGCTGCTCCATCGGCCACCCCGAGGCTTCGGCGACCTGCTCGAACAAGGTGATGAAAGCCTCGGGGTCGTCCTGCGGGCCCATCTTGGTCACAGTGAGGGGAGACGGGCCCGCGGCCGGGGCGCTGGTGGATCCCGCCGACGCGAGGAGCCGCCGGAACGCCTCTCGATCTTCCTGTTGAGCCAGCACCAGGGCTTCGAAGCGGCGCTCCTGCTCCGTTCGGAGCGTGACGAGTGCCTGGTGCTGGCTCTGCTGAGCCGTGGCGAGGGCGTGGACCAAGTCCGCGAACGGGGAGGATTCCATGGAGCTGTAGCACTGGTGCTCCACCTTTTCCCGGGTTTCGGCACCACTGTAGCGCGGACAATGCGTGGGTGGAGCACAGAGGACGGCAGGACAACGTTTGGAGGGAGTAACAGCGTGTTTTATTAATAAACTTTTCAGCTTAAACGAACTCGCAGCACACAGACACACTCTCAGCCTCCACTCCCGGGTCGCGCTCCCTCTGCTCTCTCTCAGCCTCTTAAAATAGGGAGCGGTTTACTGGGAAAACACACACAAAACACAGGTTAATTACAGTCAGGTGTAGCGAATCTGCCACTCACCTTCCCCGGCTCCACCCTCCTGTCACAGACCGATGCTTGACCACGCCCCCGCTGCCACAGTAAGATACATCCCCCTTTAAGAATATACAACATTGCCATAGCCTGAAAGGCTTTTGGGCAAGGAAGTAACCCCCACACTGACAAAAGTCCTGACCTAAATATCATATCATCTCTAGCCGCTTTATCCTGTTCTACAGGGTCGCAGGCAAGCTGGAGCCTATCCCAGCTGACTATGGGCGAAAGGCAGGGTACACCCTGGACAAGTCGCCAGGTCATCACAGGGCTGACATATAGACACAGACAACCATTCACACCTACGGTCAAATTTAGAGTCACCAGTTAACGTAACCTGCATGTCTTTGGACTGTGGGGGAAACCGGAGCACCCAGAGGAAACCCACGTGGACACAGGGAGAACATGCAAACTCCGCACAGAAAGGCCCTCGTCGGCCACAGGGCTCAAACCCGGACCTTCTTGCTGTGAGGCGACAGCACTAACCACTACACCACCGTGCTGCCATCCTGACCTAAATTCCATAGAAAATTTGTGGACTGAACTATAAAAGCCTGCTTGAGCAAGGAAACCTTCATCACCTCTCTTGTCCAGCACTGTTGCCAAGTCAGGGTCTATGTGGACCCTAGTGATCCATGTCATATTAATTGGAGCATAGTTTTACACCGGATGCCCTTCCTGCCACAACCCTCTCATTTCTGGGCTTGGGAGACAACCATTCACACCTATGGACAATTTAGAGTAGCCAGTTAACCTAACCACATGTCTTTGGAAACCCATGCAGACATGGCGAGAACATGCAAACTCCACACAGAAAGGCCCCTGTTGATCACTGGGCTCGAACCCAGAACCTACTTATTGTGAGGCAACAGTGCTAACCACTACACCACCGTGCCATCCAGCAAAGAAACCCACAAACCTGACTAAATTACACTTGTACGGTCAAGCTGAATGGGCAGAACAGCCTGCAAATTATTGTGAGAAGCTTGTGCAAAACTACCCCAAATATTTGATTCAAGTTAAACAATTACAAGGCAATGCCACCAAATACTAACAAAGTACACGTCAATCAAATGAAAATCTGATCTAGTGAATAAAAGCTAAATATGTTAAATAGCTATTACTTTGAAATGACCGCTTATGAAATAAAGTACAAACCCAAAACAGAAAGATGTGATGGTATGGAAAATGCAAATAAAAAAAGAAAACGGTAATTTCTACATTTACTTTGACTTGTATTTCATTGCAGACAGAGTGGACCCAAGATATTTCATGTTTTGTCTGGTCAACTTCATTATCATTTGTTAATATACATCCATTCTGGCATTTCAGGCCTGCAACACATTCAAAAAAAAGTTGGGATGCAGGCGATTTGAGGCTAGTAATGAAGCAAAACAATTGAATAATGATGTGATTTGAAACAAGTGATGTCAACAAGTGGCGGCATGGTGGTGTAGTGGTTAGCGCTGTAGCCTCACAGCAAGAAGGTCTGGGTTTGAGCCCCGTGGCTGGTGAGGACCTTTCTGTGTGGAGTTTGCATGTTCTCCCTGTGTCCGCGTGGGTTTCCTCCAGGTGCTCCGGTTTCCCCCAAAGACATGCAGGTTAGGTTAACTGGTGACTCTAAATTGACCGTAGGTGTGAATGTGAGTGTGAATGGTTGTCTGTGTCTATGTGTCAGCCCTGTGATGACCTGGCGATTTGTCCAGGGTGTACCCCGCCTTTCGCCCGTACTCAGCTGGGATAGGCTCCAGCTTGCCTGCGACCCTGTAGAACAGGATAAAGCGTCTAGAGATAATGAGAATGAATGAGATGAGATGTCAACAAGTGATCGTAATCATGATCTGGTTCAAAATCAGTATCCAGGAGCAAAGATGGGTCAAGGATCTCTAGTGTGATGACCCCCTGTAGTGTCATCTTAAAGTGTGCTTCCCAGATGGTCATCTGGGGGGGGTCTGTTCATGACCTGTCTTTTTCATGCAGGTAATTAGTGGCAACTCGGTACACCTGGGCCCGGTGTACTAAGTTTGGTAAAAGCCATCTTCAGATTCACTCTCCCTCTGGCTGGCGCTCTGACTTGACTGCTCCATCATTTGTTTGGTTATGCTACTTTAGTTTATTCCTTAAGTTTTGTTTTGTACCATACAACACTGGCATACACATCTCTCACTCCTCCACACCCTACACCACTGGCTTCTCTGATTACCCTCATGTTGTTTAAAATATAATTTGGCCTCTTGATTTTGCTTAATTTGGATTAATAAAATACTTTTGTTAAACATTTATGGTAGTGCGTCTCCCTTTGTTGTGGCCGTTGAGCCAGGTCATAACACTACTCAACAAATGTCTATAAAAATTTTTGAAATGTTTAAAAACAATGATCCTCAAAGAAAGACAGGTACACTACCGTTCAAAAGTTTGGGGTCACCCAGACAATTTTGTGTTTTCCATGAAAAGTCACACTTTTATTTACCACCATAAGTTGTAAAATGAACAGAAAATATAGTCAAGACATTTTTCTGGCCATTTTGAGCATTTAATCGACCCCACAAATGTGATGCTCCAGAAACTCAATCTGCTCAAAGGAAGGTCAGTTTTATAGCTTCTCTAAAGAGCTAAACTGTTTTCAGCTGTGCTAACATGATTGTACAAGGGTTTTCTAATCATCCATTAGCCTTCTGAGGCAATGAGCAAACACATTGTACCATTAGAACACTGGAGTGATAGTTGCTGGAAATGGGCCTCTATACACCTATGGAGATATTGCACCAAAAACCAGACATTTGCAGCTAGAATAGTCATTTACCACATTAGCAATGTATAGAGTGGATTTCTGATTAGTTTAAAGTGATCTTCATTGAAAAGAACAGTGCTTTCAGGGCCGGCTCTAGGTCTTTGGCTGCCCTAGGCGAGATTGAGTTTTGGCGCCCCCCCCCAAGAAAAATACCCCTCTAATAACATCTAAATAACACTTTAATCTAATCACTCTATTCTATTACTATTAAACAATGTACGGTGCATGGACAATAAACAAGAAGTCATTTTTATCTTTTTCATTATTGTTATTATTGTTATCATTATTAACATAAAGTGTCACAAAGTAAAATGACCACACAAATTCAATACATATCTCCATATAATGGGCAAAAACTCTTCCGCACCCTGTTCAAAGAGTAGTGCATAGGCAATAAACAAGAAATTATTTTTAGTTTCTTTTTTGCTATTAAACGTTAAGTCATCTCTGAAGAATTAACAAATTAAATGAATAAAAAATTCTATAATTCTAAATTGTGCAAACTTAAGCACCCTGTTAGGACATCAATGGGCTGTATTTTCAAACAGAAGTGCTATTATGGGTACTTTGTTATTGAAGTCTATTGCTGTTTGCATCTAGTTAGCTAGATTCAGGCGTCTAAAATATTAATTTGCCACTATAATGGTTGATATGAGAGATTAGATCAGACTTACCTCTATACTTGGCTCTATTTGTTACTTCCTGTAGCCTTCGTTTGCGCCCTTGCGCACCCGAGAGTTTGGATTTCTTCATTTAAGCACTTGTAGTCTGGGCTACTTTTTGCAGTGGATAGCCATTCTCATTCCCGATGAACACCGCTCCCCCCGCCCCCCCTTATAACCTATCACTGTGCATTTTTAGTAGGCATAAGGAAATCACCGACCACTACTGCGTAGGCTACACTTGTTTTTCAACCTTTTTGAGCCAGGGTGCACTTTTTTCAGTGAAAAAATCTCAAAGCACATCACCAATAGAAAATGTTGACTGAAACTAAAACGCTGTTGCCAATATTTACAATATACAGTCATTCTATAATTTTCCACGGTACACTTGGTGATCTCTCATGGCACACTAGTGTTCCGCGGTACTAGAGTTCGGCAGCACAGTGGTTGAAAACACTGTACACCACTGATGCACTTGGTAACATCTCCATTCAATAACTCCATCCCTCCTTTTTGGTGGGGTTTTGGTCACCCTTGGCGCCCCTGGGCACACTTTGCGCTCTAGGCAATTGCCTAGGTCGCCTATAGCAATCGCCGGCTATGATTACATGGCCAAAACAGAGAATAGCCGCGGATGCGCACTTGCGCGCCCAAAGACACACTATAGACAGGGCGAACCACTGTTGAGCGCTTATTGTTTCATGATTAACAACCGCCACCACACCCCACCCCACCCCACCCCGCTTTTTTTTTGACAAATCGCACCCTGACTACATGCTTTGCTGTACAATTAAATTAGGCTAAGACATTATAATGCTGACTCATTTTCAGAATAGTGGAAGTCATAATTTTTCTCCCCCCGTTTCTGCGCCCCTGGATGGACGCAGCGCCCTTAGCATTTGCCTATATTGCCTATGCCACGGGCCGGCTCTGGTGCTTTTCTTTCAAAAATAAGGAAATTTCAAAGTGACCCCAAACTTTTGAACGGTAGTGTATGAATTTGGATATTTCACCCTCTACGGTGCATAATATCGTTAAAAGATTCAAGGAATCTGGAGGAATTTCAGTGTATAAAGAGCAAGGGCACAAGCCTAAGTTGAACACCTGTGATCGCCAATCCCTCACATGGCACTGCATCAAGAATTGACATTTCTCTATAACTGATATAACCACATGGGCTTGGGGTTACTTTGGCAAACCTTTGCCTAGCATTACAATACAGTGCTATATCCAGAAATACTAGTTAAAAGTTTACTGTGCAAAAACTAAACTATACACCTCATCGGCTGTAAGCTCATGTATGACTCGATTTCATGGAATAACTCTTAAATATTAGTAGGACTCTCACAATAAATTTTTAATGTACTTATTACACTTAAGTATAAGGCTGTGTATGTACTGATATACAGTGCTCAGCGTAAATGAGTACACCCCCTTTGAAAAGGAACATTTTAAACAATATCTCAATGAAAACAAACAATTTCCAAAATGTTGACGACAAAGTTTAATATAACATCTCTTTAACTTATAACGTGAAAGTAAGGTTAATAATATAACTTGGATTACACATTTTTTCAGTTTTACTCAAATTAGGGTGGTGCAAAAATGAGTACACCCCACAACAAAAACTACTACATCTAGTACTTTGTATGGCCTCCATGATTCTTAATGACAGCACCAAGTCTTCTAGGCATGGAATGAACAAGTTGGCGACATTTTGCAACATCAATCTTTTTCCATTCTTCAACAATGACTTCTTGTAGTGACTGGATGCTGGATGGAGAGTGATGCTCAACTTGTCTCTTCAGAATTCCCCATAGGTATTTGATTGTTTTTTCTGTGCCTGGGCTTTAGGAGAGGCTTCTTTCGTGGATGGCATCCATGCATGCCATTCCTCTGCAGTGTACGCCGTCTTATGTCATGGGAAATAGTAACCCCAGTTTGGCTTTCTATTTCTTTAGATAACTGCAGTGAACTTGCATGCCGATTTTCTTCAACCCTTCATCAGAAGACGCTCCTGTCAAGGTGTCAACTTCCGTGGACGACCTGGATGTCTCTGTGAGATGGTTGCAGTTCCAGCTTTCTTAAATTTTTGTACCACTTTTGCTACAGTATTCTGACTGATAAGTAAAACTTTGCTGATCTTCTTGTAGCCTTCACCTTTGTGGTGTAAAGAAATTATTTTCTTTGGGGAATTCTGAAGAGACAAGTTGAGCATCACTCTCCATCCAGTCACTAAAAGAGGTCATTGTTGAAAAATGGAAAAAGACTGATGTTGCAAAATGTCGCCAACTTGTTCATTCCATGCCTAGAAGACTTGGTGCTGTCATTAAAAATCATGGAGGCCATGCAAAGTACTAGATGTAGTAGTTTTTGTTGTGGGGTGTACTCATTTTTGCACCACCCTAATTTGAGTAAAACTGAAAAAATGTGTAATCCAAGTTATATTATTAACCTTACTTTCACGTTATAAGTTAAACAGATGTTATCTTAAACTTTGTCTTGTCAGCATTTTGGAAATTGTGTTCATTGAGATATTGTTTAAAATATTACTTTTCAAAGGGGGTGTACTCATTTACGCTGAGCACTGTACATGCTTTATTAGAGAAAATAAAAAGTTTACTTTGATTGTGTTATAAGTATACTTTAAGTTGTTCCACTTTAGCACATAAAAGTACATGAAGTACACTTCAAATTATGCTTTTCTACAATTTAATTACAGCTTAAGTGTACTTAGTACAAAATTAGTTGTTCCAAAATAACAAACTTCAAGTTAACTAATCATTAACCCACTTGCAGTATAATGATGATTAGTCTGATTGCAAGTACTCTCAAATACTCTAAAATGTTATATACTTAGCATATTTATTTTTCACCAGGGTAGTGATCTCAGGGAACACAGTGCTTTACCTCTTTGTCCTAATAGAGGTGGTTTATTCTGTCCACTGGTCTTTATTTTGTCCAATTTGAAACTTAGAAAACATTTCAGCAAAGATGTGATTTGCTTGCAGATGAATATAGGAGACCTGTTTAACAATCTATAGACAGATCACTCTCCTCTAATCTTTCTTCTTCTCTCTTTTTTCCTTGAGCATTATTTTTTACGCATCAATGACGTACATTGAGGGTTTCATACATACAAATAAATAGCACTGTGGCATTTAAACTGGGAAGACTATATTTACACAGACTGTTATGATAATCTGGACTAGAACGCTGTCTAGTGTTGCTCATGAAAACTGCACTCAATTTTCATCCATTTATTTCTACTTGACATAAAAAGGTATTGTGATTTTTTTTTATTTATATCTAAATTTGAAGAGATTAGATGATGCGTCATTTATTTACAACCCCAAATCAGAAAAAAGTTGGGATGATATAGAAAATGCAAATTTAAAAAAAAAAAGCAGTGATTTCTAAATTTACTTTGACTTGTATTTCATTGCAGACAGCATGAACCCAAGATTATTTCATGCTTTGGTTGGTCAACTTCATTTCATTTGTTAATATACATCCATTCCTGTGTTTCAGGCCTGCAACACATACCAAAGAAATGTTGGGATGGGGGCTAGTAATGAAGTCTCATCTCATCTCATCTCATTATCTCTAGCCGCTTTATCCTTCTACAGGGTCGCAGGCAAGCTGGAGCCTATCCCAGCTGACTACGGGCGAAAGGCGGGGTACACCCTGGACAAGTCGCCAGGTCATCACAGGGCTGACACATAGACACAGACAACCATTCACACTCACACCTACGGTCAATTTAGAGTCACCAGTTAACCTAACCTGCATGTCTTTGGACTGTGGGGGAAACCGGAGCACCCGGAGGAAACCCACGCGGACACGGGGAGAACATGCAAACTCCACACAGAAAGGCCCTCGCCGGCCCCGGGGCTCGAACCCAGGACCTTCTTGCTGTGAGGCGACAGCGCTAACCACTACACCACCGTGCCGCCCTAGTAATGAAGTAAAACAATTAAATAATGATGTGACTTGAAATAGATTATGGTCAACAGGTAATTATAATCATGATTTGGTACCAAATTAATATCCAGGAAAGGCCTAGTCTTGGAGGAGCAATGATGGGCTGACGAGCTCCAATTAGTCAACAAATGCGTGAGAAAATTATTGAAATGTTTATAAACAATGTTCCTCAAAGAAAGATAGGATGGGATTTGGATAGTTAACCCTGTATGGTGCATAATATCATTAAATGATTCAAGGAATCTGGAGGAATTGCCGTGCATAAAAGGCGCAAGCCTAAGCTGAACACCCATCATCTTTGATCCCTCAGACGGTACTGCATCAAGAACCATCACTCATCTATAGCTGACAGAACCACGTGGACTCAGGAGTACTTTGGCAAACCTTTATCAAACACTGCAATACGAAGTTACATCCACAAATGCCAGTTCAAACTTTATTGTGCAAAAAGGAAGCCTTATGTTAACTACGTCCAGAAGCACCATCAACTCGGTGCCATCAGCTCGGAGGCATCTGGGATGGACCATCACACAGGAGAAACGCGTTTCCTGGTCAGACAAATCAGCATTCCAGGTCTTTTTTTTTTTTCAAGAAATGGATGTCATGTGCTCCAGACTAAACAAAAGGACCATCCAGACTATTAACAGCAACAAATCCAAAATCCAGGGTCTGTCATGGTAGGGGTTGTCAGTGTCCTTGGCAAAGGTAACTTACACTTCTGTAATGGAGCATTAATGCAGAAAAGTATATTGAGATTTAGTACATTGAGCACCATATGCTGCCTTCAAGACGACATCTTTTCCAGGGATATTTCAACTAGACAGTGCAAAACCACATTCTCCACACATTACAAAAACATGGCTGTGGAAGAAGAGGGTGCCAATAGAGAATGTGTGGCAAATTTTGAAATGAAAAATACGATAATGACGACCCCATACACACCTTAAGACCTGTTTGCAAGAAGAATGGGACAAAATAACACCTGAAATGCTTCATCATTTGGGATCTTCAATCCCTAAACATTTTTTAAATGTTGTGAGAAGGATTGGCAACATTATAAAAGTGGTAAATGCTTCACCGTCCCAACTTTTTTTTTTTTTTTTTTAATATGTTGCAAGACTCAAAATTGAAACAATTATTTTTTGGGGGGAAAAAAAACAAAGTTAATGAGGCAAAATATCAAATTGCTATTGTATCATTGTGTGTGTAATATGGGTCAAAGATTATTTACAAATCATTGTTTTAATTTCAATTTCAACAAAGCATCCCAACATTTTCTGATTTGGGGTTGTAGATTTATTGTTGCCTGGACTGGAATTAGTGCCATATATGGCTCTGCATACCAAGGGCATAATATTTTGAAAAGCATCCTGCCTTTCCTTTCCATGGGTCCACAATTTCTCAAAGCTAGTATCAGTATAAAATATTTGGATACATTCATCAAAAGGAGAAGCATGCATCCAATATATTCTGTATCGTGCATATTTTAATATATTTAAACTATATTGGGGAAAATATAAATATATTGAGATATACTGGGGTGGCACGGTGGTGTAGTGGTTAGCGCTGTCGCCTCACAGCAAGAAGGTCCTGGGTTCGAGCCCCGGGGCCGGCGAGGGCCTTTCTGTGTGGAGTTTGCATGTTCTCCCCGTGTCCGTGTGGGTTTCCTCCGGGTGCTCCGGTTTCCCCCACAGTCCAAAGACATGCAGGTTAGGTTAATTGGTGACTCTAAATTGACCGTAGGTGTGAATGTGAGTGTGAATGGTTGTCTGTGTCTATGTGTCAGCCCTGTGATGACCTGGCGACTTGTCCAGGGTGTACCCCGCCTTTCGCCCGTAGTCAGCTGGGATAGGCTCCAGCTTGCCTGCGACCCTGTAGAAGGATAAAGCAGCTAGAGATAATGAGATGAGATATACTGGTAAACATAGTGCATAGTGTTTTTCAGTACACAGTACCAGTCAAAAGCTTGGACACCCCTTATAATTCAATGTCTCTCATCTCATTATCTCTAGCCGCTTTATCCTGTTCTACAGGGTCACAGGCAAGCTGGAGCCTATCCCAGCTGACTACGGGCGAAAGGCGGGGTACACCCTGGACAAGTCGCCAGGTCATCACAGGGCTGACACATAGACACAGACAACCATTCACACTCACATTCACACCTACGCTCAATTTAGAGTCACCAGTTAACCTAACCTGCATGTCTTTGGACTGTGGGGGAAACCGGAGCACCTGGAGGAAACCCACACGGACACGGGGAGAACATGCAAACTCCACACAGAAAGGCCCTCGCCGGCCACGGGGCTCGAACCCGGACCTTCTTGCTGTGAGGCGACAGCGCTAACCACTACACCACCGTGCCGCCCTAATTCAATGTTTTTTTCTTTATTAATTAGAACATCTTAAAGTGTCTTAAAGTAATTTCTCTTAAATAGCATGTGGAATAGGGCTATTTACTGTATTTTTATTATTTACTGTTTGATCTCAAATACATTAAGAAGGTAAGAAATTTCACTAATTAACTTTTGACGAGGCACCTGTTAATTGAAAAGCGTTCCAGGTGACTACCTCATGAAGCTGGTTAAGATAATGCCAATACTGTGCCAAGTGTCATCAAGGTAAACGCTGGCTACTTTGAAGAATATAAAATATGAAACATATGTTGATTTTTTAACCACATAATTCCATTGATATTCAATATATTTCATAGTTTAGATGTCTTCAGTATTGTTCTACAATGTAGAAAAAAGTCAAAATACAGAAAAACCTATGGATGAGTAGGGGTATACAAACTTTTGACTATTACTGTATATTCTGTAGTTATGGGAAATAAAACTGCCAGTTTTGTGCACATGAAGAAATAAGTAACTGGAGAAGAGATGCGTACGTATACGTTACATATACATTAGCACAACATAAATGAGAAGAAATCAAATAAATTACAGAAAGCATGTCCAATTGTCCAGGTAAAAGTACGTCAACAAACATTACACACAAATGTGAAACAAGTTAAAAAGACAATTATCGTGTGTGCCTCTTGAAGCATGCACAGAATAAAGTTATTGTGGAGCTGTACGTCTTTCCTCTGTATCCATGTTAGCTCTGACCCATAATGCCATAGTTATGCCCAGTCATGTGACCTGTTCTTGCAAAATCAAAATAAAAGCTACATAAAGAGCACTAAATTTTCAAATAAACGTTATTTTCAAGGTGGTACACAACTGTTAGACAAACTTTTATCAATGTTACCTCTTGTTAATTGCATTTTTAATGGCTGTAGGAACTCAAATAATCATGAATTTATAACAAACATAAATTCAACATCTCAAACATGTCACTGACAACGTTACAGGTGGGTTCAAACAAAAAAAGTGCCATATTGTAAGTTGCCGAACACATCTTGATGCAAGTATCAGGAAATGAAAGCTGAACTTCTGTTCCCATTCTCATCTCATCTCATTATCTCTAGCCGCTTTATCCTGTTCTACAGGGTCGCAGGCGAGCTGGAGCCTATCCCAGCTGAGTACGGGCAAAAGGCGGGGTACACCCTGGACAAGTCGCCAGGTCATCACAGGGCTGACACATAGACACAGACAACCATTCACACTCGCATTCACACCTACGGTCAATTTAGAGTCACCAGTTAACCTAACCTGCATGTCTTTGGACTGTGGGGGAAACCGGAGCACCTGGAGGAAACCCACGCGGACAACATGCAAACTCCGCACAGAAAGGCCCTCGCCGGCCACGGGGCTCAAACCCGGACCTTCTTGCTGTGAGGCGACAGCGCTAACCACTACACCACCGTGCCGCCCAACTTCTGTTCCATCATCTCATATTCATCTTTTGATTTCAAACCCAAATGTCTTCAATGTGTAGCAAAAACAAAAGAATTGGCCTTGCCAAACACATACTATTATAATAAGACCGTCAATGACGGTGTCGCTCACTCCGGCCCCGTCTAGACCAGAAGGAATGATTAAAAGTGGGCCACCTTGCACAATAAATGTTGCAAGCTACATATAGACACTATATACACCCTAGGAATACCTACCTATTTGCCAGAAAGAATCCAAAACGGCGAAGAAATTAACTTCAAATTAACTGCTAATCCTAGAGGTTCACATACTTTTGCCACTCACATATGTAATATTGGATCATTTTCCTCACTAAATAAATGACCAAGTATAATATTTTTTGTCTCATTTGTTTAATTGGGTTCTCTTTATCTACTTTTAGGACTTGTGTGAAAATCTGATGATGTTTTAGGTCATATTTATGCAGAAATATAGAAAATTCTAAAGGGTTCACAAACTTTCAAGCACCACTGTATGTAGAAAGCCAACACCTTGAAGATTTTAAAAATGCATCATGTGTTGGTGTATGCAATATATACTTAATGTCATTTTGGAATATGCCCTTATCCAGAGTGACTTCTTTATACAATTGAGTAGTTGAGGATTAAGGGCCTTGCTCAAGGGCCCAGCAGTGGCAGGTTCGTGGTGCTGGGATTTCAACTACCAACCTTCAGACCAGCAATCCAATGTCTTAACCACTGCGCTATCATGTATTTTGAATGTATCAGTCTTACCTATAACTCTCAGCCGTAAATAATTTATTCTTCATTCTCTAGCTGGAAGGCGTATTCTGAGCTTCAGCTTCACACTCTGGCTGACCTGCACGTTTTGGAGAGAGATTCTTTTTCAGGACTTTAGACACAGCCTCTGACATCTGGACCACTTTAACAGAAACAGCACGAAATAGCCCACTGAGCTTTCTTGTGGTCCAGGAGTTGTGGGCAACAACCACCGTTTATCATACATTGCACTGTGAGAATTAAGAGGGAGACAAATGTAGTCCACTTTGTGCATATTTTTTCAGTGATTTTTGCTCTATCCCACAAGTTCTGCAGTTTCAGTTTCAAAATGTTGGTTTCTTTTTTAGCTTTGTTGGTGGGAGAAGGATCCTTAACCCGTAGATCCTTAGAGGGTTTCAGAGAGGTTTTGCCCAGATATTTTAAGCTATGACCCATATATGATGAAATCCATGTTGGGTACTCTCTGTTCATGGCACTGTAAAAAATAACCACGTATGAAGTACCAGATTCTTGCAAGAATTTGAAAAGAGATCTCTGAATTCTTGGGGTTTTGGCGCAGTGTACATTCATCCATCCATCCATCCATTATCTGTAACCGCTTATCCTGTGCAAGGTCGCGGGCAAGCTGGAGCCTATCCCAGCTGACTATGGGCGAGAGACGGGACAGTGCACATTCACTCCAGAAATTCAGAAATGGGTGTACTTCAGTAGGTAGGCCAGCTGGTTCTGCTTCAAACTAAGTCGAATGTAGTAATTTCTGGACTGATGACAGCAACATTTACAAGCCTTAAGAAAAGAACATTCAGCTTCACAGACTTTTACCATGGAAGGGGGATTTGTGGGTGTTTGAACCACCTACAACCAGTTTCATAACCCCAGTAACCCCCCCAAAAATGTTCCATTGCACTGTTTTGTTGGGCTTAGATGTCAAGTTTACTATGCCGGTTTGGTGAGTATGCAGTTTCTACTGCACCGTGTTATCTTCTGTATGTCAACAAGCAAAGGTACTGCCCAAAAGAATACCTTACCACTGGTCTCCTGAAATGGTGCCGATCTGTAGACCACAAACAGTGCCTTGTAAAAGTATTCATCCCCCTTGGTGTTTGCCCTGTTTTACATCCCCATTGCTGTTTGCATTACAAGCTGGAATTAAAATGGATTTTTGGGGGGTTAGCACCATTTGATTTACACAACATGCCTACAACTTTAAAGGTGCAAAGTGCTTTTATTGTGACACAAACAAAAATAAAATGAAAAAAAAAAAACAGAAATCTGGAGTGTGCATAGGTATTCACCCCCTTTCATATAAAACCCCTAAATGAGAGCTGGTCCAACCAATTCACTTCATAAGTTACACAATTAGTTGATTAAGATCCACCTGTGTGCAATCAAACTGTCACATGATGTCTGTATAAATCAACCTGTTCTGGAAGGACCCTGACTCTGCAACACTACTAAGCAAGCAACATGAAAACCAAGGAGCCTCCAAACAGGTCAGAGACAAAGTTGTGGAGAAGTATAGATCAGGGTTGGGTCATAAAAAAATATTCCAAACTTTGAATATCCCACAGAACACCATTAAATCCATTATAGCAAAATGGAAAGAATATGTCACCACTATAAACCTGACAAGAGAAGGCCGCCCACCAAAACTCAGACCAGGCAAGGAGGGGATTAATCAGAGATGCAACAAAGACACCAAAGATAACACTGAAGGAGCTGCAGTGGAGATGGGAGTATCTGTCCATAGGACCACTTTAAGCCGTACACTCCACAGAGCAGGGCTTCATGGAAGCGTGGCCAGAAAAAAAGCAACAACGACAAAAACCACTGCTTAAAGAAAAAAATAAGAAAACACGTTTGGAGTTTTCCCAACAGCATGTGGCAGACTCCCCAAACATATGGAAGAAGATTCTCTGGTCAGATGAGACTAAAATTGAACTTTTTGGCAATCATGGGAAATGCCTTGTGTGACACAAACCCAACACTTCCCATCACCCTGAGAATACCATTCCTACAGTGAATCATGGTGGTGGCAGCATCAGGCTGTGAGGATGTTTTTCATCTGCAGGGACAGGAAACCTGGTCTGGACTGAAGGAAAAATGGATGGCACTAAGGGCAATTCTGGAGGAAAACCTGTTTGAGACTGGGACGAAGGTTCATGTTCCAGCAGGACAATGACCCTAAACATGCTGCAAAAGCTACACTGGAGTGGTTTAAAAGGAAACGTTTAAATGTCTTGGAATGGCCTCGTCAAAGCCCAGACCTCAATCCAATTGAGAATCTGTGGCATAACTTGAAGATTGCTGTTCACCAACGCAACCCATTGAACTTGAAGGAGTTTGAGCAGTTTTGCCTTAAGGAATGGGGAAAAATCCTATTGGCTAGATGTGCTAAGTTTCTGGGTGTGCACATCTCTGAAGACCTGTCCTGGAGCAACAACACCGCGTCACTGGCCAAAAAAGCCCAACAGCGTCTGTACTTCCTCCGCAAACTGAGGAGAGCAAGAGCCCCGGCCCCCATCATGCACACTTTCTACAGAGGCACCATCGAGAACATCCTGACCAGCTGCATCACCGTGTGGTACGGCGCCTGCACCGTGTCCTGCTGCAAGTCTCTGCAGCGCATCGTGAGAGCAGCTGAGAGGATCATTGGTGTCTCTCTCCCTTCTCTAATGGATATTTATAACTCCCGCCTCACCCGCAAAGCCATCAGGATTGCAGGTGACCCCACCCACCCATCTCACAGCCTCTTCAGCTTGCTGCCATCAGGGAGGAGACTGCGGAGTCTCCGGGCCAAAACCAGCAGGCTCAAGAACAGTTTCTTTTACCAGGTGGTCAGGACGCTCAACTCCCTCCCTGTTCTGCCCCTCCTCCCCCCTCTGCCCCCTGCCACAGATTCTGCTCGCACACCCCCCTGCCCCCCCTCCAGCATCGGACATGTCACCCTCACAGTCCCCCCCCCCAACACACACACACACACACACACACACACACACACACACACACCTCATCGTTCATTAACACACTGAACTCAGGGACCGCACATCTCGCTTTACCTCGCTCATTTGCACTATTCCTCACTACCTCACCTTAACAGCTGCTAGTTTAGTTTGTTTATACTGCTTATTTCATGTTTCATGTTTACCTGCTATACCTCAAGTGCCCTTGACTGTTTGGTTATTTGAACCAATTTGTGTGTGTGTGTGTGTGTGTGTGTGTGTGTGTGTGTATATGAGTGTTTAGTCTACGTCTAGTTCATATCTAGAGTGTTTATACTGTTTATATTGTCTGTTTGAGTGCTTAGTCTGTGTGTAGTTCTTATCTAGTGTTTACACTTTATATTGTCTGAGTGTTTAGTCTATGTGTAGTTCTTATCTCGTGTTTATACTGTTTATATATACTGTTTATATTGTTTGAGTGTTTAGTCTGTCTAGTTCCTATCTAGAGTGTTTATACTGTTTATATTGTTTGTTTTTTTCAGTTATTCTATTTTTATTTATTGCATTGCCTGTTTGCACTGTGGGTCAGAGAGGACTGATATTTCGTCTGTGCTGTATGTCGAGCATGTATAGCATATTTGACAATAAAGTTGACTTGACTTGACTTGACTTAACAGAGACATTACCCCAAGAGACTTGCAGCTGTAATTGCAGCAAAAGGTGGCTCTACAAAGTACTGACTTTGGGGGGTGAATACCTATGCACAATCCAGATTTCTGTTTTTCATCTTATTGTTTGCGTCATTAAAAAAAACAGCAAAAAAAAAAAACAATTTGCACCTTTAAAGTGGTAGGCATGTTGTGTAAATCAAATGGTGCCAATCCTCCAAAAATCCATTTTAATTCCAGCTTGTAATGCAACAAAACAGGACAAACACCAAGGGAGATGAATACTTTTGCAAGCCACTGTACTGTAGTGCTAAATAGTGTGGCGGAATAGTATGCTAATTATAGTAACCTTCAGCATGTTGTCAAGCCATGTTGATGTCCTATTCATACGGTTTATATGCGGTTTGGGATAAAATGAATGTCTCAAGGCTTGCTACATTTCGCTGGCAATATGTACCTAAAGTAGTTCTGGTTCCTTTTTAATCATAATTACAATGTGCTGGTATTCATTTATTTTTATGCAAAATGATTTTGGCCTGGCTCAGCTTTGTTTTCAAAGAACAATATTCCAAGAGAATTAAAAAAGAAAAAAAAAATTGTGTCAGCCAAAATTGGATAACAGGATTTTTTTTGTTGTTGTTTGAGCCAGAAAACAAAATTAAAACGCAGACTCCCTACTGACATAATTGTGTATGTGAATACACAATTGCTTCACAATACCAGGCCACAGACATTTATGGAAGAATTTTCTTCTTATTTTCAGAAAAAGAACGTTGTTTAAATGTGACCATGCACCTTTTTTAGGCTGCATCTTTTTCACCACTAACCCACTTGTCTGTTTGATTTTTAATATTATTTGAACATGTGCACTCATTTATTTTATATACACTCTTCTGTAGGGTGGCACGGTGGTGTAGTGGTTAGCATTGTCGCCTCATAGCAAGAAGGTTCTGGGTTTGAGCCCAGTGGCCGATGGGGGCCTTTCTGTGTGGAGTTTGCATGTTCTCCCCGTGTCTGCGTGCGGGTGCTCCGGTTTCCCACACAGTCCAAAGACATGCAGGTTAGGCTAACTGGTGGCTCTAAATTGACCATAGGTGTGGATATGAGTGTGAATGGTTGTTTGTCTCTGTGTCATCAGCTCTGACATGATCTGGCGCCTCTTGCCCATAGTCACTGGGATAGGGTCCAGCTTGCCTGAGACCCTGCAGAGGATAAGTGGTTATGGATAATGGATGGACACTCTTCTGTATCTTAGATAAATTTGTTTAATCTATATCATTGTTACACTGATTGCTTTTATCAAAGTCAAAGTCCTTCCCATGCCATGTGGCGCATAGGGCGGCGCCGATCTCCGTTTCCGTAGCCCTCGGCCTCTCGCCTATTACATAGCTAGGGTTACAGTAGGGGGCTAGTCGTCTGGTAACTGCGAGAGTTTGACTCCCCACTCGCATCTGTATTGCAGCGTGCCTTGCCAGACGGCAGTAGGTACCATTTTTATGATTGTCTTTGGTATGACCCGACCGCGAGTAGAACTCGCGATCTCCCAATCGAGAGGCGGACACGCTAACCACTAGGCCAGCTTTTATCAAAGTTACGTATCATATTTCTGGGATAGGTTCCAGATCCAGTGCAATCCTGATCAGAATAAAGTGTTTACCTTAATAAATGAATGAATGAAGTATGAAATCGGGTGGCACGGTGGTGTAGTGGTTAGCACTGTGGTTAGCAAGAAGGTCCTGGATTCGAGCCCAGTGGCTGGCGAGGACCTCCCAGTGTCTGTGTGGGTTTCCTCCGGTTTCCACCACAGTCCAAAGACATGCAGGTTAGGGTAATTGGCGGCTCTAAATTGACCGTAGGTGTGAATGTGAGTGTGAATGGTTGTTTGTCTCTGTGTGTTAGCTTTGTGATAACCCGGTGACTTGTCCAGGGTGTATCCCGCCTCTCGCCCGTAGTCATCTGGGATAGGCTCCAGCTTGCCTGCGCCCCTGTAGAACAGGATAAGCAGCTACAGATAATGGATGGATGGAGGTATGAAATCATTGAAAAAAAGTTCACCACTAGAGGGACCCAGGAGACTTCTGCAACACTTCAGAAGAGTCTCTCATTTTTTTTATTTATCCTGGAGCAGCTTAGTCCAATTAGAAGCGTAGCACAAACCCTTCTTGTCACTCTGTATTCATCTAAATATAAGGATGATATGTCCAGCTGTACAACCTTAACCGAACTATACTTTGATGATGTCTTAAGCTGATTTTTTAAAAACAGACAGTCTCAATCCTCCACAAATGAAGCCCATATGGTTTCCTGCCCGGATGTCACTGCTGCACTCAACAAAACACATGCCTGGCATTTTCCCCTTTCGGTCTAGTTGAAAGAACACAGAGCTGCCTGCCTGTGTTTATCCGACAGTCATCTTCCAAACATATTATTTGGCTTTTATAACCTAAGTATCAGCGATCATTGCCAACTATTCCCGCTGTCACAAATCCCACTGGATTTTCCACCTCAAGATAAAGTATTTGCAATCAAGACAGACCCTTGGGGGACAGTGGAAAGTAGCTCCTCCATTTCATCATCTGCAACGAGAAGTTTCCATAACTCAACAAAATGTTTACACTTTATTAGATCAAGCTGAATGGAAAAAAAAAAAAAAGAGAACGCTGCCGTGACTGCCAATTTGCCATATTTTTGGTTTGACGTGATTTCAGTCCTCTGCAGCTTGGGAAATTTCTGAATGCCTAAACATTTTGAACAACTTGAATAGGATTCCATTTAAAAGCAGTGGTGCATAAACAAATAGCATACCCGCCCGTCATAGAAATAGGCCCCAAAACACACAATGTACCATCCGCACTCACACCCCAGTATGCTGTTTTGTATGGCCTGCTGTATCTAAAGTGTTGCCATAGACTCTATAATAATGAGGCAACATGAAAAGGTCCTTTCCCTCTCTCTTTACTTGTTTGGGATAAACAGATTGGGCCACTTTTGTTCTTGTGTGAGGCTCTCACACACTGCCTGTGCTGCTTATTCATTGATTTGCATTGACCTATGACCTATTTTCAAACCACAGCCAAGTGAAGGGCATCTGTAAACAAGCCCATTTCATAGGAGTCCATGAAGCAAAGCAGCACGACCCGATCTAGGTCAGAGAACTGCTATTAAATCTTTCTGATCAAACACAGTTCTGTGAATATGAGCAGTGGAGACTGAGATTTCATTTGTTTAATGCAAAGAAGTGGAATTTCCATCTGTGCTTCTTCAGGTTTCTTTTGTTTTGCTGTTAATGACACCATCACTCCATTATCCAGCATCACCAGTTTTGGACCTTCAGTATGTTCTCAGAAATATGAACAAAGTGAAACATGCTCAGAGTTCTAACTAGGCCTTTTCAGCGTATTGGGCCGATACGCAATGTTTCCTTACCTCTACGTCCACAATATTGCCGATACGCCTGTAAAAGTTGCCGCTACACTCATGAAAAGGCTCGTCAATCTTGAAAATGTGGTCTTTTGTTTGATTTTCTCGTTATCCCGACGTAGTGGCGACGATGCACCGCCGTGCCAATGTTCTACATTCGGACATACTCCACTCCATGCCCACATGAGCGCTCAGTGCATAGCTGCCCAAGTAGAGCAGCGGTTACAATTATCGACACCTTAACGAACTTTTGGCCATCACAAAAATCGAAAAGACTTTCAATACATAAATTGTGTATGAATAATTACTCAAACTTCCACTGGAAAAAAATGTGTTGATTCCCGATTACTTAGCGTATCAGATCATGTGACACCGTTCGACAAGTATCAACACCTTTGTCCACAGTTATCGACACTGTTCCATAATTAGACATCCAGATGATTATTTACAAAAAAAAATCAGTATGTGGTATTAAGTTAACAAAACATAGTTTTTATTTAAAATTTGTTTTACATACTTATAAAAGATCTCTCATCTCATTATCTCTAGCCGCTTTATCCTTCTACAGGGTCGCAGGCAAGCTGGAGCCTATCCCAGCTGACTACGGGCGAAAGGCGGGGTACACCCTGGACAAGTCGCCAGGTCATCACAGGGCTGACACATAGACAACCATTCACATTCACACCTACGGTCAATTTAGAGTCACCAGTTAACCTAACCTGCATGTCTTTGGACTGTGGGGGAAACCGGAGCACCCGGAGGAAACCCACGCAGACACGGGGAGAACATGCAAACTCCACACAGAAAGGCCCTCGTCGGCCACGGGGCTCGAACCCAGACCTTCTTGCTGTGAGGCGACAACGCTAACCACTACACCACCATGCCGCCCGCTTACGTAAATAGGATTTGCAATCGGATTCCAAATACTCTATAAGCATTCCATTCTGTTATGGATCAGAAAAAAAGAAAGATAAAATCACAGCACTTTTATTTTCTTTAAAGTACTTCATCTACTTTAACAAATATTACACAAAAGATCGATCCATAACAGTTGTAAATGCCACTTAATTCCACAGGGTGTTGATAATGGTGGACACCGGTGAAAGTGGTCTTATTATCTATTATCGACACCTCACGTGACTTCTCAAATGTGTGTTTAGATGCAAAACAGTGATTGTCAAATGAAAGAGTAAGAAACAAAGTAGGTTGACAAGGAGATCATGAAATATTGGTGAGTTTGAGAAGTAAAAGCATGTCTATGATCTTTCCACCATGCTTACCTGCGATGATAATGTCCGGGTTTTACTCAAATTGCCGATCGTGCTAAAAAAATTCAATTTCAGGTAACGAGCTATGCCATCATCAAACAATAAGATCAAAGGGGGGGGGTGTCTTCCGGTTGATTAATTAACCGATAACTGTTGTAATTGAAACTTGCCTTTGTAAAATTGTTTTTTATTGGTAAATCTGAAAAGATGTTGATAATTATGGACTGTCGATAATTGTAGCTGCCGCTCTAGCTCCATGTGGAGATGGTCACTGATCATGCCAGTCTGGTTTACCTTGCTGTGTTCGTGGTAAAGTGCCATCTGTGTTAAGAGGTGCTTGCGTGCCATGCACATAATACGCGCCGGTCCCCAGCATTTTTTTTTTGATGCAACACAGTGCACTGAAACTGTTGGAGTAACGGTCAGTAGGGGAAGGTATGATACGAGTTAGATCTGGATAGTCATGTATTGTAATTGAATGGCTGAAGCTGAAAATAAAGCTGAACATGAACTGGTTGTTTTATTCTTATTCCATAAATATGTCACTAATATAGTTGAATATTAATTATAATAAGTCTTCAATTAAAAACAAAATCACAGCAACTTTTGGCAAAAAAAAAAGGCTCATTAATATTACCAAAAAAAGAGCCACTTTCAGGGAGGCCTGCAAGTACCAGGAAATGCAGTAGAATGCATCTCCGAGCATCTAGAACCCATGAGCTTTAGGGGGTCTAAGGTGCCCCCCGAAACCCTAGCCATTATGACTGGTGCTACTATGCTGATATTTTGGTCTAGTTTGAACCCTGATACTGAATTTGTTTTTAATATACTGTGTATGTATTGAGTGATAAAATATTCACGTCGCTCAAATATCAAAATATTCTGTGGCTGGGAAGTTATTTAATTTGAATGGATTCCCGAGCAAATAACGTGCATGAAATCGCTCACTTCGTGCAGTCAAGCAGACAGAGGAAGTCCGTATGTGCATGCACAGGTTTACCTTCTTCTTTTGGGTTTTACGGCAGCTGGCATCCACAGTGTTGCATTACTGCCATCCACAGGTTTACTTTGACTGTACACTGACAGTTACATCAG
Organism: Neoarius graeffei; assembly: GCF_027579695.1. Lineage (NCBI taxonomy): Eukaryota > Metazoa > Chordata > Actinopteri > Siluriformes > Ariidae > Neoarius > Neoarius graeffei. The sequence continues at coordinate 19,289,063 of NC_083594.1, forward strand.
CTGTTCGTTTAGCAAAAGAATGATCACACCGAGGTGCTCGCTGACCATCAATATTTATTAGCTTGGTCCTGCATTTCCTTTCCTTTGCAACATGACATCTTTTCTTCTCGTTTTCCGTTACTGTAGTCGGTCTTTTACGTTTCATTTGCACACTCATGTCCTCCATTTTTCTCTCCTGTTTCAAATTTGTATCCCACAATGCTTTGCGCAAACAGGGAAAGCCCACCACGTGATGCATGACATAGTATCTTGAATTGGGTCATGGTGAAGCAGGAAAAAAATAGCGGGGAATTTAGGGCCACATGGCCCTAAATTAATTAATTGTTCCGTTAAAAAAAAACTAATAAAATTGGACATCTGTGATTTGAATTCAGTAACTTTTGGTCCACTAAACAAAAATAATTGGGTGTCAGGGAAAATTCTTTTTATGACCTACACTTGAAAAATCTGAAAGGCCATCTACCTTTAAGAGTTTCAAGTTTAACTGAAGTGGGTTACCATCTACTTTATATTGGTTGAAGCGGATCACAGCCACTTTTAGAATTCTTTATACATTTCATTCAATTTCAGCATGCCAAATTCAACAAATTTAAATATGGTGCCTTACATAAATATTCACCCCTTGAATTGGTCCCCATTTTGTAGTATGACAGAATTAAAATGGGCTTAACTAGGATAATCAAAGACATGCAGATTAGTTCAATTGGCTACTCTAAATTACCCATAGGTGTAAAGTCTGAGTGGCTGTCTGTCTCTCTCCGTTGGTCCTGCGATGGACTGGCAGCCCGTCCAGAATGTACTCCACCTCTTGGCTGGGACTGGCTCCATGTCAGCTGGGACTGGTTCCAGCTTCCCCATGACCCATAAGTGGTATAGAAAATGAATGAACAAGATGAACTGTGAGCTACTGCTCACTTACATATACCCCCCCCCCTCTCGCTTATATCAGAATGCAAGCAATCGAAGGAATAGGACACTTATTATGAATGTTGACTTCAACAAATAATTAATCCTGAAACAAGTGAGTAAAGCGCAGTGTTCTCCCCAGGAATTTCAAATAGCATCCTGGTAAATGGTCATTTTGAAATAGCATTTTGCTTCTTGAAATAGTGTCAAAATCCACCCTATATGTTTTGTAAATACATTCAGTTGATAAACAGGAACTCGATGTACGACAGACCTGAAAATGGTATACACTGTATAGAACCCCAAGCTGAAACTCTGTACCAAATATCAAGCAGTTGTGATTTGTAGCTGCTGAGAAAAATGTTATGAAAATTTTGTAAATCCACACTATATGTTTCGTAAATACATTCAGTCAGTAAACAGGAAGTTGAGGTGCAAAAGACCTGAAAATGGTATACACGGTATAGAACCCCAAACTGAAGTTTGGTACCAAGTACCAAGCGGCTATGATTTGTGGTTGCGGAGAAAAAGGGTGTTTCGGACAGATGGAGATACGGACAGGCAGAGGTAAATAAACCAGTATAACAATGTTGAATTTATTTACTGTTGATTTATTCCGATGTTTTAGCCTTCTGTACCAGGATACTTATTTGTCTCCTGATGCAAATGTCACATCTAGAATCAACTGTATACTTTTTGTTAGTGCTGTTGAATAAGAATTAGTGAGGCTAGCCAAGACATACACTATACGGACAGAAGTTTGCGGACAGAAGATTCCAGATTTAGTCCCCCCTTTGCTGTTAAACCAACCTCAAATCTTCTGTGAAGGCTTTCCACTATAATTAAGAATGTAGCTGTGGGAGATTTACCCATTCAGCCTCAAGAGCATTAGTGAGGTCAGGCACTGCTGGCAGGCAAGGAAGCCTGGGGCGCCGTCGGTGTTCCAATTCATACCGCAGGTGTTCAGCAGAGTTGAGGTCAGGGCTCTGTGCATGCCAGAGTGAAAGAGTCTTTTCTTTTCACTCCAACTTTGATAAACTGTTTTCTTGGACCTAATTTTTGCAAACAATCACTGTCATGGTCCCAAAGTAGGGCAATTTTAATGCTACAGCATACAAGGCATCCTATATAACTGTATGCTTTTAATTTGTTGGCAACAGTTTGGGGAAGGCCCACATATGTATGGGTGTGATGGGCAAGTGTCCACAAACTTTTGGCTGTATAGTGTAGTGAAGCAGTCAAAGGACTTTGCATCCCCTTAAACTGAAGGACGGTGTTTAAAAATTACACATTTCCTATGCAGCGCCTTCACAAAGTTGATGATCAGCACTTTAGACACATAGCTATAGATTAATTTCAAATTAAATCTGGTGGATTATGAAACCAAAACAATGAAAACTACATTTCTACTGATAAGCACAACTACTTATGGGACTACATGGTATAGCGTAATATTATTATTACTGAATTACTTCCTGTATTGACCTCAATGGGCAGACAAAGAGAAATACTTTACTTGATATCAGGAAACACGAGAGCCATTTCCAAAATCATATAAAATCTAGCAGTATGTTTGGCTCAAGTCTGTGCTCCAGCTGAAATAAACTGCCTCTCAGTGAGCAAATGATGATTTATGTGGATAGCTAACACCTCCAACAGTTCCTCTAGCTTCACTATATGCATAGTTTCAATCCATTTACTTCTAACAGAAAAAAAACATTCAAGCATACTGTAGACTATAAATAAACCTTAGCATAAATGTTTTAAAAATGTGAAGCCGATTTAACCGTTCCATCTACCAACAGAACTGTGGCTTTTCATCGGTTCAGCTGTAAACTTCCCTAAAGCATAACAACAAAGAACATTTAAACACTGAGAATGTTTTAAACATGGTAATTTAGGTCTTGTTTAATTGGGGGAAAAAAAAAAAAGACGACGACACTGGCTTGAAGATTTTCTTCTTATCATGGACTAATATCTTTCAGTTTCATATGTAAAATGAAGGTACTTACTAATTTCTTACTTGAAGATTTTTGGTTAAAAGTTTCTGGGCCGGCGGCACGGTGGTGTAGTGGTTAGCGCTGTCGCCTCACAGCAAGAAGGTCCTGGGTTCGAGCCCCGGGGCCGGCGAGGGCCTTTCTGTGTGGAGTTTGCATGTTCTCCCCGTGTCCGCGTGGGTTTCCTCCGGGTGCTCCGGTTTCCCCCACAGTCCAAAGACATGCAGGTTATGTTAGGACTAGGACTGTTTTGGCCTCTAGAGGCCGCTGTTATTTCCTTTTCATGTCGTGTTTATTTTGGCCTCTAGAGGCCGCCACTGTTCCTGTGTTTTGTGTTTGTGTTAATTGCCTAATTATCTTCACCTGTGTCCTTAATTAGTTTGTCTATTTATACCCCTGAGTTCAGTCCTCTTGTCACGGAGTCTTTGTGCTGTTATGTTTATCTCCAGTTTCCTTTGTACTGTGTTTTTTGATCTTCTTAGCTTTTGAATTTTTGCACTTTGCTTTTCTTTTGGATTATACTCTTTGGTTTTTTTTTTTGTCTTTTGTTTTGCCCTGTATATAGTGTATATAGTTTAAATAAACCTTTTGATTCTTTTTCTACTTCCGCCTCACGCCTCTGCATTTGAGTCATCCCCCTGGTGGCCTAGTGGGGGTTTGCTGGATTATCACACCAACGAACCAGGTTCGAATCCCAGCAAAACCCTAACAGAAAGACTCCGTCATGACCGACTCAGCAGAGGCTGCTTCAACTGTCTACCCGGCCAACCTTCAGGGAATTATGGCAGCTTTGACACGCTTCGGAGCGACCATGGACGCTCATGGACGTACGCTCACCAGCCAACGTGAGGCCCTCGCTCGCCACGAGGAACTGCTTCAGCAAATTGGGAAAACCCTGGCACAGCTGACATCTCTGCCTGCTGCTCCTGATCCAGCTCCCACTCCTGCTCCAGTGCCTCCTGCAATGCTGCCTTCTTCACCTCGCGAACCCAGCCTTCCTGCACCACAGAGGTATGACGGCAAGCACAGTGAGTGCCGAGAGTTCCTTACCCAGTGTCAACTCACCTTTGAGCTTCAGCCTACCACCTACACTACGGATCGCCGCAAGATTGCCTTTGTGATCACCTTATTAGCTGGTAAGGCGCGAGCCTGGGCTACTGCTATCTGGCAAAGACAGGGACCTGAGTGCTTTGATTTCCAGCTGTTTTCTGAAGAGATGCTTCGGGTCTTCGATCAGGCAGACATCAGTACCAACGCAGCCCGAAAGCTCATGTCCATCCGGCAAGGAGGAAGCGTCGCAGATTACGCCATCTCGTTCCGAACACTCGCAGCAGTAAGTGGATGGAACGAGACTGCCCTGGTGTCAGCCTTCCACCATGGTCTGTCTGACCCCATCAAGGACGGTCTGGCCTCTATTGGATGCCCAAGTGACCTCGAAACCCTCATCTCACATGCTATTCGTCTGGACAACAGGATGAGAGAACGCCACCAAGCCTTGAGCCCCCCCCAGCCTCCCTACCTCTACCTGGAGACCGTCTACCTCCTTCAGTGACTGTCCAGAACCCATGCAAGTGGGTCGTACTCGCCTCTCCGCATCTGAGAGGGAGCGCAGAAGGAGGGACAAGTGCTGCATCTACTGTGGCAAGCCTGGTCACTTCCGAGCATCATGTCCCGAACTCTTGGGAAAAGGACCGCCCCGTCCAGCCGAGGGAGGGTTGTGACGGGGCCTACCCTCTCTCCCGGACTCCCTGGCCAAGGAATCTACATCCCGGTCTCCATCTCCTGGGGTGAGTCTGTCCACTCTTGTCAAGCTTTGATAGACTCAGGGGCGGCTGGGAACTTTATGGATATTCACTTCGCCCAAAGCATCAATATTCCGACTGCACCTCTTGAAGTCCCACTGTCTGTGTCTGCCCTCGATGGCCAAGCGTTAGGTGATGGAAGAGTCACCCAAGTTACTTCTCCAGTTTTCCTCCAGTCTCAAGGTCACAAGGAAGAAATATCCCTGCACCTGATTCCTTCACCTGAGTTCCCAGTTATTCTAGGCCTTCCTTGGCTTACTCGCCACAACCCTCGCATAGACTGGGTAACAAGCCAGGTTGTGGAATGGGGCCCTGCATGCCATGCCTCTTGTCTGCTCTCTAGCTCTCCTGTGTCTCCTGCCGAGCCCCCTGATCTCACCGAGTTATCTCAAGTTCCCACAGAGTACTGGGATCTCAAGGAGGTATTCAGCAAAAGCAGGGCCGCCGTTCTTCCTCCGCACCGGGCCTACGACTGTGCCATCGACTTGCTCCCTGGGACTACCCCTCCTCGTGGCAGACTGTTTTCACTCTCTCAGCCAGAACGCAAGGCCATGGAGGAATACCTCAAAGATGCCCTGGTCTCTGGGTTTATTCGACCCTCCACTTCACCTGCTGGAGCCGGCTTCTTCTTTGTCGGCAAGAAGGATGGGGGGCTCCGACCATGTATTGATTACAGGGGCCTGAATAAGATCACTGTGCGCAACCGATATCCCCTTCCGCTGATGTCCACAGCTTTCGACCTGCTCCAAGGTGCCACCGTCTTCACCAAGTTGGACCTACGGAACGCATACCACCTCATCCGTATCCGACAGGGAGACGAGTGGAAGACTGCCTTTAACACCCCGTCTGGGCACTACGAATACCAGGTGATGCCCTTCGGACTCACCAACGCACCAGCTGTTTTTCAGGCCCTAATCAACGACGTCTTAAGGGACATGATTAACCTATACGTTTTTGTCTACCTCGACGACATCCTTATCTTTTCCAAGACCGTGCAGGAGCACCGCCACCATGTCCGCCAGGTTCTCCAGAGGCTGCTACAGAACAATCTGTTCGCCAAGGCCCAGAAATGCGAATTTCATGTTCCCGAGGTCTCCTTTCTGGGATTTATTGTACGGACAGGCCAACTCCAAATGGACCCTGCCAAGACCCTGGCCGTCCAGGATTGGCCTACTCCCAAGTCCGTTAAGGAGGTTCAGCGGTTCTTAGGATTCGCTAACTTCTACCGCAAGTTCATCAGGAACTTCAGTTCTGTGGCAGCACCCATGTCAGACCTCACCAAAGGGACAGGTGGATCTTATGGCTGGTCTCCTCAGGCAGAAAAGGCGTTCAAAGACCTCAAGGACCGCTTCTGCACGGCACCCATTCTGGTTCTCCCGGACACCTCCCAACCATTCATCGTGGAGGTGGACGCCTCGGACAGTGGTGTCGGCGCGGTGCTCTCTCAACGTTCGGAAGGAAAGCTGCACCCCTGCGCTTACTTCTCCCACCGCCTGAGTCCTGCTGAGTCCCGGTACGATGTGGGGGATCGAGAACTGCTAGCGGTCAAACTGGCCCTTGAGGAGTGGAGGCACTGGCTGGAGGGAGCACAACATCCATTCCTGGTTTGGACTGACCACAAGAACCTGGAGTACCTCCAGCAAGCCAAGAGACTGAACCCTCGACAGGCTAGGTGGGCCCTGTTTTTCAGTCGGTTTGACTTCACCCTCTCATACCGCCCCGGCTCCAAGAACACCAAACCTGACGCACTGTCCAGACTGTTCTCTGCCACTAACAGGGAGAATGAAGTCGGGCCTATTATCCCTGTGTCCCGGATTGTGGCCCCTGTCCGCTGGGGTATTGAGGAGGCTGTCCGACGAGCCCAACGCCAGGACCCCGGTCCTGGGACGGGGCCACCAGGCCTCTTGTACGTCCCACATCAAGCCCGGGCCAAGGTTCTCCAGTGGGGTCACTCTTCCCCTCTCACCGCCCACCCGGGAGCTCGGAGGACCCTGGACTTCCTGAAAAGACGCTTCTGGTGGCCTAACATGGAGAAGGAAGTAAGGTCATTTGTCCTGTCCTGTGAGGTTTGCACCAGAACCAAGAACCCACGACAGCGTCCCCAGGGTCTCCTGCATCCTCTGACCATTCCCCGGCGTCCCTGGTCCCACGTGGCAGTCGACTTTATCACGGGTCTCCCTGAGTCACAAGGTAACACGGTCATTTTGGTCTTAGTTGACAGATTCTCCAAGGCCTGCCGCTTCATACCACTGTGCAAACTCCCCTCTGCTCTTGAAACTGCGAAACTTTTGTTTAATCATGTCTTCCGAGTCTTTGGTCTTCCACAGGACATCGTCTCAGACCGAGGGCCCCAGTTCTCCTCCCGAGTGTGGCACGGGTTCTGCAAGGTCATCGGAGCCACTGCCAGCCTCTCCTCTGGGTTTCACCCACAGTCCAATGGTCAGACAGAGAGGCTCAACCAGGACCTGGAAACCACCCTGCGAGGCCTGGCTATGGATAACCCGACATCGTGGAGCACCTGGCTGCCATGGGCGGAGTACGCCCACAACACCCTGCAGTCATCGGCCACCAAGCTGTCGCCATTCCAGTGCCAATTCGGGTTCCAGCCACCTCTGTTCCCGGACCAGGAGGAGGACGCGGGGGTGCCCTCGGTCAACCAATATGTGAGACGGTGTCGCAAGACCTGGAGCATGGTCAGGAAGACCCTCATACAGACCTCCAGAACCAACCAGACTCAGGCCAACCGCCATAGGAGACCTGCACACGCTTTCCGCCCTGGGCAGCGTGTTTGGCTGTCCACTAAGGACCTTCCACTGCGGGTGGAGAACCGCAAGCTTGCTCCTCGCTACATTGGCCCCTTCAAGGTGGTGCGCAGGGTGAACCCTGTCTCCTACCGGCTCCAGTTGCCCCGGACTCTGAGGATCAACCCCACTTTCCATGTTTCCCTGTTACGGCCCGTACTGACGTCTACGTATGCCCCTGCCCCTAGGAACCCCCCACCCCCCCGCATCTTCCAGGGGCAGACTGTGTTCACTGTGAATCGCCTGCTTGACTCCCGCCGGGTCCGCGGCGGGTTGCAATATCTGGTGGACTGGGAGGGCTATGGTCCTGAGGAGTGCTGCTGGGTTCCTGCTCGGGATGTCCTTGATAAAGAACTATGTCGGGACTTCCATTCGGCCCATCCGGATCGCCCTGGGAACGTCAGGAGACGCTCCTAGAGGGGGGGGTCCTGTTAGGACTAGGACTGTTTTGGCCTCTAGAGGCCGCTGTTATTTCCTTTTCATGTCGTGTTTATTTTGGCCTCTAGAGGCCGCCACTGTTCCTGTGTTTTGTGTTTGTGTTAATTGCCTAATTATCTTCACCTGTGTCCTTAATTAGTTTGTCTATTTATACCCCTGAGTTCAGTCCTCTTGTCACGGAGTCTTTGTGCTGTTATGTTTATCTCCAGTTTCCTTTGTACTGTGTTTTTTGATCTTCTTAGCTTTTGAATTTTTGCACTTTGCTTTTCTTTTGGATTATACTCTTTGGTTTTTTTTTTTGTCTTTTGTTTTGCCCTGTATATAGTGTATATAGTTTAAATAAACCTTTTGATTCTTTTTCTACTTCCGCCTCACGCCTCTGCATTTGAGTCATCCCCCTGGTGGCCTAGTGGGGGTTTGCTGGATTATCACACCAACGAACCAGGTTCGAATCCCAGCAAAACCCTAACAGGTTAGGTTAACTGGTGACTCTAAATTGACCATAGGTGTGAATGTGAGTGTGAATGGTTGTCTGTGTCTATGTGTCAGCCCTGTGATGACCTGGCGACTTGTCCAGGGTGTACCCCGCCTTTCGCCCATAGTCAGCTGGGATAGGCTCCAGCTTGCCTGCGACCCTGTAGAAGGATAAAGCGGCTAGAGATAATGAGATGAGATGAGTTTCTGGGCCTGAAATTTGCAATCCCCCAACCAAACCAGAGCTTCTCAGTCCCACAGTGCTCTGTACACTCTGTAAAAATAGTGGGTTATTGATAGAATTCACTCACTGGATTGAGCACGTTGGGTTATTTTGCTGGGTTATTTCACATAATGTGAACCCACTATTTGGGATTTTAGGACCAAATAAAAGTTTGGTGGTTATTAGAGCCCAATGTTGGTTTAATGCTTTTTCTTCAACATGACAACACCACAGCATTTGGGTCAGTTTTGCTGCTGCAACCTCACTGGCTAAAGCACAAATCCATTTAGAAATCTCAACTGGCAGAAAAGATGTGAAGCACACAGATGAAAGAAATGCTTAAGTCCAACCATCCATCCATTATCCATAACCGCTTATTCTGTGCAGGGTTGCAGACAAGCTGGAGCCCATCTCAGCTGACTATGGGTGAGAGGCAGGGTACACCAGTTGTCAGATCACTGGTTGCAGGGTACAACCAACTGGACAAGTTGCCAGATCACTTTCACACCTAAAGTCAATTTAGAGCCACCGTTTAACCTAACCTGCATGTCTTTGGACTGTAGGGGAAACTGAAGCACCCAGAGGAAACCCACGCAGACACGGGGAGAACATGCAAACTCCACACAGAAAGGCCCCCGTCAGCCACTGGGCCAAGACTCCGACCCTTCTTGCTGTGAGACGACAGTGCTAACCACTACACCACCCGAAATCCTTAAGAACTGTTTCTTATTTCTTTACACTATGTTTTCTGCTCATATATGTAGCAATTGGTCCCAGTAAACACTAATGCATCTCAAACAATTAGAATATCATGAAAATGTTTAATATTTTCCATCAGCTATTTAAGAAAGTGAAAATGTAATATATTCTAGACTTATTACATGTAAACTAAAATGTTTCAAGCATTTCTCTATTTTAATTTTGATAATTATGGCCTACAGTGTAAAAAAAAAAAACATCTCAAAATATTAGAATATTTCATTTCGAGTTTGAGTAAAACAATATAAAATACCGTGTATCTCTCAGTCTAGTTCAGTATACGCAACCACAATCACAGGGAGGACTGTTGACTTGACAATTGTCTAGAAGACGATCATGGACACCCTCCACAAGGAGGGTAAGCCACAGAAGGTCATTGCTGAAAAGGCTGGCTGGAAAAGGTGCACAAGCAACAAGGATGACCACAGCCTGGAGAGGATTATCAAGAAAAATTGATTCAAGAAATTGAGAGAGCTTCACAAGGAATGGACTGAGGCTGGTGTCAGTGCATTAAGAGCCACCACCCACAGACGTCTTCAGGAAAGGGGCTACAACTGTCACATTCCTAATGTCAAGCCACTCCTGAACCAGAGACAACATCAAAAGAGTCTTACCTGGGCTAAGGACAGAAGGAACTAGACTGTTGCTCAGTGGTCCAAAGTCTACTTTCATCTGAAAAGAAAATTTTGCATTTCATTTGGAAATCAAGGTCCTAGAGTCTGGAGGAAGATTGGAGAGGCAGAGAATCCAAGGTGTTTGAAGTCTAGCGTGAAGTTTCTGCAGTCTGTGATGATTTGGGGTGCCATGTCATCTGCTGGTGTTGGTCCACTGTGTTTTATCAAGTCCAAAGTCAACACAGCCATCTACCAGGAGATTTTAGATCACTTCGTGCTTCCATCTGCTGACAAGCTTTATGGAGATGCTGATTTCCTTTTCCAGCAGAACTTGGCACCTACTCGCAGTGCCAAAACTACTACCAAATGGTTTGCTGACCATGATATTACCGTACTTGATTGGCCAGCCAACTCATTGGATCCGAACCCCATACAGAATCTATGGGCTACTGTCAAGAGGCAGACAAGAAACACCTGACTCAAAAATACAGATGAGCTGAAGGCCACTATCAAAGCAACCTGGGCTTCAATCACACCTCAGAAGTGCCACAGGCTGATCGCCTCCATGCCACACTGCACTGATACAATAATTCATGGTAAATGAATTTTCAGAATTTGGGCATTTCTGTATTGTAAATCCTTTTTTGATTGATCTCAGGAAATATTCCAATAATTTGAGATATTGCATTTCTGACTTTCATAAGCTATAAGCCATAATTATTGAAATTAAAACAAAAAAGGCTTGAAATATTTCACTTCACATGTCGTGAATACAAAATATATGAAAGCTGACCTTTTTGAATTGAATTACGAAAAAAAATTAACTTCATGATATTCTAATTTTTTGAGATGCACTAGTATGTGTATTAAATAAACTATATGATGGTTCTAGATTCTGATTTTATCCTAGTGTTATTCTGAAGCAAAGTTTACAACTCAGGATGCTGTCTGACTAGTATAAACTTTGCAGCCGTTGATTACTATAATTTCACACTTTTGTTGAAGGGATTCCCCCACCATCTGAAATGAATCAACATCTAACACTGATTCTCCTGCCCTGTCTGCATGCCAAGTTGCTTTGTTCTGTACCCAGTATAACCTCTGTTGTGTCTCTCAGACTGTCAGTGTAATACTAGTAAGAAACCATGTCTTTCATAAAGCAACATGTTGTTGATCTTCACTACCACAATACAAAAATGACCAGCTTACATAATGTGAAATGAAGCTTAGCAAAACACCAATAGCAAGTGAACCTTCATTTGCGTTTTCTGACAGAAGTAGCTAACAGGGTGGAACAACCACTGCACAGAGAGGACAAGTCACACAGTGAAGCCATGGCCTAATGGTTAGAGAAGCAGCTTTGGGACCAAAAGGTTGCTGGTTCAATTCCCTAGACCAGCAGGAATGGCTGAAGTGTCCTTGAGCAATGCACCTAACCCCCAATTGCTGCTCTGGGTATGTTGTATGTTCCTCTCTGGATAAGAGCGTCTGATAAATGCCTGCAAAGTAAGTATAATGGGAATTTCCCCACCATCAAGTAGAACTAATAACGGCCTCATTCCAGAAACCACGTTTCAGTAGAGAAACATTTATTTCCTTAAAATAACATTCAGGAATTTGCTGACATCAAACCATTAAGCATTAATAAACCAAAAATAATTTTGATAAACTAATAAAGTATGTTAACATGTGTCTGCTGCATAGCATAACAAAAAAGTGGGAGATCATGAGTTTGAATCCCAAAGAAGCCAGAGCCATCCATAGATAGCTAGATAGATAGTCAAGGTTCCAATGCACAGTAATGTTCCAGCACAGTGGTGACCTCCTGTACTGGCCTGAGTTTCCCCAAAGCATCACAGCAAAAAGATCACCGGCAAAAGGTAGCACAAGCAGCACAATGAATGCTCTCTCTACTAGTTAAGATGCTCCTACCGTGAAGATTATTGGGAAACCCAGCGCTGTTCTCCTGTACTGACCTCCTCTACTGTTCCTTGCTCCACCAGAGCTGAATGGGTCTGCTACTTAAGGTACTCCACTGTTTAGCCAATAGGTCATGGAGGGCATGTGATACATTACCCAGAATGGACCACATCAAAACCATCCAGGGACCACTGTCATATAGCCATCATTCCCTTCTTCTCATCTCATACATAGATTGGATCTCAAGTGTACTTTGTAGCTACAGTTAGGTCCATATATGTTTGGACACTGACACAAATTTTCGTGTTTTTTTTTTAACTGTTTACTGAAACATATTCAAGTTATAGTTATATAATGGACATGGACAAAGTCCAAACTTTCAGCTTTCATTTGACAGTATCCACAGTAAAATTGGATGAAGGGTTTAGGAGTTTCAGCTCCTTAACATGTGCCACCCTGTTTTTAAAGGGACCAAAAGTAATTGGACAATTGACTCAAAGGCTATTTTATGGGCAGGTGTGGGCAATTCCTTCGTTATGTCATTCTCAATTAAGCAGATAAAAGGCCTGGAGTTGATTTGAGGTGTGGCGCTTGCATTTGGAAGATTTTGCTGTGAAGAAAACATGCGGTCAAAGGAGCTCTCCATGCAGGTGAAACAAGCCATCCTTAAAGGCGTCGTGCGGTAATTTCAGCAATCAGGCTATATCATGTGTCAAAATGTCGGGTTTGGTGGGTTATTCAAGCCTCTCGGTTTCCCGCGATCTCAGTGTCACGATGCGCCTGCTACAAGCATTTAAAGTTGACACGCACAGCCAAATTTAGGCAGCCAGCCATTAACTAGGTCAACTTATGTGTGACGTCATACCAGTAACCTCCCTTGGGTGATGCTGGCCTGTTGCCATGTTTTCTCTATAGTGTGCGTTTACCAGAGTTGTTTACATTGCGGATTTTGTGGATTTATTCAGTTTGTGGATAGTTTTGAACACTCAAAACACTATGAAATGTATTAATATTCTGTGATACAAAATGCCTAATCGGTGTATTGTGTTTGGCTGTAACAACACCCCATGTCGCTTTTAATAGGTCTAAAGGGGCGGTCACACAGCACTCCGTGTCTATATCACGTACAAAAAGATACAAAAATCTGGTGGACGTGGTCGTAAGTGGTAATTTTTGGTCAATTTTGGCTTTGCCGTGCTTTGTACGGGGTATGGCCGTCGGCGGCTGTTTCACTGCTGCAGCACTGCCTAAGCACAACTAACCAAGTCCAGCCACGTGTAAGGCTAAAAATAGGTCCGCACGTGTTTGAACGCAGGGAAAAAAGCGACAAGTTACCACGGATAACTGCGGCCTCATCGCGTCTGTAGCACTGCCGATCGTGTGTTGAGCGCGGACGTAAAACGGGCACTCCACTGCCATAGCACTGCCAAATCACGGGTAACCACGGCTCAGCGTCGTTGGAAGAGCGGCTTGCTGCGCATATAAAAGCGGTCGCGCACGGCTGGTCTTCACAGTTGCCGATCCAGATCTCTTACAGTCCACAACCCTCACGCAAGTTTGTTCGGTGATTTCTGTTTTATCATGGCCAAGAAGAAGGGTCCCCCTGCCAAGAAGAGGCCGACGAAGGGTGAATATTTGCAGATTGAAAATATGAATTTCAATGTATAAATGAAAATTAGAAGCATGTCAATAAATAGATTTATTTTTCATGTACAGGTGCTACCCCTCCTGCCGCCACCACTGCTACCACTACCTCTGCTGCCACCCCTCCTGTCACCACCACTGCTACCACTACCTCTGCTGCCGCCCCTCCTGTCACCACCACTGCTACCACTACCTCTGCTGCCGCCCCTCCTGTCACCACCACTGCTACCACTACATCTGCTGCCACCCCTGCTGCCACCCCTGAGGCACCCATGGAGCTTGGAGAAGTGAGCCACCCAGCCCTTGAGGAGGGAGAAACACTTCCTGTGGAAGAAGTGAGGCCTCCTACTCCTCCCCCCCAAGCTGGTCAGGACGAGGAGGAAGAACCAGTGCTCGTAGGCAAGGGCCGTGGACGTGGACAGAGCAAAGGCAAGGGGAAGACTGCCCCCAAGAAGGACTGGAGCCTTGATGCTGCTGTAGAGGAGGACGTTCTCGAGTGGCTGAAGGGCAACCCCTACCTCTGGATGCGCAGCAAGAAGGGCTACAAGCAGAAGAAGGCTGCCTGGGAGATGAAGGCCCAAGAACTGGGGATCGATGTGGAGCACCTAGAGCAGTGGTGGAAAGGAATAAAGGACTGGTATGTGAAGCTCTCAAAGAAGACCAGTGGTCAGGCGACCAAGATGCTCACAGAGAGGGAGACCTGGGTCCTGCAGCACTGTGGCTTCTACAAAGGTCAGTACATTTAATTACATTGATTTCAAATGTGTTTTGAATTTCATTGCATTTGTCAATTTCATTTCACATTTAAATGTATGAAATGCTTTTAAAAGCAAAATGTCAATGCCGTGTAACTAAATAAATGTTTTAAACCTTTCAGTTTCCATCCCCAGTGACACCGGAGATCCCCTCGTCACTCTGGCCCGGGTCCCCTCTGCCTCTGCCACTGCCATGTCCACGGTCTCACGCCCTCCCCCTTCAGTGGACTCTGACGGCAAGAGCCAGGCTCACGTCCTCGAGGACATGGAGTCTGCAGCTGTTGACCAGGCCTCTACATCTCAGCCCACGTCCACGTCCAGTCGCAGCCGCAAGCGTGACAAGAGGAGAAGGGAGGAAGAGTGCCAGGAGGAGGAAGACACCTGGATGCGAGAACTCTGCGCCACCATGCAGGCCAACCAAGCCCTCCTGGAGAAGCTTGTGGAGGAGAGGCCCAATTCTGACCGTGAGCCCTTCGTACGGTTTGTTGCTGACACCCTGCGTACAGCTCCCCAGGAGCAGTACGACGAGATGAAGGAGCTGATCTTTGATATAGTGCGCCAGGGCCGGCGCCGCCAGCCTGGTGACAGTGAACAGCCATCCACATCATGGGCCAGACCAGCTCAGTCCGTGTCAGCACCCCCAGCCTGGACAGCTTCCCAGCCTTCCCCCCAGCCCTACAGCCAGCCCTACAGCCAGCCCTACAGCGGCAAGCAGTACTTCCAGCAGCACAACCCCCAGTACCAGCAGAACTGGCAGTATGGCAGCAGCTTCATGCAGCAGACCTCATTCCCCCCCATGCGGCAGACTGCTACTACACCCTCTCCTACACCTACGCAGTTCTGTGCTCAGCAGCCCACCTACCCCCAGCAGCAGCAACAGCAGGAGCAGACTCCACCAAGCCGTGCCCAGCCCAGAGAGTCAGCTGAGTCATGGAGCATCCAGTTGGCCCAGAACATGATCCAGAGTAATGAATGGAACGCTAACCTCAGCTTCGACAGCACCATGCTCACACCTGCAGGCAGATCCAGCCTCGACTCTCAGACATCCATGAACACTCCCAATGTGTCAGCCACCTCTCCTGGACTACAGACCAGGCCTCAGGAACAGCCTACGGGACAGCCGACTCAGGA
This sequence comes from Neoarius graeffei, assembly GCF_027579695.1. NCBI lineage: Eukaryota > Metazoa > Chordata > Actinopteri > Siluriformes > Ariidae > Neoarius > Neoarius graeffei. Next base: position 19,304,527 of record NC_083594.1, read on the forward strand.
ACAGTAGAGTCAGGACTCCATTGTTAGTTTTGTTTAGTGTATGCTCTTGTTTGTTATTAGGTTGAGAAGATTGGCTATGTATCCCTTGCTGTAAACTTGTTACTTATGTTATTTGCTGAATATATGCCAATGACATTGGTATAAATTATGAAATGTGTTGGCGTTTTCTCTGGTTAATAAATATAAACCAAAAATAAATGAACATCCATCAAAAAACATAATTAAAGTAAATAAAATGCGAACTTAAAAAATAAATAATGAAAAAAAGCAATAGCAAACACAAAAATAAATGACAAAGTACATATGAAATTAAAACAAAAATTGGATCAAGACAGTTATCTTCTAACATTTAATAGAAGATAATTGTCTTAATCCAATTTATATTTTCCTTTCATTTCGTACGTACTTTAAATTTTTGTTTGCTATCTTTAATTTTTCATTTTAATTTAATATATGACAAGTTTATTTATTCTAATTCACAATAAATTACTTCTATAGTCTATAGTTTTAATTTAGTTTTAATCTAGTAAAGTCAAAACTGCCAAACACATTTTACATTTCAATTTATTACATTAATACAATATGTAATGTCACCAGTACATATATCAAACATCATTATCACATCAATATTTACATATCAGCGCTCCAGCTTCCCTAACTAACATGATCAGTAAACATAGCTAATGGGGGAGGAGCATATCATCCTGCCACGGCACCCTTCCAGCGGGGGAGTTGCACCACTGCATGATGAGGTTCCTCTGGGCCTTGGCTACCCTGGCATCTCTATTGGGTCCTGTTACTCTATCAGGCCTCGTGTCTTCAAGGTTCCTACCTTCACGCCAAGCACCAAGCACCAGGGCTCCATCTGGACGTTCCCAGTCCACCAGCCTGTTCTGCATCACCGGGTAACGTGTTCTCATCAGGTTGTGAAGGAGTACGCACGCCTTGACCAGCAGCCTGACAGTGTCAGCTTCATGCATCATGGTAGTCAGGAGAATTTGAAATCGGTTGGCAAGGATCCCGAACGAATTTTCAACTACCCGTCTGGCCCGCGACAGTCGATAGTTAAATATCCTCTGCTCCTTGGTCATGTCCCTGTTAGCTTAGGGCTTCATCATGTAGGTCCGGAGTCCAAAGGCATCGTCACCTACCAGGAAGTAGGGTACATCTTGTGTGTCCCCTGGCAAAGGATCCGGCTGAGGGAAGCCGGTGATGTCATTGTTCTGCAGACCCTCCTTGAACTCACTTTCATTGTAGATGTGGGCATCAGAGGAGGACCCCTTGCCGCTTACGTCTATCCACAGGAATTTGTAGTCAGAAGACACGACTGCTAGGAGGATAACACTGAAGAAGCCTTTATAGTTGAAGTAGTCAGACCCAGTATTGGCAGGAGCTTTACACGCAATATGCTTCCCATCTATAGCCCCAATGACATGTGGAAAATTCCATCTGTGGTACCAATCATCAGCTACCTGGTGCCACTGGGCTTCAGAGTCTGGCAGGGAGAGCATCTCATGAGCATACTCGTGGACGATGACCTCACAGACTTCACGCACCAATAGACTTATGGTGTTGTGGGGGACCCTCCAGGCATATTACATCTCACGGTACTTGGAGCCAGAAGCAAGATGCCTCAGGGTGATAGCAATCTTCAGGCCTGGTTCAAGGGGTGCTCTCCAGTTGGTGGTCTCCTTGGTAAGGGCTGGTGTCAGTCTCTGCACAATTTCATCGTACATCGCAGGAGGCATCCTCATAAAGTTCTGAAAGGCTCTTGGATCTTCGTTACGCAGCTCGACCATGAGACGGTCGTAAAGCCCAAGCTGAGGTCTCCTCGCAATCCAGTCACGCACCCAGATGTTCCGTACCACCCTCCTCCTCCTCCTTCTTCTTCTTCTCTCAGCAAGGATATGTTGAGCCTGTATCAGTTGGTTCTGTTGGTGCTGGAGCATTAAGATGAGGACATCACAGCGTTGAGGGTTCATGTTCACCCCTTGACATCTAGACTGCAAGTGCCGAGGTCTCAGAAAATTACGGTATTTATACATGCCGCAAATCAGAAGTGATGCAGAAGTGATTAGACAGTGATCAATCGAATTTAGAACTTGTTTGAGACGTCGTTTAACGGGCTTAGACAGTGCTATGTACGCGGAAAAATCCATTTCTCAGTGATAAGCCGCTAAACACATGCTATATCCCGTGATACCAACGCGTAACACCCGTCCGATGACCATGCTCTGCCCGTGATAGACTGCCAAACTTTCGCGTCTTACCACGTCTCCCCAAGTTTTAATAACGGCCGGGACACTGATTATCACGTGTTTTTCACGTGTGTTGCACGTCTTTACCACGTGTGCCGGCCGTGGTTGTCCGCGGTCTAAAGTTTTGAGCAGTCCAAAACTTTTTGCCGCGTCCGACGCCGTTCCGATTTTCCCCTGCGTCCTGTCACGTCTGTATATCGACTGTAACACGTCTTAACTTCGACATCAACACGAACAACATCGTCTGCTTCACGGGAGAGCACTTTTTGACGGGTTTTGGCCGTGATAAAGCCGTAAAGCGCTGTGTGACCGGGCCTTAAGATCATCATGGGAGAGCAAAATAGATCTATAGGATAGAAACCAAAAGGCCAAATTTGGACTTGTGTCCAAATTTTACAGTGATTTATGCCACAGAGCTGCCTTTAACTAATAATTATCACTTATTACTGACGATTGTACGTTTACTAAACAATACAATACAAAGCTCAATACTCCCAGCCTATAACATACTGAATATCAAGTTAAAATCAACTGCAATAAAAGGAAAATGATGAAAACTGGAATATCAAGGGGTCTACTGTATCAGAAGGCCCACTGCATTTCGCAAGATCGCAAGCTGTCAAGTTGCTAGAATTCAATCTTTCTAGCTATACTTTCACCCCCTACAGCTATCAGTATTACACATAATCATAGATTAATCACACAGCATTCTAATTCAAGTGAAAATGGTCTTTAAAAAGACACACAAGTAGTGATTTAGTCAGAGAAACCAACCAAAACAAGTCTTCAAGTCGCCGGTCTTCTTCATTCTCGTCTTCGTTTCTGTCGTCATCAGAACTGTCCTCATTTTCTTCTGAAGATGAGCGCTCAGGTTCAAATCTGTAAGGCTGGATACCACCAGGACATTCAGCTGTCAAAATCTCTACTTGTGGGCCATTTTCTTCTTCTGTATCGGTAAAATCAAAGCTAATTTCCTCAGCATCGCTCCTATTTTCTGGTGTGTCCACCATTGCAACTGCACCGAGTGGTTACTGGTATGACGTCACGCAGCTGTTCCATTGACCGAGAGGGGGCGCTGCGAACGCGGGAAATTTCAAGTGATGGGCATGACCAAATAAGGACCGATTACAACCGCGGGAAGCTTTTGAAAAATCGACGGTCAATTTATTTCGAATCTCGAAAGCATTCTGGTGCAGAATAATGCGACTTTTATCGCCACTGCATGATGCCTTTAAGCTGCGAAAACAGAAAAAACCCATCCGAGAAATTGCTACAATATTAGGAGTGGCAAAATCTACAGTTTAGTACATCCTGAGAAAGAAAGAAAGAAAGAAAGAAAGAAAGAAAGAAAGAAAGAAAGAAAGAAAGAAAGAAAGAAAGAAAGAAAGAAAGAAAGCACTGGTGAACTCATCAATGCAAAAAGTCCTGGACACTCACAGAAGACAACAGTAGTGGATGATCGCAGAATAATTTCCATGGTGAAGAGAAACCCCTTCACAACAGCCAACCAAGTGAACAACACTCTCCAGGAGGTAGGCGTATCAATATCCAAATCTACCATAAAGAGAAGACTGCATGAAAGTAAATACAGAGGGTTCACTGCACGGTGCAAGCCACTCATAAGCCTCAAGAATAAAAAGGCTAGATTGGACTTTGCTAAAAAACATCTAAACAAGCCAGCACAGTTCTGGAAGAACATTCTTTGGACAGATGAAACCAAGATCAACCTCTACCAGAATGATGGAAAGAAAAAAGTATGGCGAAGGCGTGGTACAGCTCATGATCCAAAGCATACCACATCATCTGTAAAACACGGCGGAGGCAGTGTGATGGCTTGGGCATGCATGGCTGCCAGTGGCACTGGGTCACTAGTGTTTATTGATAATGTGACACAGGACAGAAGCAGCCGGATTAATTCTGAGGTATTCAGAGACATACTGTGTGCTCAAATCCAGCCAAACTGATTGGTCGGCGTTTCATAATACAGATGGACAATGACCCAAAACATAAAGCCAAAGCAACCCAGGAGTTTATTAAAGCAAAGAAGTGGAATATTCTTGAATGGCCAAGTCAGTCACCTGATCTCAACCCAATTGAGCATGCATTTCACTTGTTAAAGACTAAACTTCAGACAGAAAGGCCCACAAACAAACAGCAACTGAAAACTGCTGCAGTAAAGGCCTGGCAGAGCATTAAAAAGGAGGAAACACAGCGTCTGGTGATGTCCATGAGTTCAAGACTTCAGGCAGTCATTGCCAACGAAGGGTTTTCAACCACGTATTAGAAATGAACATTTTATTTACAATTATTTAATTTGTCCAATTACTTTTGAGCCCCTGAAATGAAGGGATTGTGTTTTAAAAAATGCTTTAGTTCCTCACATTTTTATGCAATCATTTTGTTCAACCCACTGAATTAAAGCTGAAAGTCTGAACTTCAACTGCATTTGAATTGTTTTGTTCACAATTCATTGTGGTAAGGTACAGAACCAAAATTAGAAAAATGTTGCCTCTGTCCAAATATTTATGGACCTAACTGTATGTGTATAACTTGTGACTATGGTCAGAGCTACAGGTAGCCTGTCCTCCAAAGCTAGTGATGGACTCCAATGAGATCCTTTCATCTCTTCATAGCTAGTTACTGTCCTGTCTAATAGCTTAAATAAGGTTTCCTTATTAGTTTGCTAGCCTTGTTCTGTCTCACTTCTGAGCTGAGTGCAAGTTGTAGACCTGTGAATATGTACCACTAGCATGGTTGAGTGGTAAGGCTCCCCTGCAAAATAAAGCTTTCCACCAACCAGATTGCAAAAGTTAGCAAGGTTCTGCTAAAACAAAAAAAAAACAAAAAAACCATACAGTGGCCAGAGTGGGCCCTTGCTCTATGCTTTGGTTCATTCCTGCAGCCACCTCAGTCTCCTCATATGTGTGCCTACTAGCGCAGTTGTTGCAGTTGAGAGGTCTCCCTCAATATTCCACCACTGGACACTGATCCACAAATGATGCGCACTCCATTATCTGGCTCCAATGTACTGCTCATTTTAGAGTACAAACCTTCCTACAGGGACTCTTATCTTGAAGGTGCATCATGTCTCAGCACCATGGATGGTTTTTCACGGAGGTTTCATAAACTTCTCACAGCCTTCTTGAAAGGAGCGAGGCCTCTTCAACTACCACACTACCCAAAAAGCCCAGCATGGGATCTCACCCTTGTACCCTTAAGACCTCCCATTATGAACCCATTCTACATACTCACTTTAAAGACCGCCTAGATTTTGCTAGCAATCACTTCAGTAAAGAGAGTGTGAGAACTGCAAGCATTGGCAATAAGCTTACCAATAACCTCACACAACTATAGCAGTGGTGGCGAAGCAGTTTGGGTTTTGGATTACTGATCACAGAAGTGGCAGTTTAAATCCTGTCACTATCAAACTGTCACTGTTATGCTCTTGAGCAAGACTCTTAACCCTCATCTGCTCACTTTAAACGTAAGCCCATTTGGATAATAGTGTCTTTCTGACAAATGAGGTAAATGTGCATATACAGTCAAGTCAGAAAGTCTGCACACCCCTTTGACCTTCTCCACATTTTATTACGTTACAGACTTATTCTACAATAGATCGAGTTAATTTTTTTGTCACAAAATTCAACACAAAATAGCCCATAATGACAAAGTGAAAGCAGATTTTTAGAAAATATGCAATTTTATTTTACTGACAAAATAGGTTATTTAGGGGTTACGTATCTGTACACACCCTTAGCCTAATATTTGGTTGATGCACCTTTGGCAGCAATTACAGCTTCAAGGCATCTTGGGAAAGAAGCTATGAGCTTGGCACACTTGTTTCTGGACATTTTTGCCCATTCCAATTGGCATACCCTTGCAAGCTCCATCAGGTTGGATGGGGAGCATCGGTACACAGCCATTTTCAGCTCCTTCCACAGGTGTTCAATTGGATTCGGGTCTGGGCTCTGGCTGGGCCACTCAAGGACATTCACAGACTTTCTCCGAAGCCACTCCTTTGTTCTCTTGGTTGTGTGCTTCGGGTCGTTCTCATGTTGGAAGGTAAACCTTCACCCCAGTCTGAGGTCCAGAGCACTCTGGAGCAGGTTTTCTTCAAGGATCTCGGTGTACTTAGCTGCATTTATCTTTCCCTCGATCAGGATTAGTCGCCCCGTTCCCGCTCCTGAAAAACATCCCCATATCATGATGCTGCCATCGCCATGCTTGGTGTTCAGACATGACGCTTGGTATTCAGGCCAAAAAGTTCAATTTTGGTTTCATCAGACCAAAGAATCTTGTTTTTCATGGTTTGAGAGTCCTCTAGGTGCCTTTTGGCAAACTCCAAGCAGGCTGTCATGTGCTTTTTACGAAGGAGTGGCTTCCGTCTGGCCACTCTACCATAAAGGCTTGATTTGTGGAGTGCTGCCTGGATGGTTGATCTTCTGAAAGGTTCTCCCATCTCCACAAGAATATGCTGGAGCTCTGTCAGAGTGACCCTCGGGTTCCTGCTCACCTCCCTGGCCAAGGCCCGTCTTCCCCGATCTCTCAGTTTGGCCGGACAGCCAGGTCTAGGAAGATTCTTGGTGGTTCCAAACTTCTTCCATTTACAAATGATGGTGGCCCCTGTGCTCTTTGGGATCTGTAAAGCTGCAGCAGTTTTTCTGTACCCTTCTCTTCTAAGCCTTGACACAATCTTGTTTCTGAGGTCTGCAGATAACTCCTTTGACCCCATGGCTTGGAGTTTGCTCTGACATGCACTGTCAACCATGGGACCTTATATAGGCAGGTGTTGGCAATCCCCAATCATGTCCAAGCAATTGAATTTACCACAGGTGGACTCCAATTAAGTTGTAGAAACATCTCAAGCAGTATCAGTGGAAACAAAATGCACCTCAGCTCACTTTTGGGTGTCATATCAAAGGGTGTGCACACTTGTGTACATATATTTTACATTTTCATTTTTAATAAATTAGCACAAATGTCTAAAAACCTGCTTTCACTTTGTCATTATGGGCTATTTTGTGTAGAATTTTGTGACAAAAAATTAACTCAATCTATTGTAGAATAAGTCTGTCATGTAATAAAACATGGAGAAGGTGAAAGGAGTGTGCAGACTTTCCGGCTTGACTGTATGTGTTGGGCATGCCACTTCCTAATGATCAAGTGCATCTTGTATGGACATGAGATTATAATAGAGTTCAAAATAGGGACGGATCCAGCCCAAGAATCTGACAGATGCATATTTGCAGAAATATTTTCACAAGGGCATAGAGCACGCTGAGCCCTTTCCGAAGAGGGCAGCCACAGCCCGCTACGACCGCGGCTCAGCCTGCTATTCACCCCCGAAGCCCCACGTGAGTGTGGCTCACCGAAAACTTTAACATGAACCCTGGCTCCAGCAGCATGCGCACACCGGGATTTAAAATTCATAACTCTGCCACCAAAATTCCTAGCCCTGCCAAACTTTCCAGGCACCTCCCTCTCCCCGAGACCTTTCGAAACAGCCCAGGCACGGCCTGCTATGACCGCAGCTCGGCCCGTTATTCATGGCAGATTTCGACCTCTTTCCGGAGCATTTTATTGGTTTGACCTAGATTCTTTGTCTCAGGTCTCGCTATACAAAGCATCGTGAGAATACAGGTAATTAGGTCAGGTAAGCATCACCACTTACCACAGGTGGTCGGATCCTGAACCATCGGTCTGTTGGTTGAGCGTGGCTATAGTCCATGTAGCCAGCTTGCGGTAAAATAAACAAACGCCCCATGGTGCACATATTTCTGACCAATGCACATGCATCAGTTTCATCTGTCTGGATCCATCCCTGCAAAATAATCAGTTTGCATTAAAATGTGTGCACATAGTACACATAAAAGCATTATTGTGACGACCATGCAGAGTACAGAGTAAAGACACGACAAATTTTGTGATTTCTACAGAGCTCACTAATCCTGTGTGAATGGATCGTAATAAATACTGACTTCCTCCAGTAATATTACTTATCAGACAGAAATCTTACCCCATCCAAATAGCACTTAATCCTAAAATAAAAATATTTGTGCTACTCAGCATCTCCGAGTAGAGAGCATCTTTATGGCTCGAGTTCTGTATGTGCTACATTTGTTTATATTCATAAATTAAGCCATCCTTACAGTCCATAGATTGAACAGAGGAGGGTAGTTGGTGGAATGAGACTTGTCAGTGTGTTCATTTAGGATTGTAGGGTGATTAGTGGTTGATGGCTCAAAATTACATATTTTAATTATGATCTTTAGTAAAGACATAGACCAGTGTGTGTATAATCAAAATGCAAAATGGAATCATTTCATCAAATACCAACCTAGGTGAATGTGAATGTGTTAATTACACCAAAGAAGTCTTTATTAGATTGCAGAAGAAGATTAATCTCACTCTCTGTAATGGTCAGTTGTTAATTGCATATTATTTATTCCACTCAAGACATTGATTTTACAGTAAGCTGGACTCAGAGGTGCACTGGGGACTTCCAAGCAGTAGCTGCTTGCTCTTTTGGCCTAGATTAAGTGGGCAGAAATGCTGGAGGGCAGTGGAGAAAAATTGACAGGCGCTGACTATTATCCCAGAGTTCAAGAGGGCAGTTTACGCTAGTCACTAACCCCTGTCTCAGAGTGCTGATTCAGACCAGTGGAAAGTCAGTAGGAGGATGAGGGAGAAGAAAGCTGACCATGCCTGTCGCAAACTCAAGACACATTCATGCACAGCAGGATATGAGGTGCTGTTTAGGCCATTATTCAGTGCAGTTAGTTCTCCCAGGTTCACTTGTTTTTCTCCTTCTTATATAGAAACAAAAGATCTCGTATATCATCATTAGTTTTGCATCTCCCTTTGTGACATGGTTCAAAAACTAATGGCTAAAATAATGGAAAAAATAAGTGTTTGAAAGTCGAAAATGTTTTTTATTATTATTATTATTTTTTTATTACTGACCCAACAACGCATAAGTCATAAAATAAATATCAAAGACAAAATTCGTATACAAGGCTAAGGCTTACGTTTATATAATCAGTACCAGTCAAAAAAGTTTAGACACACCTACTTGTTTATAGGGCGTTTTGTATTTTGACCATTTTCTACATTGTAGAACAATACTGAAGACATCAGAGCTACAAAATAACATATGGAACATAAAAATACAGTAAATAGTCCTGTTCCACAACTGTAGTAATCTATATTATATCAAGAACCACTCAAGTAAGTAAAGAGAAATGACAATCAATAATTTTTTTAAGACATGAAGTGTCTGAATTGGTATGAGTGTCCAAACTTATATATATTTTACACACACACACACACACACACACACACACACACACACACACACACACACACACAATGTTACATGCACACACATCTATATATAAATCAAGAGTGTTTTCCTGGGAAATATATCACTCATATTTTTCATATGAACTATATCCAGGACATTGAGAAACATATTTTTCAATATCTTTACTCATGAGGAAATTGATGAATTGTTTTGATAAATTCGGGTACTAAATTTGGGGTTTGTGAATGTGTCTATGTATATAATAAAAAGAAAATCACACATTAGCTTGAAGATATGAAGCTTATCTTCTCATGTTGAAAAACTCGTATTTTTCAGATGCAATACATCATAGACCTGAGGGGCATATTTAAATCATATTGGCTGGCTTTTTATCATGGTATATCAGATATATTTCATTCAGCTAGCATGATATTGAACGGGTCGGAGACGAGTTCAATATCATGCTAGCTGAATGGAATATACCTGATATAGCACGAAAAAAAGCCAGCCAATATTATTATTATTATTATTATTATTATTATTATTATTATTATAATACATACACATTCCTTTCGGGTGTTTGATGCACCCTTGTCTTTCAAAATTCTATCACAATCTTCCGTATTTAACAAAGCAAACCTGGCGGCCATGTTTATTTATAAATTGTCACAGTCGCTCACTAGCATGGAAGTTTTACGTCTCCGATGTGTGACGTCATGTTGTCTTGACAACCATGCAATATAGTAAACCATATTCAATGCTCATTCTCCATTGGGTAGAGTGACGTAATACATGTAGGATAAGCGATATGCTAACAATATTGCATGCTATCAAACCAAATGAATGAAACCTGCTCGAAGGGAATAGAACACGTTTTTATTCAAAAAAAAAAAGTGTCCTGTATGTATAATAATTAAAAAGTATTGCCTGGCTTTTTTTTTTGTGATCCATCAGATATATTCTATTCAGCTAGCATGATACTGAATGAATCAAAGACGAGCTCAATATCATGTTTGCTGAATGGAATATATCTGATAGAACACAAAAAAAAGCCAGGCAATAATAATAATAATAATAATAATAATAATAATAATAATATTATTATTATTATTATTATTATTATTATTATTATTATTATTATTATAATACATACATACATACACTCTTCATATCAGCACTCTCAAAGGCCAACGGTAGCTTGCCCGTGACTCGGTGCCGTTAGTGTGGCAGTGCAGTTACCTTCTAGCTGGTGTAGTGTTAACGAAGGCTAATGCTAACACAGTCAAGCCGAATATTATTATTTTCCCTGTGTAATTTACTTAGTTACTTTTAAAATCAACATTGACAACTACACACAATGGAATGACCTAGCAGCCAAAATTCTCTCAAAATCTTCTCCTTTTAACAAAGCAAACCTGGCAGCCATGTTTGTTTACAAATGGTCACAGTCATTCGCTAGCACGGAAGTTTTCCATCTCTGACATGTCTCTTTTCCAGTTTTTTGATGTCCATTGGTATGTTTTTCTCTTGTAAAAGTGCTTGAAGAATATATAATGAAGTTTTGGTAGCCTTTTGGGTGTTCAGCGGGTCTTCAGTTCAAAACAGCACGGATTCTAAAAGACCTATGAAAGTGTGCTTTGCCCTGTTTGACCAGCATATCCCACAGATTGTTGGTCAGATTGAGATTTGAGGAATTTGGAGGCCAAGCCAGCACCTTGAGCTCTTGGTCATGTTCCTCAAACCATTCCTGAACAATTTTTGCAGTGTGGCAGGACATAGTTGTACAACCCTGATTCCAAAAAAGTTGGGACAAAGGACAAATTGTAAATAAAAACAAATAAATTTGGACATTTGATAGACAACATATCAAATGTCGAAAGTGAGACATTTTGAAATTTCATGCCAAATATTGGCTCATTTGAAATTTCATGACAGCAACACATCTCAAAAAAGTTGGGACGGGGCAATAAGAGGCTGGAAAAGTTAAAGGTACAAAAAAGGAACAGCTGGAGAACCAAATTGCAACTCATTAGGTCAATTGGCAATAGGTTATTAACATGACTGGGTATAAAAAGAGCATCTTAGAGTGGCAGCGGCTCTCAGAAGTAAAGATGGGAAGAGGATCACCAATCCCCCTAATTCTGCACCGACAAATAGTGGAGCAATATCAGAAAGGAGTTTGACAGTGTAAAATTGCAAAGAGTTTGAACACATCATCTACAGTGCATAATATCATCAAAAGATTCAGAGAATCTGGAAGAATCTCTGTGCGTAAGGGTCAAGGCCGGAAAACCATACTGGGTGCCCGTGATCTTTGGGCCCTTAGACGGCACTGCATCACATACAGGCATGCTTCTGTATTGGAAATCACAAAATGGGCTCAGGAATATTTCCAGAGAACATTATCTGTGAACACAATTCACCGTGCCATCCGCCGTTGCCAGCTAAAACTCTATAGTTCAAAGAAGAAGCCGTATCTAAACATGATCCAGAAGCGCAGACGTCTTCTCTGGGCCAAGGCTCATTTAAAATGGACTGTGGCAAAGTGGAAAACTGTTCTGTGGTCAGATGAATCAAAATTTGAAGTTCTTTATGGAAATCAGGGACGCCGTGTCATTCGGACTAAAGAGGAGAAGGACGACCCAAGTTGTTATCAGCGCTCAGTTCAGAAGCCTGCATCTCTGATGGTATGGGGTTGCATTAGTGCGTGTGGCATGAGCAGCTTACACATCTGGAAAGACGCCATCAATGCTGAAAGGTATATCCAGGTTCTAGAGCAACATATGCTCCCATCCAGACGACGTCTCTTTCAGGGAAGACCTTGCATTTTCCAACATGACAATGCCAAACCACATACTGCATCAATTACAGCATCATGGCTGCGTAGAAGAAGGGTCTGGGTACTGAACTGGCCAGCCTGCAGTCCAGATCTTTCACCCATAGAAAACATTTGGTGCATCATAAAACGGAAGATACGACAAAAATGACCTAAGGCAGTTGAGCAACTAGAATCCTACATTAGACAAGAATGGGTTAACATTCCTATCCCTAAACTTGAGCAACTTGTCTCCTCAGTCCCCAGACGTTTACAGACTGTTGTAAAGAGAAAAGGGGATGTCTCACAGTGGTAAACATGGCCTTGTCCCAAATTTTTTGAGATGTGTTGTTGTCATGAAATTTAAAAATCACCTAATTTTTCTCTTTAAATTATACATTTTCTTAGTTTAAACATTTGATATGTCATCTATGTTCTATTCTGAATAAAATATGGAATTTTGAAACTTCCACATCATTGCATTCTGTTTTTATTTACAATTTGTACTTTGTCCCAACTTTTTTGGAATCGGGGTTGTATTATCCTGCTGAAAGAGGCCACTGCGATGAAGGAATACTGTTACTATGAAGGGTTGTATTTGGTTTGCAGGTGGTATGTGTCAAAGTAACATCCACACGAATGCTAGGGCTCAAGGTTTCCCAGCAGAACATTGTCCAGAGCAACACACTACCTTCGCCGGCTTGTCTTCTTCCTGTAGTGGATCCTGGTGCTATCTCTTCCCTAGGTAAGTGATGTTCACACACCTGTCCACATGATGTAAAAGAAAATGTGATTCTTCCATTGCTCCATGATTATACAACCCCAATTCCAAAAAAGTTGGGACACTGTGTAAAACGTACAATCAGAATGTGAAGATTTGAAAATCATGGAAACCCTATATTTCATTGAAAATAGTACAAAGACAACATATCAAATGTTGAAACTGATAAATTTTATTGGTTTTTGAAAAGAATAACATTCCTCAATGTAAAATTGCAAAGAATTTGGGGATCACATCATCTATGGTACATAATATCATTAAAAGATTCAGAGAATCTGGAGAAATCTCTGTATGCAAGAGACAAGGTTGAAAACTGACACTGGATGCCTATGATCTTCAGGTTCTCAGGCGACACTGAATTAAAAGCAGACAAGTGTCTGTAGTGGAAATCACTGTATGGGCTCAGGAACACTTCAGAAAACCATCATCTGTGAAAACAGTTCATTACTGCATCCACAAATGCAAGTTAAAACCAGATATAAACAATATCCAAAAACACCGCCACCTTCTCTGGGCCCGAGCTCTTTTATGATGGACTGAGGGAGAGTGGAAAATTGTCCCGAGGTTTGATGAATCAAAAGTAGAAATTCTTTTTAGAAATCATGACACCACGTCCTCCAGGCTAAAGAGGAGCGGGACCATCCAGCTTGTTATCAGCACACAGTTCAAAAGCAGCATCTGTGATGGTATGAGGGTGCATTAGTGCACATGACATGGGTAGCTTTTACATCTGGGAAGGCATCATTAATGCTGAATGATATATACACGTTTCAGAGCAATATGCTGCCATCCAGACAAAATCTTTTTCAGGGAAGGCCTTCCTTCTTTCAGCAAGGCAATGCCAAACTGCTTTCTGCACATATTAAAACTGCATAACACTGTAGTAAGAGTCCAGATGCTAAACTGGCCTGCCTGCAGTCCAGACCTGTCTCCCATTTAAAACATTTGACGCATTATGAAGCACAAAATATGACAAAGGAGACCCCGAACTGTTGAGCAACTGAAATTGTATATCAGGCAAGAATCAGACAACATTTCTCTTTCAAAACTACAGCAATTGGTCTCCTCAGTTCCCAAACGTTTACAGAGTGTTGTTAAAAGTAGAGGTGATGCAACACAGTGGTAAACATGCCCCTGTCCCAACTTTTCTGAAACATGTTGCTGACATCAAATTAAAAATGAGCATATATTTTTCAAAAAAGAATAACATTTCTCGGTTTCAACATTTGATATGTTGTCTTTGTACTATTTTCAATGAAATATAGGGTTTCCATGATTTGCAAATTATCGCATTCTGTTTTTATTTACAGTTTACACAGCGTCCCAACTTTTTTGGAATTGGGGTTGTATTTAATGCTCTTGTGCCCATTGTAGGTACCTTCAGCAGTGGCCAAGGGTTAACATGGGCACTTTGACTGGTCTGTGGCTACGCAGCCCTATATGCAGCAAGCGGCGATACATTGTGTGTTCTGATACCTTTGTATTATAGCCAAAATTGGCAGGTGCTATAGTAATGAGATAATCAAAGTTATTCTATCCACATTCACTGGATATGAACAATCGCATGCTCTGATCGGCTACTCTGCTACTAGGCTATCAGCTCATATACCGTGAGTAGAGAAAAACAAACTGGCAGAGCGCGTTGCTGAATTAACCGAGGATGAAATAAAAGCTCTACTCAAAAACAAAACGTGAAAAAATAAAAAAGGCAACAAAATATGGAATGAAAGTATTTGATGGTAAGAACATAATGTTTTTTATTTTTCAAGAATTATTATCGCATTTTTCACAAATTGCTACTGTCATTTTGCCAGTTTGTTTACATTCTAAGCGGAAATTATTTTGTTGGCCATTTTGTCTAAAGTTTTTATTTATCGAATTTGCAAAAAATAAAAAATGAAAAGTTCCGTTTCTCAAAATCCAGTGAATGTGGATAGAATAAGAACAGTTATTCCACTCACTCAATCTCGTCGTACATGGCTTATACAGTAGCCGACTCGGTGCTACACTATCGTGCTCATTCCACGACTTAATTTCGTGGAATAACTTAAATATACAACTACCTGTATGCTCCAAACAGGTTTTTTTTTTTTTTTTTTTGAGCATACCACAACATTCCCGGTCTTTTGTTGTCCCTGTTCCAACTTTTTTGGAACATGTTCCAGGCATCAAATTCAGGAAAAAATAAAAAAAAATAAAGTTTGAACATTATTTCTCTGGTCTTTGTACTGTATTAAATTGAATATAGGTTGAAAATGATTTGTGAAATCATTGCATTCTGTTTTTATTAATATGTTTTACACAATGTCCCAATTTTTTTGGAATCGGTGTTGTGTATTAGTATAGGTAATCGTATGGGGCCGAGGAAAATTAAGGATTAATTTCACAAGTGATTTTGAAGTTCTGAAAATTAAAAACTTTGAAGTCACGAGTTTTACAAGGAACCATATGATTACTTGTTTATAATATATTGGGCCAAATTCATAGTTCGGAAGCCACTCAAGTTCACAACATTTGTCATTCACGTTTTCTGAACCGATCAAGGCGCAAGACTATCTTGCACGTCTGAATCAGTTTCTAAAGCGTCTTTCATCATGACACAAAAAAACTGCGATAGCACCTTGTCTAACTCACAGCATTCATATGCCACTAGAGCGTCGTTTATTTGTCTTTTGGCGGCCCGTTTCTTGAACACGGAAAGCCAAAAATTTGTACTTTTTTTGGTATTTTCATTTTCGCTTGCAGCTTTCAATTGATTTATCATTTCTTCATCAAATATAGCAAACGCGGCATTGCTGAGTCAGCCATTTTGTTGACAAAATTTGCTCATTTTTGTAACCGTAACCAAGCAATGAACTAGCCAATAGCATTTCAGAAATTCGGCCCCGTGTTAAGGAAAAAAAAGCCCTCCTTGATTGACCAATCAGAATTGAGTAATTTGGCCCCATGTATTATAAGACTACTTTATTTTTCAGAATAATGGATTCATGTTCAGTTACTTATGCACAAATGGGTAGGAGGTTTTTACTTTCATATACCTATCCATGCACAGAGTTTGTCATATTATATGCATCATTCAGGCAGAAATCTTGGAGAGATATATTGTGTACAAATATAACTACAGATTCTCATCTCATCTCATTATCTCTAGCTGCTTTATCCTTCTACAGGGTCACAGGCAAGCTGGAGCCTATCCCAGCTGACTACGGGCGAAAGGCGGGGTACACCCTGGACAAGTCGCCAGGTCATCACAGGGCTGACACATAGACACAGGCAACCATTCACACTCACATTCACACCTACGGCCAATTTAGAGTCACCAGTTAACCTAACCTGCATGTCTTTGGACTGTGGGGGAAACCGGAGCACCCAGAGGAAACCCACGCGGACACGGGGAGAACATGCAAACTCCACACAGAAAGGCCCTCGCCGGCCCCGGGGCTCGAACCCAGGACCTTCTTGCTGTGAGGCGACAGCGCTAACCACTACACCACCGTGCCGCCCATAACTACAGATTGATTTTTTTTTTTTTTGCCTTTTCTGTACCCTCGATTTTTCTTTAAGAAGTAGCAAAGTGAAAAAGCCTGGATTGACGGTAACCTCAGTATTTGTACAGAAAACAGAATTGGAAATTATTTTGGAATAAACACACTCAAAATAGTATTTGGGGGGAAAAGATTGAAGGAGGCTCTTTTGGACAGGGCACATCTAACCCTAAAGGAGTTTGAATCAAAACAAATCTGGTGCGGTTGACTTTGGCCCGCACTCCAACTTCTCTTTAATAAAGGCATTATGTGAACGCTCTTATTTTGACATGCACAACTGAAGTTTAAGTAGAGAGGAGAAACCTTGAAATGGATTTAACAGCAGTGTAGCTGTACATAATACAAGTGGTTTGGGTTACCAGAAGCAAAATAATGCTATTTTTTTTAAATGGTATTTTGTCATGCATTGTATGATGATTTATAAGCAGTTAATTTCTAGAAATGCTTTAGCTTTCCATAAGAGAGATTAATAATTAGTAAATCCTAGATTTATGTCCAAGGTTTTTAGTCATCCAGGGCTTTTTGAAAATGTATAAAAGTTGTAAGGTGAAGCAAGTTCAGTCTCATTGACTTATGGCTATGACGCACTCGTGTTTATTTGCATTTTCATGTACAATTTCTGCCTCATTTATCACAAGTCTGCACTGTCTCAGCAGTATTCCCACTTGCTTTGACCTTTGCCCTTTCCCAATAGTGACATCCTCCATGTCTTAATGTGACACCTCTTCGGCTGTCTTTCAACCATTTCCTGTTGCCACACTCCCAAACTGCTCAGGGTGTGACAAGAACACTGACAGTCATCGATTTATCTGTCAGGAGCTTCAGTGCGTGCTCAGCCGAGGGAGATGAAAATTCCCTCATATGCCTGGAGGAACAAAACGACTGGGCGACATGCTGATGCGAGAGCAGTTTTGCTGCTTCTCATGCCGGAGAACAACAGTGGGATGTAGGCAGAGAGCTATGACCCAGGCAAGCTCTTACTGCTTATCTATTCACCCATAAAACTGTCCCGAGGGATGTGCAGGAAATGAAGGGAACTGAAAATAGATCTCAGAGATTTAAATATTAGATTAAACGCCAGGAGCATGCGAGTTGTCTTAACAACAACAGCAACAAAGTGTGGGATATATTAATATGAAACTTTAGACTTGTTTTTGTCAGCTTGGAATGTCAAATTTTTAGATCAAGAATATATTGGTACTTCTTCCTCTGGCTGCTCCTGTTAGGGGTCACCACAGCAGATCTGTTCTACATATTTGATTTGGCAAATATCTATATGGGCTTGGTACCAACACTAAGGCTACATCCACACGGCAACGAGATTTTTTTTTTAGCGGGTAAAAAAAATATCGCGTCCACATGGGCAACGGATCAGTAAAATATCAGGTACATATGGCAACGCAACGCTTGCTGAAAACGATGCAATACACATGCCACACCTCTACGTGCGCTGTAAGACGGTCCCATCGGAGACACCAGAACAACAGAAGAAGTAGGACGCATGCGCATAAACCCTTTCTTCTACCTGGCGTGAAGCACTCACAGGAACAAGCACACAACAACAAGAAGATGGCTGCGACTACGCGAGGAAATCGTGCCTTCTGTGTGTACAAATTAGTTTTATTAGTGTGCATAGTTTTATATAACTTAATTTTCTTATTGTGTGTGAACATTTTGAAAAGCATTTTTATAACTTTTTATATTGTGTGTGAACATTTTGAAAAGCAGTCTTATCCAATAAAAAAAAGAAATTCAAGAAATGGTTCAGTTACATGTTTATTTAAAAGAAAAGCTGTATACAAACTTGAATGCAATGCAGTGGTTCATACAAAACAGTCTGTTGAAGGGTCTTCTGACCCTTTTCCCCTCTGCCTCCATTATAGTCAGGTAACTGTTGCTTTGTGTGGAAGGCTGGACTTTCTGTTCATCAAAGCAGGTGTAAATTGTCTGTCTGGCAGGTCAGTCAGGTTAATGTGTAAACAATTTCAAAAGATTCTTATCCAATAATAAAGATTCTTATCCATTGTTGCTGTTGTTGTTACGAATGATGCGCACGAGAGTGCTGCTTGTTCTAGTCATGTGGTTGTGACGTCATCGTAAACAAATCCGTTCTACTCATCCAGACGACTTCGCAACGGCGCCATTGCCAGATTTTTCCACTCTGGAACCGGTTCTCAAAAAATATCGTTTTGGGGCACCCAAAACGCCGGTGCCCTGTGGACGCCAGGCCGAAACGATAAACAATTTTATCAGATTCACCTGAATCTGTTGCCGTGTGGACAACCTCCAAGTGTGCACTGGCTTGTGCAACCCCAGTGGCTGGGTATTTTACCTAATCTGCATGTCTTTGAATTGCAGGAGGAAACCTGAGCACTCGGAGGAAACCCAGGCAGACATGCGGAGAACGTACAAACTCCACACAGAAAGACCCTTGTCAGCTGTGAGGTTCGAACCTGAAATTTTTTTGCCATGAGGCAACAGTGCTAACCACTAGACCACCGTGCTACCCCTATCAAGCAGTCTTGACTTGGACTTGAGCATTGATGACTCGGGCTTGTGCATTAACTGCATTCGGACTCAAACTGGAGACGAGGACTCTGATTTTTTTCTTTATTTTTTGTAACATGCCATAATAATTTGTCATAGGATATTTATATCGACATTAATTTTTATACTAATTTCGTGCAAGAGAATGCACATTCACCTGTTCAGGAGCAAACTAACATTAATGGTGCTAAAACGCCTGGAGAGAACGCCCCTAGGATTGTTCGCTTTGCTTATACGGACTTCTCGTGCAGTGGGAAAAAAAATGCACTGCTGTGTGTTCCATATGTAGAAGAACTATTGAGGAGACGATGGGGACAACCTCGAACTTCAGTCGTCATTTGGTAAGACTCCACCCAGAGAAGGAAGTGACATGCTATGTTCATTGCTCTGTTGATAGCGGGGCTTGCTGACCGATGAACTAGCTAGTGTTAACCCTCTCTCATGTTATGTGCCCTGTTGATAGTGGGCGGGGTTTGCTGAGCAATGAACAAGCTTTTTATCTGTAGCCTGTTAACTAAAACGGGGCAGTCAAACAGTAACGTTAGTCCGACTCAGTAGCAGAGACGCTTTTGCATAAAGGCAGCAACAGCCACCGTCAAATGGTGCAGTTGGAGTCTTGTTCTCGGAGTCGACTCGGATCAATAGTGGACTCGACTTGAAATTTTCTTTAATGACTTGGACTTGAACACTGTGGACTCGAGACTGGACTCGGACTCGAGGTTTAGTGACTCGACTACAACACAACACTGCTATCAAGAGTATATTGGTACAGTTGTATAAATTACAACTCTAAGTTACCACAGTTATGATTGAGTTGTTGTTATTATAATAGTTATTAGCTTGTTTGTTTGATCACTTGAATTGAATTGGTTGAACCCAAACCTCAGTAACCCAGAAGGCCTATAAATAATGTCAACATACAGGACTGTGCAAAAGTCTTAGGCACCCTATTTTTTTTCCCATTCAAACTTCGTTATAGATTTCTATTTTATGACTTCTGCATCATCGAGGCAGTACAAAACCATTTTAGAGTCCAAACGTTCATTTTCCAGCACAAAATTAAATGTTACAGGGAAAAAAATTATATCTGAGCAGCATGTTACATAAGAGAGCACTTTTCAGATTAAAAAAGAAAACATAATGAAGGCTAGTGGGTTTTGGTGCAAAATGAAGAAGCGAGCGTGACAGTCAAAGTGTCCGGAAGAACTGAGGCTGGTTTTGTAAGATGCTTAGTAAAACCCACAGCTCATTTCCGCATAAAACTTCACTGATTGTACCGGAGACTACTATTTTTTTAAAACAAAGGGTCGGCTCACACCAAATATTGACTTTCATTTATTATGACTTACTGCTTATGGTATTTTTTTTTAAGGTTGAAACATTTCATTTCATTATTTTTAAGCCATTTTTGGTCTCCAGCATTTCTTTACATATGCCTAAGATTTGCATAGAACTGTATATCTAATGACAATTTTAATCCAATTGTGTTCTGTGACAAGTTTAGGAATGAAAAGCTGTGAGGCTGTAAATAAGTAGCCAATATGCTGTTGCTATTTAAATATTAAGCCTCATACTTGAATAGCTGATTTTAGATTCATCAAATAATGGATTTACCATGAATCTACCATGGATTTTTTTTTCCACAGTTAAAGTGCATATTACGGGTAAATTCAGGAGCAAGATCAATGTACAACCCCGATTCCAAAAAAGTTGGGACAAAGTACAAATTGTAAATAAAAACAGAATGCAATAATTTACAAATCTCAAAAACTGATATTGTATTCACAATAGAACATAGACAACATATCAAATGTCGAAAGTGAGACATTTTGAAATTTCATGCCAAATATTGGCTCATTTGAAATTTCATGACAGCAACACATCTCAAAAAAGTTGGGACAGGGGCAATAAGAGGCTGGAAAAGTTAAAGGTACAAAAAAGGAACAGCTGGAGGACCAAATTGCAACTCATTAGGTCAATTGGCAATAGATCATTAACATGACTGGGTATAAAAAGAGCATCTTGGAGTGGCAGCGGCTCTCAGAAGTAAAGATGGGAAGAGGATCACCAATCCCCCTAATTCTGTGCTGACAAATAGTGGAGCAATATCAGAAAGGAGTTCGACAGCGTAAAATTGCAAAGAGTTTGAACATATCATCATCTACAGTGCATAATATCATCAAAAGATTCAGAGAATCTGGAAGAATCTCTGTGCGCAAGGGTCAAGGCCGGAAAACCATACTGGGTGCCCGTGATCTTCGGGCCCTTAGACGGCACTTAATCACATACAGGCATGCTTCTGTATTGGAAATCACAAAATGGGCTCAGGAATATTTCCAGAGAACATTATCTGTGAATACAATTCACCGTGCCATCCGCCGTTGCCAGCTAAAACTCTATAGTTCAAAGAAGAAGCCGTATCTAAACATGATCCAGAAGCGCAGACGTCTTCTCTGGGCCAAGGCTCATTTAAAATGGACTGTGGCAAAGTGGAAAACTGTTCTGTGGTCAGACGAATCAAAATTTGAAGTTCTTTATGGAAATCAGGGACGCCGTGTCATTCGGACTAAAGTGGAGAAGGACGACCCAAGTTGTTATCGGCGCTCAGTTCAGAAGCCTGCATCTCTGATGGTATGGGGTTGCATTAGTGCATGTGGCATGGGCAGCTTACATATCTGGAAAGACACAATTAATGCTGAAAGGTATATCCAGGTTCTAGAGCAACATATGCTCCCATCCAGACAACGTCTCTTTCAGGGAAGACCTTGCATTTTCCAACATGACAATGCCAAACCACATACTGCATCAATTACAGCATCATGGCTGCGTAGAAGAAGGGTCCGGGTACTGAACTGGCCAGCCTGCAGTCCAGATCTTTCACCTATAGAAAACATTTGGCACGTCATAAAACTGAAGATACGACAAAAAAGACCTAAGACAGTTGAGCAACTAGAATCCTCCATTAGACAAGAATGGGTTAACATTCCTATCCCTAAACTTGAGCAACTTGTCTCCTCAGTCCCCAGACGTTTACAGACTGTTGTAAAGAGAAAAGGGGATGTCTTACAGTGGTAAACATGGCCTTGTCCCAACTTTTTTGAGATGTGTTGTCATGACATTTAAAATAACCTAATTTTTCTCTTTAAATGATACATTTTCTCAGTTTAAACATTTGATATGTCATCTATGTTCTATTCTGAATAAAATATGGGATTTTGAAACTTCCACATCATTGCATTCCGTTTTTATTTACAATTTGTACTTTGTCCCAACTTTTTTGGAATCGGGGTTGTAATTCTCCTATTTTATATTAAACTTTGGTCAAATATTTGTCACATTTTGCATTTTGTGCAATTTTTTTACCTTGCGCAATACCAGAAAAATTCAGTTGAAATCGAGCCATTTGAGGCGAATTGGTCCGCCTCTGAAAAAACTTGGCATTTGGATTTCCCGGCAAACACTGATTTTCGTGACGTCGCGTGCGTGACGCCTCCCTCTGAATCCTACGTCAGCGCTGGTTTGTTTATGAGAAAATGACCTGGTGGTTTTCTGCAAATTTCTTCAACGTTATCGCGTAATTATTAAAATGGTTAACAGATGTACTGTAGGAGGGTGTAGCAACACCAATCTTGATGGGATTAGTACTCATCGTTTCCCAAAAGACCAGACAATGAGAGAGAAATGGGAGCGCTTGGTCTACACAGGCTGTGCACTGAAACCGTGCAAGCTCGCGCAGCCTGCTGGCGCTTCCACAGGTGAGGTCACAAATTTGGCTCCAGACTCCCTTGGGATTTTTCCAGACGCGTTTTATTTTATTTTTTTCTGCTGTAGACAGATGGCCTTGTGCAAAATTACCCTTCTGGATGAGTGTGTAAAGGGACATACTTTCATATAACTCCCCTCCGAAATTGGTCCAGAATATGCCCTTTAAGACCTCCTCTGTTACAGGAGAGGGTGTGGAACACCAGATTACATTTCGAGAATGAAAGTGGGTATTGAAATTGGGGGCAAAATATGGAGCATGATCCTTTACAGACCTTCAAATATATGACACAGCTGCTCAGCATCCCTGCTTCCAAATGTTATTCTCTTTGATTTGTGTGACATACAGGGTTACACTGAGCTGGAATACCTGGGTGGATTGCTTGGCAACATTTGAGTCTACTCACAGGGAAGCTGACGTGCCATGGCAGGTCATCTCCTGTAGCTTCTCAAACATTCATGAGCTGTTGTGTAAAAAGGGAAATAAAACCAACATCGGAGAAGAAGCAGAAAATCAAAGAGGAAAAAAGAAGAAAAATAATAGAAATTCGAAGAAATAAATCAATCATTCGGGCGGCACGGTGGTGTAGTGGTTAGCGCTGTCACCTCACAGCAAGAAGGTCCGGGTTCGAGCCCCGTGGCTGGCGAGGGCCTTTCTGTGTGGAGTTTGCATGTTCTCCCCATGTCCGCGTGGGTTTCCTCCGGGTGCTCCGGTTTCCCCCACAGTCCAAAGACATGCAGGTTAGGTTAACTGGTGACTCTAAATTGACCGTAGGTGTGAATGTGAGTGTGAATGGTTGTCTGTGTCTATGTGTCGGGCCTGTGATGACCTGGCGACTTGTCCAGGGTGTACCCCGCCTTTCGCCCATAGTCAGCTGGGATAGGCTCCAGCTTGCCTGCGACCCTGTAGAACAGGATAAAGCGGCTACAGATAATGAGATGAGAAAAAAGGTTGTATCTGAGCAGCATGTTATACAAGAGAGCACTTTTCAGATTAAAAAAGAAAACATAATGAAGGCTACTGGGTTTTGGTGCAAAATGAAGAAGTGAGTGTGATAGTCAAAGTGTCCAGAAGAACTGGGGCTGGTTCTGTAAGATGCTCAGTAAAACCTACAGCTCATTTCCGCATAAAACTGCACTCACTGGACCTGAGACGACTATTTTTTTTTTTTTTTAAAGCAAAGAGTCATCTCACACCAAATATTGACTTTGTTTTTTTTATTATTATTATGGTTTACTGCTTACTGTTTATTTAAAAAAAAATTTTTTTTAGTCATTTTTGGTCTACAGCATTTCTTTACATGTGCCTAAGACTTTTGCACAGTACCATATGTCAAGTGTTATTAGCGATCAATGTTAAAAAGCATCTTAAAATTTTAGCTCTTCTCTAATTTTATATTTGTTCTGTCAATCATTTATTAAGTTTTTACTTTCACTTTTATTATTGAATTCAACTTTTTTTTTTTAAAGTTTTTGGTTATAATTTCCCTGCTTTACCCAAGTCCTTATCAATAAGTTGTTTTATTTCATCTCATCTCATTATCTCTAGCCGCTTTATCCTTCTACAGGGTCGCAGGCAAGCTGGAGCCTATCCCAACTGACTACGGGCGAAAGGCGGGGTACACCCTGGACAAGTCGCCAGGCCATCACAGGGCTGACACATAGACACAGACAACCATTCACACTCACATTCACACCTACGCTCAATTTAGAGTCACAAGTTAACCTACCCTGCATGTCTTTGGACTGTGGGGGAAACCGGAGCACCCGGAGGAAACCCACGCGGACACGGGGAGAACATGCAAACTCCACACAGAAAGGCCCTCGCCGGCCCCGGGGCTCGAACCCAGGACCTTCTTGCTGTGAGGCGACAGCGCTAACCACTACACCACCGTGCCGCCCGTTGTTTTATTTTTTTATTTATTTATTTATTTTAAATAAAACTTCACTCATTGTACCTGAGACTTTTTTTTTAAAAGCAAAGGGTTGTCTCACACCAAATATTGACTTTGTTTCATTTATTATGGCTTACTGTTCATAGTATTTTTTTTAAGTCATTTTTGGTCTACAGCATTTCTTTACATGTGCCTAAAGGCCAATTTATGCTGACAACCCAGTCCTCGCAGATGGCGTCGCAGACAGCGTTTGCGTAGCCCCCCCCCCCCCTTCGCAGATGCTCTGCGCGCACCTCCCAAAAATTGTGACCACTGCAGAAGCCTCGCAGACAGCGTCGCAGACAAGACGGCTCTGATTGGTCCACTCTACATCCACTGTACACGCACTTCCGCTTCCCTACTTTCCCGGTTTGTTTTGTTTTCACGACCGCCATTTTTAAAAACACGAGCAAAGATGGAGCAGCACGAAGAGCGGTTGATCGAGGAAGTGAGGAAGTACGTACATCTATACGACTCCAGTTCTAGTCATTATAAGTAACCGGAGGATAAACACTCCACTAACCACACCCACCAACTACTCCTAGCGACTTCGCGCCCCCTTGCGTTGTGCCGGTGAATAACATCGCGCATGTCTATTACTCCCCACTCAACGATAAATTACAACTGTCTGCGAAAAGCTATCTGCGAAAGCCTTGTCGCAAGAGCATGCAGAGGCCTTAAGACTTTTGCACAGTACTGTATGTCAAATATTATCAGTTGTTAAAAAGCATCTTAAAACTTGAGCTCTTCTCTAATTTTATATTTGTTCTATCAATCATTTTTTACTTTCATTTTTTATTATTGAATTAAACTGTGATTATATATATATATATATATATATATATATTTTTTTTTTTTTTTTTTTTGGTGATAATTTCCCTGCTTTACCCAGTTCCTTATTAATAAGTTGTATTATTATCATCCATCCATCCATCCATCCATCCATCCATTATGCACATCTATTATCCATCAGGGTTGTGAGGGAACCTGGAGTCAATCCCATCTGCCTTCAGACGAAGGGGGGGGGGTTCACCCTGGGCAGGTCGCCAATCTATCACAGGGCTAACACTGAGACAAATAACTATTAACACTCCCATTCATACCTAATGAGCAATTTAGAGTAGCCAGTTGACCTAATCTGCATGTCTGTGGACTGTGGGAGGAAACCGGACCACCCGTAGGAAACCCATGCAGGCACGGAGAGAACATGCAAATTATTATTATTATTATTATTTAGAATGATTGATTTCATCTCATCTCGTCTCATTATCTCTAGCCGCTTTATCCTGTTCTACAGGGTCGCAGGCAAGCTGGAGCCTATCCCAGCTGACTACGGGCGAAAGGCGGGGTACACCCTGGACAAGTCGCCAGGTCATCACAGGGCTGACACATAGACACAGACAACCATTCACACTCACATTCACACCTACGGTCAATTTAGAGTCACCAGTTAACCTAACCTGCATGTCTTTGGACTGTGGGGGAAACCGGAGCACCCGGAGGAAATCCACGCAGACACGGGGAGAACATGCAAACTCTGCACAGAAAGGCCCTCGCCGGCCACGGGGCTCGAACCCGGACCTTCTTGCTGTGAGGCGACAGCGCTAACCACTACACCACCGTGCCACCCCCTTTTTTTCTGTAACATTTAATTTTGTGCTGGAAAATGAACAAATGTTTGGACTCGAAAATGTTTTTGTACTGACTCGATAATGTAGAAGTCATAAAATAGAAATCTATAAAAGTTTGTATGAAAAAAATAGGGTGCCTAAGACTTTTGCACAGTACTGTACGTCTTGCAGGATGAAGTTTCACTGTTTTGGAGTGGGTTTTGGTGGAAAATGAAGAAGCGAGTGTGACAAAGTGTCCAGAAGAACTGTGGCTGGTTCTGTAAGATGCTCAGTAAAACCTACAGCTCATTTCCGCATAAAACTGCACTCATTGGGCCCGAGACTACTATTTTTTTTTTAAAGCAAAGGTTCGTCTCACACCAAATATTGACTTTGTTTCATTTATTATGACTTACTGCTGTTTATAGTATTTTTTTTTAAATGTTTGAACTTTTCATTTAATTATTTTTAAGCCATTTTTGGTCTACAGTATTTGCCTAAAGCCTGGCGCACACGGGCAATTTTCCGTCACTTGGTCATGCAACTTTTTGACGCAAGTGAAAAATTGCTTTGTGTGCGGATATTTGCGACTGCAATTTTGTTGTTGCTTGTGACAGATCGCAGGTATCAAACATGCTTGATATTCTGCGACAAACACGCCAGTCGCTGACTTGTTGCAGAAAGGCCCTCGCCGGCCACGGGGCTCGAACCTGGACCTTCTTGCTGTGAGGCGGCAGCGCTAACCACTACACCACCGTGCCGCCCCCACATTCATGTATTTTTGTGATAAATCCATATTATACAGAGCGCATTTCCCACATTCATCAATCAATCCAAAGTACCTGCATCTTTCAGTTCTTTTTAAATCAAGGCTGAATACTTTCCGTCTTCTTTGCCGTTACCTTCTATTAAATCAAATTTGAGGCTTTTGATTTGATTTCTTTTCAGCGCGACTGCAATGCACGATGGGATACATTGCTTGGTTAGTGACCATCGGTTGTACACTACTTTTCGTGATGCATCGTGGGATACTTTGAGTGCACTTTCTAGGGTGTAATAATTCTCGCTATACATTTGGACAGCACTACAAAAAACAGCAAACTCACTATACAGTCCGCTATATAGGGAGTGATTTCGGACACTTAAGGCCAATTTATGCTGACAACGCAGTCCTCGCAGATGGCGTCGCAGATGGCGTCTGCGTAGCCCCCCCCCCCCCCCCACCTTCGCAGACGCTCTGCGCGCACCTCCCAAAAATTGTGACCACCGCAGAAGCCTCGCAGACAGCGTCGCAGACAAGAGGGCTCTGATTGGTCCACTCCAGGTCCACTCTACATCCGCTGTACATGCACTTTCGCTTCCCTACTTTCCTGGTTTGGTTTGTTTTCACTACCGCCATTTTTAAAAACACGAGCGAAGATGGAGCAGCACGAAGAGCGGTTGATCGAGGAAGTGTGGAAGTACGTACATCTATACGACTCCAGTTCTAGTCATTATAAGTAACCGGAGGATAAACACTCCACTAACCACACCCACCAACTACTCCTAGCGATTTTGCGACTTCGCGCCCCCTTGCGTTGTGCTGGTGAATAACATCGCACACGCCTATTACTCCCTGCTCAACGATAAATTACAACTGTCTGCGAAAAGCTATCTGCGAAAGCCTTGTTGCAAGAGCATGCAGAAGCCCTTATTCCTCTAAGGGGATTCAAACCATGGCAGCAAAATCTCTCCCACAGCATGAGAGACACTGGTCTGTATATTTGGTATAAAATTTGCTGTACATCAAACAATATGGCGTAGTTCGCTGGGATATCTGCTGCAAATTAGAGATCCGTCGATGAAAAACAGCAGTTAAGGGTTAAGGCAAACCTTCAAGACAGTGTTTATTCAGTTATTCATTACCCTGATGAGTTGCATGCTTTTTCCATTGCTGTCCAGTCCACATTAGCTGAAAACAGATTGAGTTTGGCCAGTGACCTGGAGTGGGAGGGCAGCTGCAGGGTGACAGGTGGTCAAAACCCCTAGGAGGCTTGTACAATTGCAAACACAGCTCTCTTTCCTTCTTTCCTACCAATACACCCCCCTCTCCTCCTCTTCCCTCCCCTCCCCTCACTCCCATGTATGCTTCTGCCCCTCTTCTCCTGAGAGGGGAACCCGTTATGTTCCAGATATTAAATTACTCATGAAATATTCGTTCGGCCTCGGGGCTCGAGCCGGAACATTCCACTTTAGCCCCGTCTCGAGCAGCTCTGAGTGCAGGCGTGTGTCACCTCTCTTGGTAAGGTCAATTTTTCCCATTTGGAGCAGCAGCTTTAGCAGGGGTTTCAGCTTGCATTAGAATCAAAGCCCTTTCCTTTGCCACCTCTCTTTTCCTCCGTTTGGATGAGATGCATCCCTAAAACGCTGGAGCCCACAGCATGCCCTGTGCAGGACTGTATGACTGAAATAAATGCATTTCCTTTACGCTGTTCTGCACTTGAAAGCACCATCTTTGCTCGATTCTCTACGAAGCTTTTAATTTTCCATTATCCGTGTGTCCAATACATTTCGAGCTAACGCAGAGGGATCCCCCCCCCCCAGTTTGAAAACAAAGAATGCGTAAAGAGTAATAAAAAGCATGTCTGGGACATTGCCAGGCCTTATTACTTACATGCATTTATAAGGCTTTATATTATTGCTGTAAGTCAAGCATTAGTTGCGGCATCTGAAAACGGCCAAACAAAATTGCTACGAATCCAAAATTCATGAAAAGACGTGTGTGTTTGTGGTAATACTACTGGAACTGCCCCAGATTTGCACAGGTGTGTGTGTGTATGTGCGCATGCACATGTGGGTGTGTTTCTGAGAGTGTGCATGTGTTTGAGGCTACTGAGGTTAAAGTTAGGCTTCTGTTTAGGCTTATGGTTATAGTTAGTGACAGTTCATGGTTAAGTTGTAGTTCTAGGGTCATGGTAGGAATTAGGGTTCGTTTCTGGGTTAAGGCCAGGTTAAAATTAAGTTCAGATTTATTAATCTCCATTTGAATCGTTCTCACGATTCAATAATAAACCCATTACTATTATACGTAGCCATCTTAGATTTTTTTTTTTTTATATTCAGTATTATTATGTTACATTACATTACAGGCATTTAGCAGACGCTCTTATCCAGAGCGACGTACAACGTACCCAGAGCAGTTGAGGGTTAGATGCCTTGCTGAAGGGCAATTCAGCCATTCCTGCTTGTCCAGGGAATCGAACCGGCGACCTTTTGGTCCCAAAACTGCTACAACCATTAGGCCACGGCTTGATATGTAAACAAAGGTAACAAAGAAAAAAATATATGTACTTGTGTTGGACTAAATGGAAGACCCCCATTACAGAATTTTTTTTTTTAAACCTCAGTCTATTTAGTAAGTCTACAGTAATTTGTTTCAACAGCAGTTCAAATGTTAACCATTCTCCAGTGGCGTCTCTCTGAACATCCCTCATGTGATCCCATGTGAAAAGTTCAATCACTCCGGAAAGTTCTGAAAGAGATTATCTTTACAGCTGCCGACTACTTTTCTCCCCTTCCACGAAAATAAAGAGGAGGTCATCAACCGTCTGGTTCTGGAGTCTGAGTTCTGAGGAGAAATTTTTTGCAGGAGGGCAGAGAGCAGCGAGACCAGACCTCGTCTCTCAAAACTCGCCTCCGAGAGACATTCACATCTGTCTATTAAAAAAAAAAAGCCACCCACTCCCTCCTCCTACTCCTTTTTTTTTTTTTTAAGATTTCTGTTGAGACCTTACTCAGTGAAAAAGGTGAGAATCCAGTCACCCGTGATTATTACCAGCTCGCTCGCCTCTTTTTGAACGAAAGAAATGTTTCGGAGGATTTTAGTCAGCTCAGGCGTTGTGTGGAGAAGGCTTCATTTCGGTCGAGAGCACGGGAAAAAAGAACCACAAATATTTCCTTTATTGCCCAGAAATGGAAGAATTTATCTGATGTGCTTTTCATATTGATATGTTACTGCACATTATTTTTCAGATCACGGTCTATTTCTAAATAATCTAATATTTTTGCTTGTATATTTTTAAAGATAGAATAATTCGGGTTGTGGTGGATCCAGAGCATATCCCAGAAATACAAGGCATGAGGATCCTTCAAAATGTAATAAAATCAAACAAACAACTAAAAATGGTTTGGTTTGGACAATAAACTAGTATTGTGATCTTCAAAAGAAAAACAAACAAACAAACAAAAAACATATGGTGTCAGAAAATCTCACACACTTGAAGTAATTTAGCATTTCCCCCCTTTTTAGCTTCGTATCGCATGTCATTTTTCCGTCACCAAGCCATTTCTAATTAATCTATTTTTTTGTGTGTGTTTCTATTTTTCTGCCAGCACATCTGGATTTAGCAAGCATAGCATTCCATGTGATTCTGAAGACAAAAAAACAATTCATACAATGGAACAAAGAACCTAAAACGCAGCTTAAAAAAAATTGCTGTCAGGTCTGCAAAGGTTAAACTTGGAGAGGAGTACAGGGAAGTCGAGCTTCCCCAATGCAGCTGTTATAATTTGACGTAAAAGCAAATCATAGAAAAATGATAACAATGATGAGAAGGATGATTTCATAAAGTTTCACTCTCAAGTGCTCTCATTTCAAAACGTATTCCTTCAGGCAACCGTAATAAAGGCTATATATCTACAACAGATCATTAAAATAAGAAAAACACATTTGCTAGTATATAGGCTTTAATGTATAATATATCTTTGCCAGTAAAAAAAAAAAAATCCACAAGATATATGGATGGCATTCTGACGCTGAAACAAATAATAATCAAATTTAACCTCAGACCATCCATTCGTGAATGTTTAAAAAAAATTAAATCCCATTTGTGTGAAATTAATATTAAGAAATGCCATGTAATAATAGAAATTCACAAGTCATTATAATTATTATAAAGCATATTACCTTGTTATGAATGTATACTGACTAACCTGGGTGAATAATCACAGATTATTCTATGCACGTTCACTGGATATGAGCAATCGTGCACTCTGATTGGCTACTCTACGACTAGGATATCAGCTCATATCCCATGAGTAGGAAAAAAAATGGCGGAGCATGTTGCTGAACCAACCTAGGGTGAAATAAAAAAAACTATTCGAAAACAAAACCCCCAAAAATAGAAATTAAAAAAAAAATTTTGAAAAATGGAATGAAAGTATTTCATCGTAGGAGCGTCTTTTTTTTTTTTAGTTTTCAAGATTATTATTATTATTATTATTATTATTATTATAGTATAAATTCCACAAACAACTTCTGTCATTTTGCCGGTTTGTTTACATCCTTCGTCTTTAAGCTTTAAAATTTGTTGATTTTTTTTTTTTAGACTTGTTCAAAAGGTCAAATTAGCTCGTAAATTACATCATTGAAATGTCCAAATAAATAAATGTTTAAAGCTATGCTATACCTCGGCACGACAGCAAGATGGCACTTTTGACAAAAATACAACACTAAAGTTAATTCGTGCAGCCGTCGACAGGTTTATAAGTCGTCCGCCTAAGCGGAAATGATTTTGTCGGACGTTTTGGATAAAGTTTGTATTTATCGAGTTTGCAAAAAAAATACAAATAAAAATGCTCCGTTTCTGAAAATCCAGTGACTGTGGATAGAATAAAACAATTATTCCATTCAATCCCATGTACGACTCGATTTCGTGGAATAACTGTTCATTATATATGATCAACCAACAATGGTTTGTTTTAGCACTTTATCATCATCATCATCATCATAGTATTATTACTTTCACTAGGAGCGTAAAATCCGAAGCTGAAGTGCGGTTCATTTGAGATTGTTTATTTAATCGCGTTAAAGCTTCTTCATAAATCGCAGTCCTTCTCAGATAAAGCAAAACGTCACAGCATTGAGAAGCTCTGTGATTGTGATTATATGCATAAAAAAAGGCACATAGCACTGAAATCTCTGCAAAGGGACTCTTGTAGCTCGGCTACGGTATAATCTGCATTCGGTAATAGAGCTCGGAAACAGGATGTACAAAATCATCCAGAAAGGTTTCTTCCCTGTGTGGTTCATCCTTTGTGACTCACCGAGCGGTAGAAGCAGTTGTGCTATTAAGCCTCTAATAAAATTGAGTTATGCAGTAAAAACGTTTCAGTGGCATAGTGTTTCAAGAGAAAGCTGCTTTCCCATACATTAAGATAATCATTATAATCATCAACTAGTATTATACTGATATAAAAAAGTCAAAATCACTTCATCTGGATGGAATAGAAAAAGAATAAAAACAAAAGTTCAAAGTCTCTTTATTATTATTATTATTTTTATTCCCCCCTGCTTCGAGCTCCTTGAAAGCGACACTGGTTTTAAGTCTCGGTCTACTCCTGCAACGTGAAGCACTTTTATGTCTAGTGTGTACAGTCGGCTAATTATCTTACTGGCCGTATTTACAGAAGTATGAAAAATAGAATTTGACAACTGAGAATCTCTTATTCAAATGAGTAGGAGGCTGTTTTTGTTTTACACAGCCAGCCAAATGCCAAATAGTTAATAGTGTGGCCGTCCATCTGGCTGCACCGACTGCCATATTGCTGTGCGCCGACTCTTCTCAGTCCAACTGCAACAGTTACAGTCATGCATCACTTATTCAGCACTCTTTGGGCTTTGTGAACAATGATTAAAATGGCCCTGAGCAGCACATTCTATGGTTACAGCAAAGAGATTGATCAGCACCAAGGGTGGTCTCGGTAGGAGCAACCATCTCTGCTTAACAGTTGCAAAGGCTGCGTTTCATGCAAAGAGATGACCGACTCGGGACCGTTTTTAAATACTTGATGTTGTACGCATCACTGATTGCTTGTCGTTCAAAACCTGGCTTGTTACGGTTACAGCTTAAAATATAGTTAACAGTTATTCCAAGAAATCGAGTCGTACACGAGCTGATATCCGATGAGGCGCGTATAGCACCGAGTTGTCTATAGTCCATGCACGATTGTAAAACTGTTATTCTATCCACATTCACTGGATTTTCAGAAACGGAGCATTTTTATTCTTATTAAATTCGATAAATAAAAACGTCATCCAAAACGTCCGACAAAATCATTTCCGCTTAGAATGTAAACAAACTGGCAAAATGACTGTAGCAATTTGTGAAAAATGCTATAATAATAATAATAATAATAATAATAATAACTCTTGAAAACTAAAAAAAAAGTACATTATGACAAATACTTTCATTCCATATTTTCTTGCTTTTTTGTATTTTTTCAGGGTTTTGTTTTCGAGTTTTTATTTCGTCCTCGGTTGGTTCAGGAACACGCTCAGCCATTTTGTTTTTCTCTACTCACGGTATATGAGCGGATATCCTAGTAGTAGAGTAGCCAATCAGAGCACGCGATTGCTCATATCCAGTGAATGTGGATAGCGTAAAACTCGATAACTACTATAAAATATTCAGTAGGTACCCTCTGAAACAAAGGGTTCCTTTGGAGTTCTTCATTGGGTTCTCTGTATACTTCTTGGCTAACAGAACATAGTACCATCAGGATACGTGTTAGTATTAGGCTCGAGTTCTACATTTGATTTAAATTTAGCACAGAGTTAGAACCTTAACATTTCTGTTTGGGAAAAGTGTATGGTGAAATTAATAAGCAAGGATCTTGTAATAAGAAGGAATAATGTAGTTCTGTAACCCCTGAGGGTTTTGCAGACTTTAAAGGATTAAAGGACAAATTAAATTATTTGGTTTGGGCTGTAGACTACGGAGGAGGAAAAAAAAAAGTACTGGGATCTTTAATCAATTTGTGAATATTTATTTATTTATTTATTTATTTATTTATATTACTTAAAATTGAATGTCGTGTGAATTTGGACTTCGTTCCAAATATCATTAATTATTCTATCCACATTCACTTGATAGGAGCAATCGCAGACTCTGATTGGCTACTCTACTACTAGGATATCCGGTCATATACAGTGAGTAGAGAAAAACAAAACGGCGGCGCGTGTTGCTGAACTAACTGAGCATGAAATAAAAAAAAACTACTCGAAAATAAAACTACAAAAAATAAAATATGGAATGAAAGTATTTGATGGTAAGAACATATTTAATATTTTTCAAGAATTATTATTTGCGCGTTTTTCAGAAATTGCTCCCGTCATTTCGCCGGTTTGTTTATATTCTAAGTGGAAATTATTTTGTCGGACGTTTTGGATAAAGTTTTTGTTTATCGAATTTGCAAGAAATTTAAATAAAAATGTTCCATTTCTCAAAATGCAGTGAACATGGGTAGAATAAAAACAGTTATTCCACTCAATCTTGTCGTACACAGCTTATAGCCGACTCGGTGCTACGTGCCTCGTCGGCTATCAGCTCATGTACAAATATACGACTCAGTTTTGTGGAACAACTGTGAAATGCCACTTGTGTAAAAAAAGTCAATGGATTGTCTATTATATGACTACCATAAATAAACTTAATCAGGACACCTGAAATTATTTTTCTTTTAAATCCAATGTGGTTGTAAACAATATTTGTTAACATTCAGGTCTAAAATATTTAATATTGATGATTTTTTTTTCTCCAGACTTCAGAGGTAAAGCATCTTTTTAAAAAAATATATCTTTATATAAGCTAAGGAGTGAATTGCAGTCTGGAACATTTTTTTAATTTAAGTGAAAATTGTGTGTAGAAAGTTACAGTAAATCTCTCATGTGATCTGAAGATGATTTACATTTTATATATTTTTCTAAAAACTGCCTGTTTAAAACTATGGACGATATGCATGAAAGGGTTAAAAGGAAAATCGGGTGGCAAAAAGTCGGACGTATCCAGGCTGAGTCGGAGTTTATCAAGGCGTTATACACTTTTTATTTCTTCTGACTTCACGTCCCACTGTCCCTCTTTTCGGCATAAATTGTCGTCATACCTATTAACCATAATATAGTCTGGTAAGCGTTGGTCGAGGACAGCTTTACAGTTTCATTTCTGATCCTCGAGTCAATCCAGATTATTTCTGATTGGAGTGTCAATGCCATATGTGACCTACAATCTGTACTCTGCTTGTATTGGAGACTGTGGGGGTCGATGATCTCCCTGGGCAAAGGTTGCTATGGAAAGACCTCAAGACCTCGGAATCCTCCAGCACGCTGGTTGGGTTTTGTTTTTTCCCCCCTTGCTTATCTTTCAGCCAAATGTGTCCTAAATTCCTTTATTTCAGTCTTACATTCTTCTGCTACATTTCCTCACTGTGTTACACCACAAATAACGGCCATTTTAATGTACTGAATGCTTCAATGATGCATGAATGTACTGTATGCATGTTGTCTATAAACAGTCTTAACCTACATCATCTTCCACAGACCGGACAAGCCTGTTTTAATACTAATGCTGAAAGAAAAGACATGAATTCATCTCCCAAAACAGCACACGCACCCATACAAATGTCTTCTGTCAAGTCGAATAACTTCATATCAATTGGCCATGTGGCCTCGTTCATATAATAAGCCAAATGCAAGATACTTGATTTTTTTAAGAGAGTTTACGTAAATAGCTCTGTACTGAACACAGAACCATGAATGTTTTCTGATCTTGTAACTGTAAATAACTTGTTTTATTTATTTCGCAGTCCAAATCCTGCGCTCTGATTGGCTGGTGAGCGGCTCTGTATCCTATGGTACAGACCCCTGGCGACTCGTTCGTTCACAATGACAAACACAGCAGCATTTTTTTGTCAACATTTATCTTTTTTTATACGATTTATTTATAAGATTATCAAAAAACTTATAAATTTTTGCCAGCATTTCTCAGGAGAAGAGCATTAATTTTACAGCATGGATAGCGATAACGACAGTCTTGACAGCGAAAGCGAGTTTTACTACCCTGAGGAAGAAGAAATAAAATAAAACATTTCAGGAGAAAGCTAAAAACCTGTAACTTGCTAACACCGAGCAAAAACATGGCTGAATCCTGAATGACTCCTATTTGTATAAATAGGGGACGACATAGGCGGCAAAATGTAGTTTTTTTTTTCCTGCCATGGAAGTGCACTTGTATACTGAGGAGGAAGCAATTTGCATTACAGCCGTGAATGAAGATTCAAAATAGCGGCTCGCCTCGGCTCGGTTTTCCCTTTCGAGCGCTCTCGTTTTCTGTTAGAATTTGGTAAAGAAAAAAAATGTATTATTTCTCAGGAGAATAGCATTAATTTTACAGCATGGATAGCGATAACGACAGTGTTCATAGCGAAAGCGAGTTTTACTACCCCGAAGAAGACAAAATAAAATAAAACATTTCAGGAGAAAGCTAAAAACCTCTAACTTGCTAACAGTTTGATCTCATTAGTTAATGAGGCCCATTTTGGACCATGTTATCCTCATACATAATATTACATTCAGTAAAAACTTTAAACCAGTACAATCTCTTCTTCAAAGTTTCACCAAATGGCTTTATTTATGCAATATAAAAGGTCATAATACTGTATAACTTTGGTCGAGCAAAAACACCGAGCAAAAACATGGCTGAATCATGAATGACTCCTATTTGTATAAATAGGGGACAACATGGGCGGCAAAATGTAGTTTTTTCCCCCTGTCATGGAAGTGCACTTGTATACCGAGGAGGAAGCAATTTGCATTACAGCCGTGAATGAGGATTCAAAATGGCAGCTTGGCTCGGTTTTCCCTTTCGGGCACTCTTGTTTTCTGTTAGAATTTGGTAAAGAAAAAAATAAATATATTATTTACCAGCTTAAGGGCGGTCCATATGGTGAAATACCGTGACCTCGGCCTTAAATACTGACCTCTGCCCAGAGGGCCTCGCTCAGTACTTTCAAGACCTCGGTCACGGTATTTCACCATATGGACCTCCCAGCTGGTAAATAACATATATTTATTTTTTTGCGGTCCAGTTTCCATCAAATCCTGCGCTCTGATTGGCTGGCGAGCGGGTCCGTATCTACGGTACGGAGCCCGGTTATGGACCTCTGGCGACTCGCTCGTTCACAACAACAAACATAGTAGCAATTTTGTCAATATTTATTTTCGCATTTCTCAGGAGAATAGCATTAATTTTACAGCATGGATAGCGATAACGACAGTGTTCACAGCCAAAGCGAGTTTTACTACCCTGAGGAAGACAAAATAAAATAAAACATTTCAGGAGAAAGCTAAAAACCTGTAATTTGCTAACGCCGAGCAAAAACATGGCTGAATCCTGAATGACTCAATTTTGCATAAATAGGGGACTACATAGGTGGCAAAATGTAGGGTTTTTTTTTCTGCCATGGAAGTGCACTTGTATACTGAGGAGGAAGCAATTTGCATTACAGCCATGAATGAGGATTCAAAATGGCAGCTCGGCTCGGTTTTCCCTTTCGGGCGCTCTCGTTTTCTGTTAGAATTTGGTAAATAAAAAAATTTATACATTATTTACCAGCTTAAGGTCGGTCCATATGGTGAAATACCATGACCTTGGCCTTAAATACTGACCTCGGCCCAGAGGGCCTCAGTCAGTACTTTCAAGACCTCGGTCACGGTATTTCACCATATGGACCTCCCAGCTGGTAAATAACATACACACAAACACTAATATATATATATATATATATTAGTGCTGTCAAGCGATTAAAATATTTAATCGCGATTAATGTCGCGACTGTCATAGTTAACTCGTGATTAATCGCAATTTAATCGCACATTTTTGTCACATGAAAAGCCATTGTAATTCTTTTATCAGCATAAAAAAAGTGAATGGGCTTGCTCACTGTTCGAACTACGGGGGTACTCGGGGGATCCGAGATCCCCTGAAACAGACATGAGATCCCTTGAAAACATGACTTGGGAAATGTTGGGGGGTCTCTAAAATATTGGCAAAATGATGTTTATTGACATAGCAATCGTGTGTAACGGGAAGCATTTGCATCTCCGAAGTGAGCGTGCGATGGAGAGCCGCGCTCTGAGACAAGCGCAAGCACCCCCCCCCAAGGGAAAAAAAGGGATCCCCCGAAAATATCGGCATAGTTCGAACACTGGTTGTACCAATGGTTTTTGGGTTTTTTTTATTGCAGAGCATAACACGTCTTGTCACAGCCACTGCAAAGTCAGGCTGGAGCCGCCGATGGGAAAACGAAACCTAAGCCGAGCACCGTGGCTCTTCGGGGGAGGGTAGAGGACTCTGGCTGTGCAGGGCGCGGCATTACAGTCTAGCTGCTATCGTTTTTCTAAGCAAAGTCTCTGTTCCAAGTTCCTGGCAGTTTCAAAAGCTTATGAAAAACCTACATCATGTCACAGAGCGTTAATCTAGCGATAAAAAAATTATCGCCGTTAAAATTGAGTCAAGTTAACACGTTAATAACGCGACATTTTTGACAGCACTAATATATATATATATATATATATATATATATATATATATATATATATATATACATACATACACACACACACACACACTTGTCCTCTTGAGAGGAAATCCATGAATTGTTTTGATACATTTGGGGACTTTTTGTTTGCGAATGTGTCTATATAAGAAAAAGAAAAAAATATCACACACTGGCTTGAAGATATGAAGTTTATCTTCTCGTGTTGGAAAAACTTGCATTTTTTTTCATACGAAATACATTGTGGATCTGAGTGACATATTTAAATAATATTGTTTGGCATTGACTCGTCTTCGACTCGTTTAGTATCATGCTAGCTGAATGGAATATATCTGATATTGCATGGAAAAAAAGCCAGCCAATATTATGATTGTTATATGTACACATTCCTTTCAGGCGTTTAACGCGTCTTTCTCTTCCAAAACTCTCTCAAAATCTTCCATATTTAACAAAACAAATCTGACGGCCACGTTTCCCGACAGATTGTCACAGTCGCTTGCAAGCGCGGAAGTTTTACATCTCCGACGTGTGACGTTATGTTGTCTTGACGACCGTGCAATATCGTAAACCATATTCAACGCTCATTCTCCATTGGGTAGTGAGATGTGTCGTGGAAAAATGACAAAACACCAACACCAGTCTCGTCCTTCTGCAAGAGAAAGAACGTTTATTGCAGAAACGGACAAGTGATGAGGGTTCGGCACACCTCTCATACCGTCCCTTTGTTCTCAAATCTATATACACACACACTCTTCACTAGATAAAAAAGGAGACATTACATCTATTGCATTACATCATTGCAATTACATGCCCTGATCATGCTCCAGGAGCGTGATCAGCTCTAAAGCTGATTGGATCTTGTCTAATCGCTGGTTTGTACGCACATCTGCTACACGTCTGCTACGCACGTAAGGAGCATGATAAGATGAACATGTTTCCGTGCGGAACGTTCTGTCATTAGTCCTTGAAGAGGCAACACTCAGTAAAAATTACAAAAAAAAAAAAAACAGTAGGACACTAAAATTTACTCTACAGATGTAATCCACGTTGGATAAGTGATATGCTAACAATATTGCATGCTATCAAACTCAATGAATGAAACTTGCTAGAAGGGAATAGAACCTATGTTTTTATTCCATCGAAAAAGTGTCCTGTATGTATAATAATTCCAGATATTTCACTCCGATGAGGTCACTCCCGGTGTTTTCCCGCTGACTCGTTGCGCGTTGTCAAAATGGCGAACCGGTTCGAAATTAAAATTCTTTTGATTAACTTGTAGATGTGTCCATATAATATAAAGAACAGTACACGGTGGCACAAAGATATGAAGGTTATCTTCTCCTGTTGAAAATATTTTCACTTGTTCGCTTCACTCACTCGTGAAATATACATTCACCACTCGAAGATAAATTTCATATCTTCATGCAAATGTGGAATATAGTCTATATTTTAGTCTTTGTAGCATTTAACTGGTGCAATGTTCAGCTATTAATGGTATGGAAGATATTAGTTATATCTTCAATAATAATACATTACTGGCATTTAGCAGATGCGCGTATATAGAGCGACATACAACATACCCAGAACAGCCTGAGGAACAGTTGGGGCTTCGGTGCCTTGCTCAAGGGCACTTCAGCCATTCCTGCTGGTCCAGGGAATTGAACCGGCGACCTTTTAGTCTCAAAGCCACTTCTCTAACCAATAGGCCATGGCTAATAATAATAATACAAAAATAATAAATAAATAAATAAATAAATAAATGCAAGCAGCTATTCTCAAAAAATAAAAATCCCAAGATAAACCCCACTACTCGGGTTGTACTAATTCAACTCTATGCTTCAATGTTGAAATAAATTTCTGATCTGTACATTAACCGATGTTTCTACCAAGCCACGATTGTAAATCCAATTCTAAAAATGTCTTAAATTTAAATTCAGTTAAAACTGACAATAAAATAATATCATTGTGATGATATATTTCAAGCTCAACCAATCTGAGATATAATTACGGACGGACTCAAATTAAAATGACCGAATATCAAACATTAAAAACAGCACCTCTGTACGTCTTCAACAATGTAAGAATGACATGAAAGAGGTTCTAATGCTATGTAACGCAGTGTATCCCACCTCACGCCCAGTGCTTACTGACGACGAATGAATCGATGATGCTGTCGAAAAGGTTTCACTAATGGCAGCCGCAATAAAAAGCACTTTTTTTTTTCCTGAAAAAGCAATCAGAGCTTTTAAAGAGAGTAGTTATTAATAAAGAGCCACATGGAGCCGAGAGCTTGCAGCTATATTTCTTTACAGTCACCGTGGTACTGATGAGGCTGAAATGGGTGCAGCCACAAGGCTATAGCCCAGAGAAAGATTAAAATCAAGTGAGTGTTCCATGAGGCCGATGGTAAATCTAGGCAATATCTTCCAGATGTTGAGCAGCAATAATCATACTATAAGAAAGGTTAGAGATTAAGAGGAGCCAAAACCACATTCAGGATGAGGGGAGCACACACAGCTTCTGGGGACATTTTGGGAGAGAGATGGAGCAAATAGTGTAAAGCTTGAAGATACATTTCTAAAGTGTATTATTATTATTATTATTATTATTATTGGGCGGCACGGTGGTGTAGTGGTTAGCGCTGTCGCCTCACAGCAAGAAGGTCCTGGGTTCGAGCCCTGGGGCCGGCAAGGGCCTTTCTGTGTGGAGTTTGCATGTTCTCCCCGTGTCCGCGTGGGTTTCCTCCGGGTGCTCCGGTTTCCCCCACAGTCCAAAGACATGCAGGTTAGGATAACTGGTGACTCTAAATTGACCGTAGGTGTGAATGTGAGTGTGAATGGTTGTCTGTGTCTATGTGTCAGCCCTGTGATGACCTGGCGACTTGTCCAGGGTGTACCCCGCCTTTCGCCCATAGTCAGCTGGGATAGGCTCCAGCTTGCCTGCGACCCTGTAGAAGGATAAAGCGGCTAGAGATAATGAGATGAGATTATTATTATTATTATTATACTAGCATTTAATTTGTTTGTTTTTGTTTTTCTATTGAACATTTATGTAATTGTCCATTTATTATTATTTAATTTATGATGATTATTATAATAACCCTTCAAGTTGCTAATATTTCTTGCTAGACATGCTAATACACCTTACAGCTACAGTTGTGTAGGTAATACATTTAACAATTATTCCATGAAATTGAGTTGTACATGAGCCGATAATCGACGATTGTGAGAAACAGAGCATTTTTTTTTTTTGCAAATTTGATAAATAAAAACTTGATACAAAATGTCTCACAAAATCATTTCCGCTTAGAATGTTAAACAAACCGGCGAAATGACAGTAGCAATTTGTGAAAAATGCTATAATAATAATAATTCTTGGAAAAAAAACCCCACACATTATTACCATCAAATACTTTCATTCCATATTTTTTTTTTGCATTTTGCTTTCAAGTAGAGTTTTTATTTCATCCTCGGTTGGTTCAGCAACATGCTCAGCCATTTTGTTTTTCTCTACTCGCGGTCTATGAGCTGATATCCTAGTAGTAGAGCAGCCAATCAGAGGGCGATTGCTCATATCCAGTGAATGTGGATAGAATTTTATACAACCCCGATTCCAAAAAAGTTGGGACAAAGTACAAATTGTAAATAAAAACGGAATGCAATAATTTACAAATCTCAAAAACTGATATTGTATTCACAATAGAACATAGACAACATATCAAATGTCGAAAGTGAGACATTTTGAAATTTCATGCCAAATATTGGCTCATTTGAAATTTCATGACAGCAACACATCTCAAAAAAGTTGGGACAGGGGCAATAAGAGGCTGGAAAAGTTAAAGGTACAAAAAAGGAACAGCTGGAGGACCAAATTGCAACTCATTAGGTCAGTTGGCAATAGGTCATTAACATGACTGGGTATAAAAAGAGCATCTTGGAGTGGCAGCGGCTCTCAGAAGTAAAGATGGGAAGAGGATCACCAATCCCCCTAATTCTGTGCCGACAAATAGTGGAGCAATATCAGAAAGGAGTTCAACAGTGTAAAATTGCAAAGAGTTTGAACATATCATCATCTACAGTGCATAATATCATCAAAAGATTCAGAGAATCTGGAAGAATGTCTGTGCATAAGGGTCAAGGCCAGAAAACCATACTGGGTGCCCGTGATCTTCGGGCCCTTAGACGGCACTGCATCACATACAGGCATGCTTCTGTATTGGAAATCACAAAATGGGCTCAGGAATATTTCCAGAGAACATTATCTGTGAACACAATTCACCGTGCCATCCGCCGTTGCCAGCTAAAACTCTATAGTTCAAAGAAGAAGCCGTATCTAAACATGATCCAGAAGCGCAGACGTCTTCTCTGGGCCAAGGCTCATTTAAAATGGACTGTGGCAAAGTGGAAAACTGTTCTGTGGTCAGATGAATCAAAATTTGAAGTTCTTTATGGAAATCAGAGATGCCGTGGCATTCGGACTAAAGAGGAGAAGGACGACCCAAGTTGTTATCAGCGCTCAGTTCAGAAGCCTGCATCTCTGATGGTATGGGGTTGCATTAGTGCGTGTGGCATGGGCAGCTTACACATCTGGAAAGACACCATCAATGCTGAAAGGTATATCCAGGTTCTAGAGCAACATATGCTCCCGTCCAGACGACGTCTCTTTCAGGGAAGACCTTGCATTTTCCAACATGACAATGCCAAACCACATACTGCATCAATTACAGCATCATGGCTGCGTAGAAGAAGGGTCCGGGTACTGAACTGGCCAGGCTGCAGTCCAGATCTTTCACCCATAGAAAACATTTGGCGCATCGTAAAACGGAAGATACGACAAAAAAGACCTAAGACAGTTGAGCAACTAGAATCCTACATTAGACAAGAATGGGTTAACATTCCTATCCCTAAACTTGAGCAACTTGTCTCCTCAGTCCCCAGACGTTTACAGACTGTTGTAAAGAGAAAAGGGGATGTCTCACAGTGGTAAACATGGCCTTGTCCCAACTTTTTTGAGATGTGTTGTTGTCATGAAATTTAAAATCACCTATTTTTTCTCTTTAAATGATACATTTTCTCAGTTTAAACATTTGATATGTCATCTATGTTCCATTCTGAATAAAATATGGAATTTTGAAACTTCCACATCATTGCATTCCGTTTTTATTTACAATTTGTACTTTGTCCCAACTTTTTTGGAATCGGGGCTGTATATATATTATATAAAAACATGACTGACTGATACAGGACATGGAAACTGAAGACTAACCGTGCCTCATGCGTTAGCCGTTTTTTGTTTTGTTTTTTTTCCCCTCCCATGTTCAGGTCTTACTTAAGAGTTGCTGCTTGTCTGAGAGGTGCTGAGGGACTTTCACAGCAGCAGGCTACTTCAAACTTCAGAGCCTTGGACATCAACGACTTCAGAAGAAATGAACCCCCTTCTCACAACCAACAAGTTCCTCCGGTCTCCCAGGTATGGCACTCAATCCCCTGCCCTCCTCCCTATGTATCTCTTGCCTGTGACTGTAGCCTTGAATTCACACAGCTAACGGAGACCGTGAAGAAAAAGGAGAAACTGAAGGTACTTAACAGCATTAGAAGAACAATGCAGGAGGACTATGACAAAGATTGCACGTGCAGAGAGTAAGGGTTTTAATATGAAAAGGGCAAAGACTGAAATTAAGTAATAGAGAATTACACTGGAAGCATTTAACTTGACAATTTCTGTGCCAATTATTTATCCAGAGGACGGTGTTTAGATCTCATCTCTCATCTCATTATCTCTAGCCGCTTTATCCTTCTACAGGGTCGCAGGCAAGCTGGAGCCTATCCCAGCTGACTACGGGCGAAAGGCGGGGTACACCCTGGACAAGTCGCCAGGTCATCACAGGGCTGACACATAGACACAGACAACCATTCACACTCACATTCACACCTACGGTCAATTTAGAGTC
Organism: Neoarius graeffei; assembly: GCF_027579695.1. Lineage (NCBI taxonomy): Eukaryota > Metazoa > Chordata > Actinopteri > Siluriformes > Ariidae > Neoarius > Neoarius graeffei. The sequence goes on from NC_083594.1 coordinate 19,349,404, forward strand.
ACCAGTTAACCTAACCTGCATGTCTTTGGACTGTGGGGGAAACCGGAGTACCTGGAGGAAACCCACGCGGACACGGGGAGAACATGCAAACTCCACACAGGAAGGCCCTCGCCGGCCCCGGGCTCGAACCTAGGACCTTCTTGCTGTGAGGCGACAGCGCTAACCACTACACCACCGTGCCGCCCGGTGTTTAGATGGTTATAGATTAAAGAGAAGCAGCTTTTGGACCAAAAGGTCGCCAGTTCAATTCCCTGGACCAGCAGGAATGGCTGAAGTGCCCTTCAGCAAGGCACGTAACCCCTAACTGCTCCCCAGGCTATTCTGGGTATGTTATGCATCGCTCTGGATAAGAGCGTCTGCTAAATGCCAGTAATGTAATAAAAAAATAGTTTGGACGTGCCACTGAATATGTTTCCACTGTGAACAATTATAAACAACAGTCTCATGAGATTGAGCTTTTATTTTCCTATAAAGTTGCCTCACTTATATCAGAATGAATGGCACTTACAGGCAGGAACATAACTATTCCACATCAAATAAAATTCATTCATCTTCAGTAACTGTTTTATCGGTCTGGGTAGATTCAAATTCAAAGCCCAGAACATTGGATGGAAGAACATTGGATGAAAAACACCCTGGATAGAACAGCAGTCTATTGCAGGACACCTAAAGGCAATTTAGTTTATTCTATCCACATTCATTGGATATGAGCAATCACATGCTCGGATTAGCTTCTCTACTACTAGGATATCAGCTCATATACCATGAGTAGAGACAAACAACATGGCGGAGCACATCATCACTTTGTTATCAAGTATTTAAAAGAAACAGAAATAGCTAAAAGAATATAGTTCCGTCCCCCCCCCAAATATTTCCTGTTCCACACTCCAGCCCAGTCAGCGGCGGTAATGCACCTTTAAGTTGGTTTGTCATCCACCAAAAAACCCTAAAGAAGAAGAAAAACAAAATGGCAGAGCGTGTTCCTGAACCAACCGAGGATGAAATACAAACTACTTGAAAACAAACACCCCCCCCAAAAAAAAGCAACAAAATATGGAATTAAAAAGTATTTGATGGTAAGAACCTATTTTTTCGAGAATTATTATTGTCGCGTTTTTCACAAATTTCGCATGTTTGTTTACCTTCTAAGCGGATATTATTTTGTTGGACGTTTTATAGAAAAGATTTTACTTCTCGAATTTGCAAAAAAATTAAAATAAAAATGCTCCATTTCTCAAAATCCAGTGAATGTATAGAATAAAACAGTTATTCCACTCAATCTCACCGTACATCGCTTATAGCCGACTCGGCGCTACGCTATCAGCTCATGTCTGGCTCGATTTCGTGGAACAGCTGTTAAATAACTAATTCACAAGACCCTCAAGCTGGGAGGTGGCATTGCTACCCACTGCACTGCTCTGCCATCCTCAAATGGCATTGAAATAAAATGCATTAAAAAAAAAAGTAACTCAAATAGTTACTCAAATAATTTAAGATATTATTTGGGTATTTTTGGAGGCTCAGACATCAAATACTTCAAACAGATTGGTTGAGCGATTTCAAATAAAATTACAAATGGAAATACGCTAAAAATAATTTATTTAAAAAAAAAATCTGTTAATCCATGGGCGGCACAGTGGTGTAGTGGTTAGCGCTGTCGCCTCACAGCAAGAAGGTCCGGGTTCGAGTCCCGTGGCCGGCGAGGGCCTTTCTGTGTGGAGTTTGCATGTTCTCCCCGTGTCCGCGTGGGTTTCCTCCGGGTGCTCCGGTTTCCCCCACAGTCCAAAGACATGCAGGTTAGGTTAACTGGTGACTCTAAATTGACTGTAGATGTGAGTGTGAATGGTTGTCTGTGTCTATGTGTCAGCCCTGTGATGACCTGGCAACTTGTCCAGGGTGTACCCCGCCTTTCGCCTGTAGTCAGCTGGGATAGACTCCAGCTTGCCTGCGACCCTGTAGAACAGGATAAAGCGGCTAGAGATAATGAGATGAGATGTTAATCCATATTTTTAAAAATCAATCCATGCTTAGCGACCCAGTGTTTAGATGAGATCTGAAATCTGACGTTGCCACATCATTGGTCACTACTCTGGTGTACCTAATAAACTGGCAACTCACGATAACTTGATTCTGTCCATCGACATGGTGTAATCACAGATCTTTGCAGGCCTTATTCCTATACAATTAAAAATTCATCAGTGTACAACTAGGAACAGGGTTCCTGTGGTCTATGTAGCGAAGATCTCCAATCTTTTCACCCCTGCTGCGAATCCAAGCAAAGACAGCGAGATGAATTAGAACAAGGCACGCTGTCCGGCCTGGAACAGTGACGACAGCCAAAAAAGGGAGGCAACATGTACGCTTTAGTTTTCTTATATCCTTTTACACTCTACAGAATAATGGTCACTTTTTTTAAATCACCTTTCATCCAGTTCTCTGCATCGCCTGCTTTATATGGACAGTCAAATAACCATGAAAACAATGTCCCCACACCACATCCATCATCATCTGCAATAATCCACATTTAGATTTGTTGTTTAAACTCGTTTCTCAAATTGGGGTGCATGAAGCGTAGCCAGGAGATCCACAGAGGTCTTTTGTTTTTGTTTTCGAGATATAAAAATCACAAAACACTTTTATTATATATATATATATATTTATTATATTATTATGAGCTCTGTTTGACTGGTCACTTGAATTAAGTGAGTTTAATCCAAACCTTAAGAACTCAAACCCAAGTCAGCCTATAAATTTTAATCCAAGTTTGATAAAAATGTGTTCTGTGAGTGGAAAGTTCAGACATGAAAAGCTCTATGGCTCTAATAAACTTTCAACTCACGATAACGTGATTCTGTAAAGCGACCTTGAGTTTGAAAAAGGCGCTATATAAATATAAAAATCATCATCATCATCATCAAATAGACTAAATATTACGTCCACAGTGAAATAGATAAATATTTGAAGCCTAAAGCTTAGATTTTAGCTTTATTAATTATGCAGTTGCATGCATATTTGATTAGATTAAGCCTTATTTGAATAATTTAATGTTTTTTTAATGCGAAAAATAAACCTTTTTTAAAAAAAAAAAAAAACACTTGTATGAATGTAAGCAGTCAACTGACAAAGATCTATTTTATATATATATATATATATATATATATATATATATATATATATATATATATACACACACACACACACACACACACACACGTGTGTGTGTGTCCCATTCTATAATTGCAGGTACATTTCAAGTGTTGACTGTGTTAGTCATCGTTCACTTTGTTGTCATCCACTGGATTAACAGAACTGGCGACAACAGAGTTGACTTCCCCCACCATTTTGTGTCTTAACTCCGCATGCTAACCTCAAACTAGCGACCACGTGGCATGTATAAAAACAGAATTTTATGGATTTTAATCATATTATTGTGGGTTTTTTTTTTTTAAATCAAATCAATCAATGAGAGATTCACTCCAATATCCCGATAACAGAGTTGACGAATAATTAATCTGTCCTCAACATTTTTCTTCAAATTAATGAGCCGAGAAACATCGCTGCCTTTCTGAAATTTCCCGCCAGATAAAGTGACATCTCGCGGTGCAGGTGTCATGCGTATTATTAAAAAACAAAAAGTCTTTGTGGACTTTGTGCGGTTTTATAACGGAGTTGACAAGAATGTTGGGACGGACGACAAAAAAAAAGACATTACTGAAAGTTCACATAATACAGAAAACAGATTTTCTATGCAATTGATTTTATGACAGTTAATAGAATAAGCCCCCAAAAAACAGACCGTTAGACTGAATCACTTCATGTTCATTCGAGTTGAATGTACGAATCAGTAGTCGAAGACAGCCAATAATGTGGGGGGAGGGTGGGAGTCATTTAGTTGATGTTTTATGGATAAATTAGGTCTTTAAAAGAAAAAAAAGGACATCAAGCATTACTATTGCTGAAAGTTTATCATAATTTGCATTATTGTTCAAAACGGATTCAACAGGTTTATCTCGAAGATGCGAAACGTACCCCGAATTCTAGAATGACCCATGTACAGTATATTTATGAATGCCCAAAAAGACACGATATACAATGTAAGGGGGTAAAAATACATATATTTTGGTTAACCTTGACTTTCCATATAAAACATTACCATTTGCAATGCGATTTGAGGACTTCTTGCCCCGTAACATTATGTGAAACCTTCAGTGTCTCGGTCCGTAAGAACCGCTATACATTTTTATTATTACAGTATATATGCTGTACACTACCACAGTCTTTCATCTGTACCCAAGCTCAAAAACGGTTTAAGTTGTAAGCAAAGTAATATATAAACAACCAGGACGCTAATGAGCACTTTTTTGGAAGCTCTCCTGCTGTTTTATTGAATGAATAACTCTGCGAGACGCACATGTTGACACTGAGCCCCTCGTTAAGTTTAGGTCTCGACACACTCTTTTGTGCCACAGCCACATCCAGTCAACTCTGAATGGTTATATGTGGGACTTCTGATCACGTATTTGCTTGTAAACGGAGGGAATTTTCACTTTGTACCACAGCTGGTTAACTTAAAAAAAAAAAAAAACTTTGTAGAGATGTCTGGCATAGTAAAGTTTATCATATGGGCTTGACTTCTGCAAATTAGCCTCCTAAAAAGTCTACAATCGCAGTAGGCATCCTATTAGCCCCTGTTTTCTACCTACATCTGTTTCCGCAACTGGAAGTGGACACACAGGCTGCGAGTGTGTGAGCAGTCCTGAGTAGAGGCCATGTGCAAAGCCTATGCGTGGATATTAGCGGTTATAATACTGGATCATCACCATTTTTTTTTCCCCCGCTCATATCATACATGAGCAACCTGTATAACCTACACTGTCAATATAGGACATTTGAAAAATATCCTCAGCATAAGAAAAAAAAAAATCACCTAGTTAATCGAGCAAAGGATAGTTTAATGGATTCCACACAAACTAGCACATGGATTGCGTTTTTCCAAAGGAATGTACGCATAGGCTTGGTCTAGAGTTACACACGGACTCTGATATAAATCGGGTACGCAGGTGCACGCTGAAGAAAACGCTGCTTGGGATTATATACTCGGCTACTAGCGGTCTGACAGCACCCGAAAGAGATTTGAAAGAAAATCTCTGCTAATCTGCATTTGGAAAGTGAACAAAAGTTTTCGACAGGCAGCTTGTGTTTCATGCTCTTAATCAAAGCCACGCCTCTCCAGACCCCGGCTGTTTGGTGCACCTGAGGAACATAACTGGAGGTCTGGCTCTGCTGTTCTCCCACTCTCGACTTACGTGAGGAGCTCTGTATCAATTAGGATGAGGTCTGCTTGGGGTTCGCACAGCTCTGACCGAGAGACCGGTGATTGATGGCAGACGTTGAAGGGCGCTGTTTGCTTTTTTGGCGACAGTCGTTCGAGTCGTTGTATCAGGGGGCCCTGTTTTGCAGAAACAGACTTGGATTTATTCTGGTGATAAAACCTGCGTCCTGCATTCTAAAGCCCCATTTCTGGTACGTGGGCCTCAGGCCTGTGCTTAACAATCCCTGTCCCCACTATAAACCTAGAAAGACGGCTGCAGGGGCTGCTGGGTGACACGCTGAGCCAGTGCTGATTGGAAACACTTTCACAGTGGACTGATCTCATCTCCCAGGGAATCAACTTGGATTTGGTCACTCTGGCTTGAGAAAAGTCTCTCGAACACTTTTATAAGGGTTCTCTGATTTAAGTTTAAGGCAGATCGTTCAGGAAACACTTTTCTTTCTTACACTTGGAACTACATTTCGACTTCAGACATTAGTTATAAGTCCTCTTACATAAGAAAAGTTCTAGATGATCTCACCAGGATACTGTAAACGCGTACCCAAGAACTGAGTGCGTCGTGTTCATGTTCATCCCAGGACTCTTATTCACATTCTTTCACGTTAAGTACTGTTTGACTTTCCAATAAAGATTTTTAGTATAAATATGGAGGTGATTATAGGAAATCGCGCGTGCTGATTGGTCGAGAAATTCGGACTATTTCTCGATAATCACCTCGAGCGGCTCGGCAAAATGGCGGCCGATCGCTTCGTCACCGTTAAGTGAGGAAGAATTACAAATTATGAAGGAAAATGCTGTTCCTAAAAGCACTAAAGATGCTACGAAGTTTGGTCTAAAACTATTCAAAGGTAAGGTGGAACTGTGATTTATTTTATCGATTTCAAAACAAAAGTATTTTATAAGCAAATCTGCGCTGTGCCTTTATTACATTTGCATGACTTTTTTTAAAATAAATACTTTAAATAAATCACCTGTGTATTTATACTGAAACAAATTATTTGCCTCAGGCTCAGTGAATATCAGTGAATAATAACCTCGACTTCATCTCAGTTGTTATTTAAATAATATTGGCTGGCACTGAGTGGTATAGCAGATATATTCCATTCAGCTAGCATGATATTGAACTCGAGTTCAAGATCATGCTAGCTGAATGGAATATATCGGATACATCACACACACAAAAAAAAAGCCAGCCAATATTATTATTATTATTATAATACATACACATTCCTTTTGGATGTTCAACGCGTCTTTCTCTTTCAAAATTCTCTCAAACTCTTCGGATTTAACAAAGCAAACGTGGTGGCCATGTTTGTTTACAAATTGTCACAGTCGCTCACTAGCGCAGAAGTTTTACGTCTCCGGCGTGTGACGTCGTGTTGTCTTGACAACCGTGCAATATCTCATCTCATCTCATCTCATTATCTCTAGCTGCTTTATCCTTCTACAGGGTCGCAGGCAAGCTGGAGCCTATCCCAGCTGACTACGGGCGAAAGGCGGGGTACACCCTGGACAAGTCGCCAGGTCATCACAGGGCTGACACATAGACACAGACAACCATTCACACTCACATTCACACCTACGGTCAATTTAGAGTCACCAGTAAACCTAACCTGCATGTCTTTGGACTGTGGGGGAAACCGGAGCACCCGGAGGAAACCCACGCGGACACGGGGAGAACATGCAAACTCCGCACAGAAAGGCCCTCGCCGGCCCCGGGGCTCGAACCCAGGACCTTCTTGCTGTGAGGCGACAGCGCTAACCACTATACCACCGTGCCGCCCCTACCGTGCAATATCGTAAACCATATTCAACGCTCATTCTCTATTGGATAGAGTGACGTAATACACGTAGTATAAGTGATATGCTAACAATATCACATGCTATCAAACCAAACGAATAAAACCTGCTAGAAGGGAATAGAACATGTTTTTATTCCATCGAAAATGTCCTGTATGTATAATAAATACGTTATTTACCAGTTGGGAGGTCCGTATGGTGAAATACCGTGACCGAGGTCTTGAAAGTACTGAGCGAGGCCCTTTGGACTGAGGTCAGTATTCAAGGCCGAGGTCACGGTATTTCACCATACGGACCGACCTTAAACTGGTAAATAATTTTTTTTCTTTACCAAATTCTAACAGAAAATGAGAGCGCCCGAAAGGGAAAACCGAGCCAAGGCAAGGTAAGCCGCCATTTTGAATCCTCGTTCACGGCTGTAATGCAAATTGCTTCCTCCTCGGTATACAAGTGCACTTCCATGGCAGGAAAAAAGACTACATTTTGCCGCCTATGTAGTCCCCTATTTATACAAATAGGAGTTATTCAGGATTCAGCCATGTTTTTGCTCGACGTTAGCAAATTACAGGTTTTTAGCTTTCTCCTGAAATGTTTTCTTTTATTTCTTCTTCCTCAGGGTAGTAAAACTCGCTTTGGCTGTGAACACTGTCGTTATCACTATCCATGCTGTAAAATTAATGCTATTCTCTTGAGAAATGCGAAAATAAATGTTGACAAAAATCGCTACTATGTTTGTTGTTGTTGTGAATGAGTGAGTCGCCAGAGGTCCATAACCGGGGTCCGTAACTGGGGTCCATACCGTAGGATACGGACCCGCTCGCCAGCCAATCAGAGCGCAGGATTTGATGGAAACTGGACTGCGAAAAAAATAAATCACCGATATTCACTTTGCCTTTGGTGAATAGAAGAGTTGTAGATTTATAAATCTCACTATCCCGTATCACCCAGAAGAGGGGGAGTTTGTTTCCCCTCAAGGTTTCTTCCTCATCTTGTTTCAGGGAGATTTCCCTCACTACTGCTGCCTCTGGTTTGCTCGTTTGGCGTATAAATGTACATCTCCACCAAGGTCATTGTAAAGCTGCTTGATAAAATAACTATTGTTAAAGATATAGAAATAAAAACTGGAATTGATTTCAACTGAAAATATGACGTAGTGAGTGCTGGTACTTAAACACTACCGTGCTACAAACACTTGTCATGAAACAGTCAGTCAAATATGACCGCTGCAGTCGCACTAGTTGAAGAAAGTTAACGTAATAATAATAATAATAATAGAACAAGGTATACAAGTACTGGTAACTCAGAGGAATGCAGATTCTTTAAACACGCATTAAGGACACAAAAACTCATTTTCGAAAGCTAGTAAAAAGCAAGGTGAGACAAGAGAGACAAAAATGAATGGAAGGATTAACACAGTCTGGCTCAAGTCTAATCTTGACTTTGTCTACATAAGACCTCTTCCGTCTTAGATTAGATAAAACTTTATTGATCCCTTTGGGTGGGTTCCCTCAGGGAAATTAAGAAATTATCTCTGCCTCCTAAGAGTCAGTACCTCAGAGTGTCATTCACATCTGAGGTTGGAGGTCAAGGATCATGTGCGCACGGACACACACCTAAGCAAAAGCACTTTAACGGCTTTAATGACGCCACATCTGGCAACAACAACAACAACAAAAAAGATGTTAAATCTATATATAGATAAGGGCCGCAGACAACCTGAGTGGTTTCAGGATCAAAATGGTCAACTATCAGGAGTCTGGCTGGAAGCTTTGGGTAATTTGATGCAAGGGAGGTTTATACTTTGGGTCATAAGTGATGTGACGCAGATCTAAAACAAATGTATTCTATCCACATTCGCTGGATATGAGCAATCGCCCGCTCTGATTGGCTCCTCTACTGCTAGGATATCAACTCGTATACCGTGAGCAGAGAAAAACAAAATGGCGGAGCGTGCTGCTGAACCAACCGAGGACGAAATAGAAACTACTCGAAAACAAAACCCGCAAAAATACAAAAAAAAACCAAAAACGAACACATCTTTTTATTATTTTTTAAGAACTATTATTATAGCATTTTTCACAAATTGCTCCAGTCATTTTGCGGGTTTGTTTAGATTCTAATCGGAAATTATTTTGTATAAAGTTTTTATTTATCGAATTTGCTCAAAATAAAAATGCTCCGTTTCTCAAAATCCAGTGAATGTGGAGAGAATAAAACAGTTATTCCACTCAATCTCGTCGTACATGAGCTAACAGCGATCGACTCCTTTACGACTCGGTTTCGTGGAAAAAAGTTATTTACCATTAGACTTTCTGAATCGTTAAAAAAAAAAATCAATCCAAGTAAATTACAATACCAAAAATAATTAAATAATATATTTCACATTTATCGTCATGTATTGTTTGTACACTAATTGTATTAGAGAAAACGTTGGGGTTTTTTTTGGGAAAAGTATTCGAACCAAAAATGTTGACCTCATGTAAAAAAAAAAAAAATGGACATGGTAGAGAAGGGAAATGAGGTCACAGGTCACTAACAACCCAAGTTATGCACTTAAAGGTTAAGTGGCTCACTGTTTTTAAGCGTGTAATAAAAACAGTGGGCTTAAGAACGCAATTACACACAAGTATTTATTATCACTGCTAATTGACGCATTACATATCCAAACACGAACGTCTAAGGTATCTGTCCAGACGCGCAGCTTGTGAACAGGCAAGGCAGGCAACTGCTTGGGGCCCCTGAGAGTCGGGGCTCGAGGGCTTATTTATTTTGTTTTTTTATTGTTCTTTACCATTGTATTTTCATATTTGGAATTAAAAAAAAATTTGGTTTCATACATTTTTCGTTGGTGTCAGATTACTTATAACATATTGATGAACACTGGTCAGAAGGGCCCCCTGGAAATTTTTGCTTGGGGCCACAACAGACTCTAGAATCGCCTCTGAACGCAATTACACACAAGTATTTATTATCACTGCTAATTGACGCATTACATATCCAAACATGAACGTCTAAGGTATCTGTCCAGACGCGCAGCTTGTGAACAGGCAAGGCAGGCAACTGCTTGGGGCCCCTGAGAGTCGGGGCTCGAGGGCTTATTTATTTTGTTTTTTTATTGTTCTTTACCATTGTATTTTCATATTTGGAATTAAAAAAAAATTTGGTTTCATACATTTTTCGTTGGTGTCAGATTACTTATAACATATTGATGAACACTGGTCAGAAGGGCCCCCTGGAAATTTTTGCTTGGGGCCACAACAGACTCTAGAATCGCCTCTGAACGCAATTACACACAAGTATTTATTATCACTGCTAATTGACGCATTACATATCCAAACATGAACGTCTAAGGTATCTGTCCAGACGCGCAGCTTGTGAACAGGCAAGGCAGGCAACTGCTTGGGGCCCCCAAGAGTCGGGGCCCGAGGGCTTATTTATTTTGTTTTTTATTGTTCTTTACCATTGTATTTTCACATTTGGAATTTAAAAAAAACTTTGGTTTCATACATTTTTCGTTGGTGTCAGATTATTTATAACATATTGGTGATGAACACTGGTCAGAAGGGCCCCCTGGAAATTTTTGCTTGGGGCCACAACAGACTCTAGAATTGCCTCTGTATCTGTGTTACCTGTGGCTTTACTGTTTACAGAGGATTTGGGGTGTTATATTGGAAACGTGAAGTTCTGTTTTGTTTCGAGAAAACGTTTGAAATGAAATGATGAAGTACAAGCTCCAACCAGAAAAAAAAAAAAGAACTGTCTCGGTCTCTCTAGGTGGCACTGTTGACCCAATTTGATGGAAAAGAGATCCTACTGAAGCAAAAAGGCCATCTACAACATACATATTACATGTTCGAAGTGGGACAAATCTGAGTTTTTTGGTCCAAATATAAAACACGAAGCTGTGCGGACACAATCTGATCTTATAATCAAATCTGAGGTCGCTTTTACATGTGCTTCTAGATCAAAAAACACACATCACATCACACATGTGACCAGAATGAGAATCTCATTATGCAAGCTAGTTTTTTTAATCACACGTTTTACTGCACATGGATACAGCACCATCATCAGCACCATCATCATCCAGTGTGTCAGAAAGAGAGAAAAAAAAAAAACTCACCCTAATCATGAACTTCAACAGTGAATAAACTTTAAGATGAAGGCTTGTGCTGCTCGTTTTATTGCTACCGTAATGACGGATTTTGGTCGGACTGTTCCCACAAATAACAGATACGGGTCACTTACAAACACCCATGTGAACTCTTAAAGCAGATAGATCAAATTTAGACAGAAAATCATAATTAAGTAATTACGCACATCTGTTTTTGCAGATGTTATCTGTCAAGGACCAAGCCTAAAATCCAGATGTCACTTTTTTTCAACTGTAAATGCATATCGAATGTTTTCAGAAAAGTATCGTATTGCGCTTTAATTACACATAACTTATTGGTGGAATTAGACTTTCGGATTTAAAAAAAAAAAAGAAGAAGAAGAAGAAGAAGAAGGAGAAGACGACACTCGGGCTGAACCCAGGAATAACATCTCTGGCCTTCGGAATAATAATTAATATTACCTACGGTGTCTTTGTATTCATTTTTTCCCACATTTCTTCCTTTGAAGTGTTGGTAAAAAAAAAAAAAGCAAAGCAGAGTCGTTTATCTCAGATGGGGTTTTTTAATGTCTGGATGAGAGCTGTGAGTGAGTATTCTTTAATAACCTGCTCGACTTAAAGGGTATTGCTTTACTTATAGGCTATTAAAGGCCATGCAGTAATGTAACATATGTTCTAGTCACTTATCCCTATTTTTACTAGATGGTATATTCCTTTTCACGTCAATTCACTTTCACTTAAAAAAAAAACCCTCAGATTACTCTCTATACTGTTTTATTTTTGCACTTTAATTAGATATCTTGTTTGTTTGTTTTTTTAAACTCTAGAATCATTGCAAACCAATCAGTACATCATGATAATTACGCATGATACATTTCTACGATAACTCAATCTGGACATATTTTTAATCAAGCCGTTTTTAATGGCGTGCTCATGAAACGAAATGAAAGACAAAAATAAATACGTAAAATACTGACAAAGGCGGCTGGATGCGGAGGTCGAGTTTTATTTATTTATTTTTAACCGCGATCGTTTAAAAACTAAGCTGCCCTACAAATAATTATTCATGGGGACAGTTGGAGACCAATAAGAATTTATCTCACTTGAATTTATATGATTAAATTATTGATCTTTCTGGGTTGTGGTTGTAGGATGTTGTCAGACGCGCAGCTTGTGAACAGGCAAAGCAGGCAACTGTTTGGGGCCCCCTGGATCAGGGGGCCCCCGAGAGTCGGGGCCCGAGGGCTTATTTTTATTGTTCTTTACCATTGCATTTTCACATTTGGAATTTAAAAAACTTTGGTTTCATACATTTTTCGTTGGTGTCAGATTATTTATAACATGATGAACACTGGTCAGAAGGGCCCCCTGGAAATTTTTGCTTGGGGCCACAACAGACTCTAGAATCGCCTCTGGATGTTGTGAAAATAAAGGGATTAAAAAAATGAAGAAGAAAAAAAAAAGAGGCTGCGATACTTCCATGAGAGTCTTTCTCACACACACACACACACACACACACACACACACACACACACACACACACACACACACACACAGTAGTTTTCTCTTTGATCTACAGCAACGCTGGTATCAATTCTCAGTACACATTCAGGTTTACCCAGGGAAATCGTAAAAATAACTTAAGGCACTTCTTACTCGATATACCAGTGGGTACGAGTCAAAACGTTTAACTTTAAAATCCCAGGGTTATTTTGGTTTGAAATCGCGTTCATGTTTCTTCAGTCGGACTCATAACTTTGTGTAAAACAGCACCAGTTGTTAAATATATTAAAATAATATGCTTTCCATGACAGTGTGAACTAGAAAAATATAGATTCCAATTCCTCATCTAACAACAACAACAACAACAACTTTCTCTCCTCCCTCACAGGTCTACTGTTTTTAACTAGATCTCCAAAAGCAGGTAAAGTAACAAATTCAAGCGTCCCACATTAGAACGTAACTCGTATGACCCAATAATACGCCATATAAAGACATCGTGGTTGACATATTGGAAAATATGTAGCACAAAGTCTGTGCTCTGATCTCCCCTTTTTTCCCCATAGCCCATCTAATCCAATGCTTCAGTCTACTTTCTTGCCTTTCATATTCAGCGGTACTGAGATTGCACCAACAGAATGGAAATTGGGTTTATGCAGCTTTAATGAGATTCCAGAATTCTGTTTTGTGGCTTGGCGCACGGTGGAGCACAAATTCATTCTCCATATTCTCAGCAGCTGAATATGACAACCCGAAATGCTCCTTCATCAGTAATCTGTTAGCAGCACTCGCCTAGGCTTTTTCGAACCCATTCTGCATGGCTGAAACTCAAATCCAGAAGATCAGAATTAGAAAACAGTGCCAGCAACATGGCTCTTGACATGCCAGCTCAAAGATGCCAGTGAAGGGGCTTAGAGAGTAGATTTTTAAGCGAGTGGACGTGATTAACCGTGGCGTGCTTGTAGCTCACATTCCTATTTTAGAGCAAATCCATCACATGGGAAAGATTTCATGTCATTTGAGTGTTTAAGTCATTTCTGTCCGATGGCTCCTTTGAATTAAAAAAAAAAAATCAACTAGGTATGGAAAGCTGAGGTTTTTGATGTTCTTTAGGAATTTTGAAATAGGAATGCTAGAATATTACTGTATAGACTACTGTGATAAAAAAGTAAAAAATATATTTAGATTGAATACAAGTAGCCTGTATCACAAAACATTCCCAAGTTAAAATATTTAATGCAAGTTTCCTGAAACATACCAGAAAAAAAATATTATAAAAAAGTAGCTACTATATAATTAAAGGAATCATGATTAAAAATAAAAAGTTCTTACTTGAATTTTCCAAACTGCACAACTTGCAATGCTATAAAACTACACACCTTACAAAGTCAATGGTAGCGGCTATGAAATACCGAAAAGTGTGATATTTGTTTTTGATGCGATCCTAATTTGAGATTTTAGATTCCTGTGCATTTCTTTTTACAGTAGAATGCTGAAGGCCTACTCAAGGATACGATAGGAATCAGGCCTGAATGTTTATTTTATTCTTAAGTAAAGTGAATAAAGGTATATTATGACTCCCCATAAAAAAAGAAAGAAAGAAAAACATTTTAAAAAATAGCATGTGGAACTTATTCTCCAGATTTTTTGGCAGGATCGGCGACTTGCTGTGCTCAGGATCACTTCAGTCTGAGAAAGTTCTACTCCTGAACCTGCAGGAAGTTAACACAGGCCACGTGTGGAGTGAAGCCACTCAAGTGGCATTCATTAGCGACCTGGTAAAAAGCCTACACTTAATATATGAGCTTCCTCTTTAGGTTTACATTAATAGTTTATTTACAAAAGGTGAATGGAGTTGGAAAGTATTTGCCTTACAAATACATTGTGCTACTTCACTTCTCCCAAAACTATTTTTTTAAACTAAGTCTAGAATATAACACTCATTTATCTACCACCCCTGCATTTTTATATTATATAAAACAGTTATTCCACAAAATTGAGTCGTATATGAGCGGATAGCCGACTCGGCGTTACGCACCTCATCAGCTACCAGCCATGTACGACAAGATTGAGTGGAATAACTGCTTTATTCTATCCACATTCACTGGATTTTAAGAAACAGAGCATTTTATTTTAATTTTTGCAAATTCAATATTTATACAAAATGTCTGACAAAATCATTTCCGCTTAGAATGTAAACAAACCGGCGAAATGATAGTAGCAATTGATGAAAAATGCTATAATAATGATAATAATTCTTGAACTAGAAAAGCACTCGGAAAGCGCAGACCTCCGCCAAGAATCCTTTAAAAAAATCCGGGATCCAGAAGGTGATCCGGATCACCGCCAAAATTTAATGGATTGTTACTTGTGCCTAGTCACACCTCTGGAAAAAAAATTTCAGAGCAATCCGTTCATCACTTTTTCCGTAATGTTGCTAACGAACAAACAAACCAACGCTACCAAAAACATAACCTCCTTGGCGGAGGTAAAAATAAAAAATAAAAGATACACTCTTACCATCAAAGACCTCTGTTGCCTTTTTTTTTTTTTAGGGTTTTGTTTTCGAGTAGTTTTTATTTCATCCTTGGTTAGTTCAGCAACACGCGCCGCCATTTTGTTTTTCCCCTACTCACGGTATATGAGCTGATATCCTAATACTAGAGCAGCCAATCAGAGCACGCGATTGCTTATATCCAGTGAATGTGGATAAAATAAATAAAAAAGCAAACAAATATATCATCTCAAATCAGAAAACGCCTCCAGCTGTCATATGCGTCTAAAGATTTGATTTCAGAGGCGGTAGTCATTTTTCTTTATTTACTATCTCATTCCGGAAATAGCACTGAACGACCGGAAGCTAATAAAAACACACAACCAAGAAGCAATAAACAGGGAATTGTTTATATTGGTGGACTTGGTTTTCCCTTCATTTTTTGGTCAGACAAATAATTATTATTTGTAAATAATAATAATAATAATAATAAAGCAACCCAAATTCAATCTAACCGACCACAACAGCAGTGATATCAACTTTTAATAATAATAATAATAATAATAATAATAATAACAACAAGAACAGAAAGCCCTTTCTCAGGAACACAGAAAAGTAAACTTACCTGAGTATATTAGTTTTAAAAAGAAAGACTTTCAGCTTCCGGTCTCACTGCTCCATAACAGTCCCCGTTTTAATCATTATTATTATTATGATGTGTAGAGATGAAGTTAAAAAGTAACGCTCGTGCTGATTGACAGGATGGAAAAATCCTCCCGGGGTGGACATCCAGACACATTCATGCTCACTACGATGAAAAAAACGTGCCAGTTGGGATTTTTAACATTTAAAACATGCTGAAGGATGATGTTTTAAACAACTCGGACTGTATCGAGTAAAACATTTGCGTAATATCGTGAGCGGTTATTTCCAGGCTCCGGCCGTCTCCCCTCGTCTAGAGCACTTGGTTTCGCCCAAACTTGGTTGTGATTTTGCTGGAGCGTGGATGGAACCGCATTCATTCAGCTGAACAGGGAAGAGCACCGGTCCGCGCCAGCTCTCAATGGCTTTCGGGGCTTGTTTTATTTGAATATCTGGACTTTATTTAAAAAAAATAAAAATAAAAAATTCGCCCTGAAAACCAATAATGGATATCCTATGGATTTTATGGATACTACCCACAGCACTGGCTCTTGAAGGTAAGGTATTTGTTTGGTGTGTTTTATTGATATTGAGCAGCATCATGATGACAGCGGGACAGTTTCTGCTCTCGGGGCGCAGATTATAAAAGGTTTTACTTTTAATATCCTCCTGGAAAAAAAAAAAAAGCCCTAGATTAGATTAGATTAGATTAGGCTGATGATCCTGGGGACCTGCCTGATGGATATAAGGAGAGTGAGATCTTCACACTGAGCATGCTTTCACCAGGCGCTGCAAATCAGCGAGTTTTGTTTTGGTGCGTCCGAGCATCAGGTACATCACACCTGAGTCCCAGCTTTAATATTTACACAAATAGAGAATAAACTCCACTCTATATATGTTTGCAGGTGTGTACTGGTGTATTGAAATTAAACCCGTGCTTAGAGAAGGAAGAGAAGAGGAAGACGGATGTGTTTATTTCCTCTACTATCGAGTTTATTTGTTTAGTCCAGCGCTTCCGGTGTAGGCTACAGCAGGTAATGAAGTGTCAGTGATGCTGCGCTCGGACAGTAAAGCCAGGTCCTCGGTGAGCCGCTGAGAGAAGCAGCAGAAGCAAAACACAGCACATGTTCAGTTTGTGAGTTGTTTTCGCTGTAACTTTGACTGCACACCTCCTCCAGAGTCTCCCTCACCGGCAGCTGAACGGGGCTCCCGGGGCTCCGGTGGAGAGGCGCGTTAACGGCGCGTTAGCCCGTGAAGCTAATCAGGCAATCTGTCATCCATTCACACACAGCAGCAGCTACAAGTGCTGAATAATATTACTCTTCACCAGAGCCGCGGATAAAACTACACAGGAGCCTTTAACACAGCAGAACAGACTCAGTAAACCAGCCGCTTTTAACAGAACAGTGTTTACTTTACAGGAGGGGAAAAAATGTAAACACGCGTCTGCCTGCGTGCGCGCGCACATACAGTACATACAAACATACACGCGCTTCACGTGATCAAATGTGTTTCTGCATGTGATTAACGCGCGTGATGTGTTTTTCACACGTGATCATAACACCTGAAGGTGCTTTGCAAATTGCCCACGTGGACATCAAGGCAATATGGGATCATATGTGGAAAATGAATCTCGTGTGTGTGTGTGTGTGTGTCACTTGTGAAAGTAAATAAGTCTCTAAAAATCAGTTATAGAGTAAATAACGTAAGTAAATAAATAAATAAGCCTGGTGTGTGTGTGTGTGTGTAAAAATAAGCCTAAGGACCCACTATGCAAACCACTATTAAATAAACAAATACCCCCCATCAATAAAAAATACAACATAAAATAAGTAAATAAATCAATAAAATGGATTAACTTGCAGTATCCTTTCTAACATGGCCTATGCGATCATATGTGGGGAAATATAACCCAGCCCACCCTTCCAAAAAAATAAAATAAATAAATAAAATGGATTAACTTTATAGTATCCTCTCTAACATGGCCTATGTGATCATATGTGGTAAATAAATGAATGGTGTGTGTGTGGTGTGGTGTGTGCGTGGGGGTCACTTGTGAAAGTAAATGACTCTAAAAATCACGTGTGAATTAAATAACGTAAATATATAAATGTGAAATAAATAAATAAGGAACCACTATTAAAAATAAACAAACATATCCCCCCAATTTAAAAAAAACCCCAACATAAAATAAATAAATAAAATGGATTAACTTACAGTATCTTCTCTAACATGGCCTAATCATATGTGGGGAAATAAATGAATGGTGTGTGTGTGTGTGTGTGTGTGTGGTGGGGGGGGGGGGGTCACTTGTGAAAGTAAATAACTCTCTCTAAAAATCACGTGTGAATTAAATAACAAATATATAAATGTGCATGTAAAAAATAACTCTAAGGAACCAGTATGCAAACCACTATTTAAAAAAAAAAAAATAATATATATATATATATATATATATATATATATATATATATATATATATATACACAAACATAACCCCCACCCCCCAAAAAAAATCCAACAACATAAATAAAATGGATTAACTTACAGTATCTTCCCTAGCATGGCCTATGTGATTATATGTGGGAAATAAATGAAGTGTGTGTGGTGATGGTGGGGGTCACTTGTGAAAATAAATAACTTTCTAAAAATCACGTGTGAATTAAATAACGTAAATAAATGAATGTGCCTGTAGTGTGTGTGTGTGTGAGAAAATAAGTGTAAGGAACCACTATGCAAACCACTATTTAAAAAATAAATAAACAAACATAACCACCCCACCCCCATCCAAAAAAAAAAAATCTAACAACATGAATAAAATGGATTTCCTTACAGTATCCTCCCGAACATGGCCTACAGTACTAAATGGTGTGGCAAAAATAGTGTTTTGTGTTTAATTCCATCTTTTACTATGCTAGTAAAGAGCATTCGATGAGACGTGTATTAGTATGTGTTTTGGAAGTAGCTGAGATATTGAGATGAGGACTCGGAGTGAGTTTATGCTGTAATCTCGGTTCCTCTGATTCAAATAAATAACTAAACTGTTTTGACTGTTAGAAGGTGTGACTTCAGTAAACTGTTGTTAACATTTAATTAGACTGAAGAGAGAGCGTTAGTTAAATAATGAGGTAAACAGTTGCTTAATTACTTCGACTTAATAGAGGAAAACTTAGGCACCAGCACCCACTGTGCAACATCAGGGACTGGACACACTAATGTGACGAGCTGTGCTGAAAGTGTTTACATTATTGGGTTGTTTTTTGTTTGTTGTTCTCCTGGTATACTGTGGTATCTCTCAGTACAGGCGTTTCTGTTCAAGCGAGTTCGAGGCCGAGAAAATTTACCACCGTATTCCTGTTTAGAGGAAAGGCTCAATTGTCATACTTGACTTTCGGGTTCGAAAAGCTCAAGGGCTATTGAGTCCAACTTCATTATTTGGAAAGAGGGCACGGGGTTTTTCTTCGTGGGGAAAAAAAAAAACCATCGAGTGACCTCTTCAAAGGCTTGAAATTTTCAGGAGTTTAAATTTAAAGTGCAAATGACCACACAGTCATGAATAATAATAATAATTATTATTATTATTTTATATATATATATATATATATATATATATATATATATATATATATATATATATATATATATACACAGGATACCCATAGCTAGTTCAGGAGGTTAGAGGATAATTTCAGGATTTTTTTTTTTATAATTTTTTTTTCCAGGACCTCTGAAAGCCTCTGTTTAATTAGACGATATAAAATAAAGCAAATGCTTGCTTTTTGAATTGTAAATATTTGAAGAGGGATATACACCTATCTCATATCTAATAAACTACCAAGTGTTTAGTTATATTACATTTGTATTTGTTTATTTGCTTTGCGATGATGCCTGTTGTAAAAAAAAAACAAAAACGTTGACCTGAATTGAATTGAAAATATTATTGAATTAGTTTTCTCTGAATGTATTTGGTACAGAAAAGGCGTTTTTGCATTCGCTGATGGTGATTTTGTTTGTCAGAGCGGTGACGTCAGGAGCGTTTTTTTTCCTATATCCTATTTTTTGACCAATGATTTCTTTGCATTTTGCTGAGGAGCGTTTCAGAGGTATTTAAAAAAATTGAGAGAGAGAGAGAGAGAGAGGTCACTGTGGCTTCAGTGAAGGGAGGGAAAAAAGCCTCAACGTTTTCAGGCACTTCCATCTTAAAAAAAAATTAGTGATTTATTGTTGTAAAAGTTAATTACGAAAAGGAAAAACATGCATTTGTTGGTAAATTGATGATAAATTATTTCTGAAAATGGAGTATTTATGATTTTTTTTCCCCTAACAAACAAAGATGGTGATATTTTCTTAGAATTGACAAATATATTTCTACACTCTGTGGGGAAACACAGGGTTTGTTTGTTTTTTAAATCATCTCGATTTAATAAAGGACCAAAAAGATGAGTATAATTGCCTGCACACAATGGGGGACTTGTAATATCTTTTTCTTATGATATTGTCTGACTTGATATTTATTTTTTTTAAGTTCTGACTGGTTGAGTATTTATTTATTTTCTTTCTTTCTTTCTTTCTTTCTTTCTTTCTTTCTTTCTTTCTTTCTTTCTTTCAAATCTGCACTCTTTAATATACACAGATCCCTAGAGCGTCTCAGAAAAATAGCACGGTCAGTGTTCTCAGGTCTATCTTTCTGCAAAAATAACACGTGACGCATTTTGTGTGTTCTACACACTCTGTAACTTCTCATTACATGTGACACAAACTTCCACCTCAATTACGGTAAACACTGTGGGTTTTTTTTTCTTTTCCCCAGTGAAGTGTTTAGTTCATATTCACTTCGTTTTGCTCTGTAATGTTGTATTTAGGTGATGAAATTGATGGTTTATGTTTGTTTGTTTTTTAAAGGTGGGATGTGATTTATTTTCGTTTACAAAGCCAATAAAATAGATTTTTTTTTTCCGGGGGGGACCCAAACGGACTACCTCCGCCAGTCTACTATGAGTTTTCGTTCATCTCATTTTACAGAATAAAAATGTAAGTAGCGGTGATGTCTCCCATGCAGAGAGCACATATCCGAATACCCTGAACTGGACGTAAAGCCATGCTAATGTTCCTGTAAACGAATCTACGTATGTATATCTGACAGCGAGAACGGATACACTCACTGGACACTTTATTAGGAACACCCACCTGCTGTTTTCTGCAGTTATATCCTCCCTTTGACAGCGGCACGATGCATCGAATCATGCAGATATGGTTCAAACTTCAGGACGGGAAAAACTGCGATCTCAGAGCGTGACTTTCACTGCGGCACCGTGGGTGTTGGTTTGAGCATTTCAGAAACTGCTGATCGATCTCTTTTTGGGTTTTCTCACACACACACACACAAACCAGTCTCTTGAGTTTCCACAGAATGGTGCGCAAAACATTGAACGAGTGAGTGAACAAACAGAGGAAAGCGGCCAGATCGGTTGGAAGGATACACAAAAGTTTGGGGTCACTTTGAAATGTCCTTATTTTTGAAAGAAAAGCACTGTTCTTTTCAATGATCACCACTTTTTAAACTAATCAGAAATGCACTCTATACATTGCTAATGTGGTAAATGACTATTCTAGCTGCAAATGTCTGGTTTTTGGTGCAATATCTCCATAGGTGTATAGAGGCCCATTTCCAGCAACTCTCACTCCAGTGTTCTAATGGTACAATGTGTTTGCTCATTGCCTCAGAAGGCTAATGGATGATTAGAAAACCCTTGTACAATCATGTTAGCACAGCTGAAAACAGTTTAGCTCTTTAGAGAAGCTATAAAACTGACCTTCCTTTGAGCAGATTGAGTTGCATCACATTTGTGGGGTCGATTAAATGCTCAAAATGGCCAGAAAAAATGTCTCGACTATATTTTCTATTCATTTTACAACTTATGGTGGTAAATAAAAGTGTGACTTTTCATGGAAAACACAAAATTGTCTGGGTGACCCCAAACTTTTGAACGGTAGTGTATAGTAACTCTTTCCGACCGTGGTGAGCAGAAAAGCATCTCGGCATGCAACAGCAGCAGAAGAAGAGCACGTTGGGTTCCAATCCCGCCAGCCAAGAACAAGTTCTGGTGAATGTATAAGTGATCTTGTGTCAACAAAAGAAGTGTAAGGATGCTGTGTAGTGCTAATGCGCCCTTTTCTGACCCACTTTACATCCTTATGCTAATCTCTTTCCTGCCTAGTGTTATCACTGTGTTATACAGGGACTTTTTTTCCTGCCTTTTGAAACACTTTTTAATGCACTATAAAGCAGGAGTGCAGATCCGATGTCAGGATTGGGGGGGGCGACACAAAAGTTATTTATTTATTTATTTATTTATTTATTTATTTATTTATTTTTTGCCCGTATGCAACTCATACCATGCAACCATAAATCACAAATTCGTGGAGGCTCGCCACATCATTCAAAAAGTACTGCACAGGGAATCATTTGTCTGAAAATACATTTGTTTGTACAATTTTGAATAATTTAGGGGATTTTTATTGGGGGGGAAAATTCATGTTTTTCAGAAATTGGGGGGTCATGTCCCCCCCAGATCTGCACCCATGCTATAAAGTCTCATCTCATCATCTCTAGCCACTTTATCCTGTTCTACAGGGTTGCAGGCAAGCTGGAGTCTATCCCAGCTGACTATGGGCGAGAGGCGGGGTACACCAGGTTATCGCAGGGACACACAGAGACAAACAACCATTCACACCTACGGTCAATTTAGAGTCACCAGTTAACCTAACCTGCATGTCTTTGGACTGTGGGGGAAACCGGAGCACCCGGAGGAAACCCACGCGGACACGGGGAGAACATGCAAACTCCGCACAGAAAGGCCCTCGCCGGCCACGGGGCTCGAACCCGGACCTTCTTGCTGTGAGGCGACAGCGCTAACCACTACACCACCGTGCCGCCTGCTAAAAAGTGATCTTGCTATTTGAAATCGAAGGTCACAATAGTATCTTGCTGCGAGACGTCTTTCTACATCGACAGCCACTGTTTAAAATTCAGTCGTCTCCTAAGCCTCGAGTTTCACGAAACCATAATAAAACCACCGTTTCGGTTATAGATGGATTTATCATTTGTTTGGGCGCACAGTGCAACAAAGCCCGGACGATCTATTTCCATAAAACTCCGAGCACCAGAGAGAAAAAGATGATTAAAGCTATTGTTTGTTAACTCAGCCATTTGAAGACATCAATACTTCCGCTCTGAAATGCCTGCCAAGTTTGAATAATCTGCTTTCACATGTAAATGCAAGCAGCCTACTTCCAGATAATACTGGGAGTGTGGGCCGCCGGTGCAGAAGCCGACACGTTGTATGGCCGGGTTTTTGGAACTGTAACAAAAGGCATCGCGTTGGTGTGGGTGTGGGTGTTTTGAGGGGTTTCTCTGAAACAGGCTTAGCTAAAGGTAAAACGATCTGCTCCGAATCCTGCGTCTGTATTTTCAGCCTCCTCACCGGCTTTCACAAAGAACGCGCTCCTATTCAGTGCCTAATCCATGCTGCCCAGCGCTTCTCCATTGTCGCACCGCATGCACAATTTCAATTAGTGCTGGTACCAGTTGTTTCATCGCTCAGTATTTTGAAATTACCTTGACCAAGCACTAACTTTCAGGATCGGAGATGGGGCAGTGCTGTTTGGAACGCTTTTGCTATTCCATACATGCATTTACGTTTTTATTCATCGGGCACATGCTTTTTATCCGAAGAAGCGCATACACGCCTGGAACTTCTTTTACAAGTTTCTATATTCAGTTGCAGGTAGAACAGAGAAAATTGAGGATTAATTAAAAGTTATTCCACGCAATCGAGTCATACGGCACATGAGCTGATAGCGGATGATAGCATGGGTTTCCTCCGGGTGCTCCGGTTTCCCCCACAATCCAAAGACATGCAGGTTAGGTTAACTGGTGACTCTAAATTGACCGTAGGTGTGAATGTGAGTGTGAATGGTTGTCTGTGTCTATGTGTCAGCCCTGTGATGACCTGGCGACTTGTCCAGGGTGTACCCCGCCTTTCGCCCGTAGTCAGCTGGGATAGGCTCCAGCTTGCCTGCGACCCTGTAGAACAGGATAAAGCGGCTAGAGATAATGAGATGAGATGAAACTCCATGAGCAAAACTCTCTACAAAACATCAGACAAAATCATTTCCGCTTAGAATGTAAACAAACTGGCAAAATGACTAGCGGTTTGTGAAAATGCGATAATATGTCTTTTTTTATTTTTCAGGAATTATGTTATTACCATCAAATACTTTTTATTCTGTATGTTGGGGGGGGGTCATTGTCGTCGTCTTCTTTAGGGTTTTTCGGCGGTTGGCGAACCAACTTAAAGGTGCATTACCGCCACCGACTGGGCTGGAGTATGGAGCAGGAAATATGGGGGGAGGAATCCATCCATCTATCCATTGTCTGTAGTCGCTTATCCTGTTCTACAGGGTTGCAGGCAAGCTGGAGCCTATCCCAGCTGACTGCGGGCGAAAGGCGGGGTACACCCTGGACAAGTCACCAGGTCATCACAGGGCTGACACATAGACACAGACAACCATTCACACTCACATTCACACCTACGGTCAATTTAGAGTCACCAGTTAACCTAACCTGCATGTCTTTGGACTGTGGGGGAAACCAGAGCACCCGGAGGAAACCCACGCAGACATGGGGAGAACATGCAAACTCCACACAGAAAGGCCCTTGTTGGCCGCTGGGCTTGAACCTGGAACCTTCTTGCTGTGAGGCAACAGCGCTCACCACTACACCACCATGCCGCCGAGGGGAATATATTCTTTTATTTAACTATTTCTGCTTCTTTTAAATATTTGATCATTTTTGGGGTTTTGTTTTCAAGTAGAGTTTTTATCTGGTCCTCAGTTGGGTCAGCAACGCACTCCGCCATTTTGTTTTTCTTGACTCACGGTGTAGGAGCTGATGTAGTGGACTAGCCAATCAGAGCATGTGATTGTTCATATCCAGCGAATGTGGATGGATGTTAGCTGCAGAAACAGAAATATTTGACAGAGGTGCTAACACGGCCAACAAGAAAATCCTAACAGGCAGAGACAAAAAAAAAAACCCATAAAAACTATAGCACGTCAATGGACAAGATTTTTAATTTATTTATGTTTTCCTGTGAGCCAAGCAGCAGTCAGAAAACAGCAGGCAGAACTTCAGTGTAAGTGCTCCTTACTAAAAAGCAGCTCCTTTTTTTTTTTTTGTAAATCTACCAAACAGATCATACTCATGCCAACCTGTTTTCTGTTGGTTCGCAAGGCAGATGTTTGTTCATTCATGGGTCAGATTTTTCCCAGAAATAGTTGGCACGAGGCAAAGGTAACCGCTCCCAGAAGAAACTCCATCTTTCATGTCTTATCTTTTCCCCTTCAGTGAATTGACTTTTCTGTCAACTGAAATTTATTCGTGTTTGGATTGATTGATTCTTGTAGTGTCTCGTGTATGGCCATAGGAAGGGGTCAAAAAAGGTAAATACTCCAACTAAACCTTAGATGTTGGCACCTCTGATGTGAAAATGTCAAAACCAGAAAAAAAAAAGCTTTGGTAAGTTTTAAAAAAAAACACACACAAAAGAACCTCAAACCTTTTGGTAAGTTCTCCGCAAAAAAAGCTTTTGTTAGTTATTGTTCCAAAAAAAAGAAAGAAAAGAAAAAACTTTGGTAAGGTCTCAAAACAAAAACGCTCTTCTTCCACCCCCCCCCCCAAAAAAAAAAAAAAAAAGCTTTGGTAAGTTCTCAAAAAAACACCACCACACACAGAAGCTTTAAGTTCTTCAAAAAAAGAAAAAAAAAAAAGCTTTGGCAAGTTTAAAAAAAAAATAAATAAAAAAAAAATAAAGGAAACCCACAAAAGAACCTCAAACCTTTTGGTAAGTTCTCCCAAAAAAAAAAAAAGCTTTTGTAAGTTGTTGTTCCCAAAAAAAAAAGAAAAGAAAAACCTTTGGTAAGTTCTCAAAAAAAAAAACACACAAAAAACCCCCCCAAACATTTGGTGAGTTCTTCCAAAAAAAAAAAACCTTTCGTAAGGTCTCCAAAAAAAAAAAAAACTCTCTAGTCAGTTCTCCGAAAGGGGGGGGGGGGGGGGGGGGGCTTTCGCAAGTTCTTCAAAAAAAAAAAAAACCCTTTTGGTAAGTTCTCTGCAAAAAAAAGCTTTTGTAAGTTATTGTTCCAAAAAAAAGAAAGAAAAGAAAACTTTGGTAAGGTCTCAAAACAAAAACACTCTTCTTCCTCCCCCCCCCCCCCCCCAAAAAAAAAAAAGCTTTGGTAAGTTCTCAAAAAAACAACACCACACACAAAAAAAACCCCAAACTTTTGGTGAGTTCTTCCAAAAAAAAAAAAGCTTTAAGTTCTTCAAAAAAAAAAGAAAAAAAAAGCTTTGGCAAGTTTAAAAAAATTAATAAAAAAAAAGGAAACCCACAAAAGAACCTCAAACCTTTTGGTAAGTTCTCCCCCCAAAAAAAAGCTTTTGTAAGTTGTTCCCAAAAAAAAAAAAAGAGAAACCTTTGGTAAGTTCTCAAAAAAAAAAACCCAAACTTTTGGTGAGTTCTTCCAAAAAAAAACCTTTCGTAAGGTCTCAAAAAAAAAAAAAACCTCTAGTCAGTTCTCCAAAGGGGGGGAACCTTTCGCAAGTTCTTCAAAAAAAAAAACTTTTGGTAAGTTCTTCCAAAAAACAAAGCTTTTGTAAGTTGTTCCCAAAAAAAAAGAAAAACCTTTTGTAAGGTCTCCCAAAAAAAAAAAGAAAAACCTTTTTCGTAAGGTCTCCAAAAAAAAAACCTTTTGGTAAGTTCTTCCAAAAAACAAAGCTTTTTGTAAGTTGTTCCCAAAAAAAAAGAAAAACCTTTCGTAAGGTCTCAAAAAAAAAAAACAACCTTTTGGTAAGTTCTTCCAAAAAACAAAGCTTTTGTAAGTTGTTCCCAAAAAAAAAGAAAAACCTTTCGTAAGGTCTCAAAAAAAAAACCTTTTGGTAAGTTCTTCCAAAAAACAAAGCTTTTGTAAGTTGTTCCCAAAAAAAAAAGAAAAACCTTTCGTAAGGTCTCAAAAAAAAAAAAACAACCTTTTGGTAAGTTCTTCCAAAAAACAAAGCTTTTGTAAGTTGTTCCCCCCCAAAAAAAGAAAAACCTTTCATAAGGTCTCAAAAAAAAACCCCAACCTTTTGGTAAGTTCTTCCAAAAAACAAAGCTTTTGTAAGTTGTTCCCCCCCCCAAAAAAGAAAAACCTTTCATAAGGTCTCAAAAAAAACCAACCTTTTGGTAAGTTCTTCCAAAAAACAAAGCTTTTGTAAGTTGTTCCCCCCCAAAAAAAGAAAAACCTTTCATAAGGTCTCAAAAAAACCCCAACCTTTTGGTAAGTTCTTCCAAAAAACAAAGCTTTTGTAAGTTGTTCCCAAAAAAAAAAGAAAAACCTTTCGTAAGGTCTCAAAAAAAAACAACCTTTTGGTAAGTTCTTCCAAAAAACAAAGCTTTTGTAAGTTGTTCCCCCCCCAAAAAAGAAAAACCTTTCGTAAGGTCTAAAAAAAAAACCCCCTCTAGTCAGTTCTCCGAAAGGGGGGGAAAAAAAAAAAAGCTTTCGCAAGTTCTTCAAAAAAAAAACTTTTGGTAAGTTCTTCCAAAAAACAAAGCTTTTGTAAGTTGTTCCCAAAAAAAAAGAAAAACCTTTCGTAAGGTCTCCAAAAAAAAAACAAAACCTCTAGTCAGTTCTCCGAAGGGGGGGGGGGACCTTTCGCAAGTTCTTCAAAAAAAACAAAAACAAACCCTTTTGGTAAGTTCTTCCAAAAAAAAAAAAAAAATCCTGATCAGTCAAATTTGACTATAAAACTGCATGACCACATTGGTGCAGTTTTAAAAATCTTACACTTTTTTTTTTTTTAAACCCAAATGTTAATAATTTTAATTTATTTTGTATATAGAGCCTTTTCATTCAGTTGCAGTATTTTGAAAGGATCCTTGCTTCACAGATTCACTTCCATGTGACTCAGACTTTTACACATCACTGTAGTGTATATGATATATGATATGATGTGCTTTTCCACCAATCCATAAATTATACACTTTTGTTTAATGGAGATGTATAAATTATTTTTAAAATTTTTATTTTTAATAATAATGTAATAGCGTACAGGATTCTTTCTGGTGCCAGGTAGGATTCCTGCTCTTTTGTCTGCGTGACCTCTATATTTAAACACATTCTTCCTATCACCTGACACCAGATGTAACTCAACCTGTAATTATTTTATGATGAAATGTTATCTTTGAGCGTAATAAAAGAGCACGTCGGTCAGGTCCAGACAGAATACCCAGTGGGCTCCGTGAACGTAAAGGGAATTTCCAGCGATGGATCACACATCCTCGCTGCCACATTCCTGCCCTCTGCAGCGAGTTGTGCACCGATATCACTCACACAGCACATGGAGAACCCCACACAGCCTAGTGAGACCACCGTAATCAATCTCCCTTCAAAGCCTAGCCTACTCCTTCTTCTGAATCATACGGGGGGGAAAAAAAAAAAACCTTTAAGTATACACACTCCAAGGACGCTAGTGGGTTCACAGGTTTGATGTGGAATTCAGATTCGCTTTAATGGCGTACGAGTGCGTTTCATATGCTTGCTCCGAGCCTGTGATTGAACTCGCTTCCTGTTTGCCTTGATGTCCAGGCTGAAGCATGACGAGTCAGCTTTGTGCTTTAAGGGATCAGGACGGTCTTTCCAGACTGATTTGATTTGATTTTTATTTATCGTTTCTTAAAAAGGCTTGAGTATTAGTTAACGCCCAATAAAGAGCCTGGCGCTGTCAGTGCACTGCATTCCAGCGTCGTTTAGATTCCTTTTTAGTCTCCACTGTGAAAATGCATCAGGTTCACATATCAGTGCAGAACATATTAACTCTGCTATCAGGACCGGCCTGTTAAATTTAATACTCCGAACGTGTTTGCTCGGTGATGCTCGCAGGCAGTGCTTTGCCGTTTAAGAACAACATCTTAATGAAATCTCTCTCACAATGACTGCAAAACCGAAGGGATATTTCAGTGCCATGCTTTTCCGATTTGTATTACTTTCATTTATAAATTAAACATGAGCAACTACTCCGTTCAGTTTAATCCCGGCTTTTCATTCATCTTTAGTCAGTGCTTGACTGAATCAGGCTGGTGTTGGAGCCGGAGCCTATCTCAGGAACACTGGGTGTGAATATCTATCAGGTTGGGACGCTAGGCTGTTACAGAGCACCATGCACACACACACGCTGACACACTCATGGGGCAATTTAGTGTCGCCAGTTCACCTACCGCCATGTTTTTGAGAGGTGTGAGGAAACCTGAGAACCAGGAGGAAATTCACAGGGGAGCATGAGAAACGCTGGACAGACGGTAACCCAGCTCTGGAGCTCCTACCACCAGCTAAATATTTCCAAAAGTACATTTTATATGAAGACGACTTCCCCCCAAGATGGAGACTGTTTCTTATAAACTCTCAAACTCGGCTGTGTGTTCTCGCTCCAAAATATTTGTCCGTTTCAAGACAGCAGTTTTGAATTTGATGATGTTGGGGGGGGATACAAAGAAAACCTCATGCTGTATTCTTCCTGGGAGGGTCAAGGAAAATACTAACAGAACTATTTGAATGTTTAAAGAATATAAATTTCCTCTCTTTTTGAGTCGCATGTCACAACCATGTCAGAAATTATTCTATCCACATTCACTGGATATGTGCAGTTGTGCACTGTGGCTACTCTACTACGAGGATATCAGCTCATATACCGTGAGTAGCCCAAAACAAAATGGCGGAGCGTGTTGCTGAACCCACCGAGGACGAAATAAAAACTACTCGAGAGAAAAAAAATACAAAAAAAGCAACAAAATATGGAATGAAAATGGTAAGAACGAATCTTTTTTTCTTTTTCAAGAATTATTATTATTATTTATAGCATTTTTCACAAATTGCTACTGTCATTTCGCCAGTTTGTTAACATTCGAAACAGAAATGAGTTTGTCGGAGGTTTTGTATGAAGTTTTTATTTATCAAATTTGCAAAAAAAAAAACCCAAAAACGATCCGTTTCTCAAAATCCAGTGAATGTGGATAGAATCGTCGGCTATCAGCTCATGTACGACTCGAATTTTGTGGAATACCTGTGTTATGTCCGGATTTTGGTTTAAAAAAAAAAAAAACTTCTTTAAAGGTTCTTCGTGTTGTGTCTCACGGAGGTAGAACACGGTTCTATCTCTCAGTGCGTTTACATGCACATCCAAATCGAGCTACTGTCGGTAACCGAGCTAAGGGTCCCAGCAGGGGTGCCAGAGAAATCCAATCCTACATGCACACAAGGAAATCGAGCTATTGTGTGAGGTACATTGTGCACCCGAGCCACAGGTGGCGCTACACGCCCCATCATGTTGGTACACTTCCGGTTGTCGTCATGAAGAGGAGGAGTGATTTCCACTTTACATTCACACCACATGTCATTGCCACCTGTTGGCTACAAACTGTCCTGTGCAGACCACTGTTTTGTAAGACAACTTATTTTGCACAATTGTATATTTTTCTAAAGTCCATTTTTTGCTTACAATTTAACTTGTCTTAATAAACACACAAAGTTCAATTGTTTTTGTTTTTTGTCTCCTTGTTCCTCCTGACCTCTTCTGCTGCTCGCTACTACTACTGTTGTCATGCCGACCGAGGCTGTTGTGTTTCCCGCTTGTGGTCTCGTCACTCGTCACTTCCGGAAGGGAAGTAAGTAGCTCGACTACGTAGCTCGATAGGGTTACATGCACTAAGTAGCTCGGCTACAATCGCATAATCTAGGTCGCGTAGCTCGATTACGAGAAATCCAGTTCGTTTCGATTTCAGCCGAGCTAAGGTGTTTCCATGGCATTTAGAACTTCGATTTCAGTCGAGCTACGGCAGAAATTCGATTTTCTCTATGTACATGTAAACGCACTGACTAAAAGCATCTTGTCTAAATGGGGTTCCAAGAAGAAACCCTTCAAGAAGTTAAGTATCCAGAGCCCCTTCGGAACATTTATTATATACTTTGCATCTTTTAATATACACGGAAAAGAGACACAAAGTGTCGATCTGTTGTCGCTTCATGGCAAGAAGGTTCTGGGTTCGAGCCCAGCGGCCGACGAGGGCCTTTCTGTGCGGAGTTTGCATGTTCTCCCCATGTCCGCGTGGGTTTCCTCCGGGTGCTCCGGTTTCCCCCACAGTCCAAAGACATGCAGGTTAGGTTAACTGGTGACTCTAAATTGACCGTAGGTGTGAATGTGAGTGTGAATGGTTGTCTGTGTCTATGTGTCAGCCCTGTGATGACCTGGCGACTTGTCCAGGGTGTACCCCGCCTTTCGCCCATAATCAGCTGGAATAGGCTCCAGTTTTTCCACGACCCTGCACAGGATAAGCGGCTACGGATAACAGCTGGATGGATGTTGATCAGTTCTTCAGGCTCATGTCACCTATTTATTGTCGATAATATGTAGCATTTAAAGGGGATGTACAGTATTATGGAAAACTCGCTTTTCAGTGCTTGTGCACATACATTTGGGTATCTGGAGTGTCTACCAACCAACCAACTTATTTATTTATTTATTTATTTTGGGCCGCCTATTTCAGAAAACATGTCCTTCGACAAGATTTGGCTCCTCTTTCCGTGTCACAAGGGGAGAGCATTAGAATTATACCGCCCTTTCGTCTGAGCATCTCCACTCATAGCTTGAGAACTGCCTTTGGAAATGTATATTCATGAGGAAAGTGCTACCTGATTGGCTGGAGGAGTGAGCAGTGGCTCATTATCATTTAAAGGAACAGGCACTCAAATTGGCAATTTTGAACAGGGCTGTTGAGACAGAAGAAGAAACCTTTATTCGTCACATGCACACTTCAAGCACAGTGAAATTCATCCTCTGCATTTAACCCATCTGAAGCAGTGAACACACGCACAGAGCACAGTCAGGGGTTCGGTACCTTGCTCAAGGGCACCTCAGCCCAAGGCTGCCCCACGTCAACCTAACTTTGGGGGAAACCGGAGCACCCGGAGGAAACCCACGCAGACACGGGGAGAACATGCAAACTCCACACAGAAAGGCCCTCATCGGCCGCTGGGTTCGAACCCAGAACCTTCTTGCTGTGAGGCAACCGTGCTAACCACTACACCACCGTGCCGCCCGGGGTGAGAAAGGAGCTGTGGTGTTTTATCCTTGTGGTATTTTGACCAAAGAATATCAGGGACATTATTTTTAATTAAAACCTCAGGGAACCGTGGAAAATTGGTATATCACATTTAAGTTATTATTATTTTATTTTTAATTTTTTTGTAATAGAACAGTCATGGTTTTGCGTTTGGCCTAGATTCTCAAAGTATTTGCACAGCGAAACACCAAATTCTGTTCAGAGCACCCTGTGAAACTCTTTCCAAATAAAACACACACTGAGCTTTGAGTAACAGAGTTACCCCTGCATATGTACATTCGCATTATTCATTTCATATTTCACGCTGGGTCGTTAGATTTTCGAAGTAGATCATGAAAATTCGCATGACAAGGCCAAAGTAAAGTTATAGTTTTTTTTTAAACGTAAGGTTTTGTAGTTTGTTTGACATGTAGAAATGGGAATGGCTTGTAGATTTGCTTTCACTCCATGACCTTGTGCACAGAGCTCACGCTGTGCTTTTTAAATGGTGCTTGTAGAACTTTCGAGTAGTTTAGCTTCTCAAGTTGGCGCTCATTAAAATGATGTGATGGTAGAAATTCAGCTATTTAACAGTTATTCTATGAAATCAAGTCGTACGTGAGCTGATAGCCGACGAGGCACGTAGCGCCGAGTTGGCTATAAGCCATGTATGACAAGATTGAGTGGAATAACTGTTTTTTGTTCTGTCCACATTCACTGGATTTTGAGAAATGGAGCATTTTTATTTTTTGCAAATCGATAAATAAAAACTTTGCACAAAACGTCGGATAAAATAATTTCCGCTTAGAATGTAAACAAACTGGCGAAATGACAGGAGCAGTTTGTGAAAAATGCTATAATCATTCTTGAAAAATAAAAAAAAAAGATACCTTTTATTCCATAGTTAGTTTTTGGGTTTTTAAATTTTTTTTTTTTGCAAGTGGAGTTTTTATTTCGTCCTTGGTTGGTTCAGCAACACGCTCTACCATTTTTTTTTGTTTGTTTTTCTCTCCTCACGGTATATGAGCTGATATTCCTGTAGTAGAGTAGCCAATCAGAGCGCAGGATTGCTCATATCCAGTGAATGTGAATAGAATAAATATGTATTATATAGGTTTGGTAACCAACTGGCAGCAAAACAGCAGTTTAAAAAAACAAAACAATGAAAGCCTTATGTCTACAAAAAAAAAGACAAAACTGAAAAGAAGAAAATAATAATTTTAATACATTCTAATGAGATAAAAATGCATTTCTACTGGTTCAGTACAAGCTTTTTAACATAAATCAGCAGCTTGGAATAAAGTTTTACTTACTTACTAGTGAAATAATTTTACCATGCCTGCGACATCTCAAAGTGTATTATAATGAAATGTATCACAATATTAAGATTATATCATCAGCTTGCCCAGCTGTACATCCTTGAAATGCATTGCTATGAGTTAAAAAATTATATATACGGTACTTGTGCACAAATCTTAGGCACGTGTAAAGAAATGCTGTCGAGAAAAATGGCTTAAAAGAAATGAAATGAAATGTTTCAACATTTAAAAAAAATACTATAAGTAGTAAACTATAATAAATGGAAAAGTCAATATTTGGTGTGAGACGGCCCTTTGCTTTAACTCTTTACCCCTTAATGACGACATATGACGACCCCGTGTATATCCCATAATGACGACGTATGACGCCAGCGTGTATGCACCATGATGGCGACTCTGAATTTGCCTCTACATACGTGTTTTACCCTTTACAGGTATCCCAGGTGAATATTTATGATAAAATGTATGAATTTTTGAAAAGATAATTGAACAACGTTATATAAAGCATCTTTGTAAAGTTGCAGTAATCATTTATGGTGCACCATTTGACATGAATTCTTCATGTAAAATGTGAAGATTGGTTGGTATTACTTACCTTTCAGACACTACCTGTGAGTTGGTGAATGTTGAAACATAACTTTGAGTGATTTTTCAAAAATGTCGTCTTTTCAAAAATGTATGATATGTCATGATTGTTTCAACGTAATGAAGGAGAAGACTGGCGGTACGGTGGTGTAGTGGTTAGCACTGTCGCCTCACAGCAAGAAGGTTCTGGGTTCGAACCCAGTGGCCGGCGAGGGCCTTTCTGTGCGGAGTTTGCATGTTCTCCCCGTGTCTGTGTGGGTTTCCTCCGGGTGCTCCGGTTTCCCCCACAGTCCAAAGACATGCAGTTAGGTTGACATGGGGTGGCCTTAGGCTGAAGTGCCCTTGAGCAAGGTACCTGACCCCTGACTGCTCCCCGGGCGCTCTGGTGTGGCTGCCCACTGCTTTGAGTGTGTGTGCGCGTGTGTTCACTGCTTCAGATGGGTTAAATGCAGAGGATGAATTTCACTCTGCTTGAAGTGTGCATGTGACAAACAAAGGTTTCTTCTTCTTCTTAACTGATATGAACAAACTAGACTTTTTTTTTTTCTTGTTCGAAGGGTGAACAGTATAGGGGTGTTCACACGGCAATTTTTACTCCGGTGTAGCACCGGGGCTGCCCCGGTAGAGCGTTCACACGGTACAAAGTTATAGCGGTGTAGCCCCTGAAAGCTGCTTAAACCGGTGCAAATCTAACCCTGCTCGGGAGGTGGTTTAAGAAATTTACTCCGGAGTAAATGCTAGTTTGAGGGGCAGCACCGATTATAAAATGGGACGTCTGAACGCTACAGGGGTAGACTCGCAACGCGTGAGGAGAGTTGATTACATACGGGCATTGCATAATTTGCATCCTGGTATTTTGCGCTTCCAAAATGGCGAATATCAACAACAACAGAACTGCGTGTCTTCCAGTATTGCCAGATTGGGCGGTTTTAAGTGCATTTTGGTGGATTTGAACATATTTTGGGCTGGAAAACGTCAGCAGTATCTGGCAACACTGGTGTCTTCATCCACGTTGTTTTCCCGGCGCTTGGTGATGCCATGACAACCGGGAAAAGGAAGTACGTTTTCACGCATGCGCATATTTCATTTCCGCATTATTACTATCGTATAGCACGGTCGCAACAACTGCCGTGTGAACGCAAGTGGGGCTGCACCGGTGCTAACACGCTTCTCTCTAGTAAGCAGGTTTGTGACGTGTGAACGCTCCACAAAATTTACACCGGTGTAAGATATATCGCAACAAAATACATCGGTGCAGCATTGATGCAAATATGTGCCGTGTGAACACCCCTTATGTACATGTACAAGGGTGGCTGTAGCAACTGCTTTAAGGGGTAAAGAGTAAAAAAAAAAATAGTCTCAGGTACAACGAGTGCAGCTTTATAAGGAAATGAGCTGGAGGTTTTACTGAGCGTCTTCCAGAACCAGCCCCAGTTCTTCTGGACACTTTGACTGTCATACGCGCGTCGTAATTTTGCACCAAAACCCAGTAGCCTTTATTATGTTTTCTTTTTTAATCTGAAAAGTGCTCTCTTGTGGAACATGCTGCTCAGATAGAAACTTTTTTTTTTTTCTGTAACATTTAATTTTGTGCTGGAAAACGAACGTTTGGATTCTAAAATGTTTTTGTACCGACTAGCTAATGTAGAAATCATAACATAGAAATCTATAACAAAGTTTGTATGGAAAAAAAAAGGGTGTCTAAGACTTTTGCACAGTCCTGTGTGTGTATAGTTGGATAATTTTTTGTATAATATTTATCTATATGAAAAGATATATATATATATATATATATATATATATATATATATATATATATATATATATATATATATATATATATATATATATATATATATTAGTGTGATTTAAAAAAAAAAAAAAAGACTTAAGATTCCTAAACAATTTGTCAGAGTTCAAGTGAGGAATAATACCTCTAAGGTCACACCCAAATTTTTTTTAGACGTTGATACAAAACACATTTGTGCTGCTGTCTTTCGCAGGATGTCTGCCAAACATAAGCTGCGTGTACGTTTCTGGTTTTTCCTCACAGACAAAGGAGGTCTGATTACACCCTCATCTGCATTACAAAGGAAGGCCTTGTTTACCTGATCAGCCGTGCATGCCGGCTCACGTAATGTCCACAGCGTCCTCTTTTTGACCAAAGAATCACAAAATAAATGCACCAACGACACTATCTTATCTTAGGCCCCGTTTTTCTGTCTCACAGTTGTCTTGTGCGTGTCAGCTTGTAATCACGGGCGGAGCTTTACACTCTCCTCTGGCGTTGTCACTCAGGATGCACAACTGTCCCACAAATGTTTCCGTATAATAAACAGTGACATGTAGTGCCTAAACATATTGCTGTGCTTAAAAAAAATGAAAGAACGACAAGACGGAACAAAACCAATGGGCAGTGGAGCAAAACCATTTCTCCATTTCTAATATTTCATAAGCAGGAGCTCAGACCAATTCTGACATGATCATGATTTTAGTCCAAACACTAAATCTGATTCATATTTATGCAATTTAACATTTACTGCAAAAGTCTCGGATAGCAAAAGTCTATCAAAAGCAATGAAGGCATGAAATCAAATCTGTAACTATGATGGTCGATTTAAAAAAAAAAAAATCACATGAAAACATTTCTGCTGCCCGGACCACATTTAGTTCTGATTGTTCTGTCAGAAAGAATTGGTATTATTTTCGATGAAGTCTACTTATAGTACAGACTTTACACCACAGTTCGTTTTATAATATATTATGTCGAGTAATCGACACCTTTCAGATCTAGCGAAATTAGGTGGGGTTTACATTAGATCGTATCAGCGGATCGTCAGATTAACGTTTTTAAAACGATTAGTGTGCACACAGCAACACCAATACACGATTCGCGTGCACACAGCAACACCAATACACGGATACGCTCGGCTCCGCAGGCATCCTGCGCTCCAAATCACTCTGCCCTGAACAGCGAGTGCCCTCTGGAGGGTGCGCACTCCGGCCCTGCGCAGCTCACAGAGCGCACGAGTGGAGCGCACGAGCAGTGATTCGGGACTGAGCCGCTGTGTGTGTGATCCCAGCGCATATCACTTACCACTTGCAAGTGGAAGGATGGCAAGCCTAAAGACAATCGTAACTACACAATGGGCAGTATTTGCATCAGTATTTGCAGTATTTTCATACTTTTATACTCTTTAATGAAAGGTGATACAAGGCAGAAGTCCGCGCCGTTTTTCAGCAGCCGCGTCACATGACCAACGCCAGCGAATCAGGAAGGTGGATGTCACAGTGACGTTGTCCAATGACGACGCCAGCTAGAGCTCAGCACAGCGTATCCGCGTATTCTCAATGTTTACACAGCACCGGATCAGACACGATCTGGATTGAATACGTGGACGCTGGCGGATTCCCGTTTCCCGGCGTTTCCAGGCGTTTTAATGTAAACGGACAGTGCATCCGCGAAGAAAACGAGACAGATACGGTCTAATGTAAACTTGGCCTTATTATTACCTTTTGTCCATTTTGTACGTAGATTATTGACAGACATACAATATTATTCGATCCATATTCACTGGATTTGAGCAATCGCGCAGTCTGATTGGCTGCTACTAGGATATCAGCTCATATACCGTGAGTAGAGAAAAACAAAATGGCGGTGCATGTTGCTGAATTAACTGAGGACGAAATAAAAACTCTACTCGGGGGGGGGGGGGAGCAACGAAATATGGAATGAAAGTATTTGATGGTAAGAGCGTATCCCTATCTTTTTTTTTTTTTTAGAATTATAAATATTATAGCATTTTCCACAAATTGCTGTGGTCAATTCGTTAGTTTGTTTACATTGTTCATCTTTAAGCATAAACATTTGGGAGTTTTTTTTTTTTTAAAGACTGGTTCAAAAGCTCAAAGAAGTTTGAACTGAAATGTCCAAGGAAGAATTAAATAAATGTTTAACACCATTCCATCCCTCGACACGACAGCAAGACTGTACTTTCTACAAAAAAAACAACCGTCGATAGGTTTTTAAGAAGTCCGCCTAAGTGGAAACAATTTTGTCGGACGTTTTGTATCAAGCAGGGGCGATTCTAGCATCTGATCTTTGGGGGTGCTTAGCCCCCAGAGCTGACAGAGGCACCTGGCTTGAACGACAGTGTTTCCACATTTATTCTGCATTTAGACTAGACTTAACTAGACAAGAAGACTAGACTAGACAAGACTAGACTTATGCAATGTTTTAACAGAAGCTGACCCAATAAACTATGATATCTACACATTTACAACCACTGACACAACGTTATATTTTTAACTAAACAAGACCGACTACTGCATTTGTAATGTTGGAGCTATTCATTTTGAACAGTGGTAATTGTTAATTAATGTGTTATTGTGTATTGTGTAATAATAGTGTGTATTATTATGATTTTACATTAGTTTATATTTTATTATATAGACAATGACCAGAGTTTGGATTTGTGAATGATAAGCAAACGTAAACGCTATGTTACAGTAAATAAAATTGACTAACACACGGTGGTCTAGCACCGTAGCACTTGTACAGCTCTGCACAAAAGTATCTCGATATGGATGATAAATGTCGTTTTTATCATTCTGTTCATAGACCAGGGAACATCAATATTGCATTATGCATATTATTGTGTTGTGTTTAACAATTGTAACTCCAGTCCGTACCTTCACATCTCGCTATGCCAGTAATACTCAGGTGCTACTTCGAGTTCCTCATCGGCGTGGAATCCAGTTAAAAAAACCACCATGTCGTAGCAAGCACTCGCGCGGACAGGCAACCCAATCAGAGGGGACGCAAGGAGGAGAGGTATTTTACTGCTCATAGAACTATCACGTAACAGGTGAATTCAAGAACACACACACGCTAGCGCACACATTCATTGCGCAGTGCGCAAGGGCACTTATTTCTGAAAATTACATCCAAAAGCAGTGTTTTTGAGGGTGCTGAGCTAGGGGGTGCTGAGCTCGTTTTTGGGGGTGCTTGAGCACCCCCAAAAATAGGCTAAACACGCCCCTGGTATCAAGTTTTGATTTAGCGAATTTGCAAAAAATAAACATGCTCCATTTCTCAAAATCCAGTGAATGTGGATAGAATAAAACAGCCATTCCACTTAATCTCGTCGTACATGGCTGATAGCCAACTTGGTGCTACGTGCCTCGTCAGCTATTCGCTCATGAACGACTCGATTTCATAGAATAGCTGTTAAGTGTAACTATAGTACCCTATAATTTGGAAGTATTAGGGCAGTGGGAATGTGAAAAGTAACAGCCCTCCTCCCCCCAACCCCAGTTTTCTCTCCAGGCCGATCTTGCCGTTTCCTACCCACTAGCGAACATGCCGTGTCACATGACCAGAACTATCCGAGGAGGGTGGGGCAAACGCATGCTTCCTCTTGGACACACAAAGCCAACCCCCACTAATCTTTTTGTAAATCGCTGCTCAGACTGTGTCACAGGGTGCTGTAACACACTACGAGGAAAGCGCTATCTGCCCTCTTCCTCATACCTGAGCTCAAAGACACCTGTGATTGGTTAGTGTCAATGTGATTGACAGAGTGTGCAATCCCTTCAACTTGGAGGGCACGGACAACTTTGCTGTCTTGACTACGGGCCACAGATGGCAGTGGCATTATCAGGATTTTACCTCACGACTCTCTTGACAGTCGGGCAAACATTTCCTGTTATGCTGCTACTTTTTTTCCCCTTTACATTTTTTTTCAAGGCCCAAACAACACTTCAGGTACTAAAGAGATAAAAGACTAAACTGAAACCGATTTTCCTTTGGTATAAGTATTGTGTTACAAAGGTGATTTATTATTCAGTACTTAGTGGGGCTAGGACCTTTGGTGGCCAAGTTATGAATTTTTAAATCCCGGTGTGCGTGCAGAGAGAGTGTAATCGCATCGGGCTTGTTCTAAATGACAAGAAGACCAAGGTGAAGTCTTGCAATGTTACATCTCCAGCACCTCTCTCTACAAGCGATGGGACGGTGCTTGATGAAGTAGAAGATTTCAAGTGTCTAGGCTCATGGGTTAATTCAACTGAGCAGGATATCAAAGTCTGCAAAGCACTAGCCTGGCAGGCATTGAATGATATGGGTAAGATCTGGAAGTCAAGTGTGTCTCTCGCGAGCTGAAGCGTAGGCTCTTTGTGGCCACCGTCGAGTCTGTCCTCCTGTACGGATGTAAATGCTGGTCCCTTACCTCTACCTTAGAAAGATCTCTTGATGGCTCCTACACTCGAATGTTACGTGTGGCTCTGAAGATCAGCTGGCAGAGCTATGTACCAAATGAAGATTTATATGGTACCTTCTTCAGAATTTCTGACAAGGTGGCCTGGTGGAGACTTGGGTTGCAGGCCACTGCTTCCGGCACAAGAATCTGCCTGCTGGCGAGCTTGTGCTGTGGGAGCCTCTCCACGGTTGCAGAAGTCGAGGCCGTCCTCCCACAACCTTCATCGACACCCTGGAAAGGGACGTGGGCTCAGCCAATACTGCTGAGCTACCCAACTGCATGGCTGATCGACAGGATTGGGAGCTCCAGGCGTGCGAATTGGCTGAGGCTGCCGTGAGCAACTGCCTGCATGCACGACTGAACCCAGGGCTCATATTAAAGTTTTCAGCGAGCCACGCTCGCACAGGACTTCGGGGGCGAATAACAGGCCAAGCTGCGGCCGTAGCGGGCCGTGGCTGCCCTCTTCGGAAAGGGCTCGGCGTGCTCTACGCCCCTGTGAAAATCCATAGCGAGCTGGTAAAATTAGTGAAAATATTTCTGCAAATGTGCATCTGTCAGATTCTTGGGCTGGATCTGTCCCTGAACTATTGCAAATAAATTGGAAGTGTAAAGTTCTGTTTGATCATTTGCATTCATTTTTGAAATGTATTGTTTGAGTCGAACTAGCCAGAAGAACTAGAAGAACTTCCTTCTTAAGCGAGCAACTTGGCTGCTTTTTGTTACGTAATGGCAGACAATGCTAATGTTGATCTGTTTTCGGAAAAGACGCTCTTTGATGGAGAAGAAGGTGGAGAGGAAAATTAAATAAGTCGACTGACCAACACCTAAGATTTTAATTTGAAAGCCAGTGAGCAAAAAAAGGTTCTTTATAGCTGCACTGCAAGTTGGCCTAGTGGTTAGTGTGTCTACCTCTCGATCGGGAGATCGTGAGTTCTACTCATGGTCGGGTCATACCAAAGACCATCATAAAAATGGTACCTACTGCCGTCTGGCAAGGCACGCTGCAATACAGATGCGAGTGGGGAGTCAAACTCTCGCGGTTACCAGAGGACCAGCCCCCCACTGTAACCCTAGCTATGTAATAGGTGAGAGGCCGAGGGATACGGAAACGGAGATCGCCGCCGCCCTAATGCGCCGCATGGGAAGGACTTTTTTTTGGTACAATTAAAATCAATTGTCTGTTTTTTCTGTTAGTCTTAGATTCTTATCTATTTTAATAACCACCAACCGCCACTGGTATAGTGCATTTATTAATTCATTATAACAAACCTGTATACGTATTCATGTTGTTGAAAGGTTTGACACTGCAGGTGATCTGTCATGTCAGGATTAACTGTGTGCAATGTGTTTTGTATACATACTACTTCTCATTTCACAAAAACAGTCTTCCTGAC
The DNA here is from genome assembly GCF_027579695.1 of Neoarius graeffei. Classification (NCBI taxonomy): domain Eukaryota; kingdom Metazoa; phylum Chordata; class Actinopteri; order Siluriformes; family Ariidae; genus Neoarius; species Neoarius graeffei. Next base: position 19,391,037 of record NC_083594.1, read on the forward strand.
AGCTGACTGCATGTTTATGAAGCTTTCTATCAGCTTTCTATCTGTATGTTCAGTTTTTCTCAAGCGGAAACAAAAACGGGGAAATTCACCTCGAATGACTGATGGCTTTCCAGCAGTGTTCTGCTACTTAATATTCACAGCAGTTTCTTCCCTGCAATGTTAGACAGTGAAAAAAGAAAAAAAAATCAGATCTACTGAACATCAGATCCTGAACTTGAGTCGAATTTGAGGTCTGGAGATGGAACATGTTCTGCTTTATTTGGATAACCAGCCTGCCAATTACACTTGACCTTTTGTTCTTGTACTGATGTCAGTGAGATGGTTTGTGGAGAGTCGTGGTTCTTCTGACCTCTCTGATGAGACGCTTTTCTCACCGGGAGTAAAGGAAGAGAGAGACCAAAGGTATAAAAAGTGCTTTTATTTGCACAGATGGTGCAGACCTTTATATGCTTCAGGGCTGCTTGACCGATTTCTGCAGAAGAGATGATCTTTAGTGTATCATTGTCTTATGTAAGAACGTTTCATAGATTACCTGTAATAATGCCCTGGGATCGTGTGTCACTTATTTTGTTAGTCGTTGGATATGATTTTAGTGCGATTTGCTAGTCAAAATTGGTAAGTCAGATTTGGTGAAGTGTTGGTCCAATTTCTATGAAACCACAGGCTAGAGAGTAAGCTTGACACTTTGCAGGCTCTCTGACGCATTTCATTTGTTCTGGTGAAGCCGTGATACAGGTGGGATGGATTTAAAAAAAGAAAAGAAAAGAAAAAAGAAAAAGGCAGTGTGGTACCAAATCATATTTCTGAAAAGAATGTAGAAAAAGTTTTGGCTTGTATATTTCTCTTTAAAAATGGACCCCCTTGTTTAAGATATTTTCATTATTATTTTATATAATTTTAAGTAATTTATTATCAATAATTAAACATTATATAAAAATAATAAATATCTTAAACAAGGGGGTCCATTTTAAATTAAATAAAATATAATTTAAATAACTTTATTATAAATTAAATTATATAAAAATAATAAATATCTTAAACAAGGGGGGTCCATTTTAAATTAAATAAAATATAATTTAAATAACTTTATTATAAATTAAAAATTATATAAAAATAATGAAAATATCTTAAACAAGGGGGGTCCATTTTAAATTAAAAATAAAAAATAATTTTAACTTTATTTAAATTAAATTAATTTCAGGTTATCAATTACGTAAGTTTTTTATTATTATTATTATTATTATTACAGACTACTTACAATTATCATTTCAGGTTATTATAGAATTAATGTATTATTATGTAAAGTATGTTTATTCATAATAATAAGTAGTTACAAATTAAATTTATTTCAGGTTTTATAATTAATGTAATTAATATTACAGACCACTGAGTTATTTCAGGTTATTATATCAGAATAATTTATTCTTATTTAAATTATCAAAATTCTTTTATTATTATTATTATTATTATTATTATTATTATTATTATTAATAGTTTTAATTTAAATTTTTAATTAGAAATTAATTTCAGGTTCTTAATTTTTTATAATTTTTTATTATTATTATTATTATTATTATTACAGACAACTTGGTTATTTCAGATAATAATAATAATAATAATAATAATAATAATAAAATTCAATTTTTTAATAATTCTGATTTTTGCTAATAATTTACTTTAAAAGTTCTTACTATTTTATATATTTTTTCTCATTTTAATTTAAATATTGTATCATTTTAATGGTGCAGTTTTGTGATACTGTTACCCATATCATCAACTATTTCAGGTGCACTAACCCATCAGTATATTGTCGCAGCGCCCTATCTGCAGGATGGACTCGAGTAGGTTTGATTTAGAGTTCCATGTCAAGAGGCTAATTTAAACTCATTTTCCTCTACATGTGTAATTAAGACACACTCTCCATTCCACTGAATCAAATTATAGGGAAATAAATCAAGCTTCAGCCATTGATCCGTGACGGTATAAGCATCGATCGGCGGTCCAGTGTTTTGCATTTGCATGCTCATAAGCAGTGCGGATGCTCTCAGATTTCAGTGTTTATGTCCTGCATGTCTAAGAGAGTTTTGGCAACGTTGTGTGAGGATGAACAGACTTGTCTCTGGCGTGAGCGTCTGCTTCTTCACAGCATTAACTCTCTCAGCCCATTCATAACCATCTTGTGGCCCGGGCTGATCTAAGGTTAACAGGAAAGAGCCTGCTGACCTTAGTGTTGTGTGGACAGCAGCACAAAAATATTGATTTGTATCTGCAGAATTTAATTGCTCGTTCGACCGTTCTTTATTTAACCTAGTGCCAACGTTTTCGTGTTCATGTTTAAGATAATGAGAAGTACAGGAAAGGTTGTGGTGGAAGATTTCGCATTTAGAAACCACATTTTGTAAACCAAGCCTGCTAATTAAATGAATTTTCCTTTCAGAGGCAAAGTATGGCAGAGAAGGAGAGAAGAAAAAGTGCCACGGTGGCAGGTATTTGTTTGCATATAATTGCATTAGCCTGACACAGGGGGAATTAACGGAGATAATTAACTGATTTGGCCTGTGGCAGTGACTTGACTTCTCTCACAATGAAAGCGGTAATTCTCTGTTGTACCGAGGTTAATTCACATACAGTCACACTGACTCTCTAACCTTGAAGTCAACACTGAAGCACTTGTATTTCACAGTTTCTGTGCTCAGCATTTAATTTATTTAAAAGCGCATCATGTTGCGTCCCACTAAAAATCAGTGGTTAGACTGCATTTGAGAACGTGGTGGTAAATTGTGACAAGAAAAATGTTCAAAAATGTATTATTGATCTCATGCTGCGTTTCATACAGAAGACGGAGAAAATTGGACAACAGGCAGTAGCCAGGTTTCCGTTGCAGTTTTACACAAAATAGTTTAAAAAAAAAAAAGTCCGCAAAACACAATTGCGAAAGGTCTGTGTTGTGTTATGTGCTTAAATCTGGGTTTTCTCCTCTCGCGATAGCTCTTACAGAGTGCTCTCTTTTTAAAGAAGGGTAGCATTTCCTTTTGTTCGTCATGTCATGTGACCTTAAATGCGAAAAAATGTTTCCATTTCAATTTTGTGAAATATTGCTTTATGAACCTGGGCTGGATACACGCACTTCCATACTATCAGTATGCAAAAAGCATACGTAGTGTGTTCGAATACTCATTAAGCATTTAATAGGAGTTGTACGGTACCTGGATGATCTTCTACGTCCGTATAATGGAAAAGTACAACACTATGCGACTCTGCCTGTCTGCTGCCATCCTCATACTGGAGAGTCAACGATCCAGGAAGATATCAACTAGCTTCCATGAATTCTCTTCGGTGACTTGTAGCACACCAGAGGAACCCAAACCCTCATCTGGTAGCGGGTACACATACACACCTATGGGTAATTGAACGAATCTGCATGTCTTTGGACTATGGGAGGAAACCAGAGCACCTGGAGGAAACCCATGCAGACTCTATACAGAAAGGCCCCCATCAGTCGCTGGGCTCGAACCCAGAACCTTCTTGCTGTGAGGCGACAAAGCTAACCACTACACCACCGTGCCACCCAGCCAGCTAATTAAAGGAATTTTCTTTTCAGAGTCAAAGTATGGCAGAGAAAGAGAGAAGGAAAAAGTGTGACATGCCCCAATGAACAATCCTCCTCGGTCTACAAAATGGCGAACTCACTATATAGTGAGCAGGGAGTGATTTCGAACACAGGGTTAGTATGTACTAATGATGGTTAAGTACCTGCCACCCGCCTGGAACGGTTATATGATCTACGAGTATGTGAGAGAATAGTAAAGACAATTCGGATGTACTCCAATTCCTCTCTTCTGACCTGGATGTTCACAGATGACAAACCCACATCTCATCTCATCTCATTATCTCTAGCCGCTTTATCCTTCTACAGGGTCGCAGGCAAGCTGGAGCCTATCCCAGCTGACTACGGGCGAAAGGCGGGGTACACCCTGGACAAGTCGCCAGATCATCACAGGGCTGACACATAGACACAGACAACCATTCACACTCACATTCACACCTACGGTCAATTTAGAGTCACCAGTTAACCTAACCTGCATGTCTTTGGACTGTGGGGGAAACCGGAGCACCCAGAGGAAACCCACGCGGACACGGGGAGAACATGCAAACTCCACACAGAAAGGCCCTCGCCGGCCCCAGGGCTCGAACCCAGGACCTTCTTGCTGTGAGGCGACAGCGCTAACAAACCCACATATCCTGCAAAATTAAAAAATAAATAAATAAATTTATATAAAAATGTTTAAACACTTCCTGATACATTTGTACACTGCTGCAACAACCGGCTTTTCTTCTTCTTCAGTTATCCGGTGCCTCCATCTAAATTATGGGATAGCCCAGTGTCGGTAACAGTCGCTACAGGCCCCAATACACAATCCTCCTTGGTCTTCCTTTCCTACAAGTTATGACATGGAAAAATCCCCAAAGCCGTAATTCATAAACGGTCCATTCCACATACAATCTGAAAGTCTCCGTTTGATCAAAAAACAATAAAAGGTTTCCCGAATCAACATGTCGGGAACTTCAAATCGATATTAGTGTCCCCTGCTGCTGATTTTCTGAATCGGGCTGAAAAGTTTGTCTACTCCGCCAACGCTGTCATGGTTGAAAGCCATGTGATTGCATTCCTGCATGTTGATCGGGGGAGACTGATAGGTGAAACAGCACAGCGTGTAAGGTTCATGAACACCGTTTGAGCTTTGGCCAATCTGCACGCAGGAATTCAGTCATGGCGACGTTGGCGGAGTAGATGAACTTTTCGGCTCGATTCAGAAAATCAGCAGCAGGGGACACTAATATTGATTTGAAGTTCCCGACATGTTGATTCGGGAAACCTTTGTTTTGTGGTCAAACGGAGACCAACAGATTGTATGTGGAGTGGACCGTTCAGGAATTACAGCTTTGGGGATTTTTCCATGTCATAACTTGTAGGAAAGGAAGACCAAGGAGGATTGTGTATTGGGGCATGTAGCGACTGTTGCCGACACTGGGCTATCCCATAATTTAGATGGAGGCGCCGGATAACTGAAGAAGAAGAAAAGCCGGTTGTTGCAGCAGTGTACAAATGTATCAGGAATTGTTTAAACATTATATAAATTTATTTATTTATTTATTTATTTTAATTTTGCAGGATATGCGGGTTTGTCATCTGCGAACATCCAGGTCAGAAGAGAGGAATTGGAGTACATCCGAATTGTGTTTACTATTCTCTCACATACTCGTAGATCATATAACAGTTCCAGGCGGGTGGCAGGTACTTAACCATCATTAGTACATACTAACCCTGTGTTCGAAATCACTCCCTGCTCACTATATAGTGAGTTTGCCATTTTGTAGTACTGTCCGAATGTATAGTGAGAATTATTACACCCCATATAGTGCACTCATAGTATCCCGTAGTGTACAACGATGGTCACTAACCAAAGCAATATATCCCACCATGCATTGCGGTCGCGCTGAAAGAAAAAAAAAAAAAAGTGTGTTGGGATGAATGGGCAGACGAAGAAACACATTATAAACGGACATTCAAGTACAATTTAAAAATAGTAAGAGAATAGAAGAAAGCTAAAATAGAATAAAACTGATAAAATACAAGAATAAAGGTTACAGTGCAGAGTGAGGAATTAATCAAAAGCCTCAAATTTGTTTTTTTAATAAAAGGCAGCGACAAAGAAGAAAGATGCAGGTACTTTTGTGTTTATTAATGTAGGAAATACGCTCAGTGTAATATGTATTTTTCACAAAAATACGTGCGTGTATTTTATTATTTTGACAGCCCACCAGTTGACTGATCTGGCACGTTTTAATTGTGCGACAGTAATGGTGTAAATAATGGTGCAGCGGAGTAGTGTCCGAAAGGGTCCCCCCCACCACCAATGAGCTCACTATATAGTCCTTTTAAATAGACTTCCCTAGAGAGTGAGTAGAGAGGAGTGAATGAGTGAGTGATTTCGGATGCAGCCCTGGTTAGAGGAAAAGAGTGAGAACTATTTTTCATAAATTCCACCAGAGCCATTGTTGAAGCTCCAAGTCTGTTAAATGAAAAGAACAGGTCAGAGTGTGCAACATCCCTTCCTTCCATCCATCCATCCATCCATCCATCCATCCATCCGCCCATCCATCCGCTGGAAAGGATGTATTATAAGTTTGAAAGAGTTAAAGCATCCAATCTGTTTCCACCCATACCCACAATCCATCTGAATGACGGCAAGCAACAATGGCTGTGGAAGCTTCTGCTTGCAGCAATGCACCATGATTTCAATGAGCGTCTGAAAAGCTACAGAATAATCTATAAATTGAATCTGTTTGTCGTGGCTGCTATCTGAAGGCTTCATGCAGGGATCGCTCACACCTGGATCACTTCTATCGCAAGCATAGTGGGGTTAATCAGTCAAGGGATATAAACATCCCTATTCAGTCAATTTCTCCTGTTTATGAAGGCATGTTCCCCCGCAGGAGTGTCCCGGCATATCAATTACTCCGTGGTGTGACCTGATTTTGTCTTTTGTTCTCAAGACTGAGCATGAAACAAATGTCTTCGGTCCCATATATCAGGAAAAACACGCTTAGCTTGGCATCAGTATCAGAATAAATGAAATGCATGCTATTTTACTGATGGGGACTTAAATCGGTTTAAAAAAAATCCTTAAAGCCTGAACCATTGTTCCTTGGCCTGTTATGTTCTCACATTTTTTAATGCTTAATGCTCTTCATTTTTTTTCCTGTGGATTATTACTGATCCTAACCCAAGCTTTCGGTCATGAAAACAGCGCTCATTTGTCACTCTTGGCAACACCGCAGTGTTTTGTAGAGTTGTCAGGGTTTTGTTTTATTCTTAGTGAAATTAAACATCTTGTGCGTCAGCTAAAAAAAAAAATCGACATGTTTCAGTATTAGCATTACTTGAGGTGGATTAGCAGTAAATTCTATGTGACGTGACAGTTGGTGACACGAAGACCTCTTTCTCCTCCCACAGACAGGTTGTTTCAAGATCCAGTTCCACTTGCTGTACATCTTTCTCTCGGTCTTTCTGAGGCTTGTGGTAATATATGGCAGATGCAGTGCACGCATGCGGTAACCAAACAACTCCCTTGATGGGCTCACTGTCAGAAAGGCTGACTTGAGCGCTGATCGGAAAAACATGTGCAGGATTAAACCCATGTCCCTTTTACTTTGTGCGATTTGGGCGAAGTGCATGTCACGCTTTTTGCTTAAATATTCCTCCGTTCTGACGAACCAAGTGTCAAGACCTTGAGCGAGTGTCTGGGAATTTGAATGATGAGTCTTGGAGGGCTGCTTATTCCAACAAGCCCCCCTGCTGTCCAAGAAGAAGTATGAGCTCCTCCTGTACAACGTCAGGCAGCACTTTGTGAGGACCATATGGCCTCTGCTGCATGTGATATATGGCTGGTAAAAACACCTGCAGAATTGGCCTAGTATTCTTGGTCTGCTGTGGCCTGTGTGGAGGCAAAGCTAGATTAGCAAAAGAGGTGTGAACACAGGATCAAGGATATAGCAAAAGTCTGCACTTTTACAACATCACGTCACACCATACTGGGTTCTATATCCCACATGCATTAGTGTTTAATTGAGTAAGCATGTGCCTGGTATACTGCAATACTCAACACGTACCATATTAAAGACCAATCTGGGATTCATTTGGCTTAACATGTTCCTAGAAACGGGTAATCATCCGTCCATCCATCCATCAATCAGACAATCCATCCAGCCATCCATCCAACAATCCATCCACCAAACAATCCATCCATCCAGCTATCCATCCAACAATCCATCCACCAAACAATCCATCCATCCATCCATCCAACATACAATCAATCCATCCAACAAACAAACAATCCATCCATCCATCTATCCAACAATCCATCCATCCAACAATCCATCCATCCACCCATCCAACAATCCAGCCATCCAACAATTCATCCATCCAACAAACAATCCATCCGTCCGTCCATCCAGCCATCCAACAATCCAACAAACAAATCCATCCATCCATCCAACAAACAAATCCATCCATCCATCCATCCAGCCATCCAGCCATCCAACAAACAATCCGTCCGTCCGTCCATCAAGCCGTCCGTCCGTCCATCAAGCCGTCCGTCCGTCCGTCCATCAAGCCGTCCGTCCGTCCGTCCATCAAGCCGTCCGTCCGTCCGTCCATCAAGCCGTCCGTCCATCAAGCCGTCCGTCTGTCCGTCCATCAAGCCGTCCGTCCGTCCGTCCATCAAGCCGTCCGTCCATCAAGCCGTCCGTCCGTCCATCAAACCGTCCATCTGTCCGTCCGTCCATCAATCCGTCCGTCCGTCCATCAAACCGTCCTTCAAACCATCCGTCCGTCCATCAAACCGTCCTTCAAACCATCCGTCCGTCCATCAAACCGTCCGTCCGTCCATCAAACTGTCCGTCCATCCATCAAACCATCCATCCATCAAACACCCTGGGCAGGCTGCCAATCTCTTGCAGGGCTAACACAGAGACAAATAACCTCCACACCTTTGGCAAGTTAGAGTAGCCAGTTGACTTAATCTTCATATCTTTGGACTGTGGGAAGAAACTGGAGCACCCACACAGGCAAACTTCAAACAGAAAGGCCCCAGTTGGCCATGCGGTTCGAACCCAGAACCTCCTTGCTGTGAGGCAACAGTACTAACCGCTGCACCACCATGTAATCATTAAAAAAAAAAAAAAATCAGTATCACAGTGGGATGTCTTGCAGCTCCAGGGTGCCCAGTTTGATCTTGAGCTCAGGTTACTATCTTTACCAGCATGTTCTCATCGTCGTGTCCACACGGACGACATCTGGGTTCTCAGGTTGCCATGAGGTGAATTGGCTACACTAAATTGGCCCCGTGTGAATGTGCGTGTAAATAGTGCCTCGTGATGGGCTCGCTTCCTATCCAGGGCATGTTCTTACTTCACACCCGGTGTTCCCAGGATATGCTGCAACCCTGAACAGAATAAAGCACTTACTGAAGATGACTCAGTAAATATCACCATAAAGTTTACATAATAGTTATCACGACAGGGAAATTAGCATGGATATTAGCATGTTCCTGAAACTCTAATTCTAAAATTCTTTAAATGCATGTCAGTGTTGAATAACCGGAGAATGGCTTCTGTATTCAGTCCGTTGAGACATGTTTCTTCTCTGCCAGCCATGAGACCCAACTCTATGTTGTACCGTGTTAAATATGTTGATAACGTTTGACACATTTTTTGCACTTGGAATCACATTTGCACTGTCTTGCCAAGATGGCAGGCTCGCTGATCGAGTGGAAACCTTTAAAAGCTTTTAAGAGGGGAAACAAACAGATTGTGAATTGGCCATATCCTCCAGCAGTGTGCCAATTTGCTGCCCCTTTCATACTGATTGCCTGGATTTTAAAAAGTGGACAAAACCGCACTATTACACAAATCAATCTGAAATCTCTAAAAGCTTTTTGATAAACATCAGCGAGAGAGCCTGACATTCAATACAGATTTGTGGTTGGTCCTAGTTTAAGATATTTAAAAAGGAGAAAAAAAAGATTCAAAACCAAGAATGCGGGAAAATGGGCTTTACTTTCAGGATCTCTTTCCCCTCAAGTGAGGGTTTTGTTTACCTCACACACATTCAACTGAGGCCCTGTCCACACGGCAACGGATTCAGGTGACTCCGATACAATTGCTTATCGTTTAGGCCTGGCGTCCACACGGCACCGGCGTTTTGGGTGCCCAAAACGCAATCTTTTTGAGAACGGGTTCCAGAGTGGAAAGATCTGGCAACGTTGCCGTTGTGAAGTCGTCTAGATGAGTAGAACGGATTTGTTTATGATGATGTCACAACCACATGACTGTGAGTGCTTCACGCCGGGTAGAAGTGTAACGAACTAGATGCGAGTTGTCAACAAATCCTATAACTTGGTTCATGAAATGCGCTTACAAAATATTTTCACTGTGAATATTTATTGTATAATGGTGCAAAGTGAGAGAGAGCGAGAGAGAGAGAGAGACTCTGCCCTTAGGGCAGAGTCAATCCTGCCAGCAAAAATAGGGAAAAAAAGGAGCAATCTCACCTCTTCAGATGTTGGTTTAAGTCCTACAATACATTCCTCAAAAAGGGCGTAGAAGAGCAAATTAATCCATCAACGTGTAGCATTCAATTTATTCCGGACCATTAAAGACGCCGCCTTCCGCGTAGAATCATACGTCATCCTCGCCGCCATATTGGATAGGTCAAAGCAGAGAATAAAGATTCATGTGCTGCGTTTAACTGTACCAACAGGTTTACCGTCCAAATGAGATCACATGGGATTACCTTTCACAGGTGAGAAACAACAAATTAATCCATCAATGTGTAGCATTCAATTTATTCCGGACCATTAAAGACGCCGCCTTCCGCATAGAATCATACGTCATCCTCGCCGCCATATTGGATAGGTCAAAGCGGAGAATAAAGATTAGCTGCGTTTAACTGTACCAACAGGTTTGCCGTCCAAACGAGATCACATGGGATTACCTTTCACAGGTGAGACTGGAAAAATACTTTTCATTGTATTTGGTCATTATAATGTAATTTTACGAACAGATTTTCCTGACTTTGTGGCTAATATGAAGTCTTGCGCATAATAGTTTATGTGCATGCGTCCTTACTTCTTCTATTGTTCTGGTGTCTCTGAAGGGACCGTCTTACAGCGCCCCTAGAGGTGTGGCATGTGTATTGCATCGTTTTCAGCAAGCGTTGCGTTGCCATATGGACCTGATATTTTACTGATCGTTGACCATTTGGACGCGATATATTTTTAAATAACATCTCGTTGTCATGTGGATGTAGCCTGAGGTTCTACGTCATGCTGGTGTAAGTATTAAGGGCGTGTAACACGATGCCATTGCAATAGGTGACGAGTCAAGGCCAGAAGGGTCCTACCAACTGAATACACAGACGCAGAAAGAGAAGAGAAATGAAAATGTCATTATTTCATTCACAAAGAATAATTAACAGTTTTTCCACAAAATCGAGTCGTACACGAGCTGATCGCTGACAAGGCGTATAGCGACGAGTCGGCTATAAGCCGTGTACAAGAAGATTGAGTGGAATAACCATTTTATTCTATCCACATTTCCTGGATTTTGAGAAATGGAGCATTTTTATTTTTTGCAAATTCAATCAATAAAAACTTTACACAAAGCGTCTGACAAAATAATTTCCGCTTGGAGTGTAAACAAACTGTCAATATGACGGTAGCAATTTGTGAAAAATGCTAAAATAATCAATCATTCTTGAAACATAAAATATATATTCTTACCATCAAACACTTTCATTCCATATTTGGTTGCATTTTTTTTTTTGAGATTTTGTTTTCGAGTAGAGTTTTTATTTCATCCTTGGTTGGTTCAGCAAAACGCTCTGCCATTTTTGTTTTTCTCTACTCGCGGTATATGAGCTGATAGCTTAGTAGTAGAGTCACCAATTAGAGCATGCAGTTGCTCATATCCAGTGAATGTAGATATAACAACAAATATCAATTTGCAGAACAATAAATTTATTCAACTCCTGAACTTCCTGAGCTCGGTTCCTAAGCTACATCACCTGAGGCCATAACTGGTCTCAACCAGACACCCTGTGGAAATTTCTGGCAAGCTTTCTTTCTTGTGTGATCAAGTAAGCGACTATCTTTTCAAATCAGTTGTGCCTTTCTCAAACCTGGCAACTGTTATTCATCGTTGAGAACAATGAAAATTACAGACTTGCAGGATTTGGGTTTGTTCCATTTCAGAAAGATCAGAAAACTTTGCTGGGTATGCTAATATGAAACTGGGACGCAGTGCCGCTGCTGGCCAAACTGGGGGCCTTTAAGTGGCGTTTCATTATCATGCCGCGTATCCTGTGGAATGCACACTTCTAGTCTCAACCTTTCTGTCAAAAAAAAAGAATACTACACCTGCTATTCATATCTGTATTTATATTCACTTAGAACATATTATCTGGTTAATCCACATCATGTATTCATAATTTGCTACATCCTGAGTAAGTATGCGCCCTTTTTTACATCACTATTATTGTGGTAATGAAGATTCTGTTATTTCTTGGTCTTGTTTTTTGTTGGAAGCCGTTGAGTATCCGGTTAAGTCAGCTGCTTTTCAATTCTTAACTGAGAAAAAGCAGTTGTGAAAAAAGTGTGTGTATATATATATATATATATATATATATATATATATATATATATATAATCATCTCATTATCTCTAGCTGCTTTATCCTTCTACAGGGTCGCAGGCAAGCTGGAGCCTATCCCAGCTGACTACGGGCGAAAGGCGGGGTACACCCTGGACAAGTTGCCAGGTCATCACAGGGCTGACACATAGACACAGACAACCATTCGCACTCACATTCACACCTACGATCAAGTGTGGGGGAAACCGGAGCACCCGGAGGAAACCCACGCGGACACGGGGAGAACATGCCAACTCCGCACAGAAAGGCCCTCGCCGGACCCGGGGTTCGAACCCAGGACCTTCTTGCTGTGAGGCGACAGCGCTAACCACTACACCACCGTGCCGCCCATGGGGCGGCACGGTGGTGTAGTGGTTAGCGCTGTCGCCTCACAGCAAGAAGGTCCTGGGTTCGAACCCCGGGTCCGGCGAGGGCCTTTCTGTGCGGAGTTGGCATGTTCTCCCCGTGTCCGCGTGGGTTTCCTCCGGGTGCTCCGGTTTCCCCCACAGTCCAAAGACATGCAGGTTAGGTTAACTGGTGGCTCTAAATTGACCGTAGGTGTGAATGTGAGTGCGAATGGTTGTCTGTGTCTATGTGTCAGCCCTGTGATGACCTGGCGACTTGTCCAGGGTGTACCCCGCCTTTCGCCCGTAGTCAGCTGGGATAGGCTCCAGCTTGCCTGCGACCCTGTAGAAGGATAAAGCGGCTAGAGATAATGAGATGAGATATATATATATATATATATATATATATATATATAAAAAAACACACAAAATCTATATACAGTGTAATGCTGTTCACCCTTTCAGTTTGAAGTCATTCACTTACATTCCATAGGTAGGTGCAATAGTCTATATTATTCTATCCACATTCACTGGATATGAGCAATCGCACTCTGATTGGCTACTCTACTACTAGGATATCAGCTCATATACAGTGAGTAGAGAAAAACAAAATGGCGGAGCGTGTTGCTGAACCAACCGAGGACGAAATATAAACTCTACTTGAAATCAAAACCCCCCAAAATTGTTATAAAGTATTTAAAAGAAACAGAAATAGCTAAAATAAGTCCGTCCCCCCCCCAAAAAAAAAAATCTCCTGTTCCACACTCCAGCCCAGTTGGCGGTAATGCACCTTTAATTAGGTTTGCAAATCGCCAAAAAGAAAAAAAAAACCTGAAGAAGCTGCAGAAGAAGAAAACTCAAACAAAATAATAAAAAAGCAACAAACTATGGAATAAAAGTATTTGATGGGAAGATTGTATCTTTTTTTCATGAATTATTATAGCATTTTTCACAAATTGCTACTGTCATTTTGCCAGCTTGTTTGCATTCTAAGCTGAAATGATTTTGTTGGACATTTTGGATCAAGTTTTTATTTAACAAATTTGCAAAAAAAAAAACTTAAAATGCTCTTTTTCTCAAAATCCGGTGAATGTGGATAGAATAAAACCGTTATTCCACTCAATCTCGTCGTACACGGTTTATAGTCAACTCGGTGCTACGCGCCTCGTCAACTATCAGCTCATATACGACTCGATTTCGTGGAATAACTGTTAAATATATTCACTCGGAACACATTATCTGGTTAATCCACATCATGTATTCGTAATTTGTTCCATCCTGAGTAAGTGTACACTTTTTTTTTTTTTTTATATCACTATTATTGTGATTATTTTCTTTTCTCTTTTTGTTGGAAGCCGTTGAGTATCCGGTTAAGCCAGCCGCTTTTCAATTCTTAACTGAGAAAAAGCAGTTGTGAAAAAAGTTCTCGAGCATACACACAAAACTGCAACAATCTATTTCCAGTATAATACTGTTCACCTTTCGGTCTGAAACCGTTCACTTGCATTCCATAGGTAGGTGCGCTTTAGTCTATTCACTGATAAAATTAATGAAGGTAGCATTCTGTAACTTATGTCTAGAAGAAGAAGCCTTTATTTGTCACACGCACACGGTGAAATTCCTCTCTGCATTTAACACACGAGCAATGAGCGCGCACACATACCCAGAGCAGTGTGCAGCGATACGACAGCTTACGTGCTTTGCTCAAGGGCACATCAGCCATGATACAGAGGAAGAGGCAAGTGCTGTTCATTCAATCAACTCCCTTCTCCTTTTTCCTGCCAGTCCCAGGAATCGACCCGGCGACCCTTTGGGCCCAAGGCTGCTTCTCTAATCTGCTTCTCTAACCTTCAGGCCACAGCCACGTTCGAAGGACTTGGTCCTGGACCTAATATCTAATCAGGTTTGGTTATACAACGCAAGATGTTGCACTGCATTCGGAGAATCCAAAACGTTCCGTGCAAGTAAATGTCGGGGATCGCTACAACATCACTTTCCATTAAATACAACCCATAAAGTTTAAACCACGTGGATGATTTCACTCTGAAAGAATGAACCGAAGAATCAAAGACGTCGAATGTAAGGCGATAAGACTTTGCCTTGAAATCCTTTCCTTAATGTAAAACTGTCTCTCCGTTCATTTGTTTAAAGAGGCTTTGTTATGTTTGGCAGCTGATGCATGCATTCCAGCACGATGTGAACGTTATAGACATATCAGAAGGCTGAGCAAAGGAAAGAAGACAGTGAGTCACATTTGCCTAACACATAGAAAATCCTCTCATGTGATTACAGAGATTGATCTTTAGCCAGCAGTGGGATTATATGTAGGTTCCCAATAAATAAGAGACTCAATATTTCTCTGTTCTGGTGTCAGGGGCTTTGTATCACACCGAGACGGTGTTTGTTATAGTTCTTGATGATGAGCACATGTCTTTGCCAAGGCTCTGGGACATAAATATTCTTGTCATTGAAGGTTTGCTTTTTTTTTTTTTTTTTAGTTACTGATGGCGGTATGTCTATACCTTGTAACCGATTCACATTTATCTCCCTTTTCCAAGATGGTGTGAATGTTCTTTGCAGTGGGTGGGTGGGTGGATATATTTTTTTTTGCACGCTATTATTGTTGTTTCCCCTCCGAAAGCCTGCTAGGTTCACACTTGAGTTTAATGAAGTGTATTTGAAAAGCTAAAACCGCCTCAGGTGTGAAAAGAGATGCAACAAGAAGAGTCTTGTTTTGTCTGGACTATTTTGGTTCCTTTATGCACCCTCTAGACTGCATCCTTAAAACCTTCGAGTTAAAGGGAGACTAGAGGCTCTTGTGTTGCTTCACTCAAGTCGGGTAGCTCGAGGGCAATGCTCAGTGACCCCTCAGACAACACAAGCACTACACCCAAAGATGGGCACTCAGATGCCATCTTATCCCCCATTGTTGCTTTTCTATCCACTCTCTGTTCTTCGGAACTCGAGCCGTTCTCCATCTCGCTGTCGTACTCCTTTTTCGTGGATGCCAGAGGAAAGGAGTCATACTGGACTCTTTTACACTCGGTGGTAGCACTTTACAATAAGTCCCACAAACACGCTTATGTTATTAACTAATGATTTCATACAGAGTTAATTAACATTTAATTTGTTAAAATGGGCGAAACTGTAATTAATACAAGGAGTAATCCTTGGTGACTCAGGATATATATGCGGCATAATGAATAGCCATTGATGATGGTAATCATGAAATATTGATGTCTTTTGATTTTTTTTTTTGTGATTAATTTATTAATTATGGTCAGAAATGGGGCTGGGTGTTGAAAGTATGCACCGACCTGAAATATTTTAGTCTTATTTGAGTCTTATTGCCCATTTTTGGTACTTTGGAGAAAAATGACGATCATCCATAAGTACTTATCCTGTGTAAGGTTGCGGGCAAGCTGGAGCCTATCCCAGCCGACTATGGGAGAGAGGCGGGGTACACTCTGGACAAGTCGCCAGATCATCACAGGGCTGACACACATGCCCCTTTTCCACCAAAGCAGTTCCAGGGCTGGTTTGGGCCCAGTGCTTAGTTTGGAACCGGGTTTTCTGTTTCCACTGACAAAGAACTGGCTCTGGGGCCAGAAAAACCGGTTCCAGGCTAGCACCAACTCTCTGCTGGGCCAGAGGAAAGAACCGCTTACGTCAGCGGGGGGGGGGCGGAGTTGTTAAGACCAACAACAATAAGACCGCAAAAGATCGCCATTTTTAAGCGACGAGAAGCAGCAGCTGTACAAACGCGAAGTCATCCATTATTATTATTGTTGTTGTTGCTGCTGCTGCTTCTTCCGCGTTGTTTTTGCTTCGATATTCGCGCCAAGGTTTATGCAAACGTAGCAACGTAACTGACGTATACAGCGACGTAATGACGTGGCTCCGCTTAGCACCATGAGCTATGGAAAAGCAAACTGGTTCTCAGCTGGCTCGCAAGTTGAACGAGTTGTGAACCAGCACTGGCCCCGAACCAGCCCTGGAACTGATTTGGTGGAAAAGGGGTAACAGAGACAAACAACCATTCACACTCGCTGTCAATTTAGAGCCACCTGCATGTCTTTGGACTGTCAGGGAAACCAGAGCACCCGGAGGAAACCCACGCAGACACGGGGAGAACATGCAAACTCAGCACAGAAAGGCCCTGTTGGCCACTGGGCTGGAACCCAGAACCTTCTTGCTGTGAGGCAACAGTGCTAACCACTACACCACCGTGCCACCCAAATAACTATCAAAGAGCGTTAAAACTCATCTCATTCTCATTATCTCTAGCCGCTTTATCCTTCTACAGGGTCGCAGGCAAGCTGGAGCCTATCCCAGCTGACTACGGGCGAAAGGCGGGTTACACCCTGGACAAGTCGCCAGGTCATCACAGGGCTGACACATAGACACAGACAACCATTCACACTCACATTCACACCTACGGTCAATTTAGAGTCACCAGTTAACCTAACCTGCATGTCTTTGGACTGTGGGGGAAACCGGAGCACCCGGAGGAAACCCACGCAGACACGGGGAGAACATGCAAACTCCACACAGAAAGGCCCTCGCCGGCCCCGGGGCTCGAACCCAGGACCTTCTTGCTGTGAGGCGACAGCGCTAACCACTACACCACCGTGCCGCCCAGCGTTAAAACTATTACAAAAAAATGAAAAAAAAAAAGAAGAGAAAATCAACAAACGACTCCCAGTCTGACTGGCTCCTCGGTGCACGGAGAGCAAAGAGATCATGTAAACATTTCACAGAGGGCTGAAGTCTGGAAAGATGAGTAACTTGATAGCTTGAGAGCAAAAAGATGAACAGTTTCTCGTGCAATAAATGCCTTATCCTGTTAGTCGCAATGTCGGGTAATACATCAAACCTGATGAAACGTTTCATAAAACACGGGATTAATCTCCGTCAAGAAAATTGTAGTTTTCGAGTGCATGAAGAGCAACACCACTTTGTCAGCAGGGATTAGAGAATCCAGGTAAAACACAGAGAAACCACATTTGTTTGGGTGATGAAATATGAGCAGGGGACAGGCTTGTAGTATTCGAATCTGACTCGTGACCTAATTTTAAGGACTCATGACTCGACTTGGACTTGTGCATTAACTGCATTCGGACTCTGATTTTTTTTTTGGAACATGCCATAATAATTTAGCATAAGATGTATTTATATCTACATTAATTTTTATACTAATGTCGTGCAAGAGAGTGCACATTCACCAGTTCAGGGACAAACTAACCTTAATGGTGCTAAAAGGTCTGGAGAGAACGCCTCTAGGATTGTCCGCTTTGCTTCTACAGACTTCTTGTGCAGTGGGAAAAAATGCACTGCGATGTGTTCCATATGTAGAAGAACTATCGAGGAGACAATGGGGACAACCTCGAACTTCATTTGTCAAGACTCCACCCAGAGAAGGAAGTGACGTGCTATGTTCATTGCTCTGTTGATAGTGGGCGGGGCTTGCTGACCGATGAACTAGCTAGTGTTAACCCTCTCTCATGTTATTTGCCCTGTTGATAGTGGGCGGGGCTTGCTGAGCGATGAACAAGCTTTTTATCTGTGGCCTGTTAACTAAAACGGGGCAGTCGAGCAGTAACGTTAGTCCGACACAGTAGCAGAGACGCTTTCACATAAAGGCAGCAACAGCCACCGTCAAATGGTGCGGTTGGAGTCTTGTTCTCAGACCTGACTCCGATCAATAGTGGACTCGACTTGGACTTGACTCAGACTTTAACGCTGGACTCGGACTCGAGGTTTAGTGACTCGACTATAGTACTGGCAGGGGGCGTTAAAGGTTTACCAATCAAATTTGTGATTTTTGGCAAGAGAAAGCTAGCTACTATTAGTTTTGTGTGCGTCTGGATTCAACAACTAGCACCTAAATTATTTATTAGCTGTCTAGTTGGCTCGCATTCAGTTACAGTCATCCGCCATACCACATACACAGGCATACTAATTTAATGTAATCAGTTGAGAGGAGGGAGGAATGTCACAGAATAATGATCAGATTTATTGTTAAATCATTGCAAGAACAAGAAGAAGCCTTTATTTATCACACCTATTTATCACTCAAGCACAATGATCTTCGTCCTCTGCATTTAACCCATTTGAAGCAGTGAATACGCACATACAAGTGAACAGTGAGGAC
Source organism: Neoarius graeffei (assembly GCF_027579695.1). NCBI lineage: Eukaryota > Metazoa > Chordata > Actinopteri > Siluriformes > Ariidae > Neoarius > Neoarius graeffei. The sequence goes on from NC_083594.1 coordinate 19,409,787, forward strand.
ACACATGCATCTCACACACCCAGAGCAGTGGGCAGCTATGCTACAGTGCCTTGGGAGCAGTTGTGGGGTTCGATGCCTTGCTCAAGGGCACTTCAGGCTAGGGATGGCGAAAACTAAAAAAAAAATCTTGACCAACCACCGAGCCTCATTAGCCGGTTAAAGTCGGTTAACCTATGAGTTTAAACAGGGATGCAAACGGCGCGCCTTTTGGCGGATGCCACCTTTTTCACGGCTGAATCGGTCAGATCCGATTTTTTTTTTTAGGGGGGGCGTTGGAGTGTCTGAATAATTTCATCAGAGTAAATTCTGTATTAAAATTACTAAATAAGCAAATGCCGTTACAGTCCATGAAACATAGGAAGTATGAGAAGAAAACAGTAAATCAGAAAGCTGCGCATGTTTTCGTGGAAGCTGCGGAAATGTGCGCAGCGTTCTGATTTACTGTTTTCTTCTCATACTTCCTATGTTTCATGGACTGTAACGGCATTTGCTTATTTAGTAATTTTAATACAGAATTTACTCTGATGAAATTATTCAGACGCTCCAACGCCCCCCCCTAAAAAAAAAAAAATCGGATCTGCACGATTCAGCCGTGAAAAAGGCGGCATCTGCCAAAAGGCGCGCCATTTGCATCCCTGTTTAAAATTCTAGAATTGGAATTATTAGAATCTATTCTAAATCTAACCGCGAGCATCCACACATTCAGTCCCAGTCGCTGCCCTCCACTCACATTACCTTTTCTACAGCGTGAAACATTTAGTCAAACGTGGCACTGATGTCGAGGGGTTTGTATTGGAGCGGAGGACAAATGGCTCCAGCTTGGAGACAGTTTCAGTTGGCCATGATGGCATTGAAAATAAAGTCAAGTGCTAGAAGAAGTACATAACATTCAGTGATGGGAATAATGGCGTTAAAATAAAGGCTGTTATAACGCCGGTTAATCTAATTAATTAGCTACAATCGTTATAACGCCATTACCAATATCAACATGCCATTACTGCATGGTATTGAAGTTGCTCTGAATCCGTCACCGACTTGGCTCACAGACATAAAAGCTGCGTTTGTCACTCCCCCTCAGACACCGCTGTCATTTCATTCTCTCCCCTTTCCTCCAAAAGTCGGCATCTGCGCCTTTTAGTTTGTGTGGAGAGATATGATCTGCAATAACATGCATTGTTGGCTACAGACCGAAACATACTTTCAGAATGCACTGGCCAAGGCAGGACTAAACTCGATGTGCCTTCTAATAATAATTAAAAAAAAAAAAAACAGAAGAGTAATTTGTAAGCTAAAAAGCCTGTGTCTACACTTTTCTTTCGCCGAGTGGCAGCTGTCTTCAACTGGGGCGGGAGGGCGGGACATGACTGAATGGGTGTTTCTGATTTGTCAGCTGTCGTCCTTACGCTGCATGGCATGCCCCAAGCGTTTACAACACAGAATTCCAGGTTCTCCGCTCCAAAATCGGCAGCTTCAAAACGATTTGATTTTTTTTTTTTAACCGACAGCCAAAAAAAAATTAACCGGTTGACGTCAGTTCGGTCAACCATCGGTCAAACAGTCATCGGTTAACATCCCTACTTCAGGCCATGGCTGTCCCATGTTCGTGCATATCCTGGACCAATTTCGTGTTTTGTTTTGTTTTTTATATGAAAGTACGTCCCTTTACACACTCATCCAGAAGGGTAATTTTGCACAAGGCCATCTGTCTACAGCAGAAAAAAATAAAATAACAAAACGTGTCTGGAAAAATCCCAAGGGACTCTGGAGCCAGATTCGTGACATCACGTGCAGATCCGCCAGCAGGCTGTGAGAGTTTGCATGGGTTCAGTGCACAGCCTGTGTAGACCAAGTTTAGCAGCTAGCGATTTTGCATTGAAATATGGAATTGTCGCCTGAGCTTCTAAACCCATGGATTCATGTATCAATGCTCATCTATCTATTGTTACATAAATCACATTTTTTCTAATCACTATGTATTTATATATTTCTTCATTTAGAAGAGTACTGGCTATTGTAGGAGAAAGATTTCATAAGCTACACACATGGAATCGGCTCAGCAGGGTTGGATACGTTTAATGTGTTTGACAGGTCCCAAGATCTCAAGCCCTGACACTCATATCCCTTGATACATGTGAAGTAAGTGTATTATCGCCCAGTGCTTTTGTGTTGTTTACTTTTGTGTGTCAATAAATAACATTATCCGTGTACCACACAAACACAGAAACACCTAATTTAGAGTATAGTCTCTCTTATTTCTTACCCTGGCAACAGTCAACTTGTGAATTACCAATTTTCTTGGTCTTTTTCTCGGCTCTGCTTTGGTCCTTGGCTTCCGGGTGACTCGCACAAAGCGCTCCCATTTCTCTCTCATTGTCCGGTCTTTTGGAAAACGATGAGTACTAATCCCATCATGATTGGTTTGCTACATCCTCCTACGATACATCTGTTAACCATTTTAATAATTACGTGATAACGTTGAAGAAATTTGCAGAAAACCACCAGGTCGTTTTCTCATAAACAAACCAGCACTGAAGTAGGATTCAGAAGGAGGCGTCCCGCACACGACGTCATGAAAATCAATGTTTGCCAGGAAATCCAAATGGCAAGTTTTTTCAGAGGCAGACCAATTCACCTCAAATGGCTCGATTTCAACTGAATTTTTCTGGTATTGCGCAAGGTAAAAAAAAAATTGCACAAAATGCAAAATGTGACAGATATTTGACCAAAGTTTAATATAAAATAGGAGAATTACATTGATCTTGCTCCTGAATTTACCTGTGATATGCACTTTAACCTAACCATATGTCTTTGGACTGTGGGAGAAACCCACGCAGACACTGGGACAACATGCAAACTCCACACAGAAAGATCCCCATCAGACGCTGGGCTCAAACCCAGAACTTTCTTGCTGTGAGGCGACAGTGCTAACCACTACACCATGCTGCCCTTTTCAACACTGTTAAAACTCCTCCATCCATCCATCCATCCATCCATTATCTGTAGCCGTTTATCCTGTGCAGGGTTGCTGTTAAAACTATTAAAAGCGAAATACACTATATGGACAAACGGTTGTGGACACTTGACCATCACACCCATGTGCTTTTTAAACTTCCCATTCTAGATTTAGTCCCATTTAGTCATTTGCTGGTCTAATAACCTCCATTCTTCTGGGAAGGCTTTCCACAAAATTTTGGAGCGTGACTGTCAGGATTTATCCATTCAGCCACAAGACTTGACTCGAGCAGTGGTAAAGCCAGGCACTGATGTTGGACATGGAGGCCTGGGGTATAGTCAGTGTTCCAGTTCATCCCAAAGGTGTTCAGTGGAGTTGAGGTCAGGGCTTTGTGAAGGACTCAAGTTTTTGTACTCCAACCTCGGCAAACCATGTCTTCATGGAGCTCACTTTGTGCACAGGTGCATTGCCGTGCTGGAACAGGTTTGGGCCTGTTAGTTCGACGGAGGGGAAAACTTAACGCTGCAGCATATAAAGACATCCTAGACAATTGTGTGCTTCCAACTTTGTGGCAACAGTTTGGGGAAGAACCACATACAGGTGTGATGATCCAGTGTCCACAAAAATTTGGCAATCTAGTGGCGGTATCTATACAGACAGAGCTAGTTATGATATATCAACAGTATAGATTATGACTTTGTGATTTGTTTACGGTCACAATTGGAACAAAGGTGTTAAAAATGTAATTGGGATCGAAATCAAATTTTCAGATGAGTATCGATTATTGAAATTTTCAAGCGATATCTCAGAAACAAGCACAAGACACTTATTTTGTCTCCTCAGCTTACCCTATTGTAGAATAGTTCGGTTTAACTTAAGAGTTGTGTATTGTATAGTACAATTATCTCTTTCATTATTATCTAAATACCTTTATAAAATTCTCATACGGATTCCCAAATTACCAAATGGCAACAAAAATGTCATTTAATTTTAGAACACAGAATACAATTATGTTTAAGTAAAAATATTAATAATACATATACTTTTACCTTTGTATTTACCGCAAGCTGGCCTAGTGGTTAACGTGTCCGCTTCTTGATTGCGAGGTCATGAGTTCTACTCGCGGTTGGATCATACCAAAGACAATCATAAAAATGGTACCTCCTGCCGTTTGGCAAGGCATGTGATGTGAGCAGTGAGTCAAACTCTAGCGGTTACCAGAGGACCAGCCCCCTAGCTGTATAGGCGAGAGGCCGAGGGCTATAGAAACCGAGATCGGCACCGCCCTATGCACCTTAAGGGCGTGGTTAATACTGGGACAGGAGACTGCCTGGGAAGACCAGGCCCTGGCGTGGGAAGGACTTATGACCTTATGTGTTAAGGTTTAGTTTTGGTTGAATGGAGTAGAAGTTGTTTTATGTCGAACATGAAAATAAACAGCCTAAATTTTGAGTTTACCAAACTTCACCTTGTTTCCAGGGAGCACCACTGTGTGTTACAGCTCCAGGGGCCCCAGTCGATCCTGAGCTCAGTTTCACAAGTCTGTGTGGACTTGTTCGTGTCTTCCTATATTCTTGTGGGTTTCTTTCAGGTTGTACATTTTTGTGTAAAGGTCTGCGTGTGCATGGTGTCCAGCGATGGACTGGACTGGTGTCTTATCCATGGTAAATTCTCCATGTTCCTGTGAATACACCATTAAAGGAAAAGGCAACTTTTGTACAAAACCAGGTGTGTAATAGGAGAAAAACATATACGTAATCAATTCCGTTAATTATTTCCATTATATATCGAACATCAAAAAATATTTTTAACTTTGAAATCATGAATTGACACAGAGGAGCCGAAGTTGGAGGAGTCAGCCCTTTTGAGATTGTGGGCAACTATAAACCAATCAGAATCTTTCGTTAATGCGCCTCCCTCTGATCTGTGACGTCACTGGGCCCATGAAAACAGTGTTTACAAACAGATCACTGTGATTAGGGCCCTGTACTACGAAGCGGGTTTTCTGGCTTACCAGGGTAACTTCGAGAATAACTTGATCACGTGCAGCGTAACTTCCCGATTAACCCATACTATGAAAGTTGGCTATGTTCAAACCGAGGTATGCTGCCATGGCAACTTACGCTGCATCTCAAACCTGCTCGTCTCAGGTTATGTTCTTGGTTAACCCGAGGTTTCCGATTAACCACACCCTTTTTAAACACCACCTCTCCACCGACATTTCCTCTAGAGACAATGCCAGCGTACCTGGATGACCCGTGCGATATCGGAGCGCAGATTAGAGATGGGATTTATGGCTCTTTGCTGGGATCCGCATCTTTGTGATCCGTTCTTTGAAAAGAGCCGTTCAAAAGACTGCCTCATTTGGCTCTTTTTAAATATTTATTCAGTTTTAAGAAGACAGCGTCTAAAAAAGCCAGATCCCTCTGCTTAGACAGTGACAATATTTCTGGACATACCTTTTATATAAAGCAACCTAGACTTACATTATTGTAACCCCTAAACGCTCATAAATAACCATTAAAAAACAATGAGGGCTTCAATGAATGTCCATGCAGAACGGCTTTTCTGTAAAAAAAAAAAGAACCCACTCAAGAACATAGTTATCAAGAACACAAGAATATTTTATAAAAAACACTTGTTTTACAAAAATATTTAAGTCTGAGATACAAAATAGATACAACTACAATAAATATAACACAAGAACATTTTAATAGAAAAAAACTTGTATTAAAAATATTGAAATTGTAACAAAAATAGATACAACTAAACAGTCAGATAAATAGATAAAGTTATAACGAACACAAGATTATTTTAATAGGAAAAAACAATTAATGCAAAAAATGTATTATTAGAAAAATAGATACAACTAGACAAACAAATAAAATACACAAAAATAGAACAAACAAAATGACGATAGAATAAATTAAATGAACGTCTGTGCAAAGTAGTTTTCCCACAATATTATCATTAATATCACACAACTACATTATAAACTATATACAAAACAATTTGAACTATTAGGCAAACAGATAAAACTTGAATAAATAAAAGGCAAATGCTGTTTAGCCTACTTCTTGTCCTTGGGCAAAAGCTTTTTCATCTGAAACACAGTACAGAAAAAGAACCACACACACACACACACACACACACACACACACTTACCATTATGAATGATGTTTTTATATTTCATTTTCACCTGTTGCCAGGTGCGTTTGGCACTGCTGTTGCCTCTGAAATGTTCACAGGACATACACCAACTTAGTCAAAGGGACTGAACAGTCAGTCATCCTAATTCATGTGACTCTGTGCACATATCAGCTTAAGTAGGCTACTCCATGAATTTACCATACCAAATTTTATTCAGGATTTTTCGGACATTAAACAAGCTATATATGACTGGGGCCACGTCGAAGGACCATTTTCTGTGACTTGTGATTGATCATGAAGCTTTCTCTCATCCTATACTTCTGTTCTGGAACATGTAGAAGGGAGAATGTACTTGCGCATTTACCCGATCGGCAATTCGTTGCCAACATGCTTGCCGCTCCTTATTGGCAGCCGCTGTGTTAGATTTTGCTCTTAATGTTGTTTTGAACTCCTCGTAGCTTTGCATTATGACAGCGCATTCTTCCTCCGTGAAGTACGGCGACCGTGCCATTGTGAACAGTGGGGATTTGCACTGATAACCTCCCCTTTAACGTGAACGCGCATTAACCCTGATTAGGTTAAACCAGGTTCAACAAATCAACTTCATAACTGGCGTCGTAGTACCGTTTAACCCCAAACAAGATAACCAGGTTTTGTCAACCCCGGTTTAGCGGGGGAACCCTGGGTTACTTCTGGGTAGGTTAACCTCCGTTCGTAGTACAGGGCCTAGGAGTCCCGGCGGGTGGCTTGTATTCGATTCGTTTATATCCTGACCTTGTCAGCTGTCATTTATGTTCATGGGCCTGGTAAGCTGGTAAATAATATTTATTTTTTTTCTTTACCAAATTCTAACAGAAAACGAGAGCGCCCGAAAGGGAAAACCGAGCCGAGCCGCTTCACGCATGCGCAGTAGGCTTGGTAGGACAAATCCAAATAGGAGTCATTCAGGATTCAGCCATGTTTTTGCTCCGTGTTTTTACTCAACCAAAGTTATACCATATTATGAGCTTTAAGTTGCATAAATAAAACCATTTGGCGAAACTTTGAAGAAGCGATTGTACTGGTTTTTTTACCTTATTACCATGAAGCACTGAAGAGTTCTTTTCAGTGGTGGGCCACATGACGTCACGTCGTAGATCAATATGGCGGAACGCATCTTCGCTCAAGCCCATATTATTAAAAGTTAAAAGATACTGTTATGCGGTCTGTTCTTTCTCTATAAATTCCATGATCGATTACTTTATATATTTATCTATCTATTTGTGGTGATTTTGTACAAAAGTTGCATTTTCCTTTAATGGTTTCAGAGCCACCTCAATTCTGCCCTGACCAGATTAAAGTGGTCATTGAAGATGAATGAAAGTGAAAACTTTATTAATTTTAAGACATAATGTAAATATGTATTAATACTGTGAGTTTTTGTAATAATTTCGAGTTCACAGTAAACAGGACGTCGCCACTGAACACCATTTAATAGCTACGGTATATGACTCTATTTGATTGTTCAAGCATACGCTTTATTATTTCATGAAATACGTATTAATTCATCATTTATGAAAGTATTAGGTAACAGGGATTTATGGCAAATGTGTGAACCTTATTTTCAAGCCTTACCCGCAGTTCTTATTTAAGGCACAAAATAACAACCAACCAGCGCTGAAGTGGAAGGATCAATGGTGGATAAAGCGTTACTCGTCACTCTGCTTTGTATTACGACTCCATCAGTGCCAAACAACTTAAGAGTTTTTGCTAAGCCGTGCATTGAATGCATTTTTGCCTGCGGCCTTGATAAAACATGTGTTCTTTTTGAGGAGCTGGATGCCAGGTGCTGGAGTCACGGTGCTGCGGTTTCCTCTCACTTCCCGAGCGTCAGAACGATGGAGCAATCCGGCAAACAAAGGGAAGAGAAAAGAGGAGGGGAAGAACGGGGGAAAGTGAAAGCCAAGCCAAGCTAACTCGCCCGTCCTGTCAGGCTGTGCCTGTGTCAGCACTGCAGCATAGTGTTTGTGTGTGTGTGTGTGTCAGTGAGGATTACATGTAGAGAATGACAATTGTCTCAGCTCATAGGAGAAGAGCGCGCAGAAAGCAAATGAGAAGATTGAGAAGAGAGAAGAGACAGGAAAGGAGCATGAAGAAGAAAGCGACAGGAGAATGGAGAAGATGCAGCGTGAGGGAGGAGAGGAGAAAGAATTGAAGGCTCTCCCTGCCGGTGAGGTTTAGACACAAAGGTGAAATCCACCTCAGGGAGCTGCAGCGAAAACATGCAACATTCGATCAAAGCACATTGTGAATTAATTAACTCAGCATGCATTATTCAACACATTTCAATTGCTATACTCATAATAGCGTTGCTCTACTCCTCCTGGGAACAAAAGAACCCACATGATGTCTGATAATGCAGAGGCATCCTGGGCCTCCAGAGGAAACGGCCCAAAGCAATTTTCCTGCGTGGTTCTGCTGCGGAATGCTGCTTGTAATGATGAATTTAGCAGAACACTTTCGAAGCATGGATTATGGTTTTGTTGTGGGGTTTGTTTGTTTTTTTCCTCATCAATTTTGACCTGGCATACGAAATAAGCCCTAAAACATTTTGGAATATCCGTCCGTTATCTGTAGCCGCTTATCCTGTGCAGGGTCGCAGGCAAGCTGGAGCCTATCCCAGCTGACTATGGGCGAGAGGCGGGGTACACCCTGGACAAGTCGCCAGGCTATCGCAGGGTTGATGCATAGAGACAAACAATTATTCACACCTACGGTCAATTTAGAGCCACCAATTAGCCTAACCTGCATGTCTTTGGACTGTCGGAGAAACCGGAGCACCCGGAGGAAACCCATACAGACATAGCCTGGGAAATCCCATGCTGCTTTGCACAATCATTCCGATCTGAAAAGACAGCATGGAAACTATGGTCTAAAGGCTCGCCTGAGTTAGGGAGCCAATCAGCGAGTGGGGAGGGGTGGAAAGACGGTGACGCGTACTACTCGACAAACGGAAGCTTGTAGTTTATTTGGGACTGTTTACGGATCACATTTAACATGGCGGCGAGCGATACGAACCAAACTTTCGATCAAGCTTTAGACACTGTTCTGAATAGTTTAGAGTGAAAGTTTGTTTTAAAAAAAGAACAGCGTTTGGCGTTTCAGTCTTTCTTCGCCTCTTCGTCGCTCTAACTACGTCACCGGGTACAACTGCCATGATTGGCCATGGGCTACGTATACGCCAAATGATAGACATTCGCAACGTCCAATAAATGGCCGTTGACAATCGTAAACCACACCTCCCCTACGAGAAATTCAATAGGCGGATTCCAGACCATATTTCACTTGTGATATGGTCTGGTGTTAACCAGATTAATACAGACATGGGGAGAACATGCAAACTCCACACAGAAAGGCCCTCGCCGGTCACAGGGCTTGAACCCAGGACCTTCTCGCTGTGAGGCGACAGCGCTAACCACCGTGCCACCCCCCATTTTGGAATGTTTTTTTTTTTTTTTTTCTTCATCGGGAGCAAAAAAAAAAAAGCACTTTTTGGTGTCATTTAGGATATTGAAGTAATTTTTGCTCATCAGATGATTCTTTTAGACATATTTAAATAATAGAGTGGGGTTGAGTGGTATATTAGATATATTCCATTTAGCTAGCATGATATTGAACGAGTCGAAGACGAGTAGCCGAATAGAATATATCTGATATACCACGAAAAAAAGCCAGTCATTATTATTGTACAGACACATTCCTTTCGGGTGTTCAACGCGTCTTTCTCTTTCAAAATTCTCTCAAAATCTTCCGTATTTAACAAAGCAAACCTGGCGGCCATGTTTGTTTACAAATCGCCACAGTCGCTGGAAGTTTTACGTCTCCAACATGTGACATTGTCTTGACAGCCATGCAGTATCGTAAACCATATTCAACGCTCATTCTCCATTGGATAGAGTGACGTAATACACATAGTATAAGCGATTATGCTAGCAATATCGCATGCTATCAAATCAAATGAATGAAACCCGCTAGAAGGGAATAGAACACACGTTTTTATTCCATCAAAAAAGTGTCCGGTATGTATAATGATTATTCTATCCACGTTCACTGGATGAATATGAGCAATCGCACGCTCTGATTGGCTACTCTACGACTAGGATATCAGCTCATATACCGTGAGTAGAGGAAAAACAAAATGGCGGCGCGTGTTGCTGAATCAACTGAGGACGAAATAAAAACTCTACTTGAAAACAACCCCCCCCCCCAAAAAAAAGCAACAAAATATGGAGTGAAAGTATTTGATGGTAAGAAAGCATCTTTTTAATTTTTCAAGAATTATTATTATTAGAGCATTTTTCATAAAGTGCTACTGTCATTTTACCAGTTTGGTTACATTCTCAGCAGAAATTATTTTGTTAACTGTTTTGTATAAAGTTTTTATTTATCGAATTTGCTAAAAATAAAACTCAAAATGCTCCATTTCTCAAAATCCAGTGAACGTGGATAGAATAAAAGTTATTCCTCATCAGCTATTAGCTCATTTACGACTCAGTTTCGTGGAATAACTGTTAAACGTACAGGTCAGTGAAAAATAAACCCGAGATCAGTATAATGTTTGTGTGTATGAAGCAATGAAAGTAATAAGCCATGCCATTTTTCTAAATTAATGATGATAATCACCATGTAATGGATTCCAGTTTATTGAACCACCTACCCAATGAGAGAGAAATCTCTATCCAATTAATGCACTAAACTGCTTGAAAATATTAAAGGGTTTTTTTTTTTTCTTTTTTTTTCCCAGCTGTAGATTTCTCACTCGGTGTAGTCGTATTGGGCGTGTACAGACCCTGTGGCACTCTGTTCTCGGCTCACTGCCTGGACTCTAAATAAAGAGCGCAAATACAGTTACATCAGATTCCATATTTTCATTTGTTTCTTTTCGACTGCAATCTTTTTTTTAAATGGGACCCAGACTTTATCGTGTCCTGTCCTGCTGGCAATGGATTTATCGGCCAACAAAATCTTCTGTAGAGGATATGAATATTGCATGAGGGTTCCCAGCTCATTCACAGTGTCTAATATAAAAATGCTGTTGGCATCTTTATTTGAGTCTATAACACAATGCTCAGATTTCTGGTGTTTGTCCAAGATATTTGAGATTCCCAATTTTTTTCATCATAAAAACAAAAAAAGTGTTGGCTCTCGCTCTCTCTCTTTAGACTACTTTCATTGACATTTTTTTAATTGTAAAGTTATTAAAACTCTTAATGTCTTTTGACAGCATAATAAAGTGTTAGTTTTTGTGTTAATTTGGTCTCCATATGTGTCATGTTTGAAGTGCTAACCACTTTCCCTGTCAAGTTCTATTTCCATAATTTCATGGCTACAGAAAAGCAGAGCAATAAGCAAAAAGGGGGAAAAAAATGAAATTATAGCTTAATTCCCTTTCCTGTTCAAAGTACACGCTTTGATCATAGAATATAATAAGGTACAGAGACGTTGCAGACCTAGGGCTTGATGGTTTGTCTACAGTATTGGGAGAATGTCAGGTTGAAGTGCATTAAATTAAAGATCAGATAGCTGTACTGCATTATTGCTAAGATCAGATGATCCTGGAGGACACAGCTGGACCAAATGTATCCGCAAGTCTATTAACTTATTAATGATTATTAATGAGCATATGATTTGGGTGGTGCACCATCATTTCTTTTACAAGTTGTAATGGGTTTGAAAATAAAATACAACAGTAGTAGCGGCAATACAAGAGTGAAAAGGCCTGGTAGCAACATGTGTCAAACAGTAAATCAAAAATTTATTCTATCCACATCCACTGGATATGAGCAATCTTGCACTCTGATTGGCTACTGTACTACTAGGATATCAGCTCATATACCATGAGTAGAGAAAAACAAAATGGTGGACCATGTTGCTGAGCCAACCGAGGATGAAATAAAAACTCTACTTGAAAACAAAACCCCAAAAAATACAGAAAAAAAGCAACAGGAATATGAAATAAAAGTATTTGATGGTCAGAACGTATCCTTTTTTCAAGAATTCTCATCTCATCTCATTATCTCTAGCCGCTTTATCCTTCTACAGGGTCGCAGGCAAGCTGGAGCCTATCCCAGCTGACTACGGGCGAAAGGCGGGGTACACCCTGGACAAGTCGCCAGGTCATCACAGGGCTGACACATAGACACAGACAACCATTCACACTCACATTCACACCTACGGTCAATTTAGAGTCACCAGTTAACCTAACCTGCATGTCTTTGGACTGTGGGGGAAACCGGAGCACCCGGAGGAAACCCACGCGGACACGGGGAGAACATGCAAACTCCACACAGAAAGGCCCTCGCCGGCCCCGGGGCTCGAACCCAGGACCTTCTTGCTGTGAGGCGACAGCGCTAACCACTACACCACCGTGCCGCCCTTTTTCAAGAATTATTATTATTATTATTATTATAGAACTTTTCACAAATTGCTGCAATCATTTCGCTGGATTGTTTACATTCTTCATTTTTAAACATAAATTTTTTATTTAATTTTTTTGACTGGTCCAAAAGCTCAGAGAAGTTTGAAAATTACATAACTGAAACGTCCAGGGAAAAATTAAATAAATGTCTAAAGCTATTCTATACCTCGGCACGCAGCAAGACGGCACTTTGTACAAAAATGACCTCCGCTAAAGTCAATTTGTGCAGCCGTTGATAGGCTTTTAAGAAGTCTGCCTAAGCGGAAATTATTTTGTTGGACATTTTGGATAGTTTTTCATTTTATTTATCGAATTGGCAAAAATAAAAATACTCCGTTTCTCAAAATCCAGTGAATGTGGATAGAATAAAACAATTACTGCACCTAATCTCATCGTACATGGCTCATAGCCGACTTGGTGCTACGTGCCTTGTCAGCTATCAGCTAATGTATGACTCGACTTTGTGGAATAACTGTTAAATATACTGTACAGAGTAGGCAGAGTGGGTACCGTCTACAATTCCTGGTTCGATCCTGAATTTGGGTTACTGTCTGTGTGGGGTTTGTGTGCATGGGGGAAGCCATGGCATAAAGGTTAGAGAAGCAGCTTTGGGACCAAAAGGTCACCAGTTTGAATCCCTAGACCAGGAAGAATGGCTGAAGTGCCCTTCAGCAAGGCACTTAACCCCTCAACTGCTCTGGGTACATTGTATGTTGCTCTGGGTAAGAGCGTCTACTAAATGCCTGTAATATGAAGGTTCTCTGGTTTCTTCCCACTTCCTAAAAACATGGCAGTCGGTGAACTGGCAAAGAGGTGTGACTGTGTATACATGGTGTTCTGAGTACTGATGTATTCCTGGCATAAATGGAAAAAAAAAAGGCAGGGGGAGAAAAATTCTTGCAAACAGGGGGGAACTGCAAACAAAATTGACCAAAAGAGTATTAACGGGAGTAGGCGTGCTTTGGGGAAAAATAATGTTTGGTCCATTTCTTACTATTTTACTGATTTGATTTATTTTCATTTATAGATTATTTTGCTTCTAGACCTTATACTTCTGGCACCAAGAATATCTTTTCACTTGACACTAATGGCTTCGAAGAAAACTCTCTAATAACCTTTAAACACTGGATGCTATGAACTGTTTCCAGTCCAGTGACTAGCTCATGCTGTGAATCCTGTATGATGTACGGGAACTGCAACCTTTCTGATTCTGAAGCTTGTGGCCAGAAAAGCGTATAAAAGATATCTGATGCTCTGTGGCCTATGGGTGAGACTGTATACAGGGTGACATCTAAGTGTTATTTGTCTAACTAGTAATGCTTGTTAGGTTTGAAAGGCTAACAAATTGCGCTACTTACCAAGCGAAATAATTATTTAGGTGTGTGTGTGTGTGTGTGTGTGTACAATTGTGGAACTGAAAAAATTGATGAAATGTCAGTCTTCTCAGCCAATGCTTCCCAGTGAGCTAATATTAATTCTGCAGTAATCCGAAGCTTATCGCCTACTCCATCAAGATTGCACCTTGCATCCTGTTTCATTTATAGCCTTCCCTGGTACAAGTTGTTCCCTCAAAATAATAGGCAGGAAGGAAGAACTGCCTCTATGCAAAGTTAATACAGTATAGCCAGGCTTTGTTCAAATGTTTCGCTGTTTAAGAGCTCAAGACGGTCGCCCCCTCGACCATTATATTTAGAGCTATCAGAATGAAAAGATGATGTGCTCGTAATTAATACAGGTTTATCCCTATCACAGGTTTAAAAAGCAATCAAAATTAAAATATTAAAGTGGCAAAAACAGAGGCAGGAACACACTTAAAAAAAAAATAAAAATAAAGTACCCTGTCCGTACATGTGGCTACTGCTTATAAATAAAACTGTTTTCTGATCCCATGTCCATACAGTAAATATAGCATACTGTATATACAAGTTATCAATGATACTCGCCTCATCTCTTGCAGGTATCGCCAAGCAGCATCAGGGCTTGTGGTATTTTGGTTACCAATTTTGTTTCCTGCGTTTTGTTCAAAATACAGTATCGTGAACTAGATCTATTTTCAAAATAGTAAGAACGCACTTGTTCGTGAATTGTCTTCGAAGCATTATTTAGTACGAATGAGCACATTTTGTTTCACAAGTGTAGGGTAAAGACTCTAAAATAAAAAATCTAATTAAAAAAAATTAAAGCGAACAGCGGAAGTTTGATATCGGCTTTTCAATGTAGCTGCCAAAAAGCTTAAAAACAAACAAACAAAAAAACGTACCATACAAACCCTTTCAGAAGGACCAAACAAAAGCTGTGGTAATCAAAAGGTAAATTTTCTTCAAATAAACACCACTTACTTGATATCGAATCAGTAGCCTTGGCGAACCATGAGGTGAATTTCGTTTATCTTTTTATCTGACAATTATCGTCCGATACTAAGTTATAATGAGGTTTCTCGTATTTCGTTTCTGGTTCTGATTGGTTCCAAAGTTTATCAAGAAGTAGAACGGGTAATCGAACTTGATCAGGATAAGTGCTGATTTGTTATGAAGTTTCACTACTGTTACACTCCATTCTTACAACACGATGACATCATGGCTGCTGCCTCGCTTTGCTTCTATGAGGCAGTAGCCACACCAACCAACCAATAAACGTCTGTTAATTTACTGACCCAGGAGTGCTTTCAGTTATGAATGATGATGGAAAATAAATCTGTCAGATTATCATAAATAGTAAAATACACTACCAAGATCTTACAATGCAAGCCATTGGTGGGCTTTGAGTATAGAAAGTCCAGCTTAAATAGAAATCCATCCACTTATCTGTAGCCACTTATCCTGTACAGGGTCACGGGTAAGCTGGAGCCTATCCCAGGTGACTATGGGTGAGAGGCGGGGTACACCCTGGACAAGTCAGATGATCATCGCAGGGCTGACACATAGAGACAAACAACCATTCATACTCACGGTCAATTTAGAGCCACCAATTAGCCTAACCTGCATGTCTTTTGGACTGTTGGGGAAATAAAATGTTTCAGTCCAAAGACTCTACACAGAAAGGCCCTCGTTGGCTGCTGGGCTCGAACCCAGGACCTTCTTGCTGTGAGGCAACAGTGCTAACCACTACACCACCTTAAATAGAAATCTAAATCTGAAAAGTTTTTACAAAGTCGTACAAGAAGACTAGGATAAACCTGTATTAGTGTGATGGTATTGTCGCCTCACAGCAAGAAGGTTCCGGGTTTGAACCTCACAGCTGACGGGGGGCCTTTCTGTGTGGAGTTTGCATGTTCTCCCCATGTCTGCATGGGTTTCCTCTGGGTTCTCCAGTTTCCCCCACAGTCCAAAGACATGCAGATTAGGTAAAATACCCAACCACTGGGGTTGCACAAGCCAGTGCGTACTTGGTGCTGGTCCCAGGCCCGGAAAGATCGAGGAGGGTTGCGTCAGGAAGGGCATCCCGTGTAAAAACCTATGCCAAATCAAATATTCAGAACAGATCCACTGTGGCGACCCCGAGCATACGGGAGCAGTCGAAAGAAGAAGGAGAATAGTGTGGTGGCAAGAAGAATGTATAAAGACAAAGGTGCTACTAATGATGTTGAGCGCATCAAGAATTGTCAACCTAAACTAATATATCTTGTACCATTTGTTTCAGATTGAATTTCTTGATTAATTTTTCCAATTTCTTTGAGCGTCCAAAAATCAGACTTTTTTTTTTCCATAAAAACATCAGGGATTGTCATTCTTACTGGACTTGACATTGTGCACAGTTAGATTGCATTTCAGATCTGTTCTTCTGGTATAGACAGTCAAAACAAAATTAAATAGCAATAGATACTTATGGACTATGCTGTATTTGTATAATAAAGAGATTTTAAGCTGGTTAGATCAGTCACCACTTAAAATGATACAGCTTTGGGAAGTTGTAAGCAGTAAAGGTTATTGAAATGGTGAGAAAGTGAGATGATGATGATGATGATAAGCAAGTTAGCACTATAGACCCTAGATTATTAGCTCGTCCGGTCGATAGGCGATGCACTTATGCCATCGTGTCGTCTGTCATCCACATTTCACGAAAATCCCTTCTTCTCTCTCAATTCTTCACTGATTTTTTGGCAGGAAAGTAGGTCTGCCTGGGGTGCATATAGCTTCTATAATTGCAATTAATAATGAAGGTATGAAGTAATTAAGTCCTAACGAGCAGTTTCCACACATCACTTCTCCCTCAGTTCTTCACCGATTTTTGATTCTTTCTGGCATGAAGGTAGGGCTATCTAGGGTGCATATAACTTCTACCCAGATTTACTTAATTACAACTATTAATGAAGTTATGGACTAATGAAGCAAGGGCGGCACGGTGGTGTAGTGGTTAGCGCTGTCGCCTCACAGCAAGAAGGTCCTGGGTTCGAGCCCCGTGGCCGGCAAGGGCCTTTCTGTGTGGAGTTTGCATGTTCTCCCCGTGTCCGCGTGGGTTTCCTCTGGGTGCTCCGGTTTCCCCCACAGTCCAAAGACATGCAGGTAAGGTTAACTGGTGACTCTAAATTGACCGTAGGTGTGAATGTGAGTGTTAATGGTTGTCTGTGTCTATGTGTCAGCCCTGTGATGACCTGGCGACTTGTCCAGGGTGTACCCCGCCTTTCGCCCGTAGTCAGCTGGGATAGGCTCCAGCTTGCCTGCGACCCTGTAGAAGGATAAAGCGGCTAGAGATGATGATGAGATGAGACTAATGAAGCTTTAATGAGCAGTTCAACAAAAATGGCTTCTTCTCGGTCAATTCATCACCGTTTTGGATTCTTTCTGGCAAATAGGTAGTAGGTATTCCTACGGTGTATAATAGCGTCTATGTATAGTTTGTATACAGTGTATATAGCTTGCAACATTTATTGCGCAAGGTGGCCCACTTTAGATTGTTTCTTCTGGACTAGACAGGGCCGGAGTGAGCTATCCCGTCACTGACGGTCTCGTTTTCAGGGTAACTTCACTACCTTTTAGTTTTAAGCTCTTATCTTGATCATTATAAGGACTAACCCGACATGCTTTGTCTATGGTTATTCTTTTTTTCAGAATAATCTAGGCTATCCATCATTTCCATCCATGTTCCATCATTTGATATGATAATACATGCATATTTAATCAAGGGGGAAAAGATTTTGTCGCTTTTTTTTTTTTTTTAAACGCGTCTCACCATAAAATGCTGGCAGTAGAGATATCTTTTTATAATTCTCTAGGGGCAGTTGCCTGGAATCTGGCAAGATCTGAACCATGATGGTAGACTTGGTAGACTTGGCAATTTGCAAACACGTGCTTACTGTCTAATGGATATAAACGTCATTGTTTCATGTAATTTATTTGCTGTGATTTCAAATACAGGCGGGACCTATATTATAGTCTCCACCCTAACTCCCATAGTGTGTGATGGTGGACAATAAACACAGTAAAAAAGTGCTTGATGAATTCGCCCAGAGCTGCATTAACTCTGTATTAGGTAATGCAAGTCGATTGGAACCAGATGTGTTTCGCTGCAATCCACCAAAGACTATCAGGTTTGTTTGAATTAGCACTGAACAGCATATCGTTAACTGAGCAGAGTACTGTTCACTTTCAGACATCTACAAGCCTCACACCTCAGTCTGTTGCATCTAATGGCGTTATGAGCATTAATCTTGAGTGATTGCCATTGGATTTACAAGTTTGGTGAAGGTACCAAAGTCTTCCGGCATCTGAATTGGCGGGAGAAAAAAAATGTAAGCAGCGAGGGGGGGAATGGAACAGATATGAAGATGAAATGAACCCATATGGAACAGAGTTTCATTGGCTTGGCTCTGCGTCTCGGAAAACTGGTAATGTTTCCTCTGGAGCTAATCTGGCAATAAGGTTGCAGGGCTTACTAGCTTCCAAGGATAATGTGCGTGGTCTTTTTTTTTTTTTTTTCCCCTCCAGTGTTCCTCTTTCATCTTAACCCATGACAAGGAGGATGTTTGAGGTGGCCAGTTTTGCGATAGAAGATTTTAGAAAGCTTTTGTGTTTAACTGAACATTTTGGGTTCTTTTCGAGATGACAAAAAGTCAAAAGTTTCAGATTTTTTCCAAATTATACTTTTTCATTTGCCATTTTGACATAATGGTCATGAAGTGAAAAAGAAAAAAAATTTTCAAAGTACTTAAAATGTATGGTTTGTGTAAAGATAACAAAAAAAAAATGCCTGTTTGTATTCAAATGCTTGAAAGGAGGGGCGGCATGGTGGTGTGATGGTTAGCACTGTCGCCTCACAGCAAGAAGGTTCTGGGCTCGAGCCCAGCGGCCGGCGAGGGCCTTTCTGTGTGGAGTTTGCATGTTCTCCCCGTGTCTGTGTGGGTTTCCTCCGGGTGCTCTGGTTTCCCCCACAGTCCAAAGACATGCAGGTTAGGCTAATTGATGGCTCTAAATTGACCGTGAGTCTGAATGGTTGTTTGTCTCTGTGTCAGCCCTGTGATGATCTGGCGACTTGTCCAGGGTGTACCCTGCCTCTCGCCCATAGTCAGCTGGGATAGGCTCCAGCTTGCCTGCTTACAGGATAAGCGGTTACGGATAATGGATGGATGCTTGAAAGGACTTTGCCCATCATACCTCAGGAACGGTTACGTGCAATTCTGAAGTACATAACCACAAGACGAGAAACAAATCTAGCATTCACGTGATCGAAATATCACCCAAGTATTATAGATCCTTCAGATATTCTGCTGCTAAATTATTCACCAGTCTGGACTCTATAGTTATAAACTCCCAAGTGTGTTAAATCGTTTTGCCCAAACTGTTGGTTATGTATAGAACTAAAAATGTTCTATATAAACACTAAGTTGTCCAATGTACTCAAATCTCTACGTTATAATTTTCACACTATTTCATAAAGTTTCCATTGTCAGTACAAATCACTAAATTTTAATATTTTTATCTACATTATCTTCCATCCATTATCCGTAACCGCTTATCCTGTGCAGGGTCGCGGGCAAGCTGGAGCCTATCCCTGCTGACTATGGGTGAGAGGCGGGGTACACCCTGGACAAGTCGCCAGATCATCGCAGGGCTGACACATAGACACAGACAACCATTCACACTCACATTCACACCTACTGTCAATTTAGAGCCACCAATTAGCCTAACCTGCATGTCTTTGGACTGTCGGGGAAACCAGAGCACCCAGAGGAAACCCACGCAGACATGGGGAGAACACGCGAACTCCACACAGAAAGGCCCCTGTTGACTGCTGGGCTCGAACCCGGAACCTTCTTGCTGTAAGGCGATAGTGTTAACCACTACACCACCATGCTGCCCCTAATTCTTTCTTCTTCTTCTTGGTCCCTGCCTTGCTCCCTTCTTCTCTTATGTATCCCTTCCACCTGTGCAGACAAACCTACCAAATACTGTTTTCCCAATTATGAGAGTGCATTTTAGAGTCCGTTTCCATCCCTACTGTTTCTGTTGCTGTTGTAATAAATAATGGGCATTCTAAAAATTGCATTGCTTTGAAATCTAAAGAGATGAGCTGGATCAGACCTATTCATAAGCTGGAAACACATCCTAGGGTTAAATTCCTGCTGTCAAGTACCAAGATTCATTTCACAGTAAGGCCAAGTTGTCGAGTGCCAAGGCTTTCAACTTTTTACTTGGACTGGATGGATATTGCCGGAGACCTCAGAATGTAAACTCTGTTCTCAACAGCATGAAACAAACAAGCACGGAAAGAGGGGAAGAACCCTGGGCCAGACCCGCTGTCACCCAGAGACAACCGGTACACACTGGGACCCCACAGGATCCACTGGAATGTAGAATAGGCCTATTTGATTAAGAAATGTTAGTCAAAGCCTAGTTCTTGTCCCTGGCCCAGGCGTCATGATGGGGTGTCTGCCTGAGGCAAAATAGAAACTCTCGTGTCTCTATATATTCAATCCTGCAGACTTGTAGTAGATTGGGCTGTGCATGGTTAATAGGAGGGACGGAGTAGTGCAGCGTGATCCTGGCTGCAGCTGGATATCAGCCCGGCTCCGAGAGTGGGATCTGGGCCTGGCTAACTCCATCTCTGATGTCTTGGCAGTGCTCTGACAGGGAGAGGTCCATCTGCCCTGGCCAGAATTCAGCGTCTGTCATTCTTTCAACAGCATGGAGCAGGAGACAGGCTGACATCACACACACACACACACACACACACACACATGCACGCACGCTTGTGAAACTGATTATCAGAAATTCATCTGCTGCTTCCAGCATAAAAAAGTCATCTATGACTTGTACTGTGTCCAAATATGTTAATTTGGACTTTATGCTGATCTTGAATAGCCCACTCTATCTCTCTGGTCTTCCCATGTGGTCTTCCCATCAGGAAATCCCACCTTCAATGGGTCTTTCTTTCCTCAAGAACCTAATCCGAACGCTACTTCAGGCTTCAGTGATAAAACGAAACCCTATGTTTACAGCATGAAATAAGCACCCAATTATCAGTGATTTGAAGATAGATACATAATACTTATGTTTAGCCAACCTAATTGCTTACTCTCTCCCCAAAGACAGTGGTTGAGGATGTGAAATAAACACTCAGCAGTGAGGTATTAGGGCTGGAAAGTGGCAAGCTGACCGCGTTTTACTGCTGATTGGAGCTGTTGGAGCACGGCTGAGGAGTTCCTCCTGCTTCTAGTTTGGATTGGAAAATAAAGGAGAGCCTCAGTATCACATGAAGAAAACCATGCAGGGTTGTCAGATCAGATTTATGATATTTCAAATATGCAATACAGACATTGCTAACGCAGAGATGGTGTACAATAGTGTCTTTGAGTTGGGATCGAAGATACTGAATTAAAGGCTTTAAAAATTGGTATTTTTTTTTATTCCCTTAGCTTGTCCATGATGGGCTTTTTGATTTATCTAAGACGGCATGATGATCTTGTTGATTCCTGTCATGATGTTACCAGCCATCGTTATGGTCCAAATCCCACTCTTCCCATAATGGAATTCAATCTGTATATAATTTGCTGAAAGGAAGTGAACAACAGGTACTGCTGAGGATTACTCTGTAATTTAAAGGATTAGAGCACGATGGTAAAAGGAGGGACAGATTTGAACTCCGTCCAAGCTGAGACCAATCGATTTGTCATCAGGACAAGTGTGAAAGGCATTTATCAGTCAGGAAGTACGATACCAAGACGAGCAGTGAATGGCCTTTCCCAGAAGCACATACCCAGCCTCGTATATATGATCAGGAAGTGTCCTTTGATGAAGTCTGGGCAAATAAAATCCTCAAAAGTCCTCATTCCAGCTAGCAATTCTCGTTTATTTTCCGAAGGATAATTTAATGTAGGCGTGGCACAGTGGTGTAGTGGTTAGCACTGTCACCTCACAGCAAGAAGGTTCTGGGTTCGAGCCCAGTGGCCAACAGGGGCCTTTCTGTGTGGAGTTTGCATGTTCTCCCCGTGTCTGCATGGGTTTCCTCCGGGTGCTCTGGTTTCCCCCACAGTCCAAAGACATGCAGTTAGTTTAACTGGCTACTCTAAATTGTCCGTGTGTGTGTGCGATTGATTGATTGATTGATTGATTGATTGATTGATTGAGAGGAGAAAACCTCCTATGATAATCCAGTAGAAGGCAATAGGAAACCACTACTGTAATGTTCCCTTGAAACTCTGATGGACATCAGAGCTGGACCTGCCATCAGGCAGAACACTGAAGAAGAAGAAGGATAATTTAACGTAGTTTTATGACTCTTAACATTTTATAGATCTTGATGTAATGTTGGAACTCTGTAGCGAACAATTGGGAACTAATTCAGAGGGTATCATTTGCCTAGTGATGATTCTGCTTTCTGGGTGTAGCAGGTCAATTCCTTGTGAACACCTCCCCCCAATCCAAGCTGCCACCCAAAGGGGTGGTAGAGAACCTGCACACCGTTTGGTTTGAGATAAAGTGGCCGTGTGCAATAACTTGCGACCAACATAGCTAGAGCATCTTCACAAAGAAAGATTATTTGCTTGGCACTGTTGAACAATCCGCACTTCTTTGTTCTCACCTTTTTTTCAAGACAAGGGTGGCGTGGTATTCGTTACAGGTATGCTGTTGTGTTGCCAAAAACAAAACGTCTGTGCGTGTGTTTTTAGTTATTTATCATATGACCCGTACAGATCCGCACATGTCCGTGCGCGCTCTTAAACCATTGGGAAAAGTCACGTGACTGGGCAGATACGGATTTTTGAATCCGTTCCAGAAAAAGCCGTATGAGGCCCCGGATCCGTTCCCTCACTTCTGCCGTTTTTCACTGTGCTAACGATGTTATCTTAAATTGGTTTTCATTTTCAGAGAACGGTAAAGTCAGTTGTCCATCCATTATCCATAACCACTTATCCTGTGCAGGGTCACGGGCAAGCTGGAGCCTATCCCAGCTAACTATGGGCGAGAGGCGGGGTACACCCTGGACAAGTCACCAGATCATTACAGGGCTGATACATAGAGACAAACAACCATTCACACCTACGGTCCATTTAGATCTACAAATTAACCTAACCTGCATGTCTTTGGACTGTGGGGGAAACCGGAGCACTTGGAGGAAACCCACGCAGACACGGGGAGAATGTGCAAACTCCACACAGAAAGGCCCTTGTCGGCCACTGGGCTTGAACCCACCTGGAACCTTCTTGGTGTAAGGCGACAGTGCTAACCACTACACCACCGTGCCACCCAAAGTCAGTTCTCATCTCATCTCATTATCTGTAGCCGCTTTATCCTGTTCTACAGGGTCGCAGGCAAGCTGGAGCCTATCCCAGCTGACTACGGGCGAAAGGCGGGGTACACCCTGGACAAGTCGCCAGGTCATCACAGGGCTGACACATAGACACAGACAACCATTCACACTCACATTCACACCTACGGTCAATTTAGTCACCAGTTAATCTAACCTGCATGTCTTTTGGACTGTGGGGGAAACCGGAGCACTTGGAGGAAACCCACGCGGACACAGGGAGAACATGCAAACTCCACACAGAAAGACCCTCATCGGCCGCTGGGCTCGAACCTGGAACCTTCTTGGTGTGAGGTGACAGTGCTAACCACTACACCACCGTGCCACCCAAAGTCAGTTCTATTTTATAAAATTCAAACTGTTGTGCAAAGGTGATTCAGCATATAAATGGTTTGCTGTCAATCAAATGAAAATCGATTTGGTTAGTTTTTCGCACACCATTGTTCATTGTTTGCTTTCCACTGTGTATGTTTGTTAAAAAAGGTTATATGATAAAATGCTTATTGACTGAGATAGGTCAGGCCGGTGTGCTGCACTCGGTCCGTACAGCATGACCTCGAGCCAAATATTTTCCCATCCAGCCCTCCCACTCAGTCAATAAGTACAGAGTCTCCTGAAGCCACTGTATGGATGTAGTAGACTTCTCTGAAAATGCTACATATAGTGCATAACAACCATGAAATATAGCAACATTTGCCTCCCCGTAATGATTAGCCCCATGCTACAGCTTTTCCACTCCACTGCGTTGTCACCTAGACTCTGTTTGATACATAACCCTTAATGCAATTATGTGCTAGATGTAATGCTAATGCACTCAATTATTTTCCTGTTTTTGACATTGGAGGCCATGATGTGCAGAAGCTACACCAAAACCTGAGCTTTTTATGCGTCATAAGCTGGATTTATGTTTACTCAAAATTGCAGAGGTGTTCTCTCATAACGTCTGAAAGTGGTGATCTGGCTGGGCTCCAGACCAGATCCAGGAGAGAACAGTGTTACGCTGGGTATGATGAATTGGACTCTCCAACCCTGATCCACAGCCTCTGCACACACTTCAGAGCGCGAGATTCACCCAACTCTACCTCTTTCTTCATTATCCCCCCCGCCATATAACATGGAGGGGATATAGCTATCGCTCTCTCCGTGTGTCTGTAAACGTTTTAGTTTCTAGAGCATAAATCAAACTAAGATTTTTTTTTTTTTTTTTTTTCACGAAACCTGGCCATTATGTTAAGTGACTAGAGGAGTTGTGCCTTTTTGACATTTTGGGATTTCTGTGATTTGGGTTTTGTTTTTTTTTCTTTTCATGTTTCCATGGCAACCAATTCAACTTAGGAAAATTTGGAGTGGGGTTTCGTGGGGGGTGGATCCGTCGTCATCTGATGACTCTCTTGTTTCTCCTTTTTTTTTTTTACTTTACATTCACAGAGAAGAATGTGGTATTCTTCAGGTTATAATGTGGTCTTCGCCAAATGAGCTTCCTTAGGGCACAGGGCAAGGGCTGATTGAATTTTGTCCACAGCCTTCATAACTGGTTACATTTCAATGCACTTTGATCTCGTTTTGAAGACATCGTTCCGTCTGTTCATATGTGTTCCTGTTAAAAAAAAAAAAATCGTTTTCACACATCTAATGTTCCACAGCAGTGGCGTTTTCCTTTTAGGTACCGTACATTTGAATGATGGAGTGTAGAACAAATTGGATTTCTTGTGATTAACTCGGTGTGTTGTAATGTCAAGGAGAAGAACTACTTGTCCAGGCATGTAGTTGTTCTTGCTCTGCAATAATTCACCTCTCATTGTCGAGAAGGACTGTGCCAAGGAGAACACGGAGAAATATTTCCATTTTTTGCACTTTAGGTTGCACTCAGCCGTGGATATATAGTCCTACCGAAGTGCTACTTGACATTTCAGAGTGTGTAGAAATCTTGTAATATCCATGGTATTTTCAGAGATTAAACGTCTATAGTCAAGGGCAAAAATTTGCATACCCTTAGGAACAAAGACATTCAATCTAATACAGCGAAGACTTTTAGCGTGTCGGTATTCAAATGGTCCGACATTATCACAGGTTATAAAAAGGTTGAATAGTGAACAGTACCAGTCAAAAGTTGGGGCACACTTTTTTTTTTTTTTTTATACATTAAAAGACCCTTCATGTCTTAATGGATGTCATTTCTTTTTTTACTTACTTGAGCAGTTGTTGATGTAATACGGATTACTACAGTTTTCTGTTAGGGCTTTTTACTCATCTCATCTCATTATCTCTAGCCGCTTTATCCTTCTACAGGGTTGCAGGCAAGCTGGAGCCTATCCCAGCTGACTACGGGCGAAAGGCGGGGTACACCCTGGACAAGTCGCCAGGTCATCACAGGGCTGACACATAGACACAGACAACCATTCACACTCACACCTACGGTCAATTTAGAGTCACCAGTTAACCTAACCTGCATGTCTTTGGACTGTGGGTGAAACCGGAGCACCCGGAGGAAACCCACGCGGACACGGGGAGAACATGCAAACTCCACACAGAAAGGCCCTCGCCGGCCCCGGGGCTCGAACCCAGGACCTTCTTGCTGTGAGGCGACAGTGCTAACCACTACACCACCGTGCCGCCCCCGGCTTTTTACTGTAATTTTTAAAAATTATTTAATCTCCGATGCATTAAGAAGGGAAGAAATTGCACTAATTAACTTTTGACGAAGGGGCGGCACGGTGGTGTAATGGTTAGCTCTGTCGCCTCACAGCAAGAAGGTCCGGGTTCGAGCCCCGTGGCCGGCGAGGGCCTTTCTGTGTGGAGTTTGCATGTTCTCTCGGTGTTCGCGTGGGTTTCCTCCGGGTGCTCTGGTTTCTCCCACAGTCCAAAGACATGCAGGTTAGGTTAACTGGTGACTCTAAATTGACCGTAGGTGTGAATGTGAGTGTGAATGGTTGTCTGTGTCTATGTGTCAGCCCTGTGATGACCTGGCGACTTGTCCAGGGTGTACCCCGCCTTTCGCCCGTAGTCAGCTGGGATAGGCTCCAGCTTGCCTGCGACCCTGTAGAACAGGATAAAGCGGCTAGAGATAATGAGATGAGATGAGAACTTTTGACAAGATACATTTGTTAATTGAAAAGCATTCCAGGTGACTACCTCATGCAGCTGGTTAAGATAATGCCAATAGTCGGCATATCCGGTGGAAATTCAAATCCAATCCAAATTGCTTGAAACTGCTCTCATTGAATTCAGAATTGAATGCAGTACAACCTCCTTTTTACCAAATTCAAATATGTTTATCCGTTCTTGAGATATTACAAATCT
Source organism: Neoarius graeffei (assembly GCF_027579695.1). Classification (NCBI taxonomy): domain Eukaryota; kingdom Metazoa; phylum Chordata; class Actinopteri; order Siluriformes; family Ariidae; genus Neoarius; species Neoarius graeffei. Next base: position 19,436,390 of record NC_083594.1, read on the forward strand.
GAGATTTTAAAAAGGCTTAATTTTTAGAAAAGTGCCATAATGTTATGTATTCAGTTCGGATCACATGGTCCAAAATGGGCCGAATTAACGGATGAGATCAAATGTTTTTTTTTTTCTTTAAAACTTTTTTTTATTATTTTTCAAGATATTTACATGGAAATCGGCAGGCACATAGATGGCTGAATACAAAGTTTGAACAATTAGTAAAAACCAATCAGGCAAATTAGTATTTAATTAGTATTAATTATGCTAATTAGGTCAAAACGTTAAATTGGTACACTCTCATCTTCAAAGTTTCACCAAATGGCTTTATTTGTGCAATATAAAGCTGACCTTAACTCTCATTTATACATCACAAAGAAGGAGAAATCAATGTTAATTATAAAATATGCATTAATAAGCACTGCATGTCATTCACACCAACCGTTCTCTATCAAAATAAAGTAATAAAAGATCCTTTCTAATCCCCTCTTTGTGCTCTGTAGGCCTTTTGTATTTCTCAAAAGTAGGACGTACTAGTGTTTTATATGAAAGATTATAAATGGTTATTTCAATTAATATTCACAGCTTTCAAGGCGAACCTCAAAAAAACTGCGTGAGCCATATCCAATAAACAATTCCAGTTAACTGAATTGAAACTGACACTCGCATTTCTGACTTCGGGTTTTTTAAAATATCATTCCGACCACTAAGAACTCCAATATTTTTTCATCAAAACAACTACAGTTATATTCTAAAATAGTTATTTATTTACATGAATCCGTTTGATTTGCAAAAATAAGTAGGTTATGATAATGCCAATCATGTGCGATGCGTCATCAAGGTAAACGATGGTTATTTTGAAGACTCTCTAAAATATAAAGCATATATTGTGGTGGGGTTTTTCTCCTGCCCCCCCCCCCCCCCCCCCCCCCCGACAGTTCTTTGTTTACGACATAAGTTATTCCATGAAATCGGGTCGTACGTGAGTTGATAGTCGACGAGGCGCGTAGCACCGAGTCAGCTATAAGCCATGTACAGCAACATTGAGTGGAATAACTGTTTTATTCTATCCACATTCACTGGATTTTGTGAAACATGGCATTTTTTTTATTTTTTTGCAAATTCAATAAATTAAACCTTTAAACAAAACGTCCAAAAAAATAATTTCCTCTTCGAATGTAAACAAACTGGCGAATGACAGTCATAATTTGTGACATGCTGCTATAATAATTCTTGAAAAAGGAAAAAAAAGACGCATTCTTGCCATCAAATACTTTTCAATCCATATTTTGTTGCTTTTTTGTAATTTTTGGGATTTTGCTTTCGAGTAGAGTTTTTATTTCGTCCTCAGTTGGTTCAGCAACACGCTCCGCCATTTTGTTTTTCTCTACTCACGCCTAAGGAGCTGATAGCCTAGTAGTAGAGTAGCCAATCAGAGCGCGCAATTGTTCATATCCAGTGAATGTGGATAGATTAATTCCATACATGTTCCATATGTTTCTTCATAAATTTGATGTCTTCAGTATTGTTCTAGAATGTAGGAAATGGTCAAAATACAAAAAAAAAAACTATGAATGAATAGGCATGTCCATACTTTTGACTAGTACTGTACAGTATATTATGATATTAAAGCGGAGAGGAAATTGGTGGAAAACCTCCACTGGGGAGCTCAAATAACTTGTTTGCCCACCCCTTTGCCATGAAAACAGCCTCCAACATTTTTCACATCCTCTGAACAGATTTTGAATCCTCTCGATAATAATTTTTTAAGGCCCACATTCTTCCTCACATCGATGTTTTAACTACCAGATTTCTTGGCAAGTCCCTGGTTGTTCTTCTTGACATCTCTTTTTATAATCTGGCTTTCACTCGAGAGTCTGGTATTTGTCTTCACTAAACTTGGCCAAGAACCATTGACGTTCACAGGAAGTGTCATTGCAAAGGACCAGTTGCAGGCTTTTCCCGTAGCCCATCAGCAAATGTGCAGGGATATCTCATTTAATAGCCACCAACAACGCTCCCAAAACTCTCGAATAATGATTTAAAGATGTGACGGTCACTGTGGACACTCTCTTTTTCATTGACGAGCTCATTGTGTTGTCATGTAAAGTTTGTTTTCTTATTGGGAACCAGTGCACATGCACTAAAATTTCGTCAAGCTATCAGATTGCACCCTTTTATAATCAGAGGAGCTATGGGCTGAGCATCTAAGGCCAAGACTATACCTGATCTAGCTGTGAGAAATGTTATGCAATGCCTTCTTCGGATCTCAGGTCTAGAGATGATTAAAGCAGAATATAGCATCCATCCATCCTTTATCTGTAACCGCTTATCCTGTGCAGGGTTGCAGGCAAGCTGGAGCCTATCCCAGCTGACTATGGGCAAGAGGCAGGGTACACCCTGGACAAGTCACCAGGTCAGCGCAGGGCTGACTCATAGAGACAAACAACCATTCACACTCACATTCACACCTACGGTCAATTTAGAGTCACCAATTAGCCTAACCTGCATGTCTTTGGACTGTAGGAGAAGCCGGAGCACCCAGAGGAAACCCACGCAGACATGGGGAGAACATGCAAACTCCATACAGTCGACAGTCCCTGTCAACTGTTGGGATCGAACCCAGAACCTTCTTGCTGTGAGGCAATAGTGTTAACCACTACACAACTGTGCTGCCCCTATTCTTCTTCTTCTTGGGTACACCCTGGACAAGTCGCCAGATCATCGCAGGGCTGACACACAACTATTCACATTCACATCTACGGTCAATTTAGAGCCACCAGTTAGCCATGTCTTTGGACAGTGGGGAGAAACTGGAGCACCTGGAGGAAATCCCAGTGAGAACATGCAAACTCCATACAGTCGACAGTCCCTGTCAACTGTTGGGATCGAACCCAGAACCTTCTTGCTGTGAGGCAATAGTGTTAACCACTACACAACCGTGCTGCCCCTATTCTTCTTTTTCTTGGGTACACCCTGGACAAGTCGCCAGATCATCGCAGGGCTGACACACAACCATTTCACATTCACATCTACGGTCAATTTAGAGCCACCAGTTAGCCATGTCTTTGGACAGTGGGGGGAAACTGGAGCACCTGGAGGAAATCCCAGTGAGAACATGCAAACTCCACACAGAAAGGCCCTCGTCGGCCACTGGGCTTGAACCCAGAACCTTCTTGTTGTGAGGTGACCGTATTAACCACTATGCCATCCACAAAATAAAGCGACTTTTCCAAAAAAAAATTTTTTTTTTCTGTTGGTTTGACATTATGTATTGGATTGTTGTTGCAGGTTTTCTTTTTAGATGGCTGTCTGTTATATGGACTGTAAAATAAAGATCTAGTTTCTTTTCCTTTTACCCAGACACAAAAGGAGATTCAAATTTTATGCTTGAGAGTGTAACTCTCAAGCGAGAAGTCCACTTGATGGCTTTGGAGAAGATATTGGTTTACGTTTGCATCTTGTGCTTCCGTTTTATTAAAATGTGTAGCAGTTCGTTTCAGCTCATCAAGTCTGGCGGACCAAAAAAGTCGAACATCTTAAAAATGCAACATTTGAGGAGGTACATATTTTCTTTGAGCAGCAGGTGTTCAGGGAAAATGATGTGTAAATGGGAAGTTTGTGCAGATGTGCAAGAGCATTTATAAAATGCTTGTGTATTCGCTCTACAATCTGTTCCTTGTATAATTACTGAGATGTATGATGATGATGATGATGACGAAGACTAATTTGTGATGCTCTGTCCTAGCTGTTGTCCTTACAAAAGGACTTTGTTCCAACTTGTATTAAATGACCTCATAACAACGAGTGACGTCAGTACAAGGCTTTGGAGTGTAGTACGGAGGGTTGTGCAGCAGAGTGAAATCTTCCAGATGCCCTATTTGCCACACACCACTTGTCTTCTTCCTGTTCGCCTGAAGCCAGAGGCAGTGCTGCTCACTGGCATGTTACTTGCTGACGAGCGAGAGAGAGAATTGCAGAGAAAGAACAGAAAATTTATTTTACTTAAGAGCTATGACAGGTCTTGATGGCTCTGCTCTTATGAGAGAAATCGAAGGTCGTACAAGAAGCTCAACAAACTTTTTCCCGCCCAATACATCAAAAACTGTGAACATATTACCATATTTACCTCGCCTGAGATGGAGTCCACCAGGGGGCGAGGTATTGTTTTCAGTCTGTTTTCTTTGTTTGGTTGGTTTTTTTTTGTTAACAATGTTACAAAAAAAAACGGCTGGATCAATCTTCATAAAACTTTCAGGATAGATGGGCATTGGTCTCAAATAGGACCTCTAACTTTTTGGGGGTCATCTGGTCAAGGTCACCAAAAAGGTCAAAATCGTTTTTGTTGTGGCTGCTGCCTCATATAGAGGCGCTAGCTGCTACGTCATCGTGCTGTAAGAGTGTAACAATCGCACACTGCGCATGCGCATAGACATGTTCCGATTAAAATGGCCAGTGAGCGTATACAATTCGGTTCACCATTCGAAATAAATGGATTAGACTAAAGAAATCGCTTTCAGACATGTTTATGCTTATTACAGAAGGAAAGTGTGTTCCACTGAGCTCTAGCGCCGGGCCATTTCCGGGAAATAAGAGTTTGGGTCATGGCGACAGCGTGTGTGTCAGCCTCGGATCGGAGGTTTCAGTTTCGAAAACTGTAAGAGATAAGAGTAGAATAATATAAAGTACAGACACTTGGTATCTTTTACTTCTGTGATTTTATTTATTTTTTTTTTATTGTTCATTTTTGTGGCTACTGCCTCATAGAGTGTGTGTGTGTGTGTGTGTATGTATGTGTGTGTGTATATACATATATATGTATGTGTGTGTGTGTGTGTGTGTGTGTGTGTATATATATATATATATATATATATATATATATATATATATATATATATATATATATATATAATATGCTATATTTACTGTATGGAAATGGTGTCAGAAAACAATTTTATTTATAAGCAGTAGCCACATGGACCCATAGGGTACCTATGTTTTTCAAGATATCTTCCTTCATATTCATTATAAGTGCTACTGGCGAGGTTTGTTTTGCCTGGCAACACATGTTCATATTATTATTATTATTATTATACATCCAGGACAGGGGCAGCACGGTGGTGTAGTGGTTAGCACTGTTGCCTCACAGCAAGAAGGTCCGGGTTCGAGCCCCGTGGCCGGCAAGGGCCTTTCTGTGCGGAGTTTGCATGTTCTCCCCGTGTCCGTGTGGGTTTCATCCGGGTGCTCCGGTTTCCCCCACAGTCCAAAGACATGCAGGTTAGGTTAACTGGTGACTCTAAATTGACCGTAGGTGTGAATGTGAGTGTGAATGGTTGTGTGTCTATGTGTCAGCCCTGTGATGACCTGGCGACTTGTCCAGGGTGTACCCCGCCTTTCGCCCGTAGTCAGCTGGGATAGGCTCCAGCTTGCCTGCGACCCTGTAGAACAGGATAAAGCGGCTAGAGATAATGAGATGAGATGACACATCCAGGACACTTTTTCGATGGAATAAAAATGTGTTCTATTCCCTTCTAACAAGTTTCATTCATCTGGTTCGAGAGCATGCAATATTGTTAGCATATCACTTATCCTACGTGTATGACACCACTCTACCCAGTGCAGAATGAGCGTTGAAAATGGTTTGCGATCTCGCATGGATGGTTGGCAAGACAACCAATGAGAGTTTTCTGCTATGCATGCGCAGACGCATTTCTTTGTTCACTGGGGAAGAGAAAGACGCACTGAACACCTGAAAGGCTACCAAAACTTCATTAGATATTCCTCACGCATATTTACAAGAGGTGGCATGGTTGGCACTGTCACCTCACAGCAAGAAGGTTCTGGGTTCAAGCCCAGTGGCCAAAGGGGGCCTTTCTGTGTGGAGTTTGCATGTTCTCCCCATGTCTGCGTGGGTCTCCTCCGGGTGCTCTGGTTTCCCCCATATTCCAAAGACATGCAGGTTAGTTCTAAACTGACCACAGGTGTGAATGTGAGTGTGAATGGTTGGTTGTCTCTGTGTCAGCCCCGTGATGAAATGGCGACTTGTCCAGGGTGTACCCTGCCTCTCGCCCATAGTCAGCTGGGATAGGCTCCAGCTTGCCCACGACCCTGCACAGGATAAGCAGTTATGGATAATGGATGGATATTGCACGATTGTCAAGACAACATGACATCACACGTCGGAGACATGTTTGCTTTTTCCTGAATGTTCAACATAACTTTGTGTTCATGATATGTTATGATAGCATCAATAAAGAATTGTTTTGTTTGGAATTGAATGTGTTTTTTTTTTTTTAAGATCCTTGAAGATCTTGTCAAGAATTTCAAAGACCCTTGTAGATCTTGGCAAGAAGTTAAAAGATCCTTGAGGATCTTTGTTGAGATCCTCAACGACCCTCACAAAGAACTTTACGGATTCTTGAAGATCCTTGAAAGATTTTCACCAGGGAATAATAATAATAATAATAATAATAATAATAATAGCTTTCTTATGGTATATCAGATATACCACTCAAAGCCAGCCAAAATTATGTAAGTATTACTCTTTGCCCTTATGAGTATGTTCATCATGTCTCAATATGCTAAACATAAGAACCTTACTATCTTTTTGAGTGCTGGTGAAACCTTACACAATACACATCTTTTATAATTTTTTTACATTTCATTTACCATCTCTGTTCTGCTTAATTAGATAAGAACATGGTTAAAAAATGCAAAAGAAGGCAGACAAATGGACAAGAAGAATGCATTTTTTCCTCCTCTTTAAACCAGATGTCTCGTGCGTCCAGCCTCCGTGTAGCTCGTCAAAAGTACTTATCGTTTTTTTCTAGTAAAGAAAGCAATGCGTAAACTGTAAACACTCAGGACAATTTTTTTCATAATTGATATCAATTTTCACAATTAAATTGATTTTCATCGAGCGTTTTCATAGTTTGGACATGAAAGTGATGTTGGAATAAAAATCTCCTTCCTTTTTATTTTCTCTCTCTCGCTCTCTCTGGCTGAACTAACAGAGGAGTGGTTATTATTAATTCCTCCTCATTTTTGTCCTGGTTGAAGCTGGAGGTTTGAAAAGAGTGAGCGTGTTTTGTGGGCAGGGGTCTTCAGGCTGTGTTCAGGGGCTCATTTGCCTAATCTTGGGAACTAGAGTGGAAGCAAGCATGTATAATGAGGAGGAGATCTGTTGTGGGAGCTGGGGGCGAAAGCGGGCAAGGGAATGGGGGGCAGCCACTGAAAGACATGAAGGTATTAATTGAACAAAAGGGGCAACCGAAAAGTTTGAACAGAAGGAGGACGCTTGTGGAATGGTCAAGCATTTCGCATTTTTAACGCCTTTGTCCAAACGGCGAAAGAAAGAGCGAGAGAAGGAGCGAGGGGGTGCAAAAAGGTGGTGTTTTCCGGCACGGATACTTGTCTTGCGGTACACATTTGCCCACTTTTTCAAGTGATGTGGCCACATTTGCACAGGACCGAACGGTTTTTATTTAGTCCATCATTTCCTGTCGCGATGACTCGGCCTTGTGAGGGAAAATCGGACACAATTTTGTGTGCAAACAGCATTTTTTTTTCTCTTTTCCTTGCAAACATCCCATGTGCAAAGCTTGCGGTGAAACAGGAAACAGGCTGCATGAGTTCAGAAATGTTCAGGCTTGTGGTTAAAATGTACGACGGTGAAGAGATCAGAAGGGCATTGGTGTAGGGTGGATGTGAGTGGATTTTACGTCAAGTTTCACAGCCGACCACCTGCCCTTGTGTTTACACTTGTTTATGATTAATTAACCTCAATTTCAGCTTCAATCACAGCCCCTGGGGTCAAAACAACTGGTTTCATCAAAACACACACACAGATGAAACAGCACGGAGCATCTGCATCTCCGATCTCGGAGTGCGTAATGCTGTAATGATATGGGCATTATCCAGAGCAATCTTCCAGCAAATTCGTTATAATTAATTTGGTATAACAATTCTCCATTTCCCGTAACACCCTCCCTGAAGAGCCACATGGGTCAGGGCGCTGCTGCAGGCGGATAGCCGAACTGAAGTAATGCGCTGTGAGAGGAACACAGCTGTACATCCACACCAATGTTCTGCACAGTCATCTAATCCGAGATGGTCATAGATGTATTCCTGACTTGCGTCTTGGTCACACTAGATGACCATCAGACCGATTTTATGGCCGATTTCTCCTTTAATGATCACGAAACATGTCTGGGTTTAAGGATAAAAATATTTGCCTTCTCAGATTATGCTGCCATGTGGGGTCTGTAAATTCACATCTCTGGAATTATCCCTCCAGTCTACTCACAGTCCAGTCACGGGCTCCATGATTTAAAACTGTACATATTAAACATTTCAGAGGTTGGAGTCAGTGCTGCACAACCCTCCATACTACACTCCAAAGCCTTGTACTGACGTCACTCGTTGTTATGAGGTCATTTAATACAAGTTGGAACAAAGTCCTTTTGTAAGGACAACAGCTAGGACAGAGCATCACAAATTAGTCATCATCATATATCTCGGTAATTATACAAGGAACAGATTGTAGAGCGAATACATAAGCATTTTATAAATGTTCTTGCACATCTGCACAAACTTCCCATTTACACATCATTTTCCCTGAACACCTGCTGCTCAAAGAAAATATGTACCTGGAGTATTGGACCAGGTGGGTGGAGCACAAAAGCACGGTAGGCCAGAACTGAGTTCTTCGTGAACTATTTATTGCTAGCTTTTCAGCCTTTTATCACTTCCCAGCCACGCGTGCGCATACACACAAATATGTTCTGGTTGGGGAGAGAGAGAGCTCCCTTTCTCTGGTCTCCTCTCCTTTTAAAGGGCGCGGTCACTGGGGAAGACACACAAACACGGGTTAATCCCCATCAGGTGCAATGATTCCACCACTTACCTTCCCTGACTCCACCCTCCATTCACAGACCGACGCTTGGCCACGCCCCCTCTACCACATAGCCCCACCGCCCGACTCAGGCCGGGGAGCCGTCCGGCCTGTAGCCGACTCCCACCCCCCCCCACCCACCCTTGACGGGAGAGGAAATCTGCCACGACCATCTGCGCCCCCGGCCTGTGGGCTACCTTGAACTTAAACGGCTGGAATACTAGATACCAACGGGTGATCCGCACGTTGGCATCCTTCATGCGGTGGAGCCACTGCAGGGGCGCGTGGTCCGAACAGAGGGTGAAAGGGCACCCCAGCAGGTAGTAGCGGAAGGCGAGGACCGGCCATTTGATGACGAGGCACTCCTTTTCGATCGTGCTGTACCTGCCCTCGCGGACCGACGGCTTCCGGCTGATGTACAGCACTGGGTGGTCCTCCCCCCCACCTCCTGGGACAGAACAGCCCCTAGCCCTCTGTCCGATGCGGCCGTCTGCAAAATAAAGGGGAGAGAAAAGTCAGGGGAGTGTAATAGTGGTCCCCCACACAATGCAGCCTTTACCTTTTGAGAAAGCCTGCTGGCATTGCTCTGTCCACTGGACCAGATCTGGTGCTCCCTTTTTAGTGAGATCAGTCAGCGGGCTGGTGCCGTCCGAATAATTAGGTATAAACCTACGATAGTAGCCAGCCAGCCCCAGGAACTGTCTCACCCCCTTTTTGGTCTTGGGCCTTGGGCAGGCCACAATCACTGTTGTCTTATTAATTTGGGGATGCACCTGCCCATTGCCCAAGTGGAAACCCAGATACTGTACTTCCACCTGCCCAATCGCACACTTCGGGTTGGCTGTGAGACCCGCTCGCCTCAGTGACCTAAGGATGGCCCTTAGGTGCTCCACGTGCCATGACCAATCATTACTATAAATAATAATGTCGTCCAAGTAGGCAGCCGCGTAGGTGGCATGGGGGCGGAGGACCCTATCCATAAGCCGCTGGAACGTAGCGGGTGCCCCAAACAGCCAAAAATGAAGTGTGACAAACTGGTGTAAGCCAAACGGTGTGAAAAAGGTCGTTTTCTCTCGGGATAGCAGAGTCAAGGCAGTCTGCCAATATCCCTTTGTCAAATCCAGTGTCGAATAAAAACGAGCTGTGCCTAGTCGATCGAGCAACTCCTCAATATGAGGCATTGGGTACGCGTCAAACTTGGACACCATGTTGACTTTCCTATAGTCCACACAGAACCGGACCGACCCGTCGGCCTTGGGAACCAAGACCACCGGGCTGCTCCAGTCGCTGTGGGACTCCTCGACGATGCCCATTTCGAGCATGGCCTTGAGCTCTTCCTGAACCACCTTTTTTTTGTGTGTGTTCGGGCAGTCTGTAAGGGTGGCTGCGCACTACCACCCCCGGGGGCGTCTCAATGTGGTGTTCTATGAGGTGGGTGCGGCTGGGCAGCGGTGAGAACACGTCAGAAAATTCTGTTTGCAACTGGGCGACCCCCATGAGCTGGATCGGGGAGAGGTGGTCTCCACAGGGGACCGGAGCGGTGGGCGATGTCAAGTTCCCTTTTGGAACCTCCGGCCCCAGCTCCGCCTTCTGCACAACCACCGGCACCAACGCCACGGGGACCTCCTCATTCCAAAGTTTTAGTAGGTTGAGGTGGTATATCTGTAACGCCCCACCCCTGTCCGTTTGCCTCACCTCATAGTCGATGTCCCCGACTCACCGTGTGACCTCAAAGGGTCCTTGCCACCTGGTGATCAATTTAGAGTTCGATATGGGCAACAACACAAGTATTTTATCTCCCAGTGTGAATTCCTTAAGGCACGTGTCCCTGTCGTACAGACGGACTTGACGTTCTTGGGCCTGCCGCAAATTCTCCAGAGTTAGGTGTGTGAGTGTGTGGAGTTTGGTGCGCAGGTCAGTAATTTCGTTTTTACTGGCTGAAGGTCCCTCCTCCCAATTTTCCCATAGCACATCCAGAATGCCACGCGGCTTACGCCCGTATAGTAATTCGAACAGGGAGAACCCCGTGGAGGCTTGTGGGACCTGTCGCACTGCGAATAATAGGGGCTCAAGCCATTTATCCCAGTTGCATGCGTCCTCGCTTACGAATTTTCTAATTATGTTTTTGAGGGTGCGATTAAACCATTCGACTAAACCATCCGTTTGTGGGTGATAAATGCTGGTGCGGATAGGCTTAATTCCCAGTAAACCCATACAGTTTGCACAGTGTATGTGACATAAACGTAGTGCCTTGATCAGTCAGAATCTCTTTGGGGATTCCCACCCGGGAAATGACGCGGAAGAGTGCTTCAGCAATACTACGTGCTGAGATATTGCGAAGAGGCACTGCTTCCGGATATCGTGTTGCATAGTCTACCAGAACTAAAATAAAGTGATATTCTCGTGTTGACCGATCTAATGGCCCGACGAGATCCATCCCAATTCTTTCGAACAGGGTCTCGATTAATGGCAGAGGGCACAAAGGCACTTTTGGGATGGCAGCGGGATTTACTAACTGGCATTCACAGCACGCCGTACACCACCTATGGACATCGCCGCAAATCCCTGGCCAATAGAACCAGGCCATTATTCAGACTACTGTCTTGTCCTACCCTAAGTGTCCAGCCATGGGATTAAAGTGAGCCACCTGGAATATAAATTCTTGGCGGCTCTTTGGGATTAAAAGTTGTGTTATTTGTTCCTTAGTCTGAGTGTCCTGCGTCACTCGGTATAATCTATCCTTAATAATGGAAAAATAGGGGAAGGACGGGGTGGTGTTTGGCTGGAGCGTTTGACCAGCGATTACTCTCACTTGGTCAAACGCATGCTGCAGAGTCTCGTCTCGTGACTGCTCTAATGGGAAATCCGCAAGGAAATCCCCGAGAGAGGGAGGAGGAGCCTGCTGCTCCTCACTCTGACATGGTGATGACGTAGACAGCTCTGTGACAGCTGCTTCCTCCAATGCCACTCTGGGACCTCCCCTTGCTGAACTATGACAGGCCTCACTCTTCACTAAGTGCGTCATTAATTCCCGAAATCCTGGCCAATCAGTCCCCAAAATTATCGAGTGGGTAAGGCGAGGATTAAACGCCGCCTGTACTCTAAATTTCTCCCCTCAAAACAGAATGTGGACTGACACTAAAGGGTAGTTGTGAACATCCCCATGCACACACAACACCTTCACCAACTGTGCTCTTCCCAATGGCTTGTCTTGCACCAGACTTTGATGGATTGAGGTCTGATTACAGCCAGAGTCCACCAAAGCCTGATACATATCCCCTTGGATACTCACCGGTATGCGATACGCTCCGGCCCGATCGAGGGCAGTCTCTGGCGCGTCGGGGATCCGGACCACCGCGCCCACCTCTGTCGCCGAGCACTGATGCTGGAGGTGCCCCGGTTCCCTGCAGCGCTAGCATACCGGCCCAGGCTCTCTCTCTGCACCGGTGTTCCGAAACTCACTCACCTGAGGGGGGGGAAGACAGACATGGAAGTAGGAAATGGTAGGACACCGCGGGTGCGGCGGGCCGGCTGGGGTGGAGCCGGCCCCCGCCTCCATGGTGGGGAACGGGGAGAGGGCGAGGAACAGAAGGGGGGGAGAGGGGAGGGGAGAAGGGGAGACACGCTGTCCTGCTGTCGGAACGGCCGCCATATGGTCCTCTGCCAGCTCGATGGCCTGATCCAGCGACGCCGGGCGATGGCACTGGACCCACTCCGCGGTTCCTTCCGGAAGTCGGGCAACAAATTGCTCCAGCGCCACCAGATCGATGATTGACTGATTGATTGATTGATTCCCTCGACGTTGTGGTTGTTGGCCCTCAGCCACCGCCGGCAGGCGTCCCGGAGTTGCTGGCCGAATGCGAACAGCCGGCCGACCTCCTCCAGGCACAGCGCGCGGAAGCGCTGCCGCTGCTGCTCTGGGGTGCGACCCATGCGCTGGAGGACGGCCCTGCGGAGGTCCGCGTAGAACAGCCGGCTGTCGGCAGGGAGCTGTAGCACGGCCAGCTGCGCCTCACCCATTAGCAGGGGGAGGAGGTGCGCCATTCCACCGGCCAACCCCATGCCTCGGCTGCCTGCTCAAAAAGAGCGAGGAAGGCTTCAGGGTCGTCCTGCGGACCCATCTTCGTTAGGGTGAGGTGGGGAGGGTCCGCGGCGGTGGTGATTGGGGTCCCCGCCGACGCGAGCAGGTGCCGGAACGCCTGGTGACCTTCCTGTTGCGCCAGCACCAGGGCTTTGAAGCGTTGTTCTTGCTCCTTCCGGAAGGTGATCAGCACCTGGTGCTGGCTCTGTTGGGCCGTGGCGAGGGCATGGACCAGGTCCTTGAAGGAGGAGGACTCCATGTGGCCGTTCCCTTCTGCACTTTCCCGGGTTTCAGCACCACTGTAGTATTGGACCAGGTGGGTGGAGCACAAAAGCACGGCAGGCCAGAACTGAATTCTCAGTGAACTATTTATTGCTAGCTTTTCAGCCTTTTATCAGTTTCCAGCCACGCGCGCACACACACACACACACACACACAAGTGTTCTGGTTGGGGAGAGGTCCCTTTCTCTGCTCTCCTCTTCTTTTAAAGGGCGTGGTCACTGGGGAAGACACACAAACACAGGTTAATCCCCATCAGGTGCAATGATTCCACCACTTACCTTCCCTGACTCCACCCTCCATTCACAGACCGACGCTTGGCCACGCCCCTGCTGCCACAGTACCTCTCCTCAAATGTTGTATTTTTAAGATGTTCGACTTTTTTGGTCCTCCAGAATTGATGAGCTGAAACAAACTGCTGCACATTTTAATAAATGGAAGCACAAGATGCAAATCTCATCTCATCTCATCTCATTATCTCTAGCCGCTTTATCCTTCTACAGGGTCACAGGCAAGCTGGAGCCTATCCCAGCTGACTACGGGCGAAAGGCGGGGTACACCCTGGACAAGTCACCAGGTCATCACAGGGCCAAGATGCAAATGTAAGCCAATATCTTCTCCAAAGCCATCAAGTGGACTTCTCACTTGAGAGTTACACTCACAAGGATAAAGTTTGAATCTCCTTTTGTGTCTGGGTAAAAGGAAAAGAAACAATCTCTATTTTACAGTTCATATAACACAGCCATCTAAAAAGAAAACCTGCAACAACAATCCAATACGTAATATCAACAGAATTTTTTATTTTTTGAAAAGCTGCTTTATTTTGTGGGCGGCACGGTGGTGTAGTGGTTAGCACTGTCGCCTCACAGCAAGAAGGTTCTGGGTTCGAGCCCAGTGGCTGATGATGGCCTTTCTGTGTGGAGTTTGCACGTTCTCCCCGTGTCTGCGTGGGTTTCCCGCACAGTCCAAAGACATGCAGGTTAGGCTAATTGGTGACTCTAAATTGACCGTAGGTGTGAGTGTGAATGGTTGTCTGTGTCTATGTGTCAGCCCTGCGATGATCTGGCGACTTGTCCAGGGTGTACCCCGCCTCTCACCCATAGTCAGCTGGGATAGGCTCCAGCTTGCCTGCAACCCTGTAGAACAGGATAAAGCGGCTACAGATAATGGATGGATGGATATTGCATGATTGTCAAGACAATGTTACGTCACATGTTGGAGACGTAAAACTTCCGTGCTAGCGAGCAACGGTGATATTTGTAAACAAATATGGCCACCAGGTTTGCTTCATTAAATACGGAAGATTTTGAGAGAATTTTGGAAGAAAAGATGCATTGAATACCTGAAAGGAATGTGTATGTATTATAATAATAATAATAATAATAGCTGGCTTTTTTTCAAATATATTCTATTCAGCTCACGTGATACTGAACTCGTCTTCGCCTCATCGACTCTGTATCACGCTAGGTGAATGGAATATATCTTATAGACCACGAGAAAAAAAAGCCAGCCAATAGTATATAAATATGACATATAGATATTTCTGAAATATCTGTTTGATATATACACAAACGTGAATATCATCATAAAAACGGTAACATGAAGGCTGTATAAAAGCAATTCAGTGGGTGTGGATGAGTGCGTTCTCATTTAAAGATGCTAGCCAATCAGAGCGAAGAGCTATTTACATATTTAATATTTAAACACACAGCCGCAAAATCAGACCGTCTTCATGCTAAAATGGCAGAAGAAAAAAGAACAAAGGTGTTTTTGTGGGGTTTTTTTCCAATAAAAACTCTCAAACTTTATAAAACGATCTCAGGGAATAATATAAAGTAATTAAAACGTGTATTGCATGTCCCCTTTAATTAACGATCACTCTGCCAGAACTCTAGATGGCCTTTTAATTGTTGCAAAACATTTTTATTATGACGTCTTTTAAAAGTCTTTGTGTTGACTGGGAGATAAGTTTTGTCAACCCAGTATTGAATAAACAGGATGTCTCGAATAAGTTATTTTAAATTATATTTCCTTTAAAAAACAACACTCAAGCAGATCCATTGGTTTTTCTCTAAATTAATTTTTTGCAGTCTAGAAGCAATTTTTGGAGATTTATCACTTTGTTCTCTTTTACTGTCACTATCTTTAATTTCCTAATCAGCAGTTTGTAATAACATACTGAAGACTTGAAATCACAGTTTGTGTTACTTGCCTGTTCCACACTGAATATCTAATCTGGTTCGAGTAAATGGAAAATAGCTCCTGAGGTTCCCACAATCCGACCACAGAAACATTGAGTTAACGGGTTTAAGTATCAACCAAACTCATTCCACGCTTGGCTTACCTGCAGACAAAATAAGAAGAATTGACGCCTGGATTGAGTTTTGTTCAGTTTTCCTCTGCCCAACTGCATCGAACTGCCTTCAAGACACTCCCTCTTTCTAAAGTCAGCAGTATAATCTTCAATCAAATCTTGTTTCTCCATTTAACACACAGAGGGAGCGAGATGGTCAACGAGAGAAATGGAGCGAAGGATGATGACAGTCTGTAAATGCCCATGACGACGAATACACATGCATGCAGTTACGCAAATCTGCACACAAGGTCATAATGACGAGCTGGCAAATGCACACATCTTATGCATGCCCACATCCCTGCATGGAGAATACACTGGAAAATTGATGCGTGGACACACTCGCATACCCACTGATAAGCTTGGGGAGATGGTTGCCAGGGGAATACTCGCCTGTCTTTCATAAAGAATACACACGCGAACGTGGGACAGAATTTTCCATCTTGTCCCCTCAGCTGTTAAATAAAAGGCAGCTGCAGAGCGCTCTAAATTATTCAGCCATATGACACAATTTTCTTCTCTTATCTCCTTTTGCTGGAGAAAGATGAGCACGAGTCTATCAAACTAGGGCAACTATTTGAGAGATCGAGAGAGACTGATGGGTTGGTATCGTCCTTGTAACATTTAAAAATATATATTTTTAATATGGGCAGCACTGTGGTGTAGTGGTTAGCACTGTCGCCTCACAGTAGGAAGGTCCTGGGTTCGAGCCCAGTGGCCGACGAGGGCCTTTCTGTGCGGAGTTTGCATGTTCTCCCCATGTTTGTGTGGGTTTCCTCCGGGTGCTATGGTTTCCCCCACAGTCCAAAGACATGCAGGTTAGGCTAATTGGTGGCTCTAAATTGACCGTAGGTGTGAATGTGAGTGTGAATGACTGTTTGTCTCTATGTGTCAGCCCTGCGATGATCTGGCGACTTGTCCAGGGTGTACCCTGCCTCTCACCAATAGTCAGCTGGGATAGGCTCCAGCTTGCCTGTGACCCTGTAGGACAGGATAAAGCGGCGACAGATGATGGATGGATATTTTTAATACTTCTAAAATTTGCTGTCTAGTTGCATGTTTAACACTATTTTTGGTTATTTTTGTCAGGCAGAGAAAGAAACGGATACATTTTTCCAGGCAAAAAAAAAAAAATCTGTCTAGAAATCACACCAATCACTACATACTGTATGCGTGGTCTGGGAAAACCAACTGGATTTCACTCCAGCTAAATTCTGGCAAACAACCAAAGAAGACTTGGAAATGGTTTTATGTATTTGGAATTTGCCCGATATATCAGTCTGCCTAAAGATACCAAAAACCTTGCTGTAGCTAAGTGAATGTCCGGCCTTGATCGAGTTGTTGGTGAGCTACAACTGCCATCTATCAGTCTACGCTCTCAGAAAATAAAGTACATTGTTTTTTTCGCGGTCCAGTTTCCATCAAATCGTGCGCTCTGATTGGCTCGCGAGCGGTCCGGGATCCTACAATACAGACCCCGGTTACGGATCTTTGGCGACTCACTCATTCACAACAAACATAGTAGCATATTTAGTATATTTATTTTCACATTTCTCAGTATCTCATCTCATCATCTCTAGCCACTTTATCCTGTCCTACAGGGTCGCAGGCAAGCTGGAGCCTATCCCAGCTGACTATGGGCGAAAGGCGGGGTACACCCTGGACAAGTCGCCAGGTCATCACAGGGCTGACACATAGACACAGACAACCATTCACATTCACACCTACAGTCAATTTAGAGTCACCAGTTAACCTAACCTGCATGTCTTTGGACTGTGGGGGAAACCGGAGCACCCAGAGGAAACCCACGCGGACACGGGGAGAACATGCAAACTCCGCACAGAAAGGCCCTCGCCGGCCACGGGGGCTCGAACCCGGACCTTCTTGCTGTGAGGCGACACCACTAACCACTACGCCACCGTGCCACCTGGATTTCTCAGTATAATAGCATTAATTTTACAGCATGGATGGTGATAACGACAGCATTCACAGCGAAAGCAATTTGATGAAGACATAATAAAACATTTCAGGAGAAAGCCGAAACCCTGTAACTGTTGCTAAGGCCAAGCAAATCCAACAGTTTATTGAGGAGCAAAGGGCAGAAAATACAAAAAAAAAAAGACGACTTACGACCTCAATGCCTTTGGGAAGTTCTGTCGAAACCTAAATGAAGGTCGAAAAGTGGAAGACATACCTGGCGAAGAACTAAACATGTTGCTGTGCAACTTTTTCATGTCCGCAACAAAGAAAAATGGCGATGTGTACGAGCCGTCCTCGTTCACGTCTTTCCAGAGAAGTATCCAGCGCTATCTGAATCAGGTTTGTTCTAAATATGGTTTCTTTTGGGTGCTCTCATTTTCTGTTAGAATTTGGTAAAGAAAAAAATAAATATATTATTTACCAGCTTAAGGTCGGTCCATATCGTGAAATACTGTGACCTTGGCCTTGAAAATACTGACTGAGGCCTCATAATATATATTTATTCTGTCCACATTCACTAGATATAAGCAAATGTGCGCTCTGATTGGCTCCTCCTACTACTAGGCTATCAGCTCATATACCGTGAGTAGAGAAGAACAAAATGGCGGCACGTGTTGCTGAACCAACCAAGGACGAAATAAAAACTACTCGAAAACAAAATCCCAAAAAATACAAAAAAAAAAGCAACAAAATATGGAATAAAAGTATTTGATAGTAAGAACTCATCTTTTTTTATTTTCAAGAATTATTATTATAGCATTTTTCACAAATCACTACTGTCATTTCACCAGTTTGTTTACATTCTAAGCAGAAATGATTTTGTCGGATGTTTTGTATTTATCAAAAAATAGAAATGCTCCGTTTCTCAAAATCCAGTGAATGTGGCTAGAATAAAACAGTTATTCCACTCAATTTCGTCGTACATGGCTTATAGGCAACTCGGCATTACACACCTCATCAGCTATTAGCTCATGTACAACTCAGTTTTGTGGAATAACTGTTAATTATTGTCCGTTTAGGGGTACAGTAGCTTGTCACTTGGGAAGCATGATCTAAGGTATTTATTTGTACCCTTTATACCCTGCTTGGGAATATAAATGTATGTTTTTGGCCCTAAAATGGAACACACAGTTACCTTGAGGTCCAATAATAAGCCCTAAGGGGGTACATTAGTGTAGATTGTACCTCGGGGGACAGAAATGGACTCCTACTGTACTCCTATTTCTGACAGCGTATCCATCCATTATCTATACCACTTATCCGTCAGGGTCGCAGGGGAAGCTACAGCCAATCCCAGCTGACTTTGGGCCAGAGGAGGGGTGCACACTGGGCAGGTCACTATGTGTCAGAGCAAAATCAATTCCGTTTGCTCAGACCGTCAAAATGTCCATGATGCATCTGCACTGCATTCTGAATAAAATCTTTTAAACGCAAGGTTCACCTTTCGGGGTTACCAAAGTCTCGAAAATGCTCTACAAAAAAAAAAAAAACCTGTCGTTTTCAGAACTACACGTGGCAGAAAATACTACCGCAAATTCCACTTTGACCGAGGACACCCTGATCTGTCCTTTTCAAACTGCTAAAAGCTGAGCAAAAGAAAGTTTCAGCTGCAGATTCCGATGTCTGAGGTGAGAACGAGGTTATAGTGAATCCTCTTAGTGTAGCTGCCTGTCTAAATGTCTCAATCTTTCACCGTAGGCACTTTGGGCTACATTTCAGCTCCCTGATAAAGATCTGAGAGCGTCTCTAGAGCCAGCACCTTCCGTAATGAAGTCTCTTTTCTGATCTTACACTTTCAGCTCTCGCCCATCTCACTTTTTTTTGTGCCTTAAACCAAATTTTGCTACACTCAGAATATCTTTTCATAGACCTACTTTTGAAGTTTTTAATACCATCACCTCATTTCAAGAACTATTCTTGACAGCTCAGATGTTGCTGTCTCGACTAATAGCTCAATTAAAAGCCATTTAAGCTCTTCACTGTGATTAGTGTTGACTTATTAGTGAAGAGTATGTGAGCATCAATGGCTATTTTAAGCATAAATATTCAAACACTGCCGTAACCATGATTTAATATCATCACCAGACACGTTTTTAGCGCATGCTTAATTACTCAGTGGTTTGGACAATTTCTGAGTGAGTCCAACAGTAACCTCAGTGCCTTAATCACAGTAAATTACACAGAGGAAGGCACAGCATGGGGACTCAATTAACCTCTTAGCCTTCCACTCGGTTGTGTGGATGTCGGTGGATATTCGGTGCAGGCGAGACACCCTGGCTGACCACTGTAGAGAAGAGAGGACACGATGCGAGACATTCTATAGACCCCACATTTCCCTCTTACTCATGTTCTGATCCACTGCTGGATCTAATATTATTTAATACTTGGCGAATATATATATACATTTTCTTTCGTCCTGAGCTGCATTGCAATAGTCTTTTTTTGCTTCGGAACATTCCTGAGTGAAACAACCCAGAAGTATCTAAGTGGTATCCATGGTAAGGGTCATTTTGAATTTTCTAAATATGAAAGGAGAGGAGATAACGTCGTCCTGCAAGTCCTTGCAGCAGCAACATTTAAAGCGACGCACCATTCAAGCAAATAATTATATAAATAATTAATCCTACAATGATTGGGATTCATTGGGGGCCAATAAATACGAATGGACAGGGAGGTGAGTGTGAGCAAGCGTTCTCAATGTGACAGTCATTTCTTTTCGGTTTTGTGACTGGTAGAAACTGTGGCCTAATGGTTAGAGAAGCAACTTTGAGACCAAATGGTTGCTGGTTCAATTCCCTGCATCAGCTGAAGTGCACTTGAGCAAAGCACCTAATAGTGGAGGGGGAAATTGTTCAAATAATGATACAAGCATGAAACTTGGCATAAACATTCACACTGAGGTACTCTTCAAATTTTTCTGATGAGCCAAGTGAAAGTCCAAGATGGCCGCCAAATTTCTAGCCAAAATTCCAATATTGGGTCTGTTAATAATTTTATTGAAATCCTTAACCTGATTTTGCCATTAATTATCACTTGAGACCTTTTGTGTCTCATCTCATCTCATTATCTCTAGCCGCTTTATCCTGTTCTACAGGGTCGCAGGCAAGCTGGAGCCTATCCCAGCTGACTACAGGCGAAAGGCGGGGTACACCCTGGACAAGCCGCCAGGTCATCACAGGGCTGACACATAGACACAGACAACCATTCACATTCACACCTACGGTCAATTTAGAGTCACCAGTTAACCTAACCTGCATGTCTTTGGACTGTGGGGGAAACCGGAGCACCCCGAGGAAACCCACGAGGACAACATGCAAACTCCGCACAGAAAGGCCCTCGCCGGCCACGGGGCTCGAACCCGGACCTTCTTGCTGTGAGGCGACAGCGCTAACCACTACACCACCGTGCCGCCCACCTTTTGTGTCTCTAAAATTATTATAATGTGTAAATATTCATCTGGCATACCACTTTTTCAGCATAAATTAACATTTAATTTTCTCTAGCAGGACCGGTGTAAAATATTTTACATGCAGTAATAAACTAAATTAATAGTTGGCATTTAAAATTGGGCAACAAATACACAGGATCCATTTTCATTTTAACATAAGATTTAATCTTCATTCATTGTTACAATATACAACACAATAAATTTATTGGACGGAAATTTCTAATATACATTTCAGCTTATGGCATTTGGACAGTTTCATTGTTCAATCACTGACTAGTTACATACATAAATATGACACAATTTATTCATCTTTCACTATTTTTTAAAAATATATAAAAGTGTAATGATAAAACAAGACTTTTCAAATCCATTTCAACAATGAAACCATTAGCTTGTTAAACTGTGCACTGGCGGCTTCTTGGAGCCATAGGTGAGAGTTAGGGTGTGTAATGAATACCAGTGTCCATAGTCCATCTATAGGATGTGGCTGACTCCTGAAAAAGGTGCATCATCTATTACTACACCCTGACAACCCAAGCGAACTACAAATAAGAACTACTTACTGCAACTGACATTGGTGTTTGACATAAAAATTTAAATTTATGGACTAAGTTGATACCTAAAAAGATTTTTATGGGTAACATCTGTTTCAGAATACTAAAAAAACCCATATAAATAGAAACCGTAATCATTCAAATATGTTGTTTCATTCATATGATGTGTCAAATTTTGATTTTCGCCATTGCTGAGGCAGCCATCTTGGATTTTTGCTTGGCTCGTCAGCTAATTTTGAAGAGTACACCAATATGAATGTTCTTGCCAAGTTTAATGCATACATCATTTGTATCAACGCATTCTCCTCAAAATCAGAGTTAGCCGCTCTAATATAACCCCAACTGCTCCCCAGGCTGCTCTGGGTATGTTGGATAAGAGTGTCTGCTAAATGCTAGTAATGTCATAATGGTAGCCAGTACGCCATTTTTTAATTTCAATTCTAACTTTGGTAATGAAGTATTAATTTGCACCGTGTTGTCCACATTTACACAACCTGCACGAAACCGCATGGTAAGAATGCACGGAAGGTGATGTGCATTTTGTAGTCCATCTTCAGAACGTTGTTTCACATGGCAGACCCACGTCAATAACATGCGCCGTCGCTTAACTGCATAGCCTGGTGTAAGTTTAGGCGGATTCTCTGAGCACCGCTGTTGTCTTTTCCTACATCCTTATGGATTCTCCTTCACATCTTTCCTTGATCTCATGATGTTTTCCATCATGGTCAAGGAAAAGTGGTTAGGCAAGGAAGTAGAACAGACTCTTGGAATGCAGCCATGGTGTCATGATTGCGAAAAAAAAATGTTCAATGTATTACAGCATTGTCATCGCGAGCTGGTCTAGTTGTTGGCGTGTCAGCTTCTTGATCAGGAGGTCACGAGTTCTACTCGTGGTCAGGTCATACCAAAGACCATCATAAAAATGGTACCTACTACAACCCCGATTCCAAAAAAAAAGGGACAAAGTACAAATTGTAAATAAAAACAGAATGCAATGATGTGGAAGTTTCAAAATTCCATGCTTTATTCAGAATAGAACATAGATGACATATCAAATGTTTAAACTGAGAAAATGTATCATTTAAAGAGAAAAATTAGGTTATTTTAAATGTCATGACAACACATCTCAAAAAAGTTGGGACAAGGCCATGTTTACCACTGTAAGACATCCCCTTTTCTCTTTACAACAGTCTGTAAACGTCTGGGGCCTGAGGAGACAAGTTGCTCAAGTTTAGGGATAGGAATGTTAACCCATTCTTGTCTAATGTAGGATTCTAGTTGCTCAACTGTCTTAGGTCTTTTTTGTCGTATCTTCCGTTTTATGATGCGCCAAATGTTTTCTATGGGTGAAAGATCTGGACTGCAGGCTGGCCAGTTCAGTACCCGGACCCTTCTTCTACGCAGCCATGATGCTGTAATTGATGCAGTATGTGGTTTAGCATTGTCATGTTGGAAAATGCAAGGTCTTTCCTGAAAGAGACGTCATCTGGACGGGAGCATATGTTGCTCTAGAACCTGGATATACCTTTCAGCATTGATGGGGTCTTTCCAGATGTGTAAGCTGTCCATGCCACACCCACTAATTCAACCCCATACCATCAGAGATGCAGGCTTCTGAACTGAGCGCTGATAACAACTTGGGTCGTCCTTCTCCTCTTTAGTCCGAATGACACGGCGTCCCTGATTTCCATAAAGAACTTCAAATTTTCATTCGTCTGACCACAGAGCAGTTTTCCACTTTGCCACAGTCCATTTTAAATGAGCCTTGGCCCAGAGAAGACGTCTGCGCTTCTGGATCATGTTTAGATATGGCTTCTTCTTTGAACTATAGAGTTTTAGCTGGCAAAGGCGGATGGCATGGTGAATTGTGTTCACAGATAATGTTCTCTGGAAATATTCCTGAGCCCATTTTGTGATTTTCTAATACAGAAGCATGCCTGTATGTGATGCAGTGCTGTCTAAGGGCCTGAAGATCACGGGCACCCAGTATGGTTTTCCAGCCTTGACCCTTACGCACAGAGATTCTTCCAGATTCTCTGAATCTTTTGATGATATTATGCACTGTAGATGATGATATGTTCAAACTCTTTGCAATTTTACACTGTCGAACTCCTTTCTGATATTGTTCCACTATTTGTCGGTGCAGAATTAGGGGGATTGGTGATCCTCTTCCCATCTTTACTTCTGAGAGCCGCTGCCACTCCAAGATGCTCTTTTTATACCCAGTCATGTTAATGACCTATTGCCAACTGACCTAATGAGTTGCAATTTGGTCCTCCAGCTGTACCTTTAACTTTTCCAGCCTCTTATTGCCCCTGTCCCAACTTTTTTGAGATGTATTGCTGTCATGAAATTTCAAATGAGCCAATATTTGGCATGAAATTTCAAAACGTCTCACTTTTGACATTTGATATGTTGTCTATGTTCTATTGTGAATACAATATCAGTTTTTGAGATTTGTAAATTATTGCATTCCGTTTTTATTTACAATTTGTACTTTGTCCCAACTTTTTTGGAATCGGGGTTGTACCATCTGGCAAGGCACGCTGCAATAGAGATGCAAGTAGGGAAGTCAAACTCTCATGGTTACCAGAGGACTAATCCCCCACTGTAACCCTAGCTGTACAGGTGAGAGTCCGAGGGCGACCGAAACAGAGGTTGGGACCGCGCCCATATGCCTCAAAGAGCTGGTTAGTACTGGGACAGGAGACTGCCTGGGAAGACCAGATCCTGGCGTGGAAGGGACTTTGACAGCATTATGTCTGCAGTAATAGCTAAAAAAATTAATAAATAAAACCCTCTCCTTCTTATAACATTTAACGCAACCCTAATAATAATTAGTTATCAATGATCAGAAGCTCCAATGTGCTCCTGAAACCTGACTAAGCTTAATAATAATAATAATAATAATAATAATAATAATAATAATTAATTAAAATAATAAATAAATTAAATTTTTAAAAAGGTAGCAATTATTTAAATAATATCGGCTGGCCTTTTTCCGTGGTCTATCGGATATATTCCATTCATCGAGCACGATGTTGAACGAAATGAAGACGAGTTTAATATCATGCGAGCTGAATGGAATATATCTGATATACCACGAAAAAAAGCCAGCCAATATTGTAATTTCATTCATCATCATCATCATTATCTCTAGCCACTTTATCCTTCTACAGGGTCGCAGGCAAGCTGGAGCCTATCCCAGCTGACTACGGGCGAAAGGCGGGGTACACCCTGGACAAGTCGCCAGGTCATCACAGGGCTGACACATAGACACAGACAACCATTCACACTCACATTCACACCTACGGTCAATTTAGAGTCACCAGTTAACCTAACCTGCATGTCTTTGGACTGTGGGGGAAACCGGAGCACCCGGAGAAAACCCACACGGACACGGGGAGAACATGCAAACTCCACACAGAAAGGCCCTCGCCGGCCCCGGGGCTCGAACCCAGGACCTTCTTGCTGTGAGGCGACAGCGCTAACCACTACACCACCGTGCCGCCATATTGTAATTTATTATTATTATTAATAATACACATTCCTTTCGGGTGTTCAACGCGTCTTTCTCTTTCAAAATTCTCTCAAAATATTCTGTATTGAATGAAGCAAACCTGACGGCTATGTTTGTTTACAAATTGTCAGTGTCGCTCGCTAGCGCAGAAGCTTTACATCTCCGACGTGTGACGTCATGTTGTCTTGACAACCATGCAATATCGTAAACCATATTCAACGCTCATTCTCCATTGGGTAGAGTGATGTAATGTAATACACGTAGGATAAGCGATATGATAGCAACATTGCATGCTATCAAACCAAATGAATGAAACCCGCTAGAAGGGAATAGAATCCATTCCATTGAAAAAGTGTCCTGTATGTATAATGACACAGTATGTAGCATTAAAGGAAACAAATATTTATATGCTCGTGTAGTACATCACGTTTGTGTCCTTCATGTTTTGGCTATGAGCTGTTGTTTTACTGGAAAATGGATTATTTGAGTTGAGCTATAAAGATCTCTTCCATGGAAGGTGTTCATTGGTTTCGGGTCAGCGGCAATGAGGTTGGAGCAGCGTCAGGCACTAGTGCAAGTCCACTCAGATTATTTCTCCTGGGAAATCATGGAGCAGAGTTTTGTGTTGACTTCCTTTTGGCTTTAGTTGACCTCCGTACTCTGTTTTGTATGCTGTAGTGCTTTCACAACAGCATCGGGGCTAAGTGATCATACAAAAAGCCACATCCCATTAATTATGCCTCATGTGTTTATCGACCTGCTGCTTTTCACACACAAATGCTGACATGAAATGCTTCACACGGGCACCATCAACCCTCCACGAGTCCGCTTTCTTTCTCAGCCGTCGTCATTATTTTTATTCACTTGCTACGTTCGTTCCGTTTCTCATAACACCTTTATGCTTTGCTAGCCAGAAAAGATTCCAGCGCGAATATTCTTCGGCGCTTCACTTTTAATCCCGCTTGTATCAAATCCCCCGGTTTGCAGACACGGCACTTATTATCCTGCCTGTTTTTTAAGATTTGTTTTCATCTCAAAGTTGGCACCAGTGTGCTCATCTCATATTCCGCTCTTGTACAGCCTGTCACGAAAGGAATGTGACGGACCAGGCGATGCTTGTTACGGAGGATATCAAATTAGTGTGTCTTAGCACAGCAGGGCCATTTCGACTTTTATGTTGCGGTTTGTAGTGTTGTTTTGGATTTACAGCCTTCTTTATGGACTGTGGTCGTGCTAATAGCTACCACAATGGAGGCTGTAAATTGTGAAGTGGATTACTGTAAAGTTCGTCAGACAGACATGAAGACAAAGAGGAAGATCTTGTAATATATGGAAATAGTTTGTTATGGTTGCATGTGATCGCCTCGTTTTCTGCTCTGGAGTTTGAATTCATCTGAACGCTTGGTATGCTTGTGGCTATTCGGAGTCGGCTGACGCAGCAGAAGAGCTTTTCGTCTGGATTTACTCAGTTACGTACCCCAGCGTTCTGACTTTGGATGTGTATCGATGATTGATTGCTCAATGCCATGTGAGGGAAAAGTCACATGACCAACAATGTCAACCAAAGGGAGTTAACTTTTAAACCCATAAGTCATCGACTTAACATGAACACTTTCTCCTGATTTTACAGAAAGACTTCGCTCACCCACATGCCTCTTTCACCCCCTCTCACTCTGTGGGCATTTTTTGTGGATCACTGCCTTTGCCCTCTTTGTTCCCCCTCTATAGCCGCTCCGACACCTGGTCCTTCCCTCAGCTCCTCATTAATCGCCTCTGATATTAATGGGAGGTGAATGCTGGCAAATTACGGCTCCTAAGGGCCTTTGGCCGGCTTCGCGCATCCACATGCGGACCTGATTTGCATGCCAATCCACGCTGTTTCTGCATCTCTTCCCAGGCCACCGCGCAGTCGGTCCGTGAATCAGCTTCTCTGTCTCTATCTGTCCCTCTGTCTGTCTGTTCTTTCTTGCTCGTTCATTTTCGTGCAGTTTTCAGCAGCTGACAGTGTGCACCTGGGCGTGATGTGTGACAGAAGAATCACTCGGGCATAGCAGTTTTGTCTCTCCTCTTTTTTTTTTTCTCTTTTCTTTGTCCACCGCAGAATCTGAGTTGTGTTACACACCAGGGCTTGTGCACATTAATCGACTGTTTGTGTACACCTTGTTTGCAATCAGATGTGTATGACTTTTTTTTGTTGTTGTTGTTTGTTTCGTGCGTGTGTGTGTGTGTGTGTGTGTGTGTGTGCAGGCAAATGCACGTGTGCAATTAAGCGTTTGTGCATGGAGGGGTGAAAACATTTTAGCTCGTTTAGCCACCTGTTGATGCCAGGCTATTAGGAGACTGAACAATGTAATCAGTGAAAGAGTGTGAATAGCTCAGCACTGAAGCAGCTCTTTCCCCCTCAGCCGCTTTCAATACAAGGACGCACACACACGCACACGCAATTCCTGCATAGTGAATGTTGCCATTGAAAGCTTCCTTTAAAAAAAAACAACCAAAAAAAAGATCCAGTCTTTTAAAAGGCTGTGGAACCGCTTTTGCGTCCTTTAGAACCTCGAGAATGTTCTTGCCCTTGTGTGGCATTGTCTTCTTCCTCAGAGGTGTTTTTCCAGCGTGCCTCTCTGGGAATGTGGCTGCCTTGTGACACAAACTCAAACAGGATGCCTTGTTACTCGGGTTTTTTTTTTTTTTTTTAAGCTACAGTTTGGAAAAGTGGGTATTGAAAAAAAAATCCATCTCAAATGTTTCCCAGAATAGTTACCCAGTTGTGTATGACTCTATGGTTTGAGATCATTTAATGACTAAACATAGGCTTTTACTCGTTTTTGGTGAGGCCCAATATAATGGCACATGATTTTATAATGTATAAAATGGGGCCTATGTCAGTTCTTTGACACGGTCTGTCTTTTTCATTTTGAAAAAGGCTAAAAATCAGGTTTTGGCTGCGGAGAATCAACATTCATTTCATGCTGTCGATAAAAAAGGAAATCAGTCATTATTTCAAAGAACAACAACTGTATTCATCACACACTTGTGAAATTCCTCTCTGCATTTAACCCATCTGAAGCAGTGAACACATACCCAGCCATATCCTAACAGCGCCCGGGGAGCAAGGTGCCTTGCTCAAGAGCACCTCAGCCATATTAACCTAACCACATGTCTTTGAACTGTGAGGGAAAGCGGAGCAAACCCACACGGAGAGCATGCAAACTCCACACAGAAAGGCCCCCGCCAGCCTCTGGGCTCGAACCCAGAACCTTCTTGCTGTGAGGCGACCGTGCTAACCACTTACGCCACCGTGCCACCCATTCTTGACTTGAGAATTCTCAGGGTCTACAGGGTCGCAGGCAAGCTGGAGCGTATCCCAGCTGACTACGGGCGAAAGGCGGGGTACACCCTGGACAAGTCGCCAGGTCATCACAGGGCTGACACATAGACACAGACAACCATTCACACTCACATTCACACCTACGCTCAATTTAGAATCACCAGTTAACCTAACCTGCATGTCTTTGGACTGTGGAGGAAACCGGAGCACCCGGAGGAAACCCACGCGGACACTGGGAGAACATGCAAACTCCACACAGAAAGGCCCTCGCCGGCCACGGGGCTCGAACCCAGAACCTTCTTGCTGTGAGGCGACAGCGCTAACCACTACACCACCGTGCCCCCCCGACTTGAGAATTCTTTCCCAGTGAAATGACGTGAAACTGAATTTAAAAAAAAAGTTTTGTTTGCTTAGACTTGTACAATTATCTCATGTTTTGGTTCAGTCGAGATAATCCAACCAGAATATCATAGCGTAAGGCTGGAAATGGTATTTGTCTCCTCGGTATGATTGATTTTAACTGCAGTGTGGGACGTGTGTCCAGATGACCTATCATTAGTCTTCCCGCTTTTTCCCTCTCTGATAAACTGGCTTGCTTAATTGCTTTACTTTGCCAAGACAATGTTACTTCCAACTCCTTGGATGACTTTCAGCTGTTTCTCCCCCCCCCCCCCCCCATCACCAAGCTTTCCTGACACTTATATTTATTAGGCTCTTTTTCATTAGCAAAGAAGCTATAGGTACAGGGCATCAATGAATCATAAGAAAACATATGTATATTGATTAATATGAAGTTGATGATATTGTATAAAAGTATTTACTGCCATGGAGACTTTATTTTCAGAAGGTTAATAACAGGTTTAGCTCACGCTAGCTAATCTTACACTGGGCTTTCTATCTGTCCGGGCTTGGGACCAGCACCAAGTATGCACTGCCTTGTACAACCCCAGTGGCTGGGTATTTTACCTAACATGCAGGTCTTTGGGGAAAACCGGAGTAAACCGGCTCAGACACGTGGAGAACATGCAAACACTACACAGAAAGGGCCTGTCGGACATGGTGTTCAAACCCAGAATGTTCTTGCTGTGAGGAGACAGTGCCAACCACTACACCACCGTGCCACCCATGGAGCTCTATTTGCTATGTTTTTTTTTTGTTTTGTTTTTTTTATTTTACTTTAAACGTGCCATAATAATCCCTTTTTTTTCAATATGAAATTGAGGGTGGTACGGTCGCCTCACAGCAAGAAGGTTCTGGGTTACAGTCCAGCGGCCGACGAAGGCCTTTCTGTGTGGAGTTTGCATGTTCTCGCCATGTCTGTGTGGGTTTTCTCCAAAGACATGAAGCTTAGGCGGTTAATCGGTAGCTCTAAATTGACCGTAGGTGTGAATGTGAGTGTGAATGGTTGTGTGTCTCTATGTGTCAGCCTTGCGATGATCTGGCGACTTGTCCAGGGTGTACCCCGCCTCTTGCCCATAGTCAGCTGGGATAGGCTCCAGCTTGCCCGTGACCCTGCACAGGATAAGCGGTTACGGATAATGGATGGATGGAATATGAAATTGATATCAGAACTCCTGAGAGCACTGTGTACAAGACTCTACTGTAAAGATATGAAACGCTACATAAGCATGACAGCAAAATACTTCAAAAATAAATTGTCCTGTGTTCACTGGTGTTCATATCTCTGTTGCATCAGTCAATATCACCATCAGTGCAGAATGAAAATTCAAATTTGATACTGGTCCTATGTTGAAGGCTAATATTGAAGCAGAGTCATACTTCGGGACTAATTATATCTACCAACTTTGTTAGAGAAGGTTATGCTTTCGCCTTATTTTGTTTGGCTGTTCCCAATGTAACTCGAAAAGTAATGAATGGGTTTTGATGAAATTTGGAGGAAAGATGAGCTATGGGCCAAGGAACAATTGATTAGATTTTGATGCAAATCCAGATATGTATGTGGATCCAGGATTTTTTTTTTTTTTTTTGTCCTCAACATAAGTCAAAAAGTAGTGAATGGATTCGAATGAATTTTGGTGTACAGCTTTAGTTTCAAGTAATTTAATTTTGATGTTGATAATACAGGGTGTTTCAAAAACTTTCATGATATTTGAGATGTACATATCCCAGAAACTACATAGTCTAGGCAAACGAAACTGAACAGGCTTAATGTTGAGCAATACAAGATTTATTCCTCAAAATTTGAATGAGAAATTCAGAGGTGTGTAGATTCCATGAACAATTTCACAAATTTTCAATATGTGTGCCGCCTGAGACACGGCACCGAACGAAGTGCAACTTGTAGGGTTTCATTTGCAAACATTTCCTCAGGACATGCCAAACTGTCGTTGGAGGAATCTGGGTCTCCAGTGCTTGCTCTTCTTGGGACTTCGCAAGAGTTTTCCGTGAACCCACTCGACCGTCTCTTCCGATGCTGGTGGTAGTCCAAATCCTTTTGCCCTGCTGCACAGACAGCCTTCCTCTTTGAACTTTTTGTGCCATGTCCAAATCTGTATTTTTTCAAGAATTCTCTCATAAATGCACACTGCAGTCTTGTCTGACTGTGTTCGAGCGTACTCTAACACACAAAACGCCTTTTCTTTTCCAGTGAATGACATTTCTATACTGAAAAACAACAACAACAAAAAACTTTGACCGATTTCATACACATGCTGTTAAAATTTGAGGTCGATTGAACGAGAACTGGCAAAGTTATTAGACTGTGAAATGATATCAAATTTTTTGAAACACCCTGTATGTGGCTTGGCAGAGGTATGCACTCTACCGAGTGCCCTTCAAGTTTGATTATTTTTTTTTTTAAATGAGTGAAGATTTCTTTGCCAAAATTAAATTTCAGGGTATTTTGGACTAAAGACCAAAAAGCCCTGGATTTTTCTGTAATTTGTACTGTTGTACATTATTATACATTGTAACTGAAATTTATTTTGTTTGTTTATGCCTTTGACAATGGAAAAACAATTAATTCCACGCATTAAATAATGATTAAAACAACTACAATAACAAAGAAACGGGGGGTTTGATAACCATACAGTGGTGCTTGTAAGTTTCTGAACGCTTTAGAATTTTCTATATTTCTGCATAAATATGACCTAAAACATCATCAGATTTTCACACAAGTCCTAAAAGTAGATAAAGAGAACCCAGTTAAACAAATGAGACAAAAATATTATACTTGGTCATTTATTTAGTGAGGAAAATGATCGATCCAATATCACATAACTGTGAGTGGCAAAAGTATGTGAACCTTTGCTTTCAGTATCTGGTGTGACCCCCTTGTGCAGCAATAACTGCAACTAAATGTTTGCGGTAACCGTTGATCAGTCCTGCACACCGGCTTGGAGGAATTTTAGCCCGTTCCTCCATACAGAACAGCTTCAACTCTGGGATGTTGGTGGGTTTCCTCACATGAACTGCTCACTTCAGGTCCTTCCACATCATTTCAATTGGATTAAGGTCAGGGCATTGACTTGGCCATTCTAAAACGTTATTCTTCTTTAACCATTCTTTGGCAGAACGACTTGCGTACTTAGGGTCATTGTCTTGCTGCATGACCCACCTTCCCTTGAGATTCAGTTCATGGACAGATGTCCTGACATTTTCCTTTAGAATTCGCTGGTATAATTCCGAATTCATCATTTCATCAATGATGGCAAGCGGTCCTGGTCCAGATGCAGCAAAACAGGCCCAAACCATGATACTACCACCACCATGTTTCACAGATGGGATAAGGTTCTTATACTGGAATGCAGTATTTTCCTTTCTCCAAACATAATGCTTCTCATTTAAACCAAAAAGTTCTATTTTGGTCTCATCCATCCACAAAACATTTTTTCCAATAGCCTTCTGGCTTGTCCATGTGATTTTTAGCAAACTGCAGATGAGCAGCAATGTTCTTTTTGGAGATCAGTGGCTTTCTCCTTGCAACCCTGCCATGCAAACCATTGTTGTTCAGTGTTCCCCTGATGGTGGACTTATGAAAGTTAACATTAGCCAATGTGAGAGAGGCCTTCAGTTGCTTAGAAGTTACCCTGGGGTCCTTTGTGACCTCGCCAACTATTACACACCTTGCTCTTGGAGTGATCTTTGTTGGTCAACCACTCCTGGGGAGGGTAACAATGGTCTTGAATTTCCTCCATTTGTACACAATCTGTCTGACTATGGATTGGTGGAGTCCAAACTCTTTAGAGATGGTTTTGTAACCTTTTCCAGCCTGATGAGCATCAACAGCAATTTTTCTGAGGTCCTCAGAAATCTCCTTTGTTCGTGCCATGATACACTTCCACAAACATGTGTTGTGAAGATCAGACTTTGATAGATCCCTGTTCTTTAAATAAAACAGGGTGCCCACTCACACCTGGTTGTCATCTCATTGATTGAAAACACCTGACTCTAATTTCACCTTCAAATAAAATGCTAATCCTAGAGGTTCACATACTTTTGCCACTCACAGATATGAAATATTGGATCATACTCCTCAATAAATAAATGACCATGTATAATATTTTTGTCTCATTTGTTGAACTGGGTTCTCTTTATCTACTTTTAGGACTTGTGTGAAAATCTGATGATGTTTTAGGTCATATTTATGCAGAAATATAGAAAATTCTAAAGGGGTCACAAACTTTCAAGCACCACTGTAAATTGATGTTTGTCCTTTCATTCTGTCAGACTTTACTCCCCAGAACCGAGTTGATGATAAATAACTATTATATGTAGTGTACATATTGGTGTACAGAAATATATCGTGGAAACGCCCATGAGGAAAACGGGTAATAAAATGTTTAGTCCTTTTTGCAGTTTACTTTTACCAAGAATTTTATTTTCAGTGGCTAGAAATTTGGCACATTCCTGAAAATTGTATCAGGGTTTTGTTTTTTTTTCCCTCATTAATTTATTGATTTTCCAGCTGCTAAATTCCTGCAAATCCAAGCTAACAAGCTTAATCATGAACATATTTTGCAATGTTTAAGAAGTAAATATTGTCACTAAGACCAAGTCTTCCCACTGAAAGTGTGATAGACAGTTCAAACACTGATCTATCCGGGCTTACCTGTGGATAAGAAAACACAAAGCTCTAAATCATTGTATGTGACGCTAATTGGCCGAGAGCAAACAGTGAGGTTTGTGTTAGTGAAGCCATTGGACATTCCAAACACGGACTCCAAAAAAAATTTATACCGACCCAAAAAGTTACACAAGCCATGCATTGTGATATGAACATGAACTGTTTTTTTAGTGCATTTAACCATGAATCGTAGGTCTGAACCCTGTTTGCCTGCCTCAAGGATAATTTCAGGTGACAAGTCGGTCCAGCTAGCTGCAGAATTCAAATCTTTTCACCCCTGCCTTTTATAACAAGTCATTATTTACACTGTCGCTTGCATGGATTTCTGTTTTGACACGATGTCATAACGTTTTCTACAAGCTGAAGTGTTCTTTTCAGGACCGAGCGCACTCTAGTGCAACATGAGACTCATTCAGGCATAAGACAGCAAGTCCAAACGCAAAGTCGTGAGACTTGTGCTCATAGGAGTGGCCTGAGAGTAAGTGCACTTAAGTGACCCATCTATCAGAGACTCTGCATGGTGAGTCATCGAAGACGAAACTGGGCCTTGCTTAAAGCGATTAACCAGGAAATTTTGAAATGGCGGGGTTATGAAATGTCATCATTATACATTAATATAAGATTTTCTAGATGAAAAAATGAAGTGGACTTTAGCTTTAAAAAAAAAAAAAAATGTTAAAGTCGTAACATCAGTCCGTTGGGCCATTTCCCCGTGTGCGGCCATACTGGATTAGCCAGATACATGGATGTATTAGGAGATGATGAAAACGAGAGTGGCGCTGCGTGACGTAGAATTCCGCACGTCTTCCTCATTCCATCCTGGATCCAAGACATTTGGCCGAGTGGCTTCATCAAATAAAGCGAGAAAACTTTACTCATGGAAAAAGCAGTGAGCATTTTACAGAAGATTGTTTTGCGGAGGATTTGTATGAAAAAATCACTAGGAAGACATGAGGCAGAAACGACAACTGAAGCCAGACAAGATCCCGAATTTGTTTCACCACAAAACACCGACCCTGGCAGCACGGCAGCATACCGTGTCATGCATCAAACCGATGGAAGATAATCAGGTAATTTTATTTTATTTTTTAAAATACACGGCAATAAACTAGCCACTACTTTATTTTTGATCTCTTTTTTTCTAATACTGCATTGCCATAATTTTTGTGGAGGATTGCAAACAAATTGACTGAGAAATCACACTAGACCATAATATTATACTACAACCCTGATTCCAAAAAAGTTGGGACAAAGTACAAATTGTAAATAAAAATGGAATGCAATAATTTACAAATCTCAAAAACTGATATTGTATTCACAATAGAACATAGACAACATATCAGATGTCGAAAGTGAGACATTTTGAAATTTCATGCCAAATATTGGCTCATTTGAAATTTCATGACAGCAACGCATCTCAAAAAAGTTGGGACAGGGGCAATAAGAGGCTGGAAAAGTAAAAGGTACAAAAAAGGAACAGCTGGAGGACCAAATTGCAACTCATTAGGTCAATTGGCAATAGATCATTAACATGACTGGGTATAAAAAGAGCATCTTGGAGTGGCAGCGGCTCTCAGAAGTAAAGATGGGAAGAGGATCACCAATCCCCCTAATTCTGCGCCGACAAATAGTAGAGCAATATCGGAAAGGAGTTTGACAGTGTAAAATTGCAAAGAGTTTGAACATATCATCATCTACAGTGCATAATATCATCAAAAGATTCAGAGAATCTGGAAGAATCTCTGTGCGTAAGGGTCAAGACCAGAAAACCATACTGGGTGCCTGTGATCTTCGGGCCCTTAGATGGCACTGCATCACATACAGGCATGCTTCTGTATTGGAAATCACAAAATGGGCTCAGGAATATCTCCAGAGAACATTATCTGTGAACACAATTTACCGTGCCATCCGCCGTTGCCAGCTAAAACTCTATAGTTCAAAGAAGAAACCGTATCTAAACATGATCCAGAAGCGCAGACGTCTTCTCTGAGCCAAGGCTCATTTAAAATGGACTGTGGCAAAGTGGAAAACTGTTCTGTGGTCAGACGAATCAAAATTTGAAGTTCTTTAAGGAAATCAGGGATGCCGTGTCATTCGGACTAAAGAGGAGAAGGACGACCCAAGTTGTTATCAGCGCTCAGTTCAGAAGCCTGCATCTCTGATGGTATGGGGTTGCATTAGTGCGTGTGGCATGGGCAGCTTACACATCTGGAAAGACACTATCAATGCTGAAAGGTATATCCAGGTTCTAGAGCAACATATGCTCCCATCCATCTCTTTCAGGGAAGACCTTGCATTTTCCAACACGACAATGCCAAACCACATACTGCATCAATTACAGCATCATGGCTGCGTAGAAGAAGGGTCCGGGTACTGAACTGGGCAGCCTGCAGTCCAGATCTTTCACCCATAGAAAACATTTGGCGCATCATAAAACGGAAGATACAACAAAAAAGACCTAAGACAGTTGAGCAACTAGAATCCTATATTAGACAAGAATGGGTTAACATTCCTATCCCTAAACTTGAGCAACTTGTCTCCTCAGTCCCCAGACGTTTACAGACTGTTGTAAAGAGAAAAGGGGATGTCTCACAGTGGTAAACATGACCTTGTCCCAACTATTTTGAGATGTGTTGTTGTCATGAAATTTAAAATCACCTAATTTTTCTCTTTAAATGATACATTTTCTCAGTTTAAACATTTGATATGTCATCTATGTTTTATTCTGAATAAAATATTGAATTTTGAAACTTCCACATCATTGCATTCCGTTTTTATTTACAATTTGTACTTTGTCCCAACTTTTTTGGAATCGGGGTTGTATATTCTAGTATAGCATGCACTTGTACACCTCTGCTGTGTTCGCGGAAAATGACATCACGCACGATGGAGTTATGGTGGCCTCCCTGACAAAAAATAGTCCCGTCTATTTTTGTCACTTGTGGTTACACTACCGTTCAAAAGTTTGGGGTCACTTTGAAATGTCCTTATTTTTGAAAGAAAAGCACTGTTCTTTTCAATGAAGATCACTTTAAACTAATCAGAAATCCACTCTATACATTGCTAATGTGGTAAATGACTATTCTAGCTGCAAATGTCTGGTTTTTGGTGCAATATCTCCATAGGTGTATAGAGGCCCATTTCCAGCAACTCTCACTCCAGTGTTCTAATGGTACAATGTGTTTGCTCATTGCCTCAGAAGGCTAATGGATGATTAGAAAACCCTTGTACAATCATGTTAGCACAGCTGAAAACAGTTGAGCTCTTTAGAGAAGCTATAAAACTGACCTTCCTTTGAGCAGATTGAGTTTCTGGAGCATCACATTTGTGGGGTCGATTAAATGCTCAAAATGGCCAGAAAAATGTCTTGACTATATTTTCTATTCATTTTACAACTTATGGTGGTAAATAAAAGTGTGACTTTTCATGGAAAACACAAAATTGTCTGGCTGACCCCAAACTTTTGAACGGTAGTGTATATCGTTGAGAACAAATTCAACATGTGGCTTTTTTTTTTTTATAAAGGACAGACATAAAGATTGACTTTTAGCTCAAATTGTGTTTTTGCAAGATATTTTCTTTAATTTATGACCTCCAATAAGCTGTGGGTCTCATCATCTTTAATTGCTGATTAGATCTGCTGATGCCTGATGGTCTTTGAACTGTCTGGCTTCTGGAGATCAAACTGGACTGACTTCAGTTCTATCTCTGTTAAACGCCTGATTCATTAATCACAAGTGCAGAGTAATTGGTGAAACATGAGCGCAGTCTGGAGTGTCTTGGAAGATGCCCCGAGATAGGGAAAACTTTGTCGAGAGTCTTGCCTACACTCAGTGTCGCACTCCTCACCTGGTACTGAAATCTGACATCATCTAAGGACTTTCAGAGCGTTTGATTAATATTTGATACTTCACGACGCACCTTGTGGTGCAGCTGCAGAGGAATACAATCCCAAAATCCCCCGTGTTCTCTTGTCTCTTTCCTCAGACTTGTCTCGCAAACATGTCATTACTGCCAGATATTTAAGAGGCCTTGTCGGATTTAAAGTCTCTCTTAAAGGACTCAAGTATCTCAGCACACCTAATGCCAACGTATCAGTAACAATGAGGCTAAAGTGGTACAACAGGTCACTCTAATGACCTCGAGTGTGATTGCAGCACTTTGTCACTTGCCAGAAGGTGTTTGGGTTACACTGTCTGTGTGTGGTGCAACAGGCTAGCGGCGCAGTAAATGGGCCCAGCAGTGCAGGAAGCTTTGCTCTTGGAGACTCTTGTTTATAGTTCCCAGAAGGCCATGACAAGCCATAAGTCATCCAGCGAAGAGGAGCTAGCTCATGAGCATGGAATCTGGAACAAGATCTGACTCCCATTATTTTTCTCCCATTTTTTGCCATTTTAAAGTGCAGCACCTTTGCGTGGAGGACACTGGTAAATGGTCACGGGTGTGAGGAGAAGCTCTGTTTGTCTCCTCGGGTCAGAGACCACAAGAGAGCTGAACCTGAGGCACTCTGCTAGTAAAAAAGCAGTGAGGCAATGAAAACATCTGTCCACAGCTTGGAGGAGAGCCTTAATGCAGAGTTGCTGTCAGACTTTTGATTCTTAGCTTTAGCCTTGATGATCTCAAATTTCAACAGTACAAGTTTGTTTTGGTAAGAAAAAGTTCACTAAAGTCATGGAATTCTCTTCTGGTAAGTTCTTTTAATATTAATAAACAACAGTTTATTAGTTAAAAAAAAAAGAATCAAACACAACGGGGGCGGCACGGTGGTGTAGTGGTTAGCGCTGTCGCCTCACAGCAAGAAGGTCCTGGGTTCGAGCCCAGGGGCCGGCGAGGGCCTTTCTGTGTGGAGTTTGCATGTTCTCCCCGTGTCTGCGTGGGTTTCCTCCGGGTGCTCCGGTTTCCCCCACAGTCCAAAGACATGCAGGTTAGGTTAACTGGTGACTCTAAATTGACCGTAGGTGTGAATGTGAGTGTGAATGGTTGTCTGTGTCTATGTGTCAGCCCTGTGTTGACCTGGCGACTTGTCCAGGGTGTACCCCGCCTTTCGCCCGTAGTCAGCTGGGATAGGCTCCAGCTTGCCTGCGACCCTGCAGAAGGATAAAGCGGCTAGAGATAATGTGATGTGATGTGTGAAACACAACGGGGTGTGGTTATAGGGAAATGATCAACGACAGGATGGTGTGGTGCAGCAAGTCTTGAAGTGTTTGACTCCACAGTAACAGTGATTTACCAGCGATAATATTTTTAAATTTACTTTTTTTATGCATTAAAGTACAACACGCAATTTTACATTTAACATTGTGGAATGTCAACCAAACAGGTTCGGTCCTGATATCACTTACATTATAACGGCTGGAAACAGGTTCCCTCACCAACCGTCTTGAAGTTAAAAGGACAAAAAAAAAAAAAAAAATCAGTTTGTCAGATTATCATGCAACCACAAAACACTCTCTTCTGAAGAATTACCTTGAAAAAAATTATTTTAAAACTTTTAAGGAGAAAAGAATACTCTGTTTAAAAGAAGTCGTCGTCTTTATTTTCGTACCACTCAAGGACAGCCAAATTCCTCCTCTGCATTTAACCCATCTGAAGCAGTGAACACACAAGTGAGCAATGAGCGCGCACACACACATCCCCAGAGCAGTGGACTTTTTTTTTTTCTCCCTTACATTTTTCCTGATGGTTCAGGGAATCAAACCAGCAACCCTTTGGGCCCAAGGCTGCATCTTTAACCTTTAGGCCATTGCTGCCCCGCCACTGCAAAGTGCTAATACTGGAGACTCCTTCCAAAATGTTAAACATCTCCTAACATAAAAGTTTTACATTATATTTAGCAGACACTCTTATCTAGAGCGACATACAAGTGCAAAAGTCAGGTACAAAAAGTGCTGAAGTTCTAGTGCCAAGTGAACAAGAGACAGAATAACACTTAATGTAGAAGAAGACAAAGCCTTTGTAACATGCACACTCAAGCACCGTGAAATTCGTCCTCTGCATTTAACCCATCTGAAGCAGTGAACACATACATGCGTGCACACACCCAGAGCAGTGGGCAGCTATGCTACAGCACCCAGGGAGCAGTTGGGGGTTAGGTGCCTTGCTCAAGGGCACTTCAGCCCAAGGCCACCCCATGTTAACCTAACCTGCATGTCTTTGGACTGTGGGTGAAACCAGAGCACCCTGAGGAAACCCACGCAGACACGGGGAGAACATGCAAACTCCACACAGAAAGGCCCCTGTTGGCTGCTGGGCTCGAACCCAGAACCTTCTTGCTGTGAGAGAGAAAAATAAAACTCCAATGGCTAACCCCAGGCTTGACAGTACACAACCTGGGTTGGTCTAGACTGATGCACAGTTATGCAGTGGGCAGGGAAGCAAAGGAAAGGTGCAGCCTGAAGAGATGAGTCTTCAGTCTGCACTTGAAGGTGGTCAGGGAGTAGGCAGTTTTGACCTCCATGGGAAGGTCATTCCACCAACGGGGAACCAGGACAGACAGCAGTCTTGAGCGGGCTGGGCAGGAGTGGAGAAGAGGAGGGGCCAGGCGACTGGTAGCAGCTTAGCGAAGGGATCTGGCAGATGTATGGGGCGGATCAGACTCTGGAGGTATGCTGGCCCTAACCCCTTGACAGCTTGATAAGCTGTCAAGCTTTTAAATCTTGCAGTTGGCACTACCATCAATGCTGCTGTTTATAAAAACAAATGAATCAACACCTTTGCACCGATCAGATTAAAAAATCAAGCCACACTGTTGTAACTGGGAAGCTATGGCCAAATGGTCATAGAAGCAGATTTAGGACCAAAAGGTCACCATTTTGATTCCCTGTACTAGCGGGAATGGCTGAAGTGCCCTTGACCAAGGCACCTAACCCTCAACTGCTCCCCAGGCCTGTAATGTAATAACTGTGTTTGGAAAAACTACTGAATTTGTTACTTCAGTGGCAGGAACTGAAGGTGACGTAATATGGCCACAGCTTCCCAGTTACAACAGTGTGATTTGATTTTTTTTAATCTGATCGGTGCAAAGGTGTTGATTCATTTGTTTTTATAACCGCAGCATTGATGGTAGTGCCAACTGCAAGATTTAAAAGCTTGACAGCTTACCAAGCTGTCAAGGGGTTAGGGCCAGCATACCTCAAGTCTGATCCGCCCCTATACATGCGCCAGATCCCTTTCAGATCTTTGTCATTGATCAAATCTTGTATATCAGAGACCCTTCTTTGGCAGCTTTGTTCTGCAGAGAATCAGCACCTTTGCCCCTCCCTTCAGGTATACGAGGTTAAATGGAGATGATGGTGCCTCATCAGTCTCAGGAATGATGCTTATGAAAAATTGGTCATAGGGCTTCACTCATAATTATGGTTCGAGCGGATCCATATGAATTGTACAGATAAGAAAGACGGCTGGACGAGCTACCTTGGTAATGAGGAC
Organism: Neoarius graeffei; assembly: GCF_027579695.1. Lineage (NCBI taxonomy): Eukaryota > Metazoa > Chordata > Actinopteri > Siluriformes > Ariidae > Neoarius > Neoarius graeffei. The sequence goes on from NC_083594.1 coordinate 19,477,322, forward strand.
ATGCGGTTATCAACATATTGGCTGTCACTCAGCGTGCAGCTACTTGTGCAGATTTCATAATTTACACTTGGGGAAATGAATTGCAGATTACACGGGGATAATTTAAGGGTGCGAACCTTCCCAGCATTTTGCTCTGTTCATTATTCCTTATTACATATAAAATACTGCAGTGAATGTTGCACTTCTAAATGGCTTCATGTAACACCTTTGCAGGTATGTGATGAAACGAATTGCTCTAATTTGACTGCTCTAATGATGTTTAGTGTTAAAATTAGCTTGTTTACAGCATTATGGTAATAACCTCTGCTAATTTTGTTGGAGAAGGTTACGTTTTCACCTCCATTTGTTTGTCTGTTCCCAGTGTAACTCAAAAACGGTGAATGGATTTGGATGGAATTTTGAGGGAAGGTTGGCCATGGGCCAAGGAACAATTGATTAGAGTTTGATGCAAATCCGGATATGTATGTGGATCCAATTATTTTTTTTTTTTTTGGTCCCCAATGTACACTACCGTTCAAAAGTTTGGGGTCACCCAGACAATTTTGTGTTTTCCATGAAAAGTCACACTTTTATTTACCACCATAAGTTGTAAAATGAATAGAAAATATAGTCAAGACATTTTTCTGGCCATTTTGAGCATTTAATCGACCCCACAAATGTGATGCTCCAGAAACTCAATCTGCTCAAAGGAAGGTCAGTTTTATAGCTTCTCTAAAGAGCTCAACTGTTTTCAGCTGTGCTAACATGATTGTACAAGGGTTTTCTAATCATCCATTAGCCTTCTGAGGCAATGAGCAAACACATTGTACCATTAGAACACTGGAGTGAGAGTTGCTGGAAATGGGCCTCTATACACCTATGGAGATATTGCACCAAAAACCAGACATTTGCAGCTAGAATAGTCATTTACCACATTAGCAATGTATAGAGTGTATTTCTGATTAGTTTAAAGTGATCTTCATTGAAAAGAACAGTGCTTTTCTTTCAAAAATAAGGAAATTTCAAAGTGACCCCAAACTTTTGAACGGTAGTGTGTGTATGTGTGTGTGTGTGTGTGTGTGTATGTATATATATATATAATATACACACACACTAAGTAACTTTAAAAACGCACATTGATAAAACTTGCTGAATTCGTGCTGAGTTTATCTCAAGAAGAAAAGAAATATATCACAATGGAAAAATAACTTCGTTCCGCCCGAATAAGTTCCAAATCTGTGCTCAAATCAGAATTTAAGGGAGTTGTACTCAATAACGTACAATATGACTTGGGTAGTCAATGACATGGACAGGCTTTAATTTTCAAACAAATTTTGCATACACTGTACACACACAATCTTTCCTATAAATACCCGGGGGAAATGATGGGAAAATTGTCATTATTGAAGATGCCACGCCTAAGCCAAAATCAACGTGAACAGGCCATCGGGATGTTGCGTGCCGGACGTACACAGACAGAGGTCGCCCGGCACTTCGGTGTTCATCATTCGACCATTTCCCGTTTGAGTCAGCGTTACAGACAGACAGGGAGCACCAGGGATCGTCCACGCCCTGGTCAGCCTCGAGTCACGACGCCAGTTCAGGATCAGCATATCAGGCTAGCTCACCTCCGTGACAGATTCCTGACACCCTCAGTCACTGCTGCCACGAAGAGTGAACGCCTTGTTGCAAGCAAACGGAGGTCATACACGATACTGAACCTGTAATTTCGTGAACATGGACCAACTGTCACTTTGAATTTTTTTATTGTGAATTAATTCTTGAGTTTGACAATAAATGTCCTTTATCGATGTTTCAAGATGTGTGTGCATTACATACAATATCATAAATTTCAAATATATGCATGGATCTAAAGTGATATCGTGTTGAATTCCATTGTGCGTTTTTAAAGTTACTTAGTGTGTGTGTGTGTGTGTGTGTGTGTGTGTGTGTGTGTGTATATATATATATATATATATATATATATATATATATATATATATATATATATAAAAGATCTGAATATTTGTGACATGGAAAATGTATATGACTTTTTTTTTTTTTTACTGGTGTCCCATTGCCTGAACGCAGAAGTCATTCCCTCACCAGTCTCCCTTTATTTTCTCTTGAAGTTAATAAGTGAGAAAAATGCAGTTTGTCATGTCACAGAGACGCTGCACAATCCTGTGGAGGACTTTCACGTGACTTTATCATAACTGTGGATTTGTTTACACGGCCATGTTGCCGGGCGAGCTTTGTGTTGGACACCGACCGGCACAAGTGTACATGAGTGACTGTAAGCTCAAATCAGTAAACATCTACAGATAAACTTGTAGAAGTTACATCTAAAAGAACAATGCCAGAGACAAGTCCTTTTGGATGAAATAACAGACATGGAGATAAACCTGGTTTAACTTTTCACCACTTCCTGGCAAACCCAGAAAGACGAGAAAAAAGGCGAGCTGCAGTTAAACTGGAAAACTGGATGTCAACAAAGTATACCCATGTGTCTGGAGAACATTTTATATCCAGTTAGTGTGAAAGCTCTGTGCAACATCAAAATGTGGATCTGGATGTAGGTATTGGTCGCAATATATTCTGAGACCTAATGCTTGGCTCGACCAGCAGCATGTTTATGTACTGATAATATGGACTTGGTTAAACACCATAAACTATGCTAGATCTAGGCCCTGGCTTGTTTATTACTATTAGAAGTCCACGTTTGAGCTTACCTTTTTCATCATAGCTATTTTTATTTAACAGGAATTTTCCATAACATTCTGGCACGAAATCTGCCTCGGAATATTGGTAGGCATCTGTACTTTTGTCTGCCTTTAGCATCTGTCAAGTGTATTCAGAAGTCCCAAATGCTAAATAGTTCAGGATGTCATAGTGTCCCAAATCCGGTAGCTGGTTTGCCGTACACTTTTCAAGTGGAATAAATAAATTTGTGGGTAAATTAAGAAGAAGAAGCCTTTATTTTTGTCACATGTACACTCAACCAGAGCGAAATTCCTCTTCTGCATTTAACCTTTCTGAAACAGTGAATGCGCACATACACACATGCATGCGCACACCGAGAGAGAGAGAGCAGTGGGCAGAATAAATAAATACATTTGTGGGTAAATTAAATGGATCTGTGATGCCTGCATGTTTCAGCTTCTGGATGTAACGTGATCTGCTAGTATAAAATGAATGTTTTAATCATTTCAGAGAGATTGTATTGACTGCAGTCATCTCAATTTTCATTATTAACTGTCGTAACTGTTTCTTTGTTTGCCCGGCAATATGGCAGACGCTGCGTGATAAACAAAAACCTGTGACGTCAGTGCAAGTCCTCTATGGACAAAAGTTAAAGGAACAGCTTTACCTCTGACTGTTAGCAAGTGCTGACATATAAGGATGATGCATTTTTAATTTTTAAATCTGTTTATGAGGCTTAGATTATGTGAAACATCCAGCATAGGTGGAGCTGTTACTACAGAAAAGATAACGTATTAGAACAAGCACATTGATCTAAACCTGCTATTTGAATTAGAGCCAACACTATTTTCAAAGCTGCTGTTCTAGAAAATGAATCGCACTTTCACGTCGGATCGGAGGTGGGAATTCAACAGTGCTTTGATATAAGACCAAGTAATTCTGTGCAGTTCCACATGCTGTAGGCTGTATAATGTAGATTTTTAATTTTACGTGTTGATTTGGTGATTCAGTGGTTTTTGAGGGGTTTTTTTTCCCCTGAAATTTCATTTTTTTCACCATTTCTTTTTAATACCAACACAAACGCTGTACAATAAAACAAAACAAAGACAATAGTGCATAGACGGTGAATACAAGATGTGTAGTGAACCGAGGGAAGAAGTAGATTTTTAAAGTCCAAATTAAATCCTTAAGTGATTTTATACAGTATCAGTGATTTTTGTAGTATGTACACTGTACCAGTCAAAAGTTTATACACCCTACTCATTCATAGGGGTTTTTTTTGTTTGTATTACAATTTTCTACACCGCAGAATACTACACCAAAACTCAGACAGAAACTCATCTTCATTAGTTTTGGTGTCATGAAGACACCAGAACTCTGAAACAACATATGGAGAACACTCAGAACTATGTGACGTACTAAAAGTGTTTAAAAATAATATTTTATATTCTGGCGGCATGGTGGTGTAGTGGTTAGCGCTGTCGCCTCACAGCAAGAAGGTCCTGGGTTCGAGCCCCGGGGCCGGCGAGGGCCTTTCTGTGTGGAGTTTGCATGTTCTCCCCGTGTCCGCGTGGGTTTCCTCCGGGTGCTCCGGTTTCCCCCACAATCCAAAGACATGCAGGTTAGGTTAACTGGTGACTCTAAATTGACCGTGAATGTGAGTGTGAATGGTTGTCTGTGTCTATGTGTCAGCCCTGTGATGACCTGGCGACTTGTCCAGGGTGTACCCCGCCTTTTGCCCGTAGTCAGCTGGGATAGGCTCCAGCTTGCCTGCGACCCTGTAGAAGGATAAAGCGGCTAGAGATGATGAGATGAGATTTTATATTCTTCAAAATAACCACCGTTTCTCACCAATTTTCCATTCAATGGGTTAAACAGTATGGTGCAAATGAAGTGACTGGGCTACTTGGTAGTATTATGAATGAATTTTATAATCCCACTTTTAAATGAGCATGCCTGGGTTATGCCCTGTCCGTATTGCTCATGTTCTAGAGCATATGGGGCAATTTTAGCATATCATTTCAAGAACCTTTACAATCTCACTGAGCTTTTGAAATTTATCATATAATAGCAGTATTCTGGGGTGAATACAGCACAGACGACGGGGAAATGTTTGAGCTGACCTGGTGACTCAAATAACCTTTTTTTCTTTTCTTCCTGAAATAAACCCAAGTCGTCATCATGTGTATGGTAGTATGAAGGTCATTTCAGCATTGAATAGAGACTCTTGGAGTGCACGTAATGTCGATAACAAGGGCACTCTGTTCAAATACACAGTGCCTGAGGGAAATGGTGCTGAAATGGTTTATTAATTTATTAGTGATCAAACATTCATGTCTGTAGATTTGTCATATACATTTTTAGCACTGTGGAGTTGAAGCCATTTTCTAGTTTTTCAGCTCTACACCACTTGACCTAGAAATTAAATTTGATTCCAAAATGGCAGAATGGCTTTTTTTCCCCCCCTTCTAAATCTAATTACGATGCTTTTTGGGACTAAGTGATTTTGCTGGATTCATTTTTGAGGCTTCTGTCATGGAAAAATAAAATAACTAAATGAAAAAGAAAAGCAAAGTGAAAACATGGTACTGATGCTCATTAACAGAGTCATAAACCCGACAGCGATGGCATTTAAGAAAACATTACGGGGGGGGGGGATCGAGAATTTTGCTTTAATAGGCTACACCCGGCGTCCTTAAAATTCAACAGACTCCTGTTTGTCTCGACTGGAGAAGATTTAAAAAAAGGAAACTGAAGGTCAAAGGCAGCGGCATGTTTGTTGTGAGCGTTCATTGTGTTGGTTTCCACGCTCATGCATTAAAACCAAATCGTCAAGCCTCCCTCCTCCTCCTCCTCCTCCTCTCTGTCTGTGACAGCCCTAAAGGCTGTGATTTTAAATGTTGCCCTTTTCCCATTTCCCCTGAACAAAAGCCAATCACCTCTGTATTCAAGGTTGCCAGAGAGTCTTGTCCTAAAAGGTAAAAATGTATACGAACATTAGCGTATGATAATGCATTCAGTCTATTTGTATTAAATATTCCTCCTGTGCGAACCTGACCATTTGTTGAATGTGTTTGAAAAGCTGCTTTGGGACGACCTGTGCTTTAAAATATTTGTGCTGCTTAAAGGTTTTTATTAAGGGGTCAGGTTATCTACTCGAATTCTAGCCTTGCCTGAGAAAAGGCTTTCTTTGAAATATTCGCCAGAGAAGGACACCGTTCCCCTCTGACTGTAGTTAAATATTCAGCATGCCATCAAGGCGGAGGAAAACGGAGCCCAGCACCTCTCCCTTCCTTGCTTCATAAATATTTAGTGCTCGGCAGTCAGTCCTGGAACATGGCATGGTGTTGTAGTACAGTGTTTGTTTCTGACAGCTCACGAGCAGCCCATCTGTGGCATCACAAGTGCACCCTAGGTGTCATAAAAGACACGTGGAGGTGACTGGGTTCTCTTAGAGCCACACTGCTAGGAACCTATCACAGAATTACAACTGGCATTGAAATATGTTTTTAACGTTTTCTTATTTCTTTCAATATTTTTCAAGTCATGGCATTTTAGCTGCTGCGAAATGTATAATAGAGGAAGAAAAGGGAAAAGTAGCACCAGACATGGTGTCTTTACATGATTCAGCTTGGGGTTATTCGTAGTGTATCTAGATAGATAAAAAGAGAGAGAGATGTAGAATGACAGAACATTAATCACTCTGAAATTGGAATGCATGCTCCTGTTCATACCCCTTACCTCCAGCGAGAAGGCGCTCATTGTACACATGGTACTGATGTCCAGATATCGCACCACAGAATAAGGGTGTAAAGAGCACACATTGATGTGAACTAGGATTAGAGGAGGTCATTAGGCTATGTTCAGACAATCAATCAGATTTTTTATTATTTTTTTTTATTTTTGCCTCAAGTCAAATTTCTTAAAGATAGACTACCTTTCAGATTTTTCAAGTTTAGGTCATAAAAAGAATTTTCCCTGACACCCAGTTATTTTTGTTTAGTGGATCGAAAGCTACTGAATTCGAATCACAGACTTTCAAATTTATTAGCTTTTTTAAAAAAAAAAAAGAACAATTAATGTATTTAGGGCCACATGGCCCGAAATTCTCCGCTATTTTTTCCTGCTTCACCATGACCCGATTCAAGATACTATGTCATGCATGATGTGGCGGGCTTTCCCCGTTTGCACAAGGCATTGTGGGATACAAACTTGAAACGGAGAGAAAAATGGAAGATGCGAATGAAACGTGAAAGACCGACTACAGTAATGGAAAGCGAGAAGAAAAGATATGTTGCGAAGGAAAGGAAACGCAGGACCAAACTAATAAATATCGGCGGTCAGCGAGCACCTCGGTGTGATCAGCTGTTCATTTAGCGACAGAATGATGGAACTGTCAGTGCATGGTCAAAGGTAACCCTGCGCATGCGGACACACACGGACTTCCTCTGTCTGCTTGACTGCGCAAAGCAAGCGATTTCATGCACATTATTTGCTCGGGAAGCTCCTCAAATTAAATAACTTCCCGGCCACAGAACAGCCTATTTTAATTTTTAGGTATTGCAGAAATAAACATAGATCACAATGACCAAATTTCAGACAGAACTAAATTTCACCGATTTTATGAAATTGAAAGGCCGTCTAGCTTTAAGTCAGAACAGCAAATGCACGCACAAAACCTGACATTTTACGATCTGTTACAGACATTTCAAATTTGATTTCTGGACTTGATCTGACCAGAGTCATTTGTTTTTATCACATGGCACTTGATCCAAGACATCAGAAACAAGGCAGGTCAGGGGATATATATATATATATATATATATATATATATATATATATATATATATATATGTGTATGTGTGTGTGCACGTGATATCTACAGTACTGTACAAAAGTCTTAGGCACATGTAAAGAAATGCCGTAGACCAAAAATGGCTTTAATGAAATGTTTCAACTTTAAAAAAAAATACTGTAAGCAGTAAGCCATAATAGATGAAATAAAGTCAATATTTGGTGTGAGATGACCCTTTGGTTTAAAAAAAAAAAAGTAGTCTCAGGTGCAATGAATGCAGTTTTATAAGGAAATGAGCTGTAGGTTTTACTGAGCGTCTTTAGAACTAGCCACGGTTCTTCTGGACACTTTAAAAAGTACTCCTTTATGTAATATGGTGCTCAGATACAAACTTTTTTTTTTCCCCCTAACATTTTAATTTTGTGCTGGAAAATTAACGTTTGGAACTCCTAAAATGTTTTTGTACCGACTCGATAATGTAGAAGTCATAAAATAAATCTATAACAAAGTTTGGGGGGGGGGGGGGGGGGGGGTTTAGGGTGTCTAAGACTTTTGCACGGTACTGTGTATATACAGTGGTGCTTGAAAGTTTGTGAACCCTTTTTAGAATTTTCTATATTTCTGCATAAATATGACCTAAACCATCATCAGATTTTCACCCAAGTCCTAAAAGTAGATAAAGAGAACCCAGTTAAACTAATGAGACAAAAATAATATACTTGGTCATTTATTTATTGAGGAAAATTATCCAATATTACATATCTGTGAGTGGCAAAAGTATGTGTACCTCTAGAATTAGCAGTTAATTTGAAGGTGAAATTAGAGTCAGGTGTTTTCAATCAATGGGATGACAATCAGGTGTGACTGGGCACCCTGTTTTATTTAAAGAACAGGGATCTATCAAAGTCTGATCTTCACAACACATGTTTGTGGAAGTGTATCATGGCACGAACAAAGGAGATTTCTGAGGACCTCAGAAAAAGCGTTGTTGATGCTCATCAGGCTGGAAAAGGTTACAAAACCATCTCTAAAGAGTTTGGACTCCACCAATCCACAGTCAGACAGATTGTGTACAAATGGAGGAAATTCAAGACCATTGTTACCCTCCCCAGGAGTGGTCGAACAACAAAGATCACTCCAAGAGCAAGGCGTGTAATAGTTGGCGAGGTCACAAAGGACCCCAGGGTAACTTCTAAGCAACTGAAGGCCTCTCTCACATTGGCTAATGTTAATGTTCATGAGTCCACCATCAGGAGAACACTGAACAACAATGGTGTGCATGGCAGGGTTGCAAGGAGAAAGCCCCTGCTCTCCAAAAAGAACATTGCTGCTTGTCTGCACTTTGCTAAAGATCACATGGACAAGCCAGAAGGCTATTGGAAAAATGTTTTGTGGGTGGATGAGACCAAAATAGAACTTTTTGGTTTAAATGAGAAGCGTTATATTTGGAGAAAGGAAAACACTGCATTCCAGCATAAGAACCTTATCCCATCTGTGAAACATGGTGGTGGTAGTATCATGGTTTGGGCCTGTTTTGCTGCATCTGGGCCAGGATGGCTTGCCATCATTGATGGAACAATGAATTCTGAATTATACCAGCGAATTCTAAAGGAAAATGTCAGGACATCTGTCCATGAACTGAATCTCAAGAGAAGGTGGGTCATACAGCAAGACAACGACCCTAAGCACACAAGTCATTCTACCAAAAAATGGTTAAAGAAGAATAAAGTGAATGTTTTGGAATGGCCAAGTCAAAGTCCTGACCTTAATCCAATCAAAATGTTGTGGAAGGACCTGAAGCGAGCAGTTCATGCGAGGAAACCCACCAACATCCCAGAGTTGAAGCCGTTCTGTACGGAGGAATGAGCTAAAATTCCTCCAAACCGGTGTTCAGTACTGATTAACAGTTACCGCAAACGTTTAGCTGCAGTTATTGCTGCACAAGGGGGTCACACCAGATACTGAAAGCAAAGGTTCACATACTTTTGCCACTCACAGATATGTAATATTGGATCATTTTCCTCAATAAATAAATGACCAAGTATAATATTTTTGTCTCATTTGTTTAACTGGGTTCTCTTTATCTACTTGTAAGACTTGCGTGAAAATATGATTGTTTTAGGTCATATTTATACAGAAATATATAGAAAATTCTAAAGGGTTCACTAACTTTCAAGCACCACTGTATAAATATAATGTATAAAATGGAGGTAAGGTCAGTACCTAAGGTAAATTAGGAAAGATAGGTAGGTAAATTATGCCTGCTTCCGACTTGCTTTGGCAAAGAGGCCCCCCCCCCCCCCCCCAAGTGTCTTTTCACCTTCCAGGCACAGGATAATGCTTGTTCTGTTTGCCAACAATGTCAAATATTACCATGTAGCTGTAAGTTGTAAATCATTACTAATTAAAATGCAATGCTAATGCCGTTTTAGAGGAACTTGACAGCTTTAATAAATAGTGAAATCTCTATGCTGGTTGCTAGCCAACAAGTTCTTCATATTCTGCACACTGCTTAGCATGTACACGTCTACATCAATACTGGAACGATCAATGTGGATATGTGAGAGACTTACAGTCCAAATAATTTGGAATTGATCACTGGTAATTTGTACTGCAGTCACGCAGTATAAAAATCTAAGTTAAAAACCAGATCTGACTTGCCCTGCTGTGTGAACGTAGATTTGGTTCTTTGCATATTCTATGTAAAACCACATATAGTCTCAGAGAAGCAAATCAATCCTGTCATGATCTCGAGATAGACATTTCAAAATGAGTCGACACATTTCCATGAGTTCCTTTTTTTTTTTTTTTTCAGTTCTCGGATATTAAAAAAACCTGCATGTGTAATGTGAATTATACATACATACCATACATAGTGTGAATTTCTAAACATTGTTAAGGACATGAATTCAAAACGTAGGGCGGCACAGTGGTGTAGTGGTTAGCGCTGTCGCCTCACAGCAAGAAGGTCCGGGTTCGAGCCCCGTGGCCGGCGAGGGCCTTTCTGTGCGGAGTTTGCATGTTCTCCCCGTGTCCGCGTGGGTTTCCTCCGGGTGCTCCGGTTTCCCCCACAGTCCAAAGACATGCAGGTTAGGTTAACTGGTGACTCTAAATTGACCGTAGGTGTGAATGTGAGTGTGAATGGTTGTCTGTGTCTATGTGTCAGCCCTGTGATGACCTGGCGACTTGTCCAGGGTGTACCCCGCCTTTCACCCGTAGTCAGCTGGAATAGGCTCCAGCTTGCCTGCGACCCTGTAGAACAGGATAAAGCGGCTAGAGATAATGAGATGAGATGAACAATTGTGCGCTCTGATTGGCTACTCTACTACTAGGCTATCAGCTCATATACCATGGGTAGAGAAAAACAAAATGGCGGAGCGTGTTGCTGAACCAACCGAGGACGATATAAAAACTTGACTCGAAAAACAAACCCCCCAAAAATACAAAAAAAAAGCTCAACAAAATATGAAAAAGGATTTGATGGTAAGAACATATCTTTTTATTTTTCAAGAATTATCATTATCACATTTTTCACAAATCGCTCCTGTCACTTCGCCAGTTTTTTTACATTCTAAGCAGAAACTATTTTGTCGGACGTTTTGTATAAAGTATTTATTTATCGAATTTGCAAAAAATAAAAACAAAAATGCTCCGTTTCTCAAAATCCAGTGAATGTGGATAGAATAAAACAGTTATTCCACTCAATCTCGTCATACATGGCATATAGCCGACTCGACACTACAAGCTTCGTGGGCTATCAGCTCATGTACGACTCGATTTTGTGGAATAATTGTTAGATATAGACATGAGTGTTTTACTTGGAAATACACCACTCATATTTTTTTTTTTTATACAAGCTACATCTGGGACATGGAGAACTAAAACCGTGACATGAATCACTATATGTTACTCATGAGGAAATTGATGAATTGTTTTGATAAATTTGGGGACTTTGTTTGTGAATGTGTCTATATAATAAAAAGAAAAATCAACCATTGGCTTGAAGATATGAAGTTTATCTTCTCATGTTGAAAAACTTGCATTTTTCATACAAAATACATCGCAGATCCGAGTGACGTATTTAAATAATATTGGCTGGTTTTGAGTGGTCTATCAGGTATATTCCATTCAGCTAGCATGATATTGAACGAGTCGAAGACGAGTAGCTGAATGGAATATATCTGATATACCACGTAAAAAAAAAAAAAACAGCCAATATTATTATACATACAAATTCAATGGAACAGTTATAGATTTTACAAAAAGTTAAGAACGGGGCGGTAACTTACCGATATTGAATGCTGATTCTGATCGAATGTAATTCAATGTTCTGTCAATCCAGTGTACTGTACAAAGTCAAAGTTCTAACAGTAAAAATGGTACAAGTCCAAAAAGCCTGAACAACAACCCAACTTGTATACAAGCTACTGTATATCCAGGTTGACAGTTCAAGTTCAAAGTTGCTCTTGGTCGGAGTTAATTGTTACATTGCAGTTCAGAACAAAAGGGCTTTGCTGAGTGAAGTCCATGAGTGTAAAAGTCTCCGTCACTTTTCCTCACCTCCAAGTAGAACTTTATATTTCTGCTATTGCTCTCTTTTCCAGTTTTTCAATGTCCATTGGTATGTTTTTCTCTTGTAAATATGCGTAAAGAATATCCAGTGAAGTTTTGGTAGCCTTTTGGGTGTTCAGCGCGTCTTTCTCTTTAAATCTTCAGCTTTTAATGAAGCAAGCCTCACCGCCATGGTTGTGAACAAACTGCCACAGACACTCGCTAGCGTGGAAGTTTTACATCTCCGACGTGTCTCTTTTCCAGTTTTTCAATGTCCGTTCATGTGTTTTTCTCTTTGTAAATATGCATGAAGAAAATATAATGAAGTTTTGGTCGCCTTTCGGGTGTTCAGCGCATCTTTTTAGTTTGTTTATTTATTTAGTGCTTAATCTAAGCACTCATCTTCTCTTTCTCCCGGCTGACAAAGAAATGATTGTACGCGTGCGCAGCAGAAAAGTTTCATCATTGGATCTTCGCATGAGCGCCGAAATGTGACATTGTGTTGTCTTGACAGCATGCAATACTATAACAATATTGCTCGCTCATTCTTCCTTGGGGAGAGTGGCGTAATACATGGAGGATAAGCGATATGATAACAATATTGCATGCCATCAATAAGCCCACTAGAAGGGAATAAAATACATGTTTTAATTCCATGGAAAAAGTGGCTTGTATGTATCATAATTCCCAATATTGCACTCCGATGACGTCACTCCCAGTGTTTTCCCATTGACTTGACGCGTGTTGTCAAAATCTTGAACCGGCTCAAAATTGAAATTCTTTTGATTAACTTGCGGAGTTTTTTGTTTGTTTTTTGGTGGATGTGTCCATATATTATAAAGAACACTATACAGCAGTGTGAAGATACTGTATGAAGTTTATCTTCTCATGTTAAATATTTTCACTTATTCACCACTTGAAGATAAACTTCATATCTTTGTGTGTGTTCTTATGAAGTATTTGAGTATGACTCTTAAGGCGATATCGGTCATTTTATATACGGTCTGTAAATTTATGTTGATCATAAAACTGTCAGTTTTCTTTTTCAAGATATTTAGAGCAAAATTCATTGCCCTTTGCAGTCCTGTCATGATTTAGAAATCCAGGCTCCTCTCAAAACCAAAACACCGATTCATAGCATCTCAGCAGGTTAATGACCGTCATGAACTAAACGTTAACAACTATAACATTCCTACTGTGTGAAAAATATACAAGAGTCCTAAATGACAGGCACGAACGATGTTGTAATCCAACATGAAGCGAAAGCCAGCGATTTAAAGAAATAGTCACTATGTGCTATGGAATAGTAATTTGCTGGAACAAAGATTTGTCTGTCAGCGTGCGTCTGGTTTCAGTTGTTTTGTTAAACGCAGCCAATCATCTGAAGCGGGATCTTCACATGGGTGGGTGGAGGAGGAAGAGAGGAAGAGATTGAGTGTGAGTGAGGTGCCTGCAATTACCATTTTGTGGGCCCCTTGTGAGGCTCTTTCAGAGTAAATAATTAAGCTTTTCAGTGAGGGAAGGGGAAAAAAAAACACGCGGAGCCATTAAAAGTGCAGTGGAGGAGGCGTTTGGACTGAATTTGGTTTGGAGGACCGGCCTTGAGACAAACATAAATTAGAGTAGCCAAGAATGTTTTACTTGTCGAGAGGTTGTGCTGCTGTCAATGTGTGAAAGAGAGCAAACCATAAGTGCGCGCGCGCACATACATGCCGCACGCTCTTTTTCTCTGCCATCTTTATTTTCCTTTCTCCCCTGCTTTACCTCGGCCAGTTTTCATCTCTGACAGATTTAGCCGTTTTGAGTGATGCGCTAGGAGGGAGCATTAGTGCAGGCCCAGACCCTGGGAATACACAGCAACACCATGCTGTCAGCTACGTGGTAGCATATTTCACAGGGCATCCCGCACTGCCAAAATCAACTGCCGACTTCCTCTTCCCCTCGAAACGCACCGATACTGTGTTGGCTTAGCCTGCTTTCCCCTTCCCTCCAGTTCTGCTGCTCTGCCCCATCACTCCGCACGCTTTTACATCATCACCATCAGGTCCCCAGACTTTTAGTGCCTAGCAGTAACCTCAGAGCCTTCATAAATCTCTCCAGTCGAATGAAATCGCTCGGGAGATGCATGTAAAGTACGGCGCATACTGATTTGGTGTTTGACTTTTTCCAAGCAGCCCCTGGAGGAATGCTTTTGGGGGTTAGGGAGGGTTGGGTCACTGCCACCTTATCGGCTAAGCCTCGTTCCCAGAGCTGTATGCTCAGGCATACGGACTCAATTACCATATGAAGCCATTCTGTATCGTGGTGCTCATGTGCATTCCCACCTAATCGATGTGCTTTGTGCTGAAAGATGTCCATGGTCACAGCGGCGCATTATTCACTCATCGTTTCTCTATTGCACTCTTCATTTTGACATCTAACCATGTAATGCTAAGCACTTTACTAACTTTACTACGATAGCTTGATCTCATTGCAAAATAGGCTTTCCCAAAGGCAACTTGTATTACAGGGAACTTGACGAACGTTCTCGGCTTTGTGGATGGAAACAGTCACCGTTAAACTCTAAAACAGCCATACCTTGTCGGTCATGTCTGTCACATGCCTGGCATCTAACTACATACTTCAAGCTGCTTGGAACATATTATTTAACGAAGACCGGAGCTGGAGATTTCCAGGTGTGAGTCTGGTTTCATGCTTGCGATTGGACAGAACCTGCTCTCTTTTCTGCTCAAGTGATGGCATTGCGGTGGCTGCTGCTGGATCAGGTCCTCTTTCCTGAACAAGACGTGGTAACAAGACGTGGCCTTTGTTGTGGGAACGTCGCTGGGTGTGAGGATTCACTCTACACATACACATCCAAGCCACAATTCACTCAGTATGAATTTATTATAGTACAGCATGTTTGACAAAAAAAAAAAAAACATCCATCAACGCAACATCCAAAACACTGAATCATTGCCTCATATAGTCATAATGTGATATATTTGGTGAAACGCCCATTTCTGGACTAGAAGTTCTTGTTTTGTATGTTTTATAATGTGAATTTAAAATAAAATGATGACTATGAAGTCAAAATGCAGAATGGTGTCTTAATTTTTGATGACCGTTTCAAGGATCAAAGCTTAAAGCTACTGTCTGCAAATTGAATTCTGGGCAAAATGTTTTATTGGAGTTTCAAGATGTTTCACTGCTGCGCGCGCACACACACCTGCGTGTAAATGTTTTGCCGAGATAAAATGCATCCCGCATTTTACAATTCCAGAGATTGCCAAAGCAAGTGAGCAACAATATCGTGTGACCACCGTGGGGCGTGTTTGACCTAAGGTCAAGTCAAAGTCCCTCCTGTGCCAGAACCTGGTCTACCAGGACAGTCTCCCATCCCAGTACTAACCAGGCCCTTAAGGCAGCGCTGATCTCCGCTTCTATAGCCCTCGGCCTCTCGCCTATACAGCTAGGGTTACAGTGTGGGGGGCTGGTCTTCTGGTAACCACGGGAGTTTGACTCCTCACTCACATCTGTATTGCAGCATGTCTTGCCAGATAGCACTTTTTTATGATGGTCTTCAGTATGACCTGACCATGAGTAGAACTCACGGTCTCCTGGTCAAGAGGTAGACACGCTAACCACTAGGCCAGCTTGCTGTCAAGTGTTTAAGCTACTTTTAACCAAAACAAGTCGGCATGGGCAAACATGGCGGACTCCACTCTTCCACCAGAGGAAAAGAAAAGGAAAGCCTGCCGAGTGAGTGTAACTGCAAGATAGAGCAAGGTTAGATGACTAAATCATTCTAGCTAGCGCTTAGCTATCTTAGCCTTACAATGCATGGGCTCGATTTCACGGTAGCGATATGTTATGGAGTTATACACCTAACGTTTTGATCTTATAGAGAAAGAAACGATAACACACAAGCAGTAACGGAGAAAAGATATATTCATCTTTTGTTTCACAGATCTATTCGCGAAGGTCAACCACAAATTCCATCCCTGCGACTCAAAACTCTCCGAGGCCGATGCAGTGTCGCAATGTTTTCCGCACGTCACCATCTTGGTGTGACGCAGTTCCATAGTTATGCTAATTAGTTAAAGCTCCTTGCATTTGGCTGTTTCCGTAGGGCCATACTGTTCACCTCAAGAGGGAGGATATTCGGTCCCAGAACGGAGGAAAGTGACCTTTAGGACATCAAAATGATCACATCTTGTCCGCATGATATTGCTCTTGCAGGAGATAGGAAAATGCCACGGACAGTTAAAGAAAATTTAATTTACATTTCAGATGACTTTACAGTCAGCAACTGAAAGGTTTCTTCACCTCTGGCCCTCACCATCTCGAGATCAGTCCCCCTGTGTCACCCAGACGTCTGGGGGTGAGTCGCAAAAGAAAGACAGGAACCCCATGAGTTCGCAATCTTTATTCACAAGTCTCCCATGAGATGAGAGAATACAAGAGATTTTATATGTGTGTTATCTGTGGATGAAATGACATCACTGTTTGATATCTGTCTGTGTGTGTGTGTGTGTCTGTGTGGATATGCAGCTGTGGGTGGGTGTGGGTGTGTCTATGCTATGTGTGTGTGTCGTAGGTTGTCAGACTATGGTGTGATGGTATGATGACGTAGGTCAGTAAACCTTGGACTGAGCAAAACACATCTTAATTCCATCAATATGTATGTGTGTGAGTGAAACCTTGGATCAATCATGAGCAAAATGTCCTGTATACATTTCATATCAGCGGATGTTCTTAACGACAATTTTAAACAAAGACATGTTTAGTCTAGCAAAGAAGTGTCTTCTCCCCTGGACGAAGGTCACACAGTAACTTGGTCAAGTTACACAGGAATAGTTTAGAATCACTGTTATAGTATATGTAATAGTTTAAAATAATAAAGGATCTTAAAAAGCTCTAAAATATCTCATCTCATCTCATTATCTGTAGCCGCTTTATCCTTCTACAGGGTCGCATGCAAGCTGGAGCCTATCCCAGCTGACTACGGGCGAAAGACGGGGTACACCCTGGACAAGTCGCCAGGTCATCACAGAGCTGACACATAGACACAGACAACCATTCACACTCACATTCACACCTACGGTCAATTTAGAGTCACCAGTTAACCTAACCTGCATGTCTTTGGACTGTGGGGGAAACCGGAGCACCCGGAGGAAACCCATGCGGACACGGGGAGAACATGCAAACTCCGCACAGAAAGGCCCTCGTCGGCCACGGGGCTCGAACCCGGACCTTCTTGCTGTGAGGCGACAGCGCTAACCACTACACCACTGTGCCGCCCGCTCTAAAATATTAAAATCATAAAGTCTTAACACTAAAACTATAAAACTAACTTAAGTGATCACTTAATGCAGCTTTAAATCTACATTAAATCTAACATTCAATCATTTCAAATTCAACACTGGTTAAATCTAACCGCACCTTTAAACAATGCACAAAGTGCATTTGAGTTTGAATGTATATTAATGACCAGGCTGCAAATTTGGTTCAATTCATGACTGTGACTGATTTGCTTGAGTCTATCGAGGATCACGTCTTGCATATGAGGAAAAATAGCATCTTGCATATCCATTTTACTTAACGCGTGCAATTTCAGACATTACTGAAAAGCACAAAGAAAAAAAAAAACCTCTACGCTGGTGTTAATCACCCACAGTATGGATTTAACTGCAGCCTTAAAGCCAGTTTAGGAAATGTGATTGACTGATTGATTGATTGTGTGCAAATTAATACCAGAGAAGGGGAACGTATTGGATCTGAAGATGCCCGTTTCTGTGATTTGAAGAAACAATTATGCCGTTTTAATAATTAGGGTAGAAATAGTTTACAAGTCTTTTTAATCATCACAACGTTTGTTGTTGTTTTTTTTACATATTGTGACTTATAATGACTGTGGTAATTAGTTTCATATTTGATATTCACTCCACATTCGCACTTCCACTGTCAATAATTATTTTACTGGCGCTTGTAAAAAAAAAAAAAGGTTTTCATACATAACAAATAAGTTTCATTTATATAGCGCCTTTCACCAACCCAAGGTCGCTTTACAGAGTAATGACACTCCATAGAAAGAGAAGCAAATCAAACAAAAGAAAACCTGACAGATAGGAGACACAGAATACAAAATTACACATGAGCAGTTTAAAGCATTGAGAGAACAATCAGTGATAGGAGAGGAAATATCAAGAGGAGGAATCGAAGAGAGATGATTTGGGATCGTTTTTGAATTTGGGAAGAGATATACAGTGGTGCTTGAAAGTTTGTGAACCCTTTACAATTTTCTATATTTCTGCATAAATATGACCTAAAACATCATCAGATTTTCACACAAGTCCTAAAAGTAGATAAAGAGAACCCAGTTAAACAAATGAGACAAAAATATTATACTTGGTCATTTATTTATTGAGGAAAATGATCCAATATTACATATCTGTGAGTGGCAAAAGTATGTGAACCTTTGCTTTCAGTATCTGGTGTGACCCCCTTGTGCAGCAATAACTGCAACTAAATGTTTGCGGTAACTGTTGATCAGTCCTGCACACCGGCTTGGAGGAATTTTAGCCCATTCCTCCGTACAGAACAGCTTCAACTCTGGGATGTTGGTGGTTTCCTCACATGAACTGCTCGCTTCAGGTCCTTCCACAAAATTTCCATTGGATTAAGGTCAGGACTTTGACTTGGCCATTCCAAAACATTCACTTTATTCTTCTTTAACCATTCTTTGGTAAAGCAACTTGTGTGCTTAGGGTCGTTGTCTTGCTGCATGACCCACCTTCTCTTGAGATTCAGTTCATGGACAGATGACCTGACATTTTCCTTTAGAATTCGCTGGTATAATTCAGAATTCATTGTTCCATCAATGATGGCAAGCCGTCCTGGCCCAGATGCAGCAAAACAGGCCCAAACCATGATACTACCACCACCATGTTTCACAGATGGGATAAGGTTCTTATGCTGGAATGCAGTGTTTTCCTTTCTCCAAACATAACACTTCTCATTTAAACCAAAAAGTTCTATTTTGGTCTCATCCATCCACAAAACATTTTTCCAATAGCCTTCTGGCTTGTCCACGTGATCTTTAGCAAACTGCAGATGAGCAGCAATGTTCTTTTTGGAGAGCAGTGGCTTTCTCCTTGCAACCCTGCCATCCACACCATTGTTGTTCAGTGTTCTCCTGATGGTGGACTCATGAACATTAACATTAGCCAATGTGAGAGAGGGCTTCAGTTGCTTAGAAGTTACCCTGGGGTCCTTTGTGACCTCGCCAACTATTACACGCCTTGCTCTTGGAGTGATCTTTGTTGGTTGACCATTCCTGAGGAGGGTAACAATGGTCTTGAATTTCCTCCATTTGTACACAATCTGTCTGACTGTGGATTGGTGGAGTCCAAACTCTTTAGCGATGGTTTTGTAACCTTTTCCAGCCTGATGAGCGTCAACAACGCTTTTTCTGAGGCCCTCAGAAATCTCCTTTGTTTGTGCCATGATTCACTTCCAGAAACATGTGTTGTGAAGATCAGACTTTGATAGATCCCTGTTCTTTAAATAAAACAGGGTGCCCACTCACACCTGATTGTCATCCTATTGATTGAAAACACCTGACTCTAATTTCACCTTCAAATTAACTGCTAATCCAAGAGGCTCACATACTTTTGCCACTCACAGATATGTAATATTGGATCATTTTCCTCAATAAATAAATGACCAAGTATAATATTTTTGTCTCATTTGTTTAACTGGGTTCTCTTTATCTACTTTTAGTACTTGTGTGAAAATCTGATGATGTTTTAGATCATATTTATGCAGAAATATAGAAAATTCTAAAGGGTTCACAAACTTTCAAGCACCACTGTACGTATCCAATCCCAAAGACACTGAAGGAGAGAACATCCACAGCTCAGAGGCTGCAACCCTAAATGTCCTGGAACCCATGGTGGTTAGTTTAAATTTGGGGATGGACAACAGACCAGACGATGAAGATCTGGGATAGTGGAGGTTCTGGAGGATAGGGGTGATTGTGTCCCGAGCGTTTAGTGTAGGTGAGGTTACATTAACAGCATTTAGCAGATGCTCTTATCCAGAACGACGTACAACATACA
This sequence comes from Neoarius graeffei, assembly GCF_027579695.1. Taxonomy (NCBI): domain Eukaryota; kingdom Metazoa; phylum Chordata; class Actinopteri; order Siluriformes; family Ariidae; genus Neoarius; species Neoarius graeffei. The sequence goes on from NC_083594.1 coordinate 19,497,452, forward strand.
ACAAACCCAGAGCAATCTGGGGAGCAGTTGGGGGTTAGGTGCCTTGTTCAAGGGCACTTCAGTCATTCCTGCTGGTTCAGGGAATCAAACCAGCAACCTTTTCCTACTACGACTACTATTTCAAGCTAGCTCGGACATCAACTAGCTTCCTCCATTCTTCACGATCATCCATGATGTTTTTCAATTCCTCAGTGGGTAATCCTGTGTCTTTCCTCAACTGGGCAACATAAGTAAGTGCTGGTCTTCCTCTCCTTCTTACTCCTTGCTTTGGCTCCCAAAAAAAGCACGTGACTCACATGCCCTATAAACTTCAGCCTCCTTACACGAAGTGTTGTTGATGTGCTGCTGAGGTTTCCATACAGCTCATTGTTCGATTTGTGATCTTTCCAGAAAACACCGAGAACTGCTCTTAGCATCTAATTGGCTGTTCATATCCTTTGTAAGTGTCCAGCACTCTGCATCGTACAACAAAACACTCTCTCTCTGAACTGTCGCTCTGAAGAACTGTATTTCTCTCTCTCTCTCTCTCTCTCTCTAGGTTATGGTTTCATAATTTGTCCATTTTGTTCAGTGCTTGCCAAGCTAGTCCAATTCTTATTTCCATATCCTTCTTGCTAGATTCGATCCAAGAACCGAGATGCTTACCCTGTGTCCGAAATCACTCCCTACTCATTATTTCGGGCACAATATAGTAAGGACGCCATTTTGTAGTGCTGTCCAAAACGATAGTGAGGATTATTTACACCCTATATAGTGCACTCAAACTATCCCACAGTGCATCACGAAAAGTAGTGTACAACCGATGGTCACTAACCAAGCAATATATCCCATCATGCATTGCGGTTGCGCTGAAAGAAATCAAATTAAAAGTCTCAAATTTGATTTAATAAAAGTCAGCGGCAAAGAAGAAAGTATTCAGCCTTGATTTAAAAGAACTGAAAGATGCAGGTACTTTGTCTTGATGATGAATGTCGGAAATGCGCTCAGTATAATATGGATTTATCACAAAAATACATGCATGTATTTATTATTTTTAAAACCCACCAGCTGACTGATCTGGCATGTTTTAATTGTGCGACCATAATGACGTAAATAACGGCGTGACGGACTAGTGTCCGAGAGCATTTTTTTCATTTTACCAATGAGCTCACTATATAGTCCTCTATATAGTAATTCCCTATTTAGTGAGTAGGGAGTAGTGAACAAGTGAGTGATTTCGGATACAGGGTTGGTCTTTAACCTGTTTCAGCTTCTTTCCCTCTAGTGTTAACAAATCAGCATTTGCCTGGTTGGACAGCATGTCTTCTTGTAGTTGACGTGCAAGCCGATAGCATCTCCTGCAATTTCCAGACTCCATAAGAGTAATTGAGCCTGCTCCACATAGTTTAAAAGTAAGGCCAACAGGCAATCTTTTGGTCCCCAAATTGCTTCTCGAACCATTAGGCCATGGTTGCAGAGTTTTGAATATGTTGAAGCTGAGCGATGAACTTGGCTAGAAGACCAGTGAACAAAGCATGAGAATAATTGAATAATGATGTAATAAAAGCATCATGGATGAATGTTTCAGCATCCTTGGTGCTGAGTCCAGGACGGAGACATGCAAGATTGTAAAGATGAAAAAAGGCCATTTTAGACGGAGTTTGTGATTTTCAAAAGTGAGAGCAGAATCAAAGATAACACCGACACAGAGCCCGGTTCTACAACACCTAGCTATACAGTGGTGCTTGAAAGTTTGTGAAGCCTTTAGAATTTTCTATATTTCTGCATAAATATGACCGAAAACATCATCAGATTTTCACACAAGTCCTAAAAGTAGAGAAAGAGAACCCAGTTAAACAAATGAGACAAAAAAATTATACTTGGTCATTTATTTATTGAGGAAAATGATCCAATATTACATATCTGTGAGTGGCAAAAGTATGTGAACCTTTGTTTTCAGTATCTGGTGTGACCCGCTTGTGCAGCAATAACTGCAACTAAACATTTCTGGTAACTGTTTATCAGTCCTGCACACCGGCTTGGAGGAATTTTAGCCCATTCCTCCGTACAGAACAGCTTCAACTCTGGGATGTTGGTGGGTTTCCTCACATGAACTGCTCGCTTCAGGTCCTTCCACAACATTTCAATTGGATTGAGGTCAGGACTTTGACTTGGCCATTCCAAAACATTAACTTTATTCTTCTTTAACTGTTCTTTGGTAGAACGACTTGTGTGCTTAGGGTCGTTGTCTTGCTGCATGACTCACCTTCTCTTGAGATTCAGTTCATGGACAGATGTCCTGACATTTTCCTTTAGAATTCGCTGGTATAATTCAGAATTCATTGTTCCATCAATGATGGCAAGCCATCCTGGCCCAGATGCAGCAAAAAACACCCAAACCATGATACTACCACGACCATGTTTCACAGATGGGATAAGGTTCTTATGCTGGAATGCAGTGTTTTCCTTTCTCCAAACATCACACTTCTCATTTAAACCAAAAAGTTCTATTTTGGTCTCATCCATCCACAAAGCTTTTTTCCAATAGCTTTCTGGCTTGTCCATGTGATCTTTAGCAAACTGCAGACAAGCAGCAATGTTCTTTTTGGAGAGCAGTGGCTTTCTCCTTGCAACCCTGCCATGCACACCATTTGTTGTTCAGTGTTCTCCTGATGGTGGACTCATGAACATTAGCCAATGTGAGAGAGGCCTTCAGTTGCTTAGAACTTACCCTGGGGTCCTTTATGACCTCACCGACTATTACACACCTTGCTCTTGGAGTGATCTTTGTTGGTCAACCGCTCCTGGGTAGGGTAACAATGGTCTTGAATTTCCTCCATTTGTATACAATCTGTCTGACTGTGGATTGGTGAAGTCCAAACTCTTTAGAGATGGTTTTGTAACCTTTTCCAGCCTGATGAGCATCAACAACGCTTTTTCTGAGGTCCTCAGAAATCTCCTTTGTTTGTGCCATGACACACTTCCACAAACGTGTTGTGAAGATCAGACTTTGATAGATCCCTGTTCTTTAAATAAAACAGGGTGCCCACTCACATCTGATTGTCATCCCATTGATTGAAAACACCCGACTCTAATTTCACCTTCAAATTAACTGCTAATCCTCGAGGTTCACATACTTTTACCACTCACAGATATGTAATATTGGATTATTTTCCTCAATAAATAAATGACTAAGTATAATATTTTTGTCTCATTTGTTTAACTGGGTTCTCTTTATCTACTTTTAGGACTTGTGTGAAAATCTGATGATGTTTTCGGTCATATTTATGCAGAAATATAGAAAATTCTAAAGGGTTCACAAATTTTCAAGCACCACTGTAACTCCAACTATGACTATACTTACACCTGAATTTAGTTCCAGTCTGGATCAGTCACACCACAACTATAATCCCAACTATAATATCACTTGGTTCTGCCACTCAGGGAAATAAATGCATGCAACTTAGGAATAGTCATGGAAGTTTTTTCCATGTAGTAGCACATTATTCCGGGTCGTACTGTACAGCTTGGACTTCAAAACAACCCATGCACACACTCCAGTGGTTGATATAATACGGATAGGTCACGGACTACGGAAATATAATAAAAAAGGATCCAAAATATGGAGTGGTTACGGATTTTACGTAATACGGATGCTAATAATTTACAGATTGGTCACAGACATTTCAGTATATTACAGATTGGTTACCGATTTCATACGGGTAATGCATCACGGATTAAAAAAAAAAATTAAGAAGTCTAAAACAATTAGATGTTTGGACTGCCATAGTTCATAATTAAAATCTTTCCTGCATTTATATGTTTATTAATTTGCTATTGATATTTCACGGAAAAGATCACATATATCCGTGAATAAAAGATCCGTGCTTTTGTATTATATTTTTTATTTTCTGTGAATCCGTATTCCATGTCGTCATGATGCAACAAGGATGTACAAAGATGCCCAGGGAAAAATAGCATGCGCTCCGACAACGTCACATGTACACAGTTACCTGATTGGTCAGATGTTTTATCGGATCAGGTCCAGGCCTGGGGAAAAAAAAATTGCACCTGAAGCAATCTCACCGATACAGATAAACCCAGGCCTGGGTTATAGGTATCATTATTGGTGCTCACACCAGACCAACCATACTAGTGCATCTCAAAAAATTAGAATGTTGAGAAAAAGTTCAATATTTTCCATCAGTTATTTAAGAAAGTGAAAATGTTATATATTATAGACTCATTACACATAAACTAAAATGTTTCAAGCATTTTTCTATTTTAATTTTAATCAGTATGGCATACAGTACAAAAACATAAAAAAAAATCTCAAAATATTAGAATATTTCATTTCGAGTTTGAGTAAAACAATATGAACACAGTGTATCTCTCAGTCTAGTTCAGTACACACAACCACAATCATGGGGAAGACTGCTGACTTGACTGTTGTCCAGAAGATGATCACTGATGCCCTCCACAAGGAGGGTAAGCCACAAAAGGTCATTGCTGAAAAGGGTGGCTGGAAAAGGTGCACAAGCAACAGGGATGGCCGCAGTCTTGAGAGGATTGTCAAGAAAAGTTGATTCAAGAACTTGGGAGAGCTTCACAAGGAGTGGACTGAGGCTGGTGTCAGTGTATCAAGACCCATCACGAACAGACATCTTCAAGAAAGGGGATACAACTTTTGCATTCCTAATATCAGGCTACTCCTGAGCCAGAGACAATGTCAGAAGTGTCTTATCTGGGCTAAGGAAAGAAAGAAATGGACTGTTGCTCAGTGGTCCAAAGTCCTCTTTTCAGATGAAAGTACATTTTGCGTTTAATTTGGAAATGACGGTTCTAGAGTCTGGAGGAAGAGTGGAGAGGCACAGAATCCAAGGTGTTTGAAGCCCAGTGTGAAGTTTCCACAATCTATAATGATTTGGGGTGACATGTCATCTGCTGGTGTTGGTCCACTGTATTTTATCAAGTCCAAAGTCAACACAACCATCTACCAGGAGATTTTAGAGCACTTCATGCTTCTATCTGCTGACGAGCTTTTTGGAGATGTTGATTTCCTTTTCCAGCAGGACTTAGCACCTACCCACAGTGCCAAAACTACTATCAAATGGTTTGCTGACCATGATATTACTGTGTTTGACTGGCCAGCCAACTTGCCTGACCTGAACCCCATAGAGAATCTATGGGGTATTGTCAAGAGGAAGATGAGAAACACCCGACCCAAAAATACAGATATGCTGAAGGCCACTATCAAAGCAACCTGGGCTTCAATAACACCTCAGCAGTGCCACAGACTGATCACCTCCATGCCACACCGCATTGATGCAGTAATTCATGGTAAAGGAGCCCCAACCAAGTACTGAGTGTATAAATGAATATACTTTTCAGAAGTTGGACATTTCTGTATTGTAAATCCTTTTTTTGATTGATCTTAGGGAATATTCTAATAATTTGAGATACTGGATTTCTGAGCTCTAAGCCATAATCATCAAAATTAAAACAAAAAAGGCTTTAAATATTTCACTTTACATGTAATGAATATAGAATATATGAAAGTTTACCTTTTTGAATTAAATTATGAAAAAAAAGGAACTTTTTCAGGATGGCACGGTGGTGTAGTGGTTAGCGCTGTCGCCTCACAGCAAGAAGGTCCGGGTTCGAGCCCCGTGGCCGGCGAGGGCCTTTCTGTGTAGAGTTTGCATGTTCTCCCCGTGTCCGTGTGGGTTTCCTCCGGGTGCTCCGGTTTCCCCCACAGTCCAAAGACATGCAGGTTAGGTTAACTGGTGACTCTAAATTGACCGTAGGTGTGAATGTGAGTGTGAATGGTTGTCTGTGTGTCAGCCCTGTGATGACCTGGCGACTTGTCCAGGGTGTACCCCGCCTTTCGCCCGTAGTCAGCTGGGATAGGCTCCAGCTTGCCTGCGACCCTGTAGAACAGGATAAAGCGGCTAGAGATAATGAGATGAGATGAGGAACTTTTTCATGGTATTCTAATTTTTGAGATGCACTAGTATAAACTGCAGGGGATCAATTTCTTTATAGTTGTAGTTATCTGTATTGTGGAACTAAGTCTATAGTGATTTTTTTTTTCCTTTGCAAATCATCAACATTTTGATCCTGCTGATTTAATGTCACCAATGAGACTTCCGTGCTCATTTTAAAACTGCCAACCCAAATGGCGAAGTTCTCATCATCTGGAATGTATTATCCACACTTCAGCTTGGCTATATATAAAATAATGATGCATTAACACACAGCTGGATAACCTCTTTGACCCCTTCGGCTCGTCCTTACTGAAATTTCCTCCTTTTTTTAACTATTAACTACATACCATTTCTATTAGCTTCACAGTAGTTAGTGAATACTGGAATATGTTTTAAAATAAATAACAGTAGGACAATACAATTAGTCCCAGAAAACAGAAATGCACGAAAGAGCTGTATTGTAAGAGCCTGCACTCGACTCGACTCTAACTCTTTTTAGTAATAACGTGCATGGATTGAGCTTGAAATACACATCTCATCCGAGTGTGCATGATGAGACTAAGGACAGTCCTGTTGGTCCAGACGTGACTGGAGGGTGTGTGAGAGATTGTGTGGCGTCCAACCACATTACTAACCACCTCCACGAATAAACAGACCTCGTACTAATGAGCAGGAAGGTAATTTCACACTGCGGCACACCCCAAATAGCTTTTGTGGCTGTTTTAAAACAGGCAGCTTTAAAAGGTGTCTCTCTTTTTTTGGATGTTGGAGCGTGTCTGCCAGCCAACCAGTTTTCACAACAGTAATCCTCTAGCTGTACGGATCCTGCTTCCTGTCAATTAACGTAGACCAGCATCCATCTACGGCTTCCTTTTTCTTCATTTCTCGTCTTGTGATGAACAGCTGACGTTTCTAAACTTGATTTGAAATGCACAAGATGTGCACAGTATACGTAGCGCCACATGTTTCCTGATAACTCATCTGAGAGCAGAGCATGCATGCATTTCTGAACCCCCTTAGTGCCCTTTGGCCCAGCACTTTCCATACACATCTATCGCACTCGGAATATTTGCAGCCTTCCTGAAAATCCAGCCCGGCTTTTAGTAGGTGTTGCTAGAAGTACGCTGAGCTTTGTGGGCATTTCAAAGCCCACAGTGAGTGCTGAAGGTTCAGGTTTTCTTAAGAAGTGCACTCAGGAACTACCCCTGTTGAAAGCTCAAACTAATGCGTTCTTCTTCTGTGCTTTGGGAAGGCTGAAATATTGCTGCGTCGGGACACTGGACGACTTCAGTATTAATATCAGCGCCCTGCTTTTTTTTTTTTTTTTTACTGCTTTTGCACCAGAAGCAGTTGACACTCGTTCACGGAGTTTATGTGAATTACATCCTGGCAACATGTCTCACAGGCGGCACGGTGGTGTCGTGGTTAGCACGGTTGCCTCACAACAGGAGGGTTCTGGGTTCGAACCCAGTGGCCGGCGAGGGCCTTTCTGTGCGGAGTTTTCATGTTCTCTGCATGGGTTTGGTCCGGTTTCCCCCACAGTCCAAAGACATGCAGTTAGGTTGATGTGGGACGGCCTTGGGCTGAGGTGCCCTTGAGCGAGGCACCTAACTCCCAACTGCTCCCCGGGCGCTGTTAGCATGGCTGCCCACTGCTCTGGGTTTATGTGTGTGCTCATTGCTCACGTGTGTGTGTTCACTGCTTCAGATGGGTTAAATGCAGAGAGGAAATTTCACAGGTGTGTGATGAATAAAGTTGCGCTTTCTTCTTACTTTTCTTTTCATAAACAAGGACATCCGTGGCTGAGATGGGTGACACTTGTGTGTATGATGGAGAACATATTTATGTAGACGTATAGAAAATGCTAACGGGTTCACAAACTTTCAAGCACCACTGTATTATTAGGCATATTTGGTGAAAATTCAAATTCGGTCCAAGTTGCTTGAAACCGCTCCCATTGAATTCAGAATTGAATGCAGAACAATATACTTTTACAGAAGGGATTACAAATCAAAGATTGGGGGGGAACGCTGAATTTTTAGAAAGCTGGAGTAATATGATGTATGAGGATCACATGGTCCAAAATGGGCCTCATTAACGGATGAGATCAAATGTATTTTTTTTTTCTTTGTAACTTTATTTTTCAAGATATTTACATGGAAATTGGCAGGCACATAGATGGTTGTATACTGAATACAAGGTTTGAAAAATTAGTAAAACCCAAGTATGAGAATTGGTATTAATGATGCTAATTAGGTAAAAATGTTGAATTGGTGAACCCAGTAAAAAAGTAATAAAAGATTCTTTCTAATATCCTCTTTGCGCTCTGTAGGCCTTTGTATTTCTCAAAAGTAGGGCCTACTAGTGTTTACATTAAAGAATATAAATGGCGAACCTCGAAAAATTGTCTGAGCCGCATCCAATAAACAATTCCAGTTAATTGAATTGAAATTGACACTCGTGTTTCTGACTTCTGATTTTTTCAAAATATCATTCCGACCACTAAGATCTCAGTATTTGTCATCAAAACAACTGCAGTTATATTCTAAAATAGTCATTTATTTACATGAATCAGTTTGATTTGAAAAAAAATAAGTAGGTAAAGCTATGAAAACTCACTTCTTCAAAGTCTCCCGTGAAGCATCACATCAAAACCAGCAGACGGCCAATTTTGCTGAATACTTCATCAGAAACAGTGAGAGTGGTTTTAGAGAACATCCCTATAAAATCTTTCCCGTGACTCAAACCACCGGCAGTTTCTCGACGTCACATGAGCAGAGATTATAAGCTTTTTAATGATGGAACATATTCAGGAGTTGTCAAGAGCAATGACCGATTTGGAAACTTTGATGAGCGTCTGCATGCACAATTTTCACAGCACGGCCAGAGAGCATCTGATATTCCTAGTATTATATTGTTACCATCATGTTCGCTCATCCGGCCCATAGGTGATGAGTTTATGCCATCATGTCTTGTCTGTTGTCCACCTGGTGTCATCCATATTTCACAAAAATCGCTTCTTCTCTCTCAGTTCTTCACCGATTTTTGCTCTTTTTGGCAAGAAGGTAGATCTGTCTGGGGTGCATATGGCTTCTACCCATAATTGCAATTAATAATGAAGATATGGAGTAATTAAGCCCTAATGAGCAGTTTCCACACACATCAATTCTTCACCGATTTTGATTCTTTCTAGCATGAAGGTAGGGGTACCTAGGGTGCATATAACTTCTACCCAGATTTGCTTAATTCCAATTATTAATGAAGTTATGGATTAATTAAGCCTTAATGAGCAGTTCAACAAAAATCACTTCTCGGTCAATTCCTCGCCGTTTTGGATTCTTTCTGGCAAATTGGTAGATATTCCTAGGGTGGATATAGCTTGCGACATTTCTTGCACAAGGTGGCTCATTTTAGATTGTTGCTTCTGGACACTGACAGACTCACCTCATCTCATTATCTGTAGCCGCTTTATCCTGTTCTACAGGGTCGCAGGCAAGCTGGAGCCTATCCCAGCTGACTACAGGCGAAAGGCGGGGTACACCCTGGACAAGTCGCCAGGTCATCACAGGGCTGACACATAGACACAGACAACCATTCACACTCACACTCACACCTACGGTCAATTTAGAGTCACCAGTTAACCTAACCTGCATGTCTTTGGACTGTGGGGGAAACCGGAGCACCCGGAGGAAACCCACGCGGACACGGGCAGAACATGCAAACTCCGCACAGAAAGGCCCTCACCGGCTACGGGGCTTGAACCCGGACCTTCTTGCCGTGAGGCGACAGTGCTAACCACCACACCACCGTGCCGCCCATTGACAGTCTCATTTATGAAATCTTCAGTCTTTGTGAATGACGAATCAGAATTTAAAGCTTTTCCTCTGAGACATGGTTTGATCTGGAAGCACAAAGTCAAAAGGAAAGAAAATAAAATATAATATAATGAGATATGAGCTATGTAATAACTGAATGGTACGTGAAATGGTTGTGTAGACGGGCCAAGATCCTGCACGGACCCAAAAATAATTCTGTTACATGTGGAGCCACTTAATTGGATACTTTCATTTTTTTTTTTTTCCTGGAAATCCAAAAACAGTAAAATTGCATTCTTTACAAAGAGCTGTGTGTGTTTGTGTGTGTGTGTGCACGCGTGTGCATGTGTTTCAGTGAATCTTAATTGCAGCTATTTTCAAAGTACTATTAAAACGTTCAAATGTCTTGATGCATGAATAAAGAAAACTCTGTAAATATTTAAATGTTTCCAAAAGCCAGTATTCGCAAGACTTGTAATTATGTCAGCCTCAAGCTAAGACCACAAAAGGGGTTTTATACTAAAACGCTTGTGAGAAGGAATCAGAATAGCTGCTTTAGTCTGTGATGAAAGAAACTGAAATGAAATGTCACTGTCGAATTCATTCGTCATGAAGTCCAGTCACTTGGCTTTGCCCTAATTAACACGGAAAATTAATTATGGGAAAAATGCATTATCACGGATTCATCATGTGAGAATTTTGCATACCAGACATGACGGAGTGAGAGAGTCGACGCATCAGGCAGGCGTTCTACCTGACTACCTCTGAGACCGTGTTCTCTTTAAACCCAGTTAGCGAAGAAGTGCTTTGTTCTTTCACTCCAGATTATCCAAAGCAGGTAGAGTATCTCTCGCTGGTGATAGCACAGGGCAATTCCATCATAGTCTCGGTGTATACTCAACACATACGAGCCATTAGATAGGTAAATGATCCGAGTCCATTTGCTCTTCAATGCTGGTTGTGCTAGTCTGAGGTTACCCCCTCTTCAATTATAGCGGCTTTGCTGTATTTAAAAGAGTTCCTTGATGTCCGGACCACAAGTGGAGACTAAAGGTGATGATACACGGGGCAACTTTTTGGGCAATGTTGCCGACACAGTGCAACAGACAATTGGCAACAACCAATCAGATAAGAGCAAATCAGACTCCGCAAAGATGGACGCTGAAACATTTGCAGCTGTCACTTTTGTCTTGACTTCAGCCTTTATTTTGCTTAAGTATCACTTCAGGAACAAAACAGAACAGATACTCTGGTCAAAAGATAATTTGCCATTATGGTAACATTTATAAGTCAAAATAACCACATTATTCTGTTCATAAAACATTTTTTAAATCTCTTTAAAAATGCTTCTCACCTCAATCACAGATGCTGTAACTAATAACTGACACGTACATCACAAAAACATGATCGTTTAATTCTCATCTCAGCAAAAAAGACAAAAGGACGTGGACCAGGAGATGGCTGCTGAGGAGGAAAAGGAGGTGACGGAGCTCCTAAAAGGCTTTCTTTTTTAGATCCTGAAGTTTGTACTGTTTGTTTCGCCCTCGGGTTCGACAAGTAGTCGTGCTCTGGGTATAAATTAGACGATCTCTGTTACAACTCAAAAAAACCACCATGAGCTGCCCATTACGTTTACCTTGACGCAAGAGAGCTAACGTTATCTCTACATAGCTAGCGATAACGTTCAGCTATCTGTGCTAGCAAAAACCACCGCTAGTTATCTAAATCCCATTCAGTCTCTATGGAGCGATGGTTAGTTAACGGCAGTTTACACTTAATTACAACCTGAGCGCATAAAAATAGATGTCTGTTGGTTCAGCATTTGATGAGGTAAATTCACCACTCTGGGTTTACACGTAACAACTTGGCGATGTAAAAAGATATAAGTTGTCTCTCTTTTTCTTCACTCCACTGCCGGAGATGCCGCCATCTTTGTTGAAAATTTCAGAAGCTCTCAGGTGGTTATGTGATTCACTTCGAGCACTCTGATTGGATGGTCTTAAAACGTTGCCCAAAACTATCAGAATCCTTCAGATGCAAATGATGTTGCCCAATCTCAATGGGAAGGTGTCAAAGTGCAATTGCCCGGCAACATTGCCCAAAAAGTTGCCCCAAGTATCATCACCTTAAGGCTTGATAAACCAAGGACGAGGAATAGCATGACCATCGGTGTTCAAGTGTCTGTAGATTGGCCATGTCTAAAGCATCTTTATATGAACAGTCCTAAGGCAGTTTGAAGATGGATCCAAGACCAAAACAATTGACTTTCTCAAGTTTATCACGGAGACCATTAGTAATGCCCAGTAGTAACGGGCGACAGTATTTGAAACGCGGCAAGATGGAAGTCTTATATAGCTTCACAGCGGTGTTGTTGATTACATTTTTTTAAATTCGTTTGATAGCTGAAAGTTTAGCATATACTTTAAGTGTGTTCTTAATATGAAGACTCGTAGACAAGGTACTGTCAATAGTAACACCAAGTTGTTCCAAACTGTCTTTCTGTTCAATAGCCTTGGGATGGTATTACCATTACCAATGGTAATGGCCTTTGTCTTTGAATAATTGGTAGATAGATAGCTAAAGGTAGACTGTCTTTCAGATTTTTCAAACGTAGGTCATAAAAAGAATTTTCCCTGACACCCAGCTATTTTTGTTTAGTGGACCAAAAGCTACTGACTTCGAATCACAGACGTCCAATTTTATTAGGTTTTTTTTTTAATAGAACAATTAATGTATTTAGGGCCACATAGCCCTAAATTCTCCACTATTTTTTCCAGCTTCACCATGACCCAATTCAAGATACTATGTCATGCATGACGTGGTGGGCTTTCCTCGTTCACACAAGGCATTGTGGGATACAAATTTGAAACGGGAGAGGAAAATGGAGGACGCGAGTGAGACGTGAAAGACCGACGACAGTGACAGAAAGTGAGATGTTATGTTGCAAAAGAAAGGAAACACAGGACCAAACTAATAAATATCGGAGGTCAGCGAGCACCTTGGTGTGATCAGCTGTTCGTCTAGAGACAGAATGATGGAACTGCCAGTCAGTGCACGGTCAAGGTAAACCTGTAGATGGCAGTAATGCAACACTGTGGATGCCAACTGCCGTAAAACCCAAAAGAAGGAGGTAAACCTGCACATGCCCACACGGACTTCCTCTGTCTGCTTGACTGCGCGAAGCAAGCAATTTCATGCATGTTATTTGATCAGGAATTCTCTCAAATTAAATAACTTCCCAGCCAGAGAATGGTCTGGGGGATTAGATGTTACAGAAATAAACATATTTCAGAGGGAACTAAATTTCATCGATTTTATGAAATCGAAAGGCCGTTTCGCTTTGAGAGAGCCAGCCAGTAATCGAACTGAGATCTTGGTTGATCTTAATTTCCAACAGATCAAGAGATGAATCACTGGAGTAAAGAGACATATAATCAGCATAAAGTCTGAGCAATGAATTATCGCGCAAAAAAAAAGTTAATATCATTTAATAAAGCTATTGAAAAAAAGAGGACCCAACAGGCTACCCTGAGGCACCCCACTTTTAACAATTCTCCAGTCCAAAAAAAAAAAGTAGCCATCTTTGGTTCTTGAGAAGACTTTGCTTCTCCAGGCAAGAGGATTTGAACAGCGTCATCGAGCTAAATATCTGGTAGGATGAGTTCCATGGCATCTGACCCACCGCAAGAGCACGATGAATGTCGAAGGAAGTCGGCTCAGGTTATCGGCCTCTTCTGATTTCTCCCAGCGGTCCATTCTCTTGCACATGGATTATCATTCCATTCCCCTGTGAATGCCACATGAGTACCGTCACTGTGCAGACACACAAAAGACGGCTTGTCTCCGCAGCTCGCACAAGCCGTAGCATATGTGTCTCTTTCAACCAGTGTGTAGCAGGGGACACAAGATACAGACGTTGTTCTTAGGCTCCTTTAAATGGAATCTGGGGGTTTCGGACACGTCCAGCACCTGTGCGACTTTCCATTTAGACGCATCAATAAAAAATTGTTGTAATTCATTAAGCAGTTGCATATGGAGAATGCGCGCGTGCGTGTATGTATATATAATATATATACTTTTTTTTTTTAATTCTGTGCTGTTGTCATACAGCATGGATATTTCAATCACCATAGCCTCTTTTGCAAATAACCTAAAAAAGTCTGCAAAGGCATATTGAGGACAAAGACTGGGGTTGATTAGCAATTCCCTGTGTCAATCTAGGAGGACGTCTTTATTGAGTGTGTCTCTGGTGGTTATCTGAGTGCAGTGCTACTCCTAACCCACATCCTGTTCCACACGTAAGCTCCCCGGAGATCCCTCCATATAGTGAGCTCTTGTCTCTGAAAGATCTTGGCTGAATCACACAGTGGGAAAGTAGAACCCGGTATTTCCTTTTGCCTTTACAGGTCTGTAGATTCCCTTTCAAAAGTAAGCATTTCTTTCTTTCTTTCTTTTGTAAATTGAAACAGCAGGAACAATAAAGTGGAATCAACACGACCACTTTGATTTGTTGATAATATTTTATGTAGCCTCCTGTTTTTTTGTTTTTTTTTTTGAACTACCATAATGACTAGAGGAAGTGGATAATGAAAATGTATTTATAGCTCATATCTTATTACATTTCAGCAATATTTCACTGGGAGTGAGGAAAAATTAAGACTTGTGTGTTTACGTCTTATTCAGATTTTATTTTTTATTTTTTTCCACAGCTATCAACACAGGTTGACTTTTAACAGACACTTTCACAGGGTTCCTCCTGGGTTCTGAAAAATATTCTCCACCTTTTTCCTTGAAAAATCAAGTCAAAGACGTATTCTTCACTTTTCTTCTTAGTTACCGACTTATCAAAGTGGACTTAAAGGAGAACTGAAGTCATTTTTAAACTTGCTTTATTCCTTAATTAACGTGTTATTCAATTGCGTTTTCGGTTTTAGTAACCTTATGTCGTGACTTGTATTGGCAACTAATTGCAATGAAATATTATACTTATCGGCCTATTCGGTTTTTAGCCGTGTTGAATCTAGTTCGTTTGGTCCACGGCAGGAGTCGCTTATCCACGCGATCTTCACGAGACTTGTGCGAGACTTCAAACATGAATTCTCAGCCAGGTGTCAGTGCCACCATTTTGAAAACTGTTTGTTTTCCAAACGAAGTATTGCACAAAAACAAGTTTAAATGACGATTAATGCCTACTTTTTTCAAACTTTCCTGATTGCTATCAAAACAAACAAAACTTCCAGCTTGATTACGTCAGCATTCGAAAGGGGGCGCGCACGTCTATTGGCAAATGTTGGTCACTTTTGATTTCCGCTGTACGTTTTACTTCCATCCTACGATGTCTCACACAGGTCTCAATGAATCTTGTTTACTGGACGGCCATTGCTTTGACATATGGACTGATATATTACATAGCATATTTCAAACACTCATAACTTGCTATATCAGTGACAAAATAGCTATCAGAAATGCATTCCTATATTTAATAAAATGAGATAAATAGAATTTTGATGATAAAAAAAATTTGCCTTCAGTTCTCCTTGAAGTCTTTCAACTGCTCTTCACGTAAGGATCAATGTTATGTCTTTCATAAATGATTTAGGGAACATATTGGATCTTACAGTAGGAGGAAATTTAAAATTTGGGCTCCATTCCAGCCTCTAATAAGAAAGACTTGGTTTTGGGCACCCTGTGCACCATCAAACTAAAATAAACCTCCTTAGATTGAATTTACTTCAGATTATTTTAGCAAGGAATTATTCAAAAGAGGTATTAGGACTCCCTTTAGCATTTACGTCAACACAAAACTTGATTTACCATTGAACAGAGTTGAGAAGAGTCTCGGAACAACCAACAGTGAAGGAATCCGAATTTCCCTTCGATTTACAAAATGAACACAGAATGACACCGCATTTTACATCATATGTTAGTTAGCAGCCACGGAAACTCAACACGCCCAAAACATAGCTCCCTTCAGTCACTTGCCAGCTGACAGCACTTTCACTTTTTTTTTTTTTTTTAAACCAACCCCTGTATTACTGACACTGTCTGATATGCTCGGGGATGGTCGGGGCTCTGAATGTGCCTCCCTCATGGCTGTTTCAGCCCTTAAAGGAGAACCGAAGGCAATTTTTTTTTTATGAGTGTTTGAAATATGTTCTGTAATATATCAGTCCATATATAAAAGCAATGGCCATAAACGAGATTCGTTGAGACCTGTGTGAGACATCGTAGGACGGAAGTAAAACGTACAGTGGAAATCAAAGTGACCGACATCTGCCAATATTGTCAAAAGACGTGCTCGCCCTCTTTCGAATGCTGATGTAATTAAGCCAGAAGTTTTGTTTGTTTTGATAGCAATCAGGAAAGTTTGAAAAAAGTAGGCAGTAATTGTCATTTAAACTCGTTTTTGTGCAATACTTCGTTTGGAAAACAGTTTTCAAAATGGTGGCACTGACACCTGGCTGACACTTCACTTTTCGAAGTCTCGCACAAGTCTCGTGAAGATCGTGCGGATAAGCGACGCCTGCTGTGGAACAAATTAACTAGATTCAATATGGCTCAAAACCGAATAGGCCGATAAGTATCATATTTGATTGCAATTAGTTGCCAATACGAGTCACGATATAAGGTTACTAAAACCGAAAACGCAATTGAGTAACATGTTAATTAAAAAATAAAGCAAGTTTAAACGTGACTTCAGTTCTCTTTTAAATCATCTTCAGTGCTTGAAGAAGACCCCAAAAGACTGTGCCATTGTTTGGTTCATGCAAAGATAATTACACCACTACACCAGGCCGATTAAAACGCACTGTGATTGGTCAGAAACTTGGTGCTCATTTGGTCATTATGTATAGTCAATTTTTATTGGTCACAAGCACGTACTTATTGTTTCCACTTTGGCTTCCTAAAGTCTCCTCACTGGGGTTGGATTTTGGCAAACGGAGGGATTTGTGGAGGGATTTCTAGAAAAGATGACTTAGGATAATGATAAAGATGTTCGTCACTGTGATGACTGCTAGTAATTTTCTCGTTGTCACTGATGGATTATGTGCGTCATTGACGAGCGTGACGAGTGCCAGCGGGAACCCTGGTTTCAGTGACTTTTCTTAGGCCTTCTTGTGAATGTTTGACATGGCATGGTTGGTAACCATGTTTGTACTGTACATAATGTTTTAACCTTAAACATTCTATTTTATCTTTCCTCTACAGAAACTTTAATGGATTCCACTACAGCAACAGCTGAGCTGGGATGGACTGTATTTCCTGTATCGGGCACCAGTGAGAACAGTGTAAGTGTCATGTTTTTGTAACAAATTTAAGAAATCAGTGATTCTCATACCACATTAACATCATGGATTCTGTACTGGAAATACTCCCAGCTCTTATAAGTCCTTTGGGCTGCGTTTGGGTGAATGCTTTTGAAACGCTGAGTCAGACAGTAAAAAGCCGCTTACTATCCCAGCGCCGTTTGGTGAGCGAGAAACCAGAGGTCCAGACTACTCCTTAGTCCTCCTCCATTCCTGAACCTGGACTCCTTAAGACTGGAGAAGGGAAAAAAACCTGTTGTTGAGTAATTTGCTGGTGTATTTCAGATAAAACCTCCCTGTTTTATTCAATTATTCACGCTTTTGTGGTCTGTTTCGGGGGCTGGTTTAAATTTTACTGAACCATGCGTCTGCATTCTGTCAAGAGGAAAAGACAGAGAAGAAAGAATTAGGAGGGGAGAAAAAAGGAGGGAACAATTTCAACGGCCCAGTTGTGCAACTTCAAAGTTTTCCTGATATAATTTGCTCTCCATCACCATGTCAAACCCAAGGGCATGGAGCCTCTTCCTTCGCCGATGCTGCTATCACTGTTCGAGAACAAAGAGGAAAACGAATCAGACACCCTGCTTCTGGATCCAATCTAAACACAAGGAGTTCTCTTTTGTGTCATCCTCATATATGAGGCCAGGAGTTGCACTTGCTTGCATCATATTTTTTTTTTCCTTTTGCGTTTCTAGAAACATACAGTACCAGTCAAAGGTATTTGGACTATTTTCTACATTGTCGAACAATACTGAAGACCTCAAAACTATGTAATAGCATCTGGAACATATGGAATTATTCTATCCATGTTCACTGGATATGAGCAATCATGCGCTCTGATTGGCTACTCTACTACTCGGATATCAGCTCATATGCCATGAGGAGAGGAAAAACAAAATGGCGGAGCGTTTTGCTGAACCAACTGAACATGAAATAAAACTCCACTCGAAAACGAAAGCAAAAATATACCAAAAAAAAGCAACAAAATATGGAATGAAAGTATTTCATGGTAAGAACGTATCTTTTAAATTTTTCAAGAATTATTATTATCGCATTTTTCACAAATTGTTCCTGTCATTTCGCCGGTTTGTTTACAAAGCGGAAATGATTTTGTCGGACGTTTTGTCCAAAGTTTATATTTATCGAATTTGCTAAAAATAAAAATAAAAATGCCCCGTTTCTCACAATCCAGTGAATGTCGGCTATCAGCTCATGTACAACTCGATTTCGTGGAATAACTGTTAATTATGTGGTCAACTAGCCAGCGTTTACCTTGACGCTTTACACACTATCGGCGTTATCTTAACCATCTTCATGAGGTAGTCACCTGGAACGCTTTTCAATTAACAGGTGCCTCGTCAAAAGTTAATTAATGCGATTTCTTACCTTCTTAATGCATCTGAGATCAAACCGTAAATAGTAAATAATATAAATACAGTAAACAGCCCTATAACACAACTGTAGTAATCTGTAAGTAATACTTTAAAGCATGAAGAAGTGTCTTTTAATTCATAAAAATAAATTTAAAAAAACATTAAATTCGAAGGTGTGTCCAGACTTTTGACTGCAGGGGGTTTAAAGTGCATGTCTGGCTAGAAAAATAAAAAGTCACGATAAATTGTAAACATTTATGGTGTTTTTTTTCGACATTTATATCATTCATACCTTTTTAGAAGACAAACAATTCAAAAATATTTGCACTGTGAATTATTATTATTATTATTTTTTAAAGATATTTATTTGGGCTTTTTGCACCTTTATTGGATAGGACAGTGTAGAGACAGGAAATGAGCGGGAGAGAGAGACGGGGAGGGATCGGGAAATGACCTCGGGCCGGAATCAAACCCGGGTCCCCAGATTTATGGTATGGCGCCTTATCCACCTGAGCCACGACGCCCCCATTGCACTGTGAATTCTTAACATTGTGCTTTTTTCAGGTTGAAGTAACTTTAAGTCAGGAATAAAGGGGGAAAAATGGTGCTCTGAAATGAGAAAATAATCAACAAGAAGAATAATCACAGCACATCCTGAAGTTTCTTATTCCTCTGATATATTAATCAGTGATGTCATATTTTAAACATTTTATATTTAACAGTTATTCCACGAACTCGAGTCGTACATGAGCTGATAGACGTCGAGGCGCATAGCGCCGAGTCGGCTATAAGCCATGTACGACGAGATTGAGTGGAATAATTGTTTTATTCTATCCACATTCACTGGATTTTGAGAAACGGAGCATTTTTATTTTTTGCAAATTCGAAACATAACTTGATACAAAACGTCCAACAAAATCATTTCTGCTTAGAATGTAAACAAACTGGCGAAATGACAGGAGCAATTTGTGAAAAATGCTAGCATAATAATTCTTGAAAAATAAAAAAAGATCCGTTCGTACCATCCAATAATTTCATTCCATATTTTATTGCTGTTTATTTTTGGGGCTTTGTTTTCGAGTAGAGTTTTTATTTCGTCCTTGGTTGATTCAGCAACACCTTTCAGAGCATTTTTTTAAGGATTTTCCACTAGGAGACCAACTGGTCTGGGCAATACAATCACAGGCCCCAGAGTCCATGCGACTGCACCGCTGCGGCATGTTCTGTGATGCAAATTGCCGCATTACGAATCCTCGTTTCAGCCAGCATAATATCAACATAGTTAATGCAGTGCCAAGTTTTCCTTGTTAAATGTATACTTGCATGGTACTTGGTTAATTAATTGCAACTGATTGAACCAAATGATAAGACATAACTTGGTTTAAAATTTGGTCTCCCAGTGAAGCTGGTTTGGCATTGACTAGGAGACCAAATCTGGCCACTGGGAGACCATTTGGTCTCCCAGTAACTATGTTAAAAAATGCTCTGCCTTCTGCCGTTTTGTTTTTCCTCTAGTCATGGTATATGAGCTGATATCCTAGTAGTAGAGTAGCCAATCAAAGCGTGCAATAGCTCATATCCAGTGAATGTGGATAGAATAATTGCATTTAATGTTGTGGAACATCCATGAAACAAGTTAGTTCCTGTTATCACTTCTGTTTAGATCTGTTATAACGTTCATTCCAACACTATTCTCAGTTTTTTCTCTGTCCAAAAGTTAAAGCTAGACGGCCTTTCGATTTCATAAAATCGGTGAAATTTAGTTCCCTCTGAAATTTGGTCATTGTGATATTTATTTCTGCAATATCTAAAAATAAAAACAGGCCATTGTGTGGCTGGGAAGTTATTTTATTTGAGGGGATTCCTGAGCAAATAATGTGCATGAAATCGCTCGTTTTGTGCAGTCAAGCAGACAGAGGAAGTCCATGTGCGTATGCACAGGTTTACCACCTTCTTCTTTTGGGTTTTACGGCAGCTGGCATCCACAGTGTTGCATTACTGCCATCTACAGGTTTACCTTGACTGTGCACTGACAGTTCCATCATTCTGTCGCTAAACGAACAGCTGATCACACCGAGGTGCTCGCTGACCGCCGATATTTATTAGTTTGGTCCTGCGTTTCCTTTCCTTCGCAACATAGTGTCTTTTCTTCTCACTTTCCGTGACTGTAGTCAGTCCTTCACGTTTCATTCACACACTCGCGTCCTCTGTTTTTGTCTCCCGTTTCAAATTTGTACCCCACAATGCCTTGCGTGAACGGGAAAAGCCCACCACGTCATGCATGACGTAGTGTCTTGTATTGGGTCATGGTGAAGCAGGAAAAAAATGGCGGAGAATTTCAGGCCATGTGGCCCTAAATTCATTAATTGTTCTTTTTTTAAAAAAACAAATAAAAATGGACGTCTGTGATTCGAATTCAGTAGCTTTCAGTCCACTGAACAAAAATAACTAGGTGTCAGGGAAAATTCTTTTTATGACCTAAGCTTGAAAAATCTGAAAGGCAGTCTAGCTTTAATAAGGCACAAAAACACTTCTTGTCATGTTTTCTGTCCTGAAGACTTTCCCTTGGTAGGATATTTACTGACCATTACAAAGAGCTACCACTGCAGACTCCTCCTACGAATTTTAAATAAACGTCTTCACCATATAAAGGAGCGAATGTTTTTCTTTGTTTAAAACTATGTTTTTATCACCTTATTATTAGTTATCAATTATGTAGAGCACCCGCAAAACAACCGAATTAGTTTTTGTTGAACTGATATGAAAGCTGTGATTTGAATTACAGTCTAAAGTGCCAGACTTGCTGCTATGGAAAATGATTTAACGCTTTCTGACCAATCAGATTTGAGAATTCCGCAGCGCTTTGGTATAATACATTTGTAACCCAGTTTCGGACATGAAGCTGTATGCATCCTTTCTGTAATTAACGGAGTCCCATCGAGCACGCGCTCGGTTGTTATGGGAAAAGGCGAGGCCTTGCAGTAGAGGAGAACAGGTGGGCTGCTTGAATCCTACTGAAAGAGAGGCCTTAAGTTATTGTCTTACACCACCGCCGGGGGCCCAGGGTCTGAGCTACAAGATCGCTATCGGTCAAAATATGGAGTGCTCCATCAACAGTCGGCTTTCCTGACATTGAGTAGCTTAGTTAAATAAACTCAAACCTACTGCGAGATATGTGAGGAGAAAATATCCAGATGTGGCAGTCATTCTCTCCTTTATTCGTCCTTTCATCCACCCATGCAGCCATTCATAAATTCATTCATGCAGTCATCCATCCTTTTGTTTTTGGAGACTTGAAGGCTCCCAGGAGTGGACAGCACGGTGTGTGGAGTGCAAATGTTGAAAGATCCTCCGAGTAAAATGTTCGGTAAAGGAAGATATATGGTGATCATTTTTCACAGCCAGGTGTGAGCAGGTTTTTTTTTTTTTTTAAATCATATTCTACAGTGCATATCGTATTAACTCGCGCTCACATATGAGAACCTCCAGACTGCTTTCTTGAAAAGGGAGTTTGTTATATAGATGTAAATTATTCCTCTTTCTGCTGAAGTTTTAAAATCGAAAGCCGTAATGCTCAGTTTCAGTACGTCTCATATTTTATTCTGTCCACATTCACTGGATATGAGCAATCGCACACTCTGATTGGCTACTCTACTACTAGGATATCAGATCATATACTGCAAGTTGAGAAAAACAAAATGGTGGAGCACTTTTTGGGGGTTTTGTTTTCGAGTCGAGTTTTTATTTCGTCCTCGGTTGGTTCAGCGACACGCTCCGCCATTTTGTTTTTCTCTACTCACAGTATATGAGCTGATAGCCTAGTAGTAGAGTAGCCAATCAGAGTGCACGATTGCTCACATCCAGTGAATGCGGATAGAATAATTGCATAGAATAATTTTTTAAAATAATATTCTACAGTACATATAGTATTAACTCGCGCTCACATATGAGAACCTCCAGACTGTTTTCTTTAAAAGGGAGTTTCAGTTACATAGATGTAAATTATTCCTCTTTCTGCTGAAGTTTTAAAATTGGCCACGCTCACTGGATATGAGCAATCACACACTCTGATTGGCTACTCTACTACTAGAATATCAGCTCATATACCATGAGTAGAGAAAAACAAAATGGCGGAGCATGTTGCTGAATCAACTGAGGACGAAATAAAAACTCGACTCCAAAACCCCAAAAAATACAAAAAGAAGCAACAAAATATGGAATGAAAGTATTTAATTGTAAGAATGCATCTTTTTTTAAAAAGAATTATTATTATAGCATTTTTCACAAATTGCTACGGTCATTTCGCTGGTTTGTTTACATTCTAAGCGGAAATGATTTTGTCGGACTTTTTGTATAAAGTTTTTATTTATCGAATTTGCAAAAAAAAAAATTCTGTTTCTCTCAAAATCCAGTGACTGTGGATAGAATAAAATAGTTATTCCACTCAATTTCGTCGTACATGGTTTCTAGTCAACTCAGTGCTATGTGCCTCGTTGGCTATCAGCTCATGCACGACTCGGTTTCGTGGAATAACTGTTAATTAATTTTTTGCGGTGCTGTTTCCATCAAATCCTGCGCTCTGATTGGCTGGTGAGCGGGTCCGTATCCTACGATACGGACCCCGGTTATGGACCTCTGGCGACTCGCTCATTCACAACAACAACAAACGTAGCAGTTTTTGTCAATCGGCCCGGAGGGCCTCGGTCAGTACTTTCAAGACCTCGGTCACAGTACGGACCTCCCAGCTGGTAAATAACATATATATGTTTCTGTGCTTTAGATAAGATGGAGTATTTACAGTAAAGTGAAATCTTTCCCTGATGATGGGATGCCAGTCCGCTGCAGGGCTCCATGTCACAAACATACATATACACACACTCATTCACACCTCGAGGCAATTTATCATAACCAGTTCACCTATTGGTATGTTTTTGGATTGTTGGAAGAAACCTACACATACACACAGAGAATATGTTGCATAAGTATTGACACCCCAGCTATCCACATTGTGCAGTGTTGCACCCTAGAAGAGAAATGGACTTCATTGGGATTCTGAACATTTTATTTGTACAATGTGTGTGACATTACTTTGTGAAACAAACATTCATTAAACAAAAAAATACAGGTATATTTAGAATGAAGTCGCATGACACTTTAATTGCATGCAAGTGAACGTCATTCAGCTAATTATTTGAATTCTGATTACCGCTGGTTGCACCAGAACTAATTTCGGGGTTTCAGAGAAACAATTGTGAATACTTACGTAATCACAACTTTTCAATGTATTTTTACAAATTATATTGATTCCCCTACTTTTATAATTTAGGCCATTTTGTGTCAGTTCATGACATACAGTACCAGCCAAAAGTTTGTGCACCCCTTACTCATTCATAAGGTTTTCTGTATTTTGAATATTTTCTTCAATATTGAAGATGTCAAAACTATAAAATAACATCTGGAACATGTATGGAATTATGTGAAACAAAAAAAAAAGTGTTAAAAAAAACCCAATATGTTTGATGATTTAGATTCTTCAAAGTAGCCAGTGTTTACCTTGATGACACTTTGTACACTATTGGCATTATCTTAACCAGCTTCATGAGGTCATCACCTGGAATGCTTTTCAATTAACAAGTGTGATTCGTCAAAAGTTATTAGTGCAATTAATTCTTAATGCATTTGAGGTCAAACAGTAAATAGTAGACTAGATAGATACTGTGACTAAAGTCACAGTGGTTTGCGCTAGCTCTTACAAACCAAGACATCTGGTCATTGTACCCTATAGATCCAGAACGGTAAGGGATAAGTGAGGGGGGGGGAAGCCCATTTTTCATGGATCATTCCAGTTCGGTGATCCGGATCAGCACCAAAAGTCATAGCAACTTAATTCTGCCCAGAGGTATTCTGCATGTGAAATTTGGTGATGACTGGTTGAAAACTGAGTCAGAAATAGCATCCTAAAAATGTTAGGAGAAGAAGAAGAGGAAGAATAAAGTAGAAAGATCCTGAGTGGGAGTAAAAATTTGTTCTAGCGCAAATTAATAATAAAAATACAGTAAATAGCCCTATTCCACAACTGTAGTAATCCATATTACGTCAAGAACTAAGTAAAGAAAAATGACATCCATCATTACTTTAAGACATGAAGAAGTGTCTTTTAATTAATAAAAAAATTGAATTGGAAGGTGTCCAAACTTTTGACTGATATTGTAGAATCCAAATTAAATATGTGGAAAAGTTCATGGGGGATAAATATCGTAAATAGTCCTACACTTCGGCTATCATATCGTTCCTGATTTTAAAAAAAAAGTAGAATAGGACACTCATCGAACCAATTAGTAATCATTAACTAATCAAGTCAAGTTTATTTGTATAGCGCTTTTAACAGTAAACATTGTCGCAAAGTAGCTTTACAGAATTTGAACGACTTAAAATATGAGCTAATTTTATCCCTAATCTATCCCCAATGAGCACGCCTGTGGCGACGGTGGCAAGGAAAAACTCCCTCAGACGACATGAGGAAGAAACCTCGAGAGGAACCAGACAATAATCGTGCCCTATAACCTGCTGTAATAAAGTGAAATATTGCAATGTTGATATTAGCCCTTCTAAAGATCATATAATTTAATCAAGGCTGAATTATATGAACACGTTCTCAGCGTAAGGTTTTATGACTTCTCTGACTATATGCACGAATTGTAAACAGAACTGTACTGTATCTATTTTCACACACTTTCTGTATCAGTGGGCAGCGTGTGAAGAGCTCGAAGGAGTTAGAAAGAAACAGATGGTCCTAAAGCGGCCGCGTCTGGTTATAATATGTTAAAGCAAACACAGCAGGCCATTCTGAGCATCTTTAAAGAGGTCTTTGGTTTAGAGTGCATTCCAAAACTGAATGACAGTTATGTTTTCTAGCATGGCAATTAGAGATGGTCTTTAATGTAGTATTTGGCAATTTTCGGGCCTCGTCATTACAGCCGCAAAATTCTACGCGGTCACGACGTTAATATAAAGATCAAGTCAGAATCGGCAACGTCTCATTTCGTACCTTTGATTCGTTTAAAAGGTAAATATGTATCCATGATCCACATGGAGATTGGATTCGAAGGGTTAAAGAGGCAATAGGAAGCTTGTTTGTCTAACTTCACATGTTGCACATTACCAGTAGATCGCAATAATTGGAGTTGACGCTAAAGATGGTTCAGTTAGTTGGCTTTTCTATACCTCTCTCTCTCTCTGCACTCTGTTTGTGGTGGGAAGCCCAACAGTGCACAGATGTAGACTTGTATGCTCTGTAATTCAACACAGAGATTGCCTGTCATTTGTCCCAAATGTCCCCTCAGGACAGACGTGTCTACTGACAGATTTCTCACAACTAAAAATTGAGGAACTCAGCATCCAGTGTGCTTTGTTCTTTATTTTTCTATTTTTTACATGAAATCATTTAAGATTCATGGACTCTTTATACCAAGCACTCTTTCTCCGCACCCATTCTGCCTCCATTTTAATAAGTAAATGTTAAAAGAACATAATTCACTTGAAGAGATGTCAGTAGTGCTTCACTTTTCCAGCACTGTATTACAGTATTATAAGTGACGGTCTTGGGAGAGTGCTGTGATCGCTTGGGCTCATGTACTCTTCAAGGCTGTGACAGTTTATTAGTGAAATATGCTGAAGTTCAGATAAAATTTCAGGAGTTCTATCATGGTCGGGCAATTAATATTGAAAAAAATGGGTCTTGCTGACAGAATTTTCATCCCCTGCAGCTTGCCAGTTCCATAATTCATGAAAAAGCAGTCTGTTACGCTAGGCTATACCGATCGCAAGCGCAGAGAGAATGTCAGGGAAGCTTAGATCACATTTTATTCTATCCACATATACTCGATGGATAGCAATTGCGTGCTCTGATTGGCTACTCTACTACTAGGATATCAGCTCATATACAGTGAGTAGAGAAAAACAAAATGGCGGAGCGTGGTGCTGAACCAACCGAGGACGAAATAAAAACTACTTGAAAATAAAACCCAAAAAAAGGAACAAAATATGGAATGAAATTATTTGATGGTAAGAAAATTTTTTTTCAAGAATTATCACATTTTTCACATATTGCTACAGTCATTTCGTCGGTTTGTTTACATTCTAAGCAGAAACAATTTTCTCGGATGTTTTGCGTAAAGTTTTTATTTATCGAATTTGCAAAAAATAGAAATAAAAAGCTGAATGTGGATAGAATAATCCACATTCATGGTTAAATGGTTAAATAAAAGAATATTGTTTTTTGTTTTTTTTTTCCTCAAAAAATATCTCTTGTTCCACACTCCAGCCCAGTCGGTGGCAGTAATGCACCTGGATTGCCGACCACCAAAAAAAGAAGAAAAGAAAATTTCGAAGCGTGTTGCTGAACCAGCCAGGGATGAAATAAAAACTCTACTCAAAAACAAACCCCCACCCCCCCAAAAAAAAGCAATTATATATGGAATGAAAGTATTTGATTGAAATTGTATCTTTTTTTTTTTCCCAGGAATTATTATTACGGCATTTTTCTCAAATTGCTATGGTAATTTCACCAGTTTGTTAAGTGGAAATTATTTTGTCAGATGTTTTGTATGAACTTTTTATTTATCGAACTTGCAAAAAATAAAAATGCTCTGTTTCTCAAAATCCAGTGAATGTGGATAGAATAAAACAGTTATTCCACTCAATCTCGTCATACATGGCTTATAGCCGACTTGGCGCGTAGCTCATGTACGACTCGATTTCATGGAATAACTGTTAATTATATCACGTGTTCTGTCTTTTTAGGTGTTGATGAGGCTACTGATTCTAAACTGTACTTCCAAGTAATCTTATGCTGTGTGTCAGTCTGCTATTGTTTTTCAAACTTGTGACTGAGGAGTCAAAGCATGTAACATACCAAAGACAACGTCATTAGTTACATGTGTTCAATTCCAATTTTTAGTCCATTCCAGGACCGGCTTAATGAAAATGGAATATTGAAATTGGCCCACGGTCCTAGTTGTCTATCCATAGTATAGCAGTGAGGTAAGTGACAAAGACCTCTTCAGTACTTCTGTAATTGAACAATTGTGTCAAAAAGCCCCAGGATGTGTTCTCATCCAACGAACTGAGCCATTCGGATAGTTTAATTCCACACTAGTGCAGAGTGTGACGACCCTCTTTATGCTTCAGCATAAACTTGAAGGCCAAGTCTCGAACCACAGACTCAACAGTGCCTCAGTCTTTCTGTTTGAATGCCAATCTTTAAGCTTGTGGAAGGAAGGGTCGCAAGAACTAATGATGTCCCACTTCCCACACACTTCTTTATGTTGGACCCATGCTCCTGAACAGAGGTCTCAAAAGAGAACAGCTTGTGTTATTTTCTATTGCTCTTGAAGGCCCTCATATATTTTTTTTCTTTCTTGGCTTGTGGTTCCTGCGTTCTTTCTCAAGGAATGGTGAAGTACAGGTTCAGAAACTCAATCTTAGACAAGGTCTTTTTTTTTTCTTAATAATGACCAGGATCCCAGATATTTGAGTAATAAAAAGCAGACATTTCTGTCAAGGACTGTTTGAAAATTACTCATCCAGTGTTCTGTGTTGTACTTACTTGTATTACTTGTGGTGTTAACAAGTGACTTTACAAATTCCTTATGGCAAGGACAAATGTTGAGAAAATGAAAGGAGAGACTGAAGATTCTATCACTCTAGATTCCTTACATCCACTTTTGAAAGCAAACAACCACCTTCAGCCATACTCCCACTTAAAGCCGGGGGGGGGGACCTGTGAAAATGATGTTTCATTTAATTTGACATTAGGTGCTTGATCGTTGGGCCCTTATTATGCCTCATTTGCTTTTGTCTACTGGCTGAGGCAGAAAATCTATGGCAGGACAAAGAGAGGCCCTCCTTCAAAATACGTTTGTTTGGGGTTTCTGTAGCCCCTTCATGCTACCTCCTTGCCATGAGTTGCCCTCATTGACACTTCATTTCCCTTTATTAACTGCCCTGTTTTCCGAATAATCTGATCAGTCAAGTCTGTAGCCTCCAACAACGGGATGTTATTCTGTTGTATTCTTCTATTTAGTTGACCTTCAACCCAGTAGAAGAATACTTTTGCTTCGAGGAAAGTGGTAAGGTCAACGGCTGCTCATGACCGTTGGCAAATTTGTCCGTTTGTATGACATATATTAAGGGATATTGTTAAACACAGATGTCCACAAGCACCAGCGACTGGCGGTTTTCTGTGCCGGCTACTCATTCGCAGCAAAAAAAAAACAACAAGTATTGCCAGGCAAAACAAACCTTGCCGAGCGGCACTTTATTTTATACCGATTTGTTGATAATGGTAATATTTCTCAATCATCAGCTGTCAGGTTATAGTCCTATGAAAATCCATGACCTTGAGTTTGACATTTCAAAGTCATTCAAGGTCATGGTGCCAAATGAAAGCCCATATGGCACTTCCTATAAGTTGATAATGGTAAACATCTGTCTACCATCAACCGTTTTCAAGTTATAGCCCTCTGAAAATCCGTGACTTTGAGTTTGACCTTTCAAGGTGCCAAAAGAAAGGCCATATGGGAGTTCCTACATGCTCATAATAGTAAACATTTGTCTATCGGCAACCGTTTGAGTTATAATGGAAAATGTTATTTTGACCGAAAGGTTGACCTTTCCAGTGACCCTGACCTTCACTTTGACTCGATTACCCCCAAAATTTAATCAGGTAATCTATGGATCATTGCCCACCTATCCTGAAAATTTGAAGTCAATTGGTGCAACCATCTAGACGCTAGATTGTTAACAGACACACATACACAAACAAACAAGATCAAAGGTCATGGCGCCAAATGAAAGCCCATATATATGACTTCCTATATGTTGATAATGATAAACATCTCTCCATCTCTAACAGTTTTCGAGTTCTAATGAAAATATGCAAATTTTAGCAATGACCTTGACCTCCCTGACATTTGACCCACAACTGCTAATGAGAGAGAGCCCACCATGTAGCATATCAGTGGAAGCAGAATTGAAAGATGAACATTTTGGAATTGGTTTGAAGTAAATATGATGAATATGAATGAAGAGATCGTGAAAAAAAAAAAGATTTTGACCTTTTTGGTGACTTTGACCAGATGACCCTCAAAATGTTGGAGGTTCTATTTGAGACCAATGCCCATCTATCCTGAAAGTTTCATGAAGCTTGGTCCAGGAGTTTTCCCGTAATGTTGCTAACAAAAAAAAAAAAAAGAAACCCCACTGAAAACAATACCTCGCTGTGGATTCCGTTCCAGGCAAGGTAATAAACTTGCCTTTGAATGTTTAAGAGATGTATATCGTATCTGCTGCCCATGATTTGCTACAAATCCAATTATTTCACAACAAAATTGTCTTCGATTTGGGTCATGACTGAAAGCGATGCCATATTTGTTGGTCGATTCTCGCGCTCTGATTGACTGAACCGGACCATGTGACCACGCCATAGTGTGACACCATGTAGTTATGTTACAGAGTCAGGCAGTATACTACAGAGGGTAACTGAGAAAGCCAAGCATACATACATATGGAGGGAAATTTCAGACATATTTTGCAAGAATTTTACAGGGAAATGGTTAGTAAGTTATTAGCTGAGAATGTACCAGAAGCCACCAGAAGGAATGTACATTTCAAAATTTCCTGGGGGGGCATACCCCCAAACCCCCGTAGCATTAGCTACCTACTACTTTTTTTTAAGCCGGCTACTTCAGATTTTCTGGAGAACCCTGCTAAACACATTACTCCTGAGTCTCTAGAATTAAGGCAACTGAACACCAAGTAAGTTGTAATCTCTCATTTGATGTTCAGAATAAGCATTTCATATTAAATCTAGATGGCCTTTCGATTTCATAAAATCAGTGAAATTTTGTTCCCTCTGAAATCTGGTCAGTATGATATATGTTTACTTCTGTAATATCTGACAAAATATCAGGCCATTTTGTGGCTGGGAAGTGATTTAATCTGAGGGGATTCCTGAGCAAATAATGTGCATTAAATCGCTTGCTTTGTGCAGTCAAGTAGACAGAGAAAGTCCGTGTGCGCATCCGCAGGTTTACCTTCTTCTTTTGGGTTTTACGGCAGCTGGCATCCACAGTGTTGCATTACTGCCATCTACAGGTTTACCTTGACCGTGCACTGACAGTTACATCATTCTGTTGCTAAACGAACAGCTGATCACACCGAGGTGCTCGCTGACCACCGATATTTATTAGTTTGGTCCTGCGTTTCCTTTCCTTCACATATGTCTTTTCTTCTCGCTTTCCATTACTGTAGTCAGTCTTTCATGTTTCATTCATACACTCACGTCCTCTGTTTTTCTCTCCTGTTTCAATTTGTATCCCACAATGCCTTGCGCTAATGGGGAAAGCCCACCACATGATGCATGATGTAGTATCTTGTATATGGTCATGGTGAAGCAGGAAAAAATAGCGGAGAATTTAGGGCCACATGACCCTAAATTAATTGCTCTATTTTTTTTTTTTTTAAACCTAATAAAATTGGACGTCTGTGATTCGAATTCAATAGCTTTCAGTCCACTAAACAAAAATAACTAGGTGTCAGGGAAAATTATTTTTATGACCTAAACTTGAAAAATCTGAAAGGCCGTCTACCTTTAAATGAATCACCTGATACAAGTTATGAAAATAGCTACCGGATTGAAATATAACAGAAGTGCTGCAGCAGGTTCAACTCCATCCGTATTCAAAACAGTTGTTTGAAGTTGTCAATGATAATTTAAACATTGGAACAAAGGACAAAAGTCTAGTAAAAGAAAGCTGTTCTAATTACTTCGAGGGTGTTTGATAGAATGGGGGTCTTGAACATGAGACTTGACGTTCTCACTGAATCCCGTCAAAACCCTGTCAAAATCCTCGTTAAGCAGTGACTAATTTGGGAAATTATGTCAGCAGTGAAGTGAAGAGCAAAAGTGAGAAGGGGTGGGAGAGTGGGTTGAAAGGATTGGTGCTCAATGGGCTTTGTGGCCAGAGTGTAAGGAAGCCTATCAAATGAAGAAAATGGTTTTTTTCTCCCACTGAACAAGGTCAAGGTTCTGACTCACTTGTGGTTGGAATCTTGGTTGTTTAGTGCTGAGGGCCCTTAGCTTGATCCTTAGCCAACTGGGTTGAAAACCACAGAGAAGGCATCTGGAGTCACTTTAGAGCCAGCAGTGAAGTCTCTGGTGCATGCATCCTTAGTGCTTTAGTGTGTGCAATATATAGCTGTAAACTTAATAAGAAGTCTGTTTCCGTCTCCTAAAATGGTCATCCGTATAATTTGATTATTCCAAGTTTGTAATGTGTAAGGGGTGAAATTTTATGTGTTGCAACTTCCAGGTTCCAGCACAGTGGTCTGCGTTAACAAGGAGGTCGACAAGGACTGAATTCTGTCAGCTACTTTTGCTTTTTATTTTCATTGTAAATAGCAGTTCCGATTTTATGTGCATAAGGTGGAAAGCTTGGAAAGGTCAAGGCCAGAAGAGTAGTTAAACTTTTATTTATTTATTTATTTATTTATTTATTTACTGAAGGGAACTTATTTTCGTTGGGAAGTTCACTTCCTTCCTGGATACTTTCCATTGTGTATATGATATGAAAATGCTAATGGGTAGCTATCTCTTCCGGTGACAGAGGACAGACGGAAGCCGTCTTGGCAAAACAAGTGACTGCATAAACACTGACGTTTATCACCTGCAGTTCAATTCCCAGTGAGCTGTATCAATGATACATTCTTTTATAAAATATAAGGGCAAATAAACACAGCCCAGGTTCACTTGGCAAAGTGGGAGCTCCAGCAAACAAGGTCCAACTCCAGCCAATTTTGCTTCCAGTGCCAGTCTTTTGGCAGGCTAGCCAGAAGATTTTATCCTCATCCTCACCTCATACCTCTCCTGCCCTGTAATCTAGCTGGTGCCTGTGGGGAGAGTTTCTGAAAATGGCTCGGCTACTCTCCGAACATCCCCAGAGAGCCTAGACAGACATGAGAGAGCATGTTGCAATATGTTCACTATTGCCCTGCGGTTTAGAGCTCATGTATTCATGTAAGTAATTTATGAGTTCCCTCTCAAATGGGAATAGGCTTACACAAGCTGTCATGGACGATAGGCTTTAGATGTGATAGAGACACCAGAGGTAAAGAGTATAGCTCTAATACATATCCATTGTGTAAACACTCCTTTCAATTTCTCTTGCAGTGGGAAGAGGTGAGCGGGTACGATGAGAACATGAACACTATTCGCACCTACCAAGTGTGCAATGTCTTTGATGCCAACCAGAATAACTGGGTCCGCACCAAGTACATCCACCGGCGAGGAGCTCAGCGCATCCATGTGGAGATGAAGTTCTCAGTACGAGACTGTAGCAGCATCCCCCGGGTACCAGGCTCCTGCAAGGAGACCTTCAACCTGTACTACTATGAATCGGATGGTGACACGGCCACGAAAGTGCACCCTCCATGGATGGAGAACCCGTGGATCAAGGTGGACACCATCGCTGCTGACGAAAGCTTCTCGCAGGTGGACTTGGGCGGACGCGTGATGAAGATCAACACAGAGGTGCGCAGCTTCGGGCCTGTCTCACGTAACGGTTTCTACTTGGCCTTTCAGGATTACGGTGGCTGCATGTCGCTCATTGCCGTCCGCGTTTTCTACCGTAAATGCCCACGGGCCATCAGGAATGGTGCCATTTTTCAAGAGACGCTTTCCGGGGCTGAAAGTACCTCCTTGGTAGCAGCGAGGGGAGTGTGCATCCCAAATGCAGAGGAAGTTGATGTACCTATCAAACTCTACTGTAATGGAGATGGCGAGTGGATGGTGCCCATCGGTCGGTGCATGTGTAAGGCTGGTCATGAACCTGTGGACAATGGCACTGTATGTCGAGGTAAGCTCATATGTAATGTCATTAGTTTTCACTTTACTCTTTGATGAAACCTTTTTTTTTTTTTTTACAATGTGGTTTATAGGAATTCTTTATCCTAAACAGAAATAAAATTCTGAATAAGAACTCTGGAAATGTTTTTGGATCACTTTAGTTTGTTGTGTTCAGTGTTAAACAGTAAATGCTGTTTTTTTGTTTGTTTGTTTTTTGTCAGTCTAAATGACAAAGATAATAAGATTCAGCGAAGCTAATTTTCTTTCGTATATTTTATATTTAGAATTAAATGAAAATCAATTTTTTTTCAGTTCTACTGTGATCAGCTCATTCAGTTTTCTTTTGTTTCTTTAATATTGATTCGTTACTATTCTTTCGTTTATGAAGCATAGTGTCTCCTAGGCTTTTTTTTTTCTTTGTAAATGCAGCATATAACACGCAGGATGCAGATGACCTTGGCACTTGCTGAATTGTTGCTACACCTCACTCCCTCCTTCAATCGATCATTTCTTCCTTCTTGGAACTGTCTCTCCATCATTCCCACACAACTAACCACCCCAGTCCACCCCCTCCCTATCCCTCACCTGTGATTCAACCACCAACCGTCAGCGCTGTTCCCACGGCAACGCCAGTCAGCAGACAGGCTCCACGCTGGCACAGACGACACAATAAAACGCCCACCTGTGTTACAATCCCCCCTTTTCTATTACCACACACGCGTGCACGCGCGCACACACATACACACGCTCATTCTGCGTTCTGCCTCTTTCAGAAGGCAGGCTGTAATTATGACACTGGCCAGGCTGAGCAGTGACAGTAGCTGATCATCTCTCTCACTGCCAGGGTGGCACTCCGCATTTAAGTGTTCAATGGCAGCTAATGAGGATGGTCACCTGTCTCACAACCCAACACCCCCCCCCCACACCCTATGGATACATGCGAATAAAACTTGGGTTAGTCCAATTTGAAAAGCGTAATTACATACGTTACAAAAACGTAATTACATACGTTTGGGTGTTTGTGTTTTGTTTTTGTTTTTTTTTTAATTTGCTAGGTGCCACCAATTTTAATAGATCCTGCGGTCTTCATAATACAAAACATCTTTTGTTCATGACTGGATTTAAAAACTAGTCAAATGCTAACGATTAACAGAAGCACACATAGATTAGGGGCGGCACGGTGGTGTAGTGGTTAGCGCTGTCGCCTCACAGCAAGAAGGTCCGGGTTCGAGCTCCGTGGCCGGCGAGGGCCTTTCTGCGCAGAGTTTGCATGTTCTCCCTGTGTCCATGTGGGTTTCCTCCGGGTGCTCCGGTTCCCCCCACAGTCCAAAGACATGCAGGTTAGGTTAACTGGTGACTCTAAATTGACCGTAGGTGTGAATGTGAGTGTGAATGGTTGTCTGTGTCTATGTGTCAGCCCTGTGATGACCTGGCGACTTGTCCAGGGTGTACCCCGCCTTTCGCCCGTAGTCAGCTGGGATAGGCTCCAGCTTGCCTGCGACCCTGTAGAACAGGATAAAGTGGCTAGACATAATGAGATGAGATGAATGAGACTCATAGATCAACCTGGCTTTAAGTCCTGTTGACAACCAATATCTTAGATGCATTGGAACAAAGTATGGTAGCTGGTCTGAGTAAGGGGTCAGTCCATACGAAGTCACCAGAGGCCTCCTGACTGACCATCTCCGATTTGCTTCATACATTCACAAACTAATGTTATTATTCCCAGTAAACAACATACCCAATTTTAGCCTTATAGCTTTATTAGTTTTTGAGATATTGGGGCTTTAAAAATGGGGCGTGACACTGATTTTACTGTAAAAACGAGTTGTACAGAAAAAGATGCTATGTTCAATACGTCATTACTTTTGAACTGTTCATGCTAGATGCATGAAATTTTCCATAGTTGTTCTTAGGTACTAGATGTATTTAACGACTATAAAAGAAGATTCACAGTTGCATATTTGTCAGTTTATAGCTTGCTGAAGACTATTTAAAAAAAAAATTAGTTTGTGCTTTGGAGCGGTTTTGGCCCTCTGTATTTCCACATTGAAGCACATCAGATCTTTCAAATCGTGATCTTTATCTCTCACTCTACTATTTTGGTGACTAAGTATTTTTCTAAAAAAAAAAATTTCTGATTTATGAGGCATTAAAAATAGAAAAAAATCATTTCACACCTATATTTCAAATGCATATTGCTCATGTATGACAAGGGCTACCATAAAATTGAATTACACCACTGGAAAGAGCATGCCTTCATTAATATATTCACAAAATATGAAGTCGGTATCTTGAACCAAACTATATTTATTAAGGTATCAAATACGCCATGTTTCACCACAAACAGAAATGTAAAATACAGAGCCACTGTACTTAAAATACAATCATAAAATTGTATCAGAGAACTAATATTTGTATTTCATGTCTAAATATTCAGCTTATCTTCATTCTGCAAGTTACCCAGTTCTACAATTTAAACAAACTACAGTGTCAGTAGAAGCAAAACTTCACACATCAGCCATTGTATCTAGGTGAATTTGTCAATTTCCAGGTTTTAGGTAGTACTTGGAGCATATATCATATGCCTTGAAACGGCATTTCCATCTGTAGCAAAACATGGCGTATTTGATACCTTAATAAATAGAGTTTGGTTCAAGATACCAACTTCATATTTTATGAATATATTACTGAAGACATGCTCTTTCCAGTGGTATCATTCTTTTTATGGTAGACCTTGTTATACATGAACAATAGGCATTTGAAAAACAGGCATGAAATGATTTTTTTTCTTTTCATTTTCAATGCCTCATAAATCAGAACATTTTATTTCTTTTAGAAAATTATTTGGTCACCAAAATAGTACTATAACATGAGAAATAAATACCAAAATTTGAAAGATCTGATGTGCTTCAATATGGAAATACAGAGGGCCAAAACTGCTCCAAAGTACAAACAATTTATTTATTTATTTATTTATTTATTTATTTTTATTTATTTTTTTTTTACAGTTTTCAGCAAGCTATAAACTGACAAATATGCAACTGTGGATCTTTGTTTATAGTATTTAAAGACATCTAGTACCTAAGAACAACTCTGGAAAATTTCATGCATCTAGCATGAACAGTTCAAAAGTAATGACGTATTG
The DNA here is from genome assembly GCF_027579695.1 of Neoarius graeffei. Classification (NCBI taxonomy): domain Eukaryota; kingdom Metazoa; phylum Chordata; class Actinopteri; order Siluriformes; family Ariidae; genus Neoarius; species Neoarius graeffei. The sequence continues at coordinate 19,533,966 of NC_083594.1, forward strand.
AACTTGGCATCTTTTTCTGTGCAACTCGTTTTTACAGTAAAATCAGTGTCACGCCCCATTTTTAAAGCCCCAATATCTCAATAACTAATAAAGCTATAAGGCTAAAATTGGGTATGTTGTTTGCTGGGAATAATAACGTTAGTTTGTGAAAGTATGAAGCAAATCGGAGATGGTCAGTCGGGAGGCCTCTGGTGATTTCATATGGACTGACCCCTTACTCAGACCAGCTACTTTGTTCCAATGCATCTAAGATATTGGTTTTCAACAGGACTTAAAGCCAGGTTGATCTATGAGCGCTTCCGTTAATCGTTAGCATTTCACTAGTTTTTAAATCCCCAGTATCTCAAAAACTAATACGTAAAGATATGAGGCTGAAATTGTGTATGTTGTTTACTGGAATAATAGCATTAGTTTGTGAAAGTATGAAACAAATCAGAGATGGTCAGTCGGAAGCATTTTCTGAAATCTGGTGATTTGAGGTGGATTTACCCCAAGATGATCTTGGTTCAATTCCAGTTGAACACTAGCACGAGGTTTGATTGCAGTGAGAAAACTATTTGACCCTGAATCGACCCAAGTGCAGGAAGTGAACCAAACACGCTGTGCATTTTGGGCTGTGGATCACATTTCTGAGCTGCTAAACGGACATGCAACACGCAAACTGAGCCAAAGGACAGAGCTGTAGCCCTAGAGAAATGTGAGGTGCTGAAGATATTTGCATTTGGATTCAGCAAACAGTGTTCGAGCTGCTTTCCTGCCCTGGGTTCCTTTCGAAATTTGTGACTTTTCTCATAAAAACGCATTATTTCTCAATTATCTATCAGCTTTGGCACCTTTTTGCGACAGCTCATGATGGAGTCTACCTATGACTTTCTGATGATTAGATACTTGCTTTATTGTGCCTTGACTTGGTCCTCATTTGTCTCACGCCTACACAATGAGTTGCTTGAGGGGAAGAAAAAAGCCAAGAGTTTGCGTGGAGGGAAACTGTCAGGGCTGTCTAGGCCTTCAGAGAAGGCCCAAACATATCAGCATTTCAAATATTTCATTTCTTTCATTCTTTCATCATTTCATTATAATTATTCTCGTCTAACTCTAATTTGGCCTCATTTTCTATCAAATTTGCTTCAGAAATGAAAGGGTTAGCGTCCTGAAAACATTCAAATCGAGTTATCCAATGAGATTATGTTTTTGTTTGTTTGTTTGTTTGTTGTCTCTAGACTGGGAAGAGTTTAGAGCTGGCTCACTCATTGGTTAGGACTTCATTACCAAGACAGAAGCCCATGGCAGGGTATGTTTATATTGGAAATGACATGAATTAACCAATCAGATTTTGATTTATAGTGGGTGGGACCAAAAATGTATCGCCCTAGGCCTCCTCGAAGGCCAACGCTAGCTTAACCACGAGTCAGCGCAGCAGTGAAGTCACCTTCCAGCTGGAAGCTAATAAATCAGTCAAGCTAGTGCTATTGAGAGCAAGTAGCACAGGCTAACGGGCGAGAAACTAAGATTTCTGTCTCCAGAGAAATACTCTTCTTCGACGCACGCTCGCCACAGTATTTTTCACTCAGGCTTAAGTATTCATTTCCTGATGTAATTTACTTACTTTTAAAATCAACATCGACAACTACACGCAACGGAGCGACCTGGCAGCCTGCCGCTAATCCTTTGTCCTGTTGCTTCTTTCTTTGGTGTTTGGCTACGTTTTGGCTGAGCTCAAGTCCCGGTTCTGATAGTAACAGTTCGCTACTGGGTTTGCGTGTATGTATTTCCCTGAGTTCTATAGTGGTATCCATTTAAAAACTGGCTGCATGATGTGTTTTATGTAGTCTCAGAACATACGAGTTTTATAGCTATAAACAATGGACGTTTGCTCTCGAAAAATGAGAAGGAAATGAAATTAAAGCATTAAAATGGCAAAGTGCTGCTACTACACTGCTTGTGGTTTTTCTCCATTGTGAATAACCGGGTTTGATCGAAATCTGCCATCAAGTCATTCAGCTATTAATCTTTCTGGCAGGGGAAAGCTGATAGCTCTGTGTGAGACAATGTCAAAAGCATAACTGTGGTCGGTGCCTTTTAACTGCCAGTAGCCAGGATTGGGGGATGGATTGATTTATGAAAGGGTGCTTTTTCATCGCAGTTGGTAGGGGCGTAATGAATTGATTTGCGAAAGATGTCCACTCAGGGACGAGGCTGTATCTTCTTACAGCATTGGATTTACAGGCGGCTGTGAAGCAATCATGAGATCTACCGATGAAAGAGATGTCTCACTGCTCCATTAATAAGACTGCACACGCTTTGTTCAAACTCCTCTCTGTGACAAAGCATGTAATTATCCATGTATCAATTAAATCTTTGGCAGTGCGCTTGACAAATAATTGCGCCTTGACAAGAACTCTGTCAAAATATTGACAATAGACAAATGTGTTTGGAGCTTCGAAAGCAGCGTCCTTTCAGTCCGCGACCGTCTTACTAGATTATGTTTCCTCCCGTGGAGACGATGGAAGGAAATGAGCCATGCTGATGTCTTTCAGCAGAAATGTCCCTTAAACAGAGAGATCGAGATCAGATTTCGTTTAAGGCTGGAGGAGTTTCGGAGATTTAGGAGACACACGGGGTCTTGTTCTTCAGCCAGTGCCACAGTATGTATCTGTGAATGGAGCAAAGTTTTTTGACCTGACCACAATAGGAACCATGTTCGTGGGCAGAAAGGCAAACTCCGAAGAATAGCTGTGGGCTTTTTTTTTTTCTTGACTACTGATATCTGATCTCTCGGCTGTAAAAAGTCTAGGAATCTGAACTGTGGGAATTACTGACATTAAGCAGTTCATCTGACAGGTTGAATTTACAACAAGACACGCCCAGCAAGCTGCCAAATGTTACAGTTCCTCTTTAAGTGTGCCGTCCAGTGAAAGCAAAGTAATAAACTATAAAATCACCACGGCAAGTTCACACAGACCCAATGCCAAGGCTTGAAAGGTTTTGCCTAGGGATGCCATATCTCGACACGTTACTGGATGTACAACACGAGGTAAGCTTTTAGAACAACGTAGACAAAAATATATGTAGCTGCTAAGTACAGACTTCACACAGCACGAGGTGAAACAGGAGCAGATTACGCTCCCCACTACCCCACCCACCCCAGGCAACAAACATTACTCACACATTCCTCTGTAATCGGTGGAAGCAGGTAGATCAAAAAAACGCTTAATTTATGGGCGTACAATGATGAGACCTGCTGAGCCGCATGCAAAATACAAATAAAGATCAAAGAAAGGAATGTTCAAATTGAAGTCTTAAAATACCCCAAAGCTTATGCAAGATGAAGACTAACAGCAGCGCTGTATACAAAACCAGATTCGTTTTCATTGCTTTTGGTTTTGCGGGAGCGACGTCATGTACATAGCTTAAAGATTAAGGGTTATGGCTTTTCTCTAATATCCGAATAACGGCTGTAAGTAGAACAGCGGTTTCTTAGCTGAAGGATGAGACCAGGAGAGAGGCACCAGTGCAGGAGCATCTCTCCGCAGTACCATTCCCAGACACCTTCTGTATAGAAAGGTCGAAAGGCTGGAGTCCGTTCAGCACAGAGCCGTCTTCTGAGGTTCCCACAGAGACTCTGTATGTAATGGCGCTAACTGGCGAGCAGTCATCGTACCACACAATCCCAGAAGCAGGCTTGTAGTACTCGAGTCCAGGACTCATGCCCTAATTTTAATGACTCGTGACTTGACTTGGACTTGAGCACTGATGACTTGAACTCGTAAAATGGAGACAAAGACTCTGATTTTTTTCTTCTTCATTTTTTATAACATGCCATCATAATTTCTCATCTCATCTCATTATCTCTAGCTGCTTTATCCTTCTACAGGGTTGCAGGCAAGCTGGAGCCTATCCCAGCTGACTACGGGCGAAAGGCGGGGTACACCCTGGACAAGTCGCCAGGTCATCACAGGGCTGACACATAGACACAGACAACCATTCACACTCACATTCACACCTACGGTCAATTTAGAGTCACCAGTTAACCTAACCTGCATGTCTTTGGACTGTGGGGGAAACCGGAGCACCCGGAGGAAACCCACGCGGACACGGGGAGAACATGCAAACTCCGCACAGAAAGGCCCTCGCCGGCCACGGGACTCGAACCCGGACCTTCTTGCTGTGAGGCGACAGCGCTAACCACGACACCACCGTGCCGCCCCCCCATCATAATTTGGTGTAAGATATTTATATCGACGGTGGTGTAGTGGTTAGCACTGTCGCCTCACAGCAAGAAGGTCCGGGCTCGAGCCCCGTGGCCGGCGAGGGTCTTTCTGTGCGGAGTTTGCATGTTGTCCGTGTGGGTTTCCTCTGGGTGCTCTGGTTTCCCCCACAGTCCAAAGACATGCAGGTTAGGTTAACTGGTGACTCTAAATTGACCGGAGGTGTGAATGTGAGTGTGAATGGTTGTCTGTGTCTACGTGTCAGCCCTGTGATGACCTGGCGACTTGTCCAGGGTGTACCCCGCCTTTCAGCTGGGATAGGCTCCAGTTTGCCTGTGACCCTGTAGAACAGGATAAAGTGGCTAGAGATAATGAGATGAGATATTTATATCGACATTAATTTTTATACTAATATCGTGCAAGAGAACGCACATTCACCTGTTCATACGTCATGTTCAGGAACAAACTAGTGTTAATGGCGCTAAAACACCTGGAGAGAATGCCTCTAGGATTGTCCGCTTTGCTTATACAGACTTCTCGTGCAGTGGGAAAAAATGCACTGCTGTTTGTTCTAGTGGCGGCTGGTAGTCTTTCAAACAGGGGAGGCTGGTCGGTTATGATATTTCCAGATTTTAAAAGAAAAAACACATCAATTTTGCCCATACTCTTGCCTCTGATCTGGCTGATTGTTGGCAGGGTCACAAACTGTGAAATAGCAGGTTCTTTTGCCCCATTAGCCTACTGTCCAATATACATGATGGTGGTGTTGGGGGGGTATATTTTAACATTTTATATTTTAAAATTGTGGCATGTTGTTAAAAAATTGATCATTATTGAAAGCAGCTCTTTGTCAGGAACCTCAGCAGTAACAGCAGAGTGTTCTGGAATAGGCACAAGCACTGACCTTGGGGAGCCAAACATAGAGCTGGGTGCCACACATTTCATTCAATGACACTTTCCCTATATTTTACTTATTTTGACTGAGAAATGTTTTATTGACAATTCTGATAACCCTTCACTTTTAATCCAGGTCTGTAGTGTGAAATGTTCTCGGCTGTGTTTTTGTTTAAAAATGTTTTCCAAATTGTAGCTGTGTTTAATTCATATCCAGAAAAATATATATTCCAATATAATATACTCAGCATAAACATTTTAAATAGATTCTATATTTTTGGTCCATCCATGACATGTTACTAAAGTAGCCTATTTACTGTTGTTGATGTGGGTCACTTGCTGTTACCCAATTCACTTTCTCGTACCAGGAGAGCTGAAAGGAACGAGTATTATTCCCTACCTTTTTCACCAAGTCAATTTGAGGCGTTGGTCTACCCTGCTCTTTAATTTTAATTTTTTCCTTGAAAGGAAGACTGGCAAATGGCTTCGCCAAAATTAAATCAGCAATGCTTGGCATCCGTGCGCAGCTTTCTTGCTAGCTGACTAGCCCCCTCAAGTTCAAGTTCAGTCACTCAAATAAACGAAATTTCTGGAACTAAGATAGCAAACTTGACAACACTATATTTACACTTTATTTACAATGAAAATATATACAAACTAAAAAAGCTGGTAGAAACCGTATGTAATGAATGAAATCGAAATGTAAGCTGATCTCTTACAATACACCACAGCACTTGCGAATCCGCATGGGGCTGAACTGAAATTCACCGCTGCCTGTCTATAGTTGAAACGAGCTGTCAATCAAAGAAAATATCCGGCCGCTTTCACCAATCACCAATCTCCTCGCGGAAACTGCCATGTCCCTCCCACTGTGAGGCTCGGAGTCCGTGGGGCGGGCGTTTTCGCAGTATTTGTCCAATAACCGTCTTGCATTTTGAGATTGAAAAGCGCATAGCTCCCAAATGCCATTGAAGTCCACTGAGGCTGGGAGTCCGTGACACTCCGTGGGCGGGCGTTTTCGCAGTATTTGTCCAATAATCGTCTTGCATTTTGAGATTGAAAAGCGCAGAGCTCCCAAATGCCATTGAAGTCCACTGAGGCTGGGTTGCATCGCGCTGTCACGAGGGGGAAAAACTCACGCACACATTAGGCGAACTGGGGAAAGTTATAACGGAATGATTTCGCACTGTAGTTGGGTTGATCACATATATTTCTATGATTCTGGATCTGAAATAGCAATGTTATAACTTATAACATTGCTATTTCAGATCCAGAATTTTTAGAGGAGGCTGAGCCTCCCTCGTTGTCTTAGAGCAGGGGTGTCAAACCTGATCCATAAAGGGCCTTGTGGCTGCAGGTTTTCATTCCAGTCATGCAGCAGCACACCTGACTTGGCTCATTCAATCAACTGAACTGTCTTCACACAGTCAAATACTTGCAGCCACACCCACCCTTGATTAAAGGGTGGGTGTGTCAGTTGATTGAATGAGCCAAATCAGGGTGCTGCTGCATGGCTGGAATGAAAACCTGCAGCCACATGGCCCTTTATGGATCAGGTTTGACACCCCTGTCTTAGAGCAATCGCCCGTGGTGTGTTCCATATGTAGAAGAACTATCAAAGAGACGACAGGGAAACCTCGAACTTCAATTGTCATTTGGTAAGACTCCACCCAGAGAAGGAAGTGACACACTATGTTCATTGCTCTGTTGATGGTGGGTGGGGCTTGCTGACTGATGAACTAGCTAGTGTTAACCCTTTCTCATGTTATTTGCCCTGTTGATAGTGGGCAGGGCTTCCTGAGCGATGAACAAGCTTTTTATCTGTGGCCTGTTAACTAAAATGGGGCAGTCGAGCAGTAACGTTAGTCCGACACAGTAGCAGAGACGCTTTCGCATAAAGGCAGCAACAGCCACCGTCAAATGGTGCGGTTGGAGTCTTGTTCTCGGACTTGACTCGAAATTTTCTTTAATGACTTGGACTTGACTCGGATTTGAACACTGGGGACTCGAGACCGGACTCGGACTCTAGGTTTAATGACTCGACTACAACACTGCCCAGAAGCCTCAGCGCATGATGTGAAACAGTACGAGCAGAGTTCCATCAGGCTCAAACCGAAACTCGCTGTTCAAATCAAGGTTTGTTTGAGGGGAAAAAAAGCAGCTGTCCCAGAGAAACACAACAGCTAAAGGAATTATGGTCTGGTTGCATCAGACAGCTGTTGTGTCAGGCATAAATAATGGCGTAAATGAAAACAGTTGGGAAAAAAGCAAACATTAACACTGCTTTATTTCCCAAAGTGGCACGTTATTTATTTATTTGCACGCATTTGTATTTTCATTTGTTGTTGGGGGTTTTTTTTGTTCTTTTTCGCAATTAGTGTTGTAGACATTTGGCGCTTGCTGATTATAATTTTTTGTCCTTCAGAACATTCTGCATTTTTCATTCTGATTATCAAAAAGTATTAGTAATGATGAAACATCCTCTGTGCATCTGTGTGTTACAATTTCCATCATTTTTAAATGAGAACATTTTAAATTAATGGTGTGAAACTTTACATTCAACTGTGTTTCAGTTTTGTTTGACGTTTAAAAGCATATTAAGGAAAAAAAATATCATTATAATTAAGACCGGTGCTCCAGCTGGAACCATCTTCAATAACAAAGGTTTCTCATTATGTTTATTACATCGCAAATAAAGAGTTTTAATCCTATTTCTAGACATTTCAGAATTTTAAGTCTCATGGCCTAACGGTTAGAGAAGCAGCTTTGGGACCCAAAGGTCACCGGTTTGATTCCCTGGACCAGCAGGAATGGCTAAAGTGCTAACCCTCAAGTGCTCCCTGGGCTGCTCTGGGTATGTTGTATGTTGCTCTGGATAAGAGCATCTGCTAAATGCCTGTAATGGAATGGAATGTAGATTGTCAAAACTATCTTCCAATAGAATAAGCATCTTCAAGTTTGAAATTAGGACAACTACTAAGCAGTACATTTAATAGTTCTTGATTAGTCTTTTTTAAATTGGCCAAATAATCGTGAAAACAATCTAAGAGAAATAGTTGAATTTGTGGATGATGAAGATATTTTTACTTGCTAAGATATCCATCCGGGCGGCACGGTGGTGTAGTGGTTAGCGCTGTCGCCTCACAGCAAGAAGGTCCGGGTTCGAGCCCCGTGGCCGGCGAGGGCCCTTCTGTGCGGAGTTTGCATGTTCTCCCTGTGTCCGCGTGGGTTTCCTCCAGGTGCTCCGTTTTCCCCCACAGTCCAAAGACATGCAGGTTAGGTTAACTGGTGACTCTAAATTGACCATAGGTGTGAGTGTGAATGGTTGTCTATGTGTCAGCCCTGTGATGACCTGGCGACTTGTCCAGGGTGTACCCCGCCTTTCGCCCGTAGTCAGCTGGGATAGGCTCCAGCTTGCCTGCGACCCTGTGGAACAGGATAAAGCGGCTAGAGATAATGAGATGAGATGAGATCCATCCATCCATCCATTCATTATCTATACCGCTTATACGTCAAGGTCATGGAGGAAGCCGGAGCCTCTGCTGACTTCAGGTGAGAGGTGGGGTACACGCTGGGCACGTTTTTTCCAAAGTGTCTGGTATTAATTCAGGTTTTGGTACTTGGGTACTATCTAAAACCTGGCAGATTATCGCTGAATATCAGTAAGTGTTGGGTCAGAGATCGATCGATCTATCTATCTGTTAGCAGTAGATCATCAGCAAGGAGTGCATGAAGTATGGTCTTCTTATCAGCATTGTCAAGAACCATTTTTGGTGAGCTATTATTCAAAAGCAACAGGGATGTGATTTACACCCATGACCTCGGACATCCTGCCTGCAGTAACTGGTCAAAGTTTACTGATTTTGTTCCTTTATGTATGTAAAACATAAGGTGTTTGAGTAGCTCGAGAAACAGAAACTTTCAAAACTGAGACAGCGGTCCAGTTAAAGGGACCGAGTGCAAAGTCATCTGAAAATGTCAAATTTTAGGGTTGCTTTTCTCCATTTTGGGACCGTTTTCCTACCTCTTGAGGTAAACAGTATGGCCCTACGGAAACAGCCGAATGAAAGGAGCTTGAACTAATTAGCATAAATATGGAACTGCGTAGGGCGGCACGGTGGTGTAGTGGTTAGCGCTGTCGCCTCACAGCAAGAAGGTGCGGGTTCGAGCCCCGTGGCCGGCGAGGGCCTTTCTGTGCGGAGTTTGCATGTTCTCCCCGTGTCCGCGTGGGTTTCCTCCGGGTGCTCCAGTTTCCCCCACAGTCCAAAGACATGCAGGTTAGGTTAACTGGTGACTCTAAATTGACCGTAGGTGTGAATGTGAGTGTGAATGGTTGTCTGTGTCTGTGTGTCAGCCCTGTGATGACCTGGCGACTTGTCCAGGGTGTACCCCGCCTTTCGCCCGTAGTCAGCTGGGATAGGCTCCAGCTTGCCTGCGACCCTGTAGAACAGGATAAAGCGGCTAGAGATAATGAGATGAGATGAGAGATGGAACTGCGTAACACCAAGATGGCGACGTGCGGAAAACATCATGACCCCGAATCGACCTCAGAGAGTTTTGAGTCGCAGGGATGTACAGTAATTTGTGGTTGACGTTCGCGAATAGATCCGTGAAATAAAAGACGAATATATCTTTTCTCCGTTACTGCTTTTGTGTTATTGTTTCTTTCTCTGTGAGAACAAAACATTAGGTGTATATCTCTGTACCATATCGCTACCGTGGAGTCGAGCCCATGCATTCTAAGGCTAAGATAGCTAAGCGCTAGCTAGAATGATTTAGCTATCTGTCCAGAAAAATTACATCATCTAGCTAACCTTGCTCCTTCTTGTAGTTGCACTCACTAAGCAGGCTTTCCTTTTCTTTTCCGCTGGCTTTTAGCTGGTGCGAGAGCCGAGTCTGCCATGTTTTCCAGAGAACCAAAAGCAACAGCTGTTATCCAGCCCTGTTCAGACGGGATGCATTTTTATCTGGGTAATTCCATTTATTTTAAAACAGATGGCAGTGTTTTTCTCTTGCTTCCACTCATAGAGGTCTAGGCCAGTGTTTATTTGGGGTTTTTTTTCTTCAGTGAACTCAACAGCAGGCGGCACGGTGGTGTAGTGGTTAGCATGGTCACTTCACAGCAAGAAGGTCCGGGTTTGAACCCGGTGGCTGGCGAGGGCCTTTCTGTGTGGAGTTTGCGTGTTCTCCTTGTGTCTGTGTGGGTTTCCTCCGGGTGCTCCGGTTTCCCCCACAGCCCAAAGACATGCGGTTAGGTTAACGTGGGGCGGCCTTGGGCTGAGGTGCCCTTGAGCAAGGTACCTAACCCCTGACTGCTCCCCGGGCGCTCTGGTGTGGCTGCCCACTGCTCTGGGTGTGTGTGTGTGTGTGTGTTCACTGCTTCAGATGGGTTAAATGCAGAGGATGAATTTCACTGTGCTTGAAGTGTGCATGTGACGAATAAAGGTTTCTTCTTCTTCAACAGTGGTCTCTTCACTTCCGAACTTTGCCTCTCTGATGCAGTCAGATGTTACAGATGTATTTTTGACCACTGCTACTCTCAGTATTTAGTCAGTTTTCTCAACATATCACGACACGCAACATGAACTTCCAAGTGTATATGAAAAATCCATGTTAATATATAACCACATGCATTTTTATTACAGAAGCAATGTACAAATACATTACCAATTATACCTAAGAAAAGTAGGAAGGAAAGTCAGTCCATCCATTATCCATTATCTATCCCGCTTATTCATTGTAGGTCACGGGTGAGCTGGAGTCGATCCCAGCTGACATTGAGCAAGAAGTAGGGTACACTCTGGACAAATCACCAGTCTATCGCAGGGTTAACACAAAGACACAGACATCCGCACTCGCGGGTAATTTGGAGTAGCCAGTTCCTATAATCCGCATGGCTTTGGACTCTTTGAGAACCCACGCAGACACTGGGAGAACATGCAAACCCTACACAGAAAGGCCCCGGTCGACTGGCCGGTTCGAATCCTGAACCGGCTTGCTGTAAGGCAGCAGTGGTCACCACTGCACCACCAGACCACCCGAGAAAAGTTAATACTGTATTTTGTGATATTTAAGATTATTCTATACACATTCACTGGATATGAGCAATCGCACGCTCTGATTGACTACTCTGCTATGAGCAGATCAGCTCGTATACCATGAGTAGAGAAAAACAAAATGGCAGAGTGTGTTGCTGAACCAACTGAGGACGAAATTAAAAACTTGAAAACAAACCCCCCAAAATTATCAAGTATTTAAAAGAAATATAAATAGCTCAAAGAATTTTTTTTTCTCCCCCAAATATCTCCTGTTTCACGCTCTAGCCCATTTTGTCGCGGTAATGCACCTTTAAGTAGGTTTGCTAAACGCTGATAAACCCTAAAGAAGAAGAAAAGCCCAAAAAGGTTTTTTTCTTTTTTTTTTAAATGGAATAAAAGTATTTGATAGCAAGAACATTTTTTTTTTATTTTTCAAGAATTATCGCATTTTTCACGAATCGCTACCGTCATTTCGACGGTTTGTTTACATTCTAAGCAGAAATTATTTTGTCAGACATTTTGTATCAAGGGTGGCACGGTGGTGTAGTGGTTAGCGCTGTCGCCTCACAGCAAGAAGGTCTGGGTTCGAGCCCCGTGGCCGGCGAGGGCCTTTCTGTGTGGAGTTTGCATGTTCTCCCCGTGTCCGCGTGGGTTTCCGCCGGGTGCTCCGGTTTCCCCCACAGTCCAAAGACATGCAGGTTAGGTTAACTGGTGACTCTAAATTGACTGTAGGTGTGAATGTGAGTGTGAATGGTTGTCTGTGTCTATGTGTCAGCCCTGTGATGACCTGGCGACTTGTCCAGGGTGTACCCCGCCTTTCGCCCGTAGTCAGCTGGGATAGGCTCCAGCTTGCCTGCGACCATGTAGAACAGGATAAAGCGGCTAGAGATAGAGATGAGACAATTTGCTAATTTGATAAAGAATGAAAAGTCGAGAGAAAGTTACAAGATGATGAGTTTAAAGAAAGCTTTTTGTTTGTTCTTTATTTAAATTTTTTTACAAAAGAAAAGAGTTGAAAGAAAGGAAAACTATGTACAGCTATTTCAATTCATTTATTAATTTCTTTACATTTTAGATCATTTCTGTGACTTCTAAATGCAAGAAAGTGAAATAATTAAACTTGAAACAAACAAAAAAACAACAACTTGATAATCAGTTAAGTTGAATTTGTGATGATATCAGAAGTGACTGAAGTTATCTATGAAGGTGCCCACAATTCAAGGTTTGTTATGGCTTAAAGCAGATACGCAGAGCCTTTATTATTAAATAAATTTCTGAGTGGATAGTATCTCCATCCTTGACTCTTGTATGCTGCATAAATGGGAATAAACAAATATATTTTTGAGAGTTAAAATCGACCGCAAAGTTGGCATTGGAGCTGCCCCGCTGAGCCAGCCAGCCCTGAGTGCGTGACTTCACTGCGGTAACCGGTTTTAAGGCCGAGGCCTTTGACAGCTATAGACCAAAGTCATATAAATAAAAATTTATGGTGAAAGTAAGAAATACCGTTACCGACTTGGCCAACTAAGACTGATTTGACTTCATTGATTGTGGGTTGACTCTCATTAAAACAGGATAGGTGTTATAACTTATGCAACGTACATGTACTTGCATGCATTTTCACTGATAAAACATAAAAGGCTAATTAAATAATCAGATGAACTGAGACAATCACATTCTGAAGCAAATTAAATAATCTTATCCCGGTAACTTAAATGCACAATGCAAGTTACGTGTATTAGTCTAAATGCAGGTAAATAATGAGTGTTGTTGTTTTGTATCCAAATGAGAGTCGGAGCTTACCCATCTGTGTTCTTGCTTCTTGAAGGCCGATCTTGTGGCCGATTGTTTTGAAACAAGCTGACTTTCAGTTGTTCATTCAGTTCTCCGTTCATTCGCTTCTTCCACATAAGGGCGAGATATTGCTGCTGAGGCAAGCATATCCAGCGGAGAAATCAGACGGCTGGTTCACTCATTCTGCATTTTCTCCATATGGAGTACTCCGCCATTACTGCTCGGCTCAGGCAATTACTAAATCTCGGGACGGGACGTCACTGGTTTTAGCAACAACTGCAGGGAGGTCACTGCCAGAGCAATAATATGTCGCGTCCCATTCCGTCCCAGGTTTTAGCAACAACCCTCGGCTCACGTTCCGGGAGAACTGGTGCAACTGAACTTACTTTCCTTCTCTTGTAGTTTTCTTTTCCTTTAATTGTTGGTACTGCACCCTCTTTCAATACGGGCTTATAGCCAACACTCCAACAGATCAGAGGTTTCATACGAGTCTTCAGTAAAATGTGCAGAGCAGAGACCACTTCGTAGGCACCCAATGTGCCCGTGAACTACTCGCAAAACGCGTCCAAATCTTTGTAGTTTGAACATTCTTGGGCAATGAATGCAACATAAAGCCACCTTCTCTTGTGTTGCTGCACCCGCCAGCAACACATCTACATGGCATGGCGATAAATTAGCTCAAAATGGAAGATTGAAGTTGCAGTCAGCTCTGTGTTTTAGTATAGCGGAAATGGCGATGAGACCGATAGCTTTCCTGTGGTGACATCACAGATGTCAAAGTCATTCACTCAGACCGCTACCTATATGAATCATTTAAATCATAAATTTACTATATTAGATTTATTGTTAACGTTTAAAACTATTGCTGTGCCACTCTTGAGGTCTCAAGGCATTTATAGGCAAAAAGTGAGGCCATGGTTCTGCGTATATGCTTTAAGTACAAATATCCAAAGACACCAAAGAATCAGATTTTCAGTCCACGTTTCAGAGATCGACAACTGATCCTTAACATGCACAGCAGCACAAATTCTGGCTTCCAGTCCCTAAGCAATCATAATAAACCCCTTCCTATATCAAGATGAGTATTTTTTTCCGATTATTGTGACTATAATCCAGACTTGTGCTAAATAACTTTTTCAGAACTTGTGCTAAAAGACTTGGGATTTGTGCTAAAAGACTTTTGTGCTGAATAACCAGACACCACAGCATCAGCTCATGTACGACTCAATTTTGTGGAATAACGCTTAAATATATCATCATATTTAAACGCTAGTCCAATGCACTCAAACTGCTTAAAGTAAAACTCCACACAAATTGAGCTGGTTGTTTGTAACACATTACTGTCTAAACTTTCTGTTCACTTTTCTGCTGGATTCGGTACACAATACTGATGTCTGTTTGTTCCACCCATCCATGTGCATATGCTTAAAACATGCAGCTCTTGCATGTAACCCAAGCCTTTCTTCTCAGCTTTGCTGCTGCTCACCTGGATTAGAAAGCGCTTAGAACATGGCCCCTCTGCTGCCATTTTGAGACGGCCTGATCCATCTGTGAGCGATATAGCACTTTTATGGTTGAACTTCTAACTGCTCTCCTGTTGCCAGTCCTCAGCTCAGGCCGTGCTTGGAGAAGTGGAGAACGTTTAGAAGTGAAATTTAAGCTCACTACAATGGATTGTCGTCTCAAGGGGTCTGCCTTTAGGAGCAAGAGTGCGACTAAGAACACTGAGCACTTTTGATGAAGGCAGACATGGTAATTAGGCAGGATGAAGAATCAAATCTGCACAGACCACTGTTTCTGGCCCGGTGTCCACAAGAGCTGTTAGGGTTGTTTGCCTCACAGCTGAAACCCACGAGAGCAGTCACTTTTATTCGACTTGTCCATATGGATTTTTTTTTGGGGGGGGGGTTTGGTCTTTCCTCTATGTCTACAGCAGACTAAACATTACACTTTATACCGCTGATCCTGGAGACCCCCCTCCCAGTTTGACTGTGCCACACTTGTCGTGCTGATTTGAGGTTGTCATTTTTTTCTCAGCACATTCATCTTTCCACTGAAAGCGATAATGGCTGAGTTAGGCGTCTGGGAACAGTCCGGCACTCAGCGAGATCAGTGCTTTAACTCCTTCCATATGACCCTCCACATCGCCTGGTCTCATACCTGAAATTCCATGTGATGGCCTTTCGTCTTATCTTCAAAACATGTTATCACCATTCAGTGGTGTTTTTTATTGATTCCTGGTTGGAAGCTCAGCTCCAAGATGTTAATCTAAACCCTGGGCAGAAAGATGGCTGATGGATAGAGGTGTAGGATGAAAGGTAGTGTCTCCTTTGATGCCTTGAGAAAGTAGACAAGCTACAGACTTTTTTTTTCTCTCCATCATGATATGGGCGGGAAGTTCATTCAGACATGCCACGACTCCTCCAAGTTGTGTTTAATGCACGGGAAGACTGTGCAGAACCAGGAGAAAAAAATTCAACCCAGGTCAGAGAAGAAGACATTGCATTACATGGCATTTAGCAGATGCTCTTATCCAGGGCGACGTACAACGAGTGCAGAAGTCAGGTACACGAAATGCTGAACTTCTAGACAAGAAAGTTCTAGTGCCAACTGAACAAGTGGCAGCAATACCTAGTGTAATATGCTGTTGGAGTACCAATACTCAAACAGCCAAGGAAACAAACCAACCATATAATGTATAACTAAATAGAGAACTCAAAACAGCTACAGTGGGGCAAAAAAGTATTTAGTCAGCCACCAATTGTGCAAGTTCTCCCACTTAAAAAGATGAGAGAGGCCTGTAATTTTCATCATAGGTACACTTCAACTATGAGAGACAGAATGGGGGGAAAGAATCCAGGAAATCACATTGTAGGATTTTTAATAAATTAATTGGTAAATTCCTTGGTAAAATAAGTATTTGGTCACCTACAAACAAGCAAGATTTCTGGCTCTCACAGACCTGTAACTTCTTCTTTAAGAGGCTCCTCTGTCCTCCACTCGTTACCTGTATTAATGGCACCTGTTTGAACTCGTTATCAGTATAAAAGACACCTGTCCACAACCTCAAACTGTCACACTCCAAACTCCACTATGGCCAAGACCAAAGAGCTGTCAAAGGACACCAGAAACAAAATTGTAGACCTGCACCAGGCTGGGAAGACTTAATCTGCAATAGGTAAGCAGCTTGGTGTGAAGAAATCAACTGTGGGAGCAATTATTAGAAAATGGAAGACATACAAGACCACTGATAGTCTCCCTCGATCTGGGGCTCCACGCAAGATCTCACCCTGTGGGGTCAAATGATCACAAGAACGGTGAGCAAAAATCCCAGAACCACACAGGGGGACCTAGTGAATGACCTGCAGAGAGCTGGGACCAAAGTAACAAAGGCTACCATCAGTAACACACTACGCCACCAGGGACTCAAATCCTGCAGTGCCAGACGTGTCCCCCTGCTTAAGGCAGTACATGTCCAGGGCCGTCTGAAGTTTGCTAGAGAGCATTTGGATGATCCAGAAGAGGATTGGGAGAATGTCATATGGTCAGATGAAACCAAAATAGAACTTTTTGGTAAAAACTCAACTTGTCGTGTTTGGAGGAGAAAGAATACTGAGTTGCATCCAAAGAACACCATACCTATTGTGAAGCATGGGGGTGGAAACATCATGCTTTGGGGCTGTTTTTCTGCAAAGGGACCAGGACGACTGATCCGTGTAAAGGAAAGAATGAATGGGGCCATGTATCATGAGATTTTGAGTGAAAACCTCCTTCCATCAGCAAGGGCATTGAAGATGAAACGTGGCTGGGTCTTTCAGCATGACAATGATCCCAAACACACCGCCCGGGCAACGAAGGAGTGGCTTCGTAAGAAGCATTTCAAGGTCCTTGAGTGGCCTAGCCAGTCTCCAGATCTCAACCCCATAGAAAATCTTTGGAGGGAGTTGAAAGTCCGTGTTGCCCAGCGACAGCCCCAAAACATCACTGCTCTAGAGGAGATCTGCATGGAGGAATGGGCCAAAATACCAGCAACAGTGTGTGAAAACCTTGTGAAGACTTACAGAAAACGTTTGGCCTCTGTCATTGCCAACAAAGGGTATATAACAAAGTATTGAGATGAACTTTTGTTATTGACCAAATACTTATTTTCCACCATAATTTGCAAATAAATTCTTTAACAATCAGACAATATGATTTTCTGGATTTTTTTTCTCATTTTGTCTCTCATAGTTGAAGTGTACCTATGATGAAAATTACAGGCCTCTCTCATCTTTTTAAGTGGGAGAACTTGCACAATTGGTGACTGACTAAATACTTTTTTGCCCCACTGTAACCCCAGGCTAGACAGTACACAGCCTCGGTTGGTCAAGACTGAAACGCAGTTACACAGTGGGCGGGGAAGAAGGGAAGAGGTGCAACCTGAAGAGGTGAGTCTTCAGTCTGCGCTTGAAGGTGGTCAGGGAGTCTGCAGTCCTGACCTCAGTGGGAAGGTCATTCCACCAATGGGGAACCAGGACAGACAGCAGTCTTGAGCGGGCTGGGCAGGAATGGAGAGGAGGAGGGGCCAGGCGACCAGTAGTAGCACAGCATAGGGATCTGACTGGCGTCTAGGGGTGGATCAGACTCTGGAGGTATGCTGGCCCTAACCCCTTGAGAACATGGTAAGCTAGCACCAATGAGAAGAGGAAGATGTTTGGACGTCCCAAAACAACCAGTATGTTGTGCCTCAGATGAGTGGTGGGTTTCCCAAAAGCTTCTTAACGCTAAGAGCATCTTAAGTAGGAGAGAGAGTTTTATTGTGCTGCTCACTCTACCATTTAACGATGGTCTTTGTTCTGCGATGCTTTTGAGAAACTCGGCACAGGCCTGTTAAAGAAATCAGGGTCAAGTGGCTGCAATGCATTTTCGACAACAAATGATTGATGCATCCCACTCACATTCAATTCAAATTGCATATCATTTACATTCACCAAGGATTATGTTCGAAGAGGGGGTTTTTTTTAAATAAAGTTTCTGTCCATTTTTGTCTATTTAAGGGATGTTTAAGCAGCAAGTATCCCAAGAGAGGGCTCTTTCATTCCAAGAGTCTGAGTCGCAGGACATCATCTGTGTTATGCGGTCACGCTCTCTCCTGTATGAATCCAGTTGTTCTCACTCTGTTGACCCCTAGCCATATACAGAAGGGTAGACATGGTGTTTGGTTTCCTTCTCTTTTGACATACGATCCTACAAAAGATCATTCATGAGATTTTCTTACACTGTATACTAAGGCCTTTAATTCGCAGGCATGCACTGGGTAAGTGTGCAAGACGGATTTTTTTTTTTTTTTTTAA
The DNA here is from genome assembly GCF_027579695.1 of Neoarius graeffei. NCBI lineage: Eukaryota > Metazoa > Chordata > Actinopteri > Siluriformes > Ariidae > Neoarius > Neoarius graeffei. Next base: position 19,552,233 of record NC_083594.1, read on the forward strand.
CGCTCATTCTTTTTCTGGATATATATTACACACACACACACCTCAAAGGAAACTGTTTTCGTGTCTCCGAGGAGGTTGCTGAAAAGCGACCGATGATGAAAACAGTCTTGTCCTGAAGAAGGGCTGGAGCTTTGCCATGCAAAGTAATGTTCTGAGTGATCTCTGCTTGTGCTGAAAGACAAGTGTCTATCAGCACATCGTTTCTTTTCACAGCTACCCATGTTTTAATGGATTCTAAAAAAAAAAAAAGCCTTTCACCAAGGGGTCTTGATGTCTTCCTGGCCCTTATTAAAGATTAAACAAGAACGTGAGCAAGGCAGAGAGAAAGGGAGCAAGAACTGTTCATGCCATCCCTCCTTCACCCGGCCCGTCCATCCAGCTGGTTTATCGGTAATAGAGGCTTCACAGATTAAAGCACCTGTTAGATTTGCTGTCTGCTCTTCAAGTGCACTTTTACGCGTTCTGTTTCGAGACTTGCCTCAAAAGAGGCATTTTACTACAAACGTTCAGCGCTGTGTTAGGTTAAGCATGGTGTTAAAGATTTACAAATGGAGGACTCAAGCAGAAGGCAGCGGAAACGATGGAAAACAAATGGACAATCCTGACAGTTGAAATTTGAGACTACCTTGCCTTGTCTTGGTCCCGTAACCCTACCCAGGGTCGTGGGGGCTCTGCTTGAGTGAGTGTTTCACCAGCCTTCTCCACTGTGTGCGGTCTTGGGCAATTCTGCAAAGGTCTTCTTGGTCCATTCACTGATGTCTGCCCATTTTTTTTTTCCTCTGTCTGCCCTGCCTCCTTGATCCATTGACTGCTCCTTCAAGGATAGTCTTTGACAGCCCATGTGATCTCGTTATGTGTCCATACCAATTTAACTTTCTTCTTTTCACTGTTGTCAGCAGGTCCTCGTACCGTCTCATGTGTTGTTTGATGGTTTTGCATGCATCCTCATTTGTGATGTGGTTTGTGTACCTTATGCCAAGAATCTTCCTGTAACATTTCATTTTCACAGCTCGTATTCTCCTTTGAAGTTCAGTGGTCAGTGTCCAGGACTCGCATGCATACAGAAAAATGGAGAGCACTAGAGCATGTAGTAGTTTCAGTTTGGGTTTAAGGCAGTGTTGTAGTTGAGCCACTCAACCTCAAGTCTGAGTCTAGTTTCGAGTCCCCAGTGTTCAAGTCCAAGTCATTAAAGAAAATTTTGAGTCGAGTCCGAGAACAAGACTCCAACCGCATCATTTGATGGTGGCTGTTGCTGCCTTTATGCGAAAGCGTCTCTGCTACTGTGTCGGACTAACGTTACTGCTCGACTGCCCCATTTTAGTTAACAGGCCACAGATAAAAAGCTTGTTCATCGCTCAGCAAGCTCCGCCCACTATCAACAGGGCAAATAACATGAGACAGGGTTAACACTAGCTAGTTCATCGCTCAGCAAGCAAGCGCCGCTATCAACAGTGCAATGAACATAGTGTATCACTTCCTTCTCTGGGTGTGGTCTTGCCAAATGACGATTGAAGTTCGAGGTTTCCCCGTCGTCTCCTCGATAGTTCTTCTACATATGGAACACATAGCAGTGTATTTTTTCCCACTGCACGAGAAGTCTGCATAAGCAAAGCGGACAATCCTAGGGGTGTTCTCTCCAGGCATTTTAGCACCATTAGCGTTAGTTTGTTCTTGAACATGACGTATGAGGTGAATGTGCATTCTCTTGCATGAAATTAGTATTAATGTCGATATAAATATCTTATGCCAAATTATTATGGCATGTTACAAAAATTAAAGAAAAAACCTGAGTCCTCGTCTCCAATTTATGAGTCCGAATACAGTTAATGCACAAGTCTGAGTCATCAGTGCTCAAGTCACAAGTCCTTAAAATTAAGGCACAAGTCAGACTCGAGTACTACAAGCCTGGTTTAAGGCTGATGTTCTCATCTTTCCAGTTGGGTTTTAGTTTGTCTAGTGCTTTAGCTGTTAGTGCTGCTCTTGCCAGGACTTCTGTCTTCGCTGATTATTGCTCCCAGATATTTGAATTTCTTTACAGTCTCAAGTTCATGGCTGCTACCTGTGATTTTTGTTTTGATTGGTTCCTCTTTGTTTGTCATCAACTTTGTTTTCTCAGCACTTATTTCCATGCCGTATTTGGCCGATGTTACATCCATACAATTCACAAGTTTTGAACGTTCTTCTTCTGACTCAGCCAGCCCGTCAATGTCATCAGCGAATCTAAGGTTTGAGATGGTCTGTCCTCCAATACTGACTGAGCAAGACTGATGCTCAAGTGCCTCAGTCATTATACGTTCTCGGGACGCATTGAACAAGGTAGGTGAAAGGAGACATCCTTGGTGGACCCCAACTGATGTGTGAAACCATTTCCCCACTGTGCCTTAGATAAGTACAGCACTGCTAGCTTTAGCATACAGTTGTCTCATGAGTTGTCTCTCATCTCATTATCTCTAGCCGCTTTATCCTGTTCTACAGGGTCGCAGGCAAGCTGGAGCCTATCCCAGCTGACTACGGGCGAAAGGCGGGGTACACCCTGGACAAGTCGCCAGGTCATCACAGGGCCGACACATAGACACAGACAACCATTCACACTCACATTCACACCTACGGTCAATTTAGAGTCACCAGTTAACCTAACCTGCATGTCTTTGGACTGTGGGGGAAACCGGAGCACCCGGAGGAAACCCACGCGGACACGGGGAGAACATGCAAACTCCGCACAGAAAGGCCCTCGCTGGCCACTGGGCTCGAACCCGGACCTTCTTGCTGTGAGGCAACAGCGCTAACCACTACACCACTGTGCCGCCCCTCATGATTTGTATCAGGGTTTTTTTTTTGCCCGTGTTGAATTTTTTTCATTGTTGCCCATAGTGCAATTTGAGACTCCACAGAGAACTACTGTAAATATTTTCCTGCAGCAAAGACTGATAGGAGCCAGGCACGTTTCATTCACAACACATGAAGAACAGCGATATGGAAACTACAATTGGATCCTATGCCTAGATTATCACACTTCTTCTGAGATCACAGACTCTTAAAGCATTTATGTGGAAGCTTTCTCTCCTAATAGATTTGATCGTTTACACTTTGTGACAACTTTGAAGATTATCTAAATCCTCCTCATCCATAAACTTAACTTATTGGCTGATTCCGGCACAAATTGTCTTAAAAGCTACTAAGCTGAGCTTCTGTGAGTGCTCCGAGAGTCTCAAAAGCCTGGGTGTACAGCTTGAAGTGCAGTACGGATAAAGCCCTACTTGGCAAAGTTCTGTGATGTGCTGTGCTATCTTCAGGAAACACACCCAAAGGGATTACTTTGCTCTGTCAGGTTACTTTATGATCAACGGTCTGTATGAAAGTTGAATTGCAGTACACACTTTTTCCCCCTGACAGGCACCACAGGTAAAGAGGACACTGCTGAGCCTTAAGCTAATCCTGACACTTAACAACTTTACTTACACTCCCATATGTTTGATGAAAAACGTACTGAGAGAAAACTCGGTCCTCTGACGTTTGCTTTCTTGACCCAACACACTATTAAAGAATGGATATGAATGCTGATAGCACCAAGATGGCAATCAGGAAAATAAAACTAAATCTGTGCAATATTTTTCTAGCTTGCAATCTGATATTTTAAGTACCTTATATAATATATTAGGGATGTAACTGAAATATGAAAACTTTATTCCGAATGAACAGATAAGGTATTCTACAGATAACGTATATAAATACAGATATGAATCGGAGGCACACTTCTGGTTTTCGGGATTGGGATTCTACAGAATGCAACAAAAAATGTACGAAAGGGATGTTTTGTTTTGTTTTTTTTAACTTTTCAAGATAGCAAGACAAAGAAAGGTCTCATTCTTTAACATGTTGTATTGTGTGATGCTTTTACAGCATCTTTAGGACCTGCCTGATCAGGATCACAGTGGTTTAAATTCGGCTAATACCGAATTTAAGAAACAGATCCAACTCAATTTATTAGAAATTATTATACATACAGGACACTTTTTTTTGATAAAATAAAAACATAGATCCCATTCCTTTCTAGCAGTTTTCATTCATTTGGTTTGATACCATGCGATATTGTTAGCATATCGCTTATCCTGCATGTACCGTGTCTTGCAAAAGTATTCATTCCCCTTGGTGTTTATACTGTTTTGTCGCATTACAAGCTGGAATTAAAATAGATTTTTAGGGGTCAGCTAGCCTGGCAAGCCAGACTAAATGTGAATATTTAGTCTGGCCTCGATCCGTAGACATTTCCGACGGGTGTGGGTAGGGACAACCCGCTGTCTTTCAAACTGTCTCTGTGCGTATAGGCCAACGCTCTGACCAATCAGCGCAACAGTGACTGTGACGTAGTCAGAGCACGCAGTGGGGGAGACCTTGAAATAAATAATTTTTCAAAATGCGTATTAATTAATAAACAGGTTCTAGATATTAAGAAGTTTGGAGATAATGACCACAAGTTTGGAGTCTGTACCACATACTTAACATACACTCTTATTTTTTCCAAGTGTTTTTCAAGGGTTTGCTTAAACTGTTTTTGAGAGTTTTTATTTAGTGGTGTTTGGTGAAATAATTTCCCTTAAATTTAAAATAACGGGAAAATAAGAAACAACCAAAAAGTAATGTTTCAAAGCTGTTTATTAATTCTTCGTACTGCACAAACTAGCCCCATCCTTTTGGCTACGAGCGGAGCCAGCTGGTAGATCAGACTTTTGCCATAGCCGGTCGGCTAAACAGCGAAAACGTCCTTCTTGAAAAGGAATGAGCGGAGAGCCTCTTTCTGCTCATGTTTCAACGAAAACTCCAAGTCTAATTCTTCTAAAACTGATTCCAAAGCAGAGTCAAACCCGCGCTGTTCACTAGCCGTAGCCATCTTTCCTGTTGTGCTTTCTCCAGCGTCGCGCAGCTTTGTCGTCACTCCTGCAAAAGCCCGCCCAAAGAATCCAAACAAAAACCTTGCGTTGTGATTGGCGGGCACGATTTGATGCCCGGGGTGTTTTTGTTTATATGGTGCGAGGCTAGACCCACTCGCTAGGCAAAAATATTTTTGGCCGCTAGGCGGGTGGGTCTAGTTTACTAGGCTAGGGGTCAGCACCATTTGATTTACACAACATACCCATCACTTTAAAGGTGCAAATTGTTGTTTTTTATGATACAAACAATAATTAAGATGAACAAACAGAAATCTGGAGTGTGCATAGGTATTCATCCCCCTAAAGTCAATACTTTGTAGAGCCACCTTTTGCTGCAATTACAGCTGCAGGTCTCTTGGGGTATGTCTCTATTAGCTTCGCACATCTAGCCTCTGGGATTTTTGCCCATTCCTCAAGGCAAAACTGCTCCAACTCCTTCAAGTTAGATGGGTTGCGTTGGTGTACAGCAATCTTCAAGTTATGCCACATATTCTCAATTGGATTGAGGTCTGGGCTTTGACTAAGCCATTCCAAGACATTTAAATGCTTCCCTTTAAACCACTCCAGTGTAGCTTTAGCAGTATGTTTAGGCTCATTGTCCTGCTGGAACGTGAATCATCGTCCCAGTCTCAAACCTCTGGCTGACTCAAACAGGTTTTCCTCCAGAATTGCCCTGTATTTAGTGCCATCCGTCTCTCCTTCAGTCCTGACCAGCTTTCCTGTCCCTGCAGATGAAAAACATCCCCACAGCCTGATGCTGCCACCACCATGATTCACTGTAGGGACAGTGTTCTCAGGGTATTGGGTTTGCGCCACACGTGGCATTTCCCATGATGGCCAAAAAGACCAGAGAATCATCTTCCATGTGTTTGGAGAGTCTGTTGGGCAAACTCCAAACATGTTTTCTTAAGCAATGACTTTTTTTCTGGCCACTCTCTTCCATAAAGCCCCACTCTGTGGTGCATATGGCTTAAAATGGTCCTATGGACAGATACGGTACTCCCATCTCCGCTGTGGATCTTTGCAGCTCCTTCAGTGTTTTCTTTGGTGTCTTTGTTGCATCTCTGATTAATGCCCTCCTTGCCCGGTCTTTGGGTTTAAATCCTCATACAGACAGAGATACAGGAATTTGAAGGACTAAACAGATACAGTGTCATTGCATTACACCCCTACTATACATGTCGGACACTGGAGTTTGCCTGAAGGGGAAATGTAACTCAAAATGTTTCAGTTAAACGGTCATAAAAATGTAAAACCTACTGATGTAAGACATTTCTAAGCAAAAAATGATCTAAAATCAATGAGCTGCTTTAAAGCCTTAAACTTTTACCAAAACCCTCCAAGCTGGGTTTTATTACCCCAATGCAGCGAGTTAGTTTTGTTTAGGGGGGGAAAAAAAAAGGTTCATCTAGCGGATACAGTGACTTACTCACCTGCAGCCTCACTGGATAGATCTGTAGTTAAAATTAATCTACCCTGGACATTAATTCAGTGTTGCTAATGTAAATATGCAGGGACTGATACTGGCCACAGTTCACTCCAGTTTCCATGTGCATTCTTGCCAAGTTCAACATTGTGTGGTTGCTGTGTTCATCCTATCCTGAAAAATGATTTGTCATTCATTTGTTCTCCGTTTTATCTGGCACATGTTTAGAGTGGCCTCTTGAAGATCACTTGTCTTAGTCAGTTGTTTCACGAACACCCCTTTATATCATTACTTTCTCATATATGTGCAATCCCTGTTACCTCTTTAAGTCAACAATGACTGTGTACATTCTTCCTCTTATCTCTTTGGCCTCATATATTCATCTACGGTTTCTGTAAGTGGTGTAATTCAATTTGTGTGCATGTGGGTTTGGATGGTCCAATGCACACACTGTATAGTCAACAACATGCGTAAATGAGTCTGTCGTAAATATGTGAACAGCTTATGGTTGCTGGCATTTAGTATATTTTCCATGCTTTGTACACTATGAATTTCTTTTTTTTATATTTCATTTTATTTGCTTGCATGGTCGTTAAAGTTTATGGTTGCAAACTATTAACTTATCCTTTTTACTGTCACTTTTTCTGGATGGTCCATTTTATAGTTCTTGATGCTTAGTGGAACATTACATTAATGGCGTTTAGTAGACGCACTTATCCAGAGCGACGTACAACATACCCAGAGCCAGCCTGAGGGTTAGGTACCTTGCTCAAGGGCACATTAGCCATTCCTGCTGGTCCAGGGATTCGAACCGGCAACCTTTTGGTCCCAAAGCTGCTTCTCTGTAGCCATCAACTTGAAACAATTTTATGTCAAATTGAAAAGTAGTCAGACGTCATTTGAAGTATTGTTAAGAATCAGTTTATAAGATGCTTAATTTTCATGTTTACATGTATGAAAAGAAACATGAATAATAATGTTTGGTTCAAGAGAAACGAGTCATCATGTAGGTGCACTGATGAAATACAGATGCGTGTGGTTTATTCAGCATTACTCTTGAGGACATTCTTCTCATAACTAGTGCTGTGGATAATGAATAGCCTTATGGTTCTCATAAACAAGCACTAAATAGCACTTAGTCCTTTTCTGAAGTCCTGTCCTGAGGACTGCAACAGAAACATTTATGCAAATCAAAGTACCGCATCTTTTTTCTTTCTTTCTTTCTTTCTTTTTTTTTTAAAGCATATTTATTCCATGGCTGTATAAAATCCTTGTGCAAATTGACCGTCATTGAACAATGCTGCATTTGATCATGTCTCACTCGTGCAGTAGTCACATTTTAATACGGCTGATAACTCTTCGGACGCTCTCGGGACATCCAGGTCATGCCGGATGACCTTAGGATGCCGTCACGCTTTTCAGTCAGTGGTTTTGAGTGGGATTATTTGATTTATTGGTATATGACTGCCTGGATGTTGTATACTTTGTATTATTCTATCTACGGTACGTTCACTGGATATGAGCAATCATGCGCTCTGATTGGCTACTCTACTGCTGGGATATCAGCTCATATACTGTGAGTAGAGAAAAACAAAATGGCAGAGCGTGTTGCTGAACCAACTGAGGATGAAATAAAAACTTGACTCGAAAACAAAAGCCACAAAATATGGAATGAAAGTATTTGATGGTCAGAACTAGGGCTGTGCGATATATCGAATATACTCGATATATCGCCGAAAATTCTGTATGCGATACATAAAATTATAATATCGTAACTATCGAGTATTTTATGGTCATCTTCCGACTTGCGTTTGTTGTGTTTGTTTAAAACATTTTCCGGTGGTTTTCTCCCTGTCCCTCAGGCAGTAACGTGAGAGACTGCCTAAGGGTAAAAAAAAACAATGTCACACACTCGCCAACCAATCCCGGGCGACATCTCAGTGCTGAAAGGAACTTCCGGGAAGATTTTATGCCAGATTGGGCGGTTTCCCGCCCAATTGGGCGGTTTTAAGTACGTTTTGGCGGGTTTTGAACATTTTGGGCTGGAAGACGTCAGCAGTATCTGGCAACGTCCGGTTTACAGCGCTGACTCAGTTCGTGCAATCGCTGGTGTTGCATAGGCTACCGTGTAAGCTCAGTCAATTTCAGCGACAAATTAAAAATGGAAACGGACGAATTGGTTCCTAAAAGAACTAGTAAGGGGTCAGTCATCTGGCATTTTTTTGGATATCGCGAGGAGGACGTGGAACAGCAAATGTCAGTTTGTAAAGTGTGCAAAAAAAACCCTGTCATCACGAAAGGCAGCAGCACAACAAATGTGTTCCATCACCTGAAAACGCACCCGGTACAGTATGAAGAGTCTCTTAAACTCCGAACTACTTGCCCACGAGCTAAACAAATGACCATAGTGGCCTCGTTCTCCAAAGCCCCCCCATATGAGAAAACGAGTCAGAGATGGAGAGCTATAACGGATGCAATCACTAACTTCATTGCCGAAGACATGATCCCAGTTAGTATAGTGGAAAAACCAGGCTTCCAAAAATTACTAAACACACTCGATCCCAAACATGAGTTGCCTGGTCAGGCAGAGCCAGAAAACATTCAGTTCAAAAGTGTGCAAAGAGAAAAATGATGTTTTGCAGATCTCTCTCTTCTCTCCCTCAATCTCTCTCTATTGTGAATGTTCCAGTGGTTCTCAGTAGTCAGGTTAATAGCTTGGAGATCTATTTTTTAAAATAATTTAATGAAAGAGCACTTTTCTTATTTAGGCTAAATGTCTTTGTCAGTGTTGAGCTTGCACTTTATTGATTTGAGCTCTGAGCAGCTCTGTATTGTGTTGCCCCTTTGTTGCAATTTTCAAGATTGTTTTTGCAGTTTGTGCCACATCTTTGTTGAATAAAAATAGTCTTATTTCAATTCAATTGTGATTAATCACGAACATGAAAATTTAAAATGTGTTGTTGAAAACCACCTGTAAAGTTAACCAAGAATGTTATTTAATCTGCAGGGATTGTAGTGAAAACAGTAAAGAGTAAAAGTTAGATTTCATGGGGTCCTTTAGAGGAGATTTAAATATATCGAGATATATATTGTATATCGTGAAAGGGAGAAAATGTATCGGGATATTCATTTTTTCCCATATCGCACAGCCCTAGTCAGAAAGTATCTTTTTATTTTTCTTCCCCTCTTTGTTTTTCTTTTTGTGATTGTATGGTTTGATGTTTGTTCTTTGTTTGAATGTTTTGACTGCCGGTTGTGGTGTAGCTCCGGACCCAGGTTTGGGCGTCGGTTCCCTTCAGGCCTCGGTCCGCCATGGGTGATGCCTGTGCTCCTCGCTATGGACTGCAATGAGCTCGTTGCTCTTTTTGGCCTTGGGGTTATCCAGCATTCTGTGCAGCGATGCTCCTGCGCTTGGCGCGGTGTTCCGAGCGATGTTGCCAGGCGACATCGCAGCGGCTGTGCAGGCGATGTGGGATTTATCTTCGTGTCCCTTTTTGGTGGGACTGTGCGTAGCTACGCCATTGGCATTCCATCCTGACCCTCTTTTGGTGGACCTTTTTTAAAAAATGTATTTATTTGTAATTGTAAAGCAACCTTGGGTGTGAGAAAGGCACTATATAAGTTGAACTTTTTATTTATTTTATTATTATTATTATGATTATTATTATAGCATTTTTCACAAATTGCTACTGTCATTTCACTGGTTTGTTTCCATTCTAAGCAGAAATTATTTTGTCGGATGTTTTGTATAAAGTTTTTATTTATCAAATTTGCAAAAAATAAAACTGCTCTGTTTCTCAAAGTCCAGTGAAAGTAAAGTTAGTTAGTTAGTTAGTTAGTTAGTTAGTTAGTTAGTTAGTTAGTTAGTTAGTTAGTTAGTTAGTTAGTTAGTTAGTTCAGGTTCCATCTGCATCTCGCAGGTTGGAGACCGCTTGCTTCCAGCTCTGTCTGTTTCTGCTTCTTCTCACAATCCCTTCAATATTGGTATCAAGCCATTCTTTCACTATCTCTGTCTGGCATCATAGCGGTTTTCTCAGCACACAAGTTGCGTGGTAGGGGCTCCACTCCCTTTCCACGGGGAATGCTGATGGGTGTTGTACACCTCATACGCCTGAAGGACTTCCCTGCCCCCACAGCACCTCACTTGAGGCAAGTGGTCTCTGCCATTCTTCTGGTTGCACCCGAGTTCCGCCAGGTGCCTGGAGTACATCGCCGAAAGTGTTACTATGCATTGCCCAGTACCCTGACTGCTCCATCCACTGCGTCGCTGCCCGCAGCTTCCCATGCCACGAAAGCATGCTATGGATGCAGTTTAATGTCTTACCCAGGACGACCAGTGAATGCGGATAGAATAAACCAATTATTCCACTCAATCTCGTCATACATGGTTTCAGCTCATGTATGACTCAATTTCGTGGAATAATTGTTAATGATTCCCATGAACTGGAACATTCCAGAGCTAATATGATAATACAGAGTTTCTAATGGTGGAATAAAATGGAGTGGTAATTGAGGCTTTGATTGTCAACCGCATGCAGCGGTCTCACTGTGGAGAGGACATACTTGGATAGTGGAAGTACTTATAAAGGTACAGCAGCCTCTTGTCCTTTTCAAAATTTGTATAGTGTCTTATAAAATATTTCCCATGAAGAATATCAAATTATCCTTCCTGCCAAGTCGTTTTGGATGGTTGGATACGACTCTATGGGGAGTTCTTTGTTGATATCAGCCAGTCCATTTGCGGTGTCTGCTGCATTTGGCCATTGGTCTTATGGCTTGGTTTTCCCACTATGAAATTCAATATTTTATGTGTAGTCGACTGTACACGCAACTTGTTGTTAGAGTGAGATTTTTAATGACTTGATGAGGAAAAGGAACTGGATTTGCAGAAAAGCAGGCTCTGACAGATATTGTTGATAATTGAAGTGAATCATTGCGTTCCCCGAGTTCATCCTCTTAGAAATGTCCGCGTGGCTTAGAAAAGCAGTCAACACAGAAATGGTAAGTGCTAAACACTAGGCAGTGGCAGCACGCTGATTCTGACCTAGCCATCGATACACTAATGCTGGATGGCATTGAGGTTCCTACACGTGTCATTTAGAAGCTGCTGCATCTAGTGCTAGGAGACGCTGCTTGGGAGAGAGCAGAGACTAGTTTGTTCCAGTGTGGTTAGACCAAGGCTGTCAGCATGGCCACGGTATTTGGGAGGTTTCTTCCGCGAACCAGCAACCCGGGGAGGCGCCTGTTTCTTGCTAGATGTCGAGGTGGCTCTTCCCCCCTCCCCTTTCTGCTTTGTGCCAGAAGACTCTGTGTGGTGGCACCACAGAGACGATACCAGGCTCGTTTCTTTCTGAAGTGCACAGAAGCAATCCCCTTCTGAAAGGGAGAAACAGCTGGAATAGATTAAACCCCGTTAATAAAGGCGTTGTGTTGGTTCTCTTTCTCCATATGCCATTTTCCAAGCCTGGAATGAAAAAAACTTTGATAAGAAGGCTTTTTGGTGAAACACCGAGAGGAGTGGTAACAAGGATTCTCTTATTAGAGACATGCCGATATCACTGAATTACGTCATGCATGCCCCCCCCCCCCCCCAATATTCCACTTTACGTATTTCAGTGTTTTATTTTCACTTGGTAAAGATTCCTGAATGATTTTGGCATCAATTTTGTGCATGCATCAATCATTCTCCATCCTGATTTCTTTCTCAGGGCTTTAGTGTTGCCCAACTTCAACCGCTCGTTATAAAGAGCGTGCTTTGTGCTGCTGTCTTTTCTAATGGAGCTGCATGATGAATGGCTTTGCAACACCCAGGATAACCATTAGCATTATTGACCAGCTCCTGGTAATCAAAGAGCCTTGCTGTGTGCCCACCATTCAGGTTTTGTTTAGACTCGCTGGAGTTGCGTGTCATGTATTAATCTGCAGCTCTGAAAAGCGGCTGTGTAGAAGCACACATGCCGAGTCTGAATTTATTATTATTATTATTATTTTTTAGAAGTTTATCTTTCAAACCAAGCTGACTGATTAATTGCATGTAATTTGTAACACTACTTAGAGTAGGCATATTCGGTGAAAATCCAATTCAAATTGCTTGAAACTGCTCTCATTGAATTCAGAATTGAACGCAGAACAACATACTTTTACAGAATTAACATATTCATTATGTTAATGATACATTAACTACATTAAAAGTATCACTAAAACAGCTTTTTTTTTTTTCACCTGAAAAGTCTCTCCAAACTCCGTCCCTCCTTGACTTCATCTGAAGTTGAAACGCTTATACATGCTTTTGTCACCTCAAGACTGGACAACTGCAATGCCCTGCTCGATGGCATCCCAGCCAAGCGACTAAATAGGCTGCAATATGTCCAAAAGTCAGCCGCTAGGGTACTCACTCACACCAGGCCCTGGGATCATATCACTCCTATTCTATACAACCTGCACTGGCTCCCAGTTAAATACCGCATTCAGTACAAAATTATCTTACTTGTTTACAAATCCCTACATAACCTGGCCCCTCCCTATTTATCAAATCTCCTAACTCCATATCAGTTACCTTTAAATCTTCGCTCCACAGATGCCCACCTATTAGCAGTCCCTTACTCTCGGCTCTGCTCTATGGGTGACAGGGCTTTCAGTGTAAATGGCCCTAAGCTGTGGAATGCCCGGTCACTAGCGTTGCGCCAATGCTCAACACTGTCCTCTTTCAAAAAACAGCTAAAAATACATCTCTTTAGCTTGGCCTTTTCTCTTTGATTTTTAATAACGTTATTATTGATTTCTTATTATTGTTGTTATTTTATTGTTCTGCTTTTATTGTTTGTTTTTTACTGTTCAGTGTCCTTGGGTACCTTGAAAGGCGCTTATAAATAAAATGTATTATTATTATATGTTTATCCGTTCTTGAGATACTGCAAATCAAAGATTGAAAAAAAGGCTTAATTTTTAGAAAACTGCCGTAATATTATGTATGAGGATCACATGGTCCGAAATGGGCCTCATTAACGAATGAGGTCAAATGTTTTTTCTTCATAACTTTTCTATTTTTCAAGATATTTACATGGAAATTAGCAGGCACGTAGAAGGTTGTATACCGAATACAAAGTTTGAAAAATTCATAAAAACAAATAACGCAAATTAGTATTTAATGAGTATTAATTATGCTAATTGGGTAAAAACGTTAAATTGGTATACTCAATGGAAAAAGTAATAAAAGATTATTACTAACACCGTCTTTGTGCTCTGTAGGGCTTTGTATTTCTCAAAAGTAGGGCCTACTAGTGTTTATATTAAAGAACATAAATGCTAATATTCACAGCTTTCAAGGCGAACCTCGAAAAAACCGTGATCCACATCCAATAAACAGTTCCAGTGAACTGAATTGAAATTGACACTCACGTTTCTGTCATTCCGACCACTAAGATCTCAATATTTTTCATTAAAACAACTGCAGTTATATTCTAAAATAGTTATTTATTTGCATGAATCAGTTTGATTTGAAAAAATAAGTAGGTAAAGCTATGAAAAGTCACTTCAAAGTCTCCCGTGAAGCATAACGTCAAAACTAGATGATGGAAAATTTTGCTGAATACTTCATCAGAAACAGTGAGAGCTGTTTTAGAGAACATCCCTATAAAAGCGATCTGATTCATATTCACGAGTAATCCAGTCGGACACCGATCAGAAGAGAGAGAGCCTGAGCGCTTTCCCGTGACTCAGAAAGCACCGGCAGTTTCCCGACGTCACGCGAGCAGAGTTTTTACTCTATTGTACCAACTTCAACCTGAATAGATCACACAAAGTACTGAGCAGATCTTAACGAGATACATTTCTTTAGAAAGCAGAGATTATACAGTGGTGTTTGAAAGTTTGTGAACACTTTAGAATTTTCTATATTTCTGCATAAATATGACTGAAAACATCATCAGATTTTCACACAAGTCCTAAAAGTAGATAAAGAGAACCCAGTTAAACAAATGAGACAAAAATATTATACTTGGTCATTTATTTATTGAGGAAAATGATCCAATATTACATATCTGTGAGTGGCAAAGGTATGTGAACCTCTAGGATTAGCAGTTAATTTGAAGGTGAAATTAGAGTCAGGTGTTTTCAATCAATGGGATGACAATCAGGTGTGACTGGGCACCCTGTTTTATTTAAAGAACAGGGATCTATCAAAGTGTGATCTTCACAACACATGTTTGTGGAAGTGTATCGTGGCATGAACAAAGGAGATTTCTGAGGACCTCGGAAAAAGCGTTGTTGATGCTCATCAGGCTGGAAAAGGTTACAAAACCATCTCTAAAGAGTTTGGACTCCACCAATCCACAGTCAGACAGATTTTGTACAAATGGAGGAAATTCAAGACCATTGTTACCCTCCCCAGGAGTGGTCGACCAACAAAGATCACTCCAAGAGCAAGGCGTGCAATAGTCGGCGAGGTCACAAAGGACCCCAGGGTAACTTCTAAGCAACTGAAGGCCTCTCTCACATTGGCTAATGTTAATGTTCATGAGTCCACCATCAGGAGAACACTGAACAACAATGGTGTGCATGGCAGGGTTGCAAGGAGAAAGCCACTGCTCTCCAAAAAGAACATTGCTGCTCATCTACAGTTTGCTAAAGATCATGTGGACAAGCCAGAAGGCTATTGGAAAAATGTTTTGTGGATGGATGAGACCAAAATAGAACTTTTTGGTTTAAATAAGAAGCATTATGTTTGGAGAAAGGAAAACACTGCATTCCAGCATAAGAACCTTATCCCACCTGTGAAACATGGTGGTGGTAGTATCATGGTTTGGGCCTGTTTTGCTGCATCTGTGCCAGGACGGCTTGCCATCATTGATGGAACAATGAAATCTGAATTATACCAGCAAATTCTAAAGGAAAATGTCAAGACATCTATCCATGAAGTGAATCTCAAGAGAAGGTGGGTCATGCAGCAAGACAATGACCCTAAGCACACAAGTCGTTCTACCAAAGAATGATTAAAGAAGAATAAAGTGAATGTTTTGGAATGGCCAAGTCAAAGTCCTGACCTTAATCCAATGGAAATGTTGTGGAAGGACCTGAAGCGAGCAGTTCATGTGAGGAAACCCACCAACATCCCAGAGTTGAAGCTGTTCTGTACGGAGGAACGGGCTAAAATTCCTCCAAGCCGGTGTGCAGGACTGATCAACAGTTACCGGAAACGTTTAGTTGCAGTTATTGCTGCACAAGGGGGTCACACCAGATACTGAAAGCAAAGGTTCACATACTTTTGCCACTCACAGATATGTAATATTGGATCATTTTCCTCAATAAATAAATGACCAAGTTTAATATTTTTTGTCTCATTTGTTTAACTGGGTTCTCTTTATCTACTTTTCGTACTTGTGTGAAAATCTGATGATGTTTTAGGTCATATTTATGCAAAAATATAGAAAATTCTAAAGGGTTCACAAACTTTCAAGCACTACTGTAAGCTTTTTAATGATCATATTCACGATAGAAAATATTCAAGAGTTAAGCCATGACAGATTTGGAAACTTAGATGAGCATCTGCATGCAGAATTTACACAGCACGGCCAGCGAGCGTCTGATACGCCGACTTAGAGCAGCTCGAGACACTGATGACTTTGAGCGGAATTTGTGGAAAGTGGCTTTTCTATACATAGTGCAAACAAGATATTTGGGATGTCATCTGGAGAAAAAATGAGGAGAAGTCGGCTCCCACATGCACAAGGCCATGATGAGGTCATGTCACCATCCCAATTTAACAGTTCCTCTATGCAAACCTGTTCCCATAAGTAGCATCAGGTCGATTTAAGCATTCAGCTTCTTACTACCTAATTTGCCACTAGACCACATAGGCATGATCACTGAGCCTAGGTGGATTATTCTGTTCTATTACCGGGGAGGAGTAAGAGTTTTACCATCACAATGTGGTAATAACTGTTGATATACAACCATGGTAATCCTTCTAATAAATATGTCATGGCAACCTGGTAACACATGATCCCATGGTTTCCTCTGCATTGTTTTTCTGTTCGCTGGAATTTGTATATCCTTTTAACAGCACATCTTGATTAACCCTATAAACCAGATTGATACAAGCTGTGTCCAAACCCTTCTGTGTCCACATGCCTTCTTCTGATTGGAATATCTCATGAAGTGAGGCGCATGGCATTTCGCATGAAGCAGCACGACTGGATCTTTCCAACAACGAAGCGAGAAAAATCATTCTGAATTTACATCAAATTTAATTAAAGTTACAATCAGCCTACAGCCCTTGTTTGAATTGCTCATGAACTCGTCACTGCGTAGATATGAATCACGTTTCACAAGAAAGAGTGGAACCGGAGCTTTGTAATGATTCTAATCACGTTTGTACGGTCTTTCTCAATACCAAAGTAATCAAGTTATGAGCACTGATCAAACTTCGGCGGAGTGATATCTTCACTAATTTCTTCACCCATTCTCCAACCGCACTCCTGATTCTCAGTTGAATAAGTCTCGAAGTTCCTCTGTGCCACAAAGCAATCCGGTGTTGGAAAAACAGCAAATAAAACAATGATCTTTTCCTGTTAGACATGAAGCACATATTTTTACAAATTGTTAAGTCATAGAGTTTCCCACCATCATGGTTCTGAAATTGCCATACTCCAGAAAATCATCTCTACACAATTATGAAAAGATATCATGGCCTAATGGTTACAGAAGCAGCTTTAGGATCAAAAGGTCACCGGTTCGATTCCCTAGACCAGCAGAAGTGTCCTTGAGCAAGGTACCTAACCCCCAACTGCTCCCCAGACTGCTCTGGGTACGGTACGTTGTACGTCTCTCTGGATAAGAGCGTCTGCTGAATACCATTAATGTAATGTCATGTCTCTAGTGCCAGCATTTTATAGTGAGATACAAGTAAAAATATAATGGTTTCATAAGACGCAATATTTTTTCCTTGATTATAAAGGCTCATATTAAAATGTGCAAGTATCATTGCATCAAATGATGGAATATATAAATAGCCTAGCCCAATGTTTCTCAACTTTTCTACAACCCCGATTCCAAAAAAGTTGGGACAAAGTACAAATTGTAAATAAAAACGGAATGCAATGATGTGGAAGTTTCAAAATTCCATGTTTTATTCAGAATAGAACATAGATGACATATCAAATGTTTAAACTGAGAAAATGTATCATTTAAAGAGAAAAATTAGGTGATTTTAAATTTCATGACAACAACACATCTCAAAGTTGGGACAAGGCCATGTTTACCACTGAGACATCCCCTTTTCTCTTTACGACAGTCTGTAAACGTCTGGGGACTGAGGAGACAAGTTGCTCAAGTTTAGGGATGGGAATGTTAACCCATTCTTGTCTAATGTAGGATTCTAGTTGCTCAACTGTCTTAGGTCGTTTTTGTCGTATCTTCCATTTTATGATGCGCCAAATTTTTTCTATGGGTGAAAGATCTGGACTGCAGGCTGGCCAGTTCAGTACCCGGACCCTTCTTCTACGCAGCCATGATGCTGTAATTGAATGCAGTATGTGGTTTGGCATTGTCATGTTGGAAAATGCAAGGTCTTCCCTGAAAGAGATGTCATTTGGATGGAAGCATATGTTGCTCTAGAACCTGGATATACCTTTCAGCATTGATGGTGTCTTTCCAGATGTGTAAGCTGCCCATGCCACACGCACTAATGCAACCCCATACCATCAGAGATGCAGGCTTGTGAACTGAGCGCTGATAACAACTTGGGTCGTCCTTCTCCTCTTTAGTCCGAATGACACGGCGTCCCTGATTTCCATAAAGAACTTCAAATTTTGATTCGTCTGACCACAGAACAGTTTTTCACTTCTCCACAGTCCATTTTAAATGAGCCTTGGCCCAGAGAAGACGTCTGCGCTTCTGGATCATGTTTAGATACGGCTTCTTCTTGGAACTATAGAGTTTTAGCTGGCAACAGCGGATGGCACGGTGAATTGTGTTCACAGATAATGTTCTCTGGAAATATTCCTGAGCCCATTTTGTGATTTCCAATACAGAAGCATGCCTGTATGTAATGCAGTGCCGTCTAAGGGCCCGAAGATCACGGGCACCCAGTATGGTTTTCCGGCCTTGACCCTTACGCACAGAGATTCTTCCAGATTCTCTGAATCTTTTGATGATATTATGCACTGTAGATGATGATATGTTCAAACTCTTTGCAATTTTACACTGTCGAACTCCTTTCTGATATTGCTGCACTATTTGTCGGCGCAGAATTAGGGGGATTGGTGATCCTCTTCCCATCTTTACTTCTGAGAGCCACTGCCACTCCAAGATGCTCTTTTTATACCCAGTCATGTTAATGACCTTGTTAGGACTTGGACTGTTTTGGCCTCTAGAGGCCGCTGTTATTTCCTTTTCGTGTCTTGTTTATTTTGGCCTCTAGAGGCCGCCACTGTTCCTGTGTTTTGTGTTTTTGTTAATTGCCTGTTAGTCCTAATTATCTTCACCTGTGTCCTTAATTAGTTTGTGTATTTATACCCCTGAGTTCAGTCCTCTTGTCACGGAGTCTTTGTGCTGTTATGTTTATCTCCAGTTTCCTCTGTACCGTGTTCTTTGTTTTGCACTTTGCTTTTCTGTTTTTTTGGCTTTTGTTTTGTACCTTTGGATATTTTATTTTTCCCTTTGTCTTCCCAGTGTTAGATTATACTCTTTGTTGTTTTTTGCTTTGCCCTGTATATAGTGTATATAGTATAAATAAACCTTTTTGATTCTTTTTCTACTTCCGCCTCACGCCTCTGCATTTGAGTCATCCCCCTGGTGGCCTAGTGGGGGGTTTGCTGGATTATCACACCAACGAACCAGGTTCGAATCCCAGCAAAACCCTAACAGACCTATTGCCAATTGACCTAATGAGTTGCAATTTGATCCTCCAGCTGTTCCTTTTTTGTACCTTTAACTTTTCCAGCCTCTTACTGCCCCTGTCCCAACTTTTTTGAGATGTTGCGGTCATGAAATTTCAAATGAGCCAATATTTGGCATGAAATTTCAAAATGTCTCGCTTTCGACATTTGATATGTTGTCTATGTTCGATTGTGAATACAATATCAGTTTTTGAGATTTGTAAATTATTGCATTCTGTTTTTATTTACAATTTGTACTTTGTCCCAACTTTTTTGGAATTGGGGTTGTACTTTAAGGCCCACCAATTCATACTTGTAACGAGTCGGGGCCCATTAAAAAAGATCCCCAATTATTTTGGCTCATCTATTCTATTAGAATCTAATAATCTATTGTAAAGTGTATTCATGGGATGCAACATCACTCCCTGTTACAGCTGGGAGCCCAGGAATTAAATAAATGCAGTAAAAACAAACTGTTTTTAATTGTAGGGATTGTATTTAAAACTGTATGGATGTACCAGAAACCAAACCATACATGCATGCAGGGCATTCTCAGTCAAAAGGGATTAATGATCCACAAGTGCAGTCTGGTTCATTAACACAAGAACTTATTGCCATGTTTGTGTTCAGCAAACAAGCACGTTATTAAAACCAAGAAGTACACTCAAAAGAAGTGGATATAGAAACCACTCAATGGGATTACATCCTTACACGCTAACAAAGAAGGATTTTTCAGATAAGTTGGAAAATTATTCATCCATTGAGTTCCCCGACACCTCAAACTAGTTGGTGCTGCAGACATCATTCTACACGAACAGACAGATGAAAACCTGGAAGAGCACGGAGGCGTACAACTTTTATATACTGGTGAAGATCTGGGGATCAGGACACTGCAAGATAGACGGTGGTAGACGGATCTAAGTGCAAGAAGAGTGTTTGTTAGCAGGCATGATATTTACAAAAACAAAACACAAACGAAAGCAAAGTGAAATCATAAAGCAGAGTATTAAAACAGTGTTATAAACATGGCTAGGAACAAATGACTGGGTTATGGTTCCCATAACAACTGGGTCCCAAGAGCACGCACAATGTGCTCCGTGAGCGTGCGCGGTTGCTCGAGCTACGCCAGACTCAAGTGTGCAAAGGCGTGACAGTCAAGTGTTCGCCTGCTCTGTGACCACAACTTTTAGCCCACGTGTATATCACCACCAACATGCCTCATTTTCATCGATAACCCATCGCAAAGCATGGCGAGCTGTAGTGTGACCATAGCTTAACGAGGTAGATGTGACATCGGATGCAACCCAGCAGTTGTACCCAACTACAAATAAAAATTAGCTTCAATTTGGAAAAAAAATTGCGGTCCACTAGATGGCGCTTCGCGACCCACTAATGGGCCACGCCCCAGTGGTTGAGAAACACTGTCCTACCCTATTTTGGGCAAAACAAAACAGCATACAGCATGTATGGCTAGGTCTTATAATGGCCCTAGATAAGAGCTTAAACGTATAGGTAGTGAAAATACCCTGTAAATAGTCCAGAGTTCATAGGCTTAAGGCCCAGTTCCACAATACTGATAACGATAACAATAACTATAAATAAATCGGTCCCCTGCAGTTTATGTGGTTGGTGCTCACACCAGACCGATAATGATACCTATAGCCCAGGCCTGGGTTTATCCGTACTGGTGAGATTTGCTTCTGGAGCCATTTTTCCAGGCCTGGACCTGATCCGATAAAACATCTGACCAATCAGGTAATTGCTTAGATTTGACATTGTCGGAGCACGTGCTATTTTTCCCGAGCATCTTTGTACATCCTTGTTGCTTCGTGACATCACGGAAAATGGATTCACGGAAAATAAAAAATATAATACAAAGCACGGATCTTTTATTCATGGATATGTAATATTTCCTGTGAAATATCAATAGTAAATTAATAAACATATAAATGCAGTATTTTAATGATGAACTTCGGCAGTCCAAACATTTAATTGTTTTCGACTTCTTAATTTTTTATCCGCGATGCATCATCCGTATGAAATCGGTAACCAATCTGTAATATACCGAAACATCTGTGACCAAGCCGTAAATTATTAGCATCCGTGTTACGTAAAATCCATAACCACTCTGTATTTTGTATCCTTTTTTATTATATTTCCGTAGTCCGTGACCTATCCGTATTATATCAACCACTGGAGTGTGTGCATGGGTTGGTTTGAAGACCCGGAAAAATGTGCTACTACTTGGAAAAAAACCTTCCACGATTCCTATTCCTAAGTTGCATGCATTTATTTCCCTGAGTGGCAGGACCAAGCGATGATATTATAGTTGGGATTATAGTTGTGGTGTGACTGATCCAGACTGGAACTACAACCCTGATTCCAAAAAAGTTGGGACAAAGTACAAACTGTAAATAAAAACGGAATGCAATAATTTACAAATCTCAAAAACTGATATTGTATTCACAATAGAACATAGACAACATATCAAATGTCGAAAGTGAGACATTTTGAAATTTCATGCCAAATATTGGCTCATTCGAAATTTCATGACAGCAACACATCTCAAAAAAGTTGGGACAGGGGCAACAAGAGGCTGGAAAAGTTAAAGGTACAAAAAAGGAACAGCTGGAGGACCAAATTGCAACTCATTAGGTCAATTGGCAATAGGTCATTAACATGACTGGGTATAAAAAGAGCATCTTGGAGTGGCAGCGGCTCTCAGAAGTAAAGATGGGAAGAGGATCACCAATCCCCCTAATTCTGCGCCGACAAATAGTGGAGCAATATCAGAAAGGAGTTCGACAGTGTAAAATTGCAAAGAGTTTGAACATATCATCTACAGCGCATAATATCATCAAAAGATTCAGAGAATCTGGAAGAATCTCTGTGCGTAAGGGTCAAGGCCGGAAAACCATACTGGGTGCCCGTGATCTTCGGGCCCTTAGACGGCACTGCATCACATACAGGCATGCTTCTGTATTGGAAATCACAAAATGGGCTCAGGAATATTTCCAGAGAACATTATCTGTGAACACAATTCACCATGCCATCCGCCGTTGCCAGCTAAAACTCTATAGTTCAAAGAAGAAGCCGTATCTAAACATGATCCAGAAGCGCAGACGTCTTCTCTGGGCCAAGGCTCATTTAAAATGGACTGTGGCGAAGTGGAAAACTGTTCTGTGGTCAGACAAATCAAAATTTGAAGTTCTTTATGGAAATCAGGGACGCTGTGTCATTCGGACTAAAGAGGAGAAGGATGACCCAAGTTGTTATCAGCGCTCAGTTCAGAAGCCTGCATCTCTGATGGTATGGGGTTGCATTAGTGCGTGTGGCATGGGCAGCTTACACATCTGGAAAGACACCATCAATGCTGAAAGGTATATCCAGGTTCTAGAGCAACATATGCTCCCATCCAGACGATGTCTCTTTCAGGGAAGCCCTTGCATTTTCCAACATGACAATGCCAAACCACACACTGCATCAATTACAGCATCATGGCTGCGTAGAAGAAGGGTCCGGGTACTGAACTGGCCAGCCTGCAGTCCAGATCTTTCACCCATAGAAAACATTTGGCGCATCATAAAACGGAAGATACGACAAAAAAGACCTAAGACAGTTGAGCAACTAGAATCCTACATTAGACAAGAATGGGTTAACATTCCTATCCCTAAACTTGAGCAACTTGTCTCCTCAGTCCCCAGACGTTTACAGGCTGTTGTAAAGAGAAAAGGGGATGTCTCACAGTAGTAAACATGGCCTTGCCCCAACTTTTTTGAGATTTGTTGTTGTCATGAAATTTAAAATCACCTAATTTTTCTCTTTAAATGATACATTTTCTCAGTTTAAACATTTGATATGTCATCTATGTTCTATTCTGAATAAAACATGGAATTTTGAAACTTCCACATCATTGCATTCTGTTTTTATTTACAATTTGTACTTTGTCCCAACTTTTTTGGAATCGGGGTTGTAAATTCAGGTGTAGGTATAGTCATAGTTGGTGTTACTGGTATAGTTATCGTTATTAGTGTTGTGGGACCGGGCCCTTAAGAGGTCACACCAGTGCTTCATGCAGCCATGAGAGTAAAATTTCTGTTCGACTTCCACCAAGGAGGAATGATGCTTTGTAACCGATCTATGTGCGCATGTGGAAAAGGATCAAATGGTTTCGTCAGAACGCTTTACAACAGTCCATTGGTCTCAGCAGATGCTTCATTGCCTGAAGTTTGAAATGTGCAGCAAACATGTTGAACTTTCTTGGCTCTGGCTCAACACCTTCCAAAGCCAGTACCGTTGGCTTCAAATCATAGGCGCAATTTAATTGTTTTGTAGTTATTTTGTTTTGGTTGGTTGAGGTACAAAAGTGGAAGAACTTCAAAGCCAGGACTATCAAAGCAGCAGCAGGACACAAACCCAGGCACATCAGGAGCCTCGACATGGGATGCAATCAGATATTGACACAGTTAATGAGTGGCTCAGTGAAAAGTTTCTTGATAGTTGTTTGGCATTTGTCCCCAAATGTGGAGCAAAAGGTGACGTGCAAAGCAACGTCTTCTTAAATAAAGTACGAGGGGAAGGGAGACTTTTTCTCAGTCGTCCCACATACTTCACGGTGTCACTTGTTAATGCTTTACTTAGCTGATTTTTTTTGGTTTTTTAACCATCTGTTCCAGTCCATCTCTTTCCCCTGTTACGATGAAACTTCCGTCTACCTATGCTCTATCCCTAATCTCCGGCAGTGCTTTCAGCACCGGCTACAATCGAGCCATTGTGGGAGGCCCCCGCTTGTCAGTCAACGCCCTCGTTCTGTTGATACGGGGCGTGTGCTGAAAGCAGGCACAGCCTCATGCAAAGCTGAAGTGCTGGCTAATTGAGCTTGTCTGGCCATAACCTGTAACTTGCTGATAAGAAGTTATTTGACTGTTGCGAAGGCATAGGTTACCCAAGCTTACTGAAGCTGATGCTTGATTAGTCTGTCCAGATAAAAAAAAAAAATACCTTGTGCCTGTGACTTAAAGGGGAACTGAAGTCCTTTTTAAACTTGCTTTATTTCTTAATTAACGTGTTATTCAATTACGTTTTCGGTTTTCATAACCTTATATCGTGACTCGTGTTGGCAACTAATTGCAATTAAATATTATACTCATCGGCCTATTCGATTTTTAGCCGTGTTGAATTTAGTTTGTTTGGTCCACGGCAGGCGTCGCTTATCCGCGCGATCTTCATGAGACTTGTGCAAGACTTCGAAACATGAAGTGTCAGCCAGGTGTCCGTGCCGCCATTTTGAAAACTGTTTTCCAAACAAAATCTCATCTCTCATCTCATTATCTCTAGCCGCTTTATCCTGTCCTACAGGGTCTCAGGCAAGCTGGAGCCTATCCTCGCTGACTACGGGCGAAAGGCGGGGTACACCCTGGACAAGTCGCCAGGTCATCACAGGGCTGACACATAGACACAGACAACCATTCACACTCACATTCACACCTACGGTCAATTTAGAGTCACCAGTTAACCTAACCTGCATGTCTTTGGACTGTGGGGGAAACCGGAGCACCCGGAGGAAACCCACGCGGACACGGGGAGAACATGCAAACTCCACACAGAAAGGCCCTCGCCGGCCACGGGGCTCGAACCCAGGACCTTCTTGCTGTGAGGCGACAGCGCTAACCACTACACCACCGTGCCGCCCCCAAACAAAATATTGCACAAAAACAAGTTTAAATGATTACTGCCTACTTTTTTTCAAACTTTCCTGCTTGCTATCAAAACAAACAAAACTTCCGGCTTAATTACGTCAGCAGAAAGAGGGCGCGCACGTCTTTTGACAACGTTGGCAGATTTTGCCCTGTGTCCGAAATTGTTCCCTACTCACTATATAGGGCACTATATAGTGAGGACGCCATTTTGTAGTGCTGTCCGAATGTATAGTGAGGATTATTTACACCCTATACGGTATAGTGCACTTAAAGTATCCCACAATGCATCACGAAAAGTAATGTATAACCGATGGTCACTAACCAAAGCAATGTATCCCATCATGCATTGCGGTCGCGCTGAAAGAAATCAAATTGAAAGTCTCAAATTTGATTTAATAAAGGGCAACGGCAAAGAAGAAAGTATTCAACCTTGATTTACTGTAAAAGAACTGAAAGATGCAGGTACTTTGTGTTTATTAATGTCGGAAAAACGCTCAGTATAATATGGATTTATCACAAAAATACATGCACGTGTTTTATTATTTTGAAAACCCACCTGCCGACTGATCTGGCACGTTTTAATTGTGCGACAGTAATGACGTAAATACTAGCGCGACAGACTAGTGTCCGAAAGCGTTTTTTCATTTTACAAATGAGCTCGCTATTTAGTCATTCCGTATGTAGGGAGTAGTGAGCAATTTCGGGCACAGGGTCGGTCATTTTGATTTCGGCTGTACGTTTTACTTTCGTCCTACGATGTCTCGAACAGGTCTCAACGAATCTCGTTTACGGCCATCGCTTTGACACATGGACTGATGTATTACAGAGCGTATTTCAAACACTCATAACTTGCTATAGCAGCATACATGTCAACCTTTGGTCAATCAAACCTGTATAACCAACCTCCAAAATCCGTATTTCCCTTATAAAATCCGTATAAGATGCAAATTAAAATAATTTACCTAAAATTTGAATGATAATTAACAATTATGTATCCCAGTTACTTTTTATTCAATATTAATAACAATACACCTTCAGAATGAATACAAAGCTCCAATGTTCGACAAAAACACAAAGTGTTATCAGCGTAGTTACGAAGGAAATACTTCGTTGTTTGGAGACAGGTTTCACCGAGCGGCTATTATGCACGAGACTTCATATTAGCCACAAAGTCAGGAAAATCTGTTCGTAAAATTGCGTTATAATGACCAAATACAATGAAAAGTATTTTTCCAGTCTCAGCTGTGAAAGGTAATCCCATGTGATCTCGTTTGGACGGTAAACCTGTTGGTACAGTTAAACGCAGCACATGAATGAGGCATCTTTATTCTCGGCTACTGTCTAGACGCTATACCAGAGACGGTTGAAGCATCTCCACTTTGCCACATCCAATATGGCGGCGAGGATGACGTATGATTCTACGCAGAAGGCGGCGTCTATGTTTATATGTCTATGACTTCACGGTTGGCGGGATTCTCGCAATGCGGTGTGCGCATGATCAAAAGTGGAACGAAGTCTCGCTACCACAAGATAACGCGCGATTTCATAAGACTCTTTACTGGCTGTCTGTTGTGTACAGTACGTTTGTAAATGTTATGCGCTCTTTTATCATCGTGGGAATTGATTATAGCTCTAAATAAATATTGAAGGTTTTTTTTTAGAATCCGTATAACTTTATTTATACGCCCGTATACTACGTTTATTGAATCAAATCCGTATAAAATACGGACATTCCGTATAGGTTGACATGTATGTAGCAGTGACAAAATGGCGATCAAAAATGCATTCCGATATTTAATAAAATGAGAAATTGAATTTTGATTATAAAAAAAATTTGCCTTCAGTTCTCCTTGAACTGCTTCGGTTCAATAAAATATTCAAGCTCAAGAAGCTACCGGTAGATTGATATGGCTGAGTGTGATTTACCCTGTAGTGCTGCGCTTATGCTCTAGTTTTCACAAGACGAGAACCGAAGCCATGCTTGGACAAAGATCAATCGTGTTCTCTTTATAACCGGGATGAATCATTTCTCTTTGTATTAAAATTTCATCCCATATTTGCTGATGCAATCTCCTGAAATTCTGCATGAAAATCTACGAGTGTCCCGGTTTGTATGATGATGATGATGATGAATTTTCATTTTCCTTTGGTTTAATCTCAGTCTAGAGAGAAGGGTTGTTAGCATTGTCCCTTTGCAGATTCCCTGTCACACAACAGGAGAAAAAGAGAGATCTCTGCTACAGTGTGCAACTGTCTGGGGACTCCTGCCAGACCCTCTGGACTAATCCTGCTAGCTCCAGGAACCTTAGACTAATCCAGCAAGTCTCTCAGTCTCAGACGCTTTCTCAGCTAAACTGCCAAAGGTTCCATTACACTTCATTTCGATTAAGTGGCCTTTCGCAGTCACAAAAGAGGATTTTAAAAGCAAATCAGCATTGTGCCAGTCTATGTGTCTATGTTACTTGGCAACCCTTCAGTATTTACCCAGCTGCTCTTCTCAGTATGACCATTCAAAGGCGTAAAAGAAATAAACGTCTATAAAAGTCATATATGCTCAACCGGCCGAGCAGAGAGAGCGAGAGACTTTTACGAGTGCCCCGCTGACAAACAACTGCCATCAGTTTGCATTACAATAATAAGCTGTCTTCACCTCCATGGCTGTTGCAATGAGAAGGCAGGCTTGACCTGTGTGAATATGATCACTGAGCTATGGAATGCACGGTTCAAGCCTCGGGGGAAGTCAGTAATGTATCTGTTTGTTTTGGTGACGGAGGCTTTGCTTCATAACGGTCGACAGCCAGGATCAACTGCTGGCTCCTCAGGTGTCCTTGGCTGCCATCGCTATGGTAACATGTTCTTCGATTGATGTGTAGTGTCTTTTAAGGTGGCTTTCATGCCTACCTGGCAATTTTAAGTGGGGGAAGGATGTCTGGCTTTCTCGAATGTGGCACATCCACAGATAGAAATGTTTTACACTGCTTGTTTCTTTTTATCCAGTAGCGTACAGCGGGGTAGGATGGATAGGAATGATGGTTTATCCTTAATCTCTGGGATGGATGGTACGGATAATAAGGTTGTTTTCGGTGCCATTCTTTATGGCTTGGATGTATGTGATCTCTGCATTATAGGGAACTGAAGTCATTTTTAAACTTGCTTTATTTCTTAATTAACATGTTATTCAATTACGTTTTCGGTTTTAGTAACCTTGTATCGTGACTCGTATTGGCAACTAATTGCAATTAAATATTATACTCATCGGCCTATTCGGTTTTTAGCCGTGTTGAATTTAGTTCGTTTGGTCCAAGGCAGGCGTCGTTTATCCGCGCGATCTTCACGAGACTTCGAAACGTGAAGTGTCCGCCAGGTGTCAGTGCCGCCATTTTGAAAACTGTTTTCCAAACGAAATATTGCACAAAAATGAGTTTAAATGACGATTACTGCCTACTTTTTTCAAACTTTCCTGATTGCTATCAAAACAAACAAAACTTCCAGCTTGATTAAGTCAGCATTCGAAAGAGGGCCCGCGTGTCTTTTGACAACCCCTGCGTCCGCAATCGCTCCCTACTCGCTATATAGTGAGGACACCATTATACACGTAATTACATAATTATACACAACAATTACGAGAATGAGAAATTATTAAGAAAATACTTGCAAATAAAAAAGGATATTGTACCAAATAGTAATCTTGTTGCACAGCATGAGTAGAGGATGGTGATGAGATGCGAATAAAGCGACAAAATAACCGTATATTTATTACAAGCAAGCAGCATGTTGAGAGGATTTTTGAAGATTTCGTTCTTGAAAGGGGCGGCACGGTGGTGTAGTGGTTAGTGCTGTCGCCTCACAGCAAGAAGGTCCGGGTTCGAGCCCCGTGGCCGGCGAGGGCCTTTCTGTGCGGAGTTTGCATGTTCTCCCCGTGTCCGCGTGGGTTTCCTCCGGGTGCTCCGGTTTCCCCCACAGTCCAAAGACATGCAGGTTAGGTTAACTGGTGACTCTAAATTGACCGTAGGTGTGAATGTGAGTGTGAATGGTTGTCTGTGTCTATGTGTCAGCCCTGTGATGACCTGGCGACTTGTCCAGGGTGTACCCCGCCTTTCGCCCGTAGTCAGCTGGGATAGGCTCCAGCTTGCCTGCGACCCTGTAGAAGGATAAAGCGGCTAGAGATAATGAGATGAGATGAGATGTGCTATGGAGCGTAATCTACAACCTCCAAAAAAAAAATCATGATAGGATAGAAAGAATGCTACTCTATAAAATGGAAAGACCTCTAAGCCAACAAAGCTAAGCTAGGTTTACTTTTAGTAGGTAGTTAATATCATCCATGGTCCAACATTTCTCATTTAGATGAAGCTACATTTTTTTAATTTTTATTTTAAAAAAAGAAGAAGAAAAAAAAAAACTCTTCCAAACTATCCAGTTTTCCAGATCTTCGATCTTGGCTATCTTGTAATCTATCCTGATCATCTGCTAGTCATAGCTGCTAAGTGTGTTTAATGAGTTGTTAAAAAAAAAGGAAATCATATGTTATCGTAGGTTAGCAATTGTAGTAATTTGCTAGTTACAAAATAATCCCCAAACAAAACGAGCTAGTGCACACTAGAGAATAGTCCCAAAGTTAGCTAGCTTAATGTTAGAGGATATCACAAAACAATGCTAGCCTACTAGCTAAAAAGAAATGTAATCATTGTATGCGATCCATAACACAGAGTAGAGCGGCGTCATTCACTAAATTTTATCATCTTGTAATCTTTATTTCGGTGGCACGGTGGTGTAGTGGTTAGCACTGTCGCCTCACAGCAAGAA
Organism: Neoarius graeffei; assembly: GCF_027579695.1. NCBI lineage: Eukaryota > Metazoa > Chordata > Actinopteri > Siluriformes > Ariidae > Neoarius > Neoarius graeffei. The sequence goes on from NC_083594.1 coordinate 19,581,967, forward strand.
GGTTCTGGGTTCGAGCCCCGTGGCCGGCAAGGGCCTTTCTGTGCGGAGTTTGCATGTTCTCCCCGTGTCTGCGTGGGTTTCCTCCGGGTGCTCCGGTTTCCCCCACAGTCCAAAGACATGCAGGTTAGGTTAACTGGCGACTCTAAATTGACCGTAGGTGTGAATGGTTGTTTGTCTCTGTGTGTCCCTGCGATAACCTGGTGTACCCCGCCTCTCGCCCATAGTCAGCTGGGATAGGCTCCAGCTTGCCTGTGACCCTGTAGAACAGGATAAGCAGCTACAGATAATGGATGGATGGACAATCTTTATTTCTTAAGATAAAGACACATATATTAAGTTACAAACATTAAACAATATATACATGTGGCTACTGCTTTTCCTTAGGTTATATGATGTTTCTTTCCTTTTCGGTAAAATAGCATATAACAGCAGGGACAGGTCTAAATGACGTTTCTTAAAAATATTAACATCTGCTTTCTCTAAAAGATTACGAATATTTACTTTATTTGAGCTATATTTAAGTTATTCCACGAAATCGAGTCGTGCATGAGCTGATAGCCGATGAGGCACGTAGCGCCGAGTCTATGGAATCAATTTTGTGCCAAAATGTTCATACAATACTTTTGAAATATCAAACAAAAACGACAAATCCAAATACAAAAAAAACAAACAAAAAAAATTTTTTAGACTGGCAAACAAATTATTCGTGTAATTGTGCATAATATCAGTCTATTACTCTTCAGAAACCTTTTATTTTTGTTCCGCGTCTTTCTCAGTTTTGTTTGACGTAATTTATGTTGGTTGCGATTCCAGCTTTCTCGTTTGCGCTCCCTGACTTTTTGCTTGCAGTTTTGGCACAAACTTCACGTGTGGGTGGGCTGTCCAGGAATGCATTCCCATTGGCTAACTTGTGTTTGACTCACAGCTACACTCAGCCATTCCCTACTCGGATTCTGGCGGACTGTTTGACGAGTGACTGATCCATTGACGGTAAACAAGGATCGAGTGGACTTCAGTGGCGACTATGATATTGAATTAATTCAACAAAGTGTAAATTCAATATCATAGTCGCCACTGAAGTCCACTTGATCCTTGTTTACCGTCAATGGATCGCTCACTCGTCAAACAGTCCGCCAGAATCCGAGCAGGGAATGGCTGAGCGTAGCTGTCAGTCAAACGCAAGTTAGCCAATGGGAATGCATTCCTGGACAGCCCACCCACACATGAAGTTTGTGCCAAAACTGCAAGCAAAAAGTCAGGGAGCGCAAACGAGAAAGCTGGACTCGCAACCAAAATAAATTACATCAAACAAAACCGAGAAAGACGCGGAACAAAAATAAAAGGTTTCTGAAGAGTAATAGACTGATATTTTACACGATTACACGAATAATTTGTTTGCCAGTCTAAAAAAATTGACCTTTTTTTTTCTTTTTTTGTATTTTGATTTGCTGTTTTTGTTTGCTATTTCAAAAGTACTGTATGAACATTTTGGCACAAAATTGATTCCATACGAGTCGGCTATAAGCCGTGTATGACGAGATTGAGTGCAATAACTGTTTTATTCTATCCACATTCACTGGATTTTGAGAAACGGAGGGTTTTTGTTTTTGTTTTGCAAAGTCGATAAATAAAAATATTATACAAAACGTCCGACAAACTCATTTCCGCTTAGAATGTAAACAAACTGGCGAAATGACAGGAGCGATTTGTGAAAAATGCAATAATAATAATAATAATAATAATTTGTGAAAAAAAAGATACGTTCTTACCATCAAATACTTTCATTCTATGTTTTGTTGCTTTTTTGGGGTTTTGTTTTCGAGTAATTTTTATTTCGTCCTTGGTTGGTTCAGCAACACGCGCCGCCATTTTGTTTTTCTTCTTCAGGTTTTTTTTTTTTTTGGCGGTTGGCAAACCAATTTAAGAGTGCATTACTGCCACCAACTGGACTGGAGTGTAGAACAGATGATATTGGGGGGAGGAGGAATTATATCCTTATTGCTATTTCTGTTTCTTTTAAATACTTGATAACAAAGCCGCCATTTTGTTTTTCTCTACTCATCATATATTAGCTGATAGCCTAGTAGTAGAGTAGCCAATCGGAATGCACGATTGCTCATATCCAGTGAATGTGGATAGGATAATTCCTTTTATAACATCCGTCTAAATATATCTGAATTTGTGTAAGATCAGAGTCGGAAGCACCATAAACGGAGTCTGTACGAAAAAATTAGGTAAAACTAAAGTATTAAGTCGATCTACCTTCCTTTCTGAGTGACCTAATTACATCCAAACGTTTATTTGCCTTAGTTAACGTAGCCTGTACATGCTTGGTGTATTTACAATTCTCTTGAAACGTTATCCCAAGAAATTGGCAGACAGTTGAGCCTCCTGCAGTTGCTTTCTTTGTGTGTTTGAAAAGCTTGGGGTGGGGAACTTGCAGTATAATAAGAAGCATGAAAAATCAAAAACATTCCGTCATTCTGTTCTACACGTAGTACTGTACATGTATGATATTTTTCATCCCGTCTCATCCCTCGCCTTAATAAGCCGACAGTCCAGACAGTGTACTGCCCCAGTGACCATGATCATATATGGTGTTTTATTTTCCTATGCTCTGAGCTCAGCGTGAGATTAGTTATGGGGTTGTTAAAAAATGGTTATGAGATGCTTGGGATTAAGCGCACTAAATCACCGAGCTTGTGTCTTGTGAAAACACTTAAGCAGCCTTCATACCAACGAAGTGCAAAAAGAAGTGCAAATGCTTATGTCTTTGGAGGGAAATCGTGCAGATACAGTCTAATGTGAAGCGATTTGAGCGCCAACCGTTATTAGCTCGGAGTGTGTGGTCCAAAAAAAGAGAATAAAATAACTTAGTTACACTTTGGGGAGCAATTGCTTTGACCTAGAAAAGATGGGTTACACCCTTTTTTTCAGTAAAAAAAATAAAACTTGATTTCCAGTGTCGGCTCCAATTATGTGCACTCAATTACAGATTTAAAAAAAAAAGTAAAAAAGATTAACCCTACAGTAAACGTGGCCTTAAGTGAGCTCTCTCCTCAGCAAGTACATAACAAGCAAATCCCTCATTGCTGAGGTGCCATTGTTCCCTCAGACCGGCCAAACAAATGCAGACGAGGCGAGGAGCAGCAGTCCAGCATGATGTTGCCATAGAAACAGAGAGGCCTTGCTCATCACCCGTGTGTCCCGGGCCCCAGCCCCCTTCTTCAATGCAAGCAGGGCCGCTTAATTTCCCTGACCCCTGGGGTCTGTTTTTAACAGGCTCCATTGATTGGGACAAATGGGAGAGCGCCAAGCTGCTCGCAACTCCTCTGTAACAAGGTTAAGCAGACTCGAGCTACAGAGAAGAGACATTTGGAAGAGCCGGACAAAAGTGCAGAGCTTTTTTTTTTTTGAGCCGAAACAAATCATTGACATATTTAAAGGCTAATTAAATGATGTGTCGAGCTCATCCTGTATTCATTCTGGGGCGCAACCTCACTTTGGATCGATGATTGGCGCCTGTAATGTATTCCTAAATGGCTGCCATTAAACCTTTGGAACGAATCGCCTGTGAACAATGCACTCCCTGCCTCGGTGCAGGTGTAGACGCCTCAGGGAAACATGCTATAAATGTCGAATATCGACCGTTTTTCTTTCACACGGTTTGATGCGAACCTCAAACCGAGTCTTGAGTTTGGGTTCATGCCAGCCCAGCTCGTCTTGACCTCCGTTTTTAGGAATCTGTTGGGTTGTCTGAAATATTACATTCACAACATGTTGTGATGAAGTATCTACAGTGAAATCAGAACTGGGGTTTCGACACTGAAATCCACAGCCCACAAGGCAAAATGATGGATATCCCAGGACGACTGCAGAGTGCATAGCTTAGTGCAGTTGGTCCATGGATGAGAAGTAAGCGCTAAAAAAAAAAAGTCCTCAGGGTGAGAACGATGCCAAAATCATCCATATTTCCTTCATGGAGAAATGTAGCACTATGGTGGTTAAGTAAACTATAAATCAAGCAGCAAATATAATAACAAAAATTTGAAAATAGATATTCACATGTTGCAATCAAAAGGTCAAGCAGAATTTTAAGTAGACTGTTAGTGAACATGTGTATGTGTGTGTGTGTGTGTATACACACGTCCACACCCACTTTGGAGGCACTATGCAGCTGTTGCTTTTTCAGATGGAATAGATAATAACAGTCTGACTCCCTGAAGGCTCATTAAGGACGTTTGGTCAGTACCGATACGATATAATCTTGCATAAATATACTCCAGGGATGGCGGCTGATTTATTGGAGGAAGTAAATGAATTTGATACTTGCCCCAAGACATTCCATTTGTCTTCCCTATATATGTCTGAGGAATATATATATATATATTTTTTTTTTTTGTGTGTGTGTGTGTGCATCCCTGTCTCTAAATATTCTGGACAGGGAGTGTTGCGCGAGGCGAGTGACAAGATGGGGCACCAGCTGCTCCCTACACTTCCACTCTGCCCCCCTCTTTCCCCTCCCTCCCTCACTCATCCTTCTCCTGCTGCTTACCCTGATGGGAAACACACAACTCCTTTATGCTACCTGTCTGTCACCCATCACACAACCTTGTCTTGCCACCGTCACTGGCCGCCGCAGCGGGATGGGATGGGATGGGACGGGACGGGACGGCTCCGTGAGTCTGCCTATAGTGACGCTCGCTCTTTTTCTTCTCTCCTCTTTCGCTGCATAATCTCTTTTGAGAAGTGAGAATTATTTGCAGCATTTCGCCAAAGTGGAAATCACGGCATGTGTTATTTATAAAAATCCTCATCCAAGTTGTTTCCTCTGGAACAAAAATTGCTATTCAGTTGTATTCAAGAGACCGAGACTGGAAGACACAACCAATTTTTTTCCCCCTCTCTCTGTATTCTAAAAAAGACCATTTTTGTTTGCCCTAAGATTGCTTCCTCACATTTCTCCCTCCCCCTCTCGCTCACCATTCGTATGCCGAGCCTGTTCTAAACACACCTTGGTTTCTAAAGCGCAGCCCCCCCCCCTCCTCCTTTTTACTCCTCTTCACTGAGGCAGTTTGCGCCTTTGACCAGTGGGATGCATGCACAACAAGGGAGGGATGTGCACCGCAATGGCTGCTGTTGCCCTGGTAACTACCCGTCCTTGAGCAAAGGGCACATTCAGAGTTTCAGGGCCAAGGTTCTGACAGGCGCAGTCAAAACCCATAAAAGCTGGCAATGTGTCAATCCAGGCACGATAGACGCTCAAACCACTTAGCACCAAAGGTTCATCCGGAGCGTAATCAGGAGCTCGATTCTTTTGTGTCGACAAGGTCTACACCGATATTTTATACCTAGTATTATCTTTGAGCACTGAATATGCGGTTAGCAGATGCGTGTTTGCGATACTTAACCTCATAGCCCTGGCTTCTTCTTTTGAATTGATACAAAAGGTGGAGCTCCGTGACATCACTTGAGGCTTCGGCTTGCCAGTTTTCCTGGTCTTGCTCATGAACTCTTGAAGCAAGCCACCTGAGAGCACAAGGAGGAAGAAAGAGTCCACTCTTGTTGCTTAGTCCTAAAATGACCAATACAATAGGAGCGTTTGTTGTTGGCTCAGTGGTATAATGACAGGATGTAAAACTTCCAGTAACTGGCATGCTTGTAAACCATTTAAAAAAAAGGAGACGGAAAGAAAGAGAGATCTCCTGTTAGTGCACCTGTACGTACGCCTCACGGAGTCAGTGCATGTGGTTATCTGACCACCCTCTTTCGCTCAGGAATTCTTCCTCCCAAGAACGTGTTCATTGATCTCTATCTCACAGAGGAAATTAAGGCCCCTGCAGAGGCCGTGACTCTCAATCGGACAGCCTTCTTTGACTGACAGTGCAACTTTAATGGAGATAAATGCACACGCTGGTCTTTGCTCCGCTTCAGCCATCTGCAACCTGCTCCATCAAGGTAAAGGAGGAAGTGAAGGGTGGATAGAAATACGAGGCCCACTCCCAATCAGATCTCCTCACAACATCCCTGTGAGCCATCAGTCAAGTGATTTTGTGTCTGTATGTATTCAGCTGCCTCCTCTGATTGCTGTAATTTCACCAGCTTGTATTTATGTCCTGTATGGGAAGGGAAACTGTTCTGCCGAGAAAATTCCACAGATTATTGGTACAGCGTTGGAAAAAGACAACTTTTTTTTTTTTTTAATTTGAGTTTTAACACATGGATTTGGATGAAAGGTGCTTTATTAAGACCTGGCTTTTATATTAGATTTACTATTTCTTTTCTTTTTTAACAATTGTTTTGTATTTTACTCTCCCTCCGCCCTAGTTACCTCACCCGGGACAGAGTCCACCAGGGGGTGAGGTGTTGTTTTCGGTGGGGTTTGTTTGTTTCTTTGTTTTTGTTAACGATATTACGGGAAAACAGCTGGACCAACCTTCATGAAACTTTCTGGATAGATGGGCGTTGGTCTCAAATAGAACCTCGAACATTTTGAGGGTCATCCAGTCAAGAGGCGCTAGCCACTATGTCATCGTGCTGTAAGAATGTAAGACTGTAACAGTCTCACACTGTGCATGCATGTAGACGTGTTCTGATTAAAATGGCCGGTGAGTGTACAGTGGTGCTTGAAAGTTTGTGAACCCTTTAGAATTTTCTATATTTCTGCATAAATATGACCTAAAACATCATCAGATTTTCACACAAGTCCTAAAAGTAGACAAAGAGAACCCAGTTAAACAAATGAGACAAAAATAGTATATTTGGTCATTTATTTATTGTGGAAAATGATCCAATATGACATATCTGTGAGTGGCAAAAGTATGTGAACCTTTGCTTTCAGTATCTGGCGTGACCCCCTTGTGCAGCAATAACTGCAACTAAACGTTTCCGGTAACTGTTGATCAGTCCTGCACACCGGCTTGGAGGAATTTTAGCCCATTCCTCCGTACAGAACAGCTTCAACTCTGAGATGTTGGTGGATTTCCTTACATGAACTGCTCGCTTCAGGTCCTTCCACAACATTTCGATTGGATTAAGGTCAGGACTTTGACTTGGCCATTTCAAAACATAACTTTATTCTTTAGCCATTCTTTGGTAGAACGACTTGTGTGCTTAGGGTTGTTGTCTTGCTGCATGACCCACCTTCTCTTGAGATTCAGTTCATGGACAGATGTCCTGACATTTTCCTTTAGAATTCGCTGGTATAATTCAGAATTCATTGTTCCATCAATGATGGTAAGCCGTCCTGGCCCAGATGCAGCAAAACAGGCCCAAACCATGATACTACCACCACCATGTTTCACAGCTGGGATAAGGTTCTTATGCTGGAATGCAGTGTTTTCCTTTCTCCAAACATAACACTTCTCATTTAAACCAAAAAGTTCTATTTTGGTCTCCATCCACAAAACATTTTTCCAATAGCCTTCTGGCTTGTCCATGTGATCTTTAGCAAACTGCAGACGAGCCGCAGTGTTCTTTTTGGAGAGCAGTGGCTTTCTCCTTGTAACCCTGCCATGCACACCATTGTTGTTCAGTGTCCTCCTGGTGTTGGACACATGACCATTAACATTAGCCAGTGTGAGAGAGGCCTTCAGTTGCTTAGAAGTTACCCTGGGGTCCTTTGTGACCTCGCTGACTATTACACGCCTTGCTCTTGGACTGATCTTTGTTGGTCGACCACTTCTGGGGAGGGTAACAATGATCTTGAATTTCCTCCATTTCTACACAATCTGTCTGACTGTGGATTGGTGGAGTCCAAACTCTTTAGAGATGGTTTTGTAACCATCTCTTTTCCAGCCTGATGAGCATCAGCAATGCTTTTTCTGAGGTCCTCAGAAATCTCCTTTGTTCATGCCATGATACACTTCCACAAACGTGTTGTGAAGATCAGACTTTGATAGATTCCTGTTCTTTAAATAAAACAGGGTGCCCACTCACACCTGATTGTCATACCATTGATTGAAAACACCTGACTCTAATTTCACCTTCAAATTAACTGCTAATCCTAGAGGTTCACATACTTTTGCCACTCACAGGTATGTAATATTGGATGATTTTCCTCAATAAATAAATGACCAAGTATAATATTTTTGCCTCATTTGTTTAACTGGGTTATCTTTATCTACTTTTAGGACTTGTGTGAAAATCTGATGATGTTTTAGGTCATATTTATGCAGAAATATAGAAAATTCTAAAGGGTTCACAAACTTCCAAGCCCCACTGTATACAATTCGGTTCACCATTCAAAATAAATGGACTAAAGAAATCGCTTTCAGACATGTTTATGCTTATTACAGAGGGAAAGTGTGTTCCACTGAGCTCTAGCGCCGGGCCATTTCTGGGAAATAAAAGTTTGGGTCATGGCGACAGTGTGTGTGTGTCAGCCTCGGTTTGGAGGTTTCAGTTTCGAAAAATATAAGAGGTAAAAGTAGAATAATATAAAGTACAGACTCTTGGTATATTTTACTTCTGTGATTTTTTAAATTGTTCATTTTTGTGGCTACTGCCTCATAGAGTAAATATATATATGCTATATTTACTGTATGGACATGGTATCAGAAAACAATTTTATTTATAAGCAGTAGCTACATGGATCCATAGGGTACCTATTTTTTCCGCGATATCGTCCTTCATATTCATTATAAGTGCTACCGGGTGAGGTTTGTTTTGCCTGGCAATACTTGTTATATTTGTGTTTGAGATCCAGTAGGATAGCCACTTTTGCCTGGCAATCCGTAGACGATGTTTATATCCAAGCTTAGTAGTAGTTGTTAATAGGATAATTAACAGTGATTCCATGAAATCAAGTCGTACATGAACTGATAGCATAGCGCCGAGTTGGCTATAAGCCGTGTATGAGATTGAGTGGAATAACTGTTTTATTCTATCCATAGTCACTGGATTTTGAGAAACAGAGCTTTTTTTTTTTCCAGATTCGATAAATAAAATGGGTGGCACGGTGGTGTAGTGGTTAGCACTGTCGCCTCACAGTAAGAAGGTTCTGGGTTCAAGCCCAGCGGCTGACAGGGGCCTTTCTGTGTGGAGTTTGCATGTTCTCTCCATGTCTGTGTGGGTTTCCTCCAGTTGTTCCAGCTTCCCCACAGTTTAAAGACGTGGTTAGGTTAATATGGGGCAGCCTTGGGCTGAAGCGCCCTTGAGCAAGGTACCTAACCCCCAACTGCTCCCAGGGCGCTGTTAGCAATGAGCAGCTATGCTCGTGTGTGTGTGTGTGTGTGTGTTCACTGCTTCAGATGGGTTAAATGCAGAGGAAACATTTCACTGTGCTTGAGTGTGCATATGACAAAGGCTGCTGTTTCTTCTTCTTCTTAAAAACGTCTAACAAAATCGTTTCTGCTTAGAATGTAAACAAACTGGTGAAATGACAGGAGCAATTTGTGAAAAATGCAATAGTAATAATTCTTGGGGGGGGGAATACTTTTATTCCATATTTTGTTGCTTTGTTTTCTTTGTATTTGTGTGTGTGTGTGTGTGTGTGTGTATAATCAGGGGCGATTTCTCAGAGACAACAAGGGAAGCCGAGCTTCCCCTAAAATTCTCTCCCCAAACTGCGGCATCTATGACGTTGAATTCTCATTAAAACAATAACTTGCATAACATAATATATGCCCAAGATTGTATTTACGTTCATAACTATCCTGTAACTTATTTGAGTGATGTCTGATGAACTTGCAGTTCGCTACGAGAATCACCTTTGCTGCCAGGCTGTAACCAGCGTTGCCAGATACTGCTGACGTTTTCCAGCCAAAATATGTTCAAAACCCGCCAAAATGCACTTAAAACCGCCCAATCTGGCAACACCGGCTGTAACCCAGATAGCAGAGGGACGTTGAAACGGCGCCGATTCTTGGTCAGAATGGTCGGTTTCCGTCGTAAGTCAGAAAATCAACGCTGAAACGGCGCCGTGAAACGTCGATTTCTCCGCCGTCGGAGAAGGTTGATTTATCACTGTTGAATCACCGTGGGTAAAGGTTGATCTGTCGACCATCAGAGAAGGTCGAATATACGATGTTGAACCATCGTCACTTTTGCCGGCCAGTTTTCAACATTGGTATGTCCCACGCTGTCCCATAATGCAGTGCGATTACCACTGCTGTTTACTGGATGCACGTCATTTTCGTTATATACCTGGGTGCACGTGAAACTCCCACACCACTCGGTTGGATCGCGACTCTCTTGTGGATCGGCCTGCTGTTACGCTTGGACCATTGAAACAACATTGAGAAAAACACTGGACCACGCTACATTTTCATTCATCCCTGGACATCTGGTACGTACCATTATTCAGTCACTATTAATAAAGGGAATTTCGAATACAATTTCAAGCAGTTTAAGAAGTTATGATGAACTTCAGTCATATCACGCGTTGGAGAAATTTCCCTCAACTAGTATCCATTTGAAACAACAACAATGCAGATGCATTATTCAATCGAAAAACGAGTCGAAGTATTTCTTGTTGGAGTGAAAACTTAGCGTTGGAGTGAAAACTTAGCGTTTAAATCGAGCATGTAGGCCTAGGTCGCATGTCGTTTTGAGCTGACCTGTTCTTTTGTGTAGCCATGGGTCGCGCCTCGCGGCCATGAACTTTAAAGATTATATCATTTAGAATAGGCATTTAGAAACCCATAGCCTACTGCTGACTTTCTTTATCAATGCTGCATCAAATTAATTTTGGTTATGTTTTTCTGTTTCCATGTACAGGTGTCTGCGCCACAGGAGGAATAGGCCACAATTATAAATTATAAATAAATCATAAAATGTTTCTAAGAACTTGTTCAAGTGTGTTCTGTTCCTTATAAATGTTAAAAGTTATGCCTCATTAGATAGCTTGACAAACATTAGGAGAGGTGCATTGTTGCATGCATTTTTATATCCTGTTGTACATAAAACAGGACGTAGCCTACGCACATTGATATAAATTAAGTTTCACTTTCATATGCATGTGTGTGTTCATCCTAGGCAAGAGCCCCGATGCTTTATTGTTAGCTAGTTTAATTTAGCCTGTTTTGCTTAATTTGTAGCCTTCCTGTTGTACATAAAACAGGAAGTAAAGTTGGATGAATCATCGCCGAAAATTAAACTATAAATCGACCGAAATCCGTAGTTGAATAAAGGGTGAAAGGGGGTCTATTCTCTGTCGGCCACCATCCACTTTTCAACGTCGTTTCAACACAAACTCGTATGAGCAAAGCGGTGTTGAATCAACGCCGGTGATCCACAATGATTCGACGGCGTATGGTCGAAGAACATGCCGATGATTCCCCGTCGAATCAACGCCCTTTTGCTATCTGGGTACCTTTCTTATTTCAATGGGCTCTATGCGCTAGCAGCCGGGTATCCGTTGCAGTCTGAGAGGGCTCTGAACAGCCAATTTCAGCTAGTTGTTATTGGTTAAAATCGACAAAATCGTCACTTCCAGGGAAGCCGGGCTTCTCTGGGACTAAACGAGACAGTGGGAGGGGCAAGAAGCCGGGCTGATGAAGGATTATTGGAGGTAGTGTTGAAAGACATGAGGAGGGCGGGCTCTGTACTTCGGCGTCGGCGAGGAACACAGTAAGCGCATGATCAGTGAGTCCCTATCAGATGTCGAGAAAGTGTAGTCTTGTGCCAAAGTGCTGTCCGAATTTCTTTTCATATAAACGTTTCTTCTCATTGATGTCTCTGTACATTACTCTGTAAATAAATGTAAATATTACTCGTTGAGCTCCGTTAACTTTCATCCATTCTATCAGTTTGATCATTCGCGAATTCACTCGTTTATTTCATTTGTAGATCAATCTGGTTGTAGGCTAGATTGAGCCTTATTGGGATCTGCAGTGCTAGCTGCTAACAGAAATTGGTGAAGTCTCTGGAAAGCACAACCAGCTGGTATGACAGGGTCACAGACCATTTTCTGGAAAAGGAGCGGAGGGCAGAATTTGTGTATAAATAGTGTGCATCATATAATATTCATGAATCTGAAGTGTGTATATTGTTCAGTAATGTTAAGAGAATGGTGGGCTCTGTGCTATAGGTTATACCTGGGTATAATATTCAAGGTTCTGTGTGTTGCATAGCCTACCTGGTTATGAATTTCCAGACTGTGTTGCAGAAGATGTTCAAGGATGTGTTGCACAGCTGGGTGTTGTGTTAAAGACTCTGTGTTGCATATCAGGGTATGATGTTCAAGGCTCTTCGTTGAATAGCCAGTGATTTTTGGATGTTTGATATTTTTGATTAAGGATATGAGGCACTAGCCTGGCAAGCCAGACTATAACATGAAATGTACAAGCAAAAATACTTTCTGCCACTAGGTAGGGTTGTCTAGTTCACTATGCTAATGCGCAACACCTTTCTATGCTTTGATATCCGGCCTACAGGTTTTACGATGAATGCGTAAAATGGGCTTCCACGTTTTAAAAACCAGCAGCCACCACTATATATATATAATATTTTAGCTATTTCTGTTTCTTTTAAATACTCGATAACAAAGTGATATATCTGACTTGATCCGCTCTGCAGTTCTGTTTTTCTCTACTCACGGTATATAAGCTGATATCCTCGTAGTAGAGTAGCCAATCAGAGCATGCGATTGCTTATATCCAGTGACTGTGAATAAAATAATAATGATTATCAAAGTCAAGCAAAACCTCAGTGCACAGTGTGTATATGTGCACAAATTCATTGTCGCACTATTCACGTGCTTATCGGTATACCATTTATGCATCGGGAAGATTACAGGCTCCATCCATTAAAGCGAGGATTCTTAAAATGTTTGCATCTATGGATCCCTCTAACTATTTTTTAACATAATCCAGCAATTCAAAATGTGTACAATAATATTCTGATTATTTATTGGAGCCATTAAGCATTTTATTCTTGAAACTTCCACCTACAGAACACATCAAGTCCAAGATGACATTCAGGTTGGTTTTAAATGCATTTAATTCAAGTGGCCAGTCAGGCACACTAATAAATATAATAGCTGTATTATTTCCACTACTGTAGCATCATGGAAAAAGAAATGCAGCTTCGGGATATGCTTCACGGACTCCTACTTCGAGAACCACCACATTAAAGAGTCAGAACCAAAACATTCCTGGCCAAGAGTTTTACTCACTGACCTGTAAAATGTTAGCAAAATGATGACAACTATTCCAGGACGCATATTTATTGCTGTGAAGTGTCATTCAAATATCATACAACTGCAACCCAGCTCTGTTAGCACCTCTTCACAACTTTCCTTCATAATTATGATGCTCATCCTAAACTGTCTCTAATGACACATTATAACCTGATATGTAAAAATAAGTATTTGCCCTATTAATTGTAAATCACCAGTCTGACTCCTGACAATGCCACAGCCCTCCATGGCTGGGAGCCTGAAGGAGCGTAATTAGCCGTGCTCTCTGGGTGAGAAGGATCACAGTACTCTTTCCTGTGTTCGTTAGAGTGATCTGAACCAATTTTGACTGTCTTTGAGCAGAATAGGGCACTTAGCATCTCATCTAAGTGCATTTAGCTGCCCTAACATCATCTAAGTGCATTTAGCTGCCCTAACATCTGCACTGACCCATCTACAGTGGTGCTTGAAAGTTTGTGAACCCTTTAGAATTTTCTATATTTCTGCAAAAAATATGACCTAAAACATCATCAGATTTTCACCAAAGTCCTAAAAGTAGATAAAGAGAACCCAGTTAAACAAATGAGACAAAACTATGATGCTTGGTCATTTATTTATTGAGGAAAATGATCCAGTATTACATATCTGTGAGTGGCAAAAGTATGTGAACCTTTGCTTTCAGTATCTGGTGTGACCCCTTTGTGCAGCAATAACTGCAACTAAACATTTCCGGTAACCGTTGATCAGTCCTGCACACCGGCTTGGAGGAATTTTAGCCCGTTCCTCCGTACAGAACAGCTTCAACTCTGGGATGCAGTTATTGCTGCACAAGGGGGTCACACCAGATACTGAAAGCAAAGGTTCACATACTTTTGCCACTCACAGATATATGTAAAATTAGATCATTTTCCTCAATAAATAAATGACCAAGTATAATATTTTGGTCTCATTTGTTTAACTGGGTTCTCTTTATCTAATTTTAGGACTTGGGTGAACGTCTGATGATGTCTTAGGTCATATTTATGCAGGAAAAAAAGAAAATTCTAAAGGGTTCACAAACTTTTTCAAGCACCACTGTACATCTGCACTTGTCTTAGATAATTCATGAATTTGGTCTGTTTATTTACCGTACATGTCAGTAACAGAAATTAAACAATAAAACAAAGTTTTCTTCACTATTGTTTTAAAATCCAAGAGAAATTTAAAAAAAAGTCATTTTAAATTTTTATCGTCGTTCACCCTTAGAACCCGACTTATGCAGATTGCGTCCAAATTCACATCCCTTCTTCTCGGTTGAATTGCTCACAAAGTCACATGAAATGACATACTTTGACCCTTCCAGCAATGACAGTTGCTTGTCTATGCAATAAATATTGAATAGAAAAATAAATTTGAATTTACATCAAATTTAATTGGAGTTACAAGCTGCATACAGCTCTGTGTCCATCTCCACACGCATTACTCTTGTTTGAATTCCTCAAGAGAAAGAGTGGAAGTTTGATGACCGATCAAACTTCTGCAAAGTAATATCTTTACTAATTTCTTCACCCGTTTTTACACTCCTGCTTCTCGGTTGAATAAGTAACAAGGTCCGTATCGCTTCAAAAATAAACAGCAGAACTTGCTCTTTCTGATCATTTCTGAGTTTCCACCATCATGGTCCTGATGGTGGTAGGTTCCAGACAGTCTTCCCTACATTACTATTTTGAAAATAAATCTCTACTGCCAGCATTTTATGGTGAGATGCATGTAAAGCATAACAATTTAATAAGACACTATCTTTTTCCTTGATATAAAGGCTACCATTACATTACATTGCATTACAGGCATTTAGCAGACGCTCTTATCCAGAGTGACATACAGCATACCCAGAGCAGCCTGGGGAGTAGTTGGGGGTTAGGTGCCTTGCTCAAGGGCACTTCTGCCATTCCTTCTGGTCCAGGGAATCAAACCGGTGACCTTTTGGTTCCAAAGCTGCTTCTCTAACCTTTAGGCCATGGCCCAAAAAAATGTTCAAGTATTAGGGGAGAGCAGGGAGACTTGGAGTGGGGCATACTTGGGACAGTTTATCTCATCTCATTATCTGTAGCCGCTTTATCCTGTTCTACAGGGTCACAGGCAAGCTGGAGCCTATCCCAGCTGACTACAGGCGAAAGGCGGGGTTCACCCTGGACAAGTCGCCAGGTCATCACAGGGCTGACACATATGGGTCTTTTCCACTACCCTTTTTCAGCTCACTTCAGCCCGACATGGCTCGCATTTCGACTACCTCAGAGCAGCACGACTGAGCTCACTTCAGCCTTACTCAGCACCCAAAACTCGCACGGTTTTGGAGTGGGGCTGAAGTGAGCCCAACCGAGCCGAGTGGGGCTAGGGGCGTGAGGAGACACTCCCCTGTGCACTGATTGGTGAGGAGGAGTATCCTCACATGCCCACACACACCCCGCGAGCACACTGGGATCTGTAAACACCGTAAACCCGGAAGAAGAAGAATTACGACGAAGAAGATCAGAAAACTAGAAGCCACAGCACCAAGACCAGCAACACTAACGACTCCATGTCCTCCATGTTTACTGTTTACTATCCGGGTCGTGAGACTACCGCTTAAAAGGTCACTGATGTCACTGTTTGCGCCGCCTAATGACATCACGTGACGTCCACCCACTTTCGCTAACTCAACCCAATATGTCCACCCACTTCCAGCCAGCACGGTTCAGCGTGGTTGTAGTCGAAATGCAACCCCAACAGCCCCACTCAGCCCCACTCAGCCGCGTTGGTAGTGGAAAATCCCCAATAGACACAGACAACCATTCACACCTACGGTCAATTTAGAGTCACCAGTTAACATAACCTGCATGTCTTTGGACTGTGGGGGAAACCGGAGCACCCAGAGGAAACCCACGCGGACACGGGGAGAACATGCAAACTCCGCACAGAAAGGTCCTCGCCGGCCACGGGGCTCGAACCCGGACCTTCTTGCTGTGAGGTGACAGCGCTAACCACTACACCACCGTGCCGCCCTGGGACAGTTTATCTCATCTCATTATCTCTAGCCGCTTTATACTTCTACAGGGTCACAGGCAAGCTGGAGCTTATCCCAGCTGACTACGGGCGAAAGGCAGGGTACACCCTGGACAAGTCGCCAGGTCATCACAGGGCTGACACACAGACAACCATTCACACTCACATTCACACCTACGGTCAATTTAGAGTCACCACTTAACCTAACCTGCATGTCTTTGGACTGTGGGGGAATCCGGAGCACCCGGAGGAAACCCACGGGGAGAACATGCAAACTCCGCACAGAAAGGCCCTCGTCGGCCACGGGGGTCAAACCTGGAGCTTCTTGCTGTGAGGCGACAGCGCTAACCACTACACCACCGTGCCGCCCCAGGACCGTTTATATTCCTGTAAATTAATTTCAACCAATTAGGTTTCAGATTACATCATAAGTTAGATGTTGCTTCTTCGAGTAACCAACTTCCTTTGGAGCCACGAAGCTGGACACTGCAGTAAGGTTTGTACAGTTCAGTATTTCCGTCAACCAAAACTTGTATTTTCTACTTCGCCTCCACCTCGATTCCATGGTGTAATATACAGTGATGAATTCGGGATTTGTTAGGAAGTAAAGTATGTAGGCTAGAGTTACCATATATAGTATTATTTATTAAACTTAAATTCTGGTTGGAAACCATTTAAGGGTATTTTTTTTAAATGGCCAGATGAGGAGAGTTGGGACAGTTCATGTTACCGGTTTATCTTGTGATTTTGCAAATATCTCATCTCATTATCTCTAGCCGCTGTATCCTGTTCTACAGGGTCGCAGGCAAGCTGGAGCTGACTACGGGCGAAAGGCGGGGTACACCCTGGACAAGTCGCCAAGTCATCATATAAAATTGTTTAATTTTTTTTTGTTAAAAATGTGGGTGTGTCCCTGCATGAGAATTAAACTTATTTCATTCCTTCTTGAGAATGGAACTGTTTTGTCAAGTCAGGTTTTGGCTAAACTGACATTTTTCTATCGCTGTACCGGCATTGTGTGTTCATACAGTTCATTTGTTCCAAGTTTTGATGATAAATAAAAATTAAACTGCGATGATCTGGCGACTTGTCCAGGGTGTACCCCACCTCTCGCCCATAGTCAGCTGGGATAGGCTCCAGCTTGCCCGCGACCCTGCACAGGATAAGCGGTTACGGATAATGGATGGATGGATAAAAATTAAACATGTAGGTCTAGGTATTTTATTTTTGTTCCATGTCTCCTTTCTATGTCCCAAGTTTCCCAACATAATGTCCCATATCTCCCCTCAATGTTTCATGTTTCCCTACAAAACATAATAACAGAAAAAGTGAAGCCTGAAGGCCAGTATATGTGACAAGCTGAGAAACTAATGTTGTGGTAAGAGGGTATCGTAAACACTCTCTAATGCAATATGAATGTGATGCTGCCTGCAAAGAATTTCACACAATCTATAAAAGCTGAAAATGTGTCCCAAGTCTCCCTGCTCGCTCCTATTGTATCAAACGATGGAAGATCTGAATAGTTTAGACTGTACTGGGGGAAAAAGATGCAACATGTATGGCTAGCCCTTTTCTTATCTCACCAAGACAAGAGCTTAAAAGTAAAATTGCCCTGAAAATAGCCTCGGGTTTACCTCAGATACTAAATCTGTGACTTTGTGAATCTGTTAAAAAAAAAAAACTAAACTAAAACCAGGAATGTTTTTTTGAAAAATGTAGTTGTTAATGATAGGGCCATAAATCATTAGGTCAAGGCCAGGCAATATGCTTATGGCTCTTGGCTAGCTTTAGTTATGGCTTTGAAACTATATTCTGACAAGATTATAGACATGTTGAGAAGAGGATTGTCCCTCCACAAAAAAAAAACTATCAGTTATTTCAGGCTAAATGTGCATTACAGAGTCCATTTAAGCCACGTTCAGCACTAAATCTCCTAATAGTCCTTGATGAAAAGCCTAGTGCTTTACCATAATCATCCAACATAATCTTATTTTTGTGGAGGACAATCCTCCTCTCAGCAGGTCTTTAGGACCCCGGTCGTGCTATTGGTCCCAATTATGTTGCACAAGGGGGTAAAGTTGAAACATCCTTGTATGTACCCAGTACTATACTTTTTTTTTTTTCCTAATACCCTGAAGTTAACAAATCACAGGGAGTGAGAGCTTAATGAGACCGAGTGCACATTATCCAGGCATCTGAATGAAGCAACAAGCAGGCTCTTCTGCTTCAAATGACAAGGTGGTAGAAACTCAGTGTTTCTAAAATTCACTTTACCTCGGCTTGTCAATGATCCAAGCGAAGTAAACACACTTACTTTGTGGCAAAACTTGAAAATTTCAGCAGAATCAGAACACCGGTTAGAGAGGCAATTGAAATTCCGTATGTGACGTATAAATGTTTACGGAAAATATCCGAATGAACTTGGGCCAAATGGCACATCTGAAAATCCTCAGTGTTTCAGAAGTCTGTGTATTACACCTACATATGTTAGACTCAGCTTTCTCAGAGAGCATTTTGAACGACTCCAGTTCCTACCTGTTGGGACACAGCAGCCTACTAGAAATAACAAAGTTGTTTACGGAAAATGTCACATACGGAACCATGGGTTTGCATTCCATCTGGTGAGACTGACATTCAACATGCAGCTTGAATTTTACTACACCATTTAAACTGTCAACTGTTAGTAGTTTAACCAACAAGAAATTTCGAGGCGATGCCAAACAGGCAAAAACCATGAACAGTTCCTATCTGGTCCTATCAGAGGTGGACAAAGTACCCAACTTCATTACTTAAGTGAAAGTACAGATCCCACTGGTCAAATGTTACTCCGATGCAAGTGAAAGTTGTCCAGTCAATTTTTTTTTACTTACGTTAAAGTACTGAAGTACTTGCTTTTAAAAATACTTAAGTATCAAAAGTACATTTTCTGTCAACACATCGTTGTATTATTGCCACAACACTTACGAACCCTAATGCTGTTACCAAAGACAGAAATGTGAATTCACAAAATGAACGCATGCTGTGCATCATGGTGGTTTAATGTTAAGCTAGCTAGTCAGTGAAGCTTCACCTGACATGCTAGCAAACTCTTTTCAAACTTGAAATCATATTGGGTAGCTAATGTTACTAGAAAAGAAGGATTTCTACATCAGTGGCGGCTGGTAGTCTTTCAAACGGGAGGCTGGTCGGTTACGATATTTCCAGATTTTAAAAGAAAAAACATCAATTTTGCCCATACTCTTGCCTCTGATCTGGCTGATTGTTGGCAGCGTCACAAACTGTGAAATAACAGGTTCTTTTGGCCCATTAGCCTACTGTCCAATATACATGATGGTGGTGTTGGGGGGGTATATTTTAACATTTTATATTTTAAAATTGTGGCATGTTGTTTAAAAATTGATCATTATTGAAAGCAGCTCTTTGTCAGGAACCTCAGCAGTAGAGCTGGGTGCCACACATTTCATTCAATGACACTTTCCCTATATTTTACTTATTTTGACTGAGAAATGTTTTATTGACAATTTTGATAACCCTTCACTTTTAATCCAGGTCTGTAGTGTGAAATGTTCTCGGCTGTGTTTTTGTTTAAAAATGTTTTCCAAATTGTAGCTGTGTTTAATTCATTTCCAGAGAAATATATATTCCAATATAATATACTCAGCATAAACATTTTAAATAGATTCTATACTTTTGGTCCATCCATGACATATTACTAAAGTAGCCTATTTACTGTTGTTGATGTGGGTCACTTGCTGTTAGCCAATTCACTTTCTCATACCAGGAGAGCTGAAAGGAACGAGTATTATTCCCTACCTTTTTCACCAAGTCAATTTGAGGCGTTGGTCTACCCTGCTCTTTAATTTTAATTTTTTCCTCGAAAGGAAGACTGGCAAATGGCTTCGCCAAAATTAAATCAGCAATGCTTGGCATCCGTGCGCAGCTTTCTTGCTAGCTGACTAGCCCCCTCAAGTTCAAGTTCAGTCACTCAAATAAACGAAATTTCTGGAACTAAGATAGCAAACTTGACAACACTATATTTACACTTTATTTACAATGAAAATATATACAAACTAAAAAAGCTGGTAGAAACCGTATGTAATGAATGAAATCGAAATGTAAGCTGATCTCTTACAATACACCACAGCACTTGCGAATCTGCATGGGGCTGAACTGAAATTCACCGCTGCCTGTCTATAGTTGAAACGAGCTGTCAATCAAAGAAAATATCCGGCTGCTTTCACCAATCACCAGTCTCCTCGCGGAAACTGCCATGTCCCTCCCATGTGAGGCTGGGAGTCCATGGGCGGGCGTTTTCGCAGTATTTGTCCAATAACCGTCTTGCATTTTGAGATTGAAAAGCCCATCGCTCCCAAATGCCACTGAAGTCCACTGAGGCTGGGAGTCCGTGAGACTCCGTGGGCGGGCGTTTTTGCAGTATTTGTCCAATAATCGTCTTGCATTTTGAGATTGAAAAGCGCAGAGCTCCCAAATGCCATTGAAGTCCACTGAGGCTGGGCTGCATTGTGCTGTCACGAGGGGGAAAAACTCACGCACACATTAAAGTTATAAGAGAATGATTTCGCACTGTAGTGGGTTGAGCACATATATTTCTATGATTCTGGATCTGAAATAGCAATGTTATAAGGTCGGCTATAACATAAGCCTAGTGCAATTCATCCTACACGATGTTCGTCATTTTTAGAGGAGGCTGAGCCTCCCTCGTTGTCTTAGAGCAATCGCCCGTGTCTACATTGTTTATTTGGCAAGATTATGCTAAAATATATTTCTGAAAGGACTTCAGATAAGTTAACGTTATTCATGTTAGCATAACTCTGTTTTTACATGCTAACTAACAGTGTCCAAGTTAACTAGCTATGTGTTAACGTTAGCCGTGGACAAGGCTACGGCAACTTGGTGGGCAAATCCATAGAAAGTCATTTGACTAACCAGACTGCATAGCTACGTTTGCAACGTTACCACTAGCTCTAAAAGCACAGACAACTTCATTGCAAGCTTTCTTTTGGAATTAAATGTTTATATACCTCAATACGCTTCCGCAGGGTGGACAGCGAGTTTTTATAGGCCGTTACGTGGTTCGTTTTCGACAAACAAAGCAAACATTTAAAATGAAACGTATCTTTAATCCTTTCAGAAAATTGAAACATGGGTTCTTGGGTGCATTCATTCCCCAGAAGAACTGCCTCCTTCCATTCTGCCATCAACTGATTGTGTTCAAATAATGCTGCTGAGAAATCACTGAACTTGATTTTATACAGTCTATGGACGTGACGTGACCCTAGTGATTACTGATCGGCTCTCAGTGTCACCTGGGAAAAAAATCAATGGCATTTTAGAAAAGAAAAGAACAAAACATCCACTTTCAAAGCTGCTTCATAGTAACAAGTAACGAGGACCTTGATAGAAATGTAGTGGAGTAAAAAGTACGATATTTGCCTTTCAAATGTAGTGAAGCTAAAGTCATAAGTTTCCCAAAAAAAAATACTCAAGTAAAGTACAGATACTCAAAAAGTGTACTTAAGTACAGTACTCAAGTAAATGTACTTTGTTAGTGTCCACCTCTGGGTCCTATATCTGCATGCAACATGGTACATGGCCAAATGGGAGGCTTTGGGTGACTATGGTCACCTAGAAATCGATCAGGGAAAAAAAAAATTATGCTGCCCAAGCTAGTCCTATATGAACACTGTTAGGACATGTTGTGCTTTTTGTGATAAATATCTAACATAATCTAATAGGAGCTTAGACATGACATTTTCGGAGCAGGACCTATAGACCCCTTTCACATGACGTCACCGCGCCGCGAGATTTTGTTAGGCGCCATTTTGGAAGACCAAGTACATGCACTCACAATATAAAACAAAGTACGAGCGAGAGTAAAGTGACACGATGGCTGATAATTCTGGTTATGTGAGTACATTACCAGCTGCAGAAAGGGCACGGTATGTGGAGAAACTGGCTGTGATTGATGGGTTTGACCCATATGATAAGACTCGGGGCAAGGGAGAATGGAAACATAAGGAGGACCGGACACCAATTCTGCCATCTGTTTGCTACCCAGACATTGTAAACTATTTGTTGTTTACACCCAGTGCCTACACTCAGTGTTCAAACTATGCCGATATTTTCGGGGGGGTTCCTTTTTTTCCCTTGGGGGGGGGCGCTTGCGCTTGTCTCGGAGCGCGGATCTCCAAACACATGAGAAGCCTATCTTGCGCATATCACGCGGACTCCACACCTCCACACACGCATCGCGTCTGAAGTCATAACTCATCAGGGGAAATCGTGTCCGCATTGGCATGTTCAAAAAACAACCTCGCGTCAACAATGATACCACATGCAAGAAAAAAAAAAACAGTCAGGCTACTCAACAACCAACCTGGCAGCAGCGAGCAAGCCCCAAACCATCCTAAATTATTATTATTATTATTATTATTATTATTATATTGTAGAAGTCTGGGAGGCTTGCTCCTCATACAGTTATCAACTTGGGGCCACTTTAGCATGTTTTAAATCTGAATTTCTTGCGTTTGCTTACCTCAAAGTGTCTGCAGATCATGCACAGACTTATCCATTATATCCACAGTTTTTTGCCAAGTCTCACACAGGTTTCTTTCAAGTCTACTGTTGGGCCAATAAATCATAAATAAAACAGCTCAGATTTGTTTAAGTCGTTTGCCACTCCACTTTATTCTCGTGGGTTCACATACCGCTGCCGTTATTTCCCCCAATCACGAGTTTGTTGGTCTTCCAAAATGGCGCAGGGTCTGTTTACTTCCGGTTTCGGGTGACGTCAGTGAAAGGGGTCTATAGTGTGACCAGGGCCATAGGTCTATAATAATTTCAGGGTATGGTTTCAACACCGCACCTAAAGCTAGCTGGGCATGTTGGCTGAGTAAAAGCCATATTAGCAACAATACATTTCCTGTATTAATTAATTTACACTTTTGTTTTTTGATTTACAAAGAAAAAAAACAAAATGGTTTGAAATATAATATTTGATATTAATTATGCTAAAAATGAAAATGACTCTTAATGTTTTATTTTTAATTTCTGTCACTAGCACGAAAATAGAATGACCAAAAAGTGCAATGACCATTAGACACCCCACACACACACGGGTTAGCAGCTGTGCGGTAGTGGAGAACTAGCTACTTAGTGAAAACTGTCAATAATCAAACATTTAGAGAAATTTGAGTAAAATTTTAAAGAGTAATAAAAATAAACTTAAAATAGTATCCGAGTTTTAAATAAAATAGTGTGTAAATTGGTATTGTAACCACAGGGACATTTAGCATTAATTTCTGGGGATGTACACAACCGAAATGCCATTTAAACAACACACACGGCAGCCATCTTACGTATGCACTGCCGAAATCAAGTATTACAATGTCCTAAGATGGCTGTTATGTGAAATCAGTATATAGTCAGTAGTTCTTCCTCTTCATGGCCTCGCTGTCCATGTGCCTTCTCCGTGGATCTACAGAACAGGGTCGAGACCCCCACAGACCTCAGTCCAAGCATCCAGGCAATTTCTTACCTTTACCATCTGAGGACACTGGGAGATTAAGTAGTCTTCTGGGCTGAGGTCTGGCACCGGGGCTTTTATTCGTTTATTCTTTTAATCTACTCCGTGTGTGTTCGCGCATGTGTGAGCGTGTGAGCACACACATGTGCAACAAGCGCAAACCCTTCCAGCTGTTGCGGCCACCCTGTAGAGCTCATTTCCCAGGTGTTGGGCACATTTTTAAAGTAATCTCCCTTCTCACACACGCACGCACGCACGCACTCCACTCCACCGGTCCGATTAATCTGTGCGCAGGAGG
Source organism: Neoarius graeffei (assembly GCF_027579695.1). NCBI lineage: Eukaryota > Metazoa > Chordata > Actinopteri > Siluriformes > Ariidae > Neoarius > Neoarius graeffei. Next base: position 19,605,952 of record NC_083594.1, read on the forward strand.
ATTTAGGTTGCAGCCCTGACAACTGTCGGAGTTGAACTCGCACTTGCACAAACACTTGCTGGATGTGATACATGTCGAAATTCTGATGTGAGGTTTGTATACGTATTGGACATTCACACAACTTTCACAGTTGAGAAAGGCTTAGCCACACATGTGTTTAAACTGCCAGAAAGTGCAGCGAGCCACACTCAGGGAACATGGGTATGTACAGCTATCGACATTCAAACGTCCGAATCAATGACAGGAGGGGTTTTTCAGTGATGGATACATGATATTTGGTTCGTGATTAATATCCCAAGACTTTAAGATGCTGTATCTGTTGATTGTTGAGGCGATGTCGCTGTAGAACTGGAGAACGGGAAAGACACTCTGAGAACCTTCTGTGGGAAAACGTGGTGTTTCAGGAGTCTTTTTTTTTTTAACAGCAATTGCAGAAATTTTAGCATGAATTTACCTACACAAAACATCTGTTTTTCACATCCATGTATTATTATGAATGCTCAGATTAACACGATGGTCTAACTTAACATTACTATATCTCTCCAAAACTTTCCTTTTTTTTTCCCCCATTAACCCAGCTCATGATGATGGTAATTTATATTTGTAACTTTTCTTGCCTGCTAACAATTATAAGTTTTCTGAAAAAAAAAAAATCGAGGAAGATTTGGTCCCCGGGAAATATCTTCATGTAACATTCATAAGCAGTTTCTTCACTAAATTGTAGCTGTTCGTACGAGGGTACTTCAAAACGTTCTCAGCCTCACCCAGAAAACATCACAGAAGAAAGATTTTTCTTGCATTATTTTTCAACATGGTCTCCTTTTACTTCAATGCACTCGGTCCACCGATGTTCATGTTTCGCTATCCCTTTGCGGACGAAGGTCACGTTTTGAGCCTCCAGATCCTCCTCAACAGCATGGATGACTTTATCATCACTCTCACAATGGCGACCACACCATTGGGATTTCAGTTTGGGAAACGAATAGAAGTCAGACGTTGCCAGGTCGGGTGAGTAAGGTGCATAGGGCAACAGTTCAAAGCCACATTTGGCTGCTTCTGCCCCTGTCACCTGTGCTGTGTGGACGGGCACATTGTCCTGGAGCAACAGCACACCAGATTGAAGCTTTCCTCTCCTTTTTTCTTTGATTGCTTCTTTCATTTGAGTTTTTGTGGACAACGGTATAAGTATACAGTTATGCCCCAAAATGGGAGTTACAGCCCTTGTTTCTGGGTGAGGCCAAGAACTTTTTGAAGTACCCTCATACAAACAAATCCAAATCCATTTTCTGAGTGTTAAAGTTCTAGAAAGTTCTTGAAAGTCTGGCAGGTAAATGTCAGAACATTTCCACAGGGTTGGTTTGTATGATTTTGTAGCTTGTAGTGTCACAACCTGGCTTACAAGGCCACAACAAATACTGGAGACACATCGTTTTTAGAAGTAGTAGCCTTTATTTGTCGCATGTACACTTAAGCACAGCAAAATTCCTCGTCTGCCTTTAACCCATCTGAAGCAGTGAACACATTGCATGCACATACAAGTGAGCAGCGAGCGCACACACACATACCCAGAGCAGTGGGCAGCTATGCTACAGCACCCAGGGAGCAGTTGGGGGTTAGGTGCCTTGCTCAAGGGCACTTCAGCCATGATACAGAGGGAGGGGTTAGTGCTGTTCATTCACTCAACTCCCCTCACATTTTTCCTGCCAGTTCCGGGAATCGAAGCAGCAATTCTTTAGGCCCAAGACTGCTTCTCGATCCTTCAGGCCAAGGCTGCCCCAGTTTTCAGCATTAAATAAAGTAATTTATTAAACAACTCTTATTTAGCAAAAGAAGCAGGATAACAAAATATCCAGAAGGCCACAGCCTTCCAGGCAGAAAATAACATCAGACAGGAGCCAGCAAGCAAGCAAGGGGAGAGTCTCACCATCTTTGAGACATGCAGGTGAAGCCAATTCCCAGACTGTCAGGGAGGGACTAAATCTGGACTGGACCTAAGGAAAAACACTCCCAAAGAGAAAGGCAGAGAGAGAAAGAGGGACAAAGACCCAAGAGTAAAAAAACCAAGGTACAAGACCCCCAGCCCAAAACCAGGTAAACAAGTCAGGCTGGCAAAAAGGGTCAGGGGTCATCACAGTAGGAATGTTGTATGAAATATAATGTAGTTTGTAGAAATGTTTTTGGGCGGCATGGTGGTGTAGTGGTTAGCACTGTTGTCTCAAGGCAAGAAGGTTCTGGGTTCGAGCCCAGAGGCTGACGTGGGCCTTTCTGTGTGGAGTTTGCGTGCTCTGCCCGTGTCTGCGTGGGTTTCCTCCGGGTGCTCCGGTTTCCCCTACAGTCCAAATACATGCAGGTTAGGCTAATTGGTGGCTTTAAATTGACCATGGGTGTGAATGGTTGTTTGTGTCTGTGTCAGCCCTGCAATGACCTGGTGACTTGTCCAGGGTGTACCCCGCCTCTTGCCCATAGTCAGCTGGGATAGGCTCTGGCTTGACTGCGACCTTGCACAGGATAAGTGGTTACTGATAATGGATGGAATGGTTTTTGTACTGTTGGAGAATAAACTATTTCAAACCTGTTGAATACATTACTGACCGTTCTGATATCATCTTCTGTTAGATGCATTAGCATTTGATAGCATGTTCCTCAAAAGGCTAGCTATTTATGCATGCTAGTTCTTATTATGATTTCAGTAAGAGTCTGGTTTTTTTTAAGGTGGTCAGCAACAGACTTGCTCACTCTAGGGGTCATAGGTAAGTTCCTGGCGGAGGACTGCGCAGATCCAGACATGTTAATTGCAGAGAACACATGGACCTAGAGAGGGAAATGAACATGTAATCTGTGGCCAAATGGTGGGGTGAGCTGAATGCTGGTCATTTAATTGCTTTCACACAGACTTGATTGAATTATCTGCCCAGGTCCAGGTTCTAATTGAATTGCAAGGCCTGGGGAGGCTCTGCCAAAGTCTCTTCTATTACCACGATGAAACAAACTCTTTCATCCGCTTCAGAGTAGTGAGGATAAAGAAGATGGGCTGACTGTAACTTGTGACCACCAATGAATACCATTACATCTGATTAAAGGTTGGTTATTTACTGTATATCTGCATGCACCTCCTCAGAAGTGTAACTACACGTCATGGCAATGCAAACCGTAACAGCTCTGATTGGTCCGCTTGGTAGCATCACGTTTTCTCCGATGTCAGAAGTCTATCATCATGATTTTGTGTTACTATACAACCCCAATTTCAAAAAAATTGAGATGCTGTGTAAACTGTAAATTAAAACAGAATACGATAATTTGAAAATCATGGAAACCCTGTATTTCACTGAAAATAGTACAAAGACAACATATCAAATGTTGAAACTGAGAAATTTTACTGTTTCTCGAAAAATATATGCTCATTTTGAATTTGATGTCAGCAACACATTTCAAAAGAGTTGGGACGGGGCATGTCTGCCACTGTGTTGCATCACCTCTACTTTTAACAACACTCTGTAAGCGTTTGGTAACTGAGGAGACCAGTTGCTGTAGTTTTGAAAGAGAAATGTTGTCCCATTCTTGCCTGATATACAATTTCAGTTGCTCAACAGTTCGGGGTCTCCTATGTCATATTTTGCGCTTCATAATGCGCCAAATGTTTTAAATGGGAGACAGGTCTGGACTGCAGGCAGGCCAGTTTAGCACCCAGACTCTCTTACTACAGAGCCATGCAGTTTTAATGTGCGCAGAAAGCAGTTTGGCATTGTCTTGCTGAAAGAAAGAAGGCCTTCCCTGAAAAAAATTTTGTCTGGATAGCAGCATATTGCTCTCAAACATGTGTATATATCATTGAGCATTAATGAGGCCTTCCCAGATGTACAAGCTACCCATGTCATGTGCACTAATGCACCCTCATACCATCACAGATGCTGCTTTTGAACTGTGTATTGATAACAAGCCGGATGGTCCCTCTCCTCTTTAGCCTGGAGGACGTGGTGTTCATGATTTCTAAAAAGAAGTTCTAATTTTGATTCGTCAGACCTCAGGACAGTTTTCCAATTCACCTCAGTCCATCATAAAAGAGCTCAGGCCCAGAGAAGGTGGCGGTGTTTCTGGATATTGTTTATATCTGGTTTTAACTTGCATTTGCAGATGCAGTAATGAACTGTTTTCACAGACGATGGTTTTCTGACGTGGTCCTGAACCCATACAGTGATTTCCACTACAGACACGTGTCTGCTTTTAATGCAGTGTCTCCTGAGAGCCTGAAGATCACAGGCATCCAGTGTCAGTTTTCAGCCTTGTCTCTTGCATACAGAGATTTCTCCAGATTCTCTGAATCTTTTAATTATATTATGGACCATAGATTGTGTGATGCCCAAATTCTTTGCAATTTTACACTGAGGAATGTTATTCTTAAATTGTTGCACTGTTTGCCCATGCAGTCTTTCACAGAGCGGTGAACCCCTCCCCATCTTTACTTCTGAGAGACTCTGCCTCTCTGGGACGTTCTTTTTATACCTAATCATGTTACTGGCTTGTTGCCAATTAACCATATTAGGGTTTTTTGGTTTGTTTGTTTTTTTAGCATTACACAACTTTTTCAGTCTTTTGTTGCCACCGTCCCAACTTTTCTGAAACGTGTTGTTGACATCAAATTCAAAATGAGCATAAATTTTTCAAAAAACAATAAAATTTCTCAGTTTCAACATTTGATATGTTGTCTTTTGGCTATTTTGAATGAAATATGGGGTTTCCATAATTTTCAAAGTATCATATTCTGTTATTTATGTTTTATACAGCGTCCCAACATTTTTTTGGAATTGGGGTTGTAAATATTACAGCGGTGAGGCTCTATAGTGGCTGTAGATCATTATTATGGCCAGTTTAATCCTGCAGGATCGCGCACTTTTCCATCTTTTTTCTTCTAACAGACTCCCAATAAACATACAGTGTAACAACCTGATTAAATAATCAAGCCTCTGTCAATCAGCGATTGATAGAACCGTGGATTTATTTTTTAAAAAATTAAGTTTCAAAACAATATGTCCATATTATTTTCTAGTTACCATTCCTACAGTGAAACACAGAACTCACATTGTTTGTTTGTTTTTTCGCTCTTCTTTAATGTCTGTAAATCTGGTGTGTTTCTTGTGACGGCGCCTCCTAGAGGACATGCTCACTTTACATGCAAGTATAAATAGTTCACCTTGTGCTCACATTGTCGATTCTACATGGTAGTACTGTATAAACCGGCCTTTAGTCAGGGCAGCTGTAGATCACAGCAAATCGCAAAAGTTAGATTTACAGTAGAAAGTTTGTTTTCTTATAGTCATCTCATCCCATCTCATTATCTGTAGCCGCTTTATCCTGTTCTACAGGGTCGCAGGCAAGCTGGAGCCTATCCCAGCTGACTACGGGCGAAAGGCGGGGTACACCCTGGACAAGTCGCCAGGTCATCACAGGGCTGACACATAGACACAGACAACCATTCACACTCACATTCACACCTACGGTCAATTTAGAGTCACCAGTTAACCTAACCTGCATGTCTTTGGACTGTGGGGGAAACCGGAGCACCCGGAGGAAACCCACGCGGACACGGGGAGAACATGCAAACTCCGCACAGAAAGGCCCTCGCCGGCCACAGGGCTCGAACCCAGAACCTTCTTGCTGTGAGGCGACAGCGCTAACCACTACACCACCGTGCCGTCGTTTTCTTATAGTATATAGCTTATTTACTTACAGTCTGAGGAAATCCTCTTAAAACTATTTTAGGTCCTGATGTAGATAACATGAAGGTAGTAACTCATTTGAGCCAGAGAAGAAAATATTTTATGTAATGATCATAGCCTACACACATACACACCCCTCTGTCTTTCATTGTAGGATCTGCCCCCCCATAGGCACACACACACACCAACCCCCCCCCCCCCCCCAATCATCTGTATTTCTCTGCTTTCAGCACTTTTTTCTGCTGCGCTAACAAAACCAAACATCCTGTAGGGCCCCACCCTCTTTTCTCATCTTTTCTTTTTCAGCGCACACTCACAAATGTGTGCACACACACACACCTCTCCCGTGCGTCTCTTTTAATGTAGCTTTTATTAAATGCAGTTTCAGGCTGGCTTTGGAACGCTTGAATGAACAGCCAGCGGAAAAAGGGGAGGGGATCCGTTACTGCTACATTCACCCAGCCTCAGACAAAGGAGTCATTTTGTGGGGATATATATATATAAAATGAGCGAGTGTGTGTGTTTGGGTTATTTGTGTGTACATGCGTACATACGTGTATGTACGCATTTTTTATGGATTAACCACAGCTTACAGCCAGCGGTCTCCCAGTATCAAAGTGTTTGCAGGCGGCCATGATGGATACAGAAGGAGCCATATCCGGTGGCTGCTGGCAAACACTTTTAGTAGAGCACAGATCTTCTAAAAGGCCCGACACTGCCCAGTCTGAACGAACACACACGCGCACACAAACAGACGCATGTAGCCGTCTGGGGCGGCAAGTCCGTCTTTAGTGGCCACATAAATCAGCATGGACGACATGGTCTGGAAACCTTTGAAACAACCAGCAAATTACCTGCAATAAAATCCGACTAGTGTTCTGTGCACTGCCTCAAGGTGTGGGTTTTACACACAGCGTGCACACTAAGCCTCCAGTTACGCTGCTGTTACTTTTTCGTCTCAAACAGTTATTAAGAGTAATAAACACGAGCAAGAAAGAGCTCGAGGGTGGGCCTGTCGCCGTTTGTGTCCTTCACTTTTAGCAGTCAAGCAGACTCAGGATTCTTGTTTGACACCGAGCCTGGAACCACTTTGAGGTGATCTGGAGCATTTTGACAGGCCTGCTGCTAAATTATACTTGAAGTGTTTATAAATTCCATTAGAATGTTACAACCTTCTTTTCTACCTTTATTCAAGAGTAAATTTTCTTTTGAAACCAGCTCCCAAAGTGCACTTATGCTTAACGATTTAAATAGGGAGGAGGGGAAAAAAAAAGAAAGAAAGAAAAACACACTGAAGGAATATATTCCTAGCTGTAACGATTTCGCGTAGCCACAGAGTATAGTTTTCAACTAACAACAAAAAGTGACTGCGTTAAATTGAGCAATTACTGTTTCATATAAATGGGGTCATGCTCATTGTGTTTAGGAAATTATTCCGCACTTTTGAGGTATTCACGCATTTGGAAGTTTCCTTAGAAATTCTGGAAACAGCAACAGTGTGTCAATCAAAGCTAAGTGTAATTTACAGTGTAATTACTTTCAGATTACAGTCCTTCGTAACTCACCACCACGTCTGAAGGAAACGTTCAACAAACGTTCAGTGAAATTAAAATGATATTTATACTTCCAACAGTTTTGTCTCACTTCTAATGTCATTCTTCCTTCATACTGTTTGTACTGTATGAACGAAATGCTAAATCTGTAGCGTCAGTCATTAGCAATGCAGCATCTGCTCAGTATTGATGTTTTCTAACAGCTTATTAACAGATCAATCAATGATCAACTGACAACATGGATGCAAAACATATCATAGCTGTTGAATTCACGAAACTGGCTGGTCGGAAGATGATTACTCGTCTCTAACACAACGCTGTAATTCAAACGCTAGGTTAATATTAATGTAGTCGTTCTTACACAGCGGATCGTATGATGGACAGGCTACATAGTCTAAAGTTATTAAAAAGCAGATAGAAATGTGTCATTATTTCAGAAATAAAAATGTATAATCATTGACGTGGCGATGTTTTCTTCAAATAGAGATTTACTGAATATTTATGGAAGGAGTCTCCAGTTTTCCTGCTAATGAAATGTACAGGACAGAGGCGTTTATGCTTCGTGGTTTCTCACGAACATGACGAGCTGCATTTTAGTTTGTTGTATTAAAGGAGAACTGAAGGCAAAATTTTTAGTATCAAAATTCTATTTCTCCATTTTATTAAATATAGGAATGCATTTATTTTTGATAGCTATTTTGTCGCTGCTATAGCAAGTTATGAGTGTTTGAAATACACTCTGTAATATATCAGTCCAAATGTCAAAGCGATGGCCGTAAACGAGATTTGTTGAGACCTGTGCGAGACATCATAGGACGGAAGGAAAACGTACAGCGGAAATCAAAGCGGGAAGCTGGAGGTTTTGTTTGTTTTGATAGCAATCAGGAAAGTTTGAAAAAAGTAGGCAGTAATCATCATTTAAACTCGTTTTTGTGCAATACTTCGTTTGGAAAACAGTTTTCTAAATGGCGGCACTGACACCTGGCTGACACTTGACGTTTCGAAGTCTCGCACAAGTCTCGTGAAGATCGCACGGATAAGCGACGCCTGCCGTGGACCAAACGAACTAAATTTAACACGGCTAAAAACTGAATAGGCCGATAAGTATAATATTTAATTGCAATTACTTGCCAATACGAGTCACGATACAAGGTTACTAAAACCGAAAACGTAACTGAATAACACGCTAATTAAGAAATAAAGCAAGTTTAAAAATGACTTCAGATCCCCTGTAACTTAAAGATTCTGACTGCAAAGTTGAATTCTGGGCAAAATGTTCTATTTCTATTGCTGTTGGAGTTTCAAGATGTTTCGCTGCTGCACACACACATATATTGTACACACACACACACACCGTGTATCCTGTGTGTAAATGTTTTGCCGAGATAAAAACCATCCCAGGTGCAAGCAGCAATATCATGTGACCACCGAGTTTGACCTACTTTTAACTAAAACAAGTTGGCGTGGGCAAACTTAGCAGACTCGGTTCTCCCGCTAGCTAAAAGCCGGCGGAAAAGGAAAGCCTGCTGAGTGAGTGCAACTGCAAGATAGAGCAATGTTAGATAGATGACGTCAATTTTCTGGACAGATAACTAAATCATTCTAGCTATGTAGTACTTAGCTATCTTAGCCTTAGAATGCATGGGCTCGACTCCACGGTAGCGATATGTTATGGAGTTAAACACCTAATGTTTTGATCTTACAGAGGAAGAAACGATGACACAAAAGCAGTAACGGGGAAAAGATATTTGTCTTTTGTGTCACGGATCTATTCGCGAAGGTCAACCACAAATTACATCCCTGCGACTCAAAACTCTCCGAGGTCGATGCAGAATCACGATGTTTTCCGCACGTCACCATCTTGGTGTGACACAGTTCCATAGTTGTACTAATTAGTTCAAGCTCTTTGCGTTCAACTGTTTCCGTAGGGCCGTACTGTTTACCTCAAGAGGGAGTAAAATGCTTCCAAAATGGAGAAACGCAACCCTCAGGACGTCAAAGTGATCACATCTCGTTTGCATTATAGTGTTCTTGCAAGACATAGGATGCACAATAAAAAAATTTTAAATTTCAGGTGACTTTGCAGTCAGCACCTTTTAAAGAAAGAAAAACAAATAAGAGCTGCTGAGGGAACAGCTTAAATAGCGTACGTGATGACTAGCTAATCTCGCATTCCATTCGCAGTCCATGATGTATGTAACTCTAAATTGATTTTAAAAAAACATGATATGTTGTTTAATAGGTTTAAATATTCTAATCATTGGCATGTTGCTGTTGTATAAGAATCATATAACACTTCAGGATGTGCAGTTGTTGGAAATTATTATACATACAGGACACTTTTTCGATGGAATTAAAACATTAAAACATAAAATATTCCCTTCTAGCGGGTTTCATTCATTTGGTTTGATAGCATACAATATTGTTAGCATATCGCTTATCCTACCCAATGGAGAATGAGCACTGAATATGGTTTTCAATATTGCATGGTTGTCAAGACAACATGATGTCACATGTCGGAGACGTAAAACTTCTGCGCTAGTGTGTGACTTTGACAATTTGTAAACAAACATGGTCGCCAGGTTTGCTTCGTTAAATACGGAGGATTTTGAGAGAATTTTGAAGGAGAACGACGCGTTGAACACCTGAAAGGAATGTGTATGTATAATAATAATAATAATAATAATATTGGCTGGCTTTTTTACATGGTATATCAGATATATTCCATTCAGCTAGCATGATAATGAACGAGTTGAAGATGAGTTGAATATATCTGATAGACCACTCAACGCCAGCCAGGCTTTTAGTACTCAAGTCCAGGACTCGTACCCTAATTTTAAGGACTCATGACTTGGAATTGCAACTGATGACTCAGACTTGTGCATTAACTGCATTCGGACTCGTAAATTGGAGACGAGGATTCGGATTTTTTCTTAATTCTTTGTAACCTGCCATAATAATCTGGCATAAGATATTTATATCTACATTAATTTTTATACTAATTTCGTGCAAGTGTGTTACACCTGCGCGCCTTGGTGCGTGCATCAGATAGACTCTTGCGCACGTGTGCCATAAACGACTCACACCTGCACAGGATTAAGGCGCAATCAGCCTGCTGATATAAAAACTGTGAAAACACACTTACCTTGCGAAGTATTGAGTTGCATTGCTGACACATTACCGAGCCTTATTTCTTTTTTTGGTTTCCTGATCCCTGATTTCCTGTTTCTCGTCTTTGATTCTACCAAGTCTACGATAACCTGTTTGTGCCTCGCTCGACCTACTGCCTGTTTCACCGTTTTACGATTTTACTGGATTGTTTACCCGTCTTCACTTGTATTAATAAACACATCATCTGCACTTACATCCGTCTCCCAACCATCTCCGACAGAATACTTCGCACTCCCTGATAAAGAGAACGTACATTCACCCGTTCATACATCATGTTCAGGAACAAGCTAATATTAATGGCACTAAAACGGCCACTGTCAAATGGTGCGGTTGGAGTCTTGTTCTCGGATCAATAGTGGACTCGACTCGAAAATTTTTTTTTTAATGACTCGGACTTGAACACTGGGGACTCGAGACTGGAGGTTTAGTGACTCGACTACAACACTGACGCCAGCCAATATTATTTAAATAATCAACTTTGGTGATGTAATGGATTTTTTTTTTTAAAGATTTTTTTACCTTTATTATTGGATAGGACAGTGTAGAGACAGGAAATGAGCGGGAGAGAGAGACGGAGAGGGATCAGGAAATGACCTCGGGCCGGAATCGAACCCGGGTCCCTGGATTTATGGTATGGCGCCTTATCCACCTGAGCCACGACGCCCCCGATGTGATGGATTTTTGTCCTATAGCAACACGTCCTGTCATGTTTTATTCCTTAATCAGTGATTCGCTTGTCCCAAAGCTCCAGATGACAAAACTTTCCCCATTTCCAATTTTGACTTCTCTCAGGAATTCTTCTGTTTTTACTTCAGCCGACTCTTATTAAGCATTAGTTTAAACATCATCGTGTGACAGTTTTACACATCCACTGCATTTTCATGAACCGTACACTGACCCGATTGGATAGAATCATCTGGAAATAAATGTTAAGATGTACAAAGCCTGTGCAGTTTGACTCGCCTCAGGACACAGCGGATGAGTGTAAGCATGGCCCCTCCATGTTTATTTTCTCAGCTCAGGCTCTAATTACTGTGCCATTGTCTTTCTAATACACGAATACGTTAGCACTGATTGGGGCAGAAGCCCGAGCTCATTTTACACCACTCTCGCATACTTTCTCACTTCCATGTCCATGTGCATTTCCACTTGAATTTGTTTTATTTTCTCCGGATGTACAACCACTCTGTTTTCCTTCTTCTACCGTAGTGCTGCTTCTCATTTCCATGGGCGCAGTTTTGATAGGTTCAAGTCCCAGTCCACCCCTTTAGCTCCGTAGTCCGAGCTTCATTTAGGGATTGTGTTGACATTGAATGCAAGAGCCTCATATTTCACTTCATCCACCGTTTATTTTGGCCATAAATCATAAAAGAAGGAAAACATGTCACGGCTAATGGGAGGTGAAGTACCTTATTGCTGTGGTGGTGTATATTTTCCTTCAGCCCATTTCCCCATCCTCGAACGTTTATTAATGCCTCATCCGGAATCAAATTCGAGTGTTGAATATTTTACCATGCTTTTAAATATGGTTATGGCAGAGAGTAGTGTCATTGTATGTCATTATATCTGGAGGGGGAAAAAAAAAAAAGAACACGTGGAATGTAAGAGAGTTGTCACGCTGGGATTCTTGTCGGAGGCTTATGAGAACTTGGATGTGGGAAAGGCTGAGTTTGTTTATATTCTTTCGACAGCGAGAGAGTATGTTCTGTACATGCAAGCGTTCGCGTGTGTGTGGTGGGTTCGCCAACACCTTTGCTCTTGTGGTTGATGGAGGCGATGAAGTGGGATAAAGAGCGACAGTTTGAGAGAGAGCAGGTGAAAGAGAGCATGGGATAGAGGGAGTCTTTCTGTCTGACCTGATTTCTTGAAATACCAGGCGCCCCAGAAGGGCCGCAAGGCTCCGGTTAACCCCTGCCCTCCGTAATTGAGCCCAAAGAACGTGATGTCAGCAAGTCAGCAGATGCGGCTCTACTTACTTTTAAGACGTTTAGCGGCTGGACCGAGCCTTGACTGGGGGCAGTTGCTGCAAATAACCTCATCGGTCAGCAACCATAGATTCCAGCTAAGACCATGGAGGATGACGAGTCTGCTTTATTGCTCTCGGCTTCCTTGAGAGGAATAGAAACTCGAATGCATACGTTAACCATGTGTGGCATCGAAAAGAGAGCAGTGTATTAGATACGAGTTTGAGTTGAGAAGTTTTACAGAATGTTTGGCTAGGCGAGGCAGACTCTCCCTCGAAAACCAGATGTGAATATTTTTTTTCCCTTTTCTGTCTTTATATGTCTCTCACTCTCTCTGTCTCCTTTGCTGCCTGTCCACGCAGGGGTTGGGCCAGCGCACAGGGATGTGCTCTCCATCCTCGTCCAAGCCTGTTACAGTACACCACTTCGTTCCTGCGGTCGGAAAATACTGTTGTTGTTTGTTATGGCTATATAATGATGTCTCTCAGGGATCCAAGCACTCCATGTGAACCATTAATAAGGTTTCTTAACTGGGAGATCCTGACACAAATTACTGTTTAACCCAGACAGAAGGGTGAAAAAAGACCAGGGTAAGTTACTCAGGGAAATTTTCCTCATTCTACTCTTGGGCCCAATGCAATAAATAAAAAGCATTTGATACAGTGCCCAAGCAGGTGCAGTGCATTTTGGGAGGTCTTCCCAGGTCAGGAGCTGGAAGGTTTCTGAAGCGAAGACGATAGTGTTCACTAAAATACAGGATGGAAGGACTAACCTTTCTATGTGAAATGGTACAGCTCAGCTATGCTGGCAAACCCCATACTCTGTAGCAATAATGGTTTATGATTAATTTCTCCACCTTCTCGTTCCCCTTCTCTCTCGGTCTCAATTCTCCCTGAAAGAGATGACATCCGTGAGCAAATCACAGGAAATGGAGCACTCTTAATGTGTCAGGAGGGAGCAAAGGGGGTCCAGTAATTCAGTTCAAGCAGAATGCTGTGTTTGCCTGGCCTCTTCTTAGAATGGTTCAGCTTCACTCCCATGGCCCATAATTTCCTTCCCATGCCTGGGCCCTTGGCAGATGTGAAGAATCAAAGAGCAGACTTCACTTTTTTCCTCATTCCACGACTGTTTTTCTGTCTTCCAGCATGCCAGTCAAGTTTCTTCAAGCCAGCACAGGGCGATGAGGCGTGTCTGCCATGTCCCATCAACAGCCGCACCACCAACAATGGTGCCACCAACTGCGTGTGCCGCAACAACTACTACCGCACCGACTCGGACCCCATCCAGATGCCCTGTACAAGTAAGTCACTTCAGTGGAACACCATATTTATCATCACAATTACAATAAGAGTGTTAATGGTCAACTGACAAATGTCATCCTGTGCTCATTCTCAAAGACGGTGTTTTTCTAGTTTTCAGTAAATTGTATGTGTATCTTCAGAACATTTCAAGAATGTCTTATTATTATTATTATAGAAATATTTGCACATATGTAACACCAAAAAAGGTCCAAATATTTGTTGTTCAGTGTTCACACAGTATTTGGAACTGATGCATTATTTCAAACATATAGGGCCTGTCTCTAGCGTTCAAAAGAAAGAAAGAACAACTTTATTCATCACACACTTGTGAAATTTCCTCTCTGCATTTAACCCATCTGAAGCAGTGAACACACACATGAGCAATGAGCACACACACATACCCAGAGCAGTGGGCAGCCATGCTAACAGCACCCGGGGAGCAGTCGGGAGTTCGGTGCCTCGCTCAAGGGCACCTCAGCCCAAGGCCGTCCCATATTAACCTAACCGCATGTCTTTGAATTGTGGGGGAAACCGGAGCACCCGGAGGAAACCCACGCAGACACGGGGAGAACATGCAAACTCCACACAGAAAGGCCCTCGCTGGCCTTGAACCCAGAACCTTCTTGCTGTGAGGCGACAGTGCTAACCACTACACCACCGTGCCGCCAAAGGTTTAAGTTACAGATAAGAGTGCAGTACAACTGCGATAAAAGATGATAAATTTTGAACTGTAATTCCAAACTCTAGGGTGCCAGGACAGTCAGAAACCCACCAGCCGAGGACATAAGTCAAATGATAGAGTTTACACGGTTACAGATCAGCTGCAAACAGCAACTGTTTCCTAAAGTCAGTCCTGTTACATCTCTAAGTATTCCTTCCATCCATCCATCATCTGTAACCGCTTATCCTGTGCAGGGTCGCGGGAAAGCTGGAGCCTATCCCAGCTGACTATGGGCGAGAGGCAGGGTACACCTTAACCAAGTTGACAGGTCATTGCAGGGCTGACATATAAAGACAAAACCATTCACACTCACATTCACACCTACGGTCAATTTAGAGCCACCAATTAGCCTAACCTGCATGTCTTTGGACTGTTGGGGAAACTGAAGCACCCGGAGGAAATCCACACAGATATGGTGAGAACATGCAAACTCCACACAGAAAGGTCCCCATCGGCCACTGGGCTCGAACCCAGAACCTTCTTGCTGTGAGGTGACTGTGCTAACTACTATACCACCATGCCACCCCGTGAGTGTTCCCATATTTATCATATTAATTGTTACAAGATAAACCATAAGGACACTCGAATAGAGTGCATACCTCTGCCAAGCCACATATCAACATCAAAATCAAATCACTTGGATCAAGGATAATCATAATGCTACACACCAAATTTCATCAAAATCTGTTCTTTGTTGACTTATATTGGGAACAGACAAAGAAATCCTGGCTCCGCATACATATCCGGATTTGTATCAAAATCTCATCATTTGTTCCTTGATCCATGGCTCACCTTTCCTCTGAATTTCATCAAAATCCATTCATTACTTTTTGAGTTACTTTGGGAAATGTCAAACAAACAAACAAATGGAGGTGAAAAACATAATCTCCAATAACGGAGGTTGACAGAGGTAATTATTAAAGAGGTGCCTAATCAGATACAAATAGCATCTGAATCCATCCTGTTGTTTTTCTCAGTGACTTTTTTGTCCTTATGTTTATAGTCTAGACCAGGGATTTTCAAAGTGTGGGAGAGTCAGCCCCCCCCCCCGAGAGCAAATAAACAACAGCGCCCCCTCACAATTTTTGTTGTTGCTATACTTAATGTTCCATTCGTATTTTTAAAAAAATGGTTGTTGTACACATATTTTTATTTTTTTCTTTTACACATTTTAAACATCTGTGCTTTTTAAAACATCTTTTTTTTACACATTTTAAACATCTGTGCTTTTCTTTTTAAAACATCTTGTTTTACACATTTTAAAAATCTCATAGCATCGTTAGCTAGCACCTCTTGGCAGACAACACACTGTGGCAGTGGAGCATCTTCAGATCCAGTCCATGAAAATCCAAACTTTAAATAATCGTGGTCATACTTCCTTCTTTTTTCAGTCCCCCCAGGATTCCGCGGGCCTTTTTTGTGATTGTTGCGGGCTAAAATGTCTGATGGGGGGGGGGGGGGGGTCCAAAAAATTGCGATGAAAGTTGCGGTGTTTTTTAGGTTTTTGTTGCGATTACATTGCGGGAGGAAGTGAAAGTTGCGAGAAATTGTTGCGATTTTCTCTTTTTGTGATTAAAATTGAGTGATATGTTAAATATTAAGTTATTACTGAAAAACTATTGATTAAAAAAACAAAGACACTGAGAAATGGTCCTATAAACAACTTTACCAATACAAAAGATTACCAGGACTACAAAAATGCAGAAAAATAGGCTTTACTTATCCAAATGCACCTGTTGGTTCAAAAGTTAAAGTGCAGAGAACCTCACAGCACAACATTAAGTTACCTTAAAATATAATATAAATGCCTTAGCTTTCATGTAAGAAAAAAAACTATTAATATTAGTACTGTGTGCAGGCAGTCTCTCCTGAAGACTAAATTAAACAATAATTATAAACTAATAAAATAAATGGCTCAGGCTTCATAGAAGAAAAAAAAAACAATTTGAACAGAATCTCACAGTATGATGCTGAAGCTGCCTAAACAGTGGAAAATAAAATACCATTTTGGCAAAAATGTTGGCAGCCATTAATTTCTTGTATTAAGTAAAAAATAATGTAAAGTGCACACAGTCCTTCACTGTAAACATAACACACTTTCAGTAACAGAATTTAAGCCTACATAAACACTGACTCGCACATGCAGTGTTGCCAAATACTGCTGATGTTTTCCAGCCCAAAATATGTTCAAAACCCACCAAAATGCACTTAAAACCGCCCAATCTGGCAACACTGCGCGCATGCTGCTTCTCTTGAACGTATACATGGAAGTAAGGTGGAAGGTAGTTTGTCGACGTCACCTCAAGACGACGCCAACGATTGGTCAAATTTGCGGGAAGGTTGCGGTGATTGGATATAATTGCAACACCGCCCTGAATTCGTGGGGATTGGTTGAATTTGCGTTGAAGTTGCAAATCGCAACATCGCAAAATCCTGGAGGGTCTGGTTTTTTGCTTGGCCCAGACTCTGTCTCCTCACTCACTGTAGCTTTAGGTACTAAACATCGATCCATTTTGTCTCTGGCAAAGGCTAGCTGAAGTTCGCTAAATGTCCGCAATATGCCCTGGTCTAGACAGTTAAGAGAGACAAAACCAGCCTCAGTTTTTAGTCCTGCTACATGTGAGACTTTCCACATTCTTAATCCGAACCATTCAGTGGCGAACTGGTACTATTAAAGCTGGGACTTGAGCTCAGCCAAAACTTAGCCAGACACACCAAAAAAGCAGCAGGGCAAAGGATTTTGCAAGGGATTAGCGGCAGGCTGCCAGGTTGCTCCGTTGTGTGTAGCTGTCGATGTTGATTTGAAAAGTAACTAAGTAAATTACACAGGGAAATGAGTACTTAAGTCTGAGTGAAAAATACTGTCGCGAATGTGTGTGCGTGGAAGAAGAGTATTTCTCTGGAGACAGAAATCTTAGTTTCTCGTTGTTCGTCTGTGCTACTTGCTCTCAATAGCACTGGCTTGGCTGCTTTATTAGCATTCGCTAACACTACTGATGAATGCTACACCGACTGGAAGGTGACTTCACTGCTGCACTGACAGCGCTGAGTCATAGTTAAGCTCGCGTTGGCCTCGAGAAGGTCTAGGGCGATAAATTTTTGGTCCATCCCACTCATCTCATCTCATTATCTCTAGCCGCTTTATCCTTCTACAGGGTCGCAGGCAAGCTGGAGCCTATCCCAGCTGACTACGGGTGAAAGGCGGGGTACACCCTGGACAAGTCGCCAGGTCATCACAGGGCTGACACATAGACACAGACAACCATTCACACTCACATTCACACCTACGCTCAATTTAGAGTCACCAGTTAACCTAACCTGCATGTCTTTGGACTGTGGGGGAAACCGGAGCACCCGGAGGAAACCCACGCGGACACAGGGAGAACATGCAAACTCCACACAGAAAGGCCCTCGCCGGCCATGGGGCTCGAACCAGGACCTTCTTGCTGTGAGGCGACAGCGCTAACCACTACACCACCGTGCCGCCCCGGTCCCTCCCACTATAAATCAAAATCTGATTGGTTAATTCATCTATCACTTCCAACATAAACATACCCTGCCATGGCTTTCTGTCCCGGCAATGAAGTCCTAACCAATGAGTGAGCCGGCTCTAAACTCTTCTCAGCCGAGAGACAACAAACAAAAATAATCTCATTGGATAACTTGATTTTAATGTTTTCAGGACACTAACACTTTCATTTCTGAAGCAAATTTGATAGAAAATGAGGCCGAATTAAAAGAGAATAATTATAATGAAATGATGAAAGAATGAAAGAAATTAATTTGAAATGTTTGGACCTTCTGGAACCATTCTGAAAGAAGTCTCTAATCTGAATTCGAATCACGTACAAATCGCAACCACTTGCAACAATTTCAAACAAACATTTTAAGCATTTTCGCATTCATAATCCATAAAACCGGCTTCAAATCAACAACCGTAAAATTCACAATCCTGGTTGAAGAAATTACGTTTTTAGATTTACACACATTTTTGTTAGTGCATTTGTGTTCTGAACGTCTATGTGTATCAGTAGACCAGCAAATAGCATCTGCTGACCAAATTCTCAGTCCTGTTATATCTCTGTATACCGAGTATGACAACAGCAGCGCATAGCCTTCGGTCAAACCTTGACCTCGTACATCACAGAGAACAGGTTAAACCCAATGCAGCCTTTGCTTATTCCCTCTGGCCTCTGTGCAGTCCGGGTTACAGAATAGCACAGGAGGGCATGGCCTCTTTGTAGACACACAGGAGGCCGATGCTGCCAAAGCTGCCTTCACCATTGTACGCGCTGTTTTTTTCATTTCTGTTTGAAAGCGATGGTGAGGAGAGCAGGAGGAGGAGAGGGCAGAGAACGAGCTGGGGGGGGGCAGCGAGAGAAAGAGATAGAAAGCAAAAGAGAAAGGAAGATCACTTGAGCTGGTTGACAAAAGGCATTTGCATAAGGCCAGCCCTGGGAGCAGAGCAGCTGTTGTGAATAAGAAAACAGCATCAACGTCACGGAGCTGCCGCTCAGCAGGCTTCACACTGATTAAAGACTGGAAAGGAGCACATCTGAGAGCTCCAAAGAGCTTAACACCGCCCATTACCGCCTGCTTTCCCTAGGAAGGCAATGTTTAGGAACAGTTTTGCGTGCAATAAAGGGGGCCATCATGGGTTTGCCCTTCAGGACTGAAGATGTCTCGTAATGGGGATGTGATTAAAAGGGTCATAAATGAGCTATCAGTTGGATATTTTTTCCTTTTTAAACATCAAGAGGGTGGAGAGGTGGAGGGTTGTTTCTTGGTTATCTCATTAGCCCCCAGAGAACAGGATACACTAATTAGAACCACATGCCTGCTAAAGATAAATACGGGGTATTGTTTGTTTTTAGATGGGCTGTCTATAAAAAAAAAAAGGAGGTCCTATAAATGCAAATTTACTCTCACTTTCCTTTAGACATATTTTTCACATGGAAACATATTCCACTGTTATTTTCATCCCATGAATTTTCTTTCTTAAACACACACACAGGGTGAATTTTACTAGTCTTGACTGTGACGTACCTCTCAGTATGAGCGCTTCGCCTCCAGCGAGCAGTAAACCTGTATTTCCTGTCGTTAATTAGCAGTTCCAAGTGATGTTGGTTTGATGTAGACCAGCATGACGCAACCCTGTAATTGCAATGTTCCAAATCTTGGTGCGCTTCATTGTTTTTACACAGAGAGCATACATATGAATTAGCTGCAGAACTGGACTAAACAATAATTCAGGATGTAATTGCGGTTTGGAAATATTTATGTTGTAATACGTTTCTTGAGAAACAGGCTGTTTTCGGACAGATCAGGATTTCTATCTGAGACTCCATGTCAGGCTTGTAGTACTTGAGTCCGGGACTCGGATTCGAGTCCGACTCGTGCCCTGATTTTAAGGACTTGTGACTTGACTTGGACTTGACCACTGATGACTCGGACTCGTGCATTAATTGCATCCAGACTCTTAAATTGGAGATGAGGACTCTCATTTTTTTCTTTTTTTTTGTAACATGCCATAATAATTTGGCATAGGATATTTATATCTATATTAATTTTTATACTAATTTCATGCAAGAGAATGCACATTCACCTGTTCAGGAACAAACTAACATTAATGGCACTAAAATGCCTGGAGAGATTGTCCGCTTTGCTTATACAGACTTTTCGTGCAGTGGGGAAAAAATACACTGCTATGTGTTCCATATGTAGAAGAACTATCGAGGAGACGACGGGGACGACCTCGAACTTCAGTCGCCATTTGGCAAGACTCCACCCAGAGAAGGAAGTGACACGCTATGTTCATTGCTCCGTTGATAGCGGCGCTTGCTTGCTGACCGATGAACTAGCTAGTGTTAACCCTCTCATGTTATTTGTCCTGTTGTTAGTGGGCGGGGCTTGCTGAGCGATGAATAAGCTTTTGATCTGTGGCCTGTTAACTAAAATGGGGCAGTGAAGCAGTAATGTTAGTCCGACACAGTAGCAGAGATGCTTTCACATGAAGGCAGCAACAGCCACCGTCAAATGGTGCGGTTGGAGTCTTGTTTTCAGACTCGGCTCAGAATTTTCTTTAATGACTTGGACGTGACTCTGACTTGAACACTGGGGACTCGAGACTGGACTCGGACTCGAGGTTTAGTGACTCGACAACAACACTGTGCCATGTTTACTCTTCCTGAATATTTCCAGTCTCTACATGGATGGGTTTACATGGATCATCAGGGTAATTCCCTGTAATCCAGGCGTTAAACAGTGAGATAATTTCTGCCCAGATCTGC
Organism: Neoarius graeffei; assembly: GCF_027579695.1. NCBI lineage: Eukaryota > Metazoa > Chordata > Actinopteri > Siluriformes > Ariidae > Neoarius > Neoarius graeffei. Next base: position 19,626,666 of record NC_083594.1, read on the forward strand.
AATGTCAACATGTTATGAAAAAAGGATGCTTTGTAAGCATCCATAGCATTCATCATTATAGAGCCATAGAAGGGAAAAGAAAGTCAGTCAAACATGTCATGTGGGAAGCCATGGCCTGAAGGTTAGAGAAGCAGCTTTGGGACCAAAAGGTTGCTGATTTGATTCCCTGGACCAGCAGAAATGGCTGAAGTGCCCTCGAGCAAGGCGCCTAACCCTCAACTGCTCCTTGGGCTGCTAGGTATGTCAGGGTCTTGTTGTATGTTGCTCCGGATAAGAGCGTCTGCTAAATGCATGTACATACAGATGACCATAATTGTATCTTTCACTGTATCTTCAAGTGTACATTTGTCAATTTGGCGGTGGCTAGGTCTCACTTGGAACTGGCCTAGAATGGAGATGTAAGGTGCCTCCTTCCCTCTACTAGCCTGGGTGTGTACCTTGGGCAAGTGCTAGTACACCCTTAGCCTCCCTTGCCAGGGCTATGGCCTGGTTTACTACACACTCACTACTCTTTGTGAGAAAGGCTCGGGGTGCATACCCAAAATGTATTGGGCAGGTATGGCTCATTAGTCAGGGATGACCACTTACCTAAGGGAAGGAAAACCCTAAACTCAAACCTCTGCTGCCTTATGGGAGATCCCTTGGATGGAAAAAGGCTAGAGAGTAAACTTGAACAAACCCGGAGCCGGAGTCCCTAAATGGCAGGCAGATGAACTGCACCAGCAACTCCTGCGACCACACAGGTCCTGAACGTATTGCTCTGCTTTCCTTCAGGGTTCACCTTTGTGGTAGAGTGGGGGTCTTGAAAAATGGGTGACTCAGAACCTCCATACACTGTGCGTGATTAGCCCAGGAATGTCCTGGTAGAGGTCACTCCGTTGCTGCCCACATATGTTGGCGGCTAAAATAACACGGGATAATTTTTGATTATAAGAATTTATATTTTTGTCTTTTTACTTTTACGGGACCTATCTGGGCACATATTCTTATGAGAATGAAGGAAGCCAACAACAACAATCATTTATCAAAAAAGAGTGGGCAGTTATAGTCTTCGTTTGCAGGATCTGTTTTTACTTTCTGTTCCAAAGGTCCGTGCTGAACTGGGGGGAAGGCATTTAAGTTTTTTGCGCCCTCTGTTTGGAACCAGTTACAAATAGACCTGAAAATTAAAGAATTGGTTCCATTACACGTATTTAAAGTGATTTTAAATGATTTGCAGACAGAAACATCCAGCTGTAGATGTTTTGCCTGACTTTCTGGAATACTATTTTGAATGAGCTTTTGTTTATTACTTTTATTGTGTAATTTATTATTGTTGTATGTATGGATGTTTGTATTGGCTCTATGTATTGTTAACTGTGTTGCTGCCTGTCATGGCCAGGACGCTCTCGTAAAAGAGATTTTTAATCTCAGTGAGTCTTTTCTGGTTAAATAAAGGTTGAATGAATAATGACACTTTATATTCATATACTCCACAATATCATGTTTGTAATATTCTTAAATAAATTCATGATATAATAAATATTACAATTAAATTAAATGTGTGATGCAAACATCCAGGACCATAGGGAAAAAATGATAAACCTTTCAAATAAGGATGTGGTCTAAGCATTGATTGATTGATTGATTGATTGATTGATTGATTGATTTGCTTGCCATCTTTACCTTTCAGTTACATAACACCAAGTTTTGTGTGTGTGTGTGTGTGTTGGTATCTACAGCTGTACCATCAGCTCCAATGAATGTGATCTCCAATGTGAACGAGACGTCACTAAAGCTGGAATGGAGTCCTCCACGTGATAGCGGTGGGCGTGGTGATGTCGTTTACAATGTGATCTGTAAGAGCTGCGGTGGCAGAGGCTGTACACGATGCGGGGACAACGTTCAGTTCACACCACGCCAGCTGGGCCTCACTGACACATGGGTCTACATCAGTGACCTGCTAGCTCACACACAGTACACCTTTGAGGTGCAGGCTGTCAATGGAGTTTCAGATCAGAGCCCACATTCGCCCCAATACGTGTCCGTCAACATAACAACCAACCAAGCTGGTGAGTTTTTTGGGGGTTTTTTTCTTCTTCTTTTTCCTTTAGCAGGTTTGTATTTGGTAGGATTTTGGATTTGCACATGTCAAGTGAATTTATATTTAAGACACAGTGACACAACAAGGTATAAACTGGCTACATTTCAGTACTGCCAAGACTGTATATATTAAGGAGTTAAAAAGTGTATTAATGCATAAAATACTGAAACTAGAAAGGCACTTTGTAGTGCGCATACCTCTGCCAAGCCACATATCAACCTCAAAATCAAATCACTTGAACTTAAGATAATACTAAAACTGTCCACCAAATTTCACCCAAATCCGTTCAGTACTTTTTGAACTACGTTGGGAAAAGACAAACAAACGGAGGCGAAAACATAACCTCCTCGAACAAAGTTGAAAACAGCAAATTAAACAAGACAAAACGTCTAACAAATCCTGATTTCTAGATTCTGATTGATCAGAAGGTGTTGATTTAATATGCTGATTTTCTATAACGGCAGCTGCGACAGTGGTGACGGCTTCTGGGAAAATCAAAGCTTTAATGTGAAGACGTACTAATACTATATACAGTGGTGGTTGAAAGTTTGTGAACCTTTTAGAATTTTCTATATTTCTGCGCAAATATGACCTCAAACATCATCGGATTTTCACACAAGTCCTAAAAGTAGATAAAGAGAACCCAGTTCGACAAATGAGACAAAAATATTATACTTGGTCATTTATTTATTGAGGAAAATGATTCTATATTACATATCTGTGAGTGGCAAAAGTATGTGAACCTCGAGGATTAGCAGTTAATTTGAATGTGAAATTAGAGTCAGGTGTTTTCAATTAATGGGATGACAATCAGGTGTGAGTGGGCACCCTGTTTTATTTAAAGAACAGGGATCTATCAAAGTCTGATCTTCACAACACATGTTTGTGGAAGTGTATCATGACACGAACAAAGGAGATTTCTCAGGACCTCAGAAAAAGCGTTGTTGATGCTCATCAGGCTGGAAAAGGTTACAAAACCATCTCTAAAGAATTTGGACTCCACCAATCCACAGTCAGACAGATTGTGTACAAATGGAGGAAATTCAAGACCATTGTTACCCTCCCCAGGAGTGGTCGACCAACAAAGATCACTCCAAGAGCAAGGCGTGTAATAGTTGGCGAGGTCACAAAGGACCCCAGGGTAACTTCTAAGCAACTGAAGGCCTCTCTCACATTGGCTAATGTTCATGAGTCCATCATCAGGAGAACACTGAACAACAATGGTGTGCATGGCAGGGTTGCAAGGAGAAAGCCACTGCTCTCCAAAAAGAACATCGCTGCTCGTCTGCAGTTTGCTAAAGATCACATGGACAAGCCAGAAGGCTATTGGAAAAATGTTTTGTGGACAGATGAGACCAAAATAGAACTTTGGTTTAAATGAGAAGTGTTATGTTTGGAGAAAGGAAAACACTGCATTCCAGCATAAGAACCTTATCCCATCTGTGAAACATGGTGGTGGTAGTATCATGGTTTGGGCCTGTTTTGCTGCCTCTGGACCAGTACGGCTTACCATCATTGATGGAACAATGAATTCTGAATTATACCAGCAAATTCTAAAGGAAAATGTCAGGACATCTGTCCATGAACTGAATCTCAAGAGAAGGTGGGTCATGCAGCAAGACAACGACCCTAAGCACACAAGTCGTTCTACCAAAGAATGGTTAAAGAAGAATAAAGTTAATGTTTTGGAATGGCCAAGTCAAAGTCCTGACCTTGATCCAATCGAAATGTTGTGGAAGGACCTGAAGCGAGCAGTTCATGTGAGGAAACCCACCAACATCCCAGAGTTGAAGCTGTTCTGTACGGAGGAACGGGTTAAAATTCCTCCAAGCCGGTGTGCAGGACTGATCAACAGTTACCGGAAACGTTTAGTTGCAGTTATTGCTGCACAAGGGAGTCACACCAGATACTGAAAGCAAAGGTTCACATACTTTTGCCACTCACAGATATGTAATATTGGATCATTTTCCTCAATAAATAAATGACCAAGTATAATATTTTTGTCTCATTTGTTTAACTGGGTCCTCTTTATCTACTTTTAGGACTTGTGTGAAAATCTGATGATGTTTTAGGTCATATTTATGCAGAAATATAGAAAATTTTAAAGGATTCACAAACTTTCAAGCACCACTGTAGCTCTGTGTCTGATAAATCATCTGGATAATAAAATTCACTTTCACTGTGCTCACTTGTGTCACTCATTTTTCAAAGTAACAATTCAGAGCAAAATGAAAATGGCGGAAGCGAGGGAAACAGGTCTGGGGCCACATACAGCTTTTTAAAGATTCAAAAATCCATATCTGCCCAGTCACGTGACTTTTCCCAATGGTTTTATTAAGATTGCGCGCGGGTCCGTACAGGTCATATGATAATGTCTGTTATGCTCTCGATGATGATAACCAACACTGGGACTTGTATGGCAGGCACTCCACAAAATTGGATTTAAAAAGTGCGTAATTGTTAACATGGTGACGTTTTCTGTAAGATGTTTATTTAGCATTTTGGAAGGAGTCTCCTGTGTCAGCGCTTTGTAACACTCTGAAGAAAAGTTGTTCCTTTAAATTATCGGACCCCGGGAAAGTTCTCATGGTAGCAGGCTTTGTGGATTCTCTAACATGCCTGGCTGTGGGTTGTTTTTTTTTTTTTGTCTTATTAAATTCAAGAGAAAGAAAAAAAGAGAGGCTGGTGAGAGAGTTCCTGTTTAAAGCTGCTGTTAATGTAAGTGATAATAGAAACTAAGTTGCTTCTGGATGATGTGCAACATTAAATGTAATTCTAAATGAATAAAAAGTTATGATGCATCAAGCTTTAAAGAATGTAAAACTGCATCACACCATCACATCATTGATTGATTATTTAAATAAGATTGGCTGGCTTTTTTTTGTGGTATATCAGATATATTCCATTCAGCTAGCATGATATTGAACTTGTTCAATATCATGCTAGCTGAATGGAATATATCTGATGGACCATGAAAAAAAGCCATTATTATTATTATTATTATTATTATTATACATGGACACTCTCTTCATATCAGCATTCTCGAAGGCCAATGCAAGCTTACCTGCGACTTGGTGTTGTTAGCGCGGTAGTCCAGTTACCTTCTAGCCAGTGTAGTGTTAGTGAAGGCCAATGCTAGCGCAGTCAAGCCAACAATAATAATAACAATAATAATTTCATTTCATCTCATTATCTCTAGCCGCTTTATCCTGTTCTACAGGGTCGCAGGCAAGCTGGAGCCTATCCCAGCTGACTACGGGCGAAAGGCGGGGTGCACCCTGGACAAGTCGCCAGGTCATCACAGGGCTGACACATAGACACAGGCAACCATTCACACTCACATTCACACCTACGGTCAATTTAGAGTCACCAGTTAACCTAACCTGCATGTCTTTGGACTGTGGGGGAAACCGGAGCACCCGGAGGAAACCCACGCGGACACGGGGAGAACATGCAAACTCCACACAGAAAGGCCCTCGCCGGCCACGGGGCTCGAATCCAGACCTTCTTGCTGTGAGGCGACAGTGCTAACCACTACACCACCGTGCCGCCTAATAATAATAATAATAATTATTATTATTATTATTATTTCTTCCTTGGGTAATTTACTTGGTTACTTTTAAAATCAACATCGACACAACACACATAACGGAGCGACCTGGCAGCCAAAATTCTCTCAAAATCTTCCGCTTTTAATGAAGCAAACCTGGCGGCCATGTTTGTTTACAAAACATTACAGTCACTCGCTAGTGTGGAAGTTTTGCATCTCCTACGTGTCTCTTTTCCAGTTTTTCAATGTCCATTGGTATGTTTTTCTCTTGTAAATATGCGTGAAGAATATCTAAAGTTTTGGTAGCCTTTCGGGTGTTCAGCGCGACTTCAGTTTCAGTTTTCAGTTTATTTATTTAGTGCTTAAACAGAGCACTGGATTAGCCTCGTCCTCTCTGTTTCCTGGCTGACAAAGAACTGATTGTGCGCATGCGCAGCAGAAAAGTTTTGTCATTCGATCTTTGCATGAGCTCTGATACGCAATATTATAACAATATTGCACGCTCATTCTCCATTGGGGAGAGTGGCTTAATACATGGAGGATAAGCGATATGATAAGATTGCGTGCCATCAATAAACCCGCTAGAAGGGAATAGAATATATGTTTCTATTCCATGGAAAAAGTGTCCTATATGTATAATAATTTCCTATAACAGTAAGCCCTGTTTTGTTTAGTTCCTTATTTAACTACTTTACTCAAATTTGACAAATTTAGATCATCCATTGATGTGTCTTTAAGTGACCAGACATGAGAGAACCAGTTTTGTTCTCTACTCTCTATTTTATCTAGCTACAGTTCTCCCCACAAAGCCTTGGGGATCAGTCAGTGACTTAACGAAGTAATCTGCAGCATGTATTGTTCTGTTCCCTCCTCCATGATTATCCTTTTGTGGTTGTCCTTTGTTTCACATGCATTATAAACAAATGCTGGAGAGCTCAAACTCAATAAAGACGCTCTCATTCAGGCGATGCTACCCACACCAGATGCGGCTTGATGGCCTACTGGTCTTACAGCTGTGAGCTCATCATCTGTGAAAGGGGCGCTGACAATTAAAGCACGACTTCATGCCTGCTCCATTTCCTCTCAACCAGTCGGTGATTGCGCTGCCCGGCATACGTAACCACATCGCAAAGCCGTATTTCATTCTCCTCCCAAGCTCCCGGCAGTATGCCTCAGTTTATGAAGACATTAGGAATAAGCCCTGCAAGATCTGATGTGATATACACAAGCTTAAACCGTAAACTGGTCTCTGGCACGCTCCCAAAACGCTTAGAGCTCAGAGCCAGAGAAAGGGAGAGATTTGTTTTAAACCAGAAAAAAGCTTCTAGCTTCTGATTAGATAAACATTTTACATCTCAGTGATGTGACAGAAGCTTGAGAACGTTTCCCAATCAGATGGTGCTATAGCAACAACAGCTGTCCTTTTTATATCCCTGCAATTGTGGTTTAGTTGACGGCGTCCAGTTTCTTCAGAGGCAAAGGCTTTGGTTTGTGCTTTAATTGTCTCTATGAAATATGTAGCAGACTGTTCTGGGATCAGCTCTCAGCACGCTGATTAACTCTGATTTATCTTTGATTTAGCTTTATCTTTGCTCTCACTCATATCCTTGCTCCATTCACGTGGAACAGCGTGCCAGCTCTCTTCTTGCCACCAGAGTCTGGTTTGGCCTCATTAAACCCACGTTTCTGAAGCCTGACGTTATTTTATTGAATGTGATGTGCCGCTAGGGATGAAAATCGTCACTTTTTTTTCCGATAACTACCCCTCCCAGTTGGCTTGGCGTCCAGTGCCATGAGAAAGTGGCTCCGGAGAGATATTTCTGGGGAAAAGGGAGGTGAAAGGACAGATGTCTGAAGAAAAAGGAAAGGAAAATTCAATATGATATGGCTTTGAGCAAAAGGAGGGATTATAATGTGATAAATGTTGCCCAAGAGCAAGCTGGGAAGTTTGCTCAAAAGAAGAATGTCTTTTAGACGAGCCAACATTCAACTGTCTCTCTCGTTCTCTTACAAGCATACATACAAGCAGCATATATATACACTGCAAAACCCGATAAGGTCACTGAGCTCAAAAATTTTATTGAAACCGATTACGTAAAAATTTTTGAGGTAAGTAACTTAAATTTTTTAAGGTAAGATTTCTTAAAAATTACAATTAAGTGTAACTATAGTGTAATTTTTAAGAAATCTTACCTTAAAAAATTTAAGTTACTTACCTCAAATTTTTTTTTACGTAATCAGTTTCAATCAGGGCGGCACGGTGGTGTAGTGGTTAGCGCTGTCGCCTCACAGCAAGAAGGTCCTGGGTTCAAGCCCCGGGGCCGGCGAGGGCCTTTCTGTGTGGAGTTTGCATGTTCTCCCCGGGTCCGTGTGGGTTTTCTCCGGGTGCTCCGTTTTCCCCCACAGTCCAAAGACATGCAGGTTAGGTTAACTGGTGACTCTAAATTGACCGTAGGTGTGAATGTGAGTGTGAATGGTTGTCTGTGTCTATGTGTCAGCCCTGTGATGACCTGGCGACTTGTCCAGGGTGTACCCCACCTTTCGCCCATAGTCAGCTGGGATAGGCTCCAGCTTGCCTGCAACCCTGTAGAAGGATAAAGCGGCTAGAGATGAGATGAGTTTCAATCAAATTTTTGAGCTCAGTGACCTTATCGGGTTTTACAGTGTACACACACACTGTGTAAAAGTCTTAGGCACCCTAGTTTTTTGTTTTTTTTTCCACACAGACTTTGTTTTATATATATATATATATATATATATATATATATATATATATATATATATATATATATATATAAGCAATCACGCACTCTGATTGGCTACTCTACTATTAGGCTATCAGCTCATATACCGTGAGCAGAGAAAAACAAAATGGCAGAGTGTGTTGCTGAACCAACCAAGGACGAAATAAAAACTCTACTCAAAAACAAAACCCAAAAAAATACAAAAAAAGCAACAAAATATGGAATAAAAGTATTTGATGTTAAGAACGTGTCTTTTTTTTCAAGAATTATCACATTTTTTTACAAATTGCTACTGTCATTTCACCGGTTTGTTTACATTCTAAGCAGAAATTATTTTGTCCGATGTTTTGTGCAAAGTTTTTATTTATCGATTTTCAAAAAATAAAAATGCTCCGTTTCTCAAAATACAGTGAATGTGGATAGAATAAAACAGTTATTCCACTCAATCTTGTCGTACATGGCTTATAGCCGACGAGGTGCTATGCACCTCGTCGGCTATCAATTCGTGTACGACTCGATTTCGTGGAATATATATACATACAACCCTGATTCCAAAAAAGTTGGGACAAAGTACAAATTGTAAATAAAAACGGAATGCAATGATGTGGAAGTTTCAAAATTCCATATTTTATTCAGAATAGAACATAGATGACATATCAAATGTTTAAACTGAGAAAATGTATCATTTAAAGAGAAAAATTAGGTGATTTTAAATTTCATGACAACAACACATCTCAAAAAAGTTGGGACAAGGCCATGTTTACCACTGTGAGACATCCCCTTTTCTCTTTACAACAGTCTGTAAACGTCTGGGGACTGAGGAGACAAGTTGCTCAAGTTTAGGGATAGGAATGTTAACCCATTCTTGTCTAATGTAGGATTCTAGTTGCTCAACTGTCTTAGGTCTTTTTTGTCATATCTTCCATTTTATGATGCGCCAAATGTTTTCTATGGGTGAAAGATCTGGACTGCAGGCTGGCCAGTTCAGTACCCGGACCCTTCTTCTACGCAGCCATGATGCTGTAATTGATGCAGTATGTGGTTTGGCATTGTCATGTTGGAAAATGCAAGGTCTTCCCTGAAAGAGACGTCGTCTGGACGGGAGCATATGTTGCTCTAGAACCTGGATATACCTTTCAGCATTGATGGTGTCTTTCCAGATGTGTAAGCTGCCCATGCCACACGCACTAATGCAACCCCATACCATCAGAGATGCAGGCTTCTGAACTGAGCGCTGATAACAACTTGGGTCGTCCTTCTCCTCTTTAGTCCGAATGACACGGCGTCCCTGATTTCCATAAAGAACTTCAAATTTTGATTCATCTGACCACAGAACAGTTTTCCACTTCGCCACAGTCCATTTTAAATGAGCCTTGGCCCAGAGAAGACGTCTGCGCTTCTGGATCATGTTTAGATACGGCTTCTTCTTTGAACTATAGAGTTTTAGCTGGCAACGGCGGATGGCACGGTGAATTGTGTTCACAGATAATGTTCTCTGGAAATATTCCTGAGCCCATTTTGTGATTTCCAATACAGAAGCATGCCTGTATGTGATGCAGTGCCGTCTAAGGGCCCAAAGATCACGGGCACCCAGTATGGTTTTCCGGCCTTGACCCTTATGCACAGAGATTCTTCCAGATTCTCTGAATCTTTTGATGATATTATGCACTGTATAATCTTTTGATGATATTATACACTGTCGAACTCCTTTCTGATATTGCTCCACTATTTGTCGGTGCAGAATTAGGGGGATTGGTGATCCTCTTCCCATCTTTACTTCTGAGAGCCGCTGCCACTCCAAGATGCTCTTTTTATACCCAGTCATGTTAATGACCTATTGCCAATTGACCTAATGAGTTGCAATTTGGTCCTCCAGCTGTTCCTTTTTTGTATCTTTAACTTTTCCAGCCTCTTATTGTCCCTGTCCCAACTTTTTTGAGATGTGTTGCCGTCATGAAATTTCAAATGAGCCAATATTTGGCATGAAATTTCAAAATGTCTCACTTTCGACATTTGATATGTTGCCTATGTTCTATTGTGAATACAATATCAGTTTTTGAGATTTGTAAATTATTGCATTCCGTTTTTATTTACAATTTGTACTTTGTCCCAACTTTTTTGGAATTGGGGTTGTATATAAAGCACACAGATATGCAAGCTACTGCATATCTGTGTGTTTTTATATAAGTATTCACCCCCAGAACTAAAATGGTCTCCTGGTTGCATCTCTGACTAATCCCCTAATCGCCCAGTGACTGACTTTTAGTGGATGGCCACGTTCTTTCTGTCTTGCAGTAGTGGATTTAACGGCGCTTTGTGGGATGTTCAGGTGGGCGAATCCTTATGCAAGCCACAGTATAAGGTTTGTGTCTATCAAACCCCACACAAGCTCTCACACTTCTCTCTAAAAACACATCACACATAACATTCATAGTCAGTTTTCTTTCCTGCCTTTTTTTTTTGTCAACATAAACAATTTACCCCCTCCACTGTAATTTGTGTGCCCCTCATCCATCCATTCAGCTGTGGAAATCCAATTAGCACAGAATGTTTGTGTAGTGAAAATGTGTTTAACATACTCAGTAGAACATTAAAGCACAAAACCATACACGAGCGTGTACTGGGTTATGATGAGGAAAAAGTCACATGGCACTTCTGTTTCTCGAAACTGACAGCCAGACCCAGTCAAGGCCTCTGAATTTCATGCTCTTGTTTTTATCAGTTACACACACTGCACTCGTGACATTTAGGAGGATATTGCCGGGCTTATGGGGATTGCTGTGAAGGAGAGAAAGATAAATCAGTCTCCAGTGTCATTTTAAAGACAAAGAGAAAGTAGTTACCAGAAAGTAGGGTTTAGTTGAGTGGAGCTTGTGCCAGAAATGAAAGCCACAGACCTCATCATTCCTCAATCATAAAGACGTGTTACATTTCCTGTCTAATCTCTATACTATCAGTACTTTAACTGAAATCTAGATCAGATTAGTAATGTTATGTGGTCTGGAAATGCTCAGTATTCTCTTTCCTGCTTCGTTCTGGTATACGGTATGCATTTTGTTGGTACTGTATACAGGATTAATGATACCAAGGGTATTCAACAAAAATTTGTAAAAGTCCAGTTACATAAAATACCTTGCTTAGAAAGATCCAGTTAAGCAACCAACATGACTGAATGAATGATGACAAAAATCACCTTTTAATGCTTAGCCATGAATGATTGGTTCATGGCAATAAATAAGACAATTCAAAGTGGTTGTGTTTTGTTTCATGATGGCGCTTCATCTGAACACTTTTGACGTGTCATGGAATCTGAACAGGTCAGAATTTGATGGTTTTGTTTTTTGTTTTTTTTTAACAGATCAGTTTGTGTACCAGACCAGACATGGTAAATATATTTAACAGTTATTCCATGAAATCGAGTCGTACATGAGCTGATAGCCGACGAGGCACGTAGCACCGAGTTGGCTATAAGCTATGTACGACGAGATTGAGTGGAATAACTGTTTTATTCCATCCACAGTGACTGGATTTTGAGAAACGGAGCATTTTTATTTTTTGCAAATTCAATAAATAAAAACTTTGTACAAAACGTCTGACAAAATCATTTCCGCTTAGAATGTAAACAAACTGGCGAAATGACCATAGCGATTTGTGAAAAATGCTATAATAATAATAATAATTATTGGAAAAATAAAAAGACATGTTCTTACCATCAAATACTTTCATTCCATATTTTGTTGCTTTTTTTGTGGTTTTGTTTTCAAGTAGAGTTTGTATTTCATCCTCGGTTGGTTCGGCAACATGTTCCGCCATTTTATTTTCTTCTTCTTTAGGGTTTTTTGGTGGTTGGCAAACCAACTTAAAGGTGCATTACCACTACCAACTGGGCTGGAATGTGGACCAGGAGACATTGGGGGTGGGGGGGTGGGAACGACACGATACTATATTCTTTTAGCTATTTCTGTTTCTTTTAAATACTTGATAAAGTGATATATCTGAGTTGATGTGCTCCGCCATTTTGTTCTTAGTAGAATAGCCAATCAGAGCGGGATCAGGACACTTCATCCAATGACCATTGCGTCCAATAGATGAGACATTTCGTCGAAAGCCGTACTATCAATTATTTTATATGTGGTGACAATATGTGCGACAAGATTGAGATATAAACAAACCATCATTCATTTAAGGGAGTGCATTAAGCAGGTTTATGACTGCGTCTCCCCGTAATAAATGGAAATAAACAATTTTTGTAAAGCAAACAAGTGCTGTAGTATGAGCGCTTCGACACAAAAGAGCGGTGTAAGGGGCGCAAACAAGTCGACCCTTACCATTACAGGCTGCTCTCCGAGCTTCGAGCCCAGTGAGGCCATTTAATTCATCATATAGCCAGTCTTAATAAGGCCAACACAGCCTTAATCAGTAAAATGTTTCAATGAATATTTAATTGAAATAGTATTTTACTCATTTAAGGGAGTGCATTAAGCAGGTTTATGACTGTGTGTCCCCGTAATAAATGGAAACATGTGCCTAATGATAGTGAGGTGACAATATGTGCGACAAATTGCTGTATATTTTTAATCCAATCCTAAAGAAGAATTCTCAATAGAATTTGACCGAAGCTGAAAGCATTTTTGAAAAGCAAACGAGCAACCCTTACCATTACAGGCTGCTCTCCGAACTTTGAGTCCAGTGAAGCCGTTTAATTCGCCATATAGCCGCGTGCGCGCAGTCCGGCGCGCACCCGAGAGTCCTGCACGAGGAAGGAGTTTTTGTTGAATATTTCTTGGATTTTACATGAATACGAGGCAGGAACCCATCATTTTGAACACACTCGCCGAGAAAGGCGAGTCTGGGGCGATCTTTACTCGCCAATAGATTTCACAGCTCACATTTGGCGAGTGGCGTGTGGTTAAACTACAAGCTACAGAAATGTGTTTTGCTTCGGTCAAATTCCATTGAGAATTCCTCCTTTTTTTTTTGAACAAATAAATACGTGAAATATAAAATAATTGATAGTGCGTATGAAAAAGGCTTTGGATGAAATTTCTTAACTATTGGACGAAATGGTGTTGGACGAAGTGTCCTGTATCCGTCAGAGCACATGATCACTCATTTTATATATATGGGTCTGTCTTAGAAACTGGGTACTGTGGGGGTCCCCCACTAAATATACTCAGTCAATAAACTATACGGTTTTGAATGGTGATGTTGGTTTTAATTTGAAATAAAATGATGAAAGAAATAATACAGATAAAACTAAATCTTTGATGTGAATACTCTATTCAGAATTTGGCAAAAATTCTGCAAATTTGTGGAAAAATGGCGGCTTGAGCTGGGACATGATAAATGGTTGACTACATCACATTCCCTTAAAAAGGTTGCAGTCCACTGAAAAGTCTACAGTTATCACTAATTGTATTTTAAATTGTAACTTTATACACCTAAGGATCGATGCGCTCACAGAATAATCACAACCATAATAAAACATCATGCAAAATATTTGATCACCGTTGTAACTCCGTTTTCCGCAGACCCAAAACCAATACGATCGTGTGTTTTGATCTAAACGGAAAGCCTCAGGGTCAAGGTCACTACCTCACCAAAAGTAGCAACTTAAAATCACTAGGCCATATAAAAATTTAGTTATAAATCTGCGATTGTTTTTTAAAACGAAAGCTGAAAGTTGGGTATAGAATATGTTTCTTACAGAATATGTTACGATGGTAGCTGGTCTTGTATGAATTTCTGAGCTATAAAATGAGTCGTGGTCTATTTTTTACCGTAGCGTGTTATTTGTGTGCGGGGAAGGACACACATTAACAATTTGCATGTGCAGAATGGAATTTTCCACTCCAGCAGTTAGAAGTTGATCGCGCTTCCATTTGCGGTCTTTCTGTTACGCGGGTGATCTGTTCGGACGTTATCACTGAAAAGGTGAGTTTTGACAGTTTTATTTTGTTTTAGTCTTGCAGTATAAGGCAATAGAATGTTTCTTTTTCATCTTACTTTCATATTTCGTAGTGTTTGCGTACTTTTGGCCAATATTTTGCAACCATGGTCAATTTAGATCGAACTTTTGATAGAATCTACGGCCAGTCATTTTGCCCCGCTCCGTCTGGTGCGGTAGTGATGTCCCGTTGCTCGTGCGCCGCAGCAGAGACCCACGCGACCTTCAGCCGGTACAGTCGCTGTTCTTTGACCAGCGCCGTTATTCTCATCTTTCCGGTGTGTTCTTGATTTTTCCATTGTGTCCTATTTCGCCATATCAAATACCCAAAATGTATCATATTATTCATATTTAAGTGAATAATCAATTCAGTCATCATAACTTGGCATTTTTAACCCAAGCAATCAAAAAGAGGAAATTTATTCAATATAAATTTTGAATAATTTATATTGTGAAGCCCCTCATCTGTGAAGGAGGGGCTTTAATTCTTCATGATGATGTTATTTTATATGTAAATCAATTGGAATGAATTTGTATGAATTGTAATAAAAAAAAATGTCCACAGTGGAGGCCAGATAAAGCAATATACTATCTTTATTCTTATTAAACATGACAAAAGAAACATTGAGTGTTAGGTAAATGCAAAAAAAAAAAGTAAAATTAGAAAAAAAAAATTTTGACCATAAGGACATAAAAAGTGTACACACCCCATTAAAATGATAGGTTTTTCTGATGTAAAAAAAAAAATGAGACCATGATAAATAATTTCAAAACTTTTCCCACTTTTAATGTGACCTGTACAATTCGATTGAAAAATCTGTTAGGGGGAAAAACATAAAAAATAAAAAACGTACAATAAGCTGGTTGCATAAGTGTGCACACCCTTAAACTAATACTTTGTTGAAGCACCTTTTGATTTAATTACAGCATTGTCTTTTTGGGTTCACACCTACCATCAATTAAAATGACTCTGATTAACCCCAAATAAAGTTCAGACATTTCCTCAGTTGCATCCTCCAGCAAAAGCCAGGGTTCACAGAGAGCTTACAAAGCAGCAAAGGGATCTCATTGTTGAAAGGTATCAGTCAGGAGAAGGGGACAAAAACATTTCCACAGCATTAGATACACCATGGAGCACAGTGAAGACAGTCATCAAGAAGTGGAGAAAATATGGGACAACAGTTTCATTGACATTACCGAGAACTGGACGTCCCTCCAAAATTGATGAAAAGACGAGATGAAAACTGGTCAGGGAGGCTGCTGAGAGGCCTACAGCAACACTGAAGGAGCTGCAGGAATTTCTGGCAAGTACTGGGTGTGTACTACATGCGACTACAATCTCCCGTATTCTCCATATGTCTGGACTATGAGGTAGGGTCAAAGAAAAACATCCAGGCCCGGCTAAATTTTGCAAAAAAATACATCAACTCTCCTAAAAGCATGTGGGAAAATGTGTTACAGTCTGATGAAACCAAGGTTGAACTTTTTGGCCACAATTCCAAAAGGTATGTTTGGCGTAAAAACAACACTACGCATCACCAAAAGAACACCATACCCACGGTGAAGCATGGTGGTGGCAGCATCATGTTTTGGGGTTGTTTTTCTTCAGCTGGAACAGGGGCTTTAGTCAAGGTGGAGGGAATTATGAACAGTTCTAAATACCAGTCAATTTTGGCTCAAAACCTTCAGGTGTCTGCTAGAAAGCTGAAGATGAAGCGGAATTTCATCTTTCAGCACGACAGTGACCCCAAAAAAGTTTTGGAACGGCCCAGCCAGAGCCCAGACCTAAATCCAATTGAAAATCTGTGGGGTGACCTGAAGAGGGCTGTGCACAAGAGATGCCCTCGCAATCTGACAGATTTGGAGCACTTTTGCAAGGAAGAGTGGGCAAATATTGCCAAGTCTAGATGTGGCAGGCTGATAGACTCCGACCCAAAAAGACTGAATGCTGTAATTAAATCAAAAGGTGCTTCAACAAAGTATTAGTTTAAGGGTGTGCACACTTATGCAACCAGCTTATTGTACGTTTTTTATTTTTCTCCGTAACAGATTTGTTTGTTTTTCAATTGAATTACAGGTTATAGGTCACATAGGTTATAGGTGGGGAAAGTTTTGAAATTATTTATCATGGTCTCGTATTTTTTTTTTACATCAGAAAAACCTATCATTTTAACATCTTATATGTTATTGCCTCTGTTTGTTTGTTTGTCTGTTTGCCTTTTCCCGACATAACTCAAAGTCGTGAATGGATTTTGATGAAATTTTAAGAAAAAGTGAGCCATGTGCCAAGGAACAAATGGTTAGATTTGATGCAAATCCGGATATGTATGTGGATCCAGGATTCTTTTTGTCTGTTTCCAACGTAACTCAAAAAGTAGTGAACGGATTTGGATGAAATTTGGTGGACAGCTTTAGTATTATCCTACAGTCAAGTGATGTTAATTTTGATGATGATGATGATGATGATGATATGTGGTTTGCTGGAGGTATGCGCTCTACCGAGTGCCCTTCTAGTTTTAAATTGTGAATACTACCTATGAAAATTCTCCCCTTTTTGACTTAATATCTCTAGCCCTATAGCTTGTCTCTGGTCTGATGAGCTGCCTTTAGCTAAATAATATACATGTGATTAGATAAACCACAACAGAGCCTCTTCTATAAAGGGCATATTAGTTAATGTTTTGAAGACTGGAGTCAAGTTTGGTAGAGGGTTTTTTTTTTTTGTTTGTTTGTTCGTGTTTTTTTCAAGTACTTGATTCAGTCTGCTGAAATACTTTGCTGGGTCATTGTTTTCACCCCCACAATGATAATATCTGTTGATGCTCGTCATTTAGCACTGAATTCCATTATGCATTTCTAAGAACTGCATACCGTGATTAGACCGGTTTTCTACTTGTGTAACTTTGCATACGCGTGCACAATCAGCATCAGTGTGAGTGGCATTGTTCACATACTTGCTCATATAAAGCTGGAGGAGTAAAAGCAACATCCAATCGGTTTCCAACTGGAAAGCTAATTTCCATCAGGTTTCTGAGTCAAACTGTAAAATGTCTCGCAGTTTCATGCACAGCAACATCTCATCTCATTATCTCTAGCCGCTTTATCCTGTTCTACAGGGTCGCAGGCAAGCTGGAGCCTATCCCAGCTGACTACGGGCGAAAGGCGGGGTACACCCTGGACAAGTCGCCAGGTCATCACAGGGCTGACACATAGACACAGACAACCATTCACACTCACATTCACACCTACGGTCAATTTAGAGTCACCAGTTAACCTAACCTGCATGTCTTTGGACTGTGGGGGAAACCGGAGCACCCGGAGGAAACCCACGCGGACACGGGGAGAACATGCAAACTCCACACAGAAAGGCCCTCGCCGGCCACGGGGCTCGAACCCGGACCTTCTTGCTGTGAGGCGACAGCGCTAACTACTTCACCACCGTGCCGCCCACGCACAGCAACATTAAACATTAAAATGCAGAGCGCTGTCTCTGCTGTGATTTTTCTGTTGTGATGAGCTACTAAAACTATGACCTTACATTCAAGAGGATTCTGATATGCTAAAGGTCTAGAACAATATATAGATATAATCAGTTATTCCACGAAATCGAGTCATACGTGAGCTGATAGATAACGAGGCACTATGCGCCTCGTCGGCTATAAATTATATACGACGAGATTGAGTGGAATAACTTTTATTCTATCCACATTCACTGGGTTTTGAGAAACAGAACATTTTTATTTTTATGTTTTGCAAATTCAATAAATAAAAACTTGATACAAAACATCCGACAAAATAATTTCCACTTAGAATGGAAACAAACCGGCGAAATGACAGTAGCAATTTGTGAAAAATACTATAATTATAATAATTCTTTAAAAATAAAAAATAGATATGTTCTTACCATCAAATACTTTTATTCCATATTTTGCTGTTTTGTTTTTTTTGTATGTTTGGGAGTTTTGTTTTCAAGTGGAGTTTTTATTTCGTCCTCAGTTGGTTCAGTAAAACAGTCTGCCATTTTGTTTTCTTTTTTTGGCAGTTGGCAAACCAACTTAAAGGTGCATTACCGCCACCGAGTGGACTGGAGTGTGGAACAGGAGATACTGGGGGGATGACGACACTATATTCTTTTATTCAGCTATTTGTTGTTTTTTTGTTTGTTTGTTTTTTAAATACTTGATGTATCTGACTTGATGTGCTCCGCCATTTTGTTTTTCTCTACTCATGGTATATGAGCTGATATCCTAGTAGTAGAGTAGCCAATCAGAGCATGCAATTGCTCATATCCAGGAAATGTGGATAGAAATATATATGAATATTAGATGCAGTGTTAGTTTGTATGGTTGGTTGCAGACACTGTGTCGCATAGTGCTGTTCTGCTCCCACAGTTTCTGGTGGTATTTCAGCACAGGGATAAATAGATCATTTCTGAGGCTGTGCAAAAGTGATGCTCCAAATATCCATCCATCCATCCATCCATTATCTATACCACTTATCCATCAGGGTCTCAGGGGAAGCCAGAGCCAGTCCCAGCTGACTTTGGATAAGAGGCAGCACACACACTGGGCAACTCTCCAAACAACAGCAGGATATTTACAACTGTCATATTGTATATGCGTATGCATATAGAGTTAAAAGCCGGTATAATCGAGCCTATAAAGCACTGCAAACATAACCAAGGACTCCAGCACTAAATTGCATTTTGCTTTCATCATCATCATCATCATCATTAACTGCTATCTCCGCCTGCGGCAGAATGCGCACTGACATGAGATAGTTGCTTCCATAGATCTCAATCTTTGGCAAGAGCATTCAGGGAATTTGTATCAAGACCTGTCCATGCTGTGATGTTATCTCTGCATCCCTTAGGTTGCCGACCCCTTTTCTCTTTCCATTAATCATGCCTTCCAAACAGATCTCGCTGACACCACAATACATTTGTTTTCCGTGGCCAAACAGTTTGAGTACTTTACTTTTGACGACCGAGGTGATTGGTGGCAATTGGGTTATTTGTCTAAGGCCCTGTCCACACGGCAACGGATTCAGGTGACTCCGATACAATTGCTTATCGTTTAGGCCTGGCGTCCACACGGCGCCGGCGTTTTGGGTGCTCAAAACGCAATCTTTTTGAGAACGGGTTCCAGAGTGGAAAGATCTGGCAACGTTGCCGTTGTGAAGTCGTCTGGATGAGTAAAACGGATTTGTTTACGATGACGTCACAACCACATGACTGAATGCTTCACGCCGGGTAGAAGTGTAACGAATATCACCAGGAAAAAGCCTTACAGAGCACTAGTGAGAGTGAAACACGAGCTTGGATATTATTATTATTATTATTATGTTCAGTGTTAGTTCACAGTAGTAATGCAAGAAGCAGAATAGTGACAGTAATAGTGAAGCAAAAACATGCAATTGTACAAACACTGCAGCTCTACAGCAAAATATTCATTTATAAAATGGTCTGATTCTTAACACCAGTAGTGCCAATGATCTCATTGCGATGCGATGCGAGTTGTCAAGAAATCCTATAACTTGGTTCATGAAACGCGCTTACAAAATATTTTCACTGTGAATATTTATTGTGTAATGCCTGGTGCAAAGTGAGAGAGAGAGAGAGAATAGCCCTTAGGGCAGAGTCAATCCCGCCAGCAAAAATAAGGGGAAAAAAGGAGCGATCTCACCTCTTCAGATGATGGTTTAAGTCCTACAGTACATTCCTCAAAAAAGGGCGTAGAAAAGCAAATTAATCCATCAACGTGTATCATTCAATTTATTCCGGACAATTAAAGACGCCGCCTTCCGCGTACGTCATCCTCGTCGCCATTTTGGAAAGGTCAAAGCGGAGAATAAAGATTAGCTGCGTTTAACTGTACCAACAGGTTTACCGTCCAAAGGAGATCACATGGGATTACCTTTCACAGGTGAGAAACAGCAAATTAATCCATCAACGTGTAGTATTCAATTTATTCCGGACCATTAAAGACACCGCCTTCCGCGTACGTCATCCTCGCCGCCATATTGGAAAGGTCAAAGCGGAGAATAAAGATTAGCTGCGTTTAACTGTACCAACAGGTTTACTGTCCAAACGAGATCACATGGGATTACCTTTCACAGGTGAGACTGGAAAAATACTTTTCATTGTATTTGGTCATTATAATGTAATTTTACGAACAGATTTTCCTGACTTTGTGGCTAATATGAAGTCTCGCGCATAATAGTTTATGCGCATGCGTCCTTACTTCTATTCCCATACGAAAAAGAACAGTAAAGAACTTATAAGAGTTTACCACTGTCTTAGTAGTAAATCCTTATAAATATAAGGATAAATCCTTATAAGGATTTATAAATAAATATATATGCCATGTATGATTTACTCCTGAAAGTGGCCCATTTTGCATTTTCCTCATACAAATTTTTTATGAAAATCTAGTATGTATGAAGTGAACATTGTGCATGGTTTTTACAGATAATGTGTATGATGAATTACACCGTCTTTGTATGCTTCATGTAATGTTTGTAGTTTTAAATTATATTTTACAGTTTAAAATGTATATGCCTTTTATATGTAAATCCACATATGTTTGTGTTGGATTTACATATAAAAGGCATGTACATTTTAAACTGTAAAATATAATTTAAAACTACAAACATTACGTGAAGCATACAAAGACGGTGTAATTCATCATACACATTATCTGTAAAAACCATGCACAATGTTCACTTCATACATACTAGATTTTCATAAAAAATTTGTATGAGGAAAATGCAAAATGGGCCACTTTCAGGAGTAAATCATACATGGCATATATATTTATTTATATTTATAAGGATTTACTACTAAGACAGTGGTAAACTCTTATAAGTTCTTTACTGTTCTTTTTCGTATGGGTTGTTCTGGTGTGTCCGAAGGGACCGTCTTACAGCGCCCCTAGAGGTGTGGCATGTGTATTGCATCGTTTTCAGCAAGCGTTGCGTTGCCATATGGACCTGATTTCTACTGATCGTTGCCCATTTGGAGGCGATATTTTTTTTTAAATAACATCACGTTGCCGTTGTCGTGTGGATGTGGCCTAAGATCTTCAATTCTGACATGGTCTCAGAGTTTGATGTTAGTCATAAGCAGTGTTGGGCACGTTGCTTTCAAAAAGTAATTAGTTATAGTTACTAGTTACTTTTCCCAAAAAGTAACTGAGTTAGTAACGGAGTTACTTTGTCATAAAAGTAACTAATTACCAGGGAAAGTAATTATTCCGTTACATTTTGTTCCCCCTCAAAAAAAATCAAATTCAATTAGTGTAATCATAATAAAAGTGAAATGTTAAATGTGTTTAATGACTGAAATGGACACTTAACCAATTAGTAATGTTATCTACACTATATTAATACTTTTGTGGGACAATGTGAGAAGACATCTATCAAATGTAATATATTTTTGTAGTTATTAAAATTATGTTACTAATTACTGGCCACTGACGAGGACAAACGCTTTGTTCCTCGACATAATGTGCATTGCACGTAGACATTTTTGCCTTTTATTTCAAGTAATGAAAAGTAATGGCTGTATTTCCAATGTGAAAGCGCAGTGTTGGGCTGACCGCTCGCCATCGCTGTGTCTTCCGATTGAAAGAGCGTGCAGTAGTGCAGTAGGCGTGGCCTACCTACGTATGTTGTCCAAATCTACTCTGATTGGCTTACTGTGTTGTTGTCTCGTGTCTCCCCGCCCCACACTAAAGCAGAGTAAAGAAAGGCTGAACGAGCAGCGTGCCAGATGAAAACAGCTTTAATAAAGTAACGCATAGTATTTTATTGTAAGTAACTGGAACGGCGTTATAACGATGTAAAAAGTAATTAGTTAGATTACTCGTTACTAAAAAAAGTAACGCCGTTAGTAACGCCGTTTATTTCTAACGCCGTTATTCCCATCACTGGTCATAAGTCGCATTACGTGAATTTTATTTTAGCCGTACAATAAACTCGCTGAGATCTTTTTGTTTCAGCAATTACGCAGGATATTTGCATGTTACGTTTTAGTGAATAAGATGTATTGCCAATCTTTTTAAAGCCTTAACATTTTTTTTTATCTGGAAAAGTTCCCCTCACATGCTGACAGAACCAATAAAATATCCACTCCAAGGAAAGATTCTGGTTCTTGTGCAACGACAAGCTCTATAAACGAGAGAAGAAACATTTTCACTGGACTGCCAGCACCACCAGCCAACCAATCAGCAACAGCAGGTGTCCCTGTTTGTCTGTCAACCATATAGTCCTTCATTCCTTCCAGTTTCATTAGCAGGACTTTTAGCTGATGTTAGTGTTTTTGAGGCTTTAAGTGGAACAGATCAAGATAATAACTGTCTTGAAGACAACTAGCTTGAAATAAGTTTCACCAAAATTACTATCTACATCCTTACGTATGAATGACCTTTAAACTTCCTGAACACACTGGCAGATCCAGGCTTGTATACACATCTTTACTCATCTTACTACAACTTTCCTCTAGTTTTAAGGCCGGGTCCCACAATACCTAAACTATATAAACAAATCAGTCCCCTGCAGTTTATGTGGTTGGTGCTCACACCAGACCGATAATGATACCTATCGCCCAGGCCTGGGTTTATCCGTACAGGTGAGATTGCTTCTGGAGTCATTTTTTTCCAGGCCTGGACCTGATCCGATAAAACATCCGATCAATCCGGTAACTGCTTACATGTGACGTTGTCTGAGCACGTGCTATTTTTCCCGGGCATCTTTGTACATCGTTGTTGCATTATGAAGTCACAGAATATGGATTCACAGAAAATAAAAAAATATATATAATACAAAGCACAGATCTTTTATTCACGGATATATGTGATCCTTTCCGTGAAATATCAATAGTAAATTCATCTCATCTCATCATCTCTAGCCGCTTTATCCTGTTCTACAGGGTCGCAGGCAAGCTGGAGCCTATCCCAGCTGACTACGGGCGAAAGGCGGGGTACACCCTGGACAAGTCGCCAGGTCATCACAGGGCTGACACATAGACACAGACAACCATTCACACTCACATTCACACCTACGGTCAATTTAGAGTCACCACGGTGCCGTGCAGGTTAGGTTAACTGGTGACTCTAAATTGACCGTAGGTGTGAGTGTGAATGGTTGTCTGTGTCTATGTGTCAGCCCTGTGATGACCTGGCGACTTGTCCAGGGTGTACCACGCCTTTTGCCCGTAGTTGGGCGGCACGGTGGTGCAGTGGTTAGCGCTGTCACCTCACAGCAAGAAAGTTCTGGGTTCGAACCCAGCGGCCAGCGAGGGCCTTTCTGTGTGGAGTTTGAATGTTCTCCCCGTGTCTGCGTGGGTTTCCTCCGGGTGCTCCGGTTTCCCCCACAATCCAAAGACATGCGGTTAGGTTAATATGGGACGGCCTTGAGCGAGGCACCTAACTCTCAACTGCTCCCCGGGCGCTGTTAGCATGGCTGCCCACTGCTCTGGGTATGTGTGTGTTCACTGCTTCAGATGGGTTAAATGCAGAGAGGAAATTTCACAAGTGTGTGATGAATAAAGTTGTGCTTTCTTTCTTTTAAACATAATAGATGCAGGCAAAATATTTTAAGTATGAACTTCGGCAGTCCAAGCATTTGTTTCCGACTTCTTAATTTTTTTTTATCCGTGACGCATCATCCGTATGAAATCTGTAACCAATCTGTAATATACTGTAAATTATTAGCATCCGTGATACATCCGTATTAAGTAAAAGCCGTAACCACTCCGTATTTTGTATCCATTTTATTACATTTCCGTAGTCCGTGACCTATCCGTATTTAATCAACCACTGGAGTGTGTACATGGGTTGTTTTGAAGTCCAAGCTGTACAGTGTGACCCGGAATAATGTGCTTCTACTTGGCGGGAAAAAACTTCCATGACTATTCCTACATTGCGTGCATTTATTTCCCTGAGTGGCAGCACCAAGTGATATTATAGTCGTGGTGTGACTGATTCAGACTGGAACTAAATTCAGGTATCGGTATAGTTATAGGCGTTGTGGGACCGGGCCCTTACTGCAGTTACTGTAAAATTGATCAATTTGACTATTTTCTGTATGGGGATTAGTCAGTCGTAATAGGATTCATTAGAAAGTCTGATTAGCAGTAACACACTTCTGAAAACGAGCTTACCAGACCAAGAAACAAATAGTATCAGATTCCTCAGTGGAATGTTATCCATCTGGTGAAATGAGTTTGCCGGAACTGTAGTCAAGGCTCACAGAGAAAGTCAAAGAAGAAGAAAAAGTGGAAGGCGATTCACACTACAGTTAATGGCTATGATCGGGCTTTGGGGTGAAAAATCGTACAGTGGACTTCATTAAGCAATAGTGGTCAGCGTTGGCATCTTTCTTTGCCATTTAAGTTCTTTTAATAGCTAGAGAATCATCAAAGTGCTTCGCTGAGCTCATTCATTAAGCCGGTGCATTTATTTCCCCCCGCAAATATCATTCTTTATGGCCTTTAAGGCAGACAGTTAATAGCAACCTTATGGTGTAGTAAATATTTCTAAAGAGCTCATTTCTCTCTCTCTCTCTCTCTTGCTCTCTCTCGTTCTCTCTCTCTCACACACACACAATCTTTTGCTTTTTACTTCATTCTTTATCTCTGTCTCTTCCTGTTTCTATCTCTCGCTCCTTTTAGTGCTCTCTTTTTATTGTTCTCTCTGTAATATTCTAATAATATTTATTTATACTGCGCAAATTCAACTATACGGATTCCAAAAGCACCTAACAACTTACTAAATATAGCTAATAATGTATAAAAGTAATTATTCTATCCACATTCACTGGATATGAGCAATCGTGCGCTCTGATTGGCTACTCTATTACTAGGATATCAGCTCATATACCGTGAGTAGAGAAAAACAAAATGGCGGAGCATGTTGCTGAACCAGCCGAGGACGAAATAAAAACTACTCGAGAACAAAACCCTGAAAAATATGGAATAAAAATATTTGATGGTAAGAATACATCTTTTTTTAATTTTTCAAGAATTATTATTATAGCATTTTTCACAAATTGCTCCTGTCATTTCGCCGGTTTGTTTCCATTCTAAGCGGAAATTGTTTTGTCGGACGTTTTGTGTCAAGTTTTTATTGATCGAATTTCAAAAAATATAAAAATGCTCCATTTCTCAAAATCCAGTGAATGTGGATAGAATAAAGCAGTTATTCCACTCAATCTCGTCATACATGGCTTATAGCCGACTCGGTGCTACGCGCCTCGTCGTCTATCACCTCATGTACAACTTGATTTTGTGGAATAACTGGTAAATATACCTACGTTGAAAAAAAAATCTCTCTCTCATTCTCACTCTTGTTCTATCTATCTATCTATCTACATATCTATCTTTTACTCCTTCTATTGCTCTCTCTCTCTCTCTCTCTCTCTCTCTCTCTCTTTCTCTCTCACATATTTGACCCTGTTGGCCTTTTTTCACTTCCTTCTATCCTGGGATCCCATCAGCACTCTCTCGAACAGAGTGGCCATCACTTTGGATTAGGAGTACCAGGTCTCAGGGAGAGAGAGCTGCGAAAGGGTCCGACTGGGGCCGGAGCTCACAGCAGCACCCCATTTAACCACTCGCTCCCCCAGGACAGGCCACTGGAGCTGTGAGGCCTGGGTCAGATGGGCCAGGCCTTTAATTGCTTCTGGTTCAGAGGGCTTTGGGGTTACATAAACATCTTGTCATCCCTCATTAGCCTGGGCAACTCGACGCTTCTCTGCTTCTACAATTTGGCCTCACAAGTTGGTATGCATGAGAAATAGTGAGAAGGGCAGAATGAGAAAGGGTGTGTGTGTGAGAGCCTAAGTGTTAATTGGTGTCGTTTTTGAAGCCCTGCAGCTGCAGAGAGGAGGGGGATCTCTTAGAAGAAACAAACAAATAAGTAAATTGGAAGTGACTGGCATGAAAGTATGTTTCTCATATGAGCGCCTGTCGACACAATCATGAGAGCAAAGCAAGTGTTTTGGGGAACCAAAACTCTCATTTTCCACTTTCAACAAAGCGTAGTGTGCTGCACAGCTCTTTCCGGCCCTTCCTGATTTGTTTTCTGGACTTTTCCCAGCAGCTGTCGTAACCATCATCACTCTCGCTGGCTTTTCACATATAATTCCGTGCATGATGTGAAGTTCGTTTTGGAGGAGAAAAAAAGGAACCACGGACAACAGAGGAGCATGAGCTACTGTACAAAATGTTCAGACTATGACCTGTACTCAGACTTAATGCATGGTGCATTCACAACTACATTTACCCTCTTCAAAAATATATTTTTTTTAAAGTATAAAAAATATACTTTTTAATAAATGTACGGCCTGAGATATTTGGCTCTGTATGAACTTTCAATCTACGGCTTTAAGGCTGGTTTATAGGGGTTGTCTGAACATACACCCCACAGGGTTGCATTGGCAGGAGATTAAACTCTGTTGCTATGATGAGATGACAAGTTTTGGCAGTAGGTTCACTACAAGCAGCAAAACTATTTTCACGATTTTTATTAGTTTAAGTGTCAGTTCATTTCCAGTATCAGGGTGTTAGAACAATCTCTTTTTCAATCAAGTAGCTTATAAACTAAGTTACTTGATTTTTAAAAAGGAATGGTTCATCAAACTTGTAGGATTATGGGTTTAGAGTTACATTCCTTACTCTTGTACACATCCCCTTTCATTTTGTATTCACCGTGCAGCAGTGGTGGCTGGTAGTCTTTCAAACAGGGGAGGCTGGTCGGTTACGATATTTCCAGATTTTAAAAGAAAAAAAACATCAATTTTGCCCATACTCTTGCCTCTGATCTGGCTGATTGTTGGCAGCGTCACAAACTGTGAAATAACAGGTTCTTTTGGCCCATTAGCCTACTGTCCAATATACATGATGGTGGTGTTGGGGGGGTATATTTTAACATTTTATATTTTAAAATTGTGGCATGTTGTTTAAAAATTGATCATTATTGAAAGCAGCTCTTTGTCAGGAACCTCAGCAGTAACAGCAGAGTGTTCTGGAATAGGCACAAGCACTGACCTTGGGGAGCCAAACATAGAGCTGGGTGCCACACATTTCATTCAATGACACTTTCCCTATATTTTACTTATTTTGACTGAGAAATGTTTTATTGACAATTTTGATAACCCTTCACTTTTAATCCAGGTCTGTAGTGTGAAATGTTCTCGGCTGTGTTTTTGTTTAAAAATGTTTTCCAAATTGTAGCAGTGTTTAATTCATATCCAGAAAAATATATATTCCAATATAATATACTCAGCATAAACATTTTAAATAGATTCTATATTTTTGGTCCATCCATGACATATTACTAAAGTAGCCTATTTACTGTTGTTGATGTGGGTCACTTGCTGTTAGCCAATTCACTTTCTCGTACCAGGAGAGCTGAAAGGAACAAGTATTATTCCCTACCTTTTTCACCAAGTCAATTTGAGGCGTTGCTCTACCCTGCTCTTTAATTTTAATTTTTTCCTCGAAAGGAAGACTGGCAAATGGCTTCGCCAAAATTAAATCAACAATGCTTGGCATCCGTGCGCAGCTTTCTTGCTAGCTGACTAGCCCCCCAAAGTTCAAGTTCAGTCACTCAAACGAAATTTCTGGAACTAAGATAGCAAACTTGACAACACTATATTTACACTTTATTTACAATGAAAATACATACAAACTAAAAAAGCTGGTAGAAACCGTATGTAATGAATGAAATCGAAATGTAAGCTGATCTCTTACAATACACCACAGCACTTGCGAATCCGCATGGGACTGAACTGAGATTCACCGCTGCCTGTCTATATTTGAAACGAGCTGTCAATCAAAGAAAATATCCGGCCGCTTTCACCAATCACCAGTCTCCTCGCAGAAACTGCCATGTCCCTCCCACTGTGAGGCTCGGAGTCCGTGGGCGGGCATTTTCGCAGTATTTGTCCAATAATCGTCTTGCATTTTGAGATTGAAACGCGCATAGCTCCCAAATGCCATTGAAGTCCACTGAGGCTGGGAGTCCGTGAGACTCCGTGGGCGGGCGTTTTTGCAGTATTTGTCCAATAATCGTCTTGCATTTTGATATTGAAAAGCGCATAGCTCCCAAATGCCATTGAAGTCCACTGAGGCTGGGCTGCATCGCGCTGTCACAAGGGGGAAAACTCACGCACACATTAGGCGAACTGGGGAAAGTTATAACGGAATGATTTCGCACTGTAGTTGGGTTGAGCACATATATTTCTATGATTCTGGATCTGAAATAGCAATGTTATAAGGTCGGCTATAACATAAGCCTAGCGCAATTCATCCTACACGATGTTCGTCATTTTTAGAGGAGGCTGAGCCTCCCTCGTTGTCTTAGAGCAATCGCCCGTGCCGTGCAGTTACTGAATAATACAATTTATTGTATCCACGTTCACTAGATATGAGCAATCGTGCGCTCTGATTGGTTACTCTACTACTAGGCTATCAGCTCATATACCGCGAGTAGAGGAAAACAAAATGGCAGAGGGTGTTGCTGAACCAATCAGGGACGAAATAAAAACTCTACTCGAAAACAAAACCCTAACAAATACAAAAAGAAGCAACAAAATATGGAATAAAAGTATTTCATGGTAAGAATGTATCTTTTTTTCAGCAATTATTATTATAGCATTTTTCACAAATTGCTACTGTCATTTCGCCAGTTTGTTTCCATTCTCAGCAGAAATGATTTTGCCGGGCGTTTTGTATAAAGTTTTAATTTATCGAATTTGCAAAAGATAAAAAAAATGCTCAGTTTCTCAAAATCCAGTGAATATGGATAGAATAAAACTGTTATTCCACTCAATCTCGTCGTACATGGCTTACAGCCGACTCGGCGCTATGCACCTCGTCGGCTATCAGCTCATGTACGACTCGATTTCGTGGAATAACTGTTAAATGTTTTAAAGACACATAGGTCTTTAAGGAGTTAAAGCATTTTAGCACCTGAGCAGCAGAACCCTGTCGATAAACACAATACAATTTCATTTTCTGAACACGAAATCTTTTTAATCCATCAGTTTATGTATTTCTTGTTGGTTAGGTTGAGAAACAGCACAATCAAGGAAACATTTAAGGGAAAAAAGAAACACCCAGAAAATACCTTTTGTTGTCTATGGATCTATTGGCAATAAAAGTGTTTGTCAAAGAGATTCTTTCAAGCAGAAACAGGAAAGGAACTGCGTAGTAGTTTAAGATTTGCCCAGCAGTGTTGACGTGTGATTTTTCAGAGTCTTTCTCACATGAATAATAAGCTAGGATTAAATATTTTAAAGGGATTAATATTTAAAAGGCTTGGCAGCTGAGTAGCAGAGCACTGTTAGGGTGTTTTCACACCTGGTCTCCTTTAAAGGAACCAGACTCAGTCCTCTTTAAGTGGACCAAAAAGTGGACCAACAGAAAAAGAACTCAGTTCTTTTTGTGTTCACACTGTGAATTTATTACAAAGAGGACTGGGTTCTCTTTCTGGTCGAGTTAAGCTTTGATGGGGCCTCAGTCCTCTTTCTGTTCACACCAGGTCCTCTAGAGCCCTCAGACCCCCAGTGCACGGAATTCTGGGTAATTTTCTCTTGAATCAAAATGTCTGCTGCCATGCTTGCCCTGCTGTATTCTTTGATCAAAATAGTGCGGATTAAGGAAAATAAATGTATTATATTTTATATATATATATATATATATATATATATATATATAGAGAGAGAGAGAGAGAGAGAGAGAGAGAGAGAGAGTTATATTATTGTGGCCGACTCATCAGTCAGTAAGTTCAGAGAGCTGTAAAGCAGCTGTGGTAAGTTCCAAAAGGAAGTTGAGTTTCCCTGCTACAGTCACGTGACCAACTACGGCAAACGAAGAAGGTTAAACTACAGTCAAAAAGGCGAAGTGAACCCGGTGCGCTTTTTGTTCACAATGCGCAGATTAGGCGAACCATACCGTTGATTTTTAGCGAACCGTACTGAGACCACCTCCTGAGGTGGTCTCAGTTCCGTTCGCTTTAAAGGGGTCTGGATATGGTTGGAGTGTTCACATATGCGCAAAAAATGCTGAGTCATCGATCTGAGTTCGGTTAGATGGCTGAAAGGGACCAAGTGTGAAAACACAGTCTGTAAACACTTTTTTGAACACATGCAATAGAAATAGTCCTCAATTGTAATGTAACTTGTAACTCTGAAGAGAAACTCTGAATTGCAGCTACGATAACTCCACTTTTTACAGTAGCTTGCCCTCCAGTGCTCAGTTGCTCGCTCCGATGAGGTGATAAGGTGACAACATACTAATGCCACCGTTTTTGTCACAATTAATAAAAAGAATGGGCACTCCATAGAGCGCATACCTCCACCAAGCTACATATGATCAACATCAAAATTAAATCACTTGAATCTAGGATAATACTAAAGCCGTACACCAAATTTTATCCAAATCCATTCACTACTTTTTGAGTTACGTTGGGAACAGACAAAAAAATCCTGGATCCACGTACATCAAAATCTAATCAATTGTTCCTTGGCCCATGACCCACCTTTCCTCCAAATGCCATCAAAATCTGTTCACTACTTTTTGAGTTATGTTGGGAAGAGGCAAAGAAATGGAGGCGAAAACATAACCTCCTCCACCAAAGTTGGCAGAGGTAATAAAATCTTTCATCTGTTCACTACCATGTCCAACTTAAGATGCCTGAAGTAAGACGCCTTACTACTCCATTGCGTGGCGCTCAAGGACGGTACATGCCCACTGCCCAAAGGACAATCTCAAAGTGTCCCTCAAAACTCTAGAAATCGACCTGAAGTCCTGGGAGTCGCTTGCTCAGGATTGTCCAGCATGGCAAGCAAAGCTCACCAGTAGTGCACATGCAGCAAAGATTAAACACATTGCCGAGGCCCAGAAGAAACAAGCTGCGCGGAAGGCTCGAACTATCACCACCCCCACTACAGCACCTACCTACACGTGTCCGACATGTGGACGTACCTTCAAAGCCTGGATTGGCCTCATCAGCCACCTCCGGACCCACAACCGCCACCCACCAAATTGAAGTCATGGTCATCTTTGACCCCGAAGGACGAACATCACCACCAGGCCCTACTTGTTTGCTGTCACCATTTAGCTGTTGTGATAAACCAACAAGACAAACCAAGACAAGAAGCCTTTATCACACATACACTCAAGCAGTGAACACACAAGTGAGCAATGAGCACGCGCGCACACACACCCAGAGCAGTGGGTAGCTATACTACATTGCCCAGGGAGCAGTTGGGGGTTAGGTGCCTTGCTCAAGGGCACTTCAGCCCATGGCTGCCCCATGTTAACCTAATCACAAGTCTTTGGACTGTGGGGGAAACCGGAGTACCCGGAGGGAAGACACGAGGAGAATACGCAAACTCCACAAAGAAAGGCCCCCATCGGCTGCTGGGCTCAAACCTAGAACCTTCTTGCTGTGAAGCAACAGTGCCAACCACTACACCACCAAGGTTCATTTTGGGTTGTTCTCAGAAACACGTCTGTCAAAGTATAAACCAGACATGGTTTAATCCCCAGCCCTACCCTCAGGCCTGATATCTGTGATATCACCCATATATTCAGGAAATCATTTGCACATAAGGGCACACTGAGGATCAAGTTGATGGTGCATGAGTCAAGAAGACCATCATAAGACCATCATAACCCCCCCCTGCAACCTGAGCACTCTTATCCCAACTAGCATGCCTTACCTCTCTTAGTTTTGTGATTTGTCTTAATTATGTTGCTCTGGCAGAGCTGAAAATACCTTATTGAAGGCAGGCACGGTGTTTTATTGAGGTAATTTACCAAGGAAAACTGGAATGACAGCCTGAAGCTGTAAGAAGCGGTAGTAAGATTGTGTGTTTTGGCTGGGCAGCTTTACACACAAAGCCAGCTTTTACCCTCTCGCTCCACTCACCTCTCAATGCATTTCCTCTGCAGCTCTGTAACAGCAGGTCATGCAGGGTTAATCAGTCATTACACAAACACAGGCTGATTCCAAACACACACACACACACACACACACACACACACACACACACACACACACACACACACACACACACATACTCTTGCTTTAGGCTAGCATTCACCAGGGAAAGGATGGAAAATGCCTGTCTGTCTGTTGTCTGTCTGTCTGTCTGTCTGTCTGGCCCACCCTCTGGAAGTTTTATTAAAGCAGTCTGTAACAGATGACTGGTGATGTGTGATTTGTCTGGCACATTGGAGCACAGAATCGCCGGGGACATGCCACTCAAGAGGCCGCTGAACTCCTTTCATTGCACACTCTCTTCCTCTACTCAACACAGGAAGACCGATCCATCTCCTCTGAGCAGATTAATGAGGAATGATGACTAAAACCAACAGCTTGCTTGGCAGGAGATGCTGTTATTAACAGTTCTTACACAGGATTTGACCTAAATAAAGTTTTCCTGAGTCTATAAAAACAGTTTTATTCCATCAGTATGGTTCTTCCATTTCTGGAGTCAATCATCCGCATGGTCAAATTTTTTTTGCCATGTTCTACTATGTACACTGATCAGCCATAACATTATGACAGGTGAAATGAAGAACACTGATTATCTTATTACAGTGGCGCCTGTCAAGAAAGGTGTCAGCATTAAATTTTTCAGCAGTGCTACAGGAGCTCTTCTGTGGGATTGGAACACATATGGGCTAGCCTTCATGCCCCATGCGAATCAATGAGCCTTCGACACCCATGACCCTGTCTCTGGTTCACCGGTTGTCCTTCCTTGGACCGCTTTTGGTAGGTACTAACCAGTGCATACTGGGAACACCCCACAAGATGTGCCATTTTGGAGACCCAGTCATCTAGCCATCTTTGACAATTTGGTCCTTGTCAAAGTCGCTCAGATCCTTATGCTTGCCCATTTTTCCTGCTTCGAACACCTCAACTTCAAGAACTGACTGTTCTCTTGCTGCCTAATATATTCCACCCCCTGACAGGTGCCATTGTAATGAGATAATGAATTTTACTCCGTTCACCTGTCAGCGGTTTTAATGTTATAGCTGATCGGTGTATACTGTAATTCTGAAAACTGAAGAAATGTTTAGCCTTTTGTACATATCCCAACTAGATATAAAGTTCAAGCAGTTTAAAGTCTGGTCATCAATGAGGGTGATAAAAAGGAAGGAAATTGCAGAAAATTCCAGTTCCACTGAAAGACGCCCTGTCTATATCTACATTTATATCCTATTCAGGTTTTAAAGAAGGGCATCTTCCATTATCCATAACCGCTTATCCTGTGCAGGGTCGCAGGCAAGCTGGAGCCTATCCCAGCTGACTATGGGCAAGAGGTGGGGTACACCCTGGACAAGTCGCCAGGTCATCGCAGGGCCAACACATAGAGACAAGCAGACATTCACACTCGCCAATTAGCCTAACCTGCATGTCTTTGGGGGAAACCGGCGCACCCAGAGGAAACCCACGCAAACATGGGAAGAACATGCAAACTCCACACAGAAAGCCCCCTGTCGGCCACTGGGTTCAAACCCAGAACCTTCTTGCTGTGAGGCAACAGTGCTAACCACTACACCACCGTGCCACCCAAATAGTATCCTTACACTGGGAAATGAGTTCTCATTTTGATTATTAGCATCATCCATATCAAACTCTGTCTCATCACCAGAGGTTAAAGTCGCTCCCCATATTTAAACATAACCCTCCATTGGCATTTCTTATTCTCTTAATCCCTATTCATACCAACATCAGTGGGAAATAATTCAGCTGAAAATCACACAAGATCCGATTTTTACAAATCCGTTCCAAACCACATTGTTTTGACGCATAGTTCATGTTCACATCACACGTCCAGGAAACATGCTAGTTTGGTGGTGCACGAAATAAAGCAAAGCAGCCAAACCTCCATCTCTAATGCTGTCTCATTATTTTTATGAAACAATAGTGCACCAGGGCTCGACATTGCCATGTGGTGAATAAGTGAGTCCATTTCATTACCTCCCAGTTTGGTTTGTCTATGTCAACTACTTCTACAGTACTTCATCATTCCTATCGCAACCAACGTAAATACGACTGAAATGAGGATTCCCTTACGGACACAGAGATCGGATCTGATCACTTCCAGTATGTGATGTGGACAGTCAATCAGGAAGATCGGATTTAGATCAGACATGGGGGGGGGACCAAAATCAGATTTGAACTGGCGTTCAAATCATTTTGCAGATTGACTGTGTTACGGGTGATTTTTGAAATTAGGTGACTCTGGATTCACGTAGGTGATTTCTAGCTTTCAAAAAGTCAAAGAGTCCCATATACGTTTTTCGTACGTATATTGGGGAGTGCCTGTTAGAGAGCACACTTGTCCTGGGCCGTCGGCATGGTGAGGTAGGGTGGCCAGTTCCTTTCCTCGCCGCCTTAACTTCCCCAGTGTTTCCACCAGGTCCCCATTCACTGCTGGGTGGACAGGAGGCAAGCCTCAGATCACCGTCCGAGACGAGGCTCGAACCGGAGACCATTTGCTTAGCGGTCAAGCGCTCTAACCACTTGGCCACCTCGCCTCCTTTCTAGCTTTACCTCAGTGAATTCAGGTTTAGGGTTCGGGTTGGGTAATATAGTGGAATGTTTAATTCCTTTGATGCAACTGGATTCACTGTGGTGTAGTGGGAAAGCGGTGGACTTCAAAGCAGAAGGTTCTGAGTTTGATTCCCAGTAAGGACAGTAATAAGTGAGTGGGGGGGAGCAAATTAAAGTTGATCGAAAAACCAGGTATATAAGTGTAATTCTGGGTAGAGAGGTGTAAGTGGATAGAAGCTATAAAGGGGGTGAGGGTGAAAGTTGAATAGAGAGTGGTTGTTGAAGTGTTCTCATTCTTTTATGAACCCCCTAAAAAAATCCAAGCCCACCCTTTTTTTTAATGAGTCCCCCCATCCAAAAAAAGAAAAATCCCCTTTAAGAATGTCAACCTAATTCACCTAGGTAAATCCAGATTCACCCAATTTCAAAAATCGCCTGGAACAACTGCATTGAACTGAATTTAATCAATGTTATTCACTTCACGTCAGCATTTTTACTGCTGTATTTGTTCAACTGGCTCCTGATACAGTGTGATGTTTGCAGGCGGACAGCCAAGGCAAGGTTAGAAATTAAAGCTAGACGGCCTTTCGATTTCATACAATCTGTGAAATTTAGTTCCCTCTGAAATTTGGTCATTGTGATGTTTATTTCTGTAATATCTATTTAAAAAAAAAACAAGCCATTCTATGGCTGGGAAGTGATTTAATTTGAGCGGATTCCCGAGCAAATAACGTGCATGAAATCACTCACTTCGCGCAGTCAAGCAGACAGAGGAAGTCCGTGTGCGCATGCGCAGGTTTACCTTCTTCTTTTGGGATTTATGGCAGCTGGAGTCCACATTGTTGCATTACTGCCATCTACAGGTTTGCCTTTGACCGTGCACTGACAGTTCCATCATTCTGTCGCTAAATGAACAGCTGATCACACCGAGGTGCTCGCTGACCACCAATATTTATTAGTGTGGTCCTGCATTTCCTTTCCTTTGCAACATCACGTCTTTTCTTCTCGCTTTCCGTTACTGTAGTCAGTCTTTCACATTTCATTCGCGTTCTCCATTTTTCTCTCCTGTTTCAAATTTGTATCCCACAAAGCCTTGTGCAAATGGGGAAAGTCCACCACGTCATGCATGACGTAGTATCTTGAATTGGGTCATGGTGAAGCAAGAAAAAATAGCGGAGAATTTAGGGCCACGTGGCCCTAAATTCATTAATTGTTCTATTAAAAAAAAAACAATACAATTGGAAGTCTGTGCGTCAGACCTGCGCACTTTGGCGGACTCTCACACGTGTGCCATTAACGAGGCTTACCTGCACATGATTAAGGGACATCAGCGTGCCGATATAAAGATACTGAAATCACCGCGAAGTATTGCAGTACACATTACTGAGCCTTATTTTTCCGTGTTGATCTGTTTTTCCTGATTCCGTTTCCTGTTTGCGCTTTCGTCCTTGCCTGTGATACTCTGTTTGTGCCTCACCCGACCATTTGCTTGTTTTCACATTTATGATTCCTGCTCAACATTTTGGATTGTTTGCCTATGTCTCTTTTCTTAATAAAACTAGTTCGGCAAATACAGCCGCCTCCTGCCAACCCCTGACACTGTGATTTGAATTCAGTAGCTTTCGGTCCACTAAACAAAACTAACTGCGTGTTAGGGAAAATTCTTTTTATGACCTAAACTTGAAAAATCTGAAAAGCAGTCTACCTTTAGCCTAAATAAACACGTTTCCATACCGTTTTGGTAAAAGTTGTTTATGCTTTGTTAAAATCGACATATCCAAGCACATTATTAAAATAAATAAATAAATTTTGGTCAAAACCCGGTTTCTTATTTTTGTCCGTTTTCCTAGTCTGGCTAACGCGACTGCAAAGCTCTGCGAGCATTTGGTCTGGCATAGATATTAAGCCCAACCGTTT
Organism: Neoarius graeffei; assembly: GCF_027579695.1. Taxonomy (NCBI): domain Eukaryota; kingdom Metazoa; phylum Chordata; class Actinopteri; order Siluriformes; family Ariidae; genus Neoarius; species Neoarius graeffei. The sequence goes on from NC_083594.1 coordinate 19,663,483, forward strand.
CCCAGAGCCCGTGGTTGACCCGCCTCCCTGAAATGCCTCAGTTTGCTACTGGTCGAAGCCAGAAAAGGCTGTGACGAAGCTTAAACCAATCACATCACTCTTTCCTCTGACGTATGTGACGCAACGGGGCTAACCGGTAGATTAAACCATAGACATCCTATTATTAAACTCTTACCGAAGCCGGTCGGAAGCAAGGCGAAAACGTCCTTCCTTTCAATAAATACCTCCAGGGCTGCTCTTTGCTCCGTTTTCAATGAGAACTTCCCGTTGAATGCTTTCAATACAGCATTCGTGAATGAAGCGCTTCCGGCATAGATTCTGTAAACAATCTATGGCTTCCGGTCGCAGTTCTACTACGTCAGTGCCTTGAACACGCCTCTACCCAGGGCCGTTGGAGATGCTCAAAGTTGATTGGTTCCCGATTTTTCGGGAGCTTGGAAGAGCTGTAGATAGCTTGCCTGGCCAGACTAAGCTCGCAACAGGCCCTCGTGTTGCGTCATGCTTAGGATGGCCGGGCCCAGGCTACCGTTTTCCAGAATTTAGCCCCAGCGATATTCGATGGATTTTTTTTTTTTCAGATCTGCTACACGTTTGTTTGCAGCATATTCATAGAGTAATTGCCTGACAAAACATCATTTCTTTTTCTCAAGTGGTCAAAGAGGATTCTACTCGGGGGTTTTTTTTTTTTGCGCCTAATGCTGTAGTTCAGGGCAGCAGTTGCCATAACCATATGTTTAGTGTTGGCCATCATGGCAGTTATGATCTCCTGCCAGCTTTAACTCCTGCCAGCTATTAGCTTTTCGTTTGAAAGTCTGGCATGTGCATATAGACTCGTATGTCCCATGTGTCATTCGTCTACCCCACTGCCTCATATAGCACTCATTTATCCATTCGTTCACCATTTTCCATGCCTACTGTTTGTTTAGACATTTCATTATCCTAAGGTGAATGTTAGCACATGAGCCAGCTGTGGGTTAATACCTGAAGGAAAACGAATTAGTTTTTTTTTTTTTTTTTTTTATCAGGCAGGGAAGACATTGTGTGAACGCATTACGTTATTCAGAGGTGGGCCCACTAATCTGGCTCAGCCGCTGTCGGGCACCGGCAGAAGATTTATGACTTAATTATCTCCAAAATTGCTTTGGCAAGCTGCTGCTAGGCCACAAGGACCAGTGGAAGAGCCTAGAAAGAGAGGCAGCACACTGCTGAGTGGCTCTCACCTGCAGACGTGATGGGCTCAAGCACTTCTGTATTTCACAGCCATGACTTCCAGGTTGAAGTAGGCTCTAATTTAGCTCTTGTGCATCATCAGTTTTGATCGACTCAATAATTATCATGGATTGTTCATCAAGTTGTGTTATCTCTCTTGATTTAATAGATTGCTTAAAATGCTCAGTGTCTTTGAGGGTGTGTGTTCAAAGAAATAAAATAAGCTTTATCATGTTTAAAAAAAAAACATTTTGTTAGTCTCAATTCAAAATGGCAAGCACAATCGCTTTAAAATACAGCATCAAGTTTCACACCTGGGGGGGGGGGGGAGTATTATTTTCGTACTGTTTAGTTAAACTTTTGCATGGTCAATTAGACATGGACTGGGCATTAGGGCTAAGCAAGAGAGGCGCTGGCAGTGGAGGTGCTCGGGTGGGACGGGGACAGAAGGTGGCAGTGAGGCCACATATGGAAGGTGTCAGCCGGGGTCAGGAGGGTGGCCCGGGTGGAGCAGAAGACACCTGGAGCACCAGCAGCAGTCTTTGTCTGCTTTAGGCATTGGAGTTTACTCACATCCTAGATGTCACTGGGGCGAAGTAGGAGCTGCGTGATTAGCATTAGCCACACATCCTTTATAAGTATGCAGAGCATGAGGCATTGACTATGCACTCACCAGCACGTAAAAAAAAAAATGCATTTAATTATTACAGGAGAGTGAGTATAAATCCATGTGCTGGTTTTAGTTATAATTGTGGAAATCGAGCAGTCTTGCAAATCAGTTGACATTTTCACATAATTTACATAAGTGTCAACATTTGCACACAAACTGGGGCTGATTTAAGATGCTGTATTTATTATGCTATAATTTCATCAAGGCTTATAGCATGGTGCAACAGTGATGCATTTTCAGTGCGTATTAGCTGGATCCAGTCGGGAAACTAATTATATAGGTGTGAACAACTTATTCACACATATTGTAAGGTCCATATCTACCATACAGCTCCCATGGTCCTTAGCCTGCGACCTCATCACATGGCACCCAGTCAGGCTCCTATCCCCTGCTCGCATTCCCCTGATTATTAGTGACACTCATCTGTTTGTCATCACACTGCTGACTACTCATCTGAGATGATTCCAAGCCTGGGTTCATGACTGGGTTAACTACAGCCTGCTTTCTGTTTACTGCTTCAATCTTGTTTAGTTTGTCTTTTTACTGACCGCCTGACCATTAACCTACCTCGCGTTTCTGACTGTTGATTTGTCCTTTGTTTAGCTGCTACACTGATTTGAATAAAACATAATGGTAACATTAGATAAGATCATATTATTTGAGGCCAGAATTTTGCACCCACAGTGGGTTTTGAATGTAAAAAGAAAATACAATTCAGTTTTTCCCCTAAATTTACCGGTTGGGGGGGGCTGGACAAGAATGGTCACCTGCAGGACCCCTTTTGCTCCTATTGCAGAGCTTTTGGACCTGGACAAACCACTAAAGGAGTCATATTTAAGTCTTCACATTTATTTTAGAACAATAATTAGAACAGCTTTTACAACAGAACTGCACTCCTGTTTTTTCGGACCTTAAAACATGTTTGGGGGGGGGAAGCACAGTCCTGTTTGGAGGGGGAGCACGGTCCTGTTTGGAGAGGGAGCACGGTCCTGTTTGGAGAGGGAAGCACGGTCCTGTTTGGAGAGGGAAGCACGGTCCTGTTTGGAGAGGGAAGCACGGTCCTGTTTGGAGAGGAAGCACGGTCCTGTTTGGAGAGGAAGCACGGTCCTGTTTGGAGAGGAAGCACGGTCCTGTTTGGAGAGGGGAGCACGGTCCTGTTTGGAGGGGGGAGCACGGTCCTGTTTGGAGAGGGGAGCACGGTCCTGTTTGGAGGGGGGAGCACGGTCCTGTTTGGAGAGGGAAGCACGGTCCTGTTTGGAGAGGGAAGCACGGTCCTGTTTGGAGAGGGAGCACTGTCCTGTTTGGAGAGGGAGCACTGTCCTGTTTGGAGAGGGAGCACTGTCCTGTTTGGAGAGGGAGCACTGTCCTGTTTGGAGAGGGAGCACTGTCCTGTTTGGAGAGGGAGCACTGTCCTGTTTGGAGAGGGAGCACTGTCCTGTTTGGAGAGGGAGCACTGTCCTGTTTGGAGAGGGAGCACTGTCCTGTTTGGAGAGGGAGCACTGTCCTGTTTGGACGGGGGAGCACTGTCCTGTTTGGAGGGGGGAGCACGGTCCTGTTTGGAGAGGGAGCACGGTCCTGTTTGGAGGGGGGAGCACTGTCCTGTTTGGAGGGGGGAGCACTGTCCTGTTTGGAGAGGGAGCACTGTCCTGTTTGGAGAGGGAAGCACGGTCCTGTTTGGAGGGGGGAAGCACGGTCCTGTTTGGAGGGGGGAAGCACGGTCCTGTTTGGAGGGGGGAAGCACGGTCCTGTTTGGAGAGGGAAGCACGGTCCTGTTTGGAGAGGGAAGCACGGTCCTGTTTGGAGAGGGAGCACGGTCCTGTTTGGAGAGGGAGCACTGTCCTGTTTGGAGAGGGAGCACTGTCCTGTTTGGAGAGGGAGCACTGTCCTGTTTGGAGGGGGGAGCACTGTCCTGTTTGGAGGGGGGAGCACGGTCCTGTTTGGAGAGGGAGCACGGTCCTGTTTGGAGAGGGAGCACGGTCCTGTTTGGAGAGGGAGCACGGTCCTGTTTGGAGGGGGGAGCACGGTCCTGTTTGGAGAGGGAGCACGGTCCTGTTTGGAGGGGGGAGCACGGTCCTGTTTGGAGGGGGGAGCACGGTCCTGTTTGGAGGGGGGAGCACGGTCCTGTTTGGAGGGGGGGAAGCACGGTCCTGTTTGGAGGGGGGAAGCACGGTCCTGTTTGGAGGGGGGAAGCACGGTCCTGTTTGGAGGGGGGAAGCACGGTCCTGTTTGGGGGGGGCAGCACGGTCCTGTTTGGACGGGAAAGCACGGTCCTGTTTGGAGAGGGAAGCACGGTCCTGTTTGGAGGGGGGAAGCACGGTCCTGTTTGGAGAGGGAAGCACGGTCCTGTTTGGAGAGGGAAGCACGGTCCTGTTTGGAGAGGGAAGCACGGTCCTGTTTGGAGGGGGGAGCACCTCCCCCCTCTAATATAATGGGAGGGGAAACACTGCAATTTCTATTCAGAAAATCCAATATTTTCAAATGAATTGTAGCTGTATCCTGCAACACAATAAAATATTCCATAATTGGAAAAAAAGCTCAATCAAATCAACAGAGAAATATTTTTAAATAACTTTTTTAAAACTTTGTGTGTGTGAGATTTGACCTGATTTGAAGAAAACATCAGTGCAAAGGGTTCAAAAGAAGTTGGAAGTAGTTTTAAAGATGCATGCTGGAGGTACAAGGGAAAAGAAAAATCCAAACTTTTGCGCATGTTGCCAATTTGCTTCACCAGTAATATTTTAACAAGCATTGAAGAAATATCTGTCAAGCCTTAGAGATATAAAGATATTTAATGTTTTGTTGCTTTCGATGACATTTCTTTGCCTTGTTCACTTTGTACTAAGGGTGTGCAAATTTTTGTACTTGACTATGTACAATGTTGAATTACATGAACGTAATACCCAGGTTGTGCAAAACATTATAGAGAACTACTTGTTCTATTTCTGATTTGTTATTTTTGGCCATGATCTCATGCCTCAGGGAAAGGGAATATGCATTTTCAAGAATAATAATAATAATAGTAGTAGAGCAGCACAGTGGTGTAGTGGTTAGCACTGTTGCCTCACAGCAAGAAGGTTCTGGGTTTGAGCCCAGTGGCCGACGGGGGCCTTTCTGTGTGGAGTTTGCATGTTCTCCCCGTGTCTGCGTGGGTTTCCTCTGGGTGCTCCGGTTTCCCCCACAGTCCAAAGACATGCAGGTTAGGTTAACTGGTGACTCTAAATTGACCGTAGGTGTGAATGTGAATATGAATGGTTGTTTGTCTTTATATGTCAGCCCTGAGATGATCTGGTGACTTGTTCAGGGTGTACCCTGCTTCTCGCCCACAGTCAGCCCGGATAGGCTCCATTTTGCCTGCGACTCTGCACAGGATAAGCAGTTACGGATAATGGATGGATGGATGCATAATAATAGATTCATTATTGCTGCCAAAGATCAATGCATCAAGACAAATTACTATCAAAATAAGATTCTGAAAGATGGCACCAATCCAGTAAGCAGAATTTGCAATCAACATCTAGAGACAATAGACCACCTCGTCTCAGGCTGCCCAGAACTTGCCAAAACAGAGTACATACAAAAGCACAATAAGGCAGCAGCGTATCTCCATTGGGCAATCTGCAAGCACTAGAACATCAAAGTACAAGACGAATCGTGCAAACACGAATCATCAACAGTCACCAAAAATGAAGTGGCTACGATACTCTGGGACATGCCGATCCAAGCTGACAAAGAGGTCATGGCGAACAGACCAGATATTGTAGTGAAAGACAAGAAGGAGTGAACTTGTCTGCTCATCGACACAGAAAGAAACACCACCTTGAAAACAACAGAAAAACTCTCCAAGTATAAAGACCTTGAAATAGAAATACACAGACAGAACATGGGGCATGAGAACCACAACAGTACCAGTGGTCATAGGTGCTCTTGGGCTCGTCAAGAAGCAAAATCCCTGGGAGCATCAGAAGAGAAGAGCTTCAGAAGATCATCCTCCTTGGAACTGCTCACATACTCAGGAGGACCCTATCCATCAAGTAATCCAACACACCCTTATGATTGCCCCAAGTTCAAGGGATGAACTCCATCCATCCATTATCTGTAGCCGCTTATCCTGTACAGGGTTGCAGGCAAGCTGGAGCCTATCCCAGCTGACCATGGGTGGGGTACACCCTGGACAAGTCGCCAGGTTATCGCAGGGCTGACAAGGGATGAACTCAGCTTAATAATAATAATAATAATAATCTGGACTCTCTTGATCCTCTTATGAATTTTACTTTACTAACCTGTGCTGCATTGTTTTTTGTTTTGTTCCCCCCCCCCATCTCCTGTTTGAGAGATCTGTTACTCTCCTCAGATGTGGAATATTTATCACTCGTATTATTATATTAGAAATTTCCATGTTGTGTATTTCTGAGACAGCATGGTGTCAGAGTGACGAATGTTCTTCAGGCATGTTTACTGTATCATGAGCAAAGGTGTTCGAGCTTACCAAAGACACACAGAAGTGAAAGTTATGTTTATGTTTGGTGCACATTTACATTCAAATGGAACCCACATCAAAGCTGCGTGCAGAATAGTAATAATGTTTGTCTTCTCCAAACCCCTTCTCTACATGCATGGCACATGCATCATGCCAGCAAGCTTCACAAACGTGCGTCAGGTCCTTGATGTTTTGTGCTCTTGCCAGTTATATTTTGTTCTGTCTGTATGTATTCCAGACCGTCTGTAAGAAAGGACTTTTGGTGAAATATTTGTGCATGCACCAGGATTAGAATATTGAACCCAGTGGAAAGGGTTCAGCTTTAACGCATGTGATAACCAGGTTGGGATAGTTCCTCCATCTTAGTGCCTGATGCAAATTAAATCCATCTGGTCTATTTTCTTTTTCCTTTAGGACATTAATGTTCTCTCTCTCTAAAGATCCTTCTGTAGCCTGATCTTACTCGGCTCTCCTTCGCTTGTTTGGCTTGCATAGATTAAAAATATGAGAGCTGGGCTGGAGAGCCTTGATTATCTGACACGAGCACTTGTGACCTACATAACGTGTCGTCCTAAGATACTACTACTTCCACAATTCACAGCTAACATTGCTCTTTGCCCCTCATGTCCTGGTGATACTATGTGTGTGGCAGTCTGGAAAAACCTATAGACTTTAAAGGAACAGTCCACCGTACTTCCATAATGAAATATGCTCTTATCTGAATTGAGACGAGCTGCTCCGTACCTCTCCGAGCTTTGTGCGACCTCCCAGTCAGTCAGACGCAGTCAGACGCACTGTCACTCCTGTTAGCAATGTAGCTAGGCTCAGTATGGCCAATGGTATTTTTTGGGGCTGTAGTTAGATGCGACCAAACTCTTCCGCGTTTTTCCTGTTTACATAGGTTTATATGACCAGTGATATGAAACAAGTTCAGTTACACAAATTGAAACGTGGCGATTTTCTATGCTATGGAAAGTCCGCACTATAATGACAGGCGTACTAACACCTTCTGCGCGCTTCGGCAGCGCATTGATACGGAGCTCAGATATCAATGCGCTGCTGAAGTGCGCAGAAGGTGTTAGTACGCCTGTCATTATAGTGCGGACTTTCCATAGCATAGAAAATCGCCACGTTTCAATTTGTGTAACTGAACTTGTTTCATATCACTGGTCATATAAACCTATGTAAACAGGAAAAACGCGGAAGAGTTTGGTCGCATCTAACTACAGCCCCAAAAAATACCATTGGCCATACTGAGCCTAGCTACATTGCTAACAGGAGTGACAGCGCGTCTGACTGCGTCTGACTGACTGGGAGGTCGCGCAAAGCTCGGAGAGGTACGGAGCAGCTCGTCTCAATTCAGATAAGAGCATATTTCATTATGGAAGTACGGTGGACTGTTCCTTTAAGAAGAAGAACTTTATTCATCATCAGCTTGTGAAATTCTTCTCTGCATTTAACCCATCTAAAGCAATGAACACACATGTGAGCAATGAGCGTGCGCACATATACTCAGAGCAGTGGGCAGCCATGCTAACAGCGCCCGAGGAGCAGTTGGGAGTTCGGTGCCTCGTTCAAGGGCACCTAACTCCCAAGGCCGTCCCATATTAACCTAGCCGCATGTCTTTGAACTGTGAGGGAAACCGGAGCAAACCCACGCAGACACAGGGAGAACATGCAAACTCCACACAGAAAGGCCCCTGCTGGCCGCTGGGCTTGAACCCAGAACCTTCTTGCTGTGAGGTGACCATGCTAACCACTTACACCACTGTGCCGCTATCTCATCTGCTATAAAGATGAGACACAGCACCAGTCAAAAGTTTGGTCCAAACACACTGACTGACTTATTTATAGGTTTTTCTGTATTTGGACTGTTTTCTACATTGCAGAACAATACCAAAAACATCAAAACTATGAATGAAATAACATATGGAACATGTATGGAATTATGTGGTAAACAAAAAAGCGTTAGAACAAAATGTTTCATATTTTAGATTCTTCAAAGTAGCCACCGTTTAACCTTGATGACGTTTTGCACACCGTTGGCATTATCTTAACCAGCTTCATGAGGGAGTCACCTGGAACGCTTTTCAGTTATAAACTTGAGAGAGCCAATCGTTTTGGTCTTGGATCCATCTTCAAACTGCCTTAGGACTGTTCATATCAAGATGCTTTAGACATGGCCAATCTACAGACACTTGAACACCGACGGTCATGCCATTCCTCGTCCTTGGTTTATCAAGCCTTGATCTCTACCTGTCGTCTGAATGACACAAAGGAACTCTTTCAAATACAACAAAGCCGTTATAATTGAAGAGGGGGTAACCTCAGACTAGCACAACCAACATCGAACAGCAAATGGACTCACAGATCATTTACTTATCTGGTGACTCGTATGTGGAACAATCTCCCTACAATACTGAGACACCTTCCATCCATCCATCCATTATCTGTAGCCACTTATCCTGTGCAGGGTCGCAGGCAAGCTGGAGCCTATTCTAGCTGACTATGGGTGAGAGGCGGGGTACACCCTGGACAAGTCACCAGATTATCACAGAGCTGACACAGAGACAAACAACCATTCACACTCACATCCACACCTACGGTCAATTTAGAGCCACCAATTGGCCTAACCTGCATGTCTTTGGACTGTAGAGGAAACCCACACAGACACGGGGAGAACATGCAAAATCTCCACAGAAAGGTCCCACCGTGCCACCCTGCTGCGACACCTTGATTCTTTAATCAAGTTTAAAAGCGCCATAAAGAAAACGAATCATACTCGCGGCACATTGTGCAAATGTAATATCTGTGATCAATAGAGTTAAATTGCATTGTTATATTCTCGATTTAACTTTTTTAAATTTTAATATTATGTCTTCTATTATATATATTTGATATTCACCTATGATAGTAGTTTAATGTTTTTTAAATATTTTTAATTTAGATCTTGTATTAGTTCGAATGTATTTGTTATGAGTCTTTGACTCATTGTACATGTCGAAGATAAATAAAGTTACAAAAAAATTAACAGGTGTGTCTCGTCAAAAGTTAATTAGTGGAATTTCTTGCCTTCTTAATGTGTTTGAGACCAAATAGTTAATAATAATAATAGGCGGCACGGTGGTGTAGTGGTTAGCGCTGTCACCTCACAGCAAGAAGGTCCGGGTTCGAGCCCCGTGGCCGGCGAGGGCCTTTCTGTGCGGAGTTTGCATGTTCTCCCCGTGTCCGTGTGGGTTTCATCCGGGTGCTCCGGTTTCCCCCACAGTCCAAAGACATGCAGGTTAGGTTAACTGGTGACTCTAAATTGACCGTAGGTGTGAATGTGAGTGTGAATGGTTGTCTGTGTCTATGTGTCAGCCCTGTGATGACCTGGCAACTTGTCCAGGGTGTACCCCGCCTTTCGCCCGTAGTCAGCTGGGATAGGCTCCAGCTTGCCTGCGACCCTGTAGAACAGGATAAAGCGGCTACAGATAATGAGATGAGATGATAATAATAATACAGTAAATAGCCTTATTCCACAACTGTAGTAATCCATATATTATGTCAAGAACCGCTCAACTCAGTAAAGAGAAACAACAGTCCAACAGGTGGTGTAGTGGTTAACGCTGTCACCTCACAACAAGAAGGTTCTGGGTTCGAGCCCAGTAGTCAACAGGGGCTTTGCTGTGTGGAGTGTGTGTGTGTTCTTCTCATGTCTGGGTACTCCGGTTTCCCCTACAGTCCAAAGACATGCGATTGGGTTAACATGGGGCAGCCATGGCCTGAGGTTGGGTACTCTACGTGCAAAAGAGAAACATTTCCGTTCTTGTATCTGTAATTTTCACAAAAGCGTCTAGTAGAGAATGTCCAAATTTGATTATGTGAGGGGGTAGGCCACTACACACACGACCCAGTCATTTGTATCTCTTGATAAAGGGAGCAGAGATTAAATGATGATTAAAGCAACAATGAATTCATGAAAAATTGAACAAACAAACGAACAATTTTCATCTTAAATTCACCCGCAAATGTATTTGGCCAGGAGCAAATAAAGATTTCCTTTCTGCCAGACATCACAGAGAGGCAAATCCATGTCGAGGGCATGAAATAAGATGCAAACTCCCTGTAAGTGTCTGAAAGCTTCTTAAGCCTCTGAAGTGCCAATTTTTGAATTAGCTTATAGTGGGTATACAAGTCCATTAATACTTCAGTCTTTTCCAATACAGATGGTTAAAAGCTTGATTAACTGAAATCGCGCTGCACTGTTTTATAGCACTGGAAACTCCGCGGAGACATAAAACCCACAATCCATTGCAGATGGGAAACAGGGATGCCTGCCAGACAGACTTTTTCTTTTTTCTTTCTTTCTTTCTTTTTTTTTTTTTAAACCTTCTATGCTGAGAGCACATGCAAATACAGCAGCACTGCTGCACAGCTCAGACTCTGTTTGGATGGGAATCTCTGAAATGCAGGAGTGGCCACACAGTGAAGGAATGACATCTGCCTTGGCACACTGGGAAATTTGCCTTAGGGAAGACTTTACTGTGGAAGGAAAGAGCAGTATTTATGAATGCTGACCTGATGGAGCTACTTCCAGCTACAGTCTCTCTAAAATCTCCTCATCGCTGTTCATACCACAACCTGATTTCAAATGAGATCCACATGCCTGTACAGACTTTTATATTTTTAGACTTCCAACACTGCTTTTTTTTTTTTATTTCACCGTTTCTGTCTTCCTTATCTCCCCGTGGTACTTCGTAAACTGTTAGCATTAGCAAAAAGTGGTTCTGTTAGATTTGTTGACTTTTAAAGTGCCCTCGCCATGGGGCAAATGGAAAGGAATTTCCTTGAAGTAGCAATGCCTTTAACAGGCAATGAAAGCACATACAATAGCAGCTGTGTTTTAATAGTGGAGTCGTTTACTTCCTGTGCCTCCTTTTCCAACCTGTTGAAAACTTTTTTTTTTTTGCTAAATACCATAGGGAAAGGTCAGAGAGAGGCGGCAAGAATTTATTTACTCAATTTAGATAGATCCGTGTCCTGGACGTGACCTGCATGATTACAAGGGCATGCTTCATTAAATAAAATGGCCTTCTATCGCTGGAAGTAGCAATATAAACTGTATATTCTTTATAGATTATGAACGCTGCTCCTTGGATGCTTGTGCTGAAAAGCTTTAACATTAATCCACGGCTCTTTCATACTATACAGAACCAAGGTACGTGAGGCTGTAAATTATAGAACTAGAAGGGTACTCAGTAGAGCGTATACCTCTCCCAAGCCACATAGTATCAAAATCAAAATCATTCGAACCTAGGATAAAAGTAAAGCTGTACACTAAATTTCATCAAAATCCGTTCACTACTTTTTTGAGTTATGTTGGGAAAAGCAAAAAAAATAAATAAAAATCCTGGATCCACATACATATACAGATATGCATCAAAATCTAATCAATTGCTCCTTGGCCCATGTTCAAAATCCGTTCACTACTTTTTGGGTTCCATTGGGAACAGACAAACAAACAAACAAAAACAAATGGAGGCGAAAACATAACCTCCAACAACAAAGCTAGCGGAGGTAATTATGTCCATATTTTCTGCATTACAATGGTATTTTTGTTCTTTATTCGCTTTAGGTCACACATTTTCTTAATTTAATGGAATCTGTTGCAAAGCCGAAGTGCTCATGCCTCACAAGCCAAACTGGCATCTCTAGCTTTCACTACATTCTGGAACCTTTCATCATTAAACCTAACCAGACCAAAATAATAATAATAATAATAATAACCAAGCGGGCATTTTACATATAACCAACCAAAAACAGTTCTTGTAGCTGGTCTCTGAAATCAACAGACTATCTCTATCACAAGTTTGAAAAGTGAGTTGTTGTGAACCTTTGTTCAGTCCACTGACTATATTTTGTGCCAAAAAGTCGAAGTGCAGAAGTGTGTGTACACAGAAAACCAATCAGATTGCAGATTTTCTTTAGGATCCTGAGGATTAGGGCCAGAAAAGTGTACAAAAGATCTCATCTCATCTCATTATCTCTAGCCGCTTTATCCTGTCCTACAGGGTCGCAGGCAAGCTGGAGCCTATCCCAGCTGACTATGGGCGAAAGGCGGGGTACACCCTGGACAAGTCGCCAGATCATCACAGGGCTGACACATAGACACAGACAACCATTCACACTCACGGTCAATTTAGTGTCACCAGTTAACCTAACCTGCATGTCTTTGGACTGTGGGGGAAACCGGAGCACCCGGAGGAAACCCACGCGGACACGGGGAGAACATGCAAACTCCGCACAGAAAGGCCCTCGCCGGCCACGGGGCTCGAACCCGGACCTTCTTGCTGTGAGGCGACAGCGCTAACCACTACACCACCGATGTCAGAAATAATTAATACTCTGCATCATGGAGAGCAGTTGCTTTAAAAATTTTAAAAAAAAAATTAAAAAATCTTGGAATCCTGCTTGATGTGAATATTGTGCAAGTTATATTTCTTGCTACGGGTTTGTGCATTAGGCATTACTTGACACTTTCATCATTGTAAGAGCGCTTTGCTTTCGCCTGAACCCTGATGCCCTCTGACTTGGTATCTGGCTTCTTGAAATGACAAACCCTTGTCTGTTAGTGTGTCATTTCACTGCCAGGAGGAAATCCTTCAGTCACAGGAAAACCACAGTTATACGTCTCCCTTGTTCTTTCATACTAGCATGTGTCCATCAGTGTGAGCACATGTCCTGGCTTTGTTTGCATTACTGTGGATTAGATTACCAGGGACAGCAGTCCAGAGGCCAGGCCCAATGCAACGCAATGCAGTGCACAAAGAGCATGACAGCCTTATATAATATATCAGGCTTGTAGTACTCGAGTCTGACTCATGCCCTAATTTTAGGGACTTGACTTTGACTTGAGCACTGATGACTCGGACTCGTGTATTAACTGCATTCGGACTCATCAATTGGAGATAAGGATTCGGATTTTTTCTTTATTTTTTTTTGTAACATGCCATAATAATTTGACATAAGATATTTATATCCACATTAATTTTTGTACTAATTTCACACAAGAGTGTCGCACCTGTGCACCTTGGCGTGTGCATCAGATAGACTCTCAGGTGCACTCCGGACAGCGCGCGCGCCAAGCGGAAGCACCGTAAACGACTCACACCTGCACAGGATTAAGGCGCAATCAGCGCACCAATATAAAAACTATGGAAACACATTTACTTTGCGAAGTATTGACTTGCGTTGCTGACCCATTACTGAGCCTTATTTCCTTGTCCAAAAGTTCCTGTTTCTCGTCTTTGATTCTGCCGAGTCTATGATAGCCTGTTTGTGCCTCGCTTAAGCTATTACCTGTTTCACTCATCTCATCTCATTATCTGTAGCCGCTTTATCCTGTTCTACAGGGTCGCAGGCGAGCTGGAGCCTATCCCAGCTGACTACGGGCGAAAGGCGGGGTACACCCTGGACAAGTCGCCAGGTCATCACAGGGCTGACACATAGACACAGACAACCATTCACACTCACATTCACACCTACGGTCAATTTAGAGTCACCAGTTAACCTAACCTGCATGTCTTTGGACTGTGGGGGAAACCGGAGCACCCGGAGGAAACCCACGCGGACACGGGGAGAACATGCAAACTCCGCACAGAAAGGCCCTCGCCGGCCACGGGGCTCGAACCCGGACCTTCTTGCTGTGAGGCGACAGCGCTAACCACTACACCACCGTGCCGCCCTACCTGTTTCACTGTTTTATGATTTTGCCTGCTGTTCTGGATTGTTTACCTGTCTTCACTTGTATTAATAAACACACCTTCTGCACTTGCATCTGTCTCCCAACCATCTCTGACAGAATACTTTGCACTCCCTGATAAAGAGAACGCACATTCACCTGTTCATACATCAAGTTCAGGAACAAACTAATGGTAATGGTGCTAAAACAGCCACCGTCAAATGGAGTGTTGGACTCGACTCGGATTCGACTCGAAATTTTCTTTAATGACTTGGACGTGACTCAGACTTGAACACTGGGGACTTGACTCGGATTCGAGGTTTAGTGACTCTACTGCAACACTGATTTTATATATATATGTATGTATGTAATTGGACACCCATTGTAAATCATTTCTGTGCAGCTTGACTTCTGCCTTATAATGGCAAACAAATTTGGTGATGCAGTTTAGACAGAGGAAATGGCTCCAGTCACCTGGCTTTTAGATCTGCTCAGTCAATTGATTGTATTTCTGTCAGGATCTGGAAAATAGAGTTTAAGGAAGCCATTTATTACACAGTACCAGTCAAAAGTTTGGACACACCTTCTAATTCAATGTTTTTTCTTTATTTTTATTAAAACCCCAAATAAGAAAAAGTTGGGACGGTATATTGAAATTGAAATTAAAACTGAAAACAGTAATTGTTAAATACAACCCCAATTCCAAAAAAGTTGGGACGCTGTGTAAAGCATGAATAAAAACAGAATGAGATAATCTGCAAATCATGGAAACTCTATATTTCTTTGAAAATAGTACAAAGACAACATATCAAATGTTGAAACTGAGAAATTTTATTGTTTTTTGAAAAAATACATGCTCATTTTGAATTTGATATCAGCAACAAGTTTCAGAAAAGTTGGGACAGGGGCAACAAAAGACTGAAAAAGTTGCATAATGGTAAAAATAATAATAATAATAATAATTTGGTTAATTGGCAACAGGTCAGTAAGATGATTGGGTATATGCTAAAAAGAGCATCCCAGAGAGGCGGCGTCTCTCAGAAGTAAAGATGGGGCGGGATTCACTGCTCTGTGAAAGACTGCATGGGCAAACAGCGCAACAATTTAAGAATAACGTTCCTCAATGTAAAACCACAAAGAATTTGTGGATCACATCATCTATGGTCCATAATATCATTAAAAGATTCAGAGAATCTGGAGAAATCGCTGTATGCAAGGGACAAGGCTGAAAACTGACACTGGATGCCTGTGATCTTCAGGCCCTCAGGAGACACTGCATTAAAAGCAGACACATGTCTGTAGTGGAAATCACTGTATGGGCTCAGGAACACTTCAGAAAACCATCGTCTGTGAAAACACTTCATTACTGCATCCACAAATGCAAGTTAAAACCAGATATAAACAATATCCAGAAACACCGCCCCCTTCTCTGGGCCCGAGCTCTTTTATGACGGACTGAGGCAAAGTGGAAAATTGTCCCGAGGTCTGACGAATCAAAAGTAGAAATTCTTTTTAGAAATCACGGACACCACATCCTCCAGGCTAAAGAGGAGAGGGACCATCCGGCTTGTTATCAGTGCACAGTTCAAAAGCAGCATCTGTGATGGTATGAGGGGGCATTAGTGCACATGACATGGGTAGCTTGTACATCTGGGAAGGCATCATTAATGCTGAATGATATATACACGTTTCAGAGCAATATGCTGCCATCCAGACTAAATGTTTTTCAGGGAAGGCCTTCCTTCTTTCAGCAAGATAACGACAAACCGCTTTCTGCACATATTACAACTGCATGGCTCCGTAGTAAAAGAGTCCGGGTGCTAAACTGGCCTGCTGCAGTCCAGACCTGTCTCCCAGTTAAAAAATTTGGCGCATTATGAAGTGCAAAATACAACAAAGGAGACCCCGAACTGTTGTGCAGCTGAAATTATATATCAGGACAACATTTCTCTTTCAGATCTACAGCAATTGGTCTCCTCAGTTCCCAAACGTTTACAGTGTTGTTAAAAGTAGAGGTGATGCAACACAGTAGTAAACACGCCCCTGTCCCAACTTTTCTGAAATGTGTTGCTGACATCAAATTCAAAATGAGCATATATTTTTCAAAAAACAATAAAATTTCTCAGTTTCAACACTTGATATGTTGTCTTTGTACTATTTTCAATGAACTATAGGGTTTTCATGATTTCAAATTATCGCATTCTGTTTTTATTTACAGTTTACACTGTATCTCAACATTTTTGGAATTGGGGTTGTAATCTTTTACCTCTGTTACACTAAAAACAATACAATATTACATTATTTGATGTTTTACCTCATGAATTTTATCATCGTTGTTGTTTTTGGGGGGGTTCCAAAAAACAAAACAAAACACTTATTTCAATTTTGATTCTTGCAGCACATTTCCAAAAAATTTAGGATGGTAAAAGCAACACTTAAAACACATTTAGGGACAAAAGACATAAAGTGATGAAGCATTTCAGGTGTGATACTGTCCCATTCTTTCTGTAAACAGGACTTAAAGTGTATATCCTGGACCAATTTCGTGTTTGTTTGTTTGTTTGTTTTTTATATGAAAGTATGTCCCTTTACACACTCATCCAGAAGGGTAATTTTGCACAAGGCCATCTGTCTACAGCAGAAAAAAATAAAATAACAAAATGCGCCTGGAAAAATCACAAGGGAGTCTGGAGCCAGATTCGTGACGTCACGTGCGGATCCGCCAGCAGGCTGAGAGAGCTTGCACGGTTTCAGTGCACAGCCTGTGTAGACCAAGTTTAGCAGCTAGCGATTTTGCATTGAAATATGGAATTGTCGCCTGAGCTTGTAAACCCATGGATTCATGCATCAATGCTCATCTATCTATTGTTACATAAATCATATTTTTTCTAATCACTATTACGTATTTATATATTTCTTCATTTAGAAGAGTACTGGCTACTGTAGGAGAAAGATTTCATAAGCTACACACATGGAATCGGCTAAGCAGGGTTGTATATACGTTTAATGTGTTTGACAGGTCCCAAGATCTCAAGCCCTGACACGCAGATCCCTTGATACATGTGGAGCAAGTGTATTATCGCCCAGTGCTTTCGTGTTGTTTACTTTTGTGTGTGGTAATAAATAACATTATCCGTGTACCACACAAACACCTAATGTAGAGTATAGTCTCTCTTATTCCTTACGCTGGCAACAGTGAACTTGTGAATTGCCAATTTTCTTGGTCTTTTTCTTGGCTCTGCTTTGGTCCTCGGCTTTTTCCGGGTGCCTCGCACGAAGCGCTCCCATTTCTCTCTCATTGTCCGGTCTTTTGGAAAACTGGACTAATTTGAGTACTAATCCCATCAAGATTGGTGTTGCTACACCCTCGTACGATACATCTGTTAACCGTTTTAATAATTACGTGATAACGAAGAAATTTGCAGAAAACCACCAGGTTGTTTTCTCATAAACAAACCAGCGCTGACGTAGGATTCAGAGGGAGGCGTCCCGCACGTGACGTCACGAAAATTAATGTTTGCCGGGAAATCCAAATGCCAAGTTTTTTCAGAGGCGGACCAATTCGCCTCAAATGGCTTGATTTCAACTGAATTTTTCTGGTATTGCACAAGGTAAAAAAAAATTGCAGAGAATGCAGAATGTTACAGATATTTGACCAAAGTTTAATATAAAATAAGAGAATTACATTGATCTTGCTCCTGAATTTACTCGTGATATGCACTTTAAGGTGTGCAGCAGTACAGGGTTGTCATTATCGTATTTTTCCATTTCAAAATTCGCCACACATTCTATTTGGGACAGAGGGGACAGGCACCCTCTTCTTCCACAGACAGATCCAGATTGTGCTTTTGCATTGTCTTGTTGAAATATCCCTGGAAAAAATGTCATCTTGAAGGCAGCAGATGTTGCTCCAAAATCTCAATGTACTTTTCTGCATTAATGCTGCCATCACAGAAAAAGAAAGACCTTTGCCAAGGGCACTGATGCAACCCCATACCATGACACACCCTGGATTTTGGACTTGTTGGTGACTGTCTGGATGGTCCTTTCATCTTTGGTTTGGACCACACAGCATCCATTTCTTACAAAAAAAAAAAGACCTGGAATACTGATTTGTCTAACCACAAGCCACATTTCCACTGTGTGATGGTCCATTCCAGATACCTCCGAGCCCAGTGATGTCTGCGCTTCTGGACACAGTTAACAAAAGGCTTTCTTTGTTGCACAGTAAAATTTGAAGTGGCATTTGTGGATGTAACTCTGTATCGTAGTGCTGGAAAAAGGTTTGTCAAAGTAATCCCGAGCCCATGTGGTTATATCAGCTGTAGATGAATGACGGTTCTTGATGCAGTGCCATCTGAGGGTTCAGAGATCACGGATGTTCAGCTTAGGCTTGCGCCCTTGCCCTTTACACACCGAAATTCCTCCAGATTCCTTGAATCGTTTAATTATGATATACACCGTAGAAGTTGAACTATCCAAATCCCTTGTCATCTTTCTTTGAGGAACATTGTTTTTTAAACATTGCAATAATTTTCTCACGCATTTGTTGACAGACTAGAAACCTTTGTCCCATCTTTTTATCTTCTCAAAGACTAAGCCTTTCCTGGATACTGATTTTGTCCCAAATTCTGATTATAATCACCTGTGTCAAATCACATCATTAGTTAATTATTTTACCTCATTACTAGCCCTAAATTACCCCATCCCTACTTTTTTAGAAGGTGTTCCAGACCTGAAACAAAGGAATGGATGTATATTAACAAATGAAATGAAGTTGAACAAAAAAAACATGTAATATCTTGGGTTTATACTGTCTGCATTGAAATATAAGTCAAAGTTGGGTTTTTCTTCCACTTTCTTTTTTTTTTTTATTTGCATTTTCCATGCCATCCCAACTTTTTCTGATTTGAGGTTGTAATTAAGAAACTTCATGTCTTTAAAGTAATGATGGATGTCATTTCTCTTTACTTAGTTGAGCGGTTCTTGACATAATATGGATTACTACAATTGTGGAATAGGGCTGTTTACTGTGTTTTTATTATTCACTATTTACTGTTTGATCTCAAACGCATTAAGAAGGCAAGAAAGTTGTCCACTAATTAACTTTTGACGAGGCACCTGTTAATTGAAAAGCGTTCCAGATGACTACCTCATGAAGCTGGTTAAGATAATGTGTGCAAAGCGGCATCAAGGTAAACGCTGGCTACTTTGAAGAATCTAAAATATCTCACGTTTTTTTAACACTTTTTTTTGTTTGTTTACCACATAATTCCATATATGTTCCATACATCATTTCATAGTTTTGATGTCTCCAGGATTGTTCTACAATGTAGAAAATAGTCAAAATACAGAAAAACCTATGAATGAGTAGGTGTATCCAAATTGCTGATTTGCATTATCTCATCTCATCTCATTATCTCTAGCCGCTTTATCCTGTTCTGCAGGGTCGCAGGCAAGCTGGAGCCTATCCCAGCTGACTACGGGCGAAAGGCGGTGATTTGCATTATATAAATGGCAAATGAATTTGGCAAATAGGATAAAAAGCTGATTGTAGAACACCCAGTAGTGTATGAGACAGTTCTCCTGGGTACACCAGAAAGAGCTTGTAGAGAAAAAGAAAAGAGCTTGAAGAAAGAAAGAAAGAAAGAAAGAAAGAAAGAAAGAAAGCTTGAAGATATTCAACTTCTAAAGTTTTGATGGTTTTGAATATGCTTAATTTAGAGCATGCTCGTCCATCTATTATAAGTGGATTAAATAATATTAATAAGAAATTAAAGGAGAACTGAAGTCATTTTTAAACTTGCTTTATTTCTTAATTAACGTGTTATTCAATTACGTTTTCGGTTTCAGTAACCTTATATCGTGACTCGTATTGGCAACTAATTGGAATTAAATATTATACTCATCGGCCTATTCGGTTTTTAGCCGTGTTGAATTTAGTTTGTTTGGTCCACGGCAGGCGTCGCTTATCCACGCGATCTTCACGATACTTGTGCGAGACTTCGAAGCGTGAAGTGTCAGCGCCGTCATTTTGAAAACTGTTTTCCAAACGAAATATTGCACAAAAACGAGTTTAAATGACTATTACTGCCTCCTTTTTTTTTTTTCAAATTTTCCCGATCGCTATCAAAACAAACTTCCAGCTTGATTACATCAGCATTCGAAAGAGGGCGCGCGCGTCTTTTGACAACGTCGGGAGATGTCGTCACTTTGATCTCCGCTGTACGTTTTACTTCCGTCCTACGATGTCTCGCACAGGTCTCAGCGAATCTCGTTTACGGCCATCGCTTTGACATATGGACTGATATATTACAGAGCGTATTTCAAAACACTCATAACTTGCTATAGCAGTGACAAAATAGCGATCAAAATGCATTTCTATATTTAATAAAATGAGAATAGAATTTTGATAATACAAAATTTGCCTTCAGTTCTCCTTTAAATGCATTTCATAGCGCCATAATTTCATAACAGTTGAATTTTTCTTGCCTATACTGAGCCTGCTTTAGTTGATTGTGATGCTATCTTCTTTGATCTGACCTTATCACTATAGATAAATCATATTGCTGGTGGTAGAAGCAGGTGACCTTCGATGAATGAATGAATATCAAATAATTACCTGCTCACTAATATTACACCATTATGCACCAGCTACCAGTTGAAATGAAACTGGCTATAAAATAAAAGCTCCGGTCAAAAGCACTAAGAGCACTGTTTCAGCTCTTTAGCAGAAGCAAAGCTAAACATTTGACATTCATAAATGGTTTCAAATATTCCACTAAAGCATTATAACATTGGATTAAAAGGAAAAAAAAAGCATTGGAGCTTACAAATTGACTACAAGTGCAGATTAGCGTACCAAACCACATGCGTGTATTGAGATTAAATGCTCTTCTCTGTGATACTGGCTTTAAAAGTCTCACAAAAGAGCTACAAACTCCTGTACAAAGCCTGACTAGTGATGGAAACTAACATATATCTGAAGCTATTTAGCGCTTTAGCACCTCAGACGTAGCACAGTGATGGCAGTGACAGGCTTTTCCAGTCAGAGGATTTTCCATGGAAGCACACGTGCCAGAGGAGATGCCTTTCTCTTTATGGGGCTCAGTCCCTATGATGGTCTTGTGTGCAGTCCAGGGGCCTGGGCCATAAATCCAGAGTCCCCCAAAGCCTACACAGCTCCTACTGTGTCCTGCTGTTGCCCAGCCATTTCTGTCTGACCTGCTGTGCCATGTTTAATGGCTGTGAGGAACAGCCCAATCATTTACCTCGGCTCAAGGCCCTTTCTTTTGGTGTCTCAGCAACCACCATCTTCGCCTGTACAACATACTTGTCGCTTGTTAGAAAATGGGTTTGGTTTGCAAAAATGAGTCCAGCTTCCTCTGGAGGAGGATGCGGCGAGGGAAGCCATTTCTGGCATGCCTACTTTCTCAGACCAGAGCACAGTGAAGAGTAGACCTGTGGACGATGTGGGAGACATAGAGACATGGCTGGAAATTCCCCTCCTCTGTTTATGTGGTGCTGTGCTGTACTGTATCCTAAGTGTGTACAAGCTTAGTCATAAAGTCCTTTTCATCATTCTCCAGGACTGGAGCTGGATGGACTTTGTCACGCTATTTCCATTGTGTATGTGTAGTTAGGACTAGCTTTTTAAACTGTTTGTGTAGCATGGCTATAATTTGATCGTGAACATTCATCATGTGCTTGCTGGTTTCAATCTCTGTGTCTGTGTGTCTCTTTCTCATTTTTTTTCCAGCTCCCTCCACAGTTTCTATAATGCACCAGGTTAGCCGTACCGTGGATAGCATTACTCTGTCCTGGTCACAACCGGATCAACCCAACGGAGTCATTCTGGACTACGAGCTGCAGTACTATGAGAAGGTACTGGACCTGAATCAAGGCAAACTATTTACACTGAAAACTTCATTACAGCCCACAAAAATATGCAAATTGTGGCATTTCAGCTTCAAGTTGCAAAATAGATGGTCAGTGTAAATGGATTAATTTTGCACCCTCGTGGTGATATATTAAACCTGAAGACAAAATATATATGTGTTATTTACCAGCTGGGAGGTCCGTATCGTGAAATACCATGACCGAGGTCTTGAAAGTACTGACCGAGGCCCTCTGGGCCCCCTCCCTCCCTCCCAGCTGGTAAATAACATATTTATTTTCTTCTTTACCAAATTCTAACAGAAAACGAGAGCGCCCGAAAGGGAAAACCGAGCCGAGCCGCCATTTTGAATCCTCATTCACGGCTGTAATGCAAATTGCTTCCTCCTCGGTATACAAGTGCACTTCCATGGCAGGAAAAACACTACATTTTGCCGCCTATGTCGTCCCGTATTTATACAAAATTGAGTCATTCAGGATTCAGCCATGTTTTTGCTCGGCGTTAGCAAGTTAGGTTTTTAGCTTTCTCCTGAAATGTTTTATTTTATTTCTTCTTCCTCAGGGTAGTAAAACTCGCTTTCGCTGTGAACGCTGTCGTTATCACTATCCATGCTGTAAAATTAATGCTATTCTTCTGAGAAATGCGAAATTAAATGTTGACAAAAAATTGCTACTATGTTTTTTATTGTTGTGAAGGAGCAAGTCGCCGGAGGTCCGTAACCGGGGTCCGTACCGTAGGATACGGACCCGCTTGCCAGCCAATCAGAGCACAGGATTTGATGGAAACCGGACCGCGAAAAAAATAATTAAGTTATTCCACAAAATCGAGTTGCATATGAGCCAATAGTCACTACATGCCTCGTCGCCTATAAGCCATGTACGACGAAATTGAGTGGAATAACCGTTTTATTCTATCCACATTCACTGGATTTTGAGAAACAGAGCATTTTTATTCTTATTTTTTGCAAATCCGATAAAAAAAACTTTAAACAAAATATCCGACAAAATGACAGTAGCAATTTGTGAAAAATGCTATAATAATAATTCTTGAAAAATAAAAGATATCTTCTTACCATCAAATACTTTTATTCCATATTTTGTTGCTTTTTTTGTATTTTTTGGGATTTTGTTTTCGAGTAGAGTTTTCATTCCATCTTCGGTTGATTCAGTAACATGGTCCGCCATTTTCTTCTTCTTCTTCTCCTTTAGTGGTTTTTGGCGGTTTGGCGCCACCAACTGGGCTGGAGTGTGGAACAGACGATATTGGGGAGGAAAAGACCTATATTATTTTCTCCATTTCTGTTTCTTTTAAATACTTGATAACAAAGTGATGTATCTGACTTGATGCGCGCCACCATTTTGTTTTTCTCTACTCACAGGATATGAGCTGATATCCTCGTAGTAGAGTAGCCAATCAGAGCGTGCGATTGCTCATATCCAGTGAATGTGGATAGAATAAAACTATTGTACTCTCAAAATGATGTCTCAGTATCTCAAAATACAGTCATGAGTTTGACTTCATATTGATCACTAAAATTTCAGAATTAAAGTTTGACATCTGAAAAGGTAAAGAGAAGCTGATTAGCAAATTACACACTCATGTCGACAGATTTATTTCACACTCATTTTATATTTACCTCGCCCAGGAGGTATTGTTTTCCGTCGGGTTTCTTTGGGGTTTTTTAACAATATTACGCGAAAACGGCTGGACCAATCTTCATGAAACTTTCAGGATAGATGGGTATTGGACTCAAATATAACCTCCAACATTTTGAGGGTCATCTGGTCAAGGTCACCAAAAAGGTCAAAATCGTTTTTGTTGTGGCTACTGCCTCATATAGAGGCGCTAGCCACTATGTCATCGTGCTGTAAGAGTGTAACAATCACGCACTGCGCATACACGTGTTCCGATTAAAATGGCCGGTGAGCGTATACAATTCGGTTCACCATTCGAATTAAATGGACTAGACTAAAGAAATCGCTTTCAGACATGTTTATGCTTATTACAGAGGGAAAGTGCGTTCCACTGAGCTCTAGCGCCGGGCCATTTCCGGGAAATAAACCTTGGTTCAGAGGTTTCAGTTTCGAAAACTGTAAGAGGTAAGCGTAGAATAATATAAAGTACAGACACTTGGTATTTTTAAATTGTTCATTGTTGTGGCTACTGCCTCATAGAGTGTATATATGCGCTACATTTACTGTATGGAGATGGTATCAGAAAACAATTTTATTTATAAGCAGTCGCCACATGTACCCATACAGTACCCATTTTTTTCACGATATCTTCCTTCATATTCATTATAAGTGCTACTGGGTGAGGTTTGTTTTGCCTGGCAATACTTGTTATGGCAAGTTTTTCTAGTTTTAGCATTCCAAAAGTGAGCCAGTAGTTAAGAAATGTTAGCAGCTGCAAAAAAAAAAACATTTAAATATTTGTCTTTCTCATGTTTCAGATCACTTAATTCACACAAGCATTCTTTGTAAATTACCCTCACCACACCCAATAACTGCCTGGGCAGTTTATCACATGCCACACACACACACACACACACACACACACACACACACACACACACAGTTTAGCCATCTTTATTTGGCAGCTTCGTAAATCAGAGCCTGAGTTTTATCCCTAGAAACAGCCAAATAGATAATGTCTCCTTTTTATGCACATGATATTAACATTAACACCAAACGCGTGTATTATTTCTCGTTCAGATGTGTACAAGCATAGTGAAATTATAGCGCGATCACTGAGGCACAGTGCTAGACTCTTTTGCATGCGAAGTCTATGTTTAGAAAGCTGGATTTTCAAGCCGTTGTATATTTGAGGCTGCTGGCACATTGTTATTTAATTACTGATCCATTCGAGCTGATTGTTATTGCAGTTATTCACTAGGACAGGAAATCGCTGAGGAGCCACTAGTTAAAGCTGACGAGGTTCCGTGCAGGGATTTGTGGTTAAAACAATGGAGTGTTGACTGGATAAAAACAGCATTTCAGAAACAAATTCCTCTGTGTAAACTTCCAGAAAACACACAGGATTTCATAAATAGGCTGTCGTTACGCATTACTCTGATAAACACACAGCGAGAGAAACTCGGGCAGGATTTTTGGTCCACGGGGTAAAATCCAACCTTGGAGTAAATGTTTTATACAGCAGATCAGCAGGCTTTACAAATATGGCAAACGAGAGTTTTCCAAGATCACCGCTTCAGACGTAGTCCTGGCTAACATTAACGCTACGGCTCGTGGAAAATGCTAGGCTTGACGAGGTAAATGCCTCTCTGTAATTGAATGATGTGCATTTAATAATTATATTTAATGACTTAATGCAGCATATAAATTAAGTGACAGCACATGAGATGAGTTTTTAGGCTTTAAACATACATGTATATCATGTATCACTACACACACACACACACACACACACACACACACTCACACACACACACACACACACACACACAGAGACTGATTCAAATTATTTGGCAGACTCTATCTTCACTCTCTCTCTCTCACACACACACACACACACACACACACACACACACACACAAAGACAGAGAGTCTCCTGAGCTCTGCTTTCTCTTTCCAGTTCTGGCCTCGGCATAATTCCTATCTCCTTCTTTGCTGTCAAAACAGCCTTTGTCAGACTGTTGCAAAGCTCCCATCAGAGAAGCGAGAGATCTAGTTGACAGGAGCAGCCAAGTTTATCAACGAGAACACGTGCACACATCAGCCGAGCATCTCGCATACATATAGTCATGCTCATGGACAATCTCGCTCATAGACACACAGATAAAAATACCATCAGTTATCAATTTATCACTTAGCCAGTCCTGCTAGACAGCAGTATGTGCATGGAGCTGTGACAGTTCCTCAGTTCCATGATGCCTGATTTAAAAGGAACACCATGACCACTGGGCGTTTTGCGTTACATGTGTATTCACAAGTGGGAAAGTCTTTCATGCTTGATTCCTCATCTTTTACTTCCATTTTTCTTTATTTGCCCCTTAACTTGTAGGATCAGACTGAGCATAACTCCTCTACCGTGAAGAGTCAGACCAACACCGCCATCATTCGTGGCCTCAAACCGGGGAGAATTTACGTGTTCCAAGTGCGAGCACGTACTGTGGCCGGGTTCGGACGCTACAGTGGCAAGATGTACTTCCAGACCATGACAGAGGGTAAGCAGTGTGCTACACCTCACAGAGTGTTACATTATGAATTTACTAGATTATTCAAGGTATGTTTATTGTCCACACTTTCATAGAGTCAAGAATGAAATCGTCCTACCTTAAAGTAGAACCGAAGGCAAATTTATCATCAAAATTCTATTTATCTCAGTTTATTAAACATAGGAATGCATTTTTTATCGCTATTTTGTCACTGCTATAGCAAGTTATGGGTGTTTGAAATATGCTATGTACAGTAATATATCAGTCCATATGTCAAAGCGATGGCCATAAACGAGATTCACTGAGACCTGTGCGAGACATCGTAGGACGGAAATAAAACGTACAGCGGAAATCAAAGCAACCAACATCTGCCAACGTTGTCAAAGCGTGCCCTCTTTCGAATGCTGATGTAATCAAGCCGGACGTTCTGTTTGTTTTGATAGCGATCAGGAAAGTTTGAAAAAAGTAGGCAGTAATCGTCATTTAAACTCGCTTTTGTGCAATACTTCGTTTGGAAAACAGTTTTCAAAATGGCAGCGCTGACACTTCACGTTTCGAAGTCTCGCACAAGTCTCGTGAAGATCGCGCAGATAAGCGACACCTGCCGTGGACCAAACGAACTAAATTCAACACGGCTAAAAACCGACTAGGCCGATAAGTATCATATTTAATTCCAATTAGTTGCCAATACGAGTCACGATATAAGGTTACTGAAACTGAAAACGTAATTGAATAACACGTTAATTAAGAAATAAAGCAAGTTTAAAAATGACTTCAGTTCCGCTTTAAACGATGTACATAGAGCTTGTTACAAATAAGTACGAAAAAAACCCACACAAGTTTAAAAAAAAAAAAACGCATTCACATTCATATTCGCTCGCACATTTAGCAGCAATTTTTGTCAGGGTAGTTCTTTTTATACACAAGGGGCATCGTGCGGTGTGTAAGAATTGCACTAGTGGAGTGTAAGTGCACGGTGCGATGTGTAAGAATCGATTATGAACTTTCCAGGTTATTTTAGGCACCCAATCATCATTTATGAGCTAATCCGACTAGTTTACAGACATTTAACAGTCATTCCACGAATTTGAGTCGTACGTGAGCCGATAGCTGACGCGGCGAGTCGGCTATAAGCTGTGTACGACGAGATTGAGTGGAATAACTGTTTTATTCTATCCACATTCATTGGATTTTGAGAAGCAGAGCATTTTTATTTGTATTTTTTTGCAAATTCGATAAATAAAAACTTTGTACAAAACGTCTGACAAAATCATTTCCGCTTAGAATGGAAACAAACCAGCGATATGACAGGAGCAATTTGTGGAAAATGCGATAATTCTTGAAAAATAAAAAAGATACTCATGATTAGAAATTACTTTCTAATCATGAAATACTTTTATTCCATATTTTGTTGCTTTTTTTTATTTTTGGGGGGTTTTCTTCTTCTGCTTCTTGTTTAGGTTTTTTTTTTTACAGTTGTCAAACCAACTTAAAGGTGAATTACCACCACCAACTGGGCTGGAGTGTGGAACAGGTGATATTGGGGCGGGTGGGTGGGGGGAACTATATTCTTTTAGCTATTTCTGTTTCTCTTAAATACTTAACAATTGTTGGTGTCTTTTGTTTTCAAGTTTTTATTTCATCCTCAGTTGGTTCAGCAACACGCGCTGCCATTTTGTTTTTCTGTACTTACAGTATATGAGCTGATAGCCTGGTAGTAGAGTAGCCAATCAGAGCGCGCGATTGCTCATATCCAGTGATCTGATTATACTTTATAAACATACAATTTACTGACATTCCAACCAACTTACTGATTTGTTGCTGTGGTCATTTATTCAAACACAACTTTATAACATTAACTTAAAGGTGACATATTATACCCCTTTTCCACAAGCAGACACAGCTCCCTGAGGTCTTAATGAAATGTCTGTGATGTGCTTTGGTTAAAATAACACGAGGATAAAGCAGCACAGCTCCCTTCTCACTCTGTCTAAACAGCCCTGTTCAAAATGGCCGATTTGAGTGCCTGTTCCTTTAAATGATAATGAGCCACTGTTCCTCCCACCCCCCTCTTCCACCAGCCAATCCGGTAGCACTTTGGTCATGAATATTCATTTGCAAAGGCAGTTCTCAAGCCGTGAGTGGGGATACTCAGATGAAGTGGCGGTGTAATTCTAATGAGCTCCGTTTGTGACATAGAAAGGGGAGTCAAATCTGAACGGCTCGTTGAAGATCGTGTTTTCTGAAATAGACAGCGCAGAAGAAACCAACTGGATTGTCTTATTTCAGAGTTGTTGGTTGGTAGGCGCTCAAGATACCCAACAAGTGCAGTTTTTCAGTAGCCTAGTAAACTAGACCATCCCGCCTAGCGGCCAAAAATATTTTTGCCTACGAGTGGGTCTAGCCTCGCACCATATCAACAACACACCCCAGGCATCAAATCGTGCCCGCCAATCACAACGCAAGGTTTTTGTTTGGATTCTTTGGGCAGGCTTTTGCAGGAATGACGACAAGGCTGCGCGACGCTGGAGAAAGCACAACAGGAAAGATGGCTACGGCTAGTGAACAGCGCGCGTTTGACTCTGCTTTGGAATCAGTTTTAGAAGAATTAGACTTGGAGTTTTCGTTGACTACAGCGGAGGCTCTCCGCTCATTCCTTTTCAAGAAGGACGTTTTCACTGTTTCGCCGACCGGCTATGGCAAAAGTCTGATCTACCAGCTGGCTCCGCTCGTAGCCAAAAGGATGGGCTTGTTTGTGCAGTACGAAGAATTAATAAACAGCTTTGAAACATTACTTTTTGATTGTTTCTTATTTTCCCGTTATTTTAAATTTAAGGGAAATTATTTCACCAAACACCACTAAATAAAAATAAAAACTCTCAAACAGTTTAAGCAAACCCTTGAAAAACACTTGAAAAAAGAGTGTATGTTAAGTATGTGGTACAGACTCCAAACTTGTGGTCATTATCTCCAAACTTCTTAATATCTAGAACCTGTTTATTAATTAATACGCATTTTGAAAAATTATTTATTTCAAGGTTTCCCCCACTGTTTTCTGTCGCTCTGACTACGTCACAGTCACTGTTGCGCTGATTGGTCAGAGCGTTGGCCTATACGCACAGAGACAGTTTGAAAGACAGCGGGTTGTTCCTCCCACACCCTTCGGAAATGTCTACTGTACGAGCGAGGCCAGACTAAATATTCACATTTAGTCTGGCTTGCCAGGCTAGTTTTTCAGTGCACAAGCACTGAAAAACTGAGTTTTTTATAATATGTCCCCATATACTGTATGCTTATAGATGTTTATATTGAGATATTTGCCACGTGAGATGTTAGTGGTTGTGTGCTGCTCCGTTGTAAGTTGCAGAGATGCAGCAAACAGATCCTCTGATTAGAGATGAAAGTCATTTTGGTGTCACTGGTGGTATTAGCATGAAATCTGAAGCTTTGGAAGCTGATCTGTTTGATCAGATGAGGAGGTGAGAGAGCTGGATAAGCTAACAGACTAAAGCACTGCTGCATCGCTGTCTTATATGTAGGTATAGATAAAGCATGGGCTTAAATCCCACTGCACCATGATCAGCAGGTGTTATGCGTAATGTAGGAAATTTAACTTAAGTGAAAATCGAACATGAAAGAAGCTTAAGATAAAAAAAAAAAAATGTCAGCCCGGAATTTCAATACAAAGTAAATGTAATGGTGGGGCAGCCATGGCCTGAAGGTCATAGAATCAGCCTTGGGCCCAAAGCGTCACCGGTTCAATTCCCAGGACTGGCAAGAAAAATGTGAGGGGAGTTGAGTGTATGAACAGCACTAACCCCCAACTGCTCCCCAAGCACTGTAGCATAGCTGCCCACTGCTGTGGGTATGTGTCTGTGCTCATTGCTCACTTGTGTGTTCACTGCTTCAGATGGGTTAAATGCAGAGGAGGAATTTTGATGTTCAAAGTCTTCTTCTTCTTAAATATTGGATTCCACAGAAGATCACACATTAATTATAAGGACTACCTATCCAGCAGAAATGTTGCTAACGTCCAACTTCAACCCCTTCACTATCTGCATGTTCTACAGTCTTGGAAAAGTAGTTCCCAGATTTGCTTGTTTTGTTTTTTGCCGTCATTAGTAACAACACTGGATTCCACCATATTTGCATTTGTGATCAAAATTGTTGGGGGCTTCATAGTAAAGAGCCCTTGGAGGATGTAACATGATTGACAGCACTCTTTTTTTTTTTTTTAGCTCATCTGGCCACAGGCCAGGCCAGGCCAGATGAGCGTATGCGATCACCTGTCATCCGTCCGTTATCTGTCCGTCATCGTCGTCCGTCCACAATTTACAAAACTCGCTACTCCTCTTACAGGATTGATTAGGTTTTGATCAAACTTGCATACAACGTTCCCCAGGTGGGTCTGCATAAAAGATGTCAAGATGGTGGCGCCACCTGTCATATTTACAATTTTATGGGCGTCTGAAATTTTTGGGTGACTCATCACATTAAACACTACTCTTCGTAAACTGCCGGGACGTTTTCACTGAAACTCACCCAGAAGACACTAAAGACGTATTCTAAGAAGAATTGTTCACCAAGTGGTGCCACTTGCCATGGATGAGGCTACAGAGGGGTCACGTGCAATTTCATGAAAATTGCTGCTACTCCTCCTACAGGAGTGATCGGATTTTGATCAAACTCGTATGGAATGTTCCCTAGGTCAGTCTGTATAAAAGTTGCCAAGACGGTGGCGCCACCTGTCAGATTTAACATTTTATGGGCGTTTGAAAATTTTGGGTGACTCGTCACACCAAACGCTTCTGTTCGTAAACTGCTAGGATGTTTTCACTGAAACTCGCCCAGAAGACTCTAAAGACGTATTCCAACGAGAGTTGCTCACCAGGTGGTGCCACCGACCATGGACGCGGCTACACAGGGGTTGTATACAATTTCACAAAAAAATCGCTACTCCTCCTACAGGATTGATCGGATTTCAAACTCGCGCACAACAACAGTGGCTGGTATGAGCTCCAGCCTCACTGAGGCTATTTTTATTCACAGGTATAAAATACCTTACTTTGATCAAATGGTTTGAACAATAATTTTATTGTGTTCCCTGGAGATTTCTGTATTCTTTATAATCATAAGACGTATCAAACAGATATGTCTGTAAACAGAATCCTGACCTGAAGAAATTACTGAGGTGATGCAAATCCCCGATTTTTCCAAGGTAACATCAGAATACACTTCATTCAGTTCAATTTCTGTAATTTAAAGCAAGTTCAAGGAGGTTGTAGTCAGTATCAGACATGTCTTGAAGCGTAACAGTATACGTCGGCCTGGTCACGTCATGGCTCATATTTATTTTTTTAAGACCACACCCACTTCCAGTTTAAATCAAATACAGCTGTAGATAAGGATATTTTGGAGCATTAAACATTTCCCGCTATACTGTCGATAGCGGCATTGCGTTACACCCCGAGTGTACAGATGAGATTCTATGTGTCGTACATATCATCCACCTGCTAGCGTTAGCATTTTTGAACACACAGTATGTGGTTCGGTTCATCAAACTGGCAACGTTGAGTTTGTTTACTCATAACAAGCCCATGAGAATCGGAAGCTGTCTCTCCAGTCAGATTCAGCTGTGCCAAGCATCTAACGCCAGTTGCCTGCGTGTTGGCTGCCTCCCTGCCTCTGTAGGGTTTCAAGAGGGAATCAGCAGGCGGTTTAGCAAGGCTGTTGTGTCTGTGTGGTGCTTGGATAGGCTTTAATTAGGGTAGCTAGAGAAAAAGACTAGAGAAAGGGAAAGTTCCACACCCTCGCTGCCTCCCTGGCCGTCTGTCCCACACTGAGCACACACAGCTCAGCTCAATCTCTCTATCACTCAACCATATGCTAGGTGAGCTCTGCCCTCCAGGCATCTTACACCATGCGTGTACACCCCAGAAGCAGTTCAGGGTTTTGAGGGCAAAACTGGAAACGTTACCCCGCTCTCACTTGTGTGGCTCTGCAGCGTCTTTGTGGATTCTTTATTGCTGCAGGGTTGATCAGATTTTGGGGTTTGTGTGGAGGTGTTAAAACCAATCCTTGCTCAAGGGCCTTGCTTTAGTGTGTAACAGTAGCACCTTTCTGCCTTGTATGTAGTGTAAAACCACACACACACACGCTCCCTTTTTAAAAAGAAAAAAAAAAAAGGTTTGTTCGCATTAGAAATTTCTGTTCTGTTTTGTTTTGGTTCGATTTGCCAGTGAAATAGTTGCCAAGTCCTCTAGGGCCACTGATGCATGACGGCAGTAATTAATTTAGCTAATTTTTCAAACAGTAAATTTGAAAACCCCCCCCTACAATTACCATGCTTTATTTCAATTGTGGTCATGGAAATTACATGAGTTGATGCTTCCCCCAAGGCCCTGATGTAATAAATTTTGGTTCTGAGTACTAGCTTTGTTTGTGGTTCAAGATTAAGCACCAGCTCAGGCTCCTTGTTGGTGGAAGAGGGATATCTGGCACTCTCGCCTGAGCAGGAGTGGCGTCTATACCACTGTAGATTGGCGGATTGCGTTGGTGGTTTGTAGGTATAATGCTGGCGTTTGTGTGTGTGTGTGTGTGTTTGCAGAGGAATACAACACCAGCATACAGGAGAAACTGCCTCTCATCATCGGTTCAGCAGCTGCTGGGCTCGTCTTCCTCATCGCTCTGGTGGTCATCATCATTGTGTGTAACCGGTACGTTAATGATGCTCACCACAGAAGCTGCCCAGTTCGCTGTGGAGCTTTTCTTTGTTTTACTTCCTGCATATCAATTCAGGAATTATGCATACTCCTTTATTAAAAGAATCCTAAATGAATACATGAAATGAATATCATTAAATACAATTAACAGTTATTCCACAGAATCAAGTCGTACACGAGCGGCTATAAGCCACGTATGACGAGATTGAGTGGAATAACTGTTTTATTCTATCCACATTCGCTGGATTTTGAGAAACGGAGCATTTTTCTATATATTTTTTGCAAATTCGATAAACAAAAACTTTATACAAAACGTCCGACAAAATCGTTTCCGCTTAGAATGTAAACAACTCGGCGAAATGACTGTAGCAATTTGTGAAAAATGCGCTAATAATAATTCTTGAAAAATTAAAAAAAAAAAGAAGTTCTTACCATCAAGTACTTTTATTCCATATTTTGTTGCTTCTTTTTCTATTTGTTGAGGTTTTGTTTTTGAGTCGAGTTTTTATTTCGTCCTCGGTTGGTTCAGCAACACGCTCCACCATTTTGTTTTTCTCTACTCATGGTATATGAGCTGATCTCCTCGTAGTAGAGTAGCCAATCAGAGTGCGCGATTGCTCATATCCAGTGAATGTGGATAGAATAATGAGTTGTATCCTGAGCATAAATACATACTATATAATAAGAAAATATAAAAAAGTTGTCTTAAGTACTTTTTTTCCTGCTTCGTCCTAGTTTTTTAATTATTGGCACCCCATACAATTTATATCTGATGTCTCCTTTGCATTTCTTCCCAACATTTTTAATTAATTTTCACAACCTTTAAATTTGAATAATATTTGATATAAGACCGACGAAAGGTGAAATCAGGTACAATAAATTTCGCCCATTCTCGTAACGGGTGCCAATAATTCAGGAGCTCACTGTAGTTGTTTGCCATCCTGTGTGCGTGACAGCAGTGCTCTGCAGCTCTGTGTGTTTGTCCCAACAGGCGTGGCTTTGAGAGAGCAGATTCAGAATACACAGATAAGCTGCAGCACTACACCAGCGGCCACAGTGAGTGTTTTTACTCGAATCCTCTAAACACATTCCGTCTCTCACACACTTCCTGGACACGAAACAGCCACCAGCAAATTTAGTCCATACATGGATATACTTTGTTTAAAGACTTTCACAACTTTATTTGGACATGCATCAATTCTCTAACTCCCATCTCATTCAGGACCTGATACATCGTACACATTGTGATTATCAGTGTCGTCTTAAAGCTGTGTCTCAGTTCCTCGTTGTATCACAGTGAGGGAGGGAATCTGGGAAATATTTATTCTGTAAGTCTCAGTTTCACTGGATATAGCACTCATGTGTGAGCACCATATTTATATATTTTATAAACTCGTACCTTTATTTAACAGTCATTCGCCAAAGGCAAAGTGAATATCGATGAATAATAATTGAGACAAAGTTGAGGTTATTATTTAAATAATATTGGCTGGCGTTGAGCGGTATATCAGATATGTTCCATTCAGCTAGCATGATATTGTACGAGTCGAAGACGAGTTCAACATCATGCTAGCTGAATGGAATATATCTGATATAATACGAAAAAAGCCATTATTATTATTATTATTATTATTATTATAAGGGGCGGCACGGTGGTGTAGTGGTTAGCGCTGTCGCCTCACAGCAAGAAGGTCCGGGTTCAAGCCCCATGGCTGGCAAGGGCCTTTCTGTGCAGAGTTTGCATGTTCTCCCCGTGTCCGCGTGGGTTTCCTCCGGGTGCTCCGGTTTCCCCCACAGTCCAAAGACATGCAGGTTAGGTTAACTGGTGACTCTAAATTGACCGTAGGTGTGAATGTGAGTGTGAATGGTTGTCTGTGTCTATGTGTCAGCCCTGTGATGACCTGGCGACTTGTCCAGGGTGTACCCCGCCTTTCGCCCGTAGTCAGCTGGGATAGGCTCCAGCTTGCCTGCGACCCTGTAGAACAGGATAAAGCGGCTAGAGATAATGAGGCAAGATGAGATTATTATTATTATACATTCCTTTTGGGTTTTCAACACATCTTTCTCTTCCAAAATTCTCTCAAAATCTTCCGTATTTAACGAAGCAAACTTGGCAGCCATGTTTGTTTACAAATTGTCACAGTCGCTCGCTGGCGTGGAAGTTTTACGTTAGAGGTCTGCGCGGGACAGAAT
Organism: Neoarius graeffei; assembly: GCF_027579695.1. Lineage (NCBI taxonomy): Eukaryota > Metazoa > Chordata > Actinopteri > Siluriformes > Ariidae > Neoarius > Neoarius graeffei. The sequence goes on from NC_083594.1 coordinate 19,698,551, forward strand.
TTTCAGTCCCACTCCCGCCCGCTCCCGCATTGTGCAGTCCCGCTCCCGCCCACTCCCGCAAAGAATTATGATTTTCAGTCCCGCTCGCGCCTGCCATATTTTGTCTTGCTCCCGCCCGCAAATCCCGCATGATGCAGACGTTCGCGTTATTTCTCACAAAAGTTCTTGTCATTGGCTTGGGGAATTAAACATGCTGAGCTTAGCTGAGCTCTCCACTGACCGATCCTTCACCTAGCGCACGTAGCGAGGGTGCGCGTTGCCAGGCGGCATGCACAGCTGAGGCTTTACAGAGATACCCAACACACCTACCAAAATCTACAGTGGATATTAAGAATATTGTACATTGCACATAGCTTATATGTCACTCCTCACATTTACATTCTAGGAAATACAAGTAGGCCTATAAGAAATTAATATAATTTAAAGACACAGCGTGATGGTGCCCCGCCCCCTACTTTGAGTGGATTTGAGCATAAATATCTACAGCTCACGTTCAGGGGTGTGTTTCCCAAACAACCAACCAAGTTAGCATTAAACCAATATGATACGATGCAAGTTTGAACTAACTAACATCCAAAAAATGACTGTTTCCCAAAGCTGTAGTACCAACTTGGTCTGAACCAAGTTGATTTGAACCAACACAGTTCAAACCACGATGTTTTCAGATGTGTTCGGATGGTCTCGTTTATTGTCGGAATTCAGAGAAACAACCCGAAGTTGGCTGACAGTGCGAACGGCATTTCACCATTAAATGACTGTTAAGCCAAATTTGGTGCGTCCATAATCTTCCCCTGATGCTTGCAACTTGGTGTAGATGTTCATTTAGATTAATATAAAATTGCAATACCCCTCATTTGGAAATCACGTGTAAACAAAAGGCATCTCCATAAATTAAAGCATCATATACTAGTTTTGGCTATAAGGCTATTTGCCCTGATTAAAAATAGCTAAGCAAACTGCTGTGAGATGGCACAGATAACGTTATGTAGATCTACATGTTGTGTATTTATAGGTGGCATTGTTAGGTTAATTGTAAGTTTATTGTTTAGACTCTGACATTCTGCTGACACGTTCCAAGTTGAGCGCTGCATGCACTCATGATTGACAGCTCTCGCTTTGCGCACTCGCACTCCCACTTCCGAGTCTGTGGCGTTATGATTCCAACCCCGATTTCATTCTCCTCTCATATGAAGTGTTGCGCAACCACAACCTGATTTATGGCCGTTGTATGTCAGAACCTTTTGGCACTTATCACAACAAGCAAAGGGGAGCTGATTTCCCTCTGCGTCGTACACGAGTGAGAACGACTTCCAAATGTCTGATTTCAGGACTCTTGACTTTTTAACGGTAAATGTACCTCTTTTTAAAGCAGCACTTACTTCTGAAGCACTGTGAGCTTCACTAGAGGAGCTCTGCTCTCCTGCTATGATTGGAGATCTCAAACACGGAAGAGCGGAAAGGAATCGGAAACGTACGCGTGATTAGACCACATCCGCAAATTTAGGCATCTTAAAATGTTTTTATTAATGCCAAATAAAATATCCAGCACAAATTATATATCTCATCTCATCTCATTATCTGTAGCCGCTTTATCCTGTTCTACAGGGCCGCAGGCAAGCTGGAGCCTATCCCGGCTGACTACGGGCGAAAGGCGGGGTACACCCTGGACAAGTCGCCAGGTCATCACAGGGCTGACACATAGACACAGACAACCATTCACACTCACATTCACACCTACGGTCAATTTAGAGTCACCAGTTAACCTAACCTGCATGTCTTTGGACTGTGGGGGAAACCGGAGCACCCGGAGGAAACCCACGCGGACATGGGGAGAACATGCAAACTCCACACAGAAAGGCCCTCGCTGGCCATGGGGCTCGAACCCGGACCTTTTTGCTGTGAGGCAACAGTGCTAACCACTACACCACTGTGCCGCCCAAATTATATATGATAGACATAAATTAATAATTTATAAATTTTATTTTAAACACGTTTTTAGTTAGCAGGACTGCAGCTTATCACCTCTCCCGCCCGCTCCCGCATTGTGCACTCCCCCTCCTGCCCGCGCCTGCAATGAGCTTTCAAAATTTGTCCCGCGCCGCACTGCTTTGCGTCGGGTCCCGCGGGACTCCCGCGGGAGTGCAGGGCTGTACTTTACGTCTCTGACATGTACTTTGACAACATGCAATATCGTAAACCATATTCACCGCTCATTCTCCATTGGGTAGAATGACATAATGCTCGTCGGATAAGCGATATGCTAACAATATTGTATGCTATCAAACCCAAAGAAATGAAACTCACTAGAAGGGAATAGAACACGTTTTTATTCCATTGAAAAAGCGTCCTGTATGTATAATAATCACTGATATTCACTGAACCTGAGGTGGGTAATTGTTTTAGTATGAATACACAGGTGATTATTTTTTTTTAATCGTATTTAAAAGATCCGTTATTTCAATCTTCAAAAGCGGCATGCTAATGTAATAACGGCGTGGCGCAGACTTGTCACTTATCTATGCCGAGTCACATAAACTACTTTGTTTTGAAATCGATAAAATAAATCACAGTTCCACCTTACCTTTGAATAGTTTTAGACCAAACTTCGTAGCATCTTTAGTGCTTTTAGGAACAGCATTTTCTTTCCTCATTTGTAATTCTTCCTCACGTACGGTGACGAAACAATCGGCCGCCCTTTTGCCGAGTCGCTGGAGGTGATTATCGAGAAATAGTCCAAATTTCTCAACCAGTCAGCGTGTGTGATTCTCTATAATCACCTCTATATTTATACTAAAAATATTTGTATCTGTATTTTTCCCATACGTCAGCTCATTCAGGTAAGATTAAAGACGTTCAGTCTGAGTTGGCTGAGTTCATACCCAGCCGACTGAGGTAATAAAGCCTGTAAAAAGGTAATAAGGAAATGAAGGTATAATATCAACCCCTTCTCTACTTGCATTACTCTATTTTGGGTAATAAAAAGTTTATTATAGCTTATTAGAAAATAGGACCTTATAGGCATTAAATTAAGTTAGATGATCTCTCTCTGCCTCTCTCTCTCACTCTCACACACACGCGCACACACACACACACACACACACACACACACACACACACACACACACACACACACACACATCACGCTGATTTGCTCTGCCCTTTCCTACAAATTGAGAGAGCATTTGCTTGATGTAATCAATAGCCAGGGATCGCAGTAAACAACACATTTATGGAGGGCGTTTCTGGCTGAGTGTATACTGGTGAACTCTGGAAAGTCGAGGCCAACATTCATCCATTAGCATGGAGTGACAGAAGGTGCCCTCCATCTTCCTTCCTCCCTCCCTCGTTTTCACTCTCCGTATCTGTTCAGCTATTTACGGTACCACTCAGACTGATGGGCGAGGTTACACAATTCCCGTTCCTAGCGTGACCCTTTAAAATTGTCTTCAGCGGATAGCTGCTCAGCTCTCAGACCCTCACCGCTGACATGTTCTAGAGACGGTTTAACAATGAACACTGGTGTGTGATTACACTGGAATGACGCATTCTGACCTTTTGCACATTCAGGTCTTCTTTGTTGCTATTTTATTCATGTCTCCTCTGCGTCCTGTTTCTGGCAAGCACACGGAGATGCACCGGGACAAATCCCTCATTTAATCATGTCCTGTAAATTGTTATTTGTCTTTTTATAAGTCTACCAGTAAATCAGTGTTTATGGGAGAGTACGCAGAGGTGCCAGCATGCATGGTTTAGCTGTAGTTTTGCAATTTTTCATCCCTTGCTTTAGTGATGTGGAACAGATCTGAAAACTATGCTTTTCTGCTGTTTCACCTAAAGCAGGGGTTCTCAACCATTTCTGCTTCGAGGCCCACCTATTCATACTTGTAACGAGTCGGGGCCCATTAAAAAAAGATCCCCAATTATTTTGGCTCATCTATTCTAATAGAATCTAATAATCTATTGTAAAGTGTATTAATGGGATGCAACATCACTCCCTGTTACAGATAGAAGCCCAGGAATTAAATAAATGCAATAAAAACAAATTGTTTTTAATTGTAGGTATTGTATTTAAAAGGGAAAATGGATTGTAAAAGGGATTAATGATCCAAAAGCGGAGTCTGGTCGATTCACACAAGAACTTATTGCTATGTTTGTGTTCAGCAAACAAGCAAGTTATTAAAACCAAGACGTACACTCAAAAGAAATGGATATAGAAACCACTCAATGGGATTAGATCCTTACACATTAACCAAAGGATTTTCCTAATGAGTTGGTAAATTATCCATCCGTCGAGTTCCCCGACATCTCAAACTACCTGGTGCTGCAGACATCGTTCTACATGGACACACAGATGTAAACCTGGAAGAGCACGGAGGTGTGCAACTTTTATATGTGGATGGGTTAAAGATCAAGGGATCAAGACACTACAAGATAGACGGCGGTAGATGGATCTAAGTGCAAGAAGAGTGTTTCATACATGTCAACCTATACGGAATGTCCGTATTTTATACGGATTTGATTCAATAAACTTAGTATACGGGCGTATAAATAAAGTTATACGGATTCTTTAAAAAAAACTTCAATATTTATTTAGAGCTATAATCAATTCCCACGATGATAAAAGCGCGCATAACATTTACAAACATACTGTACACTACAGACAGCCAGTAAAGAGTCTTATGAAATCGCGCGTTATCTTGTGGTAGCGAGACTTCGTTCCACTTTTGATCATGCGCACACCGCATTGTGAGAATCCCGACAACCGGGAAGTCATAGACATATAAACATAGACGCCGCCTTCTGCGTAGAATCATACGTCATCCTCGCTGCCATATTGGATGTGGCAAAGTGGAGATTCTTCAACCGTCTCTGGTATAGCGTCTAGACAGTAGCCGAGAATAAAGATGCCTCATTCATGTGCTGCGTTTAACTGTACCAACAGGTTTACCGTCCAAACGAGATCACATGGGATTACCTTTCACAGCTGAGACTGGAAAAATACTTTTCATTGTATTTGGTCATTATAACGTAATTTTACGAACAGGTTTTCCTGACTTTGTGGCTAATATGAAGTCTGGTGCATAATAGTCGCTTGGTGAAACCTGTCTCCAAACAACGAAGTATTTCCTTCGTAACTACGCTGATAACACTTTGTGTTTTTGTCAAACATTGGAGCTTTGTATTCATTCTGAAGGTTTATTGTTATTAATATTGAATAAAAAGTAACTGGGATATATCATTGTTAATTATCATTCAAATTTTAGGTAAATTATTTTAATTTGCATCTTATACAGATTTTATAAGGGAAATACGGATTTTGGAGGTTGGTTATACAGGTTTGATTGACCAAAGGTTGACATGTATGGTGTTTGTTAGCAGGCAGAATCATAAAGCAAAGTGTTATAAACATGGCTAGAAACAAACGTGACAGTGATAATGATAATACTTCACAAAGCCTCTGTGATTGCACTCAAATCAGTATCAGGTGTTTCCCATAATGACCGGGTCCCAAGTGTGCAAAGGTGTGACAGTCAAGTGTTCACCTGCTGTGTGACCACAACTTTTCGCTCACAGGTATATCGCCATGCTTCGCCACCAAAATGCCTGATTTTCATCAATAACTCATTGCGAACTGTAGTGTGACTGTAGCTTAATGAGACGGATGTGATGTCAGATGCAACCCAGCAGTTGTACCCTACTACAAATAAAAATTAGCTTCAACTTGAAAAAAAATTGCGGCCCATGAGATTGTGCTTTGAGGCCCACTAATGGGCCGCGGCCCAGTGGTTGAGAAACACTGACCTACAGCACCAGAAAAAAATGTGAATAAAATTTTCCCAGTAGAAAAGCCAGTTCACTGAAAAGGAAGACAGGACATGAAAGACGTATTTGCTTCTGGTAACAGTTACTTTCGCTTCGCACTGACTTGACCTGTAAATTATAAGACAGTAGAAATCATATGGCTGACTGTGCTGTCTTTGGTTTGTATATTGTTGAGTATCTCTTTCACATTTTCTGTCAGTTAGCCCACATCTGAAAAAAAAAAAAAACCTTGTTTACTGATATATGCTTGGGGTTTTTTTCCATTCTTTTTGTTCATCTGCCCGCTGGATTTTCTTGTTAGAAATCTTGGCATCTCTACAGTATAAACTGTAAATATCTATATTTGTCCTAAAAATATTGACAGCCATGTCAGCGTCTCTGCCTACCCAGACGGAAAAATAATCTTTGAAAAAACCCACTTAGCCTTTCTAATAGTGCCGATGTCTCTCGGGTTTGGGCCTTAGTTTGTTCAAGTTATCTACATGAACATCTCCGTATTAATTTTAGCCTATTTGCCAAATATGAACTGGTTTATTGTGTATGATTTACTGCCTGATCCTTCTGGTTTGCCTGTATCGTATCTAATAAAACACAAATCTGGTATCTGCACTTCCTGACATTTATATGTCATTAAACCTTGGCACATTTTTAAAAGGCATTTTTGTACAAATGATTTTATAAAATAAACTAGATGTACACTCTATCGAGTGTATACCTCCACCAAGCGACATATCAGCATCAAAATTAAATCACTTGAATCTGGGATAATACTAAAGCTGTACACCAAATTTCATCAAAATCTGTTTACTACTTTTTGAGTTACATTAGAAAAAGTAAAAAAAAAATCCTGGCTCTGCATACATATCCGGAATTGTTCTTTGGCCCATGGCTCACTTTTCCTCCAAATTTCATCAAAATCCGTTAATTACTTTTTGAGTTATGCTGGGAACAAACAAACAAATGGAGGCAAAAACATAACCTCCTCCAGCAAAGTTGGTGAAGGTAATTACACACAATGAAAATGGGATATTATGTGTGTCAACTTTGGTGAACTGAGAACATCATTTCAGGTCATTTAAGCAAGGAATAAAACACAGCAGGGCATGTTGTTATAGCAAAATAATCAAGAAAGAGGTAGGGTGATGCGTCAGGACATGAAAATTGGGGCCACACCAGCCCAAAGTCAGTTATTTTCCAAGAACATCAACAGAGTTTTATTCCACTTGTATCTTATAACACAGTAATTTGCCATCACTAAAAAATATTAAAACATGACCCACCATGCTTTTTATAATTACAGTTGCGGTCAGAAGTTTACATACAGTGACATGAATGTCATCTTGGATACAAATGTCATGGCAATATTGGGCTTTCAATGATTTCTCTGAACTGTTCTTTTTCTGTGGCGAAATGCTTGTACAACATATTTCTTTAATAGAAAAAAAACATGAATTTGGTGCAGAAGTTTTAATTTATTTTGGGTTTTCTGAAATCAACACAGGGTCAAAATTATACATACATTGTCAAAAATGTACATGCACTTGCTTAGATTATTAATTCAGAGGTGCTGAGACTTCCAAAATGTCTCTTATCTTGCCAAGGCCGAGGTCTCTTAACTTCCTGTTAGTCATTATGATTGACTAGAGCTAGTAGCTTCTCTGTGCCTTCATAAAAAGGGTTTGTTTCCAGCACTCATTGGATTGACCAGCACACAGTAAAATGGGAAAGTCCAAAAAGCTCAGTGCAGATCTGAGAAAGAGGATCACAGATATACACAACTCCGGAATGTCTTTTGGAGCCATTTCTAAACAACTGCAGATCCCAAGATCATTTCAAACAATTGTATGTAAGTTATTGTGAGGTGTAGTCACTTTGCCAAGCCACTTTGCTTCAAGAAAACCCAAACGGTCACCCTCAGCTGAAAGGAAACTGGTTTGGATAGTCAGGAACAACCCAGGAACCACCATGGCACAGCTCTACTATGAACTGGAAGCTGATGGATCACTCTCTACAGTTCAGTAAGTTTTATGTCACCATGTACTAAGAGGCTGCAATCCAAGAAATAACCCCTTGCTCCAAAATTGACACCTTCAAGCTTAACTAAAGTTTGAAGCTGACCACAAGGACAAAGAAAAAGCCTTCTGGAGGAAAGCTGTATGGTCAGATGAGACAAAGATTGAGTTGTTTGGCCACAATGACCACCATGTACAGAGGAACACTGTACCAACTGGTGGTGGTGGTAAGATCATCATGCTCTGGGGCTGTTTTACAGCCAGTGGAACTGGTTCATTGAACAAAGTGGATGGAATAATGAAGGAGAAGGACTACCTCAGAATTCTTCAGCATAACCTCAAACCATTGGAAACTTGAACATGATTGGGAGTCAGAACAGGACAATGAACCCAAACATGCATCAGAGCTGGTTGTGGAGGATAAAGCAGGCTAACGTTAAGCTTAAAACAAGTCCTGACTTCAACCCTATTGAAAATATGTGGACGGTGCTTATAAGTCGAGTCCATGCCAAGAAAAAAAAAAACAAATTTAATTGAACTCTACCCATTCTACCATGAAGAGTCATGAAATATCCAACCAGAATTCTGCCAGAAGCTTGTTCATGGTAAACAAAAATGTTTGGTCAAGGTGAATCTTGCGAAGAGACATTTTACCCAAATATTAGGCGTGCTGTATGTAACTTTTTGACCCTGTATGTATACTTTTGACCCTGTGTTGATTTCAGAAAACTCAAAGAAAATTGTGCACCTAATTCTAGTTTTTTTTTCCAAGATTTATGCTGTATAATCATTCTGCCACAGAAAAAGAACAGTTCAGAAAAATCACTGAAAACCCAAATATTGCCATGACATTCATATCCAAGATGACATTCATGTCACTGTATTGTTGTGGCACATCCCCAAATTTAGTTACTGTTATCGTTCCTTGTGTAAGTTTTTACTGTGGTAAGCAAACCATAGTATGATTGATTGTAGAAATGGTAAGTACACTCATAAATCTTATAAGTTGCCTTGCAGTCAGTAGTACTGTCAAATCAGCTGTTATTTAACAATTATTCACCAAATGTTAAGTAAATATCAGTGAATAATAACCGAGATGAAGTCGAGGTTATTATTCACCGATATTCACTGAGGCGGATAATTGTTTTAGCATCAACACACAGGTGATTATTTCAAAAAATAAAAAAATAATATTTTTACAAATTATTTATTTCAAACTTCAAAAGCAGCATGCAAATGTAATAAAGGCGTGGCACAGACTTGTCACTTATCTATGTCGAGTCACATAAGATACTTTGTTTTGAAATAAATAAAATAAATCACAACCCCACCTTACCTTTGAATAGTTTTAGACCGAACTTCATAGCATCTTTAGTGCTTTTAGGAACAGCATTTTCTTTCATCATTTGTAATTCTTCCTCATTTACGGTGACAAAGCGATTGACCGCCCTTTTGCCGAGTCGCTGGAGGTGATTATCGAGAAATAGTCTGGAATTTCTCAACCAATCAACACACGCAATTTCCTATCATCACTTCTGTATTTATACTACAGAAAATTAATCAAACCTCCTAACCAATTCTAATCGAGAATTCAACAGCACTGTAGTATAAAACTTTATAATATTTATAAGAAAATTGTACACACCATTGGTTGGCACGGTGGTGTAGTGGTTAGCACTGTCGCCTCACAGCAAGAAGGTTCTGGGTTCCAGTCCAGTGGCCGACGGGGTCTTTCTGTGTGGAGTTTGCATGTTCTCCCTGTATCTGCGTGGGTTTCTTCCAGGTGCTTCGGTTTCCCCCACAGTCCAAAGACATGCAGGTTAGGTTAATTGGTGGCTCTGAATTGGCCGTAGGTGTGAATGTAAGTGTGAATGGTTATTTGTTTCTACAACCCCGATTCCAGAAAAGTTGGGACAAAGTACAAATTGTAAATAAAAACGGAATGCAATGATACGGAAGTTTCAAAATTCCATATTTTATTCAGAATAGAACATAGATGATATATTAAATGTTTAAACTGAGAAAATGTATCATTTAAAGAGAAAAATTAGGTGATTTTAAATTTCATGACAACAACACATCTCAAAAAAGTTGAGACAAGGCCATGTTTACCACTGTGAGACATCCCCTTTTCTCTTTACAACAGTCTGTAAACGTCTGGGGACTGAGGAGACAAGTTGCTCAAGTTTAGGGATAGGAATGTTAACCCATTCTTGTCTAATGTAGGATTCTAGTTGCTCAACTGTCTTAGGTCTTTTTTTGTCGTATCTTCCGTTTTATGATGCGCCAAATGTTTTCTATGGGTGAAAGATCTGGACTGCAGGCTGGCCAGTTCAGTACCCGGACCCTTCTTCTACTCAGCCATGATGCTGTAATTGATGCAGTATGTGGTTTGGCATTGTCATGTTGGAAAATGCAAGGTCTTCCCTGAAAGAGACGTCGTCTGGATGGGAGCACATGTTGTTCTAGAACCTGGATATACCTTTCAGCATTGATGGTGTCTTTCCAGATGTGTAAGCTGCCCATGCCACACGCACTAATGCAACCCCATACCATCAGAGATGCAGGCTTCTGAACTGAGCGCTGATAACAACTTGGGTCGTCCTTCTCCTCTTTAGTCCGAATGACACGGCATCCCTGATTTCCATAAAGAACTTCAAATTTTGATTCGTCTGACCACAGAACAGTTTTCCACTTTGCCACAGTCCATTTTAAATGAGCCTTGGCCCAGAGAAGACGTCTGCGCTTCTGGATCGTGTTTAGATACGGCTTCTTCTTTGAACTATAGAGTTTTAGCTGGCAACGGCGGATGG